>NC_141146.1:25019771-26269771 GCF_053477565.2 Lygodium microphyllum | reverse complement strand
GATGGCTACTCGGCGGTCATTCCGAGAGTGGGTCTACATTCCAAACAAAGGTCTAGCTGCTTCAGAATTGATACGAGAATTTGAAGAGAGGTATAGTCAACTTGATGCCATTGAATAAAGAGCTTCATTGTTAGCTTGTTTTTCTTTTGGCACCTTCAGCCGCCGATGCTACCTTCATCTTCACCTTGCACAAAGCTCATCGTTGTTTCCAATCCTCTGCTCATCCCTTATCTACTTTCTGCCTCTTCACAACTTCTTCTTGATCACACGATTGTCGATTCCCAGCTTAAAGATGAAATGACCCTTCTGATTTCAGCTCCTACTTTGCCTTATTTATCGTCCTACCTCTTATCATCGTCGGCTTCCTTCCATAAGTTCTGCATATTCATGGCCATGACCATACTTCGCAATTTAGCAGCCCTTTCTACTCGATCTTGTCACTCTTTGTATTGCCAGTTCTCCCCGCTCCTTATTCCCCAAAGCTTTTTCTTCCCCAGGCCCATACAAAGTAGGTCCCTTTTTTTTTAAAAGAAAAGCGAGCCCCTTTTTTCTTTCTTAGAAAAGCGGCCTTCTCCCTTTCCTTTTGCATTAGCCTAATCAAGCCCATAGCTTTCTCGACTTCACCATGCTCAGTATATGCTGAAAGCATTGCATTCCAGGACACAATTTCATCATTCCATGACACAATATCACACAGAGCTAGCCCCTTAAATGCTTTTCTACATCGGTAATGCTCCCACTCTTACCATACATGCTTATCAATGTGTTGCCAACAAACTTAAGCTTCCACAAGCTCTGAATAAATAAACATAAGAGAATTCATTTAGCTCTGTACTTTCTTTTTGCACGGACTGGTACAACGGCAATGCCTTCTGGCATTCCCTAGGGTCCACATAAGCAGAGATAATCGCATTCCATGGCAGGATGTTCTAACATGGTAACATTGGAAACACAGCAATTGCATGTTCCAGACTTTCACAATTGACCATTGAGTGCATCAAATAATCACCCGGGCAGGTATAGTGATCCAACCCAAGATGCATAATATGCACTAAGGACTTGCAGTCATTGCAAGGCTTCAAGAAGGAAGAATACAAATTTCCCACCAGAATCAGCTCAGGTCACACTGTCAGAACCAAGACTTCCAATGCTTGATTCAAATGTCCATCCTCTCACAGACAATGGAACTACTGATGCACTTATGATGGATGTGCTTTCAGATCATACTGGTGTGTATTATAAACTGTGTAAGCTTAGATGGACTGCTTTCAAGAAACAGAGCCTATCTGTTGTTGTGACTTTTGGCTCTCCAACATTGGACCTCACTATTCACATTGGATTGATACTCTGCATTGTCCATACCCATCAGTATTGTTTGTTCCTGAACTACCTGGGCTGCTATAAACTTAAAAGTGCTCACGCACTTACACTGAAGCTAAACAAGACACCGGTAGAAGTCTCAGGTCCAGTCACTTGTCCACTAAGTAGATCCTCTACCTTGGATAACATGACTGGTTTCCGACCCCCTCTTTAGCTGATAAAGAAGCACATGAATGTTCTTGTTCAAATTATGTACCCAAAAAGCCTGAACTAGACTCTTCTTGACCAGAAAACCCACCTGACACATTTTGTACCAAGCTGATCTTTCCAAGGGTACCTTCAGCACAGTCTGGGTTATCTTTCAGCATGCAAGCTCTGGATCTTAGCCCATTTCTTGAGCATATAGTACAAGATGCCAAGTCTATCTCAACCTTTAAACGAGTCTTGCAGGGATCGTCAGAGGTAACCTTTCTTGGTGCATGTGTGTTGCTTGTAAACAGTGTTTTCTGGTGCTCAGGCGATTCCAAAACACTTGTTCCCAAATTTTCCCCTTCTGGCAGTGACCCCTCTATTCTAGATTCTTTAAATGCTGATCTTTTTGCATTCCGTGATACACTCTACTGTGCAGAATTCTCAGCCTCCGAGTCAACCACATTTCTATTTTGGATCTGCATACCTGATCTCTTAACTTTCCTGATACCTGATTTTGATGAATATCTTAGGGTTCTTTTGTAAGTCAAGAGCTGTGCCATGTCAGGTACTATACTTTGGAGATTATAAAGTTGACAGAAACTTTGCACAAATGGACATCAGCAAGTTTGGATGGCTTCTCGGCTCCTCCCCTTCATGTTTCGAGATCCCTCTCCACTATATTGCCCACGAAGAACAAAAATGTAAACACCTTGACTAAGTATGTACAAAGTAACAAATGTCACACACACAACTTTTTGGTGGATTCCACACCTCGGATGCGCAGCAGTACGACAACGCTCCCCTATTTTTACTATTGTTTCAGTGGTAGCTCTAGCCTAATGATTTCTTGTGTAGTGACTTCGAGGAATAAATCCTAGAGTCTCTTCTCCATATTGTTGCATTTGCCTTACTCCACTATGCATATTGCTATAAGACAATGCATTTTCAACCACTTTCTTCTCTTTTTCACATGTTGTCCATTGATTAGTAGCATCTTGCATAGACAATCCTGTTCTTAATTCTTGCTCATATTCAGCCCGAATACCCAACAAACGAGTTTCCTCTTCAAATTGCAGCAATGCACTAGTGGTATCACCAAGAAATTGACGCTTCCTTTTAATTATGTCAATGATCTCATCATGAAATTCTCGCTTGGCAATGCCAAGCACCTCTCGTAAGGTAAATTCCACCCAACTGTTTAAGAGCCATTCTTCAAGAACCTTCTTAAGATGTGTGGCTGTCTCAATGTCAGATTGCAACTTATATCTTGGCTGCTTGCCCTTCTTTTTGCCCTCTTGTTTGTTATCTTGTTTTTGCTCTTGACTGAGCTCTTCCATAACATGCTCGGGAAGTGGCTGATTTGAAACTTTAGGCTGATCCACACTTCTTCTTGTCATTCTTTTAGATGTCCCTGCAATATCTTCATCTCTTTTTTGTTTTTCTTCCACAAGTACATCCGTGTTTTGTACCTTTACTAAATATGCATACACTGAATATGCATCTACCGGTGATTCCCAACCAGTTATGCCATGAATGTCTTGTCCTGCATGAGAAATTTCACTATCAGTGGCCTTTCTCTTTTCAACTGCATGTAAAGCATGTGTCCATATTTCAGCCTTTGAACCAACGATCACTTGGCCATGCATTCTATCCAACTGTAGACCAAAAGTAGAAGCATGTACTGCCGCACAAGCATTTTAGACAGCCAAGTCTTCCAACAACTTCTGCATATCTCCCTTTCCAAAATTCAAAGCAAGAGGAAACCCCGTTTCTTGTGCATGGATCTTGCCATCTTTCCAAAAGATAACCTATCATGCCAAGGCCTCCTGATAGGCAGCACAATCCTTTCTCTCATGCTGCAAACTGTCACACCACATACATCTTTTTCTAGGCTTAGGGGCTGCTACCCGTCCCCTTTCCTCTTATCTTTTTTCATCCAATTTTGCAACCTTCAATTGAAGATCCCGCATCCCTTTGACCAATTCATCTAAGACATCTTCCCTAACAGAGGGAACAATAGCAAGTACAGCCATAGGGTTAGCCACAGAAGCGGGTGGCTTACTGGATACTTCAACTGTCTTACCCGTAACAGTGGGCAAGCTAGAGACATGCAATCTTTGTCTTCTTCTATGCTTCTTCACAAGCGCAGTAAAACAGCTTCCTTGACATGTCTCCACTCTGTTTTCAAACTTTTCTTTGTAAACTGATCCTCTAGTAAATCATCAAGCTTCTCTTGAAGCTTAGGATCAGCTGCCTGTAGAAACAATTCAATTTTTTGACTTGCAAGAGCTTGTTGTTCTACAAGATCCAACTGCTCGAATCTACTATCAAATTCTCTTAACAATTCTGGAGCTACAAGACCCTTATTGGGTTGTATAACCCACTCCTGAAAAGTCTTGTGCGTAATCAAACTGGTGTCCTCAATGTAAAATTCTTCCCTGAGTGTCTTCTTGAAGGCTACCTAGTCTGCATCCTGCAAGTATAATTCAGTAATCCGTGCTTTCAGTTCATGAACACTAACACGTACAAAATACCGGCTCCATGCAGATTGAGCCACTCCAAAGAATTCCATCTTTGGAGCATAGGTATGTACATATGCAGATACATTCCGGCCATTGAATAACTTCACCTCACGCTCAACTGCTTGCAAAGCATTCATCACAACACTTTCTGTTTGAGCTGAAGCTTGCATCACTTGTTGTTGTTATTTTACCTGCATAAGCATATTCATATTTTGCACCAACTGTTGCAAAACATCAATGGAGATTGTATTCGAAGATTCTCCCATCTTGTCTTTCCTTCTTCTATGACGACCTTTCACGTTGGATTCACCAATGTCGGAGGGGTTTTTATCGAAAGGTCGAATCCACCAGGGATCAGAAGTAGAAGGAAGTAGAGATAGGAGATGGAAGAGAAGATAGAGAATGCCCAAGTGGTAAACACAACAAAAATAAATCACAATAAATTGATTCAATATGTATTGAAAGAACCTGGAATCTTTGCACTACTCAAAAGCAATCTCCAAGCATTAGTTCTCCTAGAGCTCCTTCATAGACCAAAAACGTGGATTAAAAAAATTAGCTCTTTCTCTGTTGTTTGAAACCCAAATTTGATGGCTCTGTTGGCTCCGAAAGGGGGGTAAAACCCCAAGACGCCTGGTCACGAATCTCCTAGATCACTCCTTCTTCTTGTTTCAGTTCAATCTGCAATTTTCAACCTGTTTATAGCGATTGCGACGACATGATTTTGTCAATCTGTCTTTTTTATGAAAAATCTCCTAATTGGTTGAAAGCAGCTAGCTTTTTTGCATGCCATCCTCATCTAGAAGCTCTTTCTAACTTTTTCGGATTTTTACAATAAATAATATCAAATATAAGCTAAAATTATCCAAAAATCTAGTATTTTTGGATAATCCATACAACTCACACTAGTACTAGTGGCTCGGATCACATTGACTCTCTAGATCAATAGAGAAGTCGGATGATGATGCATTCTCTACTTTTTCACACTGTGTCCTCAAAACATCACGACACCGTCATCAATAAACGCGTCAGTATTAGCATCTCCATGAAACTATCACTATTTGGGTCAGTATATGTGTATTAGTGTTGCAATTTTCATCGATTTTGCAATACTAATAGCACAGTATATACCGATGCAAATAGTGATAGTTTGCAATGCCAATAACCACGCGTGCAGTAAATTTGTGATGCTAATAGTGACGGTTACTGTAATATTTCCACTCTAAATATTAAAGAACTTTTGACCAATGCATGCCTGCGCAAAAGCTCTTCAAAGACATCCCCCGCGTCGATTAATGTCGATGGCTAAGTTTTCCCTCCGCGCACAATGTTAAATTCCGGCTCCGTGTTATGCAAACTAAGGCCGAGCTTGAAGACCCGCAAGCCACACGAGAAACACCCCTTACGTAAAGGAAAATGGATAAATGATTAAAGTAGTGCAATTTTTTTAAATTAATTACCCCTCCCCTCAACCGATGCATGGCAGGGGAGAGGGAGTGTGTGGAGGGGAGAGTTAAGTGGAGAGAGGGAGGAGTGTGGTGTAGGGATGTATGAGGGAGGGAAGGCATGAAATCCCTCCACGTGGTGGATCTCTCTCCCCCCCCCCTTACACACTATAAAACCTCCCCCTTAGGCTTGGGGGGGAGGCACGAAGAGAGAGAAAGGGGTAGACGTGCTGCCATCGTCGTCGCCACGCAGGGAGCCGCTGCCACACACGTCGCCCGTTGCCGCCCATTGCAGCGCTGCAGGCCGCCTCCACTGCCACCATCACACCCTCCTCGTTGACATCACCCTGGCAGTCGTCAATCTCCTCCCCTTCAATCATTACTGCCCCCTCCACGTCATTCTGTCTAGAAGCAGAAGCTTCTTGGAAGCTTCCTTAGAAGCTTCTAAAGATAAGGCTCCCATAAGCCTTGTGCATGCATCTTTTTCCCTGGGTTCTTAAAACCCACACCCTATAAAGGGGTATTCCTGTGCATGAGGGAGAAGTAGACAGATTTTAAGGCTGTTTTGCCAAGCTTGAAAGGAGTTCAGAGATTGCATAGAGACAAGGACAAACCACGGAGTCCAAATTCCACAACATCAACAATGGCTCCAAAACAAAAGATGCAAGGCACACGCACGAAAGTTTCTTCCCCAAGCATACGCGTGGACATCCCTATGAGCCCTCAAGCCCAGGTTCTTAAAAGGATGATTCCGCATTTAAGTGATGCATTAGGCACGTTAAATTTTCATGGAAGAATGCATTTACGCATGTTTCGAATTCATGTAGTCTAGCTAAAATACATTTGAAAAATTATCTCCTTGAACGATTTACAAGGGTTAGTGCATGTCATGCAAAATAAGTTGCTTGCATTTCCAAGTTGGAATTCCTAAGTGCATACTGCTTAGGGTTAAAATATGAAATTGTTTAAATGCATCTTTGATTGGCCGCGGAAAGAACAAGTGTATATTGCATTTAGGCAATAACTTCCTTGTTGTGATTCGCATGAGAAAATCGTTAACATCCGTTAGATGTTGTCCAAAGAATTGCATGGCATGAAAATGAAACCATGGACTTGCATGTTGCATACGAAGATGCTTGTAGAATGGATTAAGTCAACAAAAGTCTTATAATATTCGTCATGCATGAACTTCATTTATCGAAGTTGCATCTAGAAAAGGTTGCATGGCATATTAAAGCCTGAAATTCCATTGCATTAAACAAAAGATTGTAGGCATAGCTCCTTTATGTAAATCTTTGTAGGTTTTATGCAAGTTATTCTCCAAATTGTCATTCGTCATGACTTTAGCAAGAAAATAAAGGGTTATTGCAAACCTTATAGTGCATAGAGGTAATGAATCACATATCTACACGTAATGTGATGTCTTGTAACTATTTACACCCTTAGAACAAATTTAGCATCTATAAGAAGAGATCGTTTCTTGTCGCAAGACAAGTAGACCGTTTTGGCTAGATCACTTGTAATGTTATAACCCTCAAGGGATTCTTAAAAGCGTAAGTAGTTAGTATAACGAATACCTCAAAGTGCTAGCTAGGGTTTAGCACGTTAGAAATTCTGCCTAGTATCGCACTTGGACGCCAAGTCGAGACCTTCAAACCCAAAGGTCCTACCCACATTCACAGAATGTTTGGGTTAATTGGACGCCTGTACACTAACGATCTAGGGTTTTACCCTAAGGATCGAATGGCCTAATACTAGACTTCCAATTAAGTTTTAGGACCAAGCGTTGTGACCTAGTAAGGTTAGGGATTGGGTTGGATAAGAAGATACCCCAAACCCTACATTTTGATTAAACATACTTCTTGACCAAGGAACATCATTGATGGGAGATTGATCCCACAAGTTAGATGCGACTCCTATGCAACAAGTTGCAACGTCGCATGGCTTTGTGTTTAAGTCACAAGACGGATTTGCCACTCCTTAGAACAAGGTTAGCAGGTTCTAGTGCAGGTCTAACTTGCAAGAGGATGAGTAATCCTACTATACTGAGTTGCCAAGTTAGGGTAACCAAACCAAGTTAGGGCAACGAGAATTGCCTAGGAATTACTGTCTTAATTTAAGGAACCTAAGGTGTTGGGTTAATAGGATATAACCCTAACCCAAGGATACAAGGGTACACAAACAACGAAACCCTTGGGGATCTTGCCAAGTCGCAATTGATCTCGGATGGGATGCTGGACGCATTCGGAGAAGAGGATTCACACCTTAGCAGTTGGCCAAGTAAATGACCACTGGTTTAATTGTGTTTGTACACTTTAGGAGCATTGTTTGTATTGCTTTGCTCAAGGAACTAAAAGATGGAAAAATAATTAATGCTTCAGGTTGAAGGCCTGAAGGGAGAGGCGGCATCAGTTACCCCCGACTGTCTACCTTACCCTAACCAAGGGGGTTGTTAGCCGCGCCA
Source organism: Lygodium microphyllum (assembly GCF_053477565.2). NCBI lineage: Eukaryota > Viridiplantae > Streptophyta > Polypodiopsida > Schizaeales > Lygodiaceae > Lygodium > Lygodium microphyllum. The sequence continues at coordinate 26,261,828 of NC_141146.1, read as the reverse complement.
GGAATGTGGACCGAACCTGTTGCAAGAGGTCTCTCCATTGAGCGCTACATGGAGCAGGAGGACGCTTGGGTGCCAGGGGGGCTCTGGCCGTAAATCCCTCGCCTTTTGGGCCCTGCACAAGTGGCCGATGTGACTCGGGATTGGATCTTGAGGCCCGCATACTAGTCTATGGGTGGAAACTTGGATTAGTAATCCCTGAGGATTGCTGGATTGCCTTCGGGTGGATTATGGATTAGCCTTCGGGCTGGATTATATGATGTATTCCAAAGATAAATAAAATCAATGGTTAAAAAGAAACTTGTTTGACACTGTTTTTCTATGTCAAGTGCTAAGATTATGTGAAGGAATCGGTGATTAGTTGGCTAATTAAGGAAGCTGTTTTTGTGTGTCAAACTAAATGTGGTATGTAATTAGAAAACTAAAATAACCCTGAGGAAAGTGTGGTGGATGTGGCCATGGGTTCGTTCTACGGATGGGTGGTCCCGGTTGGCCGAGGAAACTTTTCTCGAAGGAAATGAACAGCAAAGAACGATGACTTAGAATCTAGGATACTAGAGTCCCGATTCATGCTGTTTTAGGGAAACGGAATGGGACTATGCCTTATGGGTAGAGAGATCGAGCTTTGCATCCCTCTTGTTTCCCATTCTCCTTGAACCAAGTGCAGCATGAATCTGCTTCGACCCTGACGTTTCTGCGTAAAGTAGTTCGCCTGGGGTTTGACGTTAGCTGTCGTTCTAGGAATTTGACTACTAGGAGAACCCTGATTCAGGTCGGTCCTAAGTGGGAACAGCCGAAATGCTTCTGCTTTGTGGCAGACTCGGGAGAACCTAGATCGCAAACCCCATGACATTCCATGGTGTGTCGGGCAGTGCTTTCTAGACTCTCTTCCCGATGGGCTGCTAAGACGTGTCCTGCAAGAGAACAGGTGGACATGTTACAGTTGGTATCAAAGCAAACCAACGAAGGATCTGTCATTTACAAGAAAATTTAATGAGGTAAAGTAGAGCAAATGTTGTTGTTAAGAACATTTCCTTAATTATCAATGTTGTCTTGCAGAGTTGCGAAGCATGGAACAGATTCTTGGTGTTCTAGATTATGTTTATGACCACGATGCATGCCTCGGATTATCGACGAAGGATCGATATGATGAATATCCTAGACCACATCTACAATCCTTCACCACTGCACGTGGAACGGAGATGGATGGGTGATTCAGGAATTTATTACATAGTTGCCCACCGATTTGCGTACCTTTGAACCAACCTAAAGAGAATCAAGTGGTTGGAGGACCTAAAGATCGTTAAGTTTTTCATCTTTGTTGAGGCTCACGCAAACACAACCCTACATGTCAGAGGTTGGAAGGTCAAGCTGTATACGTATATGTATGAGGAAGTGACCCAAATAATCCTTGCCGACAAAATCAAGGTGTTGAGACGTTAGGAGAAGAACAGGTACCAAAGGAAAGGATACCCTAATCTTCCAATGACCTATCGGTTCCTAAAAATCCATGACCCCAATCCATACTATTACCCAGTTCCCGTAGCTGAATGTAACACAATCTTATTGTCCTCAAATTGATGTATTAGCTTGTTCCATCTTCCCCATAATAATTGTACTCAAAAGGGCTATGCCAATATGAATGAAATAAGACTCCTTTTTATCAATGATTGTCTTGACTGTGAGTATTGATAAAAAAAAGGGTTAAGTGATTAGGTCTCTTGGCCGAAAGCTAGATTGGGCATAAAATGTAATGCGAGAAACACTTAGCAAGTTTAATGCAAGGAGAGTCGACTTCGGTCAGATTCAGGGTTATGAACTTAGGTATCCACGAGTGTTTGCTCAGAATGGATTGGCTTAAACCTAATGATGCCCACATTCATTGTGGAAAGGGCCAAGTTTCCTTTCAAAATTCTGAAGGGGAATTGGTTACAACTCAAGAAGAGACTGGTAAGCCTAAAATTCAACTAGCCAAAGCATCTCGGATAATAAAAGGAGTTAGGAAGGGGCTACCTGTCTACTTGATTAAGCTAAATAAGCTAGATCAGAATCAAAAATCTAGTGAAGAACCTTCATGGCTAAAGGAGTACGCAGACGTATTTTCTGAAGAGCTAACAAAACTTCCTCCTCAAAGGGAAGTTGATCATGAAATCAAGCTAGTGCCAGGAGCCACACCAATTGCAAAGAGGCCATATAGAATGTCCATCCCGAAAGGAATTGAGCTGAAGGAGCAACTCAAACAACTATTAGATCAGGGCTACATTCGTCCTAGTAGCTCACCATGGGGAGCTCCAGTGCTGTTCCATAAGAAAAAGGATGGAACGCTTCGGCTATGTATTGATTACAGAGGATTGAATCAATCAACCATTAGGAACAAATATCCCATTCCAAGAATAGATGAACTTCTTGATTGTCTTCAAGGTGCGAAGATTTTCTCTAAGATCGATCTCAGATCTGGATATTATCAGATAAGGATCAAGGAAGAAGATATCCCATAGACGGCATTCAACACAAGATATGGGCATTTTGAGTCCCTAGTCATGTCATTCCGGCTGACGAATGCACTTGCCACCTTCAATAGGTTAATGCAGGATATCTTTAGGCCATATCTTGATGACTTTGTACTCGTCTTCTTTGACGATACATTAGTTTACTCCAAACAGGAAGAATATTATGAACCCCAGCTTTGCATTGTCCTTGAGACAATGAGGGCACACAAGCTTTATGCTAAGAAGAAGAAGTGTGCATTCTTCAAGCGACAGATTGAATATCTGGGATTCATTGTATCAACGAAAGGAATCTCAGTGGATCCGCCTAAGGTCAAAGACATTCTGGAGTGGCCAATACCAACAACTGTCAAAGAAATACGCAGTTTTCTTGGATTGATAGGATGGTATAGGGTCTTTATCAAAAACTATGCTTTGATTGCAGCGCCACTGACGAATCTACTGAAGAAGCAAACCTCAATTGTATGGTCAACTGCTGAACAATCTAGCTTTGATAAACTAAAGCAAAGTTTAGTATCAGCACCTATCCTGAAACTTTCGGATCTTGGTAAGGAGTTTGAAGTGATAACTGATGCTAGCACACTTGCCTTAGGATGTGTGCTTATGCAAGAGGGTCATCCTATAGCATACTCTTCAAGGAAACTGAAGAGCCATGAAAAGAATTATGCTACCCACGATCTGGAGTTTTTAGCTGTCATCCATGCTCTCAAGCTTTGGAGACACTACTTGTTGGGTAACAAGTTTACCCTAGTGGCGGATCATAAAAGTCTTAAGTGGATCTTTACCCAAATATATGATTTTGAACATGTACTTTTCTATCCAAATCCCTAACAACCTCGATGGTGGTATGTTATACCTTCAACTCCCCGAAGTGCATGAGTATATGATCAAAGGAATGTTCCCAACGTAGATAAGGACAATATGCAAATAGAGGGGTTGATATCGTAAGGGGTGGAGGCCACTAAAAGCTTGGAGCATGTAGAGGAGCCAAAATCGGGTAACATTGATGGAAATACACGAGTCCAAGAATTCTTTGAGAACGAGGTGGACTCATCCTTTTGTGGTGACCTGTCTATCAACCTTTTAGTGTATGCAGAGTTGTGTTAGGAGATTGACATAGAACAATAGGGTACTTCGCATCCACCTGCTCAATTCATTGATGAATCGCTCTTATAAGGGTACATACGATATGCATTTTAAGTAAGATCATTTTTTAAAGATTTATATTACCATGTACTTTGCTTGATTTATATTGATTATGCTAACATCAGTTTTGTCTGTGCAGGTGACCATTGTGGATATTTAGATCAGCACAATGAGTCGAGGGGGGATGAGCGACAAGAAGCTATATGATATCCTCATACGTATGTCTCCAGATCAGATAGCTCGATTCAAAGATATGAAAGACCACGAGCTCTCTTGGACACCATAAGGGTGTTCTATTAGATCTACTTCGGTGCACCTTGATGCTTCAGTTTCTAGTAGACGAGATCGACGCTCGAGACTTGGGTCGGACGAAGGGAGTGGTTCTAGAGGATGATGTAGAGATGTGGATGCAGTGAGCCCGCAATTGCCTCGGAATACAAGTGCTACTCCTCGCTCTCATGCAAGTTTGAGAGAGGGTGGCTCAGGTGGTTGTTGTGGAGATACCAACACAGTGTCTTTGTCTCATCGTTCTGCTAGAGTTGTGTCACCTATGGGATATGTCACACCTGTGGGGACATCTACTCCAGTCACTCTAACTTTTGTTCAACCGTCTGTAGGTGGCACCTCTATGGGTGCTACTACGAGAGGTACTACCCCCATAGGTACACCAGATATACAGGGGTCTCTTGGATATGCCCAAAAGTGTGGTCACAGGTGGGAGAGGACACATCTTATGCATACCCCACAGGGGTATGAATACCTTATAGATGATAGGATAGGAGCCATCATCATGAATGATGAGGGGAGGAGGGTGATGGCTTGTATGAGAGAGTTGTGCCAACAAGTTTTTCAGCACAACGTCTTCGATCATTGGAAGAACATACCAGAGGGGAGCAAGGACTACATAGTAGCATCCTTGCATGAGGAGTTTCTAGTATCCACTGTAGCAGATAGGTTTTTCATAGGATGCATGATGGAGTGCATGCGTCCGTATATGTCACACAGACGATCGTATGCACGCAAGGCACTTAAGAGTGGGTCCGCAAAGCCCAAGTGGTTAGACGCGGACGACTAGTGCCGACTCAAGGAAGAGGCTACAAATTCTTCAAGATGTTGGAGATAGTAGCGCAAGGCAACGAGGGCACGATGGGAGGTAGAAGTGGTCCATCATCTTGGGAGTGGTGGCCATAGGACTTATCTGGAGGACCTTATAAGTTTTTATTTTGTTTGGCTTGCTTCTTTTTTTTTTGTAATATCCCTTGTACTGACAATTGTATTTCTAACAATTGTATTTTGTTTTCTTTGCAGCACTCCATTACAAACTGCGATTCCACCGGTCTAGAGACTCAATATGCAAAGAGACACGGTCTCATTGCATTGATTGACCAATTGTATGGATGCAGCGGCCCTATAAGTCACTTATCTTTCTTGTCCGTAGTTACTAATTTTAATTAAAATGCATTATTGGATGGTGAATGATGTGTAGTTGTTTCTTTTTTTACAAAGTCTATTCGATGCTCCGTTGTGGCGTGACGAGCTTTCGAATGGCGAGGATCTATAGCTCGCCCTTGAATTCGTGGAGCACATATGCTCTTTTTTTTTGGTCATGTGATTTATGTAGACATTTTCTATGCACTATGTTATTATCATCCTTTGTATTTTCCCATGATTGTACCGTCGCTTTCATTACACAATCTTGTATTTATTTTATGTATCACTCTTATGGATTCAAGTACGCATTGTACACATTATTGAAACTCTTTTTTATGGCAAAAAAAAAATCTATATTATCGTCGCTATTAGTATCGCAAATTTACTGCACACATCACTATTAGCATCACAATGTGCATCGCAAAGCATCGCTAGCAGAGTCACTATTCGCGATGCACATAGCGACACAAGAAGTGATGCAAATAGCGATGCTGATAGCGATTGTTCTATTGTGTCGCTGCTATTGATGTTTTTTGCGACGATAGAGGCAAATTTCTTTATGAACATTTTCATCGCTTTGAACATTGGTATAAGGCCTTTATCTTGTAGTGGGTGAATGTGACTGCACATTTCTCAACACCCCTCCTCAATCACAATCAGAAAAGACAATCAATATACAGAGGCTGTCATGAGTAGAACCTTCGTAAGTATAGACATGGAAAAAAACCAACCACACAAAGCTAGAGGCTGTTACGAGGCCTCACTAAGTGTGTAGAGACTGTAGTGTGTATAGATTACATGAGGAGTATAGGAGCTTATGGTGGGAACATTAGGCAAGTCCACATTTTAAAATTTAAAAAGTCTATTAGAAAATGAGCTACAAAAGAGGGATTGGTGAGTCCTATCCTTTTGTTCTTGGGGTTCTTCTTCTCCTTCTTCTTCAACGTTGTCTTCATCTTCTTTGATTGTAGCAAGATATGCTCTTTGAGACCTTTTCTTCGCATAGCAAAATTTCTCAATATGCCCAGTTTTCTTACAAAATTCACAGATTTTTTCCCTTTCACATAGAGGAGTTGTTGGTCTCCTCTTGGAATGCTGGTTTCACCCTTGTTCTTGATCTTCTTTTCCTCTTCCTGGAGAGAGGCTTTGATGTCCACAAGTTTTGGCTTTGGCATGTTGATTAATGTGGTAGACACATTATCAAACTCAGGTGGAAGACTCTTGAGAAGCACTCTAATGCAAATGACTTCATCCATCTTCAAGTTTATTTTTGCAAGTTGTGTCAACAAGCTTTTTATATAATTCAAATAAGTTGCAAGTGAGGTATTACTTTGCATGTCAAGCCTAAAAAATTCAATCAGTTAACCATATTTGGAGGATTTTGAATGAGCTCCAAATAGGGTTTCTAATTGATCCCATGTCACGTAACATGTTTCACAATCATCAACATGATGAATGTAGATGTCATCAAGTTTGAGCTTGATAATAGCTTGAGCCTTATCATCATTTTTATCCCATACGACTAAAAGTGCATCTTCCCTTGGTTTCTTCTCTTGACTACAAAAATTTCTTCATTAGGATCAGTTTGATCCTAGTTTGCCATGTATGGAATCCAACACCATTGAATCGGGATGTCGGTGAGTCCTTGCCCATGTTGAGATTGAAAGGTCAGCAACAAATCAGCTCCAAAAAATTCTAATTTCAATTGAGCACAAGTGCCAAGAAGCACTCGATGATTAGTATCAAGAGATACTAGGTAATTTGGTGATTAGTATGCCCTTTGAACTTGGGATCTTCAAAGTGTCAAGATTGTGGGAGAGAAGGAAGGAGTCTCACTTGTAGATTTCTCACTTACACAATGGGGGAATACACACAAAGGTGGAGGCTGAAAACAGTTTTCCTCTTCTTAGTTGTGTAAGCCAAAAAGAACACTTGTACAGAGAAATAGAAGAACCCTATATATGGGTCTCAAACCAAACTCACCTAACTAAGGTGGCATACTAACTGAGGCACGAACTAAAGTAGATAAGGATAGCTATCATCTAGCTATTATTCATGGGTGGTGTACCAACCGCATCTGCAGCTAACAAATCGGTGACATAAATGCAAAACGGTCACCCTGGAATATCACGAGTGGAGCTCGATATCTCAACACTTCCCCTCGAGCTCAATCCCAATGCACCTCACTATCACCTATCATAATCAAATCATCAACATAAATGACAAGTAGCATAATACCTTTCTCTGTTTTTCTCACATAAAGTGAGAAATTGGCCTTGGAAATCTGAAAGCCAATAGTGATAATATACTGTCCTATCTTGTCAGACCATGCTCTAGGTGCTTGCTTCAAGCCATACAAGGCTTTCTTCAACCTTTAAACAAAATTAGGATGAATAGAATGCACATAACTTGGTGGCTGATCCATATAGACCTCTTCTTGCAAATCACCATGCAAGAAGGCATTCTTTACATCCATCAGATGTAAAGACCATCCCTTTGATGTAGCCAAAGCAATGACTGCTCTTACGGTTGCCATACTTGCAACCGGACTGAATGTTTCTTCATAATCAATGCCATATGTTTATGCATATCCCTTGACTACTAATATTGCCTTGTATCTGTTCACAGAACCATCTACATTGTGCTTCACCTTATAAACCCACTTACAACCAATTGCATTCTTATCTTTAGGCAAAGGTACCGATTCCCATGTAGCATTTGCTTCCAAGGCATCCATTTCTTCATCCATGGCTTTCTCCCATTTTTCTTTTCCCATGGATTGCTCAAAAGAAGTGGGTTCTGGTTCCTGTATCACTTTGACCATATAGGCATAGTGAATGGCTGTAAATCCATCATATTTCAGCCTATCCATAGGATACCTAGCTCTGGTAGACCTGCGCAAAGTAGGTTCACTCCCAGGTGCTCTCAAAACATCCCTGGTCTTCCTTACTCCAGGTGTAACAATAGAAGGAATACCCAACTCATCATCAATGCTTTGTTCTGAGCCACTGGATTCACCATCCACATAAGAGTGACCTGCATTCACATCAAACATGGGCTGATCTACCTTCTCTTTTCCTTTTTGTGAAACCTGTATACCACTATCTGCATTGCTTTGAGGAGATTCTCCTGATCTCAATCTGCCTGTCCATGGCGAAGAATGTGAACCACTGCTAGAGGACACTCCAAGTCCACTAATATTTTGTGACTGCTGCTGTGAATTCTGTGCAGCATTACCATTTTGTGCATCTACATCATCAATCACATTTATTGGTTTATACCAGCTACTCATCTCATCAAAAATAACATCTCTTCTCACTGTAAACTTACGAGTAGAAGGGTTATAGCATCTATACCCTTTCTGCTGCAGAGAGTAACCAATAAAGATGCACTTCTCAGCTTTTGGATCTAACTTGGATCTCAAATCATCTGGTACATGAACATAAGCAATGCAATAAAAAAAATTCAAATGATAAATATGTGGTTTCCTACCAGTATACCTCTCCTCTGGAGTCATCCCATGTATTGCTGCAGTGGGAGTCCTGTTCATTTTGTAGACTGCTGTAGCAACTGCTTCAGTCCAGTAAAAATCTGGCAAGTCTTTTTCGTTGAGCATGGCACGAGATACCTCTCCAATATGCTTGTTTTTCCTTTTTTCAATTCCATTTTGTTGCGGGGTATGACTGCATGAATATTGCTGCTTTATGCCATGCTCCTGCAGGAACCTTGCAAACTCATTTGAGAGGTACTCTCCCCCTCCATCTGACCTTAGGTATTTTATTTGCAAGCCTGTTTCTTTTTCAACCATAGCTTTAAGAGTTTTGAAATGCCCAAACACTTCACTTTTCTTTTTCATAAAATACACCCAAACTTTTCTGCTATAGTCATCAATAAAAGTGACAAAATAATGACAGCCTCCAATAGATGCAACTTTAGTAGTCCACACATCAGAGTGGATTAATTCCAATGGCTTCTTACTCTCTTGAATATGTCTAGGAAATGGTTTCCTTGCCTGTTTTCCAAATTGACAGACTTCACATACCTTATGCATTTCTACAACCTTGACAATATTTTAGGCCTACATTGATTTAAGTCACTGTACATTAACATGACCAATGCATTTATGCCAAATATCAATATTTGCAACTACACCGGTCCCATGTGCAAACATTGCTGCACTCAATTCAGGCATGTCTGCATCCAATGTAAACATTCTGCCCTTCTTCTTTCCTTTTGCTATCAAGCGACCTTTATATTTCATATCCTCAACAAAGCATCCATGAGGATTAAATCTGACCTGCAAGCCCTACTCAACCATTTGACCAACAAAAACCAGGTTCTTGGTGATATTCAGGACATGAAATACATCCGACAAGTATTTCTTTTTCCCATCCTACATAGACAAAGAAATTTTTGCAATCTGTATAATAGGATGTGCAATATCATCACCAGTATCCAAAAATCATGGTTTTTTCGTTTTCCTTGCATCCTGCATCCATTCTGCATGACCTATCATGTGGTTTGACGCACCGGAGTCAACATACCACATTTCGTTGCTTTCTTCTGCACTTGTCACAGAATTGCTCATGTGCTGCACCATAAACAAATGCTCATTTCTATCATCACCCTGTCTACTAGAAGATGCATAATTCCCTTGTTGCAATTTTCCATTCATGATGTCATTCTGCTTTTTATAGCAGTCTTTAGCCATATTACCCATTTTACCACAGTAGTAGCATTCAACATTGTTGTTTGCATTTTGGCCTCTTTGCCATCCACCACGACCTCTTTGGCTCCCCTTGCCTGTAGAGTTACCACGTCCTCCTCCATAGGACTAGTTTTCTTGATTTTGTTGCATATTCTGATTTCTACCACAGCCTCCAGATCGGCCTCCTCTACCTCTGCCTCTACCTCTTCTAGCATTTGAGTAGAAGATAGCTTCTTTTGAAGTTCCTCCTGAAGAAGATGCACCACCATTTCTCTGCTCCTCAGAAATTAGAAGAGCAATCAACTCCTCAAAATTAGGAAATCTTTCACAGACAGAAATGGATGTTCGAAACTGTGCATAATCCTTTCCTAGACCATTCAAGGTCACAGAAACTAAATCATCATCTTCCACTAGCGACCCAATGGAAGCAAGTGCATCTGCAATCTTCTTCACCTTCATTTGGTAGTCATTGATGCTCATACTTTCTCTTTGCACATTGTGCAACTCTTGCTTCAGCTGCATTTTCCAGGCTTGCGTATTTGTGCTATATATTTTTGACAAAGTATCCCATGCCTCCTTTGGCGTACTTGCATCCTGAATATACACAATCATAGAGTCTGAAATATCGATAGACAGCCAGTACATAACTTTTCTAGCTCTCTCATGCCATCCTTTAAATGCCTGCATTTGCTGTTGATTGGGAACATCAGGAAGAACTGGTTCTTCTTCATTTCCTGCAACAAATTCCCAATATCCTTTTCCCATAAGGAAATTTGTCATTCTAAACTTCCATGCTTGGAAGTTGTTCTTGTCAAGCTTTTCAGTGACAATCTGTGAAAGAGAATCAGACGCCATTACAGAACACTGCAAAAAATTGTGTCATTGCAAAAAACACAGCTTCAGCCTCACAAGGGCAAATCTACAAAACTGACGAAAGTGGTATTTGACCACACAATCACTTCCTAGTGACGATTTTGCATCAACAGGCAACAAGGATGATTTTGTAACTCCCAATGTCTCTGCACCGCACAGGCATATGATGCAATTTCTACGGTAACTTTTCACCGACCTATAGAACAGTGGTCGCACAGCAAAAAACAGGGCCTTTTCTTGAGTGCGTGCGGAATACTTCTGCCTCCAAAGCAGGCCCCGAAATGGCCTCGAATAAAAAAAACGGGCAACCGAGGGCTAAAGCCCTCGCCCGCAGCATATACTGCCCTCTTGCTACACCACGAAGGGTGTCTCAATCTGAGACAATGCACTCTTGCACTTTTCGGCTGTGCTACCTGCAGAGACTTGCTCCCAAACTCGAAAAATGAAAGCAACACTGGTCCTCTTACCAAAACACCGCAAACTTGGTTTGCTTTCTTGAGCTCCTTACCACAAACCAGGCTCAGATACCATGTCAAGATTGTGGGAGAGAAGGAAGGAGTCTCACTTGTAGCTTTCTCACTTACACAATGGGGGAATACACACAAAGGTGGAGGCTGAAAACAGTTTTCCTCTTCTTAGTTGTGTAAGCCAAAAAGAACGCTTGTACAGAGAAATAGAAGAACCCTATATATGGGTCTCAAACCAAACTTACCTAACTAAGGTGGCATACTAAGTGAGCCACGAACTAAAGTAGATAAGGATAGCTGTCATCTAGCTATTATTCATGGGCGGTGTACCAACTGCATATGTAGCTAACAAGTCGGTAACATAAGTGCACAACGATCACCTTGGCATATCACGAGTGGAGCTCGATATCTCAACACAAAGTCTAGCAAGTTCGAGTCTTCCCCTCCTTGATTTGATGTTGGAGTAGCACAAAAAAACTCAGATTTGATCAAGGGCAAGGATGATTGTGTTAAATAACATAAGTGATAAAATATTAGATAAGTGTCAATGGACATTGTGCTTGTATCTTCTAGAAATGTTTACAAATGTTGCAAGAGCAACCCTTCTTGCTGGTAAATAGCTTGAATGCTTGCTGAAGACTGAGTGTTGGAGCAGATTAGAGAGCCAGTGACTTGATTTGAGCCACAAGAGTGAGATAAGGAAGTGAAGCATGAGCTTGCACTACAAGATATAGACCTTATAGCGACGTTTAAAGCGACGAAAATACAAACAATAAAATTTGCCCCCGTCGTCGCAAAAAGCGTCGTTATTGATGACGCCATAGAATCGTCGCATATACAAACAACAAAATTTTCCCCCATCGTCGCAAAAAGCGTCGTTATTGACGACGCCATAGAATCGTCGCTATATGCATCGCTATATACGTCGCAAATAGCGACGCATATAGCGACGGTTACAGAGAATTTGCGACGCTTATAGCGATGACAATAGCGACGCGTGCAGTAAATTTGCGACGCAAATAGCGATGGTAACAGAGAAAAAAAAAATTTGTGGCAGGGCAGCAAGCTACCCTGCCACATATAGCACTGTGTGCTGTATGAGAGCCATACAAAATAGTTTCTGCACTGTTGCATACAAAGCGTTTGCAAACAAAAAGAATGTATACTGAAATCATAAAATTGATAGATGAAATAAATACATGATATCGCATAAAATGCGATTGGTACAATCATAAAACAATATCACTAATACATAGAAAATGTCTACATAGATCGGGCGACTAAAAACTAAAGGTATGTGAGCTCTAAGGATCCAAGGGCGAGCTACAAATCTTCGTCCCCCGAAAGCTCTTCCCGCTGCAAAGGAGCATCAAACGGATTCTGCAGAAAAAGAAACAACATATCAATCCACCATACAATAATGCATTCAAATATCTCATGGTAACTACGGACAAGAAAGATAAGTGACTTACTGGGCCGCCGCGTCTATACAATCGGTCGATCAATGATCTGAGACCGTGCCTCTCTGCATATCGAGTCTTAAGGCCTTGCGGATCGCGATTTGTAATGGAGTGCTGCAAAGAAAACAAAATGCTAACTGTTAGAAACATGATTGTCAGTACAAAGAATATCTCAAAAAAACAAATAAGCAAAACAAAAGAGAAACTTACAAAGTCCTCCAAATATGTCCTGTGGCTGCCACTCCCAAGATGATGTACGGATCCGGCCTCGATTCGTGCCCTCGCCGCCTCCCGCTGCTGACTCCAACATCCTGGCGAATTTGTAGCCTCCTCCCTCAGTCGGCGCCAGTCGTCTGCATCTAACCACTCGGGCTTTGGAGCCCCACTCTTGATTGCCTTGCGTGCGTCGGATTGTCTATGTGACATGTATGCACACATGCAATCCATCATCCAGCCCGTAGAGAATCTATCCACTGCGACTGGCACCGGGAACTCCTCGTGCAAGGATGCTACTATGTACTCCTTGCTCCCCTCCAGTATGTTCCTCCAATGATCCAGGACGTTGTGCCGAAAAACTTGTTGGCACAACTCCCTCATGCGAGCCATCACCCTCCTCCCCTCATCATTCATGATGATGGCTCCTGACCTGCCATCCACTAGGTATCCATAACCCCTAGGAGTATGCCTTGTATGGGCCCTCTCCTATCTCCGTCCACGCTCCTGGGCATATCCAGGAGACCCCTGTACATCTGGTGTACCGACGGGGGTACCCTCTCTCGGAGTGCCACTCAAAGGGGTGCCACCAAAAGGAGTGCCACCAAAAGGCGTGCCATCTGCCGACGGCTGCGCAAAAGCCGGAGTAACTGGAGTAGACGTCCCCACAGGTGTGACAAATCCTGGAGGTGACCGAGCTCCAGCTGAACGACGAGATGGAGACACCGCGTCCGTGTCTCCACAGCAGCACCCCCCTGATCCTCCTGCAGTCGCAGTCCCTCCCTCTGGCCCAAGTCGCGAGCGTCGAGATCGTCTGCTCGAAGCTGAAGCATCTGATCGCGCTGAAGCTGATCTAGCAGAGCGCCCTGACGAAGAACGAGACAGCTCCTGATCTGCCATCTCTCTGAATCTTGCGAGCTGATCTGGAGACATGCATGCCATCATCTCCTGAAACTCCTCATCGCTCATCCCTCGACTCATCCTGAAAATGTCGATACCTGCACAGATAAAAATTGATGTTAGAATAATCAATTTAAACTATACAAAGCACATTAATATAAATCATTTTTGAAAAATCCCTCTTAAAATGCATATCTTATCTACCTTTATGGAAGATCTAAACAACGAATTGAGTAATACAATTCTCCAAGAATGAAGTATTCTATGGTCCCATGTTAATCTCCTCACACAACTCTGCATACACTGGAAGGTCGATAGACATGTCACCACAAAAGAACGAGTCTGCCTCGTTCTCAAAAAATTCTACGACTTCTGTATTTCCATCATTGTTAGCCGATGCGGGCTCCAAGCTTGCGGTGGCCTCCACCCCTTGTAATTTCGATCCCTCTATTTGCATAGTTTCTTCATCTATGCCTGGAACATCGCTTTGATCGTATACTCTCGCACCTTGAGGAGTTGAAGGTATAACATACCACCATCGAGGTTGTCGGGGATTTCAATAGAAGATTACCTGTTCACAAACACTTACAAAGCGGCTTCAAACCATTGTGACATAAACCATGTCGTATTACAATTAGCAAGCAAATGACTATTTGTACCTGTTCACAATGGGCCGACAACACAAAGGTGTCGCGCAAATCCATCCATTTTTTTTGGAATCTATTTCGAGAAATCCAGATGGACCTCGTCAAACTGTTGCGCCAGCTCCTCCAAGTACCACTTTGAACCACTGCACATCGAATATTATCATGGAGAAGCTACGGTAATCCACCGTAATAATACTTTGCAAGTTCCCAAAATACTCCATCTCATCCACAACCGTGTTCGGATCCGTTGCTCGTCACCGGCTCTCTTGCTCAAACCTTGCCATGACACCACAGTCCATTGTGGAGCGCATTTTGTCAATACGCTCCACCCGAAAATTCCGTCCGCGCGACCACGCTGCACTATATATTTTGTACTGCACATTGAAACACTCAAATTAGATGTAGCAAGCAAATTTAGATACGACACATTCTAAACCCCTCATTACCTTTGGACTACATCCCCTCGAGAACTCCCACTCCTCCATTGAGACCTCTGTCCCTTCGCTAGATGCTGCGGTCAAGGCTCCATGCAACCATCGTATTGACATAAACCGCTGCATCTCCTCCATGCCTTTGGGATATCGAATCGGTCGGTGACGCGTACTACGTTGAAATTCAGCTCGCACTTCCTCTCGATCTTGCCTTGCAATCTGGTACTTGGCGAGCCACGTCTCCATGGAGGCATGGTGCAACATACAAAAGCGATTCAACTTCTCTTCCATTGAGGCATCCATTCTTTTTTCTACCCCATTTCCAACCACCACACCTCCAGTCAGCCTATCATCGTCCTTCAGCGTCCACAGCATTTCATTGTCTGGTTCCACCGTTGGTAGCCATTGTGAGATATGCACTAACGCCTCTGACACCAACCAACCTTCCGCCATGCTACCTTCCGGACGAGCTCGTTGTCGCACAAAGCCTTTCAGGGTTTTCATGAAGCGCTCCAAGAAGAACATCCATCGCGTATGGACAGGTCCAGCAATCTCCACTTCGTCCACAAGATGCACAAGAAGGTGAACTTGTATCGTGAGCATGCTAGTGGGCAGGTATTTCTCAAAGAGACAGACCGTCTCAACTGCTCCCCGCCTTGCGGATTCAATAGAGGACGTCTTAATCTCTTTCTGTGAGATCCATTGCATCAAAGTCGACAACTTGTAAATGGCCCCGCGAATTTCTGGAGTTAGACATCCCGCGATCGCGATCGGTAGGACAAACTGCCACAAATGAGAAAGCATTAAGAATAATGGTCACTTTTCAAATTTCAAAATGTCCACGCTAATTAAAATCCATTCTGTTCACAAACCTGACATATCTTATGCCAATCATGGGATTTTAGCCCAGACATTTGTTCATCTTTAGAAAATGCGGACCTGAGAGAACGCATCATACCTGTCGGAGTGCGGATAGACTTGATTACTTGCTTCACAATGCGCTCTTCTTTGGTAGACAAAATCCAGGGAGCGCGAGGAAGCTGCACTCCCCCTTCAGCACTCGACTGCGGCCAAAGCACCTCCATCTTACCTACCTCCTTTAAATCCATTCGTGACCCTATAGTGTCTCTCTTTCCTGTGATGTGGTCCCATAGCAAGCTGCCCACATTTTTGAAAATATGCATGGGATCCAAAAAGTGGTTGACCTGTAAGTGGGTCCAATATGGCAAGTCGTAGAAAACTGAGAACCGTCACATTCCATTTGGATGTGATTCCAGGTTTACCATTTTCAGCTCGTACCAGCTTGCAGCGTTCATACGTGCTGGAGGTCGTCCAAGAAAACCTTCCCTGAGTTCATGATCCTCCGGCAAGAAAGCGGCACGTCCTTGATATACCATCTTCTTCATGGTTCGTGACCTTCGGGAGTCTAACTGTGGCCCACACAATGGACATGCATGATAACCTGAGGTAACGAGACCTGCAAGGCAATCCACGACCTAGTGAATACTTGATTGAATGAAATAAAATATAGATATTACCAGCGAGAACAAAGGTCTGCTCACCTGAGCACTCTCCCAATCCCGGAAAGTCATGCATCGTCCACATGAGAATGGCTCGAATGTTGGTTGACCGTCGACCATCGCGCCTGCTCATATCTTGCACCGTGACCCCCTCCTCCCACAAAATCTTAAGCTCATCGACTAATGGACGAAGATACACGTCCATATTTTTTACTTTGTAGCGGCCCGGAACGAGCAAGCTAAGGATGAGATGTCCTTTCTTCGTAGAAAGCCATGGAGGAATGTTGTAGTTGACAAGCACTATAGGCCACACACTGTAAGAAGTCGAGCGCAGACTGAATGGGTTCACACCATCCATGGCGAGACCGAGCCGAATATTCCTTGGCTCTCGCGCAAAGCCTGGGAAGGTAGAGTCAATGTGGCTCCATGCGCGCGAATTTGCTGAAATTCCTTGCACTCCATCCCTGGACCTATTCTGCACATGCCACGTTATCAAGCTTGCCATGGCAGACGTACGAAACATGTGGTTTATGCGGGGGATGAGTGGAAAGTGTTTGAGGACTTTTTGAGGGATGGTCTGCCCTTGCAAGTCCTGTCGATACTTGTGAGCACCACACTTTGGACATGTCTCCATAGTCTCGTATTCATCTCGAAACAATATGATGTCATTGATACATGCATGGATGTTATTGTAGTCCATGCCAAGCTTCCGTAAAACATGTCGTGTATCATCACGAGACTCAAGCATGGTGTTTGCAGGTGGCAATATATGATATTTCAATAACCTGAAAAAATCATAAAACACCTTGAAAAATCCATCCATGTTTGCAATAATACTGTTTTTTTTAAAAAACAATGAAGTCTGTGTGCAAGGTACCTGAATAACTCAGTCACACTCGTATCGCTCCAACCGTATTTTGCTTGCACACTTAAGAGTGCAAGCAATGTCTTCAACCGAGATACTCGGCACCCATCATATAATGGTATGGATGCTTCCTCTCTAAGCGGGTCAGATGTCTCAACATCCATGGGAATCAATGCATCGATCATTGCCTCTATCTCAGGCTCCAAGATTGTAGGCAAGTCGGGAAGGTTATCTGTCCCCTCTGGCATTGACGGTATAGATGGGCCTTGCGAGTGGTATATTGGCTCCTGCAATCCACCCATCGCACGTCCACGAACTCTTCTAATTGGCCGCAAAGGGTGCACTCCCCCTTGGGTCGAGACATCACCCCCCTGGATACAAAATTTGCCAACAAGACCCAATCTTATTGTGTATGGTTTTCAATTAGCTTGAGAGTACAATGCATGAAAACTGCTAACTTCAAATTACCGTTTGCTGAAAATCTGCAATCGCCTGATCAATGATCTCAGATTGAAACTCGCCAAATCATCGTACTGTTCTATAGACAATCGGCATTTTCGTCTAATTGCCAACTTGCATTGAGAGCAAGGACATGGGACACGCTGATTAAGATACAACTCGCGGTCTTGAACAATAAGACCTTCTTCGTTTGCCATCTTATCTACATTACAGCAAACGAGGCTTAAATGGATAGCTTTATGGAGATGTACGTCAAGTTGCAAGTTGACCATAAACCTTGCATTGTATATAGTAGTCGAGAGATTTTCCGATGTTATATCTCGGCCTTGTATCATGCTCAACGATTTGTTTGTCCCGGTAGATAATTTTTTGTTATATCTCGGCTTTGAGTATAAGTAATCCATTTTAAAATTAATGCGCGCCATCTATGAAATTTTATAGCTATAGTAATAAAATTTATTTCAATCAATTCTACTCATAGTCATAAGACCTGAGAGAAATTATCCTATACTCAATTTAAGGGTTTCTTCTTCTATAATAATAATTTTGGGTTCATTTTGATGAAGTACGTGGCCGTATGCAAAGCACATTGCATACCATTATCAATAAGTATATTATCTTAAATTTCCTTCCCCTCCCTCTCCCTCTCTTTCTCTCCGTCTCCCTCTCTTCCTCTCTTTCTCTCACCCTCTCCCTCTCCCTCTCCCTCTTGTTCTCTTTCTCTCCCTCTCTCATTTCCTCCCTCCCCCTCCCTCTCCCTCTCCCTTCCTCTTTCTCCCTCTCCCTCTCCCTCCCTCCCTCTCCCTCCCCCTCCCTCTTTCTCTCCCTCTCTCATTTCCTTCCGCTCCCCCTCCCCCTCCCTCTCCCTCTCCCTCTCTTTCTCTTTTTCTCCCTCTCCCTCTCTATCTCTCTTTCTCTCTCATTTCCTAAACAAGCAAAAAATAAAGTGATTTAAACATCCTCCAAGCAAAAGGGAGAGGGAGAGATACAATGCACTCTCCCTCTCTTTCTCTTTCTATCCCTCTCTCATTTCCTTCCCCTTCCTCTCCCTCTCACTCTCTTTCTCTCTCATTTCCTCTCCTAAACAAGCAAAAAATAAAGTGATTCAAACATTAAACAAGCAAAAGGGAGAGGGAGGGAGAGAGAGAATGCACTCTCCCTCCTTCTCCCTCTCTTTCTCTTTCTCTCCCTCTCTTATTTCCTCCCCCTCCCTCTCCCTCTCCCTCTATTTCTCTTTCTCTTTCTTTCCCTCTCCCTCTCCCTCTCCCTCTCTTTCTCTCTTAGTCTCTCATTTCCTCTCCTAAACAAGCAAAAAAGAAAGTAATTTAAACATTAAACAAGCAAAAGGGAGAGAGAGAGAGAGAATGCACTCTCCCTCTCTTTCTCTCCCTCTCCCTCTCCCTCTCCCTCTCTTTCTCTCCCTCTCTCTCCCTCTCCCTCTCCTTCTCTTTCATTTCCTCTCCTAAACAAACAAAAGAGAACGATTTAAACCTTCAACAAGTAAAAGAAAGAGAGAGGGAGACTCACCAATGAGATATGGCGAGCGTGGGCGGCTTCTCTTTACAACGAGGGCTCCTCCTCTCCTTTCCGAACAACGGCGGTGGCGGCGGCGACGGCGACGGTGGTAGCAAGTCTCTTCCTCTTCTTCTCTCACAAAGCCTTGGCTCTCTCCCTCGCTCTCTCCCTCGCTCTCGCTCTCAAAAGGCGAAGAAAAGAAAATGAAAACGACGCTCTGGTTTCGGCCGCGCTTTTTTTCCCTGCGGCGTCGCTATTTGCGTCGCATTTAGCGACGCCAGTTGCGACGCCAATAGCGACGCCGATATCCTCCGTCACTAATCGGCGTTGCTAATTGCCCAATTCCTTGTAGTGTTGAAGCTTGATAGCTATGGCTACTCTCTTTAGGGTTTTGACATGAGACTAGTTTTTTCCTTATTGCAGCATGTAGACATAACCATTTTACAAACCCTCTAAGATAGAGATATCTTGGCTATGTAGCTTCAAGTTCCCTATGGGAGTGGGTAGCATCATCGTCCATGCAGGCATAATCGATGGTATGAATCAAAGATAGTGCAAACTGGCCTACGAGCTATTGCAAGGGCAATGCTGGAGCATAGACTGAATAATGTTGGACTTTAAAGTGATGGGGAGGAGCACCTTGAGCAAGAAAAGAGTTATTTAAAAGAAAGTAAAAGTTAAAATTTTCCCGAGAAGAGAGATTCATGTCCTCCACTGAAGGTGCGTAGTTATGGAGGTAGGTGAGAGATTCATGGAAAAGTGGAGGGAGCGAGAAATTCAAACTAGAATGACTCAATTAGTGGCCTAATGACTCACTAACTTGAAACCTGCTCTCATACCATATTAAAATATAGAGAATGCATGCTATGGAGGATCACTGATGAGCAAATAGACAATCATAATGAAATATTGTGGGATGGACCGTTTATTGTTTCAAGCGTTCCAAGCGAGCTCTAATGGCTCTCTCTCACCTAGCCGATGTGTCGTCGATCCTACGAGTGTAGTGAGCTTACCTTAGTGGCGATATGAGTTTCCTCCTCTCTCCCACACACTTGTAGCTCCATGATCCTAGATGCTAGCTCAAGCATCCTCAAGCCTCCTCCACCTCCAAGCTCCATCCTCCATAGCCGTACGCGCAAGAAGAGAGAAGGGAAGAGAAGAAGAGAAGAGGAGATGGTGAAGAGTTTCACCCTCTTGATCCCTCACTCTCACACACACTCACTCCCTCACACTCCCTCTCTCAAGAGCACACACAAGCAAGAAGGTGAGAAGGAGAGAAGAAGAAGAAGTCTCCTTAAGCTTGACAACGTGGCATGTGCAGAATAGGTCCACGAATGGAGTGCAACGAATATCAGCAGATTCGCGCGCATGGAGCCACATTGACTCTACCTTCCCAGGCTTTGCGCGAGAGCCAAGGAATCTTTGGCTCGATCTTGCCATGGATGGTGTGAACCCATTCGGTCTGCACTCGACTTCTTACAGTGTGTGGCCTATAGTGCTTGTCAACTACAATATTCCTCCATGGCTTTCTACGAAGAAAGGACATCTCATCCTTAGCTTGCTCGTCCCGGGCCGCTACAAAGTAAAAAATATGGATGTGTATCTTCGTCCATTAGTCGATGAGCTTAAGATTTTGTGGGAGGAGGGGGTCACGGTGCAAGATATGAGCAGGCGCGATGGTCGGCGATCAGCCAACATTCAAGCCATTCTCATGTGGACGATGCATGACTTTTCGGGATTGGGAGAGTGCTCAGATGAACAGACCTTTGTTCTCGCTGGTAATATATATATATTATTTCATTCAATCAAGTATTCACTAGGTCGTGGATCGCCTTGCAGGTCTCGTTATCTCAGGTTATCATGCATGTCCATTGTGTGGGCCACAATTAGACTCCCGAAGGTCACGAACCATGAAGAAGATGGTATATCAAGGACACGCCGCTTTCTTGCCGGAGGATCATGAACTCAGGGAAGGTTTTTTTGGACGACCTCCAGCATGCATGAACGCTGCAAGCTGGTACGAGCTGAAAATGGTAAACGCGGAATCACATCCAAATGGAATGCGACGGTTCTCAGTTTTCTACGAGTTGCCATATTGGACCCACTTACAGGTCAACCACTTGTTGGATCCCATGTATATTTTCAAAAATATGGGCAGCTTGCTATGGGACCACATCACAGGAAAGAGAGACACTATAGGGTCACGAATGGATTTAAAGGAGGTAAGTAAGATGGAGGCGCTTTGGCCGCAGTCGAGTGCTGAAGGGGGAGTGCAGCTTCCTCGCACTCCCTGGGTTTTGTCTACCAAAGAAGAGCGCATTGTGAAGCAAGTAATCAAGTCTATCCGCACTCCGACGGGTATGATGCGTTCTCTCAGGTCCGCATTTTCTAAAGATGACCAAATGTCTAGGCTAAAATCCCATGATTGGCATAAGATATGTCAGGTTTGTGAAGAGAATGGATTTTAATTAGTGTGGACATTTTGAAATTTGAAAAGTGACCATTATTCTTAATGCTTTATCATTTGTGGCAGTTTGTCCTACCGATCGCGATCGCGGGATGCCTAACTCCAGAAATTCGCGGGGCCATTTACAAGTTGTCGACTTTGGTGCAATGGATCTCACAGAAAGAGATTAAGACGTCCTCTATTGAATCCGCAAGGCGGGGAGCAGTTGAGACGGTCTGTCTCTTTGAGAAATACCTGCCCACTAGCATGCTCACGATACAAGTTCACCTTTTTGTGCATCTTGTGGACGAAGTGGAGATTGCTGGACCTGTCCATACGCGATGGATGTTCTTCTTGGAGCGCTTCATGAAAACCCTGAAAGGCTTTGTGCGACAACGAGCTCGTCGGGAAGGTAGCATGGCAGAAGGTTGGTGGGTGTCAGAGGCGTTAGTGCATATCTCACAATGGCTACCAACGGTGGAACCAGACAATGAAATGCTGTGGACGTTGAAGGACGATGATAGGCTGACTGGAGGTGTGGTGGTTGGAAATGGGGTAGAAAAAAGAATGGATGCCTCAATGGAAGAGAAGGTGAATCGCTTTTGTATATTGCACCATGCCTCCATGGAGACGTGGCTCGCCAAGTACCAGATTGCAAGGCAAGATCGAGAGGAAGTGCGAGCTGAATTTCGACGCAGTACGTGTCACCGACCGATTCGATATCCCGAAGGCATGGAGGAGATGCAGTGGTTTATGTCAACACGATGGTTGCATGGAGCCTTGACCGCAGCATCCAGCGAAGGGACAGAGGTCTCAATGGAGGAGTGGGAGTTCTCGAGGGGATGTAGTCCAAAGGTAATGAGGGGTTTAGAATGTGTCGTATCTAAATTTGCTTGCTACATCTAATTTGAGTGTTTCAATGTGCAGTACAAAATATATAGTGCAGCGTGGTCGCGCGGACGGCATTTTCGGGTGGAGCGTATTGACCAAATGCACTCCACAATGGACTGTGGTGTCATGGCAAGGTTTGAGCAAGAGAGCCGGTGACGAGCAACGGATCCGAACACGGTTGTGGATGAGATGGAGTATTTTGGGAACTTGCAAAGTATTATTACGGTGGATTACCGTAGCTTCTCCATGATAATATTCGATGTGCAGTGGTTCAAAGTGGTACTTGGAGGAGCTGGAGCAACAGTTCGACAAGGTCCATCTGGATTTCTCGAAATAGATTCTGAAAAAAAATGGATGGATTTGTGCGACACCTTTGTGTTGCCGGCCCATTGTGAACAGGTACAAATAGTCATTTGCTTGCTAGTTGTAATACGACATGGTTTATGTCACAATGGTTTGAAGTCGCTTTGTAAGTGTTTGTGAACAGGTAATCTTCTATTGAAATCCCCGACAACCTCGATGGTGGTATGTTATACCTTAAACTCCTCGAGGTGCGAGAGTATACGATCAAAGCGATGTTCCAGGCATAGATGAAGAAAATATGCAAATAGAGGGATCGAAATTACAAGGGGTGGAGGCCACCGCAAGCTTGGAGCCCACATCGGCTAACAATGATGGAAATACAGAAGTCGTAGAATTTTTTGAGAACGAGGCAGACTCGTTCTTTTGTGGTGACATGTCTATCGACCTTCCAGTGTATGTAGAGTTGTGTGAGGAGATTAACATGGGACCATAGAATACTTCATTCTTGGAGAATTGTATTACTCAATTCGTTGTTTAGATCTTCCATAAAGGTAGATAAGATATGCATTTTAAGAGGGATTTTTCAAAAATGATTTATATTAATGTGCTTTGTATAGTTTAAATTGATTATTCTAACATCATTTTTTATCTGTGCAGGTATCGACATATTCAGGATGAGTCGAGGGATGAGCGATGAGGAGTTTCAGGACATGATGGCACGCATGTCTCTAGATCAGCTTGCGAGATTCAGAGAGATGGCAGATCAGGAGCTGTCTCGTTCTTCGTCAGGGCGCTCTGCTAGATCAGCTTCAGCTAGATCAGCTTCAGCGCAATCAGATGCTTCATCTTCGAGCAGACGATCTCGACGCTCGCGACTTGGGCCAGAGGGAGGGACTGCGACTGCAGGAGGATCAGGGGGTGCTGCTGTGGAGACACGGACGCGGTGTCTCTGTCTCGTCGTTCAACTGGAGCTGCGTCACCTCCAGGATTTGTCACACCTATGGGGACGTCCACTCCAGTTACTCCGGCTTTTGCGCAGCTGTCGGCAGATGGCACGCCTTTTGGTGGCACTCCTTTTGGTGGCACCCCCTTTGGTGGCACCCCTTTGCGTGGCACTCCGGGAGAGGGTACCCCCGTCGGTACACTGGATGTACAGGGGTCTCCTGGATATGCCCAGGAGCGTGGACGGAGATGGGAGAGGGCCCATCTTAGGCATACTCCTAGGGGTTATGGATACCTAGTGGATGGCAGGTCAGGAGCCATCATCATGAATGATGAGGGGAGGAGGGTGATGGCTCGCATGAGGGAGTTGTGCCAACAAGTTTTTCGGCACAACGTCCTGGATCATTGGAGGAACATACCGGAGGGGAGCAAGGAGTACATAGTAGCATCCTTGCACGAGGAGTTCCCGGTGCCAACCGCAGTGGATAGATTCTCTACGGGCTGGATGATGGATTGCATGCGTGCATACATGTCACATAGACGATCCGACGCACGCAAGGCAATCAAGAGTGGGGCTCCAAAGCCCGAGTGGTTAGATGCAGACGACTGGCGCCGACTGAGGGAGGAGGCTACAAATTTGCCAGGACGTTGGAGTCAGCAGCAGGAGGTGGGGAGGGCACGAATCGAGGCCGGATCGGTACATCATCTTGGGAGTGGCGGCCATAGGACATATTTGGAGGACTTTGTAAGTTTCTCTTTTGTTTTGCTTATTTGTTTTTTTGAGATATTCTTTGTACTGACAATCATGTTTCTAACAGTTAGCATTTTGTTTTCTTTGCAGCACTCCATTACAAATCGCGATCCGCAAGGCCTTGAGACTCGATATGCAGAGAGGCACAGTCTCAGGGCATTGATCGACCGATTGTATAGACGCGGCGGCCCTGTAAGTCACTCATCTTTCTTGTCCGTAGTTACCATGAGATATTTGAATGCATTATTGTATGGTGGATTGATATGTTGTTTCTTTTTCTGCAGAATCCGTTTGATGCTCCTTTGCAGCGGGAAGAGCTTTCGGGGGACGAGGATTTGTAGCTCGCCCTTGGATCCTTAGAGCTCACACACCTTTAGTTTTTAGTCGCCCGATCTATGTAGACATTTTTTATGTATTAGTGATATCGTTTCATGATTGTACCAATCGCATTTTATGCGATATCATGTATTTATTTTATGTATCAGTTTTATGATTTCAGTATACATTCTTTTTGTTTGCAAACGCTTTGTATGCAGCAGTGCAGAAACAATTTTGTATGGCTCTCATACAGCACACAGTGCTGTATGTGGCAGGGCAGCTTGCTGCCCTGCCACAATTTTTTTTTTCTCTGTTACCGTCGCTATTTGCGTCGCAAATTTACTGCACGCATCGCTATTGTCATCGCTATGAGCGTCGCAAATTCTCTGTAACCGTCGCTATATGCGTCGCTATATGCATCGCTATATGCGTCGCATTTGTGACGCATATAGCGACGATTCTATGGCGTCGTCAATAACGATGCTTTTTGCGACGACGGGGGCAAATTTTGTTGTTTGTATTTTCGTCGCTTTAAACGTCGCTATAAGGTCTATATCTTGTAGTGATATTTTTTTATACAAGGTTAGAAGATGCAACAATTAAAATGTATATAAGGAATACATTTCGTTGATTATGTATGGTAGAGATGACTCGTCTTGGTCCATTAGATTACTGCAGCTCGAGGCCCTCACCCGCGTGGTTTTAGTTTGAAAACTCCATTATCGTCAGAAAACAAACCTTGTCCCTTCCTTGCCATCGTACATTCCCCCTGCATTGCTCCCTCCATCCATAGCAACAATCCCTCCCCCTCTGGCAGTTCAGTAGTCTGATTGGCACATTCTCGGTAGGGATGTGCAATGGAAACCTCAGGTCAGACGTTGGTACATTCTATGAGTGCCCCCCAATAAAACCCCTTGCGCATCATCATTTCCAAGGAACGGCTCTTGGCCGTCCGGGCCATAGAGTTGGAGCTGAAAGAAACAGCAATCTTTGGTCAGGTCGTTGCACACTCCCCATTGAGGGCCCAGCTACGGGATTGGCTCCACTCCACATTGTGCATTGGTACAGCGTAGATCAAGGAGGCAGTCCTCATGGATCGAGGGATCTTCATGGTTTGTCTCACCTCTGCAGATGCAACCCATGAGTTATTGGAGAGCTTGCCCTATGCCTCCACGAAGGGGGTCATCTACATGGTTCCCTAGTATAGCGGCTTCACACTGGAGTCATTTGCACTCCACAACAGTTTTTTAAGACACCTAGTCACCCTACTTTTCCTTGGATTGCCAGTAGAGTACCGCAAGTTAGTGGAGGACTTTGGATGTGGCTCTTTCGCATAGTTCTTCCTGCTTCCTTCGCGGATGCAATGATAGCTGCAGGAATCCCAAAGGTATGAGTGGCCATGAAAGACACAAAAAGAATACCAAAGTTCCTGGAGATTGAGGCTGGAGGTCACTCCTTTAGGCAGTAGGTCATTGTGACTAGGCAACTAGGGCAGTGCCTGTGCTGCCATGACTTTGGGCATCAGTCGATAGATTATACACATTTCGGGGCAAGGCTGCTCCATCAACACGCCCACAGGTGGACGTTGATGGCTTCACATGGGTCCAGAGATGAGAGAGAGGGCGGAGGTAGGGGGGGCCGCAGGCAACTCCTTAAACGCAGCCTCATCAATAGCAGGGAGCAAGAGGGTGAGTGACGCCCCCTTGGTAGAGCACTCAACAATCCCCCCTACTCGCCCCACCCAACACGATTGTAGTCCCCTACATCCATCGCTTGCACCATAGACCACCTCACTTGAGATCGCATAGCTTCCACACCCACCCTCCGTTTCCCAAGCCTCCCCCACTGACCCTGGCCCATAGCCCCCCTGCGAGGGCCACCATCCCCCCTCCACACCCAATACATACCTCCAACCATCCCTCCATCCCACGACTCCCCTCTTCCCAACCACGACCTCCCCTGCTGGAGCACACCCCCAAATATGCACCCCAATTCAGGTGATCCCCCAGACCCACCCCCCTCCTCCCGTAGGTGGTGATGAGCCACATACGCCTACATCCTCCTTGCGCTAGTAATGCTCTCCCTCCCACATAGCCACCAACTCATCTGCCCCTGCCGCCCATCACACTTTCTCTAGACAGGCACATTTGCTGCCACAGGAGTTCTTCCACAGTTGCCCATGGTCCTACTGAGAGTTGCAGAGCATGGAGAGTTTCCACTACCTCTTGAGGTGGGGATATTCGTGGTTGTAAGTCAAGGAGGGGCAAGGTCCATCTACTAGCACCACCGGATGGACCAAACTACACTTTTTTCCTTCAGCCCTCTCACTTAGAGGATTGGACGACGAGACAAATAGAGGAGCTGAAGAGTCATGTGCCAGACCACACCTCCCAATGTATGGGAGATGAAAGATTAGCACTATTTGCACAGTAGTGGCCTGATTGCATGATGGACATCAACTGGTGGGCTGGTGCCGAGGTCCCACACTTGAGCATTATCTTTCAAGCCACTCCATAGTGGAGAGCTCCACGGGATTGGATCGAGTGGCCCTTGGCATAGGCGGCCCATTTCTACCAGTGTAAAAAGGTCATGACTCTCAGCTTGGTTAATAGATACATTGATAGTACCACCTAGAGCATCTATCACCCCTATGGTCCGAGGGCCATCATGGGGGGTTGGAGTTCACCATCCAGACCAGCGGCAAAACGTACTTGTAAGCCCCATAGTTTTTCCTCTTCATTAGCAGCTTCAAGACCGAACAGATGCCTCTTCGTTCAGTCATAGGTTTCCCATGAGCCTACACCTTGCATCCTTGAATGTGAATAGTCTCCACTACAGTGGGCACGTGGTTCTAGAAAGTTGATTGTTCGGCAAGAGATGCAGCCTACCCTTGCTAGATGGATCGTGACATCTTACTTCTACAAGAGTACAAGCTCACTCCCACCCAGGCCGAGTGAGTAGAGAAGGTGCTTCCGAGCTCACACACTTACTGGGAGCATGGCATAGGTGCCCACGGCAGGAGTAGAGGCGTATGCACCTCTATTGTCCCGAATCTCACCGCTTGTGTACGAGACCACAGGACGATGGTGATATGGCTGCAAAAGTTATTGGGTGTATGACAACATGAGAAACATACAGCTAGGTGCTAGGAACCCAGTGTTCCATGACAGGACAAAACACATGGAGGTGCATTACCACTTTGTGAGAGATAAAGTACTTGCAAGAGAGATTGACCTAGTATATGTCAGCACACAAGATGAGATAGCAAGCATTTTCACAAATGAATTGGGAAGCTTCGAAAGTTTCAAAGCCTAGTTGGAGTTGCAGAGATATAGTTGAGCTTAAGGGGGAGTGTTGAGATGGCAAGCTCAATTCTATGTGCAGACATTGGTCATAGAATGCCTAGCTAGATGGGTCTACATATATACACTTAGCACATTGGTGACCATTATGCTCCTCACATGGCCATTGACTTATCACTTATAATATTTAGTTTATTGCACCTACTTACAACTAGCATAGTTATAGCGCTAGTTAATTAGTATAGTGTTATACACTATTTTGACCTAGTAGGCTACTTTCCTTTATGTTCTATCTTATCTGGCAGGGAGGGTTCTATGGATCAGACTGGATATTGGGGACTTGTGCCTTGGAGTCCTCAATGTCTATGCCCCTACGGAGGTTAGGTCACATAGCAGGTTCTGGGTGGAGATTACAGATGGACTCCCAGAGGTGGACTCCTATATAATTGACGGAGACTTCAACAACCTGGAGGCTTTGGAGGGCCAGCAGCATAGAGGCAAAAACTACCAGGGCATGGCTGGGGAGGAGTAGGAGGCATGGGAGGTCTTTCTATTGGCAGTAGGAGCACGCAATGCCTAGAGAGACCCTGCCTTCCACAAGAGGGGAAGGTCACTGGACTTTTCTTGGGGATATAGGCGGCTAGGTGGAGCCCTACAGGAGCGGTTGGACAAGTTTTATGTGGGAGAGTGGGAAGGCTCTCCTGGAGGCTAGATTGGGTAGTTGGGAGACACCACATTGTCCGATCATTGCCTGGTTCTCTTGACACTTGATCCCCCAGCATCCGTCCTAGACACATGGGCTTGTCGGATCCCTCACTCGATCTTTAGGAGGGAGAAGGTGACGAGATAGATAGAGAAGATTTGGACCAGTGAGTGGGGTAGGAGGGACCGGATTGTAGAGGAGGTTGCAGAGGTCCTAGCCAAGTCGAGAAGAATTCCCCAAGAGGCAATCATAAAGGCTAGGCAGCAGAGTTGGGAGGAGGAGAGAGCACTCCAGCGGGACCTTGAAGCCACGCAGAGATTACTATAGGAGACACCAACGGATCCCACCCTCGATGCATAGGAGGTTGGCGTGCAAGCAGCCTTGGCTGGCCTAGAGCACAGGCACTCCGAGTTCTCTTTCCATACCTCAATAGCCTTCTGGGCGCGGAAGGGACACATGATGTGTAGGGAGTTCTTCCAGGTGCACCAACCTCACACCGTAGGAGACCAGATACATAGCCTTTGGGATCAGTATGGGGGAGGACTCATTCTAGCCCAGATGAGGTGATGGAAATTTCCACCGACTATTACACGGAGCTTTTTCAGCAAGGTGACAAACTCATCTAGAGGACAGAGATGTAGACAGGAGGTCTGGGATCACATCTGATCCCTCGTCTCACAAAGGACATGGGACGCTCCCTCCTAGCCCCCTTCACAAAGAAGAAACTAGAGAAGGCTTTCCATACACAGGATGGGTAGAAATTCCCCAGAGAGGAAAGGCCTTTTTCACTACCTATTGTGAAGTGGTGACGGACCCCCTATTGATGGCCTTCCAGAAAATTTTCACTTCACGATAGATGCCAAGGTGTCTTTCGGCACGCCTCACCAGTCTTCTCCCCAAAGGGAGAGACCAGTTGGAGCTTTCCCAGTGGAGACCAATCACCTTATTGTTAGTGGCCTATAAGGCACTGCCAAAGATGATTGGTAGGCGACTACGCCCCATGCTTCTAGACATCATCCATGACACACAAACAGGCTTTGTCCAAGATAAGAGCATCCTAGACAATGTATTCACCTTCTTTGAGAGGATGCCTCCTGCACCCATACCTATTTCTACTCTTTGTAAAGGTGATCCCCCACTTCCTCAGGTCACATGTGAGTGGATTATACGGCCTCTAACTTCTACTAAGAGAGCAGAATGAGTGGAGGCCATCCCTGAGATGGATCTTCATGTCAGTCCAGATCACCCCCCAGATCACCTTTCCTACGCAACTTACTTTATGTGTGGTAGGGCCTCCATAAGGCCCTAATCTAGAGTCCCCCAGGCTCCCAGGAGGAGATAGACCGTTAGCTAGTGATCTGGAACCCCCAGGTCAAAGATCGATGCAAACATCTTCTTCCATTTTAATGTTGATTCTTGAGAAGCACTAGGTGAGTGTCAATGGACACTATGTCCTTGAATCTTCAACCTTTCAAAAAATCCTTCAAGATCTTTCAAACCTTATTCTTCATAATTTCCATCAAGAATCAATCTTGAAACTCTGAAATTTTTCAATAGTAGAGTTGATTTTTAATGTGTCAAAAGACACAAGCAATGACACTGTAGTATCAAAAGATACTAGTTTAAAATTTGATGTTTCTTGCTTGAGTTTGACTTGATGATCTTTAAAAAAACCTCCAAGCCTTCAAGTTACTTCACAAATGTCTTCTCCTTGATGTTTTTCACTAAGTAAGTCAGTGAATCAAAGTGGTAGTAGATTGGTTTGAGTGTCAGAAGAGAGAAAATGAACAGAGAGAAAAGCTTGAAGTGAAATGGCTATGGAGGACTAGATTTTCTGACAGACAAGTGGCTGATTTTTCATTTACAACAGCATATACAAGCAATTATTTTGGAAGATCTCTGGTGGGTGGAAGGCTTATAAGGTGGGCTTAAATTTCCCTAAGATCGCAGAGAGTATGGCATCGCCTAGAGGGAGATTTGACGGTTCGAACAGCACAGGTGCAAAAATAGGCAACGACATCTAATTTTTGAAATTCTGGCTCAAATGATCACCAATGTTTAACTATGATGTACCAAGGAGCTGCATCCTGAGGTGATGAAGAGATTTAAGGGATCAATCAAAGCTATGTGCTATTTGGCTATGGCTGTCACAAGCTTGACTAAAAATTAAGTTGAGAAAAGAAGTCATACACTGATCCTGAGTTGTCTAGGGGTGAAGAGGAGCTGAAGAAATAGAGAAGAGATCTGAGTCATGTTAAGCCATACTCAGCTATGCTCTGATACCATGACAAATACAAGGGATCTAGAGCATGGCAAATGCGAAAGCTATGGAGGTTGAAAGAGGAAAAAGGAACTCATGAAGACATTGACCCTGACTAGGACAAATTATTACACAAGTGAATTAGGTTCCAAGATTAAGACTTGGACTCATAAACACAATCTTGTGTATTAACAGTATTAACAGTGACATGACACTTTACTAGAAAGAAAAGAGTACTATCATTGCATTAGAAAAAGAGTGCAGATACAATGCTTTATAGGAATTGTGTGGTGGCACTTTCTCCTACTGTGCATATGGGATTTTGGTCCTGAGCCCTCACTGCTTCTCACAAAGGGACTGAAGTAGGTGTGATTGCAAATATCTCAACAAGTACAAGCATCTTAATGCACAATAGCCAATGACTCACCCACACATGTAGAACCACACTTTTTATACAATTACAAGTTTACATGCCATATAAACAATGATCACATGAATCAAAACATGAGTAGTCAAGAGGCAATGAAGTACTAGAAATAGTCAATACTTTCATTTCTTTAAGGGACAAATACCAAAGATGGCGATTCCAAAGAGATACACGTGCAAGATCAGCTCGCAACCAAAACATGAACAACATAACCAAATACAAGCAAGGGATATAAGCTACCAACTTTGGAGCCTCTAGCAAAAATAAGGTTTCCATGTAGGTTTTTCCATGAAAAATCACTAAAAGATACATGATATATGTGATCATCCAATTTCAAGTTGAGATACTGCTTTTAATCAAAGCTAGGATATATTGATGTACATCGTACAACATAAAGGGAGTACTGGTTCACCAAACTATAGTCTCACATCATCTTTGCCAATAATATCATACATATGATCATGACATAGTCTAAATGAACTTGTAATACTATGGTCGATACAAAACCAATGATAATGCAAGGTCACATGAAAGAAAGCCCCTGAATCAAGAAGCCAACACTAAGAATAATCTGATCGAACATCAATCAACTAACTAGAATCAAGTGAATAAGAGTAAGAATATGATCATTTGAATTGTACTCTAAGTCATTTATCTCTTCAATCTTAATAGTGGATATAACAATGCTACAATAATTAGAAGATTTAGCATCATCCCACACTTTTTCTTTTTCTTTTTCATACTTAGCATTGTGCATCTTATGGCAATGTGGCCTTATATGACCTTGCTACCAATGAGATTCGGAACCATGGATTTGGTGGGTGGCTACCAATGAGACTTAGACCTAGCCCTATTAGTTTGTGTTGCTAATAACTAGGGATGTTATTTTATTTTTCATCATGTCTTCCTCTTTATTATAAGTTCATGAGAAGCACAGGCTACAACAATGTTTTTCCTAATCACTTCCTCTATAACGAGCAAAGTGTACTCTAAATCAAAGCATTTAGAGAAATCTTTAGTAGGATTAGCATTTATAGTAGTATGAAATGTATCCCAAGATTATAGTAGTATGACCAATAAGAATAAAGACTTTATGTTATCCTCAAATCGAATGTGGTACAAGTTAAGTTGGCAAAAAATGAAATGGAATGCATTCAAATTAGTAGACATAGGAGTTTCCTCCTTCATATGAAGGTACAGAAGCTTCTTCAACTAATACAACTTTGATCCGCAGGACTACTTCTCATAGAGACCATGTTTTTTTTCATAAATCATAAGCACCAACTTTAGTCGTAATAACATTGAAATAAACCTACTTAGACAAATACAAGATAATGGTGGACTTACATACTCATGAAGCTCTTCCAATTATCTTTATTTTAATCTTTTGTCTTTATTCTGTTGATTTTCAATGGCCTCACTTGCATCATTTACAGAAATATCTACCGAATCTGAGTGTTTCAATATTGGAAGTTACTACCATTCTTTATGTTAAAGATGGCAATATCATTGGAAGTATTTGAAACACTACCATTATGTCTAACAACCAAGAGAGTACAAGCTATTATAAAAACAAAAGAAATCCCCAAAACTAAGAAAAAAAAGCATATAATAAGAGACAGAATGAGCCAATACACTAATTTCCACAAGCAAAATGTATAAAGTATGCAATAAAAGTGTGTACTCTCAAAGAAATTGCTCAAAAATTGAATTTCAAGATGGCTATCCATAAAAATGTAGTAAGTGAGTGTGTAACTAAAGGAAAATGAGAAAAAGACAAAGCTTTTATCACTAGGAATATCTGAGTAACAATTCGGATATAAAATATAACTAGTAGTGTAAGATAGAGCATAAACAATACAAGATACAGGTCTCATATTGACGTTCAAAGTGACAAAAATATTCATCGAAAAATTTACCCCCGTCATTGCTAAACACGTCAGTATTAGCATCTCTATGAAACCATCACTATTTGCATTGCTTTTGTGATGGAAATACCGATGCCAATAGCAACAGTTTGTGATGCGTATTGCGACGCCAATAGCAACACATGCAGTAAATTTGCAATGCTAATAGCAACATTTATAGAGAAAAAAATTGCGATCACAATGTGCTATATTTATATTCTACAAATGGATTACATGTTAAGTTTGCAAATATGCTTGTCAAAATGAGCATAAAATATACTTGAATCCACAAGATTAATGCATAGAATAAATACAAGATCATTGATAAGAACTCATGGAATCATAGCAAGATACAAAGGATGATAATAACATAGTACATAGAATATATCGGCATAAATCATAGGACAAAAAAGAAAGAGGATGTGCGCTCCATGAATCCAAGTGCGAGCTATAGATCCTCACCATCTGAAAGCTCGTCCTGATGAAAAGGAGCATTGAACAGAGTTTGCAAAAAAAAAACTACACATCAATCCACTATACATAATGTATTTTACTAAAAATAGTAATTATAGACAAGAAAGATAAGTGACTTATTGGGCTGTCGCATGCATACAGTTTATCAATTAATACAATGAGACCATGTCTCTCTACATATCGAGTCCCTAGGGCGGTGGGATCGTGGTTTGTAATGGAGTGCTGCAAAGAAAACAAAATACAACTATTAGAAATGAGATTGTCATTACAAGTGATATTGCAAAAAAGAAAGTGAGAAGAACAAAAGAAAAACTTACAAAATCCTCTAGATAAGTCTTGTGACCACTACTCCCAAGATGATGGACCACCCCTACCTCCAATCATACCCTTGCTCCCTCGTGTTGCTGTCTCCAACGTCCTCGAGAATCTACAGCCTCATTTCTATGTCTCTGCCAATCATTTACGTCTAACCACTTGAACTGTGACGCGCTACTCTTGAGTGCCTTGCATGTGTCCTATCATTTGTGTGACATACACACACACATACACTCCATTATCCAGCCTATGAAAAACCTCTCTCCTGTAATGGTACATCTGGTGTATCCACTAGGGTGGTATCTCTTAGAGTAGCACCCATAGGGATATCACCTAAAGACAGTTGAGCAAAAGCTGGAGTCACTGGAGTAGAGATCCCCATAGGTGTGAAAAATCCTACAAGTGACGCAACTCCACCAAAACGATGAGATAGAGACACTGCATCGGGGCCTCCACAACAACCACCTGAGCCACCCTCTCTCAAACCTGCATAAGAGTGAGGAGTAGCAGCTGTATCTCAAGGCAACTGTAGGTTCACCGCATTCACATCTCCACAGCATCCCCCAAAACCACTCCCTCCACCTGGCCCAAGTCTGGAGCATCAACCTGGTCTACTAGAAAAATCGAAGCATCAGAGCGTGTCTAAGTAGATCTAACGAAGCAGCTTAATGGTTTCTGAGATAGCTCATGGTCCCACCATATCTCTGAATCAAGCCATCTGATCTAGAAACACACATGTGAATATCTCCTATAGCTCCTCGTCGCTCATCCCTCGACTCATCGTGCTCTCCAAATATCATCAAAGGTCACATGTACAAACAGAAAGTAATGTTAGCATTATCAATGTAAAGAATCAAGCAAATTACAGTAATATAACTCCGAAAAAAATGAGGCTACTTAAAATGCATATTCTAAAGCATCCTTATAAGTGATTCATCAACAAATTGAGTAGGCGAATACTACAAGTATGACATAGCCTATGGTCCCATGTCAATCTCCTAGCACAACTCCGCATACACTAGAAGGTCGATTGACAGGTCACCACAAAAGGATGAGTCCACCTCGTTCTCTAAGAATTCGTGGCCTCCTGTCTTTCTGTCATCATCATTACCCAATTTTACCTCCTCTACATGCTCTAAGCTATCTTCGACCTCCACCCCTTGCAATATCGACCCCTCCATCTACATACTGTCATTCTCTATGCTAGGAAAATCGCTTTTATCATGCATTCTCACACTTCGGGGAGTTGAAGGCACAACATACCACCATCAAGGTTGTCAGGGGTTGGATAGAAATTTACCTGCTCAAAATCACATACAAGAGAGATTCAACATTTGTGACATATCTGTGTCATAATAAAATTTAAAAAATAGTTCTTCATGCACATGCTCACAACGGGCAGGAAAGACAAATGTGTTGCAAAGATCCGTCCATCTTTTTTTAAAATCTATTTCAAGAAATTCAAATGGATCTCGTCGAATAGTTGCCCTGGCTCCTTCCAATACCACTTTGAACCACTACGCATTGAATATTATCATGGAGAAGATATGGTAATCCACTGAGATAACACTTTGCAAGTTCTCAAAATACTCCATCTCATCTATAAAAATGTTTGGATCTGTGGCTTTCCATTGGCTCTCTTCATTGAACTTTACCATGAGACCACAATCAGTTGTGGAGTGCATTTTGTTGATGTGCTTGATGTGAAAATGTCACCCCCACGATCATGCCGCACTGTATATTTTGTACTACACATTGAAATAGTAAGACTAGTTGTCACATATAAAATCTAGATACGAGAACTTATAAAACATGTGGGCATCTTTGGACTACATCCCCTCGATAATTCCCAGTTCTCAATAGAGACATCCACCCCTTCGCGAGAGGTTGTAATCAATGCTCCATGTAACCATCGGATAGACATAAACCATGGCATCTCCTACATGCCATCAGGATATTAAATTGGTCGATGGCACATACCACATCAAAATTCTGATTGTGCTTCTTCCCAATCTTTCTTGGCTTGCTCGTACCTAGCAAGCCACGTCTCCATGGAGCATGGTGCTACATACAAAAACGATTCACTTTCTCCTCCATTGCAACATCCATCTTTTTTTCTACCCCATTTCCAACCACCACATCTTTGGTCAATCTATCATTGTCCTTCAGCGACCATAGCATCATGTTGTCTAAACCCATCATTGGTAGCCACTATGAAATATGCACTAATGCCTTCAACACCAACCAACCTTCAAACATGCTACCTTCTTGCCAAGCTTATTGTCCCACAAAGCCTTTCAGGGTTTTCATGAAGCACTCCAATGTTAAAATATTGAGAATGCATGCTATGAAGGATCACTGATGAGCAAATAGACAATTATAATGAGGCAAAGGCATTGACAAAGAAGAACAACTAATATTATCCAAGCATAATGCAAGTACAACTGAATGATAATAACTGATGGAATGAGTGTGGGGATGAGTCACTTTTATAGGCTTACAGTAGGTGGTATTGGTAGTTGGAGAAAGGTGGAAAGTGACCATGGTATTTGCCAATTGTGGTTTTAATAAACCATGCATACTTGACCTAGTCTAAGGCTTTATTTGTAGTTTGTTTATTTGCCTTGTTTGTTCCAAACAAAGAGGCTATGGTCACTACAAGGATATAGAAGTATAGCGACGGCCATTTTCGATGCAAATTAGTGGTGTCGCTACTTTGGTCGCTATTTGTGATGAAAATAGCGATGGTACTGAGGTGAAAAAAAGCAAGCCAAGAGGGAGCGAAAGGGATAGCGAACTACATCTTGCATTTGAGAGGGAGAGTGAGAGAAAGAGAGAAAGAGGGAGAAGGAGAGCTTCTCACCACTACCGCCGCCATTTGCGAAGAAGAGGAGGAAGTGTATGGAGGGCAAAGAGGAGCTGCCATCACGAAGAGGAACAGCTGAATCCATCCTCAAGCCTTTGCGATGAGTGCATTGTTCCCTCTTGGTTTGTTTTTGTTTTTTCTCTTTTTCTTTTGCTTGTTTTTTTTAAGATGATGTGTACTGACAGAGAAAGAGAGGAAATGAAAGAGGGAGAGGAAGAGAGAAAAAGAAAGAAGGAATGAGAGAGAGAGGGAAAAAACATTAAACATAATAAAGAAAGAGAGAAGGAGAGAGAGAGGAAGGGAGAGAGAAGAATGAATGGATAAAAAACAAAGAGAGGGTAAGATCATGTTCTTTAATTTCTTCTTTTCTTTTTTGTAGTAGTAGTAAAAGTAGTAGTAGTAGTAGTAATTCTTTAATTTTATTTGCAAAGTATTATCACAATTGCAAAGTATTATCACAATGGATTACCGTAGCTTCTCCATGATCCTATTTGATGTGCAGTGGTTCAAAGTGGTACTTGACGGAGCTAGAGCAATAGTTTGACGAGGTCCATCTGGGTTTCTCGAAATAGATTCCGAAAAAAGATGGACGGATTAACGGGACACATTTGTGTTGCCGGCCCATTGTGAACATGTGCATGAACTCATGATTTTTTTTATTTTATTATGACATGGTACACCTCACAAAAGTTAAATCTCTCTTGTACGTGATTTTGAACATGTACTTTTCTATCCAAATCCCTAACAACCTCGATGGTGGTATGTTATACCTTCAACTCCCCAAAGTGCACGAGTATATGATCAAAGGAATGTTCCCAGCGTAGATAAGGATAGTATGAAAATAGACGGGTCGATATTGTAAAGGGTGGAGGCCGCTGAAAGCTTGGAGCATGTAGAGGAGCCAAAATCGGGTAACATTGATGGAAATACAGGAGTCCAAGAATTCTTTGAGAACGAGGTGGACTCATCCTTTTGTGGTGACCTGTCTATCGACCTTCTAGTGTATGCGGAGTTGTGTTAGGAGATTGACATAGGACAATAGGGTACTTCGCATCCACCTACTCAATTCATTGATTAATCGCTCTTATAAGGGTACATAAGATATGCATTTTAAGTAAGATCATTTTTTAAAGATTTATATTACCATGCGCTTTTATTGATTTATATTGATTATGCTAACATCAATTTTTTTCTGTGCAGGTGACCTTTGTGGATATTTAGATCAACACAATGAGTCGAGGGGGGATGTGTTGAGTGTTGAAATGACTTCTTTTTTGGCTAATTTTTGTTGTTTTTGAGAGCTGAATGGTTGATTTTATGATATGATTGATTGGTTTGGAAGTGTTTTGAGAGTGTTTTGGATGATATTGATTGTGTTTTGGAAGCTCATGATGTTTATTAGTGGTTTTGTGATGTTGTGATAGGTTCTGATTAGTTCTGTATACCTTCTGTATAGCTTCTGTTTTGTTCTGATTGTCTTCTGTAAGGAGGGATGGAGTATTGATTGATGAAGATTGAGATATTGTGAAAGCTTATTGAATAGTTTTTGAGAGTTTGGAATGGTTTGAGTATGAGTTATGAGGTTTTGATGACCTTCTGTAGGTCTTCTGTAGAGCTTCTGTCTCTGTTCTGTTCTGTACTGTAGTTGTTCTGGCACTAATCTATGACTGTTCTGTATGCTTCTGTATGTGTTCTGTAGAATGTATGTGTAGCTTGGGAAAGTTTTCTATCTTTGGGAAGAGGTGAATACAAGTGCAAAAGAGCTGAAAGAAGTGAAAGAAGTAGCTGCTGAAGACTCAAGTGAAGACTGGAGTGAAGTGATAGTAGTGAGCTATGAAAAGACACTGTAGTGGCTCTGGTGACTCTTCATATCAGACATACCTCTTGGGACGGGTATCCATGACTAAGAAGGATTATTGAGAGTGATTTTGAGAGATTGTAGTGAGGATATGATGTATTATTGATGGAGAGAGAGAGAGAGAGAGTCAGAGATAGTCAATTCTACTGAACAGAGTAATTGTATGTGAGAGATTGAGAGAGAAGACTATGAAGACATTGAAGATGAATACTATGTGATGTATTTCCATTCAAAGATGGTGTATTCCTTTGCTTTCTTTGTTCTATTGATGGATTTTGTGAAGATATTGAAGAATATGGTTGATTCTATCAAATCCGTGGGAGATCTACATGATGCTGCATGAATATTTGTTGTGCCTGGTGTTCTTTTCTTCATTGTGATCATATGAAACATAATAAACAAGCTTGTTGATGTTACAAGATATATTTTCTTTCAAGAGAATTCCCTTTTCCTTGGTGTTCCTCTTGGGGCTCCATGTTTTTGGTGCGCAGCCGGGGAAGCTTGCCATCAACAAGCACCAGAAGAGACTGAAAATGAAGGAAATGGCATTGCCAAGAAGAGAAGAATTCAATGGATGTTTGTAAAGTTCCTTCTTCCACTAAAGAGTTGGAATTTCTCATAATCCAAGCCACTTTCCACAAGAAGTTCATCCCACAATGGCGGAAACACATCACCATCATGATGCATGCTCTATGTGGTGGACAATTTCCTCTTCCTATTGAAGCAGCAGAAACTTGCATCTTGGTGGCAAACTATTTGGGGACAAACTGAAGAGAAGAAACAGAGAGAATGACCATCCATGGAAGAATTGGCATTCATTGAGAAGTTTCCAGACATCATCAAGTGGGAAATTGTGAAGAAGCTTCAGGAGTCTTGGTCTGTAGAGGTTCACAAAGACAAGAAGGAAAAGAGTTGGAATTTGTTCGTGGATGCTCAACAGCAAGATACGTGGGATGCTTGGTGCACTGATAATCTTCTGTTTGTTCAATTAGCAACCCACTGGAAGTTGGTAGACAGAGTGTTCTTTACAACATACACTATTGAAACCATCAGAAGCTGGCATTACTATGATGATGGCACCACCACAATGCTTAGATGTATGCATTTTGACACATTTAGAACCGAATACCTTCCTCTGTGTAGTGGCATGAAAGCAGAATTCAGGGACGTTGAAAAGGAAGAAGTAGAAGAAATATTGGCAAGAGAGTCCTCCAGAGACTGAAGCCTTCTGTTAACCTTTTGTGGAGCACTAACAACATAGTGGAGCCAACCCCCTGATGAATAATGCAATAAAGAGGCAAGCGTTAGAACGAGTCCAGAGGTACGTGAGAAGAGAGAAAGCAAAAATCAGAGCCGAGAACAAGCTCGCAGCAGAAGCTGCCTTTGATGCCCTTGCGGAACTCTTTACAGAAGTCCCAATGGCACATCAAGCCCTTCCTCCTCCTGCTCGAGGTCCACTTCCAAGCCAGATCCGTCCTAGAAATATTGATGACAGGCCAGCGAATGTAGTTCCATTGCCAGTTTTTAAGGGAGAGTACAATGAAGACCCCGATCTTCATGTAGCAGAGTTTATGGTAGCATGTGTGGCTAACAATGCCAGAACCCCTGAGCATTGGTTAGCAATATTCCCCGCCACTTTCAAGGGCGCAGCGTTTCAGTGGTATGAGAGACAAGCAGCATGAACTTTTGGCACATGGGATGACCTGAAGTTGGCCTTCCTCACTAAATTCAGGCGTGAAGGTTTTGAAGAGTGGATGCGAGAGGAATTGATGAACCTAAGTCAGTCCTCTGGAGAAAGAGTAGAAGCTTATGTCTCACGAATGGAATCCATCCTGAAGAGATGGACTAACCATAATCTAGATGATGGCATTCAGAAGGGGGTGTTTCTCAGAGGATTACAACCAGAAGTCCGTAAGTTTGTGGAGCTACAAAGACTAGCCACACTGCAAGCTGTAACAGAAGGTGCAAGACTGTACGATGAAGTGGAAGCTAGATTGGCGATGAATCCAGGAAGAGGAGTCCTACCTCCTCTGATGCCAGGAATGATGTACCCACCAAATGCAGTCCCAGGGACAGTCCCCTACCCCTACCAAAAGATGCCCCCAGTATCACAATACAGTGCACTAAATCCATAGTGGCCACAATCAATGCCTCAAATGATAGTTCAACCACAACAACAATGGTCCCAACCAATTTTCTCAATGCCAAATTAGCAGCAACAGTGGAACCCTACAAATTGGAGCCAACAGCCCAGAGTTCAAACAGGAGCTCTGAATCAGAATCAAAACAGAGATCCCTCCGCCCCAACCCAACCTGTTTATGCAGTGATTACAGAGACTCCTCAAAACCCTACTGCTAGTACCTCAGGAGGAGAAAGCTTGAAGGATTACTTATCCAACTCAGTTGCAAATATCAAAAATGAGTTTATGGATGTGATTACAGAGCAGCTACAGACGCTGAAAGTGAATACCGCTAGTATATCCAACGTTGCAGGAGCTGGAAGAGATGTGATGCGGTCAAATACTTGGTGTGGTAAGTGTCATCAAGCAGGTCATTTAGCCACTAAATGTACACAAAAACCAACCATTCCTGGAGCCTTCTGTTCCTACTGTTTGCGGAAGAACCATACAGATGACATTTGCTCTCTGAAGGAGATGCATGATAGGAGAAGAAAGGAAGAAGACGCAAGATTCAACTTGTTGGAATCCAAAATGACAACACAGGATATTGGACCCAAGCCTAGAGAGTTTGGTCCTAATTTCAGACCCATAAGATTTCCATCCCAAAGTTACAGAGGAAGACAGTCTGGCGGTGGTCAGAGATCAGAAGTGGAGTGTTACAAATACGGAGAAAAGGGACACATTTCACCAAATTGTCCAAATCCCAGAAGGTCAGTGGATTACAAGCCCTTATGTAGTCGATGCAAAGGAGAAGGCCACACTGCAAAAGACTGTCCAAGCCCAGCCCCAGTGAAAAACAGTGCTACTGATAGTCCGGCCAAGGCCCAAGAGCCTACCTCCAATTTAGTGGAATTGGAAGTTGTTGCCATCACACATGCAAAGAAGAAGGAACCACCTATCTAGAAAGAAAATAATCCTCCTACCAGAACAGTGAAGTTTAATCTTCCACCAGAAGAACAGAATAGAACAGAGCCTGACAGTGCCATACAGAGCACTACAGTGCCACAGAGAGTTACAGAGACAGTTCCAGAGACAGGACTAGAGGTCCAGGAGACCGAAGAGGCAGAGGTGCCACGAGGGGCAGAAGAATTTCCCATGATTCCTCTGTTGGAAGAAAGAGGGAAAATGAAAATGGGTGTTGCCCCATTCCCTAACCGATTAGAGAAGCCAGTGGATCCTATTAAGGAATACGATCTGGTCAGAGATCTAGATACCTTTAAACCAAACCTCACATTCCGACAATTATTGATGTTGTCTCCCAGTTGCCGAAAAATGTTCAAAAGTATACTGACAAGAAGAGTGGCTTAAGAATTGCTCCCTCAACAGCAACAAAATCCAATAAAGCTCCAGAGCCTGTAAAAGAAGTGGACATAGCTAACGCCTTCCTAGATCCGAGTACCCCAGAGACTGGCGTGTGGATTGAAGGCTGCTTCATTGCAAATGCACTGATTGATGGAGGTTCATCTTTAGTGAACATTATGACGGATGTGACAATGAAGGATCTAGGCCTACAAGGTATGCAACTAACCCAATGGCTCATCAGATTGGCAAATCTGAGCAGAATCAAGCCTTTGGGCATTCTCCCGTATGTGAAGACTACAGTGGCTGGGAAAGATTATTGGCTAACCTATCTGGTGGTGAAGCCAAAATCTTATGGTACATCCTACCCTCTGTTACTGGGCAGACCATGGCTTTTTGAAGCCCGAGCAAGGACGGATTGGTTCAAAGGAACCTTGACCTTGGGTAGAGGACCCAATAAAGTGATGCTGAAGCTATATGGTTCTCAAAAAGGATATGGATCCACCTCCTTGGAATTATCTTCTGACTCGCCTAATGAGGCTACAGATGGAACATCAGCAGACGAAGATGCTGTCAAACAGATCCTTCCCAAGAAAACAGTGGCACGTTCCTTAACAGTGGATACTGTAAGCCAACTCCCAAAAGATGCAAAGCCATTATCAATGGGTGAATACTTCCTGCCTGAACCAGGAATGACTTCTAAAATCACTTCTGACAGTGAGATAGAAGCATGGATGTACTGCTCTCCCTGTTACATGGCCATAGTAGAGACAGAGACAGAGACAGAAGCAGAGACAGAAGA
Organism: Lygodium microphyllum; assembly: GCF_053477565.2. NCBI lineage: Eukaryota > Viridiplantae > Streptophyta > Polypodiopsida > Schizaeales > Lygodiaceae > Lygodium > Lygodium microphyllum. The sequence continues at coordinate 26,218,645 of NC_141146.1, read as the reverse complement.
GGCTGGATATGATATGGACGAAGAAGGTTATGAAAGCGAGACGGAAGAATCTATCCCACCTAAAGAGGATATATATGAAGAAGAAGTTCCAGAAGCATCAGAAGCAGACAAGCTCATGCTGTGGGACAGAATGGCGATGGTACCATTTGGTTTGGTAAATGGATCTTCTTATATGAAAAATCTTTATAAAAAATGGTTAAAGAAGACCAAGCCATCTTTCAATAGTGGCTCATGCCATCCTAACCCATCCTTTCCAAGAAAAGATGATGATGATACACCGTGCCAACAAGCACCAGTCCCACAAACCCAACAAAAATCAGAGGGTTCCTGTTATGTGACGTTCTTGGATGTGTCATCGGAAGATGAGTCTTCAAGCCAAGAGGTAACTAATCGTGAAACCAAACCCGAAACAGCCCTAATCCCATTTCAACATCTCCAGAGGCAACCTAAGTCTCCACCAAAAGAAGAAGTTGGGTCTAGTGGGACATCAGAAGAGGACATCACTCCCTTGAAGGAGTCGGATCTGTACCCAAAAGCAGTCCGTGGGACCTTCATCCGTGAAGTAGAAGGTGAAAGGCAGTTAACCTTTGTGGATGCAGAAGGCATTGAACGCCATTTGAAGGTGGGCAACAGCCTCCCAGAAGAAGAGTTGTCAACCTTGTACAACTTGTTGAAAGAGAATTTGGACGTGTTTGCATGGTCCTACAAAGACCTAAAGGGGATTGATCCCACAATATGTCAGCATCATATTGACTTGGAGCCTGATGCCAAGCCAGTACGGCAACGACAGAGGCAAATGAACCTGAATTATTCCACATTGGTGAAAGCAGAGCTGCTGAAGCTTTTGGAAGCCGAGTTCATCTATCCAGTGGCAAATAGTGAATGGGTTTACCCATCGTGGTTGTACCCAAGAAGAATGGCAAGCTTCGTATATGTGTGGATTTCCGTAAGTTGAATTCCAAGACGAAGAAGGATCACTTTCCGATCCCTTTCACAGACCAACTGTTGGACACAGTGGCAGGACATGAGCTTTACTCCCTTCTGGATGGATTCAGTGGATACAATCAAGTCCAAATCGCAGAAGAAGACCAATCCAAAACAACCTTCACCACAGAATGGGGGACCTATGCTTACCGAGTGATGCCATTTGGACTCTACAATGCCCCTGCTACCTTCCAGCGAGTCATGATGGCCGCATTTCAAAATCATCTGCACGATTTTATTGAGGTATATTTGGATGACTTCTGTGTCTATAGTTTGATCTGTGAACACTGGGGACACCTGGAACAATACTTTGACCGATGCCGGGAGTATGGGATTTCCCTCAACCCCGACAAATGCATCTTTGGGGTCTCTTCAGGAGTTCTGTTGGGCCACATTGTCTCTGCACAAGGGATATCAACAGACCCTGCAAAGATCGAAAAGATCGCAGCTCTGACAGCACCCACCAACCTCAAACAGTTGAGGGGGTTCCTAGGCCATGTGGGTTACTACAGAAGGTTCATAGCCCATTTTGCAACAAAGACAGCCTCCTTGCACAAGATTCTGAGGAAAGATGCAGAGTTTACTTGGATGGAAGAATGTGACAAAGCCTTCACCACTCTGAAGCAATGTTTAATTGAGGCACCCATTCTGCAGCCTCCTGATTGGACGAAAGAGTTTCATGTGCATACTGATGCATCTATTGAAGGCTTAGGCGCTGTCCTATGTCAAAAGGGCTCCTCCAAGCTGGATCAACCGATCTATTATGCAAGCCGAAAAGTCACTAATCGGGAACAGAACTATACAGTGACAGAGCTGGAGTGCTTGGCAATGGTGTTTGCCCTAGAGAAGTTCCGCCATTACCTCCTATCTACCCACTTTAAATTTTATGTGGATCATGAGGCCCTGTCCTTTCTAATGAACAAAGCAGATGTGAAAGAACGAATGATGAGATGGCTCCTTCTATTCCAGGAGTTTGACTTTGAGATGATTACTAAGCCTGGTCGTTCCCATGTTCTGGCTGATCATCTGTCGCGTATCCTACAGACTGCAGACGAGGAGCAGGATGATCCAGACCTCCCTGATGCTTTCCTATTTCTAGTAGAAACTGTAACTCCTTGGTATGCAGACATTGCCAATCTTCTAGCAACCCAATAGTACCCTCCTGGCATTTCTAGTCGGGAAAGGAAGAAGCTTATGTTAGAATCAGTCCCCTACACCCTGCTAGGCGGCGCATTGTACAAGAAAGGCAAAGATGAAGTGCTCAGAAGATGTGTTGCAGGAGATGAGATTGGGATTGTTTTAAAGGCTTGCCATGATGAGCCATGTGGGGGCCACTTTGCAGGAGAAGCTGCAGCCAGGAAGGCTCTACTAGCAGGATACTGGTGGCCTACCCTTCACAAGGATTCCTATGATTACTGTAAAAGATGTGATGCTTGTCAAAGAATGGGGAAACCCACGAAGACAAGTGCCATGCCACTTCAACCTATCCTTCCCCTGAAGCCTTTTGAGAAGTGGGGCATCGACTTCGTAGGCCCAATCGATCCTCCTACCAGAAGGAAATAGAACCGATACATCCTTGTATGTACGAATTATGTCACAAAGTGGTGTGAAGCTAAAGCCCTAAAGCGGGACGATGGTAACAGCGTGGCCCTGTTCATGTACGAGAATATCATCACCCGTTTTGGCAGTCCCTTAGAGCTGGTAAGTGACCGAGGCACTCATTTCCTTAATAAAGTCACGGAAGAGTTGACAGCGTTGTATAAGATCCGCCATCGCAAGTCCACTCCTTATTACCCCAGAGCCAACGGCCAAGTCGAAGTCACCAATCACATCCTCTGCTCAATTCTGACAAGAACGATTGCCGCACATCGTCATGACTGGGACGATCGACTTACAGAGGCTCTCTGGGTGTACAGAACCTCCCATAAAGCAACAAGAGGACAGACACCCTTCCAACTGGTCTATGGTACAGAAGCTGTTTTCCCTGTTGAACTGGAATTACCCTCTTTGAGAGTGGCTATCAAAGAGCGTTTGGGGGACGATGATTCACTGCAACGCCGTCTCTTGCACCTGTAATGTTTGGACGAAATTCGCAGGATGGCTCTACAGTGCATGGAAGCCACGCAAGCTCGACGCAAGGCTTACCATGACAGCTTCATCAAGCACAAGGAGTTCAAAGAAGGTGATTTGGTCCTAGCCTATGATTCACGATTTGGCAAGTTTCCTGGCACGCTCCAACAGCGGTGGATGGGCCCATATAAGGTACTTGTTGCTGTCAACCCTAATGGATCTGTCCAAGTGCAGACCGTTGATGCCTCTGATGATCCCTTCCTGATCAATGGATATCGCCTGAAGAAGTACTTCCCTCCTCGAGGATCTTGACAATCATGGTCATCTGATCCTTTCCCTCGTTGGTGCGGCACTGTACTTCTTATGATGCTAATTTTGATAACCGTTCTTCAGCCACTCCTGATGAGGTGGATACAACCCTCTGTCCCCTCCACCCTACCTTCCAGCCATGATCTCTTATCCTCTATTTTCCACCAGCGACAGTGGCGAGGTGGGTTCTGACAAATGGTATTTCTACCATTCCCTTGCTTAATTCGAAGAGAAAGAAAAAAAAAAGAAAAAAAAAGAGAAGAAAAAAATATACATATCGGTCATGGGAGAAAAGGACTTAGGTCCCTGTCATGCCAACCTATTCTTCGAGAAAAGGTGGAAACACCCTCGGGAGTAGGAGAAAAAAAAAGATAAGAAAAAAACAAATCTCTGTTATGGGAGAAAAGGAAGCAATTCCCTGTCATAGCAGGCCTCGTTCCAGGAAAAGGTGGCAAACACCCTTGGGCGAGAAGCTGGCTGTGGAAAAGGTGGCAACACCCAGCAGTCCAGAAAGTGGAATCATCAATTGATATCCCCAGGATCCAGTTCTGAAGCTGCCTCCCTTCGTACGCTGTGTCCTGGGTCTCTTTGCAAGAGCGTCTAACTGTCCTCTAGCAGATGCCATGTTCTATCTAACACAATGTTCGATTTGATGGCTACCTCCCTGGGTACGCCTCTTCAACAACTAACGACGCGATCTTCATCGACAAACAATCGAGTGACGTGAGCTTTCATCCTAACCGGATGGGGACGTGAGTATGGATTGCCCTCTGTAATTATCAACCGAGAGTGAGACAGAGGGTGGGGCGAGAGACCAGTTTTTTCCCTTCAAATCAAATGAGAGGTGAGTAGTGTGAATGAAGTGTTGCACGCACGGGATGGGCCTCTCAATGCACAAAGCACAATTTGTTTCTGTGCACTGCACTATAAGGCTCCCTGGCCTTCCTTCTCGCACCGTATGCCGACACATGGCGGGATGCACAGTTGCACCATCAAATGCGCACAAGGTATACAAACTTTGCACAAGTGACTGTGAGGATTACATCAATGGGTTTCAATGTTCTCCGTTTCCCTATGCACCCACGGGATGGGTCTCTGTTATCATCACAGGACACATCACCCTGTTCTGTACACTGCACTGCAAGGCTCCCTTGCCTTCCTCCTTGCACCTATGCCAGATGGGTTGGACGCACTAATGCACCATCAACTGTGCACCCTGGCATACTCCTTCTGCACCATCCCCTTGTCGATTCCTAAACCGGGTAGGAGATATGGGTTTCAATCCTTATTCCTCGAGTGATATTAGTCATGGGGCGAGTGACAATTCTGTCATTTCATTTGAGTGACTGTGAGTTGAGTGCAACATTCCTTATCATCGACGAATTTCCTGCGATCCCTTCAATCAGCTACCTCCCTGGGTGCTGCCGCGTGGTCCCTGCCATGAAGGACGTGTGCTGTGAAGATGCCTTGGTCCCTCCTGCCGCCGACAACAACACAGGACATGCCATCGACAATCAACCGTGATCCTCAACAAAATGGGCCAAGTTTTTCTAACCCTACCACTTTTGTTTTTCAGTGACGTTCATGTTTTAAGTGTGGGGACATTAGTGGTTGGTCTGTTGTGTGGTCCTAGGTCCCTGTTGTTCGGTTCACCCTATCCGTTAAGGTCTTAAGTGTGGGGACGCGTCCCTGCGCGTCTACATTGCACACCCCTCTGCATATGCCTCAACCTGCTAATGCCTTTCTGCCATGACTTGTTGTTACCCTAATGGGGTCCCTTCCCACCCACTCGTTCATTTTTCACCCACCCTTGGGGCTGTTCCCTTGTAGTTTTCCTTCATTTCCTGATTTTGAGGTCCTGCCATGTAAACGCACCCTACATTCACTGAAGTCCAAATCCAACCTTATAGCCCTACTCCTCCCTTAAAACTGACCATTTTTCCTTTTTAGCTACCCCTGTTATGGTGCACGGTTTTCGAGTTATTAATTTTTGAAGCATTTTGCGCAAATTAGTCGGTTTTCCATATGAACGCGCTTTTGTTGCTTCGGAACCGTGATCTGACATTATAGCTGTCAAGATTGTGGGAGAGAAGGAAGGAGTCTCACTTGTAGCTTTCTTGCTTGCACAATGGGGGAATACACACAAGGGTGGAGGCTGAAAACAGTTTTCCTCTTCTTAGTTGTGGAAGCCAAAAGAACTCTCATACATAGAAATAGAAGAACCCTATATATGGGTCTCAAACCAAACTCAACTAACTAAGGTGGCATACTAACTGAGCCACGAACTAGACTAGATAAGGATAGCTGTCATCTAGCTATTATTCATGGGCGGTGTACCAATCGCATCTGCAACTGACAAGTCGGTGACATAAATACACAATGGTCACCCTGGCATATCACGAGTGGAGCTCGATATCTCAACACTCCCCCTCGAGCTCAATCCCAATTCCTGCACACCAAGCAGGTCTCTGAACTTGCGCAGCTTCTCTACGCCCAATGCCTTCGTAAATATGTCAGCTACCTGATCCTCTGTGCTGACATAAACTAGATCAATAAGACCTAGTAAAACCCTCTCCCGCACATAGTGATAATGCACCTCAATGTGCTTTGCTCTAGCATGATAGGTTGGGCTATTTGCCAAGTATATACTACTCATGTTATCACAATAAATGACAACTGGCCCATCTGTAGACTGATGCATATCATAAAGTAGCTTATGCAACCAAGCTACCTCACATGCAGCCATTGCTGCACCCCTGTACTCAGCCTCTGTGCTCGACAAGGCAACTGTAGGCTATTTCTTGCTGCTCCAAGTGACTGCAGCACTCCCAAAAGAGAACACATATCCACTGGTAGATCGTTTATCAGAAATACTACCAGCCCAATCAGCATCAGTGTATCCATGCAGCTGTATCTGAACCCCAGTCTCATAAAATAGTCCATACTGCAATGTGGACTTCACATACCTGAGTATGCGTCTAGCTGCATCCAAATGCGGTTTCCTTGGAGCCTGCATAAAGTGACTTACCAATCCAATAGCATAGCTCAAATCTGGCCTGGTAATAGTCATATAAATCAAGCTTCCTACTATGCGTCTGTACATAGTAGGGTCTTCCAGAAGCTCACCTGCATCTGCGCTCAGCTTCACATTCTGCTCCAAAAGAACTGAAATAGGCTTACATCCTGTCATCCCATATTTGGACAGCATGTCCAATCCATACTGCCTCTGCAAGAGCTGTATCCCACTTGGTGATCTAATCACCTCAATGCCCAAGAAATAACGCAGCTCTCCCAAATCCTTCATCTCAAACTTCTGCTTCAATAGCATTTTCACATGAAGGATATCTTCATCACTGTCACCTGTCATAATCAAATCATCAACATAAATGACAAGTAGCATAATACATTTCTCTGTTTTTCTCACATAAAGTAAGAAATCTGCCTTGGAAATCTGAAAGCCAATAGTGACAAGATACTGTCCTATCTTGTCAGACCATGCTCTAGGTGCTTGCTTCAAGCCATATAAAGCTTTCTTCAACCTGCAAACAAACTCAGGATGAACAGCATGCACATAACCTGGTGGCTGCTCCATATAGACCTCTTCTTGCAAATCACCATGCAAGAAGGCATTATTTACATCCATCTGATGTAAAGACCATCCCTTTGATGCAGCCATAGCAATGACTGCTCTTACGGTTGCCATCCTTGCAATCGGACTGAATGTTTCTTCATAGTCAATGCCATATGTTTGTGCATACCCCTTGACCACTAATCTTGCCTTGTATCTGTTCACAGAACCATCTGCATTGTGCTTCACCTTATAAACCCACTTACAGCCAATTGTATTCTTACCTTTAGGCAAAGGTACCAATTCCCATGTAGCATTTTCTTCCAAGGCATCCATTTCTTCATCCATGGCTTTCTCCCATTTTTCTTTTTACATGGCTTTCTCAAAAGAAGTGGGTTCTGGTTCCTGTATCACCTTGACCATATATGCATAGTGAATGGCTGTAAATCCATCATATTTCAGCCTATCCACAGGATACCTAACTCTGGTAGACCTGCGCAAAGTGGGTTCACTCCCAGGTGCTCTCAAAACATCCCTGGTCTTCCTTACTCCAGGTGTAACAATAGAGGGGATACCCAACTCATCATCAATGCTCTGTTCTGAGCCACTGGATTCACCATCCACATAAGAGTGACCTGCATTCACATCAAACATGGGCTGATCTACCTTCTCTTTTCCTTTTCGTGACACCTGCATACCACTATTTGCACTGCCTTGAGAAGATTCTCCTGATCTCAATCTTCCTGTCCATGGCGAAGAATGTGAACCATTGCTAGAGGATGCTCCAGGTCCACTAATATTTTGTGACTGCTGCTGTGAATTCTGTGCAGCATTACCATTTTGTGCATCTACATCATTTATCACATTTACTAGTTTATACCAGCTACTCATCTCATCAAAAACAACATCTCTACTCATTGTAAACTTACGAGTAGAAGGGTTATAGCATCTATACCCTTTTTGCTGCAGAGAGTAACCAATAAAGATGCACTTCTCAGCTTTTGGATCCAACTTGGATCTCAACTCATCTGGCACATGTACATAGGCAATGCAACCAAAAATTTTCAAATGAGAAATATCTGGTTTCCTACCAGTATACCTCTCCTCTGGAGTCATTCCATGTATTGCTGCAGTGGGAGTCCTGTTCATTATGTAGACTGTTGTAGCAACTGCTTCAGCCCAATAAAAATCTGGCAAGTCTTTTTCATTGAGCATGGCACGAGATACCTCTCCAATATGCCTGTTTTTTCTTTCTGCAATTCCATTTTGCTGTGGGGTATGACTGCATGAATATTGCTGCTTTATGCCATGCTCCTGCAAGAACCTTGCAAACTCATTTGAGAGGTACTCTCCCCCTCCATCTGACCATAGGCATTTTATCTGCATGCCTGTTTTTTTTTCAACCATAGATTTAAGAGTTTTGAAATGCCCAAAAACTTCACTTTTCTTTTTCATAAAATACACCCAAACTTTTCTGCTATAGTCATCAATAAAACTGACAAAATAATGACAGCCTCCAAGAGATGCAGCTTTAGTAGTCCACACATTAGAGTGGATTAATTCCAATGGCTTCTTACTCTCTTGAACATGTCTAGGAAATGGTTTCCTTGCTTGTTTTCCAAACTGACAAGCTTCACATACCTTATGCATTTCTACAACGTTGAATTTTGGCAATCCTGCAATAATATTTTGGGCTTGCATTGATTTAAGTCGCTGTACATTAACATGACCAATGTGTTTATGCCAGATATCAATATCTGCAACTACACCGGTCCCATGTGCAAACATTGCTGCACTCAATTCAGGCATGTCTGCATCCAACGTAAACATTCTGCCCTTCTTCTTTTCTTTTGCTACCAAGCGACCTTTATTTTTCATATCCTCAACAAAGCATCCATGAGGATTAAATCTGACCTGCAAGCCCTGCTCAACCATTTGACCAATAGAAACCAGATTCTTGGTGATATTCGGGACATGAAATACATCGGACAGGTATTTCTTTTTTCCATCCTGCATAGACAAGGGAATTTTTCCAATCTGCACAATAGGATGTGCAGTATCATCACCAGTCTCCACAAATCCTGCTTTTTCCATTTTCCTTGCATCCTCCATCCATTCTGCATGACCTGTCATGTGGTTTGATGCACCTGAGTCAACGTACCACATATCGTTGCTTTCTTCTACACTTGTCACAGAATTGTTCATGTGCTGCACCATAAACAAATGCTCATTTCTGGCATCACCCTGTCTACTAGAAGATGCATAATTTCCTTGTTGCAGTTTTCCATTCATGATGTCATTCTGCTTTTTATAGCACTCTTTAGCCATATGACCCATTTTACCACAGTAGTAGCATTCAACATTGCTGTTTGCATTTTGGCCTCTTTGCCATCCACCACGACCTCTTTGGCTCCCCTGCCTCTAGAGTTACCACGTCCTCCTCCATAGGACTGGTTTTCTTGAGTTTGCTGCATATTCTGATTTCTACCACGGCCTCCAAATCGGCCTCCTCTACCTCTGCCTCTACCTCTTCCAGCATTTGAGTAGAAGACAGTTTCTTTTGAAGTTCCTCCTGAAGAAGATGCACCACCATTTCTCTGCTCCTCAGAAATTAGAAGAGCAATCAACTCCTCAAAAGCAGGAAATCTTTCACGAACTGAAATGGATGTCCGAAACTGTGCATAATCCTTTTCTAGACCATTCAAGGTCACAGAAACTAAATCATCATCTTCCACTGGCGACCCAATGGAAGCAAGTGCATCTGCAATCTTCTTCACCTTCATGTGGTAGTCATTGATGCTCATATTTTCTCTTTGCACATTGTGCAACTCTTGCTTGAGCTGCATTTTCCTGGCTTGCGTATTTGTGCTATACATCTTTGATAGAGTATCCCATGCCTCCTTTGGCGTACTTGCATCCTGAATATGCACAATCATAGAGTCTGAGATGCTGATAGACAGCCAGTACATAACTTTCCTGGCTCTCTCATGCCATGCTTTGAATGCATGCATTTGTTGTTGATTGGGAACATCAGGAAGAACTGGTTCTTCTTCATTTCCTGCAACAAATTCCCAATATCCTTTTCCCATAAGGAAATTCGTCATTCTAAACTTCCATGCCTGGAAGTTGTTCTTGTCAAGCTTTTCAGTTACAATCTGTGAAAGAGAATCAGACGCCATTACAGAACACTGCGAAAAATTCTGTCACTGCAAAAACTCGGCTTCACCCTCACAAGGGCAAATCTGCAAAACTGGCGAAAGTGGTATTTGACCACACAGTCACTTCCTAGTGACGATTTTGCATAAACAGGAACCAAGGATGATTCTGAAACTCCCAATGTCTCTGTGCACAAGCGTACGATGCAATTTCTACAATAACTTTTCACTGACCTGTAGAACAGTGGTCGCACAGCATAAAACAGGGCCTTTTCCTGAGTGCGTGCAGAAAACTTCCGCCTCCAAAACAGGCCCCGAAATGGCCTCAAATCAAAAAAACAGGGTCGTCGAGGGCTAAAGTTCTTTCCCGCAGCATATACTGCCCTCTTGCTTCACTGCGAAGGACGTCTCAACCTGAGACAATACACTCCTGCAATTTCCGGCTATGCTACCTGTAGAGATCTGCTCCCAAAACAGAAAATGAAAGCAACACTGCTCCTCTTACCAGACCACCGCGAGCTTGGCTTGCTTTCTTGAGCTCCTTACCACGAACAAGGCTCTGATACCATGTCAAGATTGTGGGAGAGAAGGAAGGAGTCTCACTTGTAGCTTTCTTGCTTGCACAATGGGGGAATACACACAAGGGTGGAGGTTGAAAACAGTTTTCCTCTTCTTAGTTGTGGAAGCCAAAAGAACTCTCATACATAGAAATAGAAGAACCCTATATATGGGTCTCAAACCAAACTCAACTAACTAAGGTGGCATACTAACTGAGCCATGAACTAGACTAGATAAGGATAGCTGTCATCTAGCTATTATTCATGGGCGGTGTACCAACCGCATCTGCAACTGACAAGTCGGTGACATAAATACACAACGGTCACCTTGGCATATCACGAGTGGAGCTCGATATCTCAACAATAGTCCTGACAAAAAATTTCTCCCTGACATTTTTTCTTTTTACTGTGTCATTTCGATGCATGGTTTGTCCAATATTAATTTTTCGGTTTTTCGAGACTTTTTCGTGCGTCTTTTTGACATTTTTCCTTATGAACCTGTCCTGTTTGTATCGGAATTCCACTTTGATTTGATAGCCGTGTCCCCCGTGCCTTCCCCCACCTTTTTCCTTTTTCCTCCACCTTCTTTCGCCTTCTGGATTTTTTATTATTAATTTTTAAATGAGTTTTCGGGTGTATTTTTGGAGTTTTTTGCATGTGAACCCCTCCTACTTCCACCGGAACTGCATTTTAACCTGACAACCCTGTGCCACCCCTTCCTGCAAACATTTTTCCTTTTTACTGCATGTCATTCCGGTGAATGGTTCGTCCAATATTAATTTCCGATCCCATTTTCGGGTCTATTTTTTGGGTTTTTCCCACGTGAATGCGTCTTATCTCAGTCGGAACTATGTTTTGATGTGATAAGATTGTCGGGCACGTCTTTCTGCATATTTTTCCTTTTTCCTGCACCTCGTTCCGATGCACGGATCTTTCGATATTAATTTTTAATTGCATTTTTGGACCCGTTTTTTGTGTTTTTTGCACGTGAACGCCCTGTCTTTCTCTCGGCACCTCCGTTGCGTATTTTCCCTGTCTTCCCCCTGCCTTCTTGCCCACTTTTTTTTTCACGCCATTTTGTTTTGATGTCCGGATTGGGAGATATTAATTTTTCTTTATTTTTATGTGTTTTTGCGCGTCCCGTCCCGCGCATGAACGAGCCCGTTTTCGATTTTACGCGTCTTAACGCGCCCTGGTCGCATCCGCGTGCCTCGTCCCCGCATCCGGATTCCCTTTCAATCCCGTCACGATAAAATTTTTTACCCCCGCCCCGCGCACGCGCGCGGGACGGGGGGTACGCCTCCTTTTTGGGCCCTCCCCCTACCCCACCCCTTGGGCACCCTCCCTACCCTACCCACTAACCCTAACACCTAACCCTAACCCTACGCCACCCCTTGGGCACCCTCCCTACCCTACCCACTAACCCTAACACCTAACCCTAACCCTACCCCACCCCTTGGGCACCCTCCCTACCCCTAACCACTAACCCTACCCCTACCCCACCCACTCCCCCTCACCCTTTCCCCTACCCCGTCCCTCCCCACCATAACCGCTTCTCCCACCTACCTTTCCCCTCCTCCTCTTTCTCCTCCTCCTCCATCTTCCTCTTCCAGTCGTCTCACCTTCCCCGTCCACCACCGTCTGCCCTCGCCGCCCTCTTCTCTGGCCTCTCCGCCACCATCCTCAGACAAGCCCTCTACTCCACCACTCGCCTCGGCCTCTACGATGCCCCCCAGTCTGGCTTCTGCTCGACCCCCGATGGCCCTGGCGCTGCTACATCCCCCGCCTGTGCCCCCCGCTGCACCCGAAAATTACTGCGGGCTTGATCGCATGTGCCACCGGTGCCGCCATCGGAAACCCTACTGATGTTGCCCTCGTCCGCATGCAGGCTGATGGTCGCCTCCCGCCCCTCTCCAGAAGGAATTACTCAGGCGTTTTGGAAGCCCTCTTTCAGATCTTCAAAAAAGAAGGCGTGGCTTCCATTTGGTGTGGTTCTGCTTTGACGATTCAGAGGGCCATGGTGGTCACCGCCTTGCAGCTTGTGACATATGATCAGGCCAAAGAGAGCCTCATCCGGCACCATGGCATGAGAGATGGAGTGGCTACGCATCTCACAGCGAGCTGCACAGCTGGGCTTGTTGCTGTCGTCGCCGCCGCCATGACGTCCCTCCTCGCCGCTGCCCGCCTCCTGTAGCGCCCGTGCACCTTCTTCCTTATCCTGTGCGCCTGCGCCCTCCTCTGGCGCCCTACGCCCTGCCCACCTCCAGCTCTCTGCCCACCCCGCCGATGGCCGCCGTTTTCCTCTCCTTTCACGCTCCCTGTGCCGCCCGCTGCCCGCCTCTGCAGCCGCTCTCCGCCCTACTGCCCTGCCACGTGCCACCTGCACTGAACCTCCTCACTAGCCTCCATTCCCCCCATTCACACACTTCCCCCCTCACCTCCTCACTAGCCCCCATTCCCCCAGAAAGCATACACACCCCCCCACCCCCCAACCTAACCCCCATTTCCACCACTTCCCCGACCCTAGCACACCAAAATCTAACCAACCCCCACCAACGCCCCCTTCCCTCCACAGGCACACCCGCAAGCCACAACCCTTCATAAACCCTTGTTCCCTCCCAAGGCACACACACACACAAAACCCCCCCCCACAGGCATACTTGCAGCAACCACCCCCCTCTAACCACTGTTCATACGCCGCCAACCGCAGAACCCCTTCCTCAGCCACTGTTCCCACCACACATGCAGATACCATTTTCCGTCCTTTGACACGCACGCGGGTGTGTACGCGCATGTGGGTGATTGTTCGTGATTGATCGTGCGTGGGTGCGAAACTTTGATCGTTGGTTGCTGACATGCAGCTGCCACGCAGCTTATTTCTGGGTATTTTCCCAGATTTTTTTTATTTAAACACCCGAAACCTTTACACCACTTAAAAAATAAAAAAAAACACAATAAACAAAATAAAAATTAAACAAACAACAACCTTTAAAATTCTGAAAAAAATCCAGAAAAATCTAGAAAATTTCCTACTATTTTTGCAACCAATTGCCTTTTTTTAAACCTTGTAAATTTCAACCAAAAAACAAAAGAAATTCAAAACATTTTCAAATTCCATATTCTTTTAAAAAAACCCAAAAATATGAAAAAAATTCATTCAACATGCTTAAAAAATTCCAAAATAATTTCTAAAAAATTCATAACACTTCCCTTAACATTTTTACTTATTTTTGGCATATTTTTCTAAGTTGTCACAATATTTTATTTCATGCCTCAATTCCTTACAAATTTAAAAAAAACAAATCAATAAAATAACAAAAACTCTTTTTCATCCAAACACCAACTAAACATCTCGAAAAAAATCCAGATATTTTTGAATTGAGGAGAGCGCATTCTTTGCATTTACATACACCCACTACCAGGTATTTTCCTTTTATTTGTTATTTTTTCAGTTACCCCAAAAGCCACGGTTAATATAAAAATAAAAAACAAACGAAAAAAAAAAACAAAAAACAAACAAACAAATAATAATAAAAATGAACCCTCAACACCACCCTGGCACGCGCATTTGCGCTAAACACACCATTTATTTTTAATTAAAATAAACCAGCCGTCACAAGAGCACGCGCTGGCAACAAAGCACTCCACATCACCTTAATTTGTAATCAATGAACTTGCATTTAGAGACCCAGTCTGGGTATCGAAGTCCGGGATTTAAATGAAAGCACCGCTTTCACCTAATAATTGGTAATTAAATTTTTAAGAAGGAACCGCCGTTTTCTTACTAAGGTTTATCACTTAATAAAACTTCAACCATTTTTTAATAATTTATTAAAAGGAACCCTTCATTAAATTAATTCCCCCTCACTGCACTTAATTTCCCATTTTTACTAAACCCGGTTTCGTGGGATGGGTATGCGCAGTTTTTGGAGTTATTTCCATGGTCAAATACTGGTTTATCAAAGTTGTGGTCTTGATGTGTGTAGGTTGTTGTGATGTTTTGGTTCCGCTTCTTTGTTATGGTTCAGGGTACGGTGTGTAGTTTTTTCTTTTATTGCCTGATATGGGGTTCTGGGTGTTTGTATGATGCATAGCATGAAGCTTTCGGTCGCATATGTCTCAAGGTCATGTCGAATTTTTTCTAGGCTGTGGTTTGCTTGGGGATAGTTGGTCGAGTCACGTTTTATTGTTTTGGTTGTTCTCTTATCCTTGGTTTTTTATATATTACTTTGCAGGCATTCTCCTTGATTGTCTGTGTTTGTGGTGTGTGTGTAGCCATTTGAATGGCGCCTTCTCACGCTCCTCCTCCTATCCAGTATGTCCCATTAGTCAGTAGGGATTACTCTTCCTACTCACTTTTGAGCCTCTCACGAAGGCAGGACTCGTTGCTTTTGTGGCTACCTCCTTTCCATTGCTTCTAGAGAATCCGTCGTTGTGTGATGAGTTTTTGGCCTCCTACAGCAAGAAGTCAGGACTGGTCCAGGGTATTTCTATGACTTTGACACCTCGAGGCCTAGGGAAGGCTCTGTCTCTTCCCTCCAAAGGTGAACCTTTTGTTACCACTGGTTAGCTTTTCTCTAATGAAGAGATTTTGAAGCTGTTACAAAAACAGACAAGGGAAATGCTTGATGTTAAGAAGGTGATAAACTCTTCAGGAGTTTCCTTTTCCATGATCACTGATCCCGTGTGGAAGATGGTCTGTCAGTTTCTCCAGGACAGGTTTATGCCTGCCAAAACGCCATCCGAGTACTTGTCCAAAGAGCTTTTCATAGCTTCAAGGATGGTGTTGAAAGGAGTTGCTATTGATTGGAGCACTTACCTCCTCACTAAAATGGATCAACATTTCGTCAAAGTCACCAGGGGTAATGTTACCAATGTCACCTATGGATCATACTTTTCTGCCTTCTTAACCTATTCAGGTTTACAGAAGAGTGTGCCTCCACCTCCTTCATCAGATCCAGTACCTCCTCCACCTTCAGATGAGTCAGAACCCATTGATATAGAGGATGATGATTCTCCGCCTCCCCTGGTCATACAGCGCAAATGCTTGAAGCGGGTAGCGGATAAAGCTCCTTCAGTACCTCCTTCAGTGCCCATTCCTGCTACCTCTTGCAGTGATCTCCCTGGGTATCTCACTTGTAATAACCTGTTCAGAGCACATCGCGAAGGATCGTTGGATATAGCAGTTCCCTCACTGAACAGTCTAGTCTCAGGAGATGCAATTCCTTTTCTCTGTAAAGACATTCAGAGTTCCATTGAATTGTCAGTGACAGCCTGTGTTCAACAGCTGTACGCTTCCTTTTATGAAGAACTCATGCAATCTAAGGACCAGTTGCATAAGGCAACATCCGAGTTAGCCTCTGCTAAGGATACCCTAGCAGATTTGTTTAAGTAGATGGAATAACAAACCCAACTGGTTGCAACCCAAAGAGATGAGATCTCTTCTTTGAAGATCCAGTTAACAGAGGCTCAATCAGTGGTTACTAGCCTTTCAGAGGAGAAGGAGCCGATGTCCAGAGAAGCGCAGGAGTTCCAAACTCTTTTAGATGACAAACTTTCAGCCTTACAGACTGCTAATGACACAGTGGAATCCCAAGCTTTCCAAATCAAGCAGTTGCAAGATCAACTGGCAAAGTCACGGTCTGTTCCTCCAAGCCCTAATGTTCCTTTGATCCCTTCTTTTTCACAGCAGGACTTGGCTGCTCTTCAGAGACAGGCTACCTTGTGTCCTCTCTTCCAAGATAAAGTGGAAAGATTGCAATCTAGAATGGACTTGTTATGGTCTACATTTGAGCAGTTTCAGGAATATGTCCCACCAGACCATTCTTTCTTTGTCCACTACCACTTACAGAAGTTGGTCTTCTACATGAAGCTTTCCACGATGGATTTACCTCTTTCAGAGGATGGATGGAGTGGGGCTTGGTCTGCCGAGTTGCTGACCGAGGTGGTCAGGATGGTGTTTGAAGATTCTATCACGATAGATACCATGTTGATGTCCTACATGTATCTACGAGGAGACTTGTTAATTCCAGATGAGGTGGATATGGCTTGGTATGTGGGGGACGTGGTTCTACAAGCTGTTTTGTATGTCAACCATTTGGAGTTACGCATAGCTGACATGTTTCAGGATTACTCCTCCAAAGTGATTAATTGTCCTGATAATTCCTAGCATACCATGATTGATTCTGTGGTCCTGAATCATAGACAGAACACAGCCCCTACCTATGCCCAGAGTACTAATCAACTGAGGGTGGATCTCTTAGCTTATCATTCAAAACATAATCCGTTTGATTCTACCTTCTTTGATGCCTATCATAGAAGATCTCTCTTAGGACCTTCTGTTCCTACCCTTCTATATTACCAACAAATGGCTCATCGATATGATCTATATCTTTCCCTTTGTCAATCTAATTCCACAACCATTTTACCCCTTCTTTTCCAACCTTCATCTTTCCCTCAAATTCCCATTTTTACATATTGTTCCTTTATTGAGAATAGAGTATTTTCCCCTTCTCCACCATGTCCTTCTCCATCCATTCATGTACCTTCCACATTTCCTATTTATCAGTTAACACCCGATTCCCTACAAATTTCAGCCACTCCTTTAAATCATTCTTCCTTTTATGATTTTGCCTATCCCTCACTTCATCCACTTTTCCTTATTCCACTTCCCTCTCCTAACACTTCTATATCTCAACCACCTCAGTTGGTTAGTGACTATGACGGGTTTGATCATCAGATTTCCAGAAGAAGGGGATGGAGCTCGAATGATTCCCTTACAGGACCTCAGATCAATTGGCCAGTAATTCCAGGAGAATGGACAGCTGCCAGTCAAGCTTATCAGAACTATATTCATTTTGCTCAGCAGTATTCACAGTCTGCAGATCCTTCAGTGAGATTAATTGCTCACTTTGCTTGGTACTTGGCGTATATGCATAGGCACTCTCATAATGATTCCAAGCCTATTCCAAAGTTGTGCATAAATGTCAATGTGAGCATTGATTCCCAGCAGCTGGATATATTGTATTTTCATGCCCTTTGTTTGCCTAGCAGATACCTTGTCCTGTTGGAAAGGATGTGTTGTCTTCAGTTTTTTTAAAATCCTCCCAAAACATTTGTAGATAAATCCTTGTCTATGGATCGTTTCCGAAATCATCAATCTTTCAAGAGGGATCATCTTCATTGATACCTTTCCAATGTATGGTGGATGCTTTTTAATGAAAATCTCTCTTTTTGGAGGAGTCATTTAGATGGTTGTGTTGTGTGTAGTGTTTGTGTTGTGAGTTACTTTATGTAAAAAGAACGTGGTCGTTTCCTATTGGATTCGATTTTGTGCGAGCTACATTTTGGAGAATTGTGGTAATGGGGTCATGCTTGCAGAGTTGAAGTTGATGTAGAAGAAGAAGAAGAAAACTCTTATATCCTTTACAAATTTGTTGTAATTTCTACTTTGATAAGAAGTATTAATGTATAAAGGGTTTTCCTTTCGTTATATTTTTATATCAGATACAGGTTATAAGTTGGGGTCGTGGTTGGATGGATTGTTTTTGAAGAAATATTGAAGATTAAAGTTGAGCTTTTGAATGAACTTGTATTCGCTTTTTCCTGGGTCGCGAGAACGCTTCCTTATTAAGTGTGGGGATATGTTGAATGTTGAAATGACTTTTTTTTTGGCTGATTTTTGTTGTTTTTGAGAGCTGAATGGTTGATTTTATGAGATGATTGATTGGTTTGGAAGTGGTTTGAGAGTGTTTTGGATGATATTGATTGTGTTTTGGAAGTTCATGATGTTTATTAGTGGTTCTGTGATGTTCTGATAGGTTCTGATTGGTTGTGTATACCTTCTGTATAGCTTCTGTTTTGTTCTGTTTTATTCTGATTGTCTTCTGTAAGGAGGGATGGAGTATTGATTGATGAAGATTGAGATCTTGTGAAA
Source organism: Lygodium microphyllum (assembly GCF_053477565.2). Taxonomy (NCBI): domain Eukaryota; kingdom Viridiplantae; phylum Streptophyta; class Polypodiopsida; order Schizaeales; family Lygodiaceae; genus Lygodium; species Lygodium microphyllum. Next base: position 26,200,066 of record NC_141146.1, on the reverse strand, counting down.
GCTTATTGAATAGTTTGTGAGAGTTTGGAATGGTTTGAGTATGAGTTATGAGGTTTTGATGACCTTCTGTAACCTTCTGTAGGTCTTCTGTAGAGCTTCTGTCTCTGTTCTATTATGTATTGTAGCTGTTCTGGTACTGTTCTGTGACTGTTCTGTATGTTTCTGTATGTGTTTTGTAGAATATATGCGTAGCTTGGGAAAGTTTTCTAGCTTTGGAAAGAGGTGAATACAAGTGCAAAAGAGCTAAAAGAAGTAGCTGTTGAAGACTCAAGTGAAGACTGGAGTGAAGTGACAGTAGTGAGCTATGAAAAGACACTATAGTGGCTCTGGTGACTCTTCATATCAGACATACCTCTTGGGAGGGCTATCCACGACCTAAGAAGGATTATTGAGAGTGATTTTGAGAGATTGTAGTGAGGATATGATGTATTATTGATGGAGAGAGAGAGAGAGAGTCAGAGATAGTCAATTCTACTAAACAGAGTGATTGTATGTGAGAGATTGAGAGAGAAGACTATGAAGACATTGAAGATGAATACTATGTGATGTATTTTCATTCAAAGATGGTGTATTCCTTTGCTTTCTTTGTTCTATTGATGGATTTTGTGAAGATATTGAAGAATATGGTTGATTCTATCAAATCCGTGGGAGATCTACATGATACTGCATGAAGATTTGTTGTGCTTGGTGTTCTTTTCTTCATTGTGATCATATGAAACATAATAAACAAGCTTGTTGATGTTACAAGATAGATTTTCTTGCAAGAGAATTCCCTTTTCCTTGGTGTTCCTCTTGGGGCTCCAGGATGAGCGACAAGAAGCTACAGGAGATCTTCACACGTATGTCTCCAGATCAGATAGCTCGATTCAGAGATATGAAAGACCACGAGCTCTCTCGGACACCATCAAGGCATTCTATTAGATCTACTTCGGTGCACCTTGATGCTTCAGTTTCTAGTAGACGAGATCGACGTTCCAGACTTGGGCCGGATGAAGGGAGTGGTTCTAGGGGATGATGTAGAGACATGGATGCAGTGAGCTCGCAGTTGCCTCGGAATACAAGTGCTACTCCTCGCTCTCATGCAAGTTTGAGAGAGGGTGGCTCAGGTGGTTGTTGTGGAGGTACCGACACAGTGTCTCTGTCTCATCATTCTGTTGGAGTTGTGTCACCTATGGGATATGTCACACCTGTCGGGACATCTACTCCAGTCACTCTAACTTTTGTTCAACCATCCGTAGGTGGCACCCCTATGGGTGCTACTCCGAGAGGTACTACCCACATAGGTACACCAGATGTACAGGGGTCTCTTGGATATGCCCAAAAGTGTGGTCGTAGGTGGGAGAGGACACATCTTACGCATACCCCAGAGGGGTATGAATACCTTGTAGATGATAGGACAGGAGCCATCATCATGAATGATGAGGGGAGGAGGGTGATGGCTTGTATGACAGAGTTGTACCAACAAGTTTTTTAGCACAACGTCTTGGATCATTGGAAGAACATACCGGAGGGGAGCAAGGACTACATAGTAGCATCCTTGCATGAGGAGTTTCTAGTATCCACTATAGCAGATAGGATTTTCACAGGCTGCATGATGGAGTGCATGCGTGCGTACATGTCACACATACGATCGGATGCAAGAAAGGCACTTAAGAGTGGGGCCGCAAAGCCCAAGTGGTTAGACGCGGATGCCCAGTGCCGACTCAGGGAAGAGGCTACAAATTCTTCAAGATGTTAGAGACAATAGCGCAAGGCAGCGAGGGCATGACTGGAGGTAGGAGTGGTCCATCATCTTGGGAGTGGTGGCCATAGGACTTATCTGGAGGACCTTATAAGTTTTTATTTTGTTTGGCTTGCTTCTTCTTTTTTTTGCAATATCCCTTGTACTGACAATCGTATTTCTAACAGTTGTATTTTGTTTTCTTCGCAGCACTGCATTACAAACCGCGATCCCACCAACCTAGAGACTCGATATGCAAAGAGACACGGTCTCACTGCATTGATCAACTGATTGTATGGATGCGGCGGCCCTATAAGTCACTTATCTTTCTTGTCTGTAGTTACTAATTTTAATTAAAATGCATTATTGAATGGTGAATGATGTGTAGTTGTTTCTTTTTTTATAGAGTCTGTTCGATGCTCCTTTGTGGCATGACGAGCTTTCGGATGGCGAGGATCTATAGCTCGCCCTTGGATCCGTGGAGCACACATGCTCTTCTTTTTTGGTCATGTGATTTATGTAGACATTTTATATGCACTATGTTATTATCATCCTTTGTATTTTTCCATGATTGTACCATCGCTTTCATTATGCAATCTTGTATTTATTTTATGTATCACTCTTATGGATTCAAGTACGCATTGTATACATTAGTGAAACTCTTTTGTATGGCAAAAAAAAAATCTATATTATCATCGCTATTAGTATCGCAAATTTATTGCATGCATTGCTATTAGCATCACAATGTGCGTCGCAAAGCATCGCTATTAGAGTCACTATTTGCGATGCACATAGCGACACAAGTAGCCACGTAAATAGCGATGCTGATAGCGATTGTTCTATTGTGTCGCTACTATTGATGTTTTTTGCGACGATAGAGGCAAATTTCTTTATGAACATTTTCATCGCTTTGAACGTCGGTATAAGGCCTTTATCTTGTAGTGGGTGAATGTGATTGCACATTTCTCAACACCCCTCCTCAATCACAACCAGAAAAGACAATGAGTATACAAAGGCTGTCATGAGTAGAACCTTGCTAAGTATAGACATGGAAAAAAACCAACCACACAAAGCTAGAGGCTATTACAAGGCCTCACTAAGTGTTAGAGGCTGTAGTGTGTATAGGTTACATGAGGAGTATAGGAGCTTATGGTGGGAACATTAGGCAAGTCCACATTTTAAAATTTAAAAAGTCTATTAGAAAATGAGCTACAAAAGAGGGATTGGTGAGTCCTATCCTTTTGTTCTTGGGGTTCTTCTTCTCCTTCTTCTTCAATGTTGTCTTCATCTTCTTTGACTGTAGCAAGATATGCTCTTTGAGACCTTTTCTTCGCATAGCAAAATTTCTCAATATGCCCAATTTTCTTACAAAAGTCACATATTATGCTCTTTTTTCCTTTCACATAGAGGAGTTGTTGGTCTCCTCTTGGAATGCTGGTTTCACCCTTGTTCTTGATCTTCTTTTCCTCTTCCTAGAGAAAGGCTTTGATGTCCACAAGTTTTGGCTTTGGCATGTTGATTAATGTGGTAGACACATTATCAAACTCAGATGGAAGACTCTTGAGAAGCACTCTAATGCAAATGACTTCATCCATCTTCAAGTTTATTTTTGCAAGTTGTGTCAACAAGCTTTTTATATAATTCAAATGAGTTGCAAGTGAGGTATTACTTTGCATGTCAAGCCTAAAAAATTCAATCAGTTAACCATATTTGGACGATTTTGAATGAGCTCCAAATAGGGTTTCTAATTGGTCCCATATCACGTAAGAGGTTTCACAATCATCAACATGATGAATGTAGATGTCATCAAGTTTGAGCTTGATAATAGCTTGAGCCTTATCATCATTTTTATCCCATACAACTAAAAGTGCATCTTCCCTTGGTTTCTTCTCTTGACTACAAACATTTCTTCATTAGGATCAATTTGATCCTAGTTTGCCATGTATGGAATCCAACGCCATTGAATCAGGGTGTCGGTGAGTCCTTGCCCATGTTGAGATTGAAAGGTCAGCAACAAATCAACTCCAAACAATTCTAATTTCAATTGAGTACAAGTGCCAAGAAGCACTCGATGATTAGTATCAAGAGATACTAGGTGATTTGGTGATTAGTATGCACTTTGAACTTGGGATCTTCAAAGTCTGGCAAGTTTGAGTCCTTGGTTATGTATCTTCAATTTCCCTATGGGAGTGGGTAGCATCATCGTCCATGCAGGAAGAATCGATGGTATGAATCAAAGATAGCGCAAACTGGCCTACGAGCTATTACAAGGGCAATGCTGGAGCATAGACTGAATAATGTTGGACTTTAAAGTGATGGGGAGGAGTGCCTCGAGCAAGGAAAGAGTTATTTAAAAGAAAGTAAAAGTTGAAATCGCCCAAGAAGAGAGATTCAGGTCCTCCACTGAAGGTGCGTAGTTATGGAGGTAGGTGAGAGATTCATGGAAAAGTGGAGGGAGCCAGAAATTCAAACTAGAATGACTCAATTAGTGGCCTAATGACTCAGTAATTTGAAACCTGCTCTAAGACCATATTAAAATATAGAGAATGCATGCTATGGAGGGTCACTGATGAGAAAATAGACAATCATAATGAGATATTGTGGGAGCTTTCGCTCAACCTCCAAGACCCATGGACCGCTTATTGTTTCAAGCATTCCAAGCGAGCTCTAATGGCTATCTCTCACCTAGCCGACGCGCTGTCAATCCTACAAGTGTAGTGAGCTTACCTTAGTGCCGATATGAGTTTTCTCCTCTCTCCCACACACCGGTAGCTCCACGATCCTAGATGCTAGCTCAAGCATCCTCAAGCCTCCTCCACCACCAAGCTCTATCCTCCATAGCCGTGCGTGCAAGAAGAGAGAAGGGAAGAGAAGAAGAGAAAAGGAGATGGTGAAGAGCTTCACCCTCTTGATCCCTCACTCTCACACTCTCACACTCCCTCTCTCAAGAGCACACACAAGCAAGAAGGTGAGAAGGAGAGAAGAAGAAGAAGACTCCTTTTTCCACACACCAAAGAATGATCTCTTATTCACTTTTTGAACTTTATATATACAAACCCTAAAATACCATGAGCACCCATCCCTTTTTTACATGACCGGCCATTGTGGCAAGGTCCTTTTTCCGTTTTCTTCTTTTAGCCTTGTGCCTCTAGCCTACACCCATCTAATATTTTACAATTGGCACAGGAGGGAGCCTGGCGCTCTTTTACAAGAATTTTCCGAGTTTTTTGAGGCCCCTTTTCTTTTAAGGTTGCGCTTTTTGCCCCGGTTCATCTTTAGAGGCCGCCTGCGTGTCTTTGTTCTTTTTCCATCTTCCTTTTACTTTTTCCTCCATTTTTCGCCATCTTGACTTGGGGTTAACATTGCCCCCCTCCTAGACGAGTGCCAATCCCATGGCACTTCGACGTTGGTGTAAGTGAAAGGGCCATATGTAAATTCAGGTGCTTGTGGAAGTTCAAGAATGATGTGCGTCGGAGCACCCCACTGGATGTCATGGGTGGACAAGGGCCCCGAAGTTGGTGGTTTGGCACTTTTGGGGTGCCTGAAGAAGAAGGTGTAGTGATCAACCTAAGGGGTGTGCTTTTCGCACTATGTTGGTGCCTTATGCTTGTGCTAGTGGAATGGGGAGGTGGGTCTAACCGTAGGCGAACCTGGGTGATGTTCCACACTTGAGGAACCCATTTGTGCCAAGGGGGTATGGTGCTAGTGGCTTAGGGTGACAGGTCTAACCATAGGTGAGTGTTACCTCCCTAGGTGTGTCCTGCCCTTCATGTGCCCTAAGCGTGACGTGGGAAATAAAAAAGGGCTAGGGGGTTAGAAGCGGAGCCGGCCGCCCGAAGCCACCGTACACGCCTAACTTAAGGACCCCTAGGTGCAGTGATCGTGCTTTTTTTTTTTTGGAATAGTATTACATCAATATGACAGCCAAGTCTAATTCTCATCGTTGGAATGAGAGGGGAGGGAGGGTGGATGGATTTGCGTAAAAATTGGTGGCTTTGCATGTACCCTTTCAGGTTCATGCGGACGTGGAGAGAGGTGGTGGATAGGAAGGGGTGACTACATCTAGTGAATTGGCTGTCGCTCATATCCTCTAGGAGAGCTAGGCAAAAGGAAGGTAGTAGGCGAGCTCTCATCATTAATCGGGTCATAGTGCAGCTATCAATAGCATTAGAATCAAAAAAGAGGGGAGGAAAGCCGTTTTCTTACGGTGCCGGATCTTGCTTAAGTAGGAGCTTAAGGAGCCTAAGGTAATTACAGGTGGTTATGAAAGCGGGATCTGGACAGGAGGAGAACTCAGCGAGGAAGCGCGTCATGGAGGTGGGTAGGCTTCCTAGATCAAAAAGTAGGGCATCCTCAAAGGAGGTGGAATTGGAATTGTAGATGACGGGGAAGTCATGCCTCCCATAGAGGGTGGCGACAAAATCCACGCCTACCCTATGGGGATACACCATGAACGTGGGGTCGTTCCGCTCGTAGGATAGGATGTTACAAAATGCCATCCAGGCGAGCATATTGGTATTGCATATTCGCCTTCTCCAGAGGGGTTGGCAATCATAGCCCCTTACTGTGTGTGGCACTTCGTATACTCTGTCTTGCCAAAATTCGGCCTCCTCTGTGCCCCACAAAGTGGAAGTCCTTGCCCTATCATCCAGCCATCTTTGGCCTAGTCGGCTGCCAGCCGCGATCACCTTCTTCATCACTTTGATCGGCAGGACCCTTCTCAGGCTGTCAGGCATAAGGAAGCTGAAAGAGAAAGGTCCTTTTCGATTTCCTGCCATTCCCAGACCACTAGTTCTGCGTGGAATTGCATTGGGAGGTCTTTGGGGCATGGTAGGAGGGATGCGGATGGCCGCACGACTGGCATGGCCTACAGCCTTTTTTTGGCTTCTTCCACCAGCTTTTTCCGTCGCTCCTTGAGGGTGGCTTGTCTGCTGTCCAAGGCCGGGTCGAGTTGTTGTTGATCTTGATCGTGTATCGAGGGGGGCTGCCGGATTACATCTTCTCTGAATCTGTTCATGTCGACTTCGAGTTCGACTTCCTCCCCCTGCCGGTTTTCTTGTGGTGCTCTTTCTTCAAAGCCGAGCGCATTTGCCTCCTAGGGGGTTAGGCCGGACAGTAGTAGATACTTTCCCTGCTCTTCTAAGCCCATCCTAACCTCCGCAGGTTGGGATGGCATTTGTAGCCCCGCATGCAGGGCTCTGGGTGCGATGCTTAGTTTCTTCTTCACCACCTCCAACGGCTCCTTTCCCTCTGGTTGAGTTGTGTCCAGTAGCGTATTGAGGAAGGCCTGTTGTTGGGGAGCGAAGGATGTTTGGGGGGCATCCGCTTTGCTTTTTGCCAAGATTTTTTCTTTCTCCACCGAGGCAAGGCACCGCGCGAGTGCCTTCACCCGTCTCTCGTTCTGCGTGGCCCATTCCTTGGCCCTTTTTCTCATTTCTTCCATGCTCTCCCCCTGATTTTGTGCTAGGGTAACAAGCTTCTACTCCTATGCCATGAGCTCTTTACTCCTGTTGTCTTGCTCTTTCTTCTCGAGGCGTAGCTAATCGGTCATGGACTCGATCTCCTTTCGTTGTTGCTCCCTCTCTTGTCTTCTCTCCTCTTCTTTGCCGCTCAGCTCCTCCATCATCTGCTCAATGGTGGCGGTCTTTGACTCCAGTTCCTTATATTGCATCAGGAGGAGCTTGTATTCTTGCTGCATCTGCACGAGTTCTTGATTCTCGTCCTCCAGCCCCGCTACTTGTAGCTTTCTTCCCTGTCTTCTTTGGCTTTCAACTCTTGCTTGAGTTCGAATATTTGACATTGTTGCATGGCGATGATGCACGTTTTCTCCAATTGGAAAGCCGCCATTGACTCTTTTTCTGTCACCAACTCACCCACCACCATTCTTTTTTCCTCCTTCACTCTCTCTAGTTGGGAGAGCAGCTCAGTGACATATTCATCGTAACTGGCTGGTGGCATCATTGTTGTGTGGGTGGGGGTGGTTGAGGCCTCCATGCACGGATGCTTTTGGTCCTGTCTCGATTCTGCATCTTCAGTTGGCCTTTTTGGTCCCGTGGTCATGGTTTCCACGCTCTTCCCTTGGGCCATTTCCTTACTGATGAAGTATTGCATCCAAGCCACCAGGTTGGACACTTCCAAGCTGGTGGGGATGCTAGAGGTGAGCGTAGTGGATTCAGCGGGGGGTGCCATGAGGGTGGGGATAGGATGGAGGGGTGCTTTGCCTTTTCCTTTTGGAACTGCGGGGGGCACGGGTTCTGGTGCCTGCATGCTGGAGCTAGGCCTTTCTTCCCTTGGCTGATTCCAGGCTTCTGGGTCATCCGCCCTGCACTACTGCTTGATGGACCGGCGTGTAGCTTCGGCCAGGTCCTCCTCCTCCTTTCTTCTTAACTCCTCTCCCTCCTCCGCGACTCTTCTTTTCCTTTCCTCTTCGGCCTTTTTGTATTCTTCCTCTAGTTTTTCTTTTTCCTCCTGCTCTTCTCTTCTTCTCCTTTCAGCCTCTTTCTTTGACGCCTTTTTAGCCTGCCTGACTTGCTCCGTTGTTTCTTCTTCTTCCTGCGTCCTCTTCCTTTCTCTCTCCTCGGCTTCCCTGAGGGATTGCCTTTTCGCTTCTCCAAGTCTTTGTAAAATATTACACGGCGCAGCGAACAGAATCTGAGAAAGAGATAGAGAGTACACAACAGATAAGAGGAGAATCAGTAATTTCTTTAACTCCAAACAACTGATACAAAGATGGCTCTGTCCACCCGTGCGCTTCCACTGTGTGAAGCTTAGATGGCGATCTAGACAGAAGATAGGTGAAGAGCTTAAGGCTAGCTGGAACAACAACTCTGACTGGGTGAAAGATGAGTGTGAGATGGCTGCGAAGGGATTTAGCTTTTATAGCCCGCGAAGGTCGTTAGGTCGGCCTGCTGACCGACCTACCATATGACCCTCCACTAGTTGGCCAGGGAATATTCCCTTTACCATCGGTGCCTCGAGTTGCTACTAGCTTAACCACTCCGTCTAACGCCACAGTACACACATTGGACGTGTGGGCGCATTGGTCATCTCAACATGTCTTGCAACTTGGCTAGTTCTATCCTAACGTCAGCCAAGTCTTGGTTTGTTTCGGTGGTTTTCCCCTTATCCTGGGATGATGGGGCTGATCGCTCACTCGAAGCTGATGCTCTCTCTGAGTTTTGTGAGTTGGTCTCTTCTAGGTTCGTGCTTCTAGAGCTCCGCTCCTTCAGCTGATCGTCAACTCGGATGGCTTCCTCAAAGACCTTGGCTAGCGCGTCTCGCTGCAAGCTCGAGATGCCTGCCAAAGCCTTGTATAGTTCCTCGTTCTACATCCCGCTGATGAATACAGTTGATACTGCTCTTTCAGTCAGTCGCTCTCCAGTAGGGATTCTCTTGAAAAGACTCTGCACATGGGTCACGTAATTGCGAATGTCCTCCTTCTCTTTCTGCTTGACGTTCATCAAGTGCACTAGTAGATTATCGGAGTACCCGAGCTCAACAAATCTCTTAATGAAGAGATCCTTGAGGCCATCGAAGTTGGCTCGCTCTGCGTTATCTAAGCTCATATACCACGTCCTACCCTTGTCGCCCAAGAAAAGCCCAAATGCTTCAGAGCATTGAGTCAGGTCGTTGAGGCCGTTGGCTTCGCAGACTTGCTCAGACTGCTCAACAAAGCTGTATGGATCGTCATGGGGTTGGTACTTATCGAGTTGCTTGGCAACAATAGGGATTTTAGCCTTGCTCTTTGAGCCCTAGTTTGCTCCTAATCTTGGGAGCAGCAATGTCGCTAGATCCGTGGCACTTTGCTCTGCAGCCGTGTTATTGAGTAGCCGCTTCATGAGAAGCTCACTCAGCATTAAGTCTCCTTCTAGAGCTCTCTCATGGTCCGTTCGATTTCTGCCAGCCAAGTTCAGTACCCGCTGCACCTCTCGCAACTCCATGCCTTGCCTTAGGCTCCTAGCCTACTGATCCCTATTGTACTCAACCATGCTTTGCAATGCTTTGCGGGCCAGCTTCCTCTCCTCTTCTAGATTTGCGATGATAGCATTTGCTGTCCGACCACGGTGCTCATACTGAACATGAGCGTCGTAACTGCTCACTAGCTGTTGAATAGTGTCTTGAAAGGCTTCTAAGTCGAATTCCTCGCTAGATCTGCGGTCTGAACTTTCTTCTGCCATTGTCCAGTTATCGCGCTCCACCAAGCTATCGATCAGGTTCAGTAGACTCGTCAGATCCACTTCGTTGGCGTCCCTTGCTTGGTTCTACTTCTGCGTGTTGATGATTTGTCTATGTATTGGGTTATCTCCTATTGGTGGGTTCCTTGAGTGGTTTATCTGGGTGAGATCCTTCAGTTATTTAATACAGTCCTCAATTTATGACCACTCAATGTGTCTTTCCCTGTGCACTTGTACTCAATCAGGCTTTCAGTTTCCTTAAGTATACTTCAAGTGCGGAAATTCAGGGTGAATGCAGCAACCAATTTCTAGTTGTCTTACATACTCTCGCATTGTTTTGGGCTGAATAGTCTTGTTGGTCAAAATTTTAGCCATCTTGGCAGGGTTTAGGGTTTCTCTAATATGTTGCCTCATTTGTTTTGATCCAATCAGGCTTTACAACTCAGCGGTTTGCGTCTAAGCCTCTGGGTCTCGCAACTGCCCATTTCTAGCTCCTAAGCAGCGGCGCCCTACAATTTTGCTTATTCCGTGTGCTAGAATCAAGTTCTGAGTGCCCTACGGGCTTTCGACAGTTTGAGCTGCTGAGTTATAGCCGGGTTAGGTTAAATTTCTAAACATCTGGTAAAAATCTACACTCGGCCCAACTGGTCCGAATTGCAGGGTCCGACTGGGTTACTTGGATGGGCCGAGGCGCATGGGTCGAGGGCCGAATTTGGGACTTGGACAGGGTGGACTCGGACAGAGTCACTCGGATGGAGCCACTCGGACGGATTGGCTCGGATGGGCCGAGTGGTTGATTCGGACAAGGTTGCTCGGACGGGCCGAGGGTCAAATTTGACACGTGGCAGAGGGCCGAATTTGTCCACGGTTCGAATGATAGACTCGAACGGGACGATTAGGGTTTTGGTCGGATGGGCCGAATGGCAAGGAGCCGAGGGCCGGTTCTAGGACTCGGCCAAAAGTGGCCGTTCAGACGGGCTGAGCGCGGCGCACGTAAACAACGCGATCTTGATTTCGATCCTTTCTCGTGCTTCACTCAATCATACCAAGCACAACCCTCCAAATCCTACCTAAGGGGGTAAGAGAAGGGATTCATATACCTGAATGGAGTGGCGGGCTCGTCGTTGGTGCAATCGAATCGAATCGGGCGGTTGCTCTCTCTCTCTCTCTCTCTTTCACACTGAAATGGTTGCAAATGAGTGCTTCCTTGGCCTCTTTGCTCTTATACCCCTTCCCGCGTATATTGTTGATGCCCTCAATCACTCATTTCCCATTTTTACACAATTTTTTGCCCTGTTTTGCCTTGTTTTGCAACAATAAACCCTACCCTTCTCCGGTGCTATTTCCTAATCCTATCCTACTCTAAATGCAACAAGAATCAAAAGCAAAATACTGAAATGATTTCTCCATATTTCCTAATCATCAAACAAACAAAATAACCAAAAATACTTACTTGTTTTGAAGATCAAAAACACCCAAACTTCCTACCTATCTCAAGCTCCATTTCGGGGATGAATCCCTTACTTCGATGCTCAATATGAGGTGCGCAAGTGCTCAAGCTTGAATCCATTGGTCCCAGCAACAACGGAACCAAAATGTGGGAGCTTTCGCTCAACCGCCAAGACCCACAGATCGCTTATTGTTTCAAGCGTTCCAAGCAAGCTCTAATGGCTATCTCTCACCTAGCCGATGCACCGTCGATCCTACGAGTGTAGTGAGCTTACCTTAGTGCCGATATGAGTTGCCTCCTCTCTCCCACACACCAGTAGCTCCACGATCCTAGATGCTAGTTCAAGCATCCTCAAGCCTCCTCCACCTCCAAGCTCCATCCTCCATAGCTGTGTGTGCAAGAAGAGAAAAGGGAAGAGAAGAAGAGGAGAGGAGATGGTGAAGAGCTTCACCCTCTTGATCCCTCACTCTCACACACACTCACTCCCTCACACTCTCACACTCCCTCTCTCAAGAGCACACACAAGCAAGAAGGTGAGAAGGAGAGAAGAAGAAGAAGACTCCTTTTGCCACACACCAAAGAATGATCTCTTATTCACTTTTTGAACTTTATATATACAAACCCTAAAATCCCATGGGCACCCATCCCTTTTTCGATTTTTTTGAGGCGACTTTTCTTTTAAGATTGCGCTTTTTGCCCCTGTTCATCTTTAGAGGCCGCTTGCATGTCTTTGCTCTTTTTCCATCTTCCTTTTGCTTTTTCCTCCATTTTTTGCCATCTTGACTTGGGGTTAACAAATATGTACTAACGCCTTGGACACCAACAAATCTTCAGGCATGCTACCTTCAAGCTGAGCTTGTTGTCGCACAAAGCCTTTCAGGGTTTTCATGAAGCGCTCCAATGTTAAAATATTGAGAATGCATGCTATGGAGAATCATTGATGAGCGAATAGAAAATCATAATGAGTCAAAGGCATTGACAAAGAAGAACAACTAATATTATCCAAGCATAATGAAAGTACAACTGAATGATAATAATTGATGGAATGAGTGTGGGGATGAGTGCCTTTTATAGGCTTACAATAGGTGGTATTGGTAGGTGAAGAAATGTGGAAAGTGACCATGGTATTCACCAACTTTAGTTTCAATAAACCATGCATACTTGACCTAGTCTAAGGCTTTATTTGCAATCTGTTTCTTTGCCTTGTACAAAGAGGCTATGCTAGATTTGATTGCACATTTCTCAACATCCAAGAAGAATATATATCGCATATGGACAGGTTCCGCAATCTCCACTACATCTATAAGATGCATTAGGAGGTGGAAACAAACCTGAGATAACCAAACATGTCCCAATACCCCTATTTAGTGAACACAAACTTAAATGAGCTACGATAGATATGACCAACAAGAACAGAAGTCTACTTACCTGAGCACTCCCTGAATCCCAAAAATTCATGCATGTCTCACATGATAATGGCTCATATATTGGCAGATCATCAACCATCGCGCTTGCTCATATCTTCCACGGTGACCTCCTCCTCCCACAAAATCTTAAGCTCATTGAGTAATGGACAGAGATAGACATTTATATTCTTGACTTTGTAGTAGCCATGAACAAGCAAGCTAAGGATATTAGGTATCCTTTCTTCGTAGAAAGCCATGGCACGATATTGTAGTTAACAATGACTGTAGGCCACACACTTTAAGAAGTTGAGCGAATACCAAATGGGTTCACGCTATCCATAGCAAGACCAACCCGAAGATTCCTTGGCTCTTGTGCAAAGTGTGGAAAGGAAGAGTCAATGTTACTCCATGCGCATGAATCTGTTTATATTCAGTGGACTCCATCTGTGGATCTATTCTACACATGCCATGTTGTCAAGCTCACCATACCCAACGTACAAAACATATGACGTATATGGGGGATAAGTGGAAAGCATCTAAGAACTTTTTGAGGGATAGTTTGCCCTTACAAGTCCTATCGATACCTGTGAGCATGACACTTTGGACATGTCTCCATAGTCATGTACTCTCCTCTAAGCAGCATGCAATCATTGACACATGCATGAATGCTATTGTAGTCCATGCCAAAGCTTTTATAAAACATGTCGCACATCATCACAAGACTCAGGCATGGTATTTTCAAGTGGTAAGATATGATACTTTAGCAACCTGAAAAGAAATCATAAAGCAACTTGAAAAAGCACAATTATTATTTATAATGGTGCCCAGAAGAAATCAACGAAGCATACATAGAATGTACATGAACAACTCGATCACACTCGCATCGCTCCACCTGTACTTTGCTTGCATACTTAGAAGTGCAAGCACTAACTTTAGGCAAGATACTCAGCACCAATCGTATAATGGTATGGATTCTTCCTCTCTTAGCGGATTAGATGTCTCCACATCCATGGGCATCAATGCATCGATCATTGTCTCCATCTTAGGCTCCAAGATTGTAGGAAAGTGTGAAAGGCTGCTTCTCTCCTCTGGTATTGATGGTATAGACTGGGTTATGCCTTCCAAGTGGTGGATTGGCTTAGGAAATCCATCCATCGCACACCCACAAACTCTTCTAATTTGCCCCAATAGGTGCATTCCTCCTTGGGATGAGACATCATCTCCTTGTATAAATTTCACGGCAACATCTATTGTTTTTATATATGATATTCAACTAGTTTGTGAATATAAGGCATGATTGATACACATTTTACTCACAGTTTGCTCAAAGTTTGAGATTGCCTAATCAATGATCTTCGATTTGAACTCGCCAAAGCATCATACATGTTCTATAGACAAGCGTCGCTTTCGTTGGATTGCCAGCTTGCATTGAGAGCAAGGACACGGGACACACTGATTAAGATATACCTCGCGATCTTGAATATCACGACCATCATGGTTTTCAATTTTTTCTACATTACAACAAACAATTGGTTTTTGTTCTCATTCTCTTTTTCTTTTTAAATTTGTTTGAGAAGGGATTTCTTCTCTTGTAACTCAGTAAAATTAACGTCAATTGAAACGTCTTGGTTTACAAAACATAACAACTTTGGATATATGGAAATTAGACACATTAATAGTATGGTTAACCATAGATTCCTTCAAAATAAATATTAAACAACTTTTAGATTTTCTATCCACTACATCTACTTAATGTTGGCTCTAATATAGGGAAGATGATCGGCATTGATAAAGTAATGTATGCCATTCCATATCCAAAACGTTTCATAATGTGAAAAGATCATAAAGTTAATCTAAGGTGTGCACAAATTAATCCCTTTTCATCCAAATTAAGTCATCCAAATTAATATGTATCAACAACTTTATTAATAAGGTATAGTCTCAACCTAGGCCCCCTAAAATAACATTGATTTGGATCTAGGATGACACACTAGGATAGTTCACATTCGATCATTCCTAACTTGACCTAATCTAGCATTTCAAATTTTAATGGAATTCTGTTCGCTAACCAAGACCACTTTGCTGTATAAAAAATCCATGGGTAATTTAAACACCCCCTTCAGCCCTTGTCTTTAGTTTTCTAACTAACCTAACACAATTTATCCACCTTTCTTTACGCTTTTCGTTTTATGTTCTCTCTTCCTCTCCAATCTTTCTTTCTCTCTCTCTCTTTCTTTGTTGCCCCTCTCTTTGTTTCTCTCAACCCCTTCATGTTTTCTCACTCATTCTCCTCTCTTTCTTGATCTACATCGACAACAGACTGAGATCCGATGACACTCGACACATTGGATCTCCGATCTCCAGTTTGCTCTTTCTCCACCACCGATGTACCACATCTTGCATCCAGGAGGGATCACCTGCTGTTAGCGACTTTGACGAATGCTACTACATCCCAGGATAGTATATCTCCCTGCATCTGTTACATATACACATCGCACCACTTTATCACAGCCGACAGTTGTTCCCCTATCACAGCCGACATTTGTTCCCCTTTTGTAGCCATTATCTGGAGTACCAGAGCTACATACGCACATACACATACACGACACTTATCACACGCACATCACTGTATTTTCAGTTTTCCAGTTTTTAGCTTTTCATTCAGCACTTTTATTTTGGATGGCTGGACCTCATCAGTTGTATCACAGTTTGTCTCATAGGCTAGTTTTGGTCTTTAGAAGACGTTAATATAACTTTCTTTCTTTCTTTCTTTCTCTCTCTCTCTTTATTTGTTATCTTTCATGTTTATTCTCTCTCTCTCATTCTCTCTTCCTTTTCCTTTCTTCTTCTCCCTCTCTCAGTTCCTCTCTTTCTCCCTCAATGCACCGCATTCTAAAACAAAACAAACAAAAAAAAGAAGAAAGAACAAAAACAAACCAAGAGGAGGATGGATTCTTCATCTCCTCTTCATGAGACAAACCCTCTCTTTGTTTCTTTCCACCCACTCGTGTATTCTCACTCATTCTCCTCTCTCTCTCTCTGTGTTATTTTTCATGTTTATTCTTTCTGTCTCTCTCTCCTTCTCTCTTCCTTTTCCTTTCTTCTTCTCCCTCTCTCATTTCCTCTTTCTCCCTCAATGCACCTCATTCTCAAGAAAAATAAACAAAAGAAAAGAAGAAACAACAAGAACAAACCAAGAGGGGGCAATTTACTTCATGTTTATTCTCTCTCTCTCTCCTTCTCCTTTCTTATTCTCCCTTTCTCATTTCCTCTCTTTCTCCCTCAATGCACCTAATTCTCAAGAAAAATAAACAAAAGAAAAGAAGAAAGAACAAGAACAAACCAAGAGGGGGCAATTAACTCATCGCAAAGGCCCGAGGAAGGATTCTTCGTCTCCTCTTTGCAATAGCCCCTCTTATTCTTTCGTACACTTCTTCCTCTTCTTCGTGAATGGCGATGGCGGAATAGCAGCGGCAGTGGCGGCGGCAATGGTGAGAAGCTCTTCTTCTCTCTCTTCCTCTCCCTCTTCCTCCCAAAGCCACGATCTCTTTCGCTCTCTCTCAAACTCTTTGCGGAAAAATGCTATGCTCGGGTTTAGCCCGCTTTTTTTTCTCTGCATACCCTTGCTATTTGCGTCACATTTGTGACAGAAATAGTGATGCCGCTAATCTGCATCACAAACACCCCATCGCTATGCCCCTATATTCTTATAGTGAAACCAACAAGGTACCAAATCTTGTCAAAAATAGGAAGATGCTAAAGACATAGATGCAATCCCAAACCAAATATTAGCTTGTACATAAGCCAATTGTGCATAAGAGATCTCCAAAAAAATAATGGAGATCCACCAATCTCCAACTAACTCATTGCACATGAACAATGAAGCTCAAGTACATAACCATGAATATATCAAACCTAACAGACCCATCTAATAAGAGGAAGTATTACGCATACAAACCAAAGCTAAATCAACCCACAATCATCAATGTTTGCAATAAGGACATTGTAAGCATGATGCAATAAGCATGTAAGAGTCTCCCAGTAACTCAAGAGTCCAAGCTCTACAATAATGAAAATATTAAAGCACTCCCATAGAAATAAATTCAAAATGTCCAAGACTAAACCAAAGCTCAATACATGTGCCTTATAACAACAAGTATTCAAAGACATGAAGCAATACATCTAGGGCTATATGTCAATAAGAGTCCTTCGTGCCACTAAATTTACCAAAATCATCAATACATCCATGTGGCATCTCCAAATTTTCCATAGGCATTCAGTCACAGTGAATGCTTGCTAGCCATAGGGTGTTACAATAAAGAACCCTACAAATGCTGAGCTAAAGAAGCCCTAATCAATCCCAAAGTCTTTCTCAAGCATCAATACATTATTTGGGAATTACAAACTTGCCCCATAACCATTAGTAGAGCATTAACTAGTCAAATACTTATCCAAATAGTGAACAACAGTCTACTCTAAACCATACAGCAATGGCCAATCCAAAACTCTTCAAATGATATTAAATAAGGAGCCAAAGGAAGTTGGAAAGAACCATCAAGTTCAAGGCAATGTCTAGCAAGAACTATAAGATAAACTAGATGAGGTGGGAGATGCATCAAAATTCGTGGGCGATTCCCTACTCTCTCCTTGCTAGTAGTGAATGTGCTAAAGCTCCTAGCACTCACCAATGATTTGGAGAAGGTTGAGAAATAAGGCAAGAAGATAGGGAGCTAATCTAGGAGCAATGGGATTGATATTTACCTCTATGAGTAATTGCCATAGAAGTTGTGAATGAAGCTATTCTCCCAAGCTAAAGTGAACATCCTAAAGCTCCACAAATGCTTACTTTGATCCCAATGAAAATGTAGAGCTAGATTGAGAGAAAAAGTGAAAGCAAGAGAAAGCAAGAGCTATGGAGGTTCAAGTGAGAGAGAGTAATACGGTATGTGGGAACTCCAATAGTCACAATATTTGGCTTTCCTTCCCTTATTCTATTATCATAGAATGAATAAAGAATAAAGTGATAGTGATTGAGAATGTCACTTGCAATATATAGGTATGTAAGCACTATGTACAAAGTAAGTGTAGGTGGCTAGGCACATGCGGCCTCTAACCCCCAACAAGAGTAGCTAGTCAAAAAAGAAGCTATCATGTTGATTTAAGAATTTCCATGATAACACATGAGCATATCGAAGGTTAGTTAGTGACTTCTTTTTTGGCATCATAGTTAGCATCACTTTTAATGTTGCGACATTAACGATGCTAACAACAATACTTATAGCACTGTGAGTAGCGATACTCTCATGCAAGTGGTGAAGAAACAAAACCTTACAACCCAATAGGAAGACAAAAAGGAGCACCAATAGGGTCTCATGGCTTGGTGGTAGGCTAAGTAGGCCCATGGGTTTCTCCACCTAAACAATACATGCAATCTCACCAAGGTACAAGAATCACATATAGAGAATTGAACAACCTTGTGTTATTAACTTCATTGTACATCCAAGTTGAGTCAAAGAAGAAAAAAATATTGTCCTCCACCAAATCCCCATTAATGGTCTCAACAATAATATCAAAGTATCATAGCTCAATGATGTAATCAAGCATGTATAACATTAAGCTCAAGTTTTTCATATAAAAAATACAAATTACTAAAACTTATTTTCAATGTTCAAGATCACACAAGAGGTATTGTCATAACATAAGCTATCAACATAATTCAACAATTCTCAATGTATTAAGAGAACCCATGAGCCTCTCCATGTTCTATAGTATGACAAACAACATTCTTTGATTTGACTCACCCATCACCATATTGGATCAATTAGCAAGAACATGTAACCAAGGTATTGTATACATCTGACATCAAAGAACACAAGATGATTATAGTGAGGAAAAGAGCCCTACCAATGAAATCTTTTAACAACAAGGTTATAAAGCTATAATGAGCATAAGTAGACCAAAGATATCCAAGATCAGGGGATGAAGGGCTTACTCTCTACCGTAGAAGCCATTCTTTTTGTAAAGAACTAATGAGACTCTAATTAGAAATTATTGGTTAAAATATTGCTAGTACTGCTCCCTCTTTCCTGGAAAAACACAGTCTAGTGCAAGCTCTTGATGACACCTCAGAAACTAATAGTCTCGTTTTGTGGCTATAGCATAGAAATATTTCTCTGCGTGCCATAATAGAGGCTCCATTTTTTACACATGTAGGCTAGAACGTGCGTTCTGTTATGAAGTCCTCCTCCTCAGGATGACACTGGTACCATCCAATAGAGATGTTCAAATCCTTAATAACTCAAGAACTGCAACATAGGATCATCTCTTGAGCTACCAATTGTAGTATTGGTCCTCATCACGAGCCCCATTCCAAGCGAACGTTGATCTGCTAGAAAGTTAGATGATCGTCCCTCATAAAGCCTCTGTGTTCCTCCTATCATGCAATCTTCAGCACTTTGCATTGCGTGCAGACAACCTCTCTTATAGACTATGCCACATTCTCCATCAATCCTTATTATGCATCACCTCCGACTCTCGTTGTCGTATTGCTGCGCATTCGAGGTGTGAAAACCACCCGAAAGTTGTGTGTGCGATTTAATACTTTATGCATACTTAGTTGTTGTGATTACATTTATTCTCTGTGTATGAGTATAGATGCTCACATGAAGGGCTTCACTTCAGATGCTTTTGTTAATAGCACACTTATTAGTATCTATGGTAAATGTGGCGCTTGTAGCCCCCTGGTGGGCAACTCTCTTGTGGATATGTATGGGAAATTTGGCTCCCTTGCGGAAGTGCATCATGTTTTCAACAACTTACCCATTCGTGATGCAGTCTCTTGGACTGCCCTCATTACAGGCTACTCCGAACATGGTTTTGGTGAGGAAGTGCTCACATGTTTCAAGCTTATGCAACAAGGGGGTGTGTCTGCAGATGCTGTAACTTATGTTCTTTGCTTGAAAGCATGTGGTAGTGTAGGACCACTGGACACAGGTCAGAAGATACATTCAGAAGTAGCTCAAAAAGGATTGGAGAGTGAGCTTTATGTGGGAAACAAACTGGTAGACATGTATGGCAGAAGTGGCTTACTTGCTGAAGTACACCGTGTCTTTGACATGCTGCCAGTTCATGATGTAATCTCATGGAATGCATACATTTCAGGATACGCTGAACTTGGAGCTTGGGGGATTTTTTCTAGGATTGGTGGATCTGGCATACGACATTTTTGGATGAGGAATCAGAAGGCGGAAAAAGGGGAGAAAACGACGCTAATCTGGGAGGCAAAAGAGTGCTCTGCAATTGGAGAGGAAGGGGGAGTAAACGACGGGAAAAAGCGGGAAAAAAGCGCTGGAATGCAGGGGGAGTGCTGAAGTCTTGCGGGAGAGAGAGGAAGGGGAGTGCTTGGAAATCTGGGGAAGGAGGAGTATGACGGGGAGTGCAGACGGAGTGCTAAAGCCTTGCGCAGACGGAGTGCGGGAGCTTTGCGAAAGAGGAAGAGAAAAGCATCAATCAGGGATTTGGTAGAGGGAATCCAATTATTGAATCAATTTGTTCTCTTTTGCAGTGACCTTCTTCGTTGAATCTTTTGGCGTATAGAGTCATGAAATTTGCTACCTTTGAATCGTCTGTTCAACTAAAGCCCGCCATCAAGATTCTTCAATACGCACATGAGTGAATTCGTAGGATCCTATGCCTTGAATTGCAAAGGTACAGTGTTTCATCGAAACCAGAAAGCCAGTACTGGATGGTAACTCTAAGGTAAAGAATCGATGATGATCCATGTCGTAGAGAGAAGGGAGCACAGGCTGAAGGAGCATCCCTTGGCTTCAGATGAGCCACAGGAAGGCGGAGGCGAGAGAGAGCGCGAGGGACAAAGACAGAAGGAACAGAAGACGAGCCAGAAGGTTCTGGGGCTCCTCTATCACTCACATTCGATTTCCTGCCCTTTCCCGCGGCTTCTACACAAATCCTGTCCATCTTCTTCTGTGTGCGCCTATTTATTGTCACCATGAGCTTCCGTGGTGATGGTTTCTCTGCTGCGTTTGCGTATGGCAATATGACCGTGTTGAGATCATCCCCAACGACCAGGGCAACCGTACCACCCCTTCTTATGTGGCCTTCACAGACACAGAGCAGCTTGTTGGCGATGTAGCCACAAATCAAGTCGCCATCAATCCCCAGGACAAAGTTTTTGTATTGCGGAGGACAAATATGATGCAGATCTTCATATTTTGGAACTGTAGTTTGGTCCAATTTTGCATACTCCCTCTCGCAAATAGCTTATTGGGTGTTTAGAAGAGCAAATTCAATCCAATTCGATTCAGCATTCAGTGCAGTTTACCTGATGCTATGCCTAGCTAAATTTTGCTAATTGCTCATGAATTTTCTTGTTCAAGGGCTTTTCTTTTGTGCATGCTGGAATTGGCTATTTGCATAGATAATCCATGTAGTGATTGGGCTGCTGCTGGTTGCAGTACATGGGCTTTCAAAGTTCTGAACTTAGCACTGATGAAGGTGCTTAAGACATAGTAATAACTATGAATGGGAAGAGATCAAAGACTATAGTAAAAGCACAATAGAGTTTGACAATCTGACTTATAGTAAACAAAGAGATAGAGCTTTCATTGCATGTCCAAGCCAAAGCAATCTTGCTGTGAGAAAAGATGGATCTTCAACAACTGTGGATTTGAACTTAGACAATAATTAACTGCCTGAATTAAAAGTTCATGTTGTCACAACAGAGCTTTACTAATATTGATCTTCTATCCTGAAATTATTCAAAGTCCTCTGTGGTTGCGACATTGCTTTCACAAACCCTTCGACATCGTAAAGCTTTCCAACATTGCCGTTATTTAGCCTTTAGCTTAGCTTTCCTAAAGCTTTTTCTTTACCCCCATGATTTTATTGTGACGGACTTCTTACTGCTTTTGTTTTTGAATGAAAAAACTAAACATACAGCTTTGCTTTTCTAACTATATAAATTATTTAAATTTTCCCTTTGTTAGCAAATGAAACTAGTAGGCTTTAGGCTAGAAATTCTTCAAAACACTCGAGTATGAATTTACCATAGTTGATCTCAATACGAATTTTGATGCTAAACTTCATGTAGTACTATTGGTGGTTCCCTCACTACTCCAAGTCATTCCCTTGGTTGATAATGCACTTAGGCCACATCAATGCTCATTGCGATTGTGGAATTTCATATGAACTTTGAGGATAGGTCTTGGGTGTTTAAAGTATTTTTCAAGCACCAATGCCTACTATCTTTACCTACCTAGGGGGATCTCGTGACTTATTTTGGTAGATATAGCTTTGTCAAGAAATACATACAACTAATAGCGACACTATACTAGGGGAAAAAAAACATAAAATATTTGTTGTACTTTTTCCAAGGTGATCTTTGCATGTTGAGAGAGAGAGAGAGAGAGAGAGAGAGAGGGAAAGAGAGAGAGAGAGAGAGAGAGAGAGAGAGAGAGCAGACACAAAGGAGAACAGCATGACGATGAAGGAGATAATCACAAAGGAGAAGGAGAACAACATAATAGTTAACCATCTAGTAAGCTCCTTTCTCTTTCAATTGTTGTCGTAGTGTTTGCAGTCAATACTCTACCACAAGGATAAGAGACAGTAGGGTGAAAGGAGATTCAAGGAGAGGAGCATGGAAGAGAAGGGGTTTAAAGAAATAGAATATGTAGGAGAAATACTGATATAAATGAAACCTATCAATTTATTTGTGCATCCTGAGAAGATAAATCTCTTAAAGACCAAAAACGTGCATAGAACAGTAGTTTCCTCTCTGCTGCTTGGACTGCCAACCAATGTGATGCTTCCGTTGGCTCCAAAAGGGGGGTAAAATACTAGGACACTTGGCAAGAATTCTCCCATATCACTCCTTCTTCTCCCAGTTGTCCGGAGTATCGTTCATCACTACCTCAAAACTACGATCACGCATCGCGTGATTTCGCCCATCCTTTTTTTTGCATAAAATCTCCCAAAAATGGTGGAAAGCCACTTGCTTTCTTTTACATGTCATCCTATTCTAGAAGTTGTCTACTTCTTTTGGATATTTATAAGAGATAATATCTATAATATCAAAAATTGGCCAAACTTGTCCAAAAATCTAGTATTTTTGAATCATTTACATATACTACAAACACTGACATTAATGACTAATATGTCATTGGCTCCTCGGGGGGTCACTCATGAATATATGTAAATATAATGTGAGTTCAAAATAAGGGGTTTTTAAAACATCATTTTTATACATTTTTTACATACAAAAGGATGTCATATAAAGGGGTTACTTACAAATTGAATAGAAAAGGGTTGTGTCTTATTCAAGAAAAATTCAGAGATTAGGATATTTATAAATAGGCCATGAACGCACGTTATATAGAGGATATATATATAGTGAACCCCCCGAGATTGGCTCTCTAGATCAATAAGAGAGCCGAATGATAATGCACTCTAGAATTTTTCACACAGTGTCCGCGTAGCGACACGACATCCACCCCCTCCTAACCTACACATTCTCTAGCATGTGCCCAAGTTGTACAGATCTATAGTGTCAGAAGAAGTATCCTCTACTATGTCAATGTCTTCATCTTCTACCTCTTCTTCTTCCATATTCTCATGTTCATGCTTAGTATCCAACTCCTTCAACTCATTTGCTAAAGACTCTCAATGTTTAAAGAGCTTGATACATTTTTTAGCCACTAGGATCCTTAGAGTTGTCCCATCCACTCATTTAATGCATAGGTAGCATTATAAAAAAAAACCTTATCACATATAGACCAAAACACCACTTGTCATGTTTCGACTGGCCGTTATGCTAATTTTCCAAGCTGATGTCATAAACCAACACCCACTCCCCTTCCTATATAGCTCGTGAGGTCAAAGTCTGTATCGCTTGTCAAACATCTTCTTGTTCTTCATCCTTGTAGTCTTTAGCTTTTTCATGACTATCTTGATGTCTTTAGGCCTTCTTTCTAATAGTCTAATGCATAGGACCAGTAACTCTTCTCTATTCAAACCCTCTTCCCACCATGGTAGAATACTCCAAGTAGCAATAGTCTCCTCAATAGGTATGCTTGGCTATTGTCCATACATTAATTTAGCAGGCATATACCCTGTAACTGCACTATGAGTGGTCCTATCAGCCCATAAAGCAAAGGGTGATAATCTTGGCCACTCTTTTATCCTACCCTTGCCTCTTTCACTTTTTCCATTGTCTTCAAGATTGTAGGCTGAAGTTAAAGCCATCTTGATACGCAATTGTGAAAAGAAGTCACGAGCGTCATCTGCATCTAATTCTCCTCTATTAACAACTAGTTTACCAACACAACCATGCCTGCAAAAGACTTCTTCCAATAAGAACATGCAAACTGCTTGCGCAGTCTTTGTACTACTTGATTTGTCAAGTCTTCTCGTGCAAGCACAAGATATCTCATATTCCATAAACCTATAGGCATGGTAATCAAATCAACTACCCTTTGTAGTGCATAGACAATGGATAGGTCAGTTGCAACCCATCTCTATGCTTTACCATGGAATACATCTAACAGGCACTACATGATTCCACATAATGCTCCACATCTTTATACATGTTTTTCCAACAATACTTCTCTTTGAACTTGGAAAATGTGCCCCAAGCTCCTCTATGTCCAGCCCATAAGTTTTCATGAAACTCCTGTATCACCTATTGTTGAGAAGCCCTATCTCCCAATCCACGTAATGGAGCTCCTCTCTTTTTCTTTGCATGCTTCCATAAATATTCATCTTTCAAGGAAAACCCATAAGATTTTCTCTTAATCCTTTTGAATTCAGCTTCAGACCACTCATCCTTCTTTGTCATGAGGCTGAGATATTCGCCTATTTTCAACCAATCATCTTCATACAACTCTTCCAAAAATTGTGTTCTCACAAAAGCATAACATTGATGATGCTTTCTCTCTATTGTCCAGCTCTTCTCCATGGTTGTAAGTTCTTTTCTTACTATTGAAATCCCTATTTTAACAATTGTACCTGTAGTAACAGCAGGCTACATACTCATTTCCTATTGTCATAAAGTCATTTTCAACACCTATCATGTCATCCTCTTCATCTTCAAACCTTGCTCCTGATAGCATGTAAACCATAGGGTTTTCTCTACCTGCAATATGCTAAAAATAAGGGTTAAGTGACTTTATATATACAATCCACCATAACATGGCAATATGAGGAGTTGAGCAATTTACTATCATGCCATGAGCTCCCATAAAATACTCCTTATCACACTTAAGGGCTTTCACTACACCCCAAAGCTCTCTTTTGACTTGAGAATACTGCCATTTCCATTCATTAAGGACCTTTGCTTCAAACCGAATGGCATACCTATTCCCATCAGCATCATCTTGAGCCACTGACCAATGCCATTTGGGCTTGTATCCACGGTGAGAATAATAGGTTGCGCATTCTCATAATTTGCTCTCTTTAGTGTTAGGACTGAAATTAATAAGCTCTTTAACTTCTGAACTGCCTTTGTATGCTATTTATGGCACCAAAACTTTTTCCCTTTTCTCAAGAGTTAATATAAACTCAACCACATGAGCAAAATGTGGAATCCATATCAAGCAAAAGACACATGCACCCAAAAATCTCCTCACCTCAGATACATTCAAACATATCTCCCTCATCCTGCTTATGGCATCAATCGTTACTCATGAGGGCTTTCTTTCATATGGTCCACACATGTGCCCAACAACTAATACTTCCTCCACTCCAAAATTTGACTTTTCTCCTAACAGAGTCAAATGCACTTCTTCAAGATGGCTCAAAATCCTATCACAATGAGCAATATGATCAGGCACAAATCTTTTGCATCCTTGCTCATTCAACTTTTCATTCTTCTCATGGATATTACATTCTTTGAACGGCACATCATCAAGAAAAATGATAAGGTCAACTGAGGAATATACTCCCTCAAAACTTTATGCATAGCATTCATCATATGCGCCACTGAATTGGTTTCTTTGTGTGGAAGCATACACATCCTAACCAATCCACGTAGTGTCTTCATGGTAGTGATATTGCGACTTTCTAATGCAAGTTGGAACTAATCATATCCTGAATATAAATTTTCCATAGAGTAAATTTCCTTGCTTGCAAATGCTTCTGCAAATTCATCCACTATCAAGCTTGATCCAACATTCCTTATGGTGAACTTTTTAACTCATTGTAAATCTTGAAAAAAAACCCCAAAGAACCATTCTTGTTTGGAACAATAAACTACAAATTCGAATATGTAGTTGAAGAAGGCTCCAAAATCCGCATTTTGATCTTCTTGTTCAAAAGCTCTAGTACTTTAGGAAAATATGCTTGAGACACTCGAATAGGCTTAAAATTCCATGGCACATGAGGTACTGTAAAGGTCACCATAGGTGCAACTATGGTTGGATCGACACATCCAATTTCATCTAGCTAGAATGCAAAGGATTTCCCATGCCTTACCAACATCTCCTGATTTTTAGCTTTTGTAAAGTTTCAACTGTAAATTTATGTCCTACTCCATGTGGATCCCGTAAACTAGGCTATTGAATCACTTGTTCAGTCAACCCATCACTTTCAGGTGGTAAAGGAAAAGCCACATGCTTAACAATCTTTGCAATTGTTTTGTACTTTGTATCCACCCTTGCTTTAGCCTTGTTTTGAATCCCATAACATTCAAGCTTAGCAAACTCTTGAATGACTTCATACATCTCTAAAGTGTGAATATAAATAACCTATTTTTCTGCCTTGTTTTTAGCATTAATTACTACAAAAACTTTAGCCATTATATCAACATCAACTAGCCTTGAAAAGAACCCTAAAATACCTTCATTTATAGCCATGAAACCATATGTCTTCAACTCTTTTTCAGCCCATCCTAAAATATTCTTAAAACTGCCAAGACTACATGCTATTCATTCTTGCAATCCACATACAAACATAGTTTTCCACTTTCTTGGAGGCATAATTATCTTCCTAGAGGCACTAATGTAGCCTCCACTTACAACAGTGATGTCTAAAAACCCTTAAACTCTCGTGCATTAAGTGCCATGGGATTATCCCGTAGCCTATCTCAATTGTGGGGATGATTCACACAAACAATGAGAAACTCTACCGCCTTTGTATTGTCTTTACTCCGAAACCGAGCATATGAAGAATCATCATAAAGGGATTTTGTTTCGAGCCTTCATTCTGAAATATAGGACTCCCCAAAAATCACCAAATAACTACATGAATCTTGCACAAAAAAATGATATTCATCCCTAACATCTCCAATATTCATGGGTATGTTTGGACAAGCTGCATAAAGATCCCCTGATGAATTGTTTGCTACCCGCATGCACCATCCTAGATCTACATCAATTGGCCAAGCTTGATTCTCATATAAGCTCCTGCATGCCAAAACATTGATTTCGAATCCATGATCTAAGAGAGCTATGCAAGGGGTCTCTCTTTCTCCCACTTTAACAATTGCCTTTTTTGTAGCACGAGCTTAATGCGTTCGCAAATAATGACTACTTGGAATAAAATGAGCATCTTCTTCATGATGTGCTTGTTGATGAACATCCCCATTATACATAGCCTTCTCTCTATGCTTAATGCTACCCATAATACCATTTTTAGCACAAGGCTGTTGTCTAAACTCCCATTTAACCCATTGTCAACATCAACCTGCTCCAAATTAGCATTACATGCATCATCATATTCCCTTTGAATTTGTTTCTCTATGTCTTTGTCAACATACATCAATGCTTGCAAAACTTCACCATCAAAATGTCTTTTTCATTTCAGTATATCAATGATTGCATCATGAAATTCATGCTTCATGATTCCAAGAACTTTGCCAAGTGTGAATTCCACTCTACTACAAAGTATGCGATCTTCAAAGATCTTTTTAAGATTTGTGGTAGTCTTAAGATCTGATTGTAACCTATAAAACTGGGATGCTTGCCCCTTTTCTTTCCTTCTTGTTTCTTCTCTTGAGATACATCCTCCATAACATGCTCAAGTATGCCTTTTTCAGCCTCTTTCTGCCGGTCCATTTTACTTCGTGTTATGCGTTTAGATGGGCCTAAAGAGGAAGGATGAGCAATGCCCTCATCTCTTCTTCTCTTTTCTTCCACATGAGCTTCTTGATTTTGAACCTCGGCCAAATAAGCATAGGCTAAAAATGAATCCATTGGTGCACTCCATCCTATTCTCCCTCGTATACTTTGACTTGCATCAACCAATTCTGACTTTGTTACTTTTCCCTTTTCCATGCAATCTAATGCTTGCATCCAAACGCAATATTTTTCTTCAACCATGCCTCCTTTACCAGCTTCGTCAGTCCTTTCAATTCTCAATCCATATGTGGCTGCATCTATGGCAACAAATATTGTCCTTGCAACCATCTCTTCCAACCTCTTCTATATGCCATCATTTCCAAAGTTTGTCTCTATAGGAAGACCAGTTTCTGTTGCATGTATCTCACCATCCTTCCAAAAGACTATCCTTTTTTCTTTCACTTCACGATAGCTTATACAGTCTCACTTTTCATGCTATAAATTGTCACACCAAATGCATCTCTTCTTGTATTCTTCTCTATACGACCTTTGGGTTGTTGCCCACCCAACCCTTTGTCTTCTACTTTAACAACCAATTTTTTGACCTTTGCATTAATTTCTATCAAATTGAGCCTCAAATCATGCATGCCTTTGATTAACTCATCCACAGCATCATCTTTAAGATTCGGACCACCAATAGGTATAGCCAGTTGTTCTACCATAACTACAGGCACCTTGGCTACAATTTGAGTCCCCCTTCTAAGGCACTGTAGGTGTGGTGCCTATATCCCATCTTAATTTCATCCACTCTCTCTTTACCAACATATGTGCTACCTCAGTTACATTAGCACAACCTGATTTCAGTCTCGTTTTCAAAAGAGGCATCTTCTAAATGATCAGACAATTTGTCCTACAAGAAAGGATCTGCAGCCTTCAAAAAAAAATTTTTTTGACTCTCCAATGATTACTGCCCATCAACATCCAACTACACATATCAACTTTCAAATTCACGGAGCAAAGCTGTAGCAGCCAACCCTTTATTGGGCCTTTCAATCCAATCTATAAATGTCTTTTTAGTTACCAATCTTGCATCTTCCAAGAAAAAATCTTCCCTCAAAGCTTTCTTAAAAGGTGTCTAATCAGCATCTCTTCTATGTAACTCATCAATCCTATCATGCAATGCATACATGGCCAAAGGAGAGAAATATCGACTCTATGCATGCTACAGTACCCCATGAAACAACATATTTTCTTCATACAACTAGATGAAGGCCGAAACATTTTGACATTTAAACTGCTTCAATTCCTATCCCACTATATGTGCAAGTAATGCATTCACATCTAAGGAATCAATTCTTTCTACTTCCTACCGAGTTTGCATTTGTTGTTGTCACAACAACTGCTCTTGTTGTTGTTGCAACAAAGCAAGCATCTGTTTGTAAAGCATCGCCACCACTTGAATCTATAGAAACCCCCATCTTTACACATCTACAGTCAACTTTCACGTCGAGTTCACCATTGTTGGAGTATTTGGGGTCGAAAGTCTACGATAGGGGTAAGAGACAGTAGGGTGAAGGGAGATTCAGGGAGAGGACTAGACGCAAGAGAAGGGGTTTAAAGAAATAGAAGATGTAGAAGAAATACTCATAGAGGTGAAACTTGTCAATTTATTTATGCATCCTAAGAAGATTAATCTCTTATAAACCAAAAACGTGCATAAAACAATAGCTTCCTCTCTACTACTCAAACTGCCAATTTGTAGTAAAATACTAGGACACCTGGCCAGAATTCTCCCAGATCAATCCTTCTTCTCCCAGTTCGAAGTGTTGTTCACTGCTTGAAAACTATGATCGCACGAAAAACGATTTTTCCCATTCTTCTTTTTCCAAAACCCCCCCCCAAAAATGGCTAAAAGCCACTTGCTTTCTTTTATATGTCATCCTATTCTAGAAGTTGTCTACGACTTTTGGATATTTACAAGAGATAATATCTATAATATCAAAAATTGGCCAAACTTGTCCAAAAATCTAGTTTTTTTAACTATCCATACTAATGACATTGACATTAATGATTAATATGGCATTGGCTCTCTAGATCAATAAGAAAGCCGAATGACGATGCACTCTAGAGTTTTTCACACTGTGTCTGCGTAGTGACACGACATTGTTACTCCTTTCTACATTTTCTAAGTGGCATGTGTGTATATTTTATGTATGTGAGGGAAAGGAAAAGAAAAATAGAAAGAGAGAGATGGGATGTGTGTGTGTATGTGTGTGTGTGTGTGTGGGAGAGGGAAAGAGCAAGAGAAAGAGAAAGAGATACAAGGGGAGGGAGATGGAGAGAGAAAAATATGGAAATGTTTTAAAAGATAAAACAATATCAAATATTTGAAACAAAGAGAGGGTGAGGGAGATGAAGATGGAGAAGGAAAGGGAAAGAATTGAATTTTATTATTATTAAAAATAAATTGATTTGAAAGGGTATATTTCTTGTGGAATTTTATTTCTATTTTAAAAATGAAGAGCAAAAGAGAGAGAGAAAAAAAAAGACCATTTTGAGAGAGTGAGGCATAGAGAGAGGGGGAGGGGTGATAAAACAAAAATTAGGAGAGAGAGAGAGAGAGAGAGAGAGAGAGAGAGAGAGAGAGAGAGAGAGAAGAGTAGTTACAATGTCATGGCGCTATATATTCACTCCGGAAGAACCTCATAAGAACATCAGATAGTATGATTTCAATGGGTGCTAAGCAATATCACTTCTATATGTTATTTTCCACATATTTGTGAGTGATCAAAACTCAAAAAGAGATCACATGCTTAGAAAAACCAAGCTTCTTCTCGAACTCCACAACATGATAACCTAATTACAAAGTATTAAAATGCAAACTATATGTTTCCAAACCAAAAAAAACTCCAAATGTTATGCACTTATCTCATGACCCACCCCATACATCATCTACCACACAACCTTGCAAGCCTAAAGCTTACTTGCATTGCCATCAATCAAGCCATGTGGCTTGCTACTACTCAAAGCAATGGACTGACACTAATAACCCCCAACGCATTGGATTTATCTCCATATCTCACGAATGTCAAGAATATGTAGTATCCAGTGGCAATTTCACTATACCTATTAGCCCTAAGATTCCATTCCATGGCAAAGACTCTCACCATTGGCCATGAAGCTCAAGGAAGTCACCTGAAAAAATATACATGTGTGATTAACATAAGGCTTCTTTTATTTAGTTAAAATTATAAGATTATATTTAAAAAAGGGATTTTCTTATTATAATTTGGAAAAAAATCATAAGTTTCTTAATGTAAAAGAAGTCATTTTATTACCCTATAGCATGTAAGGAGAGGGAATTTTCTAATATCCTCTGAATGCATGTGATATAGAGGGTTCACATATAGCAATTCCCCCCCTTGAGCCCTAAAGATGATGAGCTAATCCCACCTACCTACTGTAGGCTCAAATGAATTGTGAAAAGAGAGCACATCACTAAAGCTCTCATTAAACGAAGGAGCTAATTATAATATTCTCATCCTCATCCCTATAATGCTTGGACTTGCATAAGATAACCTGAACTAGTTGCTATAAATGCTACAATCAATCCTTATCATGGATCAGCACACTCTCTTCTAGGAAAATTAAAAATCTTAATGGTGTTAGAGATCAAAAGGTTTCCAATGTTTTATGTGCTTCCTAATAGAGAGGATGTTTGGAAGGAAATTCTACTTGGAAGACCTTTCAAATGTGCAACTAAGTGCGATGTAGACTACTATAAACCTTGTCGTTGCTCAAGATAAGGGTAGGCAATCAATCTTTGAGCTAGATAGAAATCCTAGGGAAGAGAGTTAGGAAGTTCTTAGATAACTCTTGAAGGCACAAGAATAAAAGTAAATTCCCTTCACCACATAGTTTTCCCATCCTAGTGTGTAGGTCAACAACATCCAAATAGCTCTCAATGTTGCTATAAATAGACCCCCATACAAAAAAGGATAAAGATCATAGGGATATGACCATAAATACTAACTGAGAGTTATCACAATGCCACAAAAGGTATCCAAAGCATTGTTACATGCTTCACAGTACTACATGAGAGATCCATGGATTTGATTATCCAAAACACATGCATCGCCACCTCCATCAATTATAGCCATGAATTCACCAAAGTAAGAAAACGAAGGAAATGGCTCAAACATGGATCATGATCTAGGATAGAACCACTCAGGAGAATTAAGCAAGCTAAGATAGAAGCCAAGAAGGTGAGCTTCACCTACGAGAAAAAGGAGAATCAACCTAACTTGAATGAAGTACAACCACTTGATGGAGTTGTCAAATGCAAGGAAAAGTTGGTAATAACTCATGGGATAGATTCTACGAAAAAAGTAATAAATTTCCCACCTCATGGTATTACTCTAGTTTCACATAAATGGTCAAATGAGAAAAAACTAGAATCAATAAAAAGTAATGAGCAGCCACTAGAGGCACCAACTAGCTTGCTTATTAGGAGTCTAAAGTCTGTTAAAAACTCTTCACACCTAAACAAAAATAGGAAGGCTAGAAGCAACATCCTCATGTTTCTCCTCAACCTATGCAAATAAATTCACAAAAACTAGCCAAGTATATTACCACACCCAACTAGGATAAGGATTTGAGCGAGCACTCAATGTTGACTCACAAAAGTAGCCCCTCCTCTCTGAATCCACTACTACTACTTGCCAACAAGAATCTCAATAGTCAATAGCCTTTGGTTGTGAGTGACAAAGGCCACTTCCACAAAGGAACAAGTCCTTGTCAACCAACTCTGAGAAGAAGTGATTTTCCAAAGGATCTTCATCACATCCGACACTCCCAATGCATCTCAAGCCTAGGTACATGAAGAAAACTGATGAGGACATGATTGAAAAGATAGTGCAACAAATCAATGAGCTAGCAGTGAAGTGTTTGGTTCATCTAGATTCAAAGGTGGCATCATGCATACATACATATATTTATACCAACATTGAAAAACTGAGGAACAAGCACAAACAGCTCTTAGAAATTCCGTTGACTTCAAATGAGTAGTAGCACATTTTCTCTTGCTACATGACCATTACTACTAAGGGACTCGTGAAGAAAGGCATGAAAAAAGCTATAGCTACTCATGAAGAAAGGTATGAAAAATGCTATAGCTAGAGAGTTGTGTTTAATTCCCTTTTTCTACACCATCCTTCATGAGACAAAAAAGGAAAAACTAGAAGCATTAGATAGAAAGGGAAAGGACAAGGTTCCTTCGAGCATAAATGGCATTCTAACCACAATCTGACAGCTAGAATTAGCCACCAACTAATGACAATAATTGAGAAAAGGAAAGCCCTTTGGACCTCCCTGCATGACCCCACATATGTCACTCCGACATCCCTACAAGTGTTATCAACTATACATGATGTCGAGCTTTTATCCATCGTTCAAAAACACCCCTGTAGAAAAAGATCTACACGTGGCTATAAATCTTGGAGTAGGAAGAATGGTGCTTGATGTTAGTGTATATGATTTTTGCCTCTGACACTTCTCGATTGCTATGCTTCACTTCAATACAATCCTCACTTCTTCATGTGGATTATTCTATGGCTGTGGACACAAAACCTAATATTTCTCCTCATTTTCCCTAGTGTCAAGATTGTGGGAGAGAAGGAAGGAGTCTCACTTGTAGCTTTCTTGCTTGCACAATGGGGGAATACACACAAGGGTGGAGGCTGAAAACAGTTTTCCTCTTCTTAGTTGTGGAAGCCAAAAGAACTCAAGTACAAAGAAATAGAAGAACCCTAGATATGGGTCTCAAACCAAACTCAACTAACTAAGGTGGCATACTAACTGAGCCACGAACTAGAGTAGATAAGGATAGCTATCATGTAGCTATTATTCAGGGGTGGTGTACCAACCGCATCTGCAACTGACAAGTCGGTGACATAAATACACAACGGTCACCCTGGCGTATCACGAATGGAGCTCGATATCTCAACACTCCCCCTGGAGCTCAATCCCAATTCCTGCACACCAAGCAGGTCTCTGAACTTGCGCAGCTTCTCTGCGCCCAATGCCTTCGTGAATATGTCAGCTACTTGATCCTCTGTGCTGACATAAACTAGATCAATAAGACCTAGTAAAACCCTCTCTCGCACATAGTGATAATGCACCTGAATGTGCTTTGTTCTAGCATGATAGACTGGGTTATTTGCCAAGTCTATACTACTCATGTTGTCACAATAAATGACAACTGGCCCATCTGTAGACTGATGCATATCATAAAGTAGCTTATGCAACCAAGCTACCTCACATGCAGCCATTGTTGCACCCCTGTACTCAGCCTCTGTGCTCGACAAGGCAACTGTAGGCTGTTTCTTGCTGCTCCAAGTGACTGCAGCACTCCCAAAAGAGAACACATATCCACTGGTAGATCGTCTATCAGAAATACTACCAGCCCAATCAGCATCAGTGTATCCATGCAACTGTATCTGAACCCCAGTCTCATAAAATAGTCCATACTGCAATGTGGACTTCACATACCTGAGTATGCGTCTAGCCGCATCCAAATGTGGTTTCCTTGGAGCCTGCATAAACTGACTTACCAATCCAATAGCATAGCTCAAATCTGGCTTGGTAATAGTCATATAAATCAAGCTTCCTACTATGCGTCTGTACATAGTAGGGTCTTCCAGAAGCTCACCTACATCTGCGCTCAGCTTCACATTCTGCTCCAAAGGAACTGAAATAGGCTTACAGCCTGTCATCCCATATTTGGACAGCATGTCCAATCCATACTGCCTCTGCAAGAGCTGTATCCCACTTGGTGATCTAATCACCTCAATGCCCAAGAAATAACGCAGCTCTCCCAAATCCTTCATCTCAAACTTCTGCTTCAATAGCATTTTCACATGAAGGATATCTTCATCACTGTCACCTGTCATAATCAAATCATCAACATAAATGACAAGTAGCATAATATCTTTCTCTGTTTTTCTCACATAAAGTGAGAAATCTGCCTTGGAAATCTGAAAGCCAATAGTGACAAGATACTGTCCTATCTTGTCAGACCATGCTCTAGGTGCTTGCTTCAAGCCATACAAGGCTTTCTTCAACCTGCAAACAAACTCAGGATGAACAGCATGCACATAACCTGGTGGCTGCTCCATATAGACCTCTTCTTGCAAATCACCATGCAAGAAGGCATTCTTTACATCCATCTGATGTAAAGACCATCCCTTTGATACAGCCATAGCAATGACTGCTCTTACGGTTGCCATCCTTGCAACCGGACTGAATGTTTCTTCATAGTCAATGCCATATGTTTGTGCATACCCCTTGACTACTAATCTTGCCTTGTATCTATTCACAGAACCATCAGCATTGTGCTTCACCTTATAAACCCACTTATAGCCAATTGCATTCTTACCTTTAGGCAAAGGTACCAATTCCCATGTAGCGTTTGCTTCCAAGGCATCCATTTCTTCATCCATGGCTTTCTCCCATTTTTCTTTTCCCATGGCTTGCTCAAAAGAAGTGGGTTCTGGTTCCTGTATCACCTTAACCATATATGCATAGTGAATAGCTGTAAATCCATCATATTTCAGCCTATCCACAGGATACCTAACTCTGGTAGACCTGCGCAAAGTGGGTTCACTCCCAGGTGCTCTCAAAACATCCCTGGTCTTCCTTACTCCAGGTGTAACAATAGAAGGAATACCCAACTCATCATCAATGCTCTGTTCTGAGCCACTGGATTCACCATCCACATAAGAGTGACCTGCATTCACATCAAACATGGGCTGATCAACCTTCTCTTTTCCTTTTTGTGATACCTGCATACCACTATCTGTATTACTTTGAGAAGATTCTCCTGATCTCAATCTGCCTGTCCATGGCGAAGAATGTGAACCACTGCTAGAGGACGCTCCAGGTTCACTAATATTTTGTGACTGCTGCTGTGAATTCTGTGCAGCATTACCATTTTGTGCATCTACATCATCAATCACATTTACTGGTTTATACCAGCTACTCATCTCATCAAAAACAACATCTCTGCTCACTGTAAACTTACGAGTAGAAGGGTTATAGCATCTATACCCTTTTTGCTGCAGAGAGTAACCAATAAAGATGTACTTCTCAGCTTTTGGATCCAACTTGGATCTCAGCTCATCTGGCACATGTACATAGGCAATGCAACCAAAAATTTTCAAATGAGAAATATCTGGTTTCCTACCAGTATACCTCTCCTCTGGAGTCATTCCATGTATTGCTGCAGTGGGAGTCCTGTTCATCATGTAGACTGTTGTAGCAACTGCTTCAGCCCAATAAAAATCTGGCAAGTCTTTTTCATTAAGCATGGCACGAGATACCTCTCCAATATGCCTGTTTTTCCTTTCTGCAATTCCATTTTGTTGTGGGGTATAACTGCATGAATATTGCTGCTTTATGCCATGCTCCTGTAAGAACTTTGCAAACTCATTTGAGAGGTACTCTCCCCCTCCATCTGACCTCAGGCATTTTATTTCCAGACCTGTTTCTTTTTCAGCCATAGCTTTAAGGGTTTTGAAATGCCCAAAAACTTCACTTTTCTTTTTCATAAAATACACCCAAATTTTTCTGCTATAGTCATAAATAAAAGTGACAAAATAATGACAGCCTCCAAGAGATGCAGCTTTAGTAGTCCACACATCAGAGTGGATTAATTCCAATGGCTTCTCACTCTCTTGAACATGTCTAGGAAATGGTTTCCTTGCCTGTTTTCCAAACTGACAGGCTTCACATACCTTATGCATTTCTGCAACCTTGAATTTTGGCAATCCTACAACAATATTTTGGGCCTGCATTGATTTAAGTCGCTGTACATTAACATGACCAATGCGTTTATGCCAGATATCAATATCTGCAACTACACCGGTCCCATATGCAAACATTGCTGCACTCAATTCAGACATGTCTGCATCCAACGTAAACATTCTGCCCTTCTTCTTTCCTTTTGCTATCAAGCGACCTTTATTTTTCATATCCTCAACAAAGCATCCATGAGGATTAAATCTGACGTGCAAGCCTTGCTCAACCATTTGACCGACAGAAACCAGATTCTTGGTGATATTCGGGACATGAAATACATCAGACAGGTATTTCTTTTTCCCATCCTGCATAGACAAGGAAATTTTTCCAATCTGCACAATAGGATGTGCAGTATCATCACCAGTCTCCACAAATCCTGGTTTTTCCATTTTCCTTGCATCCTCCATCCATTCTGCATGACCTGTCATGTGGTTTGATGCACCTGAGTCAACATACCATACATCATTGCTTTCTTCTGCACTTGTCACAGAATTGTTCATGTGCTGCACCATGAACAAATGCTCATTTCTGTCATCACCCTGTCTGCTAGAAGATGCATAATTCCCTTGTTGCAGTTTTCCATTCATGATGTCATTCTGCTTTTTATAGCAGTCTTTAGCCATATGATCCATTTTACCACAGTAGTAGCATTCAACATTATTGTTTGCATTTTGACCTCTTTGCCATCCACCACGACCTCTTTGGCTCCCCCTGCCTCTAGAGTTACCACGTCCTCCTCCATAGGACTGGTTTTCTTGAGTTTGCTGCATATTCTGATTTCTACCACGGCCTCCAAATCGGCCTCCTCTACCTCTGCCTCTACCTCTTCCAGCATTTGAGTAGAAGACAGCTTCTTTTGAAGTTCCTCCTGAAGAAGATGCACCACCATTTCTCTGTTCCTTAGAAATTAGAAGAGCAATCAACTCCTCAAAATCAGGAAATCTTTCACGAATTGAAATGGATGTCCGAAACTGTGCATAATCCTTTCCTAGACCATTCAAGGTCACAGAAACTAAATCATCATCTTCCACTGGTGACCCAATGGAAGCAAGTGCATCTGCAATCTTCTTCACCTTCATATGGTAGTCGTTGATGCTCATATTTTCTCTTTGCACATTGTGCAACTCTTGCTTGAGCTGCATTTTCCTGGCTTGCGTATTTGTGCTATACATTTTTGACAAAGTATCCCATGCCTCCTTTGGCGTACTTGCATCCTGAATATGCACAATCATAGAGTCTGAAATGCTGATAGACAGCCAATACATAACTTTCCTGGCTCTCTCATGCCATGCTTTAAATGCCTGCATTTGCTGTTGATTGGGAACATCAGGAAGAACTGGTTCTTCTTCATTTCCTGCAACAAATTCCCAATATCCTTTTCCCATAAGGAAATTCGTCATTCTAAACTTCCATGCTTGGAAGTTGTTCTTGTCAAGCTTTTCAGTGACAATCTGTGAAAGAGAATCAGATGCCATTATAGAAGACTGTAAAAAATTCTGTCACTGCAAAAACCACAGCTTCACCCTCACAAGGGAAAATCTGCAAAACTGGCGAAAGTGGTATTTGACCACACAGTCACTTCCTAGTGACGATTTTGCATCAACAGGCAGCAAGGATGATTCTGTAACTCCCAATGTCTCTGCACACAAGCATACAATGCAATTTTTACAGTAACTATTCACCGACCTGTAGAACAGTGGCTGCACAGCATAAAACTGGGCCTTTTCCTGAGTGCGTGCAGAAAACTTCCGCCTCCAAAACAGGCCCCGAAATGGCCT
Source organism: Lygodium microphyllum (assembly GCF_053477565.2). Classification (NCBI taxonomy): domain Eukaryota; kingdom Viridiplantae; phylum Streptophyta; class Polypodiopsida; order Schizaeales; family Lygodiaceae; genus Lygodium; species Lygodium microphyllum. The sequence goes on along the minus strand of NC_141146.1, from coordinate 26,161,611 downwards.
CAAATCAAAAAAATAAGGTCGCCAAGGGCTAAAGCCCTGTCCCGCAGCATATACTGCCCTCTTACTTCACCGCGAAGGGCGTCTCAACCTGAGACAATGCACTCCTGCACTTTCCGGCTGTGCTACCTGCAGAGATCTGCTCCCAAAACAGAAAATGAAAGCAACACTGCTCCTCTTACCAGAACACCGTGAGCTTGGCTTGCTTTCTTGAGCTCCTTACCACGAACAAGGCTCTGATACCATGTCAAGATTGTGGGAGAGAAGGAAGGAGTCTCACTTGTAGCTTTCTTGCTTGCACAATGGGGGAATACACACAAGGGTGGAGGCTGAAAACAGTTTTCCTCTTCTTAGTTGTGGAAGCCAAAAGAACTCAAGTACAAAGAAATAGAAGAACCCTAGATATGGGTCTCAAACCAAACTCAACTAACTAAGGTGGCATACTAACTGAGCCACGAACTAGAGTAGATAAGGATAGCTATCATGTAGCTATTATTCAAGGGCGGTGTACCAACCGCATCTGCAACTGACAAGTCGGTGACATAAATACACAACGATCACCCTGGCGTATCACGAGTGGAGCTCGATATCTCAACACCTAGTATAGTCTACTCCTTCATCTAAGGATGCAAAGCGAAGTGACTTGCCCATGACCTTCCCTCACATGGCTAGGGTAGAAAAGAGCAGTCATCCCATAGGTCTAGGCTAAAAATCTATACCTTCTAAAGGAATCCTTTACAAAGTCTCTAAAGAGGGCAAATCATAGTCCTTAAATATACATATCAACAAGGGACCAAAGCTCCACATGAACCCCTCAATCCCACGAATCCTTCCAAATAAACCTAGGATCTAAAACAAAAATTTCATCAACTGCTACCAATTTCAAACCTAATGACTTAGTAATTACTACTTCTCATCAAAGATGTGGGAACACAAAATGTTGCTTCCCAGCTACAACTAAATCCAACAACTCCATTAAGGAAAATACTTCTAAAACCTCAAGAAAGAGTGATACCATCATAAAATCAATGAGCCCAAGTGAGTTAGCAACTCTCAAGTTATGTTCAACTTGATCAAATCCCCGAGCTTAGTCAAAACCTAACTTGTAGCTAAGAAAATTAAAGGACATTATACTAGAAACTGCCCAACGTGAACATTGAAGAGTGATTGCTTTCCTTAAGAAAATAAGTGATAAAATCATGTTCCTTTCTTGCTACTCTAATGTTGGAATCCTCTTTGAGTAGTTTAAGGATTTTTAAGCATGCCCACTGTCTTGGGAAGAGGAGCAATACCTAAATGAGCACTATGCAATCACATAGATGACCTCCTAAGACTCATCCTAGATGAGTAGGCTAAGCAATGCCATTTGGTCTCCACATTGCATAATGCATTGCACCCCCAAACCATCAAGGAAATATTAGCAATAGAAGAGAAAGCAGAGGGTAGTAGCTCATTTGAGCAAGTATGGTACACAACAAGATCCTTAAGGACTGAAAGAAAGCATAGGATAGTAGCTCATTAAAGAAAATATGGTACACTCTGAGAGTCTCAATGGTTGAACTTATAAGTCAACTTATGACTATTTTCAAGCAAAGACAAGCCATATGCAAATCCCAAATTGACCCAACTTACATAGCTTAGACCTCCCTTCGAGTACTTGCCATTCTCAAGGGGTCATGTTAGCTAGACCTCTTAGACCTTCCCTTACTCAAAAAAATCATCACAAAAGAAAAGCTCCATGTTGCAAGTGGAGTGAATCAAGGAGATGTGATACTTGATGTTGTAGTATACCTAACCCTAATTACAAAATTACCATAACTTCTTTATGCATACATTCCACTCCAATACAATCTTCATTTCTATCAACGGCTCACATCTTGACAGAGTAACCTTGTATCATAATCCAATACACTTGTAAATTATAACGTTATATACAACAAAATTTATAAAAATAAAAAATAAAAAAATTAAAGAAACCAAGAACAACAAAGAATCCATACACACCACACTTATAGTATTCATGTAACACTTGGAAGCATTACAACATTTTTCATGCGGGGAGGGAGCAACTAGAAGTAACCGATTGTTAACAATAGCAACTCGTAAGTGATGTTAAACAGCAATTCTCAAAATTATTTAAGTCATCACTCTGAACTCAATTGCATATATTATCAAGTGAATAAAAACAAACAAATGGAAAATAATATGCTTAAGGTAGCAACAAAGAACAAACAAGTTAGCAAACTATAAAAGAACGCATAGATACAAGAAAGACCGAAGCCACATGCGACGTGTAGGATTTTAAATAGACTTCAAGAGAATACAAAAAGAAATCCAATATCAAGAAGCCAAATTCAAACCTTATCTACTACCTCAAGATCAATCATCTCTAAAAAACTTCAAATCCTCCATCAATAATAGGTTCTTCATGACATCAAATTAAGACTTATAAGGATCAAGCACCTCCTACTCAGTGTGTAATCCTTTTCAAATTTCCAAATCTTTGTCATCCTTCTAATCTCGTCTATAAAAATGAAATCCCATTGTATGACATTATTATATTATGTGTGAAAAAAGAGAAAATAAAAGAAAATCAAAATCAAAATAAACAAATACACACACGATCACTACATTGCACCTAGGGGTTCTCAAATTAGGTATGTCCCGTGGCCTTCATTGGTCGGCTCCATTTCGAATCCCCTAGCCCTTTTTTTCATTTTTTCCACACTCACTCAAGGCACAACAAAGGCAAGACGTACTTAGAAAGCATATCTTTCCTATGGTTGCCTATGGTGACTTGTTACCTTGGGTCGCTTGCACATTTCCTTTGTTGTATCACATCAATGCCGCCCCTAATAAAGCAAGGTGGAAAAGCATTGGAAGAAGAGACCATTCTCTTCAATCTCACTAGAAGTAGCAACTACTAAAGACCCTTATTCTTAGGCCATTCAACTATGATACATCTTATCCAGCTTACTAATCATGTCTTCAAAATCTTCTCCAAGTCCTTTTTTAGTCAATAGAAATACTTTATCCAATTGAACTTACATTGCTTCTCAACAACACACCTATGAGGAATTGTATGACTATCTTCTAACCAAGTAATAACTAAGTATTCACATGCATTCATGTAGTATCTACATCACAACCTATACATGTTTTGGGTCCTCAAGTGTGGGACAACATTTCAACTTTGTTTGGAGTTCGATTCATGTCCTAAACCAACAAAATATGCCATGTGTACAACAACATCACTACCACTCTCCCCTAAAGAGCAATTGCACAAAAGGTCTTTTTTCATTTTAGATAATGAAGATCCCAAGGAGTAATGTGCCATCAACTTCTCCTCAATTTCTTCCATCCTTAATTTAATATTTATGTCCTTCATCCCACCATGGAAACTTGCTAGGAGACCATTGTAACCGACCAAGAGAATCCCATAGAACACCACCAACTTTAGCAATCATGTCACCTAACACCACTCCAACCATAACTTGCCTTACAACAAGAAGTTTCTACATCTATCAACAACTTAAAGAACTCCGCCAAGGATAACATATAGCGGTCCATAGCATCCATGTCTTCGGTGGTGCAAGTTAAACCATGCCACCTATGATCAAGAGTACCATGGGACTTGCACTTGTCTAGGAGGGGAATAATATTGATTGTAAAAGTAAGCAGGGTGCAACGTTCAAGCAAGCACAAGGAATGAGCCTAATGTTTTGGATTATTCTCTAGACTATTAGCCACAACATAATGTGCATGAAGTATGTGCATATTTGAATTGTCAAAAGGTTGCAACAATTATATTTACTCATCATATAAATCCCCATGATGAGTGCAATCTTGTGCAATTTGCAATGATTGCATAAGCTTCTAAGAAAAAATTGCAAAGGTTCTAGTTCATTCTCACCATAGCAAAGGTATGGCAATAAGAGAGAATCGGTTTTGAGACCCAAAATTGGATTGGATGTCCAAAGAGAGATGCAAAAACCCTAATACTAAAAGAGTGTATAAAAACGATGAGAATGAATAGACCAAGCTATTCATATGTGTGCAAACTTTGTGCACTTGTCATCTTTCTTTCTTGTGAGAGAGTGAGTGAGGATAAGAGTGAGGGATTGAGATCAAGAGAGTGAGGGTAAGGGACCAAGAGGGTGAATCTCTTCTTATCTTCTCTCTAAGCACTCTCTCTTACCATGCCCATGCTTCACTTTCACATGTGGAGAGTGTAAAGGATTGAGAGTTGAAGAAGCACTCACTTGGGTCATGGGGTGTGCAAAGTGCATCTTTCATGGGATTGAAGGCCATACCAATCATTAGAAATGAGAGGTAGTCATCATTGATTTTCATATATCAAATCTCTTGAATGAATAAGAAGGTATCCAATGGTCCCAATATGTTGAGCACCTATCTGACAACATCAAGTGCATCTTTCATGGGATTGAACATCATGCCACTCACTACAAATGAATGCTTGCATTCATGTGCGAGAGGATATGTGAGAGGTAGTCATTGATTTTCATATATCAAAGCTCTTGAATGAATAAGAGTGTGTTCAATCGTCCCAATGTATTGAGCATGTGTAGAACAACATCACGTATTATAGAATTTCTGCTAACTTTGTGATGGAGATTGTTTGTTTTTTTGTTGCTACCACTTGACAATTAGTTATAATTTTGCATGAATAGCTTCATGAATAGCTTCATTGCCTATAATATATACATAATCTTATAATACTAAGAAGTTTAATGGTGCCAACTTTAGTTTGTGGAGGAAGGAGAAAATCCAAGATATTCTTATGTAGAAAAAATAGTTGAGGCCCATAAGAAACATAGATGGAAAATCAACAGACATGTTTACAAAAGATAGGTTGGAGGTTGATGCATTGTCTAAATCTACTATTAGGCTACACTTGGTAGAATCTTTATATTGTATAGTTATGAATGAGATCACTACATGTGACTTATGCAAAAACTTATATAACACTTATGAGAAGGAAATCGTCTCTGATAAGGTGTATCTCATGAAAAAATTGTTTGATTTGTACATGAAGGAGGACTTGTTGATAAATACGACATATCCTAAGTCATATCCTATGGATGTATGTATCTAAAATAGAAGCATATGTAAAGTGTCCTTAAGTTTGGGGTATCTATCTTTTGAGGATACCACTTGTGGTAGTGGACTTTTGGAGAAATAGAGAAGAATAATGGAGGAGAAGAAAACATGGAGCTCCTGACCTCTCATCTGATTTATCTCATGTACTCCCTCCACTTCAATTTTTATTATGGTATCAGAGCATAACTATTTTGATGCACTCTGACACTCAGCGGAGGACAGTGAAGAATATTGAGCGGGATATTAGCTGCAAGTTTGAGTCCATTACTGCTCCAACTGCTGCAGATGATGTGTTGAAAGCATCATGTGATCAAGCTCGTGAAGCCTTAAACAAAGTACACCCAGATTTGAAGGCTATTTTTCATTCAACTTGTAGAAATGCTCTTTAGAGAATAGGGTGTTGATGCCTTAGTAGCTGCACTTGCTTATCTGTGTGGCTTTACACAGCCTCCTGCTTCTCGATCACTCATTACTTACGAGCAGGGGTGGAGGGTTGGTTTCCATTCGCAATGTGATGGGTTTTCTGGTTTCTATCTACCCCAAAGTAGCTGAAGTTCAAATGTGTTAGGAATCTTGGCACCTGCATCAATTATGCCCCTGACAATTTTGGCAGTTTTGGCCTTGGGAATCGCCAAAAAGAAAGGCTGCAGATCTATCAATAGACTATGCAGCTCGTCTCCCCTCTTCTCCTGAGAAACAAGATCGAAGAGATTGGAAATTGCCATGCTCGATAACGTTTTGATGTTATAAGATTATTCAATGCCTGCAACATTGCTTGCTTCTTCCCTATATTTATAAGTTCTGCAGGAGCTTGAGGATAGTATGAAGGTGTCATGGTTGGATGTCTCAGTGTGTAACTTCTTGATGTTTAGTAAGTCATGGCTGGCTATTAGAGAAGATGATGTGCAGGGTGCACAATCCTGAGCAGCCATGGGTAGTTGCAAGCTTGGCAGGTGCTTCTCATGCATACCATCAATTGGGCTTTGGCCATGCCATTAAGTTGGCCTATTCTTCTCCGACTAGCCTCAAGATGCAGGGACAAAGTCTGGCGAACAGAGAGTAAAATGCACTTTTTATGAAGAGACAAATGAAGAAGATGAGGAAGAGTATAAGCTTGATTTTGTTTGGCAAGTTGTAACCAGTTGTATAAGAGGCATATCTAAGCGAACAGCAAAGGTTGGAAGAAATTTGGTGCCACCTATAATCTCCTCAGAACTGATAAAAGGGTAGATTCATGCTCGATTGGGTCAGGTTTGGTATATATACGCTACAAGAATGATCTAACAGACAATTTGTAGGTTCAGATTTCTGTCCCTAACACTACATTCTACTGACCGATCTGCCAGACTTATCATCACGGAAAAGCAACAGGGACAAAATCAAAAGGAAGTAGGCAGGACTTTCCTACAATAGTTTCCTCATCCCCCGCAGTGAATGCAATCATCTTGGAGCAGAAAGCCTTACAGCAGACAGCAAAGATGCGTTGTTGTTGGGTTCAGAAGTATTTTTGGCCCTCCTGCAATGAGCTAGAATAGCTGCAAGTAGAGAGAATGATGCCCTTCTTGACTCTCTGGGATTGCTGTCATTGGTGATGCCATGATGCATTTTGGGTCATACGGACAACGTTTGGGATCCGAATTGGATGTTTCTTGTTGGAAACTGAATGTATGACATGTTGGCATCATGGATGGATGTATATGACAGATTTTGGACACATGTATGACAATCATATTTCTGGAAGCTATTTTTACATGCATTTTTTGACTATTTTTTATGTTTTTGTGGGTCTCATATTGGACCATTGATATTCCGGATTGGGCCATACTACTGAATATCATTTGTGGACAATTTGTATTGCTCTTTTTTTTCTAAATTTGCAGCAGCCATAATGTCTGACACAGTACAGATCACTCAGATTGTGGGAGACAATTTGACCAAAGACAATTATAGTGTTTGGTCTTACAGGATGGAGAATTTTTTAATGGGTAGAGATCTATGGGGCCTCATAAGAGGTGATGATGAATGTCTAGAAGTTCTTGAACATCCAACTGAAGAGAAAAAGAAAGCGTACAAGGATTGGACACGGAAGAACAGGAAAGTTTTGCATTGGATCTGCATATGTATTTCACAAACATTGATTCCTCATATCAAAAAGGTAAGTACTTGAAGGAGGCATGGGAAATCATAGAAAAAATGTATGAAACATGTATAGAGGCTCCTAAGATACAACTCAAGTAGAGATTACATGGTGCATGGAGAGGCAATCGCAGTATCACTGCCTATGTGGCAGAAATCAAGCAAATTGCAGAAGACCTTGCATCCATTAATGCACCTGTTGATGATGATGATTTAGTATCACTGACACTAAATGGACTTGGACTAGCTTTCAAATCTTTGGATACCTCTATTTCAGTTAGAGGAGGCTCTATGCTTGACTTTGAGGAGCTTATTGGATTGCTACTTACAGAAGAAATCAAGTTGGGATTGAATGCATCTAGCAGTGGCAAAAATGCAAGTGGAGACAGTGTTTTCTATCACCAGAGAGGTCGTGGAAGCTCATCTAAAGCTAGAGGCTCTTCACTTGGTCATGGTAATTATGATTTTACTCGTGGAAGAGGTAACTTTGGTTGTGATGACTTCATGCATAGAGGTAGGGGGAGATCTTTCCCTAGAGGTAGAGGACGATCTAGTCCTTCTTCACAAAGAGATGGCACTTGTCATTATTGTGGGTAGTTTGGTCACTTTGATAGGGATTGTTATCAGGAACAGAATGCCATGTCTAGGGGTCATGGAAGGACCCAATATGGCCACTATGCAGGCACTTATGGTAGTACAAGTTATGGACCTAGAGGTGGATCACCTAGAGGTCACCTATTTGCTATGGAGCATGTGCTTGGGAGCATGACTCACCCTCTTCGTGAGAATGACTGGTCTTTGGATTCAGGAGCTACAAACCACATGACTCATTATGCTGAGTGGTTTGATAGCAAGGAGAAAATGCAGAATGAGGAATATGTTGCCACTGGTGATGATACTTTACATAAAATTACTCATATTGGTAGTGTGACACTTGTTACTAAAGATGGGATTGAGAACAAGCTTGCTGATGTACTTTATGTGCCCACAACAACTAAGGACTTAGCATCGGTTGGTCAAATGACAGATCAAGGATTGCAGGTGAGATTCAATAAGTTTGGATATTTCATTGAAGAGTTCCATAATGGGAGAACTAGCAGGGTGATTGCTCATGGTAGAAAGAAAGGGAGATTGCTTACTTTGGATGCAGGTACTCCAGTGATTCAAAACTCTATGTATGTTGAGAGAGGACACGGGTAAGATAAGGATGTGGAATTATGGCAGAGAAGGATTGGTCATGTTAATTTGCAAAGATTGAAGCAAATGCAATCGAAACAGATAGTCCGTGGTCTACCGCATTTTGGATATGTGAATTTTGATCATGTATGTGAGGCATGTCAATTTGGCAAGCAGTCCAGATTGCCATTTCCAAAGAGGGGGAGAATAAGCAGTTATCCTTTGGAAATAATACACTCAAATATTTGGGGCCCATGTCAAAATGTTTCCATGAGCGGAAGATGTAGATTCTATATCACTTTCATTGATGATTTTAGCAGAATGACTTGGGTGTACTTTATGCAGCATAAAAGTGAAGCATTTGAAAAGTTCTTGGAATTTAAATCTATGGCTGAAAAGCAGTTTGGATGCCACATAAAATGTTTGAGGTCAGATAATGGTGGAGAGTACATGTCATATGAGCTTTGTGACTTCTTGAGAGATCATGGTATCAAAACACAATTGACATGCAGGTACACACCTCAGCAAAATGGTGTGGCTAAAAGGAAGAATCGGTTTATTGCAGAGGTCGCAAGGGCAATGATGAACCAAATGAACATACCATTGTCATATTGGGTAGAAGCAATGCATACTGCAGTTCACATTATGAATAGAACACCTACACCCTTGACTCATAATATGTCACCATATGAGAGAATGTATGGCAGGACACCCACTGTTGCATACCTTAGAGTCTTTGGATGTGTATGTTATGTTCATGTTCTGGATGATTTGAGAAAGAAGATGGAACCTAAGGCTACAAAATGCATTTTCCTTGGATCTCCTGATGAGAAGAAGGGATACAAATGCTATGATCCGGTGAGTAAGGAAGTATACATACGCATGGATGTTAGATTCAGTGAATATGAATCATGGTACAAGCCCAAAATTGCATTGGATGTTGATTCCTATGAAAGAAATGATGATGATGGCTATGGAAGGAAAATTTCAGCAAACAAGGCTGAAAATCAGCATGTGGAAGATGCTTCAGGACCTCAAGAGAATGTGGAAAGCAGTGGCAGCTATAGTCCATGGAGTGGTAGATTGAGAAATGCACAAAGGAGTGCAGAAGTTGCAAAAGGAAAGAGACCTATGGATGAAAGTTCAGAAGATGAATCTATAGATGACGAGTATGACATTCCACATATAAAAACACCTGGCACTAGAAGTGCAGGAAAGTATGTGCAACCACATGCTAGATCAGATGAGACACATGGTAGTGCACCTCAATTGAGAAGATCAGAAAGGGTAAGGTGTCCAGTTGATAGATTGACTTATAATGGGTTCATGAAGATGCATTGTGAATACATGGTTTCTTATGTACAACATGTGGAGCCTACTTGCTTTGAAGAAGTAGTAGAGAGCAAATAGTGGAGACAAGCAATGGATGAACAGATGGATGCACTAAGGAAAAACAAGACTTGGGATTTGGTGAAACTACCTCATGGCAAGAAATCCATTGGATGTAAATGGGTTTATAAGGTCAAATGTAAGCCGAATGGTTCTCTTGAGACGTATAAAACAAGGCTAGTTGCAAAAGGATATGCACAAACTTATGGTTTGGACTATGAAGAAACATTCAGTCCAGTAGCTAAAATGACGACAGCGAGATAGGTAATTGCTTTGGCTTCTATCTATGGTTGGAAACTTTATCAAATGGATGTGAAAAATGCATTTTTGAATGGCAACTTAGAAGAGGAAGTGTACATGGATCAACTAGAGGGCTATGTGGATCCAAAATACCCACATTATGTATGCAGGTTGAAGAAGGCTTTATATGGACTGAAGCAAGCACCAAGAGCATGGTGTGATAGAATCAGCAAATTCTTATGCAGTATGGGATTTCAGCAAAGCAAAGCTGATTATTCACTTTATGTGAGGCATACAAAAGATGGTATGGTTGTTGTTGTCATCTATGTTGATGATCTCATTATTACATGTACACTTGAGAAGGACATTACTAAAGTTAAGCATGGGTTACATAAATAGTTTGATATAAAGGACCTTGGTTTGTTGAGATACTTCTTGGGTATTGAGGTTATTGACACACCTCATGGTATATGGCTGATACAAAGGCAATATGCGTTGGAGATGTTGGAAAAATATGGCATGACAGGATTCAAACCGGTTGATACACCATTGGATCAAAATGTTAAGTTGATGCATGATGGATCTTATGTTGAGGATGTCACTATGTTTAGAAAGATGGTTGGTAGTCTTATCTACTTGACCATTACAAGACCAGACTTGAGTTATGCTATTGGACTGATAAGTCAGTTTATGCAGAAACCATGCAAATCACATTTGGATATAGTGAGAAGAGTTCTTAGATATGTGAAGAAGACAGCTAGATTTGGCTTGTTTTATGAAAAAGGAATCAAGCCTACATTGTTTGGATACTCACATGCAGACTGGCCAGGTAACTCTATGGATAGAAGATCTACTAGTGGCTATGCATTCTCATTTGGATCAGCCATGGTAAGTTGGAGTAGTAAAAAGAAACCTACAGTTGCTCTATCAAGCATTGAAGCAAAGTATAGAGGCATTGCATTGGCAGCATGTGAGCAGATATGGTTGAGATTGATCTTATATGACATGGGGATAGAGATTGATGGTGGAGTCATTATGTATTGTGACAATGTTAGCAGCATTATGTTGGCCAGTCTACCATGCAAGGACAAAACACATAGAAGTGCACTATCATTTCATTAGAGAAAAAGTCATTGATGGAGAGATTGACTTGGTCCATGTGAAAACAAATGACCAAGTTGTTGATATCTTTACCGAAGCATTAGGTAAAGATAAGTTTAATGAGTACTTCAGAAGTGCACTTGGAGTCTTATGTGTGCAAGATCATTCTGAGCTTGAGGGGGAGTGTTGATAAATACGACATATCCTAAGTCATATCCTATGGATGTATGTATCTAAAATAGAAGCATATGTAAAGTGTCCTTAAGTTTGGGGTATCTATCTTTTGAGGATACCACTTGTGGTAGTCGACTTTTGGAAAAATAGAGAAGAATAATGGAGGAGAAGAAAACATGGAGCTCCTGACCTCTCATCTGATTTATCTCACGGACTCCCTCCGCTTCAGTTTTTATTAGGACTTTGTTATCGTCTCCAACCTTAATGAATTTAGCCTCATATTCATTTAGATGAAACCTTAATGAAGTTCAATGATATTGTGGAAAATTTATGGACTGAACAAATATGGATGAAATCCATTTACTAAGATAGAGATGGTGACTATTGGTGACTAAGGAATAGAGAGAGTGAAAGTGTATAAAGGTAAGAATGAAGACTGGATGGTCATGTAGCAAATCCAAATGTAAGAAAACCATTGAATAATTCAATTGTGGTCAAACAAGTCATATCAAGAATTGCTACCATATGGAAGTAAGAGCAAAAAGAGAACAATGATGATAAGAATGCTAAGAGAGCAAGAGAGAACATGAACACTACAAGATACAAGCCATATGGTGATGTCTAAAGTGACGTAAATAGTCAAAGAAAAATTACCCTCGTCATTGCTTTAAAAAAGTTGATATAGGCATCTCTATAAATTCATTGCTATTTGTGTCACTATCGGATCGCTATTAGCATCATCACTCATAGTGACATAGATAGCAATGCAAATAGCGATGCTTTGCAATGCATACACTCACTAGGATAGCAACGCATGTAGTAAGTTAGCGATGCAAATAGTGACAATTTCAGAGAAAAAAAATTAGTGGCAGGGTAACAAGGCTGCCCTGTGTCACCCATAACAACTTGTATTGAATAATAGTATGCAAAGAGATTACATAGTGAATATGCAATCGTCATCAAGACATGCATAAAAACTACTTAAATTCACAAGTCTGATAACTCAAAAAATTATACAAAACTATGGAGAGGAGAGTCTAAAATAAACATAAAAATCTATTTGTAAATATTATAAAGTGTGGTTTTATACAAAGGATGATAAATATATCTAAGGAATACTACATCAAAGAGGCTCGTATCACTACAAGGAATTGGGCAATTAGCGACGCCGATTAGCGACGGCAGATATCGGCATCGCTATAGGCGTCGCTATTGGCGTCGCAACTGGCGTCGCTATTTGCGTCGCTATTTGCGACGCAAATAGCGACACCGCAGGGAAAAAAAGCGCGGCCGAAACCAGAGCGCCGTTTTCATTTTCTTTTCTTCGCCTTTTGAGAGCAAGAGCGAGGGAGAGAGCCAAGGCTTTGTGAGAGAAGAAGAAGAAGAGACTTGCTGCTGCGGCCGCCGCCGCCGCCGCCGTTGTTCGCGAAGGAGAGGAGGAGCCCTCGTTGCAAAGAGAAGCCGCCCACGCTCGCCATATCTCATTGGTGAGTCTCCCTCTCTCTTTCTTTTACTTGTTGAAGGTTTAAATCGTTCTCTTTTGTTTGTTTAGGAGAGGAAATGAAAGAGAAGGAGAGGGAGAGGGAGAGGGAGAGGGAGAGGGAGAGGGAGAGGGAGAGAAAGAGAGGGAGAGTGCATTCTCTCTCTCTCTCTCCCTTTTTCTTGTTTAATGTTTAAATTACTTTCTTTTTTGCTTGTTTAGGAGAGGAAATGAGAGAGTAAGAGAGAAAGAGAGGGAGAGGGAGAGGGAGAGGGAAAGAAAGAGAAAGAGAAAGAAAGAGAAAGAGAAATAGAGGGAGAGGGAGAGGGAGGGGGAGGAAATAGGAGAGGGAGAGAAAGAGAAAGAGAGGGAGAAGGAGGGAGAGTGCATTCTCTCTCTCCCTCCCTCTCCCTTTTGCTTGTTTAATGTTTGAATCACTTTATTTTTTGCTTGTTTAGGAGAGGAAATGAGAGAGAAAGAGAGTGAGAGGGAGAGGAAGGGGAAGGAAATGAGAGAGGGATAGAAAGAGAAAGAGAGGGAGAGTGCATTGTATCTCTCCCTCTCCCTTTTGCTTGGAGGATGTTTAAATCACTTTATTTTTTGCTTGTTTAGGAAATGAGAGAGAAAGAGAGATAGAGAGGGAGAGGGAGAAAAAGAGAAAGAGAGGGAGAGGGAGAGGGAGAGGGAGAGGGAGGGGGAGGGGAAGGAAATGAGAGAGGGAGAGAAAGAGGGAGGGGGAGGGAGGAAATGAGAGAGGGAGAGAAAGAGAACGAGAGGGAGAGGGAGAGGGTGAGAGAAAGAGAGGAAGAGAGGGAGAGGGAGAGAAAGAGAGGGAGAGGGAGGGGAAGGAAATTTAAGATAATATACTTATTGATAATGGTATGCAATGTGCTTTGCATACGGCCACGTACTTCATCAAAATGAACCCAAAATTATTGTTATACAAGAAGAAACCCTTAAATTGAGTATAGGATAATTTCTCTCAGGTCTTATGACTATGAGTAGAATTGATTGAAATAAATTTTATTACTATAGTTATAAAATTTCATAGATGGCGCGCATTAATTTTAAAATGGATTACTTATACTCAAAGCCGAGATATAACAAAAAATTATCTACCGAGACAAACAAATCGTTGAGCATGATACAAGGCCGAGATATAACATCGGAAAATCTCTCGACTACTATATACAATGCAAGGATTATGGTCAACTTGCAACTTAATGTACATCTCCATAAAGCTATCCATTTAAGCCTCGTTTGCTGTAATGTAGATAAGATGGCAAACGAAGAAGGTCTTATTGTTCAAGACCGCGAGTCGTATCTTAATCAGCGTGTCCCATGTCCTTGCTCTCAATGCAAGTTGGCAATTAGACGAAAACGCCGATTGTCTATAGAACACGTACGACGATTTGGCGAGTTTCAATCTGAGATCATTGATCAGGCGATTGCAGATTTTCAGCAAACGGTAATTTGAAGTTAGCATTTTTCATGCATTGTACTCTCAAGCTAATTGAAAACCATACACAATAAGATTGGGTCTTGTTGGAAAATTTTGTATCCAGGGGGGTGATGTCTCGTCCCAAGGGGGAGTGCACCCTTTGCGGCCAATTAGAAGAGTTCGTGGACGTGCGATGGATGGATTGCAGGAGCCAATCGACCACTCGCAAGGCCCATCTATACCGTCAATGCCAGAGGAGACAGACAACCTTCCCGACTTGCCTACAATCTTGGAGCCTGAGATGGAGGCAATGATCGATGCATTGATTCCCATGGATGTTGAGACATCTAACCCGCTTAGAGAGGAAGCATCCATACCATTATATGATGGGTGCCGAGTATCTCGGTTGAAGACATTGCTTGCACTCTTAAGTGTGCAAGCAAAATACGGTTGGAGCGATACGAGTGTGACTGAGTTATTCAGGTATCTTGCACATAGACTTCATTGTTTTTTTTTTAAACAGTATTATTGCAAACATGGATGGATTTTTCAAGGTGTTTTATGATTTTTTCAGGTTATTGAAATATCATATATTACCACCTGCAAACACCATGCCTGAGTCTCGTGATGATGCACGACATGCCTGAGTCTCGTGATGACGCTGAAGGACGATGACAGGCTGACTGGAGATGTGGTGGTTGGAAATGAGGTAGAAAAAAGAATGGATGCCTCAATGGAAGAGAAGGTGAATCGCTTTTGTATGTTGCACCATGCCTCCATGGAGACGTGGCTCGCCAAGTACCAGATTGCAAGGCAAGATCGAGAGGAAGCGCGAGCTGAATTTCGACGCAGTACGCGTCACCGTCCAGCGAAGGGACAGAGGTCTCAATGGAGGAGTGGGAGTTCTCGAGGGGATGTAGTCCAAAGGTAATGAGGGGTTTAGAATGTGTCGTATCTAAATTTGCTTGCTACATCTAATTTGACTGTTTCAATGTGCAGTACGAAATATATAGTGCAGCGTGGTCGCGTGGACGGCATTTTCGGGTGGAGCGTATTGACCAAATGCGCTCCACAATGGACTCTGGTGTCATGGCAAGGTTTGAGCAAGAGAGCCGGTGACGAGCAATGGATCCGAACACGGTTGTGGATGAGATGGAGTATTTTGGGAACTTGCAAAGTATTATTACGGTGGATTACCATAGCTTCTCCATGATAACATTCGATGTGCAATGGTTCAAAGTGGTACTTGGAGGAGCTGGTGCAACAGTTCGACGAGGTCCATCTGGATTTCTCGAAATAGATTCCGAAAAAAAATGGATGGATTTGCGCAACACCTTTGTGTTGCCGGCCCATTGTGAACAGGTACAAATAGTCATTTGCTTGCTAATTGTAATACGACATGGTTTATGTCACAATGGTTTGAAGCCGCTTTGTAAGTGTTTGTGAATAGGTAATCTTCTATCCAAATCCCCGATAACCTCGATGGTGGTATGTTATACCTTAAACTCCTCGAGGTGCGAGAGTATACGATCAAAGCGATGTTCCAGGCATAGATGAAGAAAATATGCAAATAGAGGGATCGAAATTACAAGGGGTGGAGGCCACCGCAAGCTTGGAGCCCGCATCAGCTAACAATGATGGAAATACAGAAGTCGTAGAATTTTTTGAGAACGAGGCAGACTCGTTCTTTTGTGGTGACATGTCTATCGACCTTCCAGTGTATGCAGAGTTGTGTCAGGAGATTAACATGGGACCATAGAATACTTCATTCTTGGAGAATTGTATTACTCAATTCGTTGTTTAGATCTTCCATAAAGGTAGATAAGATATGCATTTTAAGAGGGATTTTTCAAAAATGATTTATATTAATGTGCTTTGTATAGTTTAAATTGATTATTCTAACATCATTTTTTATCTGTGCAGGTATCGACATTTTCAGGATGAGTCGAGGGATGAGCGATGAGGAGTTTCAGGAGATGATGGCACACATGTCTCCAGATCAGCTCGCGAGATTCAGAGAGATGGCAGATCAGAAGCTGTCTCGTTCTTCGTTAGGGCGCTCTGCTAGATCAGCTCCAGCGCGATCAGATGCTTCAGCTTCGAGCAGACGATCTCGACGCTCGCGACTTGGGCCAGAGGGAGGGACTGCGACTACAGGAGGATCAGGGGGGTGCTGCTGTGGAGACACGGATGCGGTGTCTCCGTCTCGTCGTTCAGCTGGAGCTCGGTCACCTCCAGGATTTGTCACACCTATGGGGACGTCCACTCCAGTTACTCCGGCTTTTGCGCAGCCGTCGGCAGATGGCACGCCTTTTGGTGGCACTCCTTTTGGTGGCACCCCCTTTGGTGGCACCCCTTTGAGTGGCACTCCGGGAGAGGGTACCCCCGTCAGTACACCGGATGTACAGGGGTCTCCTGGATATGCCCAGGAGCATGGACGAAGATGGGAGAGGGCCCATACAAGGCATACTCCTAGGGGTTATGGATACCTAGTGGATGGCAGGTCAGGAGCCATCATCATGAATGATGAGGGGAGGAGGGTGATGGCTCGCATGAGGGAGTTGGGCCAACAAGATTTTCGGCACAACGTCCTGGATCATTGGAGGAACATACCGGAGGGGAGCAAGGAGTACATAGTAGCATCCTTGCACGAGGAGTTCCTGGTGCCAGCTGCAGTGGATAGATTCTCTACGGGCTAGATGATGGATTACATGCGTGCATACATGTCACATAGACAATCCGACGCACGCAAGGCAATCAAGAGTGGGGCTCCAAAGCCCGAGTGGTTAGATGTAGACGACTGGCGCCGACTGAGGAAGAAGGCTACAAATTCGCCAGGACGTTGGAGTCAGCAGCGGGAGGCGGCGAGGGCACGAATCGAGGCCGGATCGGTACATCATCTTGGGAGTGGCGGCCACAAGACATATTTGGAGGACTTTGTAAGTCATGTTTCTAACAGTTAGCATTTTGTTTTCTTTGCAGCACTCCATTACAAATCGCAATCCGCAAGGCCTTGAGACTCGATATGCAGAGAGGCACAGTCTCAGATCATTGATCGACCGATTGTATAGACGCGGCGGCCTAGTAAGTCACTCATCTTTCTTGTCCGTAGTTACCATGAGATATTTGAATGCATTATTGTATGGTGGATTGATATGTTGTTTCTTTTTCTGCAAAATCCGTTTGATGCTCCTTTGCAGCGGGAAGAGCTTTCGGGGGACGAGGATTTGTAGCTCGCCCTTGGATCCTTAGAGCTCACATACCTTTAGTTTTTAGTCGCCCAATCTATGGAGACATTTTCTATGTATTAGTGATATTGTTTTATGATTGTACCAATCGCATTTTATGCGATATCATGTATTTATTTCATCTATCAGTTTTATGATTTCAGTATACATTCTTTTTGTTTGCAAACGCTTTGTATGCAGCAGTGCAGAAACTATTTTGTATGGCTCTCATACAGCACACAGTGCTATATGTGGCAAGGCAGCTTGCTGCCCTGCCACCCATTTAAAAAAAAAATTCTCTGTTACCGTCGCTATTTGCGTCGCAAATTTACTGCACGCGTCGCTATTGTCGTCGCTATAAGCGTCGCAAATTCTCTGTAACCGTCGCTATATGCGACGTATATAGCGACGCATATAGCGACGATTCTATGGCGTCGTCAATAACGACGCTTCTTGCGACGACGGGGGAAAATTTTGTTGTTTGTATTTTCGTCGCTTTAAACGTCGCTATAAGGTCTATATCTTGTAGTGTATGGATCACAAGAGCGAAAAAGAAAATGATGTGCGCTTCATGAATCTAGGTGCATGCTACAGCTCCTTGCTATCTAAAACCTCATCCCAATGATGCAAAGGAGCATCAAAAGGGACACAGCAAAATAAACAAATAGACATTATTCCACCATAATGCATCACCAAAAAACTAATGACTACAAATGAGAAAGAGGATTGACTTACTATACAGCTATGCAGATACAATCTATCGAAGACAAGTGCAATGAGATCGTATCGATTGAGTCTCCAAACCTGTGGAATCACAATTTGTGATGGAGTGCTGCAAAGAAAATAGTATAGCATTGTTAAAAATAAGGTTGTTAGTACAAGTGATATTGAAAATAAGAAAGCAAGAAGAACCAAATGAAAACTTACAAAGTCCTCCAATAAGTCCTTTGATTGCCACTCCCTAGATGATGCACGACCCTTGCCTCCAATCGTGCCCTCGCTACCTCCCGCTACTATTACCATCATCTTGGGGAGTTTGTGGTCTCCTATAGGGAGCTCATGCTCAACCGCCAAGACCCACGAACCACTTATTGTTCAAGTATTTCAAGCCAAGCACTAATGGCTACCTCTCACATAGCCAACACGTTATCCCTCTCTATGAGTGTAGTGAGCTTACCTTGATGCCGGATTGAGTTGCTTCCTCTCTCAAGCACCACGATTTGAACAAAATCTATGTGGGCAAATTTTCTAAGTAAACCACTTGCAGGCAGCTGAAAAGCATAAAAAGTGCTACAAAAGTATTGGGATGGAAAGATGCCTTCATTAAGGGGGGTATGAAAAATATTAAAATATATTCTACAAGTCTTCACCTAAATAGTGATGAAACATTGTATTTATCAAAAGACATCTCTCATAACTAAAGTAATGTAGTCGCACAAATTAATGTATTCAAATAAGCCAATTATGGCATGATAATACAATTGGTTCTTCTGCGATTCTATAAAAAGGCTATTTGTGTTTGTATTTTTTTATTATTCTACAATCACTAACCAATCTACCTCCCATGCCATTCATTGATCTCATGCATCTTTACGACGGCCTCAATTAGTTTGCTAAGTAACATCAACCACAATCCATGGCTACTTATCATATACCATGAGAAAGTTTTTATTGTCTAGCTTAATAATTCCTATGCCTGGTTACATAAATGGGCACATTGTGCAATGGTAACATGGCAAGTTACAATGATGGCACATTAGCACAGCCACCTCTAAAATAGGTAAAACACAACAGATGTTTATTCATGACATCTCTTGATTCCTTTTGATTCATGCATTAGGAAGGCAAGAAGCTATCCTTGAGTGGCTAAGGGTAAGCATTAAAGATGTGCCATGTGGGTAAAAATATGTGTGATGCTATTGACACCCGAGAAGTCCACCTTATAGAATAGGTAAGATACCACTTGAGTTCAAAAGAAAGGGTATTATATTTAGTAAACTTTATAGGATTACATTTAGAAAAGAGAATTTTTTATTACAATTTGAAAAAACTTTGCAAGTTTAGTAAAGTAAAAGGGGTTATTTCAAGGCCTTATAGCAAGTAAGGAAAGGGTATTTCTTAATATCCGTTGAACACACGTTATATAGATGATTTCTTATAGGTGAATTTGCCTGGTATTTACTTCCATTAGTTTTTTATGATAAGAAAAAAAAGTATAGAAAAAAAAACACATAAGGGCAATGCTCTTACGTGCGATAGTGTGCCTTGTTTCTATAATGGATGACGCCCTGTGGTCATCATATGTTGTTCAACTCGAGATTTTATTTGAATTACCCATGGAGATTTCACCCTTTGGATCCCTAGGGCAAAATTGGAGGATCCCATTCATTCATAAAATTACATGACCAGATGTTTCAACGCGCCTAAAGTCTCAAATTTTGTTCTCATAGGGCAAAATCTAAGAATAAATTAGTGCCAACTTTTGCACTTGTACTGGATCGTGTTTTATTTCCTTTGATTTCCATCAAATTAACGGTTACAGCGAACTGCCGCAGAAGAAAATGCCAGCTAGCTGCGCCTGTCATGAGTGGATTTGCCATATTGCTTGATAGAAGTCGCACAAGAATATTGAATATTGTAATTGTAGGTTGAGCTAATTGCTAACTATTGTTAATTAGCAGGTAAGATTGCTGCCTGGGTCAACCCCCAGGATAGAGCAGAAGGACTGGTAGCGGGAGATGCGATCACGCTGCTCGGCAACGTTGGCCGAACTGCCGCACTCCAGCCCGCCGTTAATGGCCCTGATGGTGGCGCCGAAGCCGCCCTGGTTGTTGGTCATGGCATCGTGGCACGTAGGCGATTGCTGCGTCATCCAAAACCACAGTGCTGTCTTGAAGGAGATGGTGGGGTCTTGGGCAACGATGCCTGGGTTGTTGATGCCATCGAAGCCTACTGCTTGGCCTGCTGCCTGGTAGTTGTAGTTCCTGTATATAATTGTGCGAGACATCATCAGGTTCAATATGTCGAATAATATAAAAGCCTATGATAAACCATGTTTGGCCAGTAGCTTACTTGCTAGGTAGTCGATCATATAATGTAAGACTGGCTCCACATATACATTCATGGAATTAAGTTAATTTACCATGTGAGCTGCAGAGGACCGCGCCCGTAGTACTGCTGGCCTGATGCACAAGGTACTGAGGGGTCACAGTATGTCTCCTTGTTAATCTCCTCTACATAGCAGCCGCCTGTTAACCATGCGCCAGAGCGATGCTCACGTTTTTAGTCGTAATGATCCTGATATGATATGATGATCGTGTTCATGCTAGCTATTCTTGCGATAAATGATCAGAACTTGAGAGTAGAATAAGGGCGCTAATTATAGGGTAAAGGGAAGCTGCTAATCAATTATAAGCCATAACTCGTTTTTAGAAAAGTGAAAGTTTAAATTTTATAAGCCGCAGCTGCTTACTGCCAGTCTCGTGGGCGACGTTTGCAAAGAAGGCCGCCAGCTCCTGCTTTTGCACGACCGAGCTGCCTTTGGTACCGAAGCCATTGTAGAAGAATGCTGCTGCGAGGAAGGCATCGTAGGTGTAGAAGCCGTTAGAAGGGCAATCGGAGGCGCTGTTCTGTGACAAGAACTGCGAGAACACGTCGCTGGTCACGATCGACGACACGCCGCCCCCGCCGCCAGAACTAGGTGAGCCACCACCGCCGGAGCTGGTGCAAGGGCCGCTCTGGCAGCCGTCGCCGCAGTAATCGCTGGTGCTGCCACAGTAGCCGTACTGGCTGCAACACAGGTTGTTGGCGCCTGGCTCCCACACTGCTCCTGCGCCCGCACCGCCGACAAGCTGACGCCGCTGTATAAGTACACGATCAGTACTAAGAGAGCTGCAGCCCATCCCAGCTGGCGCACCGGGTAGTTATTGATCCTGTACGTCCTCATGGTTATAGCTGCTGCGGGCACGGAACTGCCAGGCCGATTACTGCGCTATGCTTAGTATGCTAGATCAGATAGAGATGGAATTGAGATTATAAGAGGAAAAACGGATAGAAGCAAGCCCAAGAGGTGGTAACGCCGTACCTGTTGTCCGAGGGGCTGCTCTTTAGACGTATATATAGAGAGCCTTTCCGACTAATGGAATCGTGGACGGAGGGAGGAAGGAGGAGAATATCCGAGTCTTGATTCAACGTCGTTACAAAAAGTCTTTGGGAATTGAAGGTATTGCGTGTTGAACTTGTCTCGCTTGTTGTTTAAGACGTGGAAATTCGGTGAATGAGAATAACCCTCAAAGTCTCTCGAGTTCAAGTCATTTTAATCCGCTTGTTGACTTCTTGTGTCAAAGGGCCCTAAATATGTCATCAAAGGAAACTGGTCCCAATAGCAAACTTTTGGGGCCACATTTAAAAGCCACAACAAAGATGGTGGTTAATTTGTCTAGGTCACTGCGTGGCTAGTGCAAAACATAAATACCCAAATGTTTTTCAATGTAGTTCCTAAATCATTCAAGCCCACTTTAGAGTTATCGCCCTTATTAATAAGGTCGTTGTGACTCACATTAACTTAGACCACAAAAGTGAGACGGAGAAGAGAACATTTTGGCAAGGTATCCAATCTCGACTAGGCTATGAGTAGGGTCACATTTGGTGGTTGACCTGCCTTCAATCCGAAGTGACACTATCTATGCTCCCTTGATTGCTTGAACTTAGGTACCTAGTTGGTCCTCAATTTTAACACTTAAAGGAATGTGGCGTTCTAATAGGCCCTGCCCATAAATTAAAGCTATGTTTGGCTACCTTGTCTCATGAAGCACTATACTCTTGGGTCACATAAGTGTCCACACAAGATGACTATTGTTTCCTTTTAAATTGTATAAAGAACTTCACCCGTAAGGGAATGGGTGAAAATTGTAGTCTTAAAAAATACATGTGAAAAGGAATTCTTCTTTTGAGCACTGAGGTAATGTGCATTCTCTCTTCTACATTTTTTTTTCTCTTTTCTTCTCTTCTCTCTTTGTTTTTATTTATGGAGAGATGCATAGAGAGAGAGAGAGAGAGAGAGAGAGAGAGAGAGAGAGAGAGAGAGAGAGAGAGAGATAAAGAGAGAAAGGGAGAGAAAATAGAGGGGAATGGAGAGAAATAAAGAGAGTGAGGGAGAGAGAAATAGAGAGAGAGAGAATAGAGAGAGGGAGGGAAGGAGAGGGAAAAAGAGAAATAAATAGAGGAAGGGAGAGACAAATGGAGAGATGGAGGGAGAGGGAGAGAGAAAATAGAGAGAAAGAGGGAGTGGGTGAGGGTGAGGAAGAGATAAATATAGAGAGGGAGAGAGAGTGTATGTGAGAAATAAAGAGAGAGAGGGAGGGAAGGAGAGAAATAAAGAGAGGGACAAGGAGGGAAATAGAGAGAGAGAGAGAGAGAGAAATAGAGATAGAGAGGGAGGAAAATAGGAAGGGTTATATATATATATATATAGATAGATAGATAGATAGAGAGAGAGAGAGAGAGAGAGAGGTAGAGTTGTAGAGAGAGGAAAGGGACAGAAAGGGAGAGAGAAACGGAGATAGGGAAATAAAGAGAGGGAGAGATAGAAAAATAGAGAGAGGGAGGGAGAGGGGTAGAGAGAGAAATTGATGCCAGGAGGCATATTCCACGGTGGATTCCGTGAGGTTTTACGGTGGATTCCGTAAACTTAGATGACCGGGGCTCATACGCAAAGAGGATTCTTTATGCGAGAAGTTGATGGGGACGCCTGTCCTTTTCGGGCGTTTCATTAATTTAGTGTGTACATGGGTGATTCCATAGCGGGTGATTCCGTAAAATGCATATTAAATTAATAAACGTTTATGAGTTTAGAGTGCGCACTCGTAATAAATTAAGGTTAGGATTTATTTCTAACCAGTTGATTTATTTATGTAGCTGAAGACTACTAGGTATTCACTTTTGTCGGTTTAATTGTGTTATTTTACTAACGATTGTGAATGCTTCAGTTGATGTGTAGAGATAGCAGCAGTGGCGGAGGAAAGCATTGGAGTCTAGCGGGTTTCCGATCTTTCGACTATATTTTGATAGGCGCCACGCCTATATTTTGATTATGTCTATAGAGACATCGACTATTTATTATTATTTTGTATGCGCTTATGCGCCTGGATATGTTATTTTTATTTGGACATTGAGATTGGGCGTGCCAGACTCTTTGGGCACCGTCCATTAGCTTTATTTTCCTATTTTTGGTAGAAAGCAAACTCAAAAGCTAAAAGCTTGTCATATTTTTATAATTGGGCTATTTTTGAGCAAAAAGATTGGAAATATATATTAAATACATGCTTTGTGAAGCGCACACACAAGGCATGGGGGAGATTCAACCCAATTTGTCTCTTGTCTCATGTCGTGCTTGTTTTTACATTGGTTTTTGTGCTAAAAAGTAGAGTGCTTTGTTCTTGGGGACCTTTGGGAATTCACTACGTGAGCTACCTGCGTCCGATCTGCGCACCAGTGGTATCAGAGCGGAGCAGAGATCAAGGGCTTCCAATCGCTACCAATCTCGGGCGAAGGCGGAGCTCCAAGAACAAACGGCCTCTACAGTCAATCTCGTCGCGAACCGTCGATACAGGCAGACTTCTGGCGATCAAGAACCACTGTTTCCACTGTCAGATCGCGAAGGACCAATCTCTGTCGGCGGAGGACCATGCATTCATCTCCTTCTTCAAGTCGTCAAAAATCAGAGCTAAGTTTCATCAAGCCTAAAAGCTTAAAAATCAAAAGTTATAAAGCTTAGTCTTAAGCTTTAATAAAGCTTAACCCACAAAAAAAATCGTTTCGGCGGCGTCAGTATAAACTCGTCACGAACGAATCCGTCGCCAACATACTCCGATACACGAAAATCCAATTTGGCTTGGTAAGCCATAAGTCCCATAAGCTTAAGACTATAAGCTTCTTCAAGTCACACAGGATAATCAAAGTCACTAAACTCCGGGTCTTGCGCACCAGAAGTCAAGTTCTGCAAGTCGATTGGAATCAAGTCCTGCAAGTTCATCAAGTCGGCCTAAGTTCTGCAAGTCGGCTAAGTCCAGCAAGTCTACAACTCTGCAAGTCTGTTAAGTCTGCAACTCTGCAAGTCAGATTAAATCAGAACTGACTAACGCTCGAAACTCCTAGAAGACTTGTTCGTTTGCAAAAACTCAGAACTGGAAAGTTGTTCGCAGCAAGCTGTTTTACCTATCTGCAAGTTCGTTGAAGTACTTTCAGCAAACGGAGACAGAAATATTTCAGAATTTCTGAAAATTGAAGAAGAAAATACCCAAAAATACATAGCCTTGTAACCCCAAATTTGAGCTACGCTCATCCCGCTAACTGATTTTGAGTGAGAAAGGTTTGTTGAGTTTTACAGGATGACTACCCCACATATGGATGATCTTATGGCTGAAGACGATCTACCTGAGCCTACCATGGAGCAAAAGCTGGATCTTATCATGTTGCAATTGGACGAAGAGCGAAGAGCTAGGCAAGCCTTGCAAGCGCAATTGACAAAGCTACAAGGAGCGTCCACTGATAAAGAAGAACCTCAAGCTGAAGATTTGATACGCCGTACTATCGACGCCACTCTTGAAGCACAAACCATTCGCAAGGAATCCAAGATAAGTAAACGAAGTTTCAAGTTTCGCACTTTCAATGGCATAAGAGAAGGAAAGACTGTTTTATCATTCATTAGCCAGTTTGATGACTATTTCCATGAGGAAACTTATCCTGAGAAAGATAAAATCAAGTGTGTTACTAATCATCTGATAGATAGAGCATCACTTTGGTGGACTGTCGTCCGCAAGAGCATAGAATGTCCTGCTACATGGGAAGATTTTAAGAAGAAGTTCATGCAAAATTTCCTTCCACCGCAATTTCATGAGAAGGCAATCAAGCAATGGGATTTACTTCAACAACGCGACCGTGAGCCTATTCCACAGTATACAGAGCGTTTTTGGAATGCACTTTTACAGCTACGCATGCTTGAAGACGTACCAGAGACGACCCATAAGCGGAAGTACATGTCTGGACTTCTTGGACATTACTACGCTGAGGTGAATATGTTCAAGCCTGCTACCCTTGAAGATGCCATCTCCTTAGCTCACGACACTGAAGATAAGTTACGTGGAAGAGATCGACGACCACAGCCATTCCAAGCAAACGGTAATTATGGATCTAAACAATTCAATTCAAATTTCAGAAGGTTTAATCCAGGTCGTTTTTCATCACCATCTTTCCGCAAGAATTGGCCTAAACCACCCGCATTACCATCCACTGTCAATCCAAATCCTAAGCCTATCCAACAAGCAAATCCAAATATACCCAGACTCCCAGCCATTGCAAATAATGTGACCAAAGCCAAGCCTATCGTATGCTACAAGTGTCACCAGCCAGGCCATCTCGCAGCAAATTGTCATTCAAAGAAGCCATCAGCACATATCAACTACCTTGGAGCTATGGACGAGGACGAGCATGAGGATATGCCGGACTTCACTGAAGAAGAAGATGATCCTACTACTACTTCCGACACTTTACCAGGCATGCCTACTTTACATTCATTGTTGACTATGAAATGTATGGTGCATGGAAAAGAAAGAACTGTATTGCATGATGACGGTAGTACGCATGACTTTATTTCAGCAAAATTGGTAAAGGAATTGAAATTGCATACAGTACCTACGCATTATCGCATAAAAGCTGCATTTTTAGGCACTAGGTACAATGGCACACAAGAAGTTCAAAATTTAGAAATTCAAATTGGTCCATATATTGAAAGAAGAAATTTCTTAGTTGTCCCATTACAGTCTAGCGACATTATCCTAGGAATGCCATGGAGACACCAACATAATCCCAATATAAATTATTCTACACACACAATGAACATTAATTTTCAAGGAAAATCTATTACATTATTTGGTATGCATGCATCTCATATGTTTCCACTGCTTTCGCATACTCAAGCAAAACGTGCACTACGCAAGAACACTAAATCATATCTCATTTGGGTGAATGAATTGCACGCAAAAGAAACTCATATGCACCCTAGACATAAGGAATTTCTTGCATACTTTAAGGACTGTTTCGCAGAAGACCTACCACCAGGTTTACCTCCATCACGTCCAGAAGACCATAAGATTGACCTAATACCTGGCACACAACCACCTTGCAAAGCCCCATATAGGCACAATCAAATAGAGCAAAAAGAAATCCAGACTCAAGTAGAAGAATTACTAAATAGAGGTTTAATTCGACCTAGCAGTTCCCCATTCGGTGCACCTGTGCTCCTAGTCAAGAAAAAGAATAATACTTATCGGATGTGTAATGACTACCGAGCATTAAACAAGATCACTGTAAAGAATAGGTATCCTATACCTAGAGTTGATGAGCTTATGGACAAACTGCAAGGATCTTCTATATTTAGTAAAATTGACCTTAAATCTGGATATCATCAGGTGAGGCTAGATAGATCCGACATATTTAAGACTGCATTCAGGACACAGTTTGGCCATTACGAATTCTTAGTTATGCCATTCGGATTAACTAATGCACCTGCCACTTTCAGTAGAATGATGAATCGTATTTTTCTAAAATATCAATATTGTGTGATTGTTTTCTTCGATGATATTTTAGTATTCAGTCAAAGTGAAAAAGAGCATTATGAGCATTTATCATTAGTTTTTCAATTACTGAAAGAAAATCAATTGTTTGCAAATCCTGACAAGAGTGAATTCTTTAAGACAGAAATAGAATATCTAGGTCATATTGTATCAAAAGAAGGAATAAAAGTTGATCCTAAGAAAATTGACGCAATATTGCATTGGCCTATTCCTAAAAATGTACATGAATTACGTTCATTCCTTGGTCTTGCTAGTTTCTATAGGAAGTTTGTACGTAATTTCTCATTACTTGCTTTACCACTGACCAAACTTCTTAAGAAAGGCATTGTTTATCAATGGACTGAAAACCAGCAGAAATCCTTTGATTTACTTAACCGTGCATTGACCAATGTCCCTGTCCTACAATTGCATGACTTTAATAGACCATTCTTTCTAGTTGTGACTGATGCTAGCGGATCAGGAATAGGAGCCATGCTAATGCAAGACAACCATCCAATAGCATATTCTAGTTCTAAGCTGAAACCCTCTGAGCTTAAATATTCCACTTATGACAAGGAACTCTTAGCAGTTGTACAAGCATTGAAACAATGGAAGCATTATTTAATGGGTTCAAAATTCATGATAAAGACCGACCAGCAAAGCATTAGACATCTACTTAGCCAACCCCAAATTTCTGACCGCCATATCAAATGGGCTTCATTCATTCAAAGTTTCCATCCTATCATTCAATACCAACCTGGAAAAGAAAATGTAGTTGCCGATGCATTAAGTAGAAGACCTGCAATTCATAACATTTCTATTATATCTTTTGATTCTTTGATTGCTATGAAAGACACATATCACCAGGATATTACTTTTCATTCTGATTGGCAAAAATTAGTTCAAAATAATTTCATTCCTGTTGATTCATTATCATATAATGATGGATTTATGTTCTTTGAAAAGAGACTGTGTGTTACTATTCCATTCCG
The DNA here is from genome assembly GCF_053477565.2 of Lygodium microphyllum. Taxonomy (NCBI): domain Eukaryota; kingdom Viridiplantae; phylum Streptophyta; class Polypodiopsida; order Schizaeales; family Lygodiaceae; genus Lygodium; species Lygodium microphyllum. Next base: position 26,133,526 of record NC_141146.1, on the reverse strand, counting down.
ATCTTTTGTTTTGAATGAAATTCATTGTCCCCCATATCAAGGTCATAGAGGTATCATTTCTACATTACGCATGTTAACTAAAGATTTTTATTGGCCGCATATGGATGCAGATGTGTCTAATTTTGTTTCTGAATGTTTGATTTGTCAAAGAATAAAGAGACACCACGGTAAACAGTATGGGTTATTAATGCCTTTATCTATTCTATCTAAACCTTGGGAACATATATCTATGGATTTCATTACTGGCTTACCAAATACTAAATCTAACCATGACATGATTTGGACAATTGTAGATAGATTTAGTAAGCAAGCATATTTCATTGCATGTAAGAAAACTTTATCAGCATCACAAGCAGCACAGTTATTTTTGAAAACTGTTTTTACTAACCATGGATTGCCGAAAGTGATTATTTCAGATAGAGATTCTAGATTTTGTAATAATTTCTGGATTACACTGTTTGCAAATCTAGGCACAAAGATTGATTTCTCATCTGCATTTCATCCAGAAACAAATGGACAAACAGAAGCCACAAATAGCACTATTTTAGATCTTTTACGTGCATACACTATCTCTAAACCTCAAACATGGGATACTCATTTGCATTTATTACAGTTTGCATATAATAATACACCGCACACATCTACAAAGAAAGCACCTTTTGAAGTTATTTATGGACATAGATTATCTACACCTGTTGCATCTTTGTCTAATAGAATACAAAGTGCCGATGATATTGCTGTTATGCATAACACTATTTTTGATGAGGTAAAGGATATGATTGCTACAGCCCAACAATCATATACCAAACAAGCCAACAAGAAAAGACAAGCCATGAATTTCAAAATTGATGATTATGTTTGGCTTAGAATAGAGAAACGTAGACTGCAAAGTGTAGATAGACATCCAGTTGTTAAATTAGCCCCTAGATTCTACGGACCATTTAGAATCATTCATAAGATTAATGACAATGCATTCAAGTTCGAACTGCCATCACATTGGAAAATTCATAATACCTTTCATATTAGTTTATTGAGACCATTTAGAGGACAATTACCTATCCACCCTGTCTATGAAAACCCACCTTTACTAGAAGAAGAGACTGAAATCCTTGAACCAGAAGCCATCATAGACACTGATTACATGACCACTAGAACTGGCCGAAGGTACTCTAGATATCTCGTGAAATTTAAGAACCATCCTGTAGAAGAAGCACAATGGATGCACGCTAGAGACCTAAATGCTTTCCCCACTCTGTTAGCTCCACATTGAGCTAATAGCAATTGAGGTCAATTGCTATCCCACCCCGGGGGTATGATGCCAGGAGGCATATTCCATGGTGGATTCCGTGAGGTTTTACGGTGGATTCCGTAAACTTAGATGACCGGGGCTCATACGCAAAGAGGATTCTTTGTGCGAGAAGTTGATGGGGACGCCTGTCCTTTTCGGGCGTTTCATTAATTTAGTGTGTACATGGGTGATTCCATAGCGGGTGATTCCGTAAAATGCATATTAAATTAATAAACGTTTATGAGTTTAGAGTGCGCACTTGTAATAAATTAAGGTTAGGATTTATTTCTAACCAGTTGATTTATTTATGTAGCTGAAGACTGCTAGGTATTCACTTTTGTCGGTTTAATTGTGTTATTTTACTAACGATTGTGAATGCTTCAGTTGATGTGTAGAGATAGCAGCAGTGGCGGAGGAAAGCATTGGAGTCTAGCGGGTTTCCGATCTTTCGACTATATTTTGATAGGCGCCACGCCTATATTTTGATTATGTCTATAGAGACATCGACTATTTATTATTATTTTGTATGCGCTTATGCGCCTGGATATGTTATTTTTATTTGGACATTGAGATTGGGCGTGCCAGACTCTTTGGGCACCGTCCATTAGCTTTATTTTCCTATTTTTGGTAGAAAGCAAACTCAAAAGCTAAAAGCTTGTCATATTTTTATAATTGGGCTATTTTTGAGCAAAAAGATTGGAAATATATATTAAATACATGCTTTGTGAAGCGCACACACAAGGCATGGGGGAGATTCAACCCAATTTGTCTCTTGTCTCATGTCGTGCTTGTTTTTACATTGGTTTTTGTGCTAAAAAGTAGAGTGCTTTGTTCTTGGGGACCTTTGGGAATTCACTACGTGAGCTACCTGCGTCCGATCTGCGCACCAGAAATATCAAGAGGAAGGGAGAGGGAGAGAGAGAAATAGAGAGAGGACGGGATAGAGAAGTAGAGTTAGAGATAGATAGGGAAGAAGAGAGGGAGGTAGAGAGAAATAGAGATATAGATAGAGAAAGAGGGATTTAGAGGGAGAAATAAATAGAGAGAGGAAGAGGATTAGAGATAGAGAGAAAAAGGAGAGTGAGAAATAGAGGGAGGGAGATGGAGGGAGACAGAGAAACAAAAACAAATAGAGAGAGAGAGAGAGAGAGAGAGAGAGAGAGAGAGAGACAGAGAGAGAGAGAGAGAGAGGGAGAGGGAAAGAGAGAGGGATACTTTTTTGAAAATTCAATCAAAGGATTCTTTCTTCCTAGAAAATCATGATATATGATTTTTGGATAATAACTATATTTTCTATTTGTAAATAAATTATAAAACATTATTTAGCACATGTGGCTAGAAAGGTGACAGGGCTACATGCCTTGCTACCCAATTTTTTTCTCTCTATAACTATCACAATTTGCATCAAAAAATAAACTTGCAATTGTTGATATTTACATCAAAAAATAAGCCTATAACCATCCCTATAGGCATCCGTATTTGCATCAGTATTAGCATCGCTATATATAGCAATGCCAATGCTATATATAGCAATTTCAATGCTATATATAGCAATTTCAATGCTATATATAGCAACGCTTATATACCAACACATATATCGATGTCATTAGCAAAGACTCTATAGTGATGCATATACCAACATTTATAGTGATGATAGGGTTGAATTTTTGCATAAATTTTCCCTATTTAAAAGTCGGTATTGGGTCTATGGATTGTTGTGACTTTGTAAATAATACATCTCTTCAAAAGCATTCAGCATGATTAGTTATATGGTTAGATGCATGTGAATCAATACACCATATATCATCACATGTTCCCTTTCTTGTAACAACATTTATCATGAAGCATATGGTATATTACTAAAAATATTATCCATCCTTTTGAGGCATGTGACAATAGTCACACCTATGTTCATAGCCATGCCAATGGCTACTTCTAGGATTTAATATTCTCATATAAGATAGGCATATATCTAGATAAGATTCAAATTTAGTAACACATACTTTATTCTTACGTAAAGATTGGTAGATAAGAGTGTCAGAGTGATATTGATATCACTTGATGTTAAAGTGTAGTATTGTTGGTTGGTCAATAGTCTTTCATGATGGAGTAGCCATTCAAAATTGTCTTTTTGTGAGCTCTAGCTACTATCAAAGAAAGTGGTTGTTAATAAATAAGAAGTGTATTGGAAACGAATGGTAATTGTTGGTCCCTGGAGGGTCTTCTCTTTGTTATTGGAGTTGATGATTGGTATATATTGACAATAGTCAATATTGGTGTCTTTTCTTGTATAGTTGGCTGGGACTTTGATAATAACTTGATGTCAATATAGTAATGACTTCACTATGTATGGGGAGGCTTTTAGTCTTGATACTTGGTTCATCTTACATTACCCTAGTAGGGTGTACGGATTACCCCCCATATGAGTTGTTTTTCTAGATATTGAGATCAACTGAGATTGCTCAATTACCTAGGCCATGTGTTCAATCTCATAAATTATTTCAATATTTAGGAGCTTGTTAATATATTATTTGACATTGTGTGCATGCTTGGGATTCAAGGTTTACATTGAACTTATATGGCATTAGGGACCATTGGAATGTTGTGCTTGACAATGCTAGGATCAAGTATGCTTGGGATTCAAGGTTTACATTGAACTTGTATGGCATTAGGGATCATTGGAATGTTGTGCTTGACAATGCTAGGATCAAGTATGCTTGGGATTCAAGGTTTGCATTGAACTTATATGGCATTAGAGACCGTTGAAATGTTGTGCTTTGATTATGCTAGGATTAGTTCCATTAAGTTCCTCCATTAATCAAGTCGTTATATCAAAGAACCGTCCTAGAAAATTGACAAGTTTAATATCCTCCTTCTCAATTAGATCGTCAGTTATGAAAATAGGTTAGGTTTTTTTGCCTTTGCGAGTCAAATTAATTCTTTAATATTGGCATGTTTTCTACTTGTTTCACTGACCTATTCTTTACATTTTGCTCCTAACATCATCATAGCATGAAACATTTTGGGAGATCTTAAGTCTAACTTTGTCTTTATCCCTCTAGATCCTTCCCCTTTGGCATAGATGTTACAACTCTAGGATATTATTGCCATGCCACATTTCAAGTATCCCTCTTTAGTTTTTATAACGACTGGTGGCTCCCCCAAGACAACATAATAATCCATAGTTTGCTAGCAATATAGCTTATTCTGAGATTGTTCTCCCATTCTTCATCCACATCTAACTAGCCTCATACACATGTATCAATTATCTCTCCTCGCACTACATGCCTTTAATCTAGCATGTCCATTAGGTTAGCTTCCTATTTTTTGAGACTTCAACCCACTCTTCCCATCTTTCCACCTTCCATGCGCAAAGAGAATAGTCATTTCTTCTGTCTTCCTCATTGCATCTGCCTTGCCCTCCTTTCAATATACTTGTGTAGTTTAGCATCACCACTAATGCTTTCCACATACATAGTAAGGTTAAGAAACTCATTTAATACTCCCTATAGTGAGTCCTTGCTACTCTAAGCTATACCACCTTCTTCATTTTCACCAAAATAAAGTGTCACTCATGAGAATCAACTGATTGTTGGCAACACTTGAAAACTATATATCCTATACAACTTGCAAATAACCACAATATCCATAAACCATGACATGACACTTTAGGAATTGTAGTAGCAGTAACTTGAATGAAGTTCATTTTTTCTACCTATCTAGATTGTAAATCCTTATATGGTTCATCATAGTTAGGTTGAACGAGTCTTTGCAATCTAAAACCATTAACTACTTATTGTGTCAACCTAAAGTGTGGCTAAAATAAAAGTACCTTGATTGACATCATTAACCATCGCATAGGCGCATGTATAACAAAGCTTTAGCTAACTAGGATGCCTTCTAGACCTTTGATTTGTAAATCATTCCCAAGTATCCTTCCTTAAAACCCTTCTTCTTAACATGATGGTTGACCCAATATTTTCTTCTTGAATGTACTATTGCTAATACTGAATTATCTATAATTTTATCATCTTTTAACTACATTAGCTACTACTCTAATCAATTATGGCTTCACTCTTCACACGAGATAATCTATGAGTGACAACAATTCTCAAATTAGTTACTAGAAACTCCATACTAACTACTGCTTCCAACTAGTACACCAACCTAGATGGAGTAAAAAACATTATAACTTTGTAAGCTATTCTAAAAGGCCATAAAACTTAATCTATCTTTGTATTCCAATCCTTACGATTTTCTACTTTACAATGAATGTCTACGTGGAGGATGAGGATAAAATGTGTTTGTTGGTAAACAATTTATTTGAAGAAGGGCAAAAAAAGCATATGCATGCTTTAAGTTAACCTAGGAGGGAATCTTAAGATTTTCAAAGCATTGAACTCATCACTTTTATAAATATTTTTCAGTTTGTCCTGTAAGTGCTTTAGTTCACAAAAGACTAGCATGCTTGGAATGGAATTGAGAGAATTGTAAAAACTAACATTTCTAAAGGAAGTAAGAAAAACTCAATAAATTGCCTTAGTCTCGGATTGCTTACTTGGTGTCCTAGGGGGATCTTCTAGGGGAGTCTTGAGCTCCAATTTCCCTTTATGGAGACTTAAGTGGGACATTTTAGGAGCCTTCTAGTGCCCTTTGGGGGGTCTTGCTAGCCCTCTCTCTATACAGAACTTTGTGGTGATCCTTATGGGGAATTTTGTGATGGCATTATGCCAATGTCATCACCATGATTTATTTCTTGCTAGTTCTTTCCTTGGTTACATCAAACATTTTGTTAATTTTCCTATTACCCTTGTTGGATGTAGGCTCCTTATTCTTGCTTGTAGATTTAGGCTTCTTAGCTATAGATGGATTTTTGGTAGTTGGCTTCTTGGGAGATAGCTTCTTGGCTACAAGTGACTTCTTAGTTGCACTGGGTTTCTTGACTGCAACTAGCTTCTTTGTACAAGCTTTCCTCTTTGTTGCAACTAGCTTCTTCGATGTATCTACCTTACAAGCTCTTGGTATTTGTTAAAGCTATGGGACCGGCTACCCTAAGAGTTAGTATGTACATGAATCGGTGCCTGGTCACAGGAGGAAATTGAGCATGCCTTTCAAGGAGAAGTTTGATTGCCAATGCCCATACTAGTCAAACAAAATCTTCTTTGTAGCAATCTTGTATAAACGGCAAAAATGAGATAAAGAATATGAAAAATAATATTAAAAATTTTGTCTAATATGAAGAAACTAAAAATTTATGGTTATTGATTTATTCTCAAGCATTAACATAGAATAAATCTACATGAATTTGCATTACCCTCCATCCACAACAAGAGGTGTCAAGCTTACACGTTGTTAACAAATACCTCCTTATCTTTTCTTATGATTGGAAACTTGTCCTCAAGAGTAGCAAATATTCTTTTTGATAACTTGTTAAATTTGATTTTGACATTTTTGTTAAGCTCACTTAGAATAGACTAGCAGCACAAAATTCAATTCATACATATAGTCTAGCATCCGCATGGAAACCATTGAGAAATGTCACTAGGAAATTTTACCTAAATTTGAGGTCTAATACTAAGGTACTCTAGTGTGAACTACATATTAGAAAATATATTAGCATAATTAATCAAATTAATTATCAAACCTAATATTTCCATGAGAATTAAGAAGATAAGAGTACCCCTTATGATATAAAATGATAACATATTGAAGTTTATCTTAGGGCTAATTTCTTATAGAAAGAAATCAAGTGAATCTAAATTTGATTATGTAGAGATAAGAGTATCAAAAACATAAAGCTTTTTATCTTGTTAGGTGGGAGTGTGAGCATCAAACACCTAGACACAATTGCACTAGAAATGTGATTAGCAAAAAATTGCAAAGAGGAGGTAATTGATGACCCAAACTCAATGATGCACAAAGGGGGAATTTTGAAGTTGGCTTGTTGTCAATGTGTACATAGTTGGGTCCAAGTAAATTTTAAGTCCAAAAACTATTTTGTATCATTAAACAAGCAATTGGGAGACAACAACCAAAAAATTCTAGATTTGGTCAAAACGGTAACAAGAGAGGTCATTTGATGGCGTGGGCCTTATGACACTAAAATTTCAGGGTTGTTTGGCTGTGAGGGTGCACACCATTGGGTCTAGGTAAATTCTACATCCAAAAACTAATTTGTACCATTAATAAGTAGTTGGCATGTGAAAATACTTGGACCATGTCAAAACAATGACAAAAGAGTGAAACAAGAATTCCGATTTTGTAGGGTTTTCAATGTGTGCACCATTGGGTCTTGCTAAGTTCTATGTAAAAAAAACTATTTTGTATCATTTACAAGTAATTGGGAGCAAAAAGGTGAAATTCTTGGACCAGTTCAAAACATTGACATGAGATGGCAACTAGTGATATGGACTCGACAATACATAAAAAGCAATTCAGGAGTTATCTTGATGTTAGTATGCACATTGCAAGGTTTGAGTGTATACTAAGTTGAAAAACTATTTTGTATAAATAACAAGCACTTGGGACAATAGAAATGAGAAATCAATAGTAAAATGAAAATTATTAGTATACTAATAAGTAGTAGAATTGTTGTGCCATTTATTTCTTTGTCATTTCTATAAAGAATGATAGGACTTCAAGTGAGACAGACATATTAAGTACTATGGATCTTATTATCCTCTAGCATTAACAACCACTTGCCCTAGAATCTCATTTAGCTTTTTAGAAATTTCCTTCTCCAAGTCCAAAAAATTAAACAAATTGTGTTTCTCTCTTTATTTATCATCACCTTGCATATGTGGCTCTTTTTCTTTATCATCTACCTTCCCATGTTTGTCTTCAGGAATTTTATCCTCTCATCCTCTTAAAATCTATCATTTTCATTTCCCTTATGATCAATGTCTTTGTTTATCACCTGGTTTTCTCTGCTACTCACCCTAGTTGTCAAGAAAATTGTCCTATTGTCCTCAATCCACATACCTTTTGGTTTCATTTCTAGATAAGAAAAATCCTCTTTTTAGATATCTATTTATCTTTGAAAGAAGTTATCTCTTCAATGAGTACTTTTCTATGAAAAGACTTCTTGGATTTCTTAGACCTGTTGGTGTTGGAAGCAATGTTTACTATCTCATAGGCCTTTCTATCACTCGTGTGAGTTGGCTCAAGAAAATTTTCACTTTTTTATCTTATCACCTTGGCTATGTGCATATCCTCATCCTTCAATGTGACTCTATGGGAATATAACAAATTCTTGTAGACATGAAAGGGCAAAAGGCCACTGTAATATTTTTGACTTAGTTTACATTAGTAAACAAGATCAAGCTATAGATATTTTCACCAAGGCCTTGGGAGTTGCGAAGCTCTACTATTTTAGGACTATTCTTGGAGTACATAAGCTCCACATGAGCTAGCATCCAATACATGTCTTAGTGATGTGGAAGGATTGTACTCACTAGCACATTAGGTGACCAACATGGAGGATATGCCAATGGTTCTAAAGCTAGACTATACCCACATAGTACACTCTTGGTTATAGCACATTCATTGTGTCATCTCATCTATCCTTAATGGATCCACACTTAATGATTACATGTACGTATATTGTAGTACTTTCATATTAGTCTTTTATCATATTGTAGACTAATATTTTTTTGTGTGGAAGAAGAAAAAACAAGAATAATAATATTTTAGAGCTACTTCTCAATGTGCTAAAGTCTCCATGATGTGTGTATTTTTGGTTGCTTCACCTCTCTCTCTCTTCTTATCTCTTTACACCAAACATGCTAAAGTCATCTAGGAATACTTATATAAAATTTTTTAGATGCAACTCAAATATCTCCTACATATTCCACTAAAGATGCATTCTTAAGATCAAACCACATTATTATATGTACAAATACTCCCCATGCACTAATAAAATTTGTTTTTGGTTGATTCTTTAGGGCTAAATGAACTTAATTATACCTATTAAAACCATCAAGAAAGAAACATATCATGTCCTACTACCTCATCCAAAATGCTATCCAAGTAAGGGAGAGGGAAGAGTGGATGCATTTAGCTTTTGATAATCCACATATATTAAAAGCTTCTTATTCTTTTAGGCACAACCACAATAGGAGAAATCCAATTAGCTTGCCCTTATATATTTTCTTTTGAGTGCTATACACTTGGACTTTCATACACTCGAACTGCCAGTACCCATCTTGCATGCAAAAGAAACATTGTTTCCTAGAAAGGAAAGGGGGGATTCCTGACTACATTGTCCATGTCCATGACCATCATGGCCTTCATTGGGGGTAGGAAAATCCTCTTGAGAAAAAGACAACATAATACAACCCCTGTAGATGGTCCACATTGATTCCAAGTAGTGAAAACATTCATTTTAATACCCTACCAACCACCACTCAAAACCCTGCCATCCAATCATCTTTCTGGTTAGTTTTTCCACACTATGGACTACTTATATATTATGTATGATGTACTCTTTTTTTATTCTTGGTAGACTATTACAATGAAGAAGAAGAAGAAGAGGAAGAGAAAATAATAGGGTTTTGAGCTTCCTATCTTGTGTGAATTCTCTATGTGTTGTGTATCTTGCAAGGGCTCTAGCTCCCTCTCTCTCCCTCTTCTTTTTATGGTATCAAAGGAGCATCCAAGTGAGGAATTGTAAGAAACAAGCACAAGAGTCTACAAAAGTCTTGTTGTGGAGATCTCTCTTATATGATCTCTGATTTTGATGAGCCATCATTGTAATCTTGGAGTGCTCGAGGGAGTATATTAGATGTCTGATCTGAGCCTGTGCAGTCAAATTTGCATTCCACGTGCATTTTGGCCCCTAAATTCAAAGTTAGAGGATGCTTGTGTGCAAATTTAGTAAGATTCACAAACTATGCAAACCTTATCATTTTGCAAACAAGTTGCATGTGCTAGATGTAACAAACAATTTTTGCAGACTATTTGATGTTATAGTGTTGCTCAAGGTATCTTATACATTGAGTTCACTATATGTGATAATTCACCTAAATTAGCAAGTTATTTATAAAATGTGAATTGTGAATTCTACTACACAATGTCTAAGGAGTTTAATCACATTATCCAATTACAAACTTGACAAGCATAGCTTCCATGTTTGGAAGTTTAGATTGACCAATTTCCTCATGGGTAAGGGTTATTGGGACTACACTAAAGGAGATAATGCAAGGCTCAAGAATTAATGGAGGAAATTTACCATGAATGAGCAAGCCAAGGCATTTTAAGGAATGGAACTAGGGTGTTCAAAAAAGTTATTTATTGATTTCCATTAGTGTTTCTAGAAAACATAATTGGGCATATACATGAGTAACTAGTCCTCCAAAATCATGGAATTACACGGTTAAGCAATTTGGTATAAATACTAAAGCTAGAAAGTTGAAATCAAAGTCTGAGTTGAACAATGTCAAGCATGGCAATCTGTCCATCAATGACTATGCATTGAAGATTAAGACCATCATTGAAGCTCTTGGATCTATTTAAGTGCAAGTCGATAATAATGATATAATGGTTGTGATGAAGGAAATTCGGTATGGTAGCCTCTATACTATGCCAAACTCCCTTCTGCCACAAAGTGAATGAGGTAAGGGCACCACCTAGTCATGGAAGAGCGGACTAGGACGCTATGCAAGAGGGAGAGGAGCTTGTGAGGGAGAAGAGAGGAAAACTAAGAGAGAGAGAGAGATAGAGAGAGAGAGAGAGAGAACTACAAAAAAAAGATGAATTAATAAAACTTAAGAGAACACAAGAGATTGAGAACCCTCAAGACATAACCAATATACACAATATGGACACCAATAGCATGGGCTTATTACACTGTAGAGAATACATAAGCTATAGTAAGGGAATGAACTGCATAAGCTCATGAGAGAGAATGGGAAAGGCTCAATAGGGCTGAAGAAGGCCTCTTGGCTCTCTCTTGCAAATTACAAAGGAGAATGCCTCTTTATATAGGCCTTGAGGGTGTTTAGGGAGGAGGTTAAGATAGAATAGGAATTAACACTACCAAAGCTACATTAAGGTGGTTCCACCAATGTGGAAGCTCCATCTAGATGTTTTGTTGACCAATTTTGTACTTAATCAAGTTCCATCATAGGTGAGTTGTCTCCATTCTCCCCCCCATAGCTTGAGTACAAGAGCTCTCCTATAAAAAAATATAGAGAATCTCACTACAAGGGAATGGGGCAATAGCGACGGCCATTTGCGACCCAAAAAATCTGTCGCTAAAAGCGTCGCTATATGCGTCACTATTTGCGTCGCTATATGCGTCGCTAATTTTATTAGTGACGCAAATAGTGATGCTAATAGTGATGCAAATAGCGACGCATATAGTGACGCCGGTCTGGGGAAAAAGTTTCGAAAACCCGAGCATAACATTTGCCGAGAAAACATTTGTGAGAAAGAATGAAAGAGAGAGAGAGAGAGAGCTTAAAGCTTTGAGAGGGGAGAGAGAGAGAGAGAGAGAGGAAGAGGGAGAGGGAGAGAGAGAGAGAGAGAGAGAGAGAGAGAGAGAGAGAGAGAGAGAGGGAGCTCATCACCATTGTCACCGTCGCCGCCGCTATACTTAAAGAAGAAAGAGAAGTGTGCAATGGAGAAGGGAGGGAAGGTGCAAAGAGAAGGTACAAATGGTTTCATCTTCAGGCCTTTGAGGTAGGTACATTGCCTCTTCTTGCTTTATTTTTGTGTTCTCTTGTTTTCTTTTTTTGTTTTTCTTTGCAAAGAGATACATGGAAAGAGAGGTAGGGAGGAAAGAAGGGAGAAGAATGAAGGGAGAGAAAGAGAGAAAAAGGGAGAGAAAGGAAATAAAGAGAAAGAGGAAGAGAGAAATGAGAGATGAAGGGAGGGAAAGAGGATGAGTGAGAGAAACAACGAGAGAGAGGGCGGGAAAAACAAAGAGAGAGGAAACAAAGAAAGGGAAATAGAGAATAAAGAGAGGGGGAGAGAAATAGAGAGAGGGAGAGGGAAGGAAGAGAGGAGTGTCAAGATTGTGGGAGAGAAGGAAGGAGTCTCACTTGTAGCTTTCTTGCTTGCACAATGGGGGAATACACACACAAGTGGAGGCTAAAAACAGTTTTCCTCTTCTTAGTTGTGTAAGCCAAAAAGAACTCAAGTACATAGAAATAGAAGAACCCTATATATGGGTCTCAAACCAAACTCAACTAGCTAAGGTGGCATACTAACTGAGCCACGAACTAGAGTAGATAAGGATAGCTGTCATCTAGCTATTATTCATGGGCGGTGTACGAACCGCATCTGCAACTGACAAGTCGATGACATAAATGCACAATGGTCACCCTGGCATATCACGAGTGGAGCTCGATATCTCAACACTCCCCCTCGAGCTCAATCCCAATTCCTACACACCAAGCAGGTCTCTGAACTTGCGTAGCTTCTCTACGCCCAATGCCTTCGTAAATATGTCAGCTACCTGATCCTCTGTGCTGACATAAACTAGATCAATAAGACCTAGTAAAACCCTTTTCCACACATAGTGATAATGCACCTCAATGTGCTTTGTTCTAGCATGATAGACTGGGTTATTTGCCAAGTGTATACTACTCATGTTGTCACAATAAATGACAACTGGCCCATCTGTAGACTGATGCATATCATAAAGTAGCTTATGCAACCAAGCTATCTCACATGCAGCCATTGCTGCATCCCTGTACTCAGCCTCTGTGCTCGACAAGGCAACTGTAGGTTGTTTCTTGCTGCTCCAAGTGAATGTAGCACTCCCAAAAGAGAACACATATCCACTGGTAGATCGTCTATCAGAAATACTACCAGCCCAATCAGCATCAGTGTATCCATACAACTGTATCTGAACCCCAGTCTCATAAAGTAGTCCATACTGCAATATGGACTTCACATGCCTGAGTATGCGTCTAGCCGCATCCAAATGCGGTTTCCTTGGAGCCTACATAAACTGACTTACCAATCCAACAGCATAGCTCAAATCTGATCTGGTAATAGTCATATAAACCAAACTTCCTACTATGCGTCTGTACATAGTAGGGTCTTCCAGAAGCTCACCTACATCTACGCTCAGCTTCACATTCTGCTCCAAAGGAACTGAAATAGGCTTACAGCCTGTCATCCCATATTTGGACAGCATGTCCAATCCATACTGCCTCTGCAAGAGCCGTATCCCACTTGGTGATTTAATCACCTCAATGCCCAAGAAATAACGCAACTCTCCCAAATCCTTCATCTCAAACTTCTGCTTCAATAGCATTTTCACATGAAGGATATCTTCATCACTGTCACCTGTCATAATCAAATCATCAACATAAATGACAAGTAGCATATTGCCAAAGCCCGCTACTTGGAGTACAAGGTGGAGCCTCCTCTAGTGTAGAAATAGGTGCTCCCCATAGAGCACAACGACCACCAGAGAAGAAGAAGAGATGGAAACCGGGCACTATCGTGCTTGGGGAGATAAGGAGAATGCAGTGCGGATATGAGCTTCTCATCCTGAAAAGATCTTTTCATAAGGATGTTGTTTGGGAAGTCATGCAAGACTTGGAGCTAAAAGGGATGGAAAAATTTTGGGCACGAGTGCGAGATAGCCCACCAGTAGGAAGGTAGACTGCTGCAGCTATGATGAAAGAAAGAATAGCCTACATGATGTACTACATGTACCTTCTATTACCAAGAATCTATTGTCGATTGGACAAATGGCAGAACGAAATTTGCAAGAATCTAGTGTTGGTTGGATAGATGATTTCAACTGATACACATGGCTGTACATTCAGAAGTACAAGGATGAGGTACTCGATGTCTTTAAGAAAATGGATTTATAAAGAGAAATGCAAGTCAGATGGTTCGTTGGAAAGGTATAAAGCCCGGCTCATTGCAAAGGGATATGCACAACAATACGGCCTAGATTATGAGGAGACTTTCAGCTCGGTTGCCAAGATGGAAATGGTGAGAATAGTCATTGCATTAGTGGCTTCTAAGGGCTGAAAATTATGAAAAGTGGATGTCAAAAATGCATTCATGAATGGTGACTTGCTTGAAGAGGTATATATGGAGTACCGTGAGGGTTATGTATACAACCTGAGGTGTATATGGATACTAGCTAGCAACCCCGTCTATCATGCTAGATCCAAACACATAGAGATTCATTATGATTTCATTAGAGAAATGGTACTTGCACGACAAATTGATCTACTTCATGTGAAGACACAAGACTAGGTAGCCGATATCTTTACCAAATCACTTGGTAAAGAGAAATTTGTTTGTTTCATGGATCTACTTGAAGTACAATAACTAATCTGACCTCAAGAAATGGAGGATGAGCTTGATTCTTTTGATCTTAAAACACCTCCATCCATTGAGATTGAGGGTGAAGACAAGAAAGAAGAGATAGAAGATGACTTAGACGTACGTAAAAACAAAAAGGAAGAAGTAGAGATTAGAGACTACCAATCCCTATATAAGGGTTTCTGGCTCCAACACCATGGTATAACTCTTACAGATGTCCAAATGCTCCCCCAAAAATACTTGAACAATTTTGGAATAAGATGGAGTGAGCACAAGATCAATGGGACTTATTCATACCTCAAGGTCCTGACTATAATGAAAGCTTGAAGTGAAGCTCTTCTTCTTGGGCCTAACAAGTGATAAAAAAGCTCCTTGAGTAATACTTTTTTGAATTGATTATATCTAGCTTTTGTAATCACAATCTCTTTTTCTTCCCGGGCCTAAGCAAGTGATGAAAAAGCTCCTTGTGAAACACATTTTCGAATTAATTATATCTTGCTTTTGCAATCAAAGGATTCAGTTTTTTTTTATAATCTGATACACACTTTTTAGAGATTAGATGTAGCTGACATTGGCAAATGAATTATGCAAGAATATTTAGTGCATATAGCTAGAAGGAGCCCTGCCACCTTTTTTTTTTCCCTCTGTAATCGTCGCTATTTGCGTCGCAAATTTACTCTGCAACCGTTGCTATTTGCATCGCTATATACGTCACTATTTGCGTCGCTATTAGCATCACTATTAGCGTCGCTATTTGCGTCGCTAACCCAATTAGTGACGCTAATAGCGATGCATATAGCGACGCTAATAGCGACGAATCGATCGCATCGCTAATAGCGACGCGAATAGCGATGACGGGGGTAATTTTTTCCATGAATAATTCCGTCGCTTTAAACGTCACTATTGGGTCTATATGTTGTAGTGTCTTCATTAATTAGATTATATCTAGCAATAATGGAGAGAGAGTAGTGAGAATTCATACACTACTACTATAATTAAGGATGATTTGAGGGTGATTTAGGAGGGAAATTCTAATGGTTTATTAGCTTGAGAGAGAGGAGAAGAGAGGGGAAAGGGTTGGGAGTCTAATGAATGATGTTTTATGGAAGTGTTAAGTGTGGGAAAGAAAGTTTGGGTGTGTATAAAATTGGGAGGTGGTCTCCACCGCAATTGGAAAAAGTTGGCCTCCACCATTTTGGCCATATCTCCTGACTCATAGCTCCAAAAAATTATAAAAAAATACCAGCCAAAACTTCAGCTCATGCGCTACAACTTTCATGTTGAAAAGTTTTTTTGGATCAGAGTGGAAGTATTTTTAAAAAATCTTACAAAATCATGTGCTTGATTTTTCTTCCACTAATGCTTCTAAGAAGGATCCCATTTGTTTGAATTATCATAAGGCTCCAAAGCCATGACATTATGAGCCTCACATGCCCTTTGGATGGCTCCAAATCCATTTCATGTCTTTTCTTTTCACATTACACATTTTCCCTTCACCTTCCTCCATTGATCTTTACTCTTCACCCCCCCCTTGGTAAACCGGTCCATGAAATATTTCCATCCAGTGATTTCTTGGATTTCCCAAGAGGTTGTTCTCACCCTCTTCTTTATTTCAAACCTCCAAATGTACAAAAAATCAACAAATCAGAGAAGGCTTACACCTCTATGGAATAACTAGTGTTGGCCCTCATGTTTGTAGTAATCAAATTTCGGCCATATTTGTTTCCAAAGAGGTTTATGATCATCACTGTGGAGGATATGTTTCCCTATGCACTACAACGTATGCAAATCTTTGACAAAATAACAAAGTGGGTGGTCCGACTTCAAGAGTTTGATTATACAGTGCAGGTTGAAAAAACAACTTGAGCATGCCTGGCTGATATTTTGACAAATAGGTGCTATGAGAAAAATTTCAGGGTGAAAAGAAAGGACCTTCCACCACCCCCATCCATAAAGACTCTTGTAGATGCTTATAGCCTCTACTTTGATGGTGCATACAAGAGAACTAAGGATAAGGCAGTCGTAGGCATTGTTGTTTTCTCTCCTTTAGGAGAGAAAATATATGGTGAAGGAATCATCTTGGAAGGTGTCCACTCTAACAATGAGGTAGAATATCAAGCTTTAATTCATGGTCTTTGTTGGTGTCTTAGTAATTCAATCGAGAGGTTGAATGCTTTTGGAGACTCCATGCTATTGGTAAGGCAGATGCAAGGTACATGGGCATGCAAAAATACAAACCTCTCTAGTAAAATGAGAGAGGCCAAATCTCTTATGAGAAGATTTAGGGAGGCACAAGTACATCATGTGCCAAGAGACCAGAACAAGGATGCTGACCATCTAGCATCATCAAAGCTGAATGAGTCAATGGTGGGAGCAGTGGATATCAAACCCCCACTTCAACAAGGCAAGGAAAACTTAGAAGATATTCTACACCTCTTAGAGCAAGGAGAAGCTCCCAAACACCTGACGAAGGGAGAAAGATAGTGGCTAGCTCGGAAGGCTACAAGATATCGCATGGTAAATGCTAGTTTGTATTGTTTTGGTAAGGATGGTGTGCTTAGGAAAGTGCCTTCAAAATGGGAAATTGAAGAAATCTTAAAAGCTTGCCATGATGATGTGTGTGGAGGCCACTTTGCACACAACATCACAAGTAGAAAGGTTCTACAAGCCGGCTTTACTTGGCCCAATCTACACCGAGATGTCAAATATTGGTGTCAAACATGTGAAGAATGTCAGAAATCAGGACCATGATGGCTCATAGCAGAACCCCAAACCCCAATCAAGGTCTATGAACCCTTTGAGAAGTGGAGAATTGATGCCATAGGGCCTCTACCACGCACTCCATCAGGAAAAGAGTATATTATCATGGGGGTAGATTACATGACTAGATGGGCCGAGGCTATGCCAACTAGAAGAATCATTGCTAAGGAAGTGAGTAAATTCATCTTTGACCACATTTGTTGTAGGTTTGGTACCCCTCTTGAAATACTATCAAATAGAGGACCAGGGTTTAGAGCTAATGTGGTGGGTGAACTCATGTAAAAGCTAAATATTCAATGACGACACTCTACCCCTTACTACCCTCAATGCACTGGATTGGTGGAAAAGGTAAATGGAATGATTTGTAAAATCATCAGCAAACAGGTACATTCAAGTCCCCGGGATTGGGACAAGCACCTTAGTGGAGCTCTATGGGCTTACAAAACCTCCTTCAAAACCATGTTAGGGTTCACACCTTTTCATCTAGTTTATGGACAAGAGGCTCTTTTGCCTATTGAGGTGAAATTAGCTAGCCTTCGGGTATTAGGTGGCATAGTAGGCTTTCAAAAGGAGAAGTTGCATCAAAGATTACTGGGCCTAGAGAGGCTACAATTGAATTGTGAAGAAGCCATCAACCACTACTCCCAGGAAGTTGAGAAGCGTAGAGAAAATTTCAACAAGAAGCTAACAGATAAAAACATCAAGGAGGGATCTTTAGTGCTTTGATATGACAATCGCTTTGATAAAAGAAAGGATGGCAAGTTTCTCTACCAGTGGGAGGGACCGTTTTGGGTCACAAAAAAATTCAACAATGGCTCCTACAAACTTCAAGACATTGAGGGAAAAGTGCATAAGACCAGGGTAAATGGATGGCGCTTAAAACCCTATCACATCAGGGTGGGGTCAGCTCAAGATACCAAAGAGCGTCTAGAGGCATAAATACCTCTAGCCAGGTTTTGGGGGGCTATATGATTCGAGAAAATCACACAGGCCTCATGAAGGATGTTTTTGGATCTTTTTGTAGGAGGGCAGCACCAATGGCCTCTTCTCCCATGCTAGGGTTTACAAAGAATGTTTCTTTCCAACAAGACTGGAGGATTATAGGAAGTGACCCCAACATTTTCTTTATCTCCTTAAAATGTCCTTCACTTTTTTCACTCCATACAAGTGTTTCTTGGCGTGTCAGTTACTAGGATATATGGCCTAAGAGAGTAGGTGTATAAATCTACCCAAATATCTTAGCTTTTGTAATAAGGAGACTAATTGTTTGATGGAGGTTGGGGAAGGTAGAGCTAGCAATGTTTCTACCTTTTTTGGATCTACCTCAATTCCTTCAATTGACACTATATGCCTTAGTAGAGTAACCTTGTTTTCCCTAATGTGACATTTATCCTTATTTAGTTGTCTACCCAACCTAGCCAAGCAAGTAAATCCTTCATCAACCTTGCGTAGATGTATGTTCCTTGAGCTGTAACTACAAAATTCATCTATGAAAACCCTTATGGACTTACCAAAGTAAGGTTGGAAGACCATATTCATGAATCGTTGAAATGTTGCTGGGGTATCTGTGAGACCAAAGGGCATGACCCGAAAGGCAAAACAGCCCCATGGTATGACGAAAGTGGTCTTCTTTTGATCCTCCTCTGCAATGCGAATTTGGAAGTAGCCAGAGTAGCCATCACACACTGTATACCACTCATGTCCCACTACTTTATTCAAGATTTCATCCTGAAATGGGAGAGGGAAGTGGTCCCTCTTTGTTGCAGCATTTAGTGGCTTGTAATCTATGCATACTTGCCACTTACCATTTTTCTTTGGCCTCACTACTACTGGGGAGACCCATTCTGAATCTCCCACTGGGTATATGAATCCTACATTCAAGAGTCTCTTCACCTCCATCAACAGTGCATCTTGTTGCACAACTCCCAATCTTCTCAATCTTTGTACTACACGTTTGATTACTTCTTTGAGTTGGATGTGATGCTTCACTGTAGTGACACCTGTAATGTGAGTATAATCAGAAATAAACAATGATGCATGCTTCTTGAGAACATTCACATAACCCTCCCTTTCTTCATCCTTTATATCCTTGGATATCATCTTCTCTAGGCTAGCATCCCACACATCTTCTCCTTGGATTCTTGGGTTGTCTTCTGATGAGGTAGGTTCCTTTAAGGTGACGTTGTCAAGCATTTTTCTAAAAACTGAAATCCCCTAGTCAAATTGTAGTTAGGTTTGATTTTTGCTAGCTTAGTTGTTTGTGTGACAGTTTGTTTTGTTGTTTTGTAGTTGGATTTCTTGTGTTTGTCTAGCATAGGATTTGTTTCTCTAATTTTGTTTGATTTGTTGAGTGTGAAACTTGATAGCCTTGGTCGAGCTTGGTATTTTTTTTAACAGGATAAAGCTTGTGTTTTTCAATAGCTATTGAACATTGAGGAACAAGGTATGTTTTTTTGTCGAGACTCTTGCACATCACGGGGATAATGGATTCACGAGCACTTCACATTGCACTTCTTGATGCAGTACACTCGGGGGTCGTCTCCTGTTCTTATCAAATACTTCAATGCCCTAGGTTGGGATTAAGCACATTTTGCACCATCATTGAGCATTAGCACGGTGTCAAAGAGTTTACTGTCCATGATATAAATCATGGGATTCTTATAAACACAGAAGAGTTTCACTGGAAGTTATATGAGATATTTGCATACAAAATTCAGGCATTGTCATCCAATAACCACCTTAGTTACACAAGTTCTTTTGTATTTAGCATATAATTTTCACTAAAAAATATGGTCAAAACCCAAAAATGATGCCAAAAACTGTCAAAAGTCCACTAGGTCCACATGGGACCAGAAGTAACTGACTTAGGTGACCAGCAAGTGGCCTAGGCTAGTCAAAAAGTGACCAAGGAGGACTGAGCAGAGAGCAGCCCGCTTTTTTTGGTGCAAAATGTGGGCTGCACTGTCTGAGGGAAACTGGAAGAAAGCTGGAGCTGAGATGCATGAAATGGAGCATGCAAACTGAAGATGAACATGCCCAACTACTGAAGATGTAAACATGGTGAGAGGTCCACTTCTCTGCCTCTTTGGTCTGACGAAAATACATGCTGAAACTGTCTATAAAAGAGGGAAAATCTGAGAGAAGAGGATTCAGCCTGCTCTTATGCACGACTTCTCTCATTTTGTTTACCTTATTCTTGGTCCAATGAAGTCTGACTTGTACCCAAGTACTTGAGTGACTTTGGGGCAAGCAAAGGGTAAGGATATTGAAGACTTATGGATTGTTATGGGCTGAAATAACCAGTCATAAACAGGGCAGCCCACTGTTTTGATCTATTTTTATGAGCAAACATGGGTTTTTTATGGTTGTAATGGAGGAAAATGACCTCTTTTCTTCAGGACATTGTTCGTAGATGATCAAAAGTGCTTCTTCTTGAGTTTATGCACTCATTTTGAACTTGATTATGGGCTGGAATTTTCTGTTTTAAAACAAGGATGAAGCTAAAATTACACTTTTCCCATTTATTTCATGTATCTTTGGCCCAAATCTTGGATGCATTTGATTCTATCAACAATATACTTGACCCAAAGGATTGAAATCTATCTATGTACATGAAATAAATGGCATTAGAGTGAGCATTTGACATTCATAAATGAATTGGAAATCTGAAAATATCCTTTATGAAATGATGTATGTATCCTGAAGCATTTGATGTAATCAAGTTAGTCTTATTCCTTCTGTTCATGTATGCTATGTACAAAGTGAGAAGGCTTGAATTCCTCTTCCGTACTTAAATCATTTCTAAACCCCGAAATCTTATTAAAACCCAATCCATCTTTCCTTTCTAAATCTTGAATCCTAAACTCTTCTTCTGCACTAAAAGCCCCGGTGGTAGACCTTCAACTCTTAACGCGACGACAGTGGTGAACCCGACGTGAAGGTCCGCTGCGGAAGAAGAAGTCCAATGGGAGAATCATCAAGCTCGGGAGGAGATGCTTTGCAACAGTTGGTTCGTCTAATGCAAGAGAGCCAAGAACAACAGCTGCAATTTCAGCAGCAGTTGCAATTGCAACAACAACGGAGACAAGAAGAAGAGCGGATTGATGTTGCTGCCATTAAGGCCTTAGAAGCAGTTGGGCATGAGCTCAAGCAATTTAATGGGGAAAATGTGTCCTCTTTTATTTGTCTCTACATTGACAAGATGGTCTTCTTTGGAGTTCATCAACATGCCTAGAGCCGTTACTTTTCCCGCATGGCTGTGCATGGTCTCCAGGACCGAATTCATGGTCTTTCCCAAAAAGATGCCGGATGGACTGTGTTCAAAAAGGCTCTTTGAGAAGAATTTTTCCTTGAAGATTATGGTCTTATGACAAAGAAAATCTTTACCGAATGGATCGAAAGGCCCAATAAGGGTCTAACTGCTACTACTCTTCATCGAGAATTTGAAAGCAAATTTGCCCAACTAGATCTCGATGATCAACAAGGTATGGAAAGTCAAAAGATTGAGTTATTTTTAAAAGCTGCAGATTCTTCTCTTTAGGAAAAATTTACTGACCGACGTGAAGACCCTGACTTTGAGTCAGGATTGAAGACTGCTTGGAGTGATGTCACTGAAGCAGTTAATATGATTGCTCGAAGAGAGCGATTGCGCCTAAGATGGGGATCGACCCCTGTAACAACTGATTCTGTGAAGGAGCCTGTTCTAGCTTCTCGACCTCCTGTCTCTATGGCCGAGCAATCAAGAAATTATGTTGTTCCTTCTCCAAAGAAGGATGTTATGGATGAATTAATTAAAAGCATGCGGGATCTCCATCTTAATTTAACATAAATTAATTCTAAAGTAGAAAGGCTTGATGTTAAAGTAGAAAAAAGGAGTCGGTCAACCGCCCAAAGACCTGCACGAGAAGGCTTTAAAAGACGTTGCATTTGGTGTGATAGCCTTCAACATGACAAGAGGGAGTGCGGAGCATTCCGTGAAGCTGAAGCACAAAAATTAGTATTTTGGAAGGATGGTAAAATTCATGCAACCGAAACCGGGCTTCCTCTTGAGCCAAACTTCAGTAACGGTGGCATGAAGAAAAGATTGGAAGATTTGGCAACAAGAACAGCCTACGCAGCTATTGATGCTACAACTTATGGGTTGCAAATTGAGCCAACTAATGAAATTGTTAAAGCATGTAAAACTAATGCAAAATCTAAAGAGTGAACGCAGGCCTTGGAACACATGGAGCAAGGCAAGGCAACTAAGGATGATTTAACCACTGCCAGTCAATGTATTCGAGGGAGAACCGGATGGTCCGAGCCTGTGGATTCATTTTCATCTTTTGTCCGACTAGCTGAAATTAATAATCAAGAAGCCATGATAGAAGAAAAGAGAAGAAGAGATGAAGATGTTGCTGGTCCTTCCTCTTCAGGACTGACTAAACGTATAACAAGAAGTAAACCAGATCAACAGAAGGCTGTTGAAAATCCGCCACCACCAGAATTTGACATGGGAGATGCCCCTCAAGCAAAGAAGACAGAAGGAAAAAGAAAAAGCAAACATCCCAGTTACAAGTTGCAGTCTGACATAGAGACCGCAACGGAATCTTAAACAGATCCTAGAAGAAAGAATTATTGGAAGTAGAATTGAATTTACATTAGGTGAAATTCTCAATATTGCAAAACGAGGATTTCATAATGTAATAATTGATGTAATTAAACGAAAAAGACAATATGTTGGTGAGGAAACTGAAGAATATGTACATGCTTTTTTGCAAGTACTTCATGTGTATTTGCAGGATGAAGAGAAGTTGAAAACTCAAGGGATTTGATTGGAGGCAATCAAAGAATTGATTGTAGCCATAGAAGCCAAAGATGAAGACATTTATGAAGCAGAAGCTGAAGAAGCCATAATGGTGGAAACTTCTCAATCTAAAGTGTAGCCCATGCATAAGAAAGAGACTTTTCTTCACAACATGCAGGAAGAAAGTGAAACTCACTTTATTCCAAGTAGTCACTATTCACGTACCCATTGGGCAAGGGTGACTACTGAAACTGTTGTAAAAATCGGTGAGAAAGAAACTCCATGCATTGCCCTTATAGACCATGGTTCAGAAATTAATGTTATGTCAAGAAGTCTCTATGAGAATGGTGGATGGCCCATTGATGTGGACCCAGGGTGGCGCATGAAGGCAGCCAATAACTCTTCTGGCGATCTTTATGCAGCATGTCCTTATGTACAAGTTACTATTGGTAATGTAAAAGATGAATTTCATTTCTTTGTTCAAGATTCCTGCAGTTATCCAATCATTCTTGGACAACCATTTATTTCCGAGTCTCGTTTAGAGACAAAGGCTCTTGATGATTATTCATTATATGCTCGGATAAGAAGCAAGGACAATGATAAAGCTGTTCAATTCCTAACTGTCTGTGTTAATCACCATCGGAATAGGGATCGATTGAGAGATCATCCTGTTCCTCCTAATGCCCGAGAATTTAAGGGTTTTCGGGTAGCGCTGCTATAAGTGGAGGCTATGGCAGTGCATCATGTCACAAAAAATTGCCTCCACATATAAAGGAGGCAAGGCCAAAAGCTCATTTGCAGGTTTTTTCAGCCAATGGAGTGGGCTATTATAAATAGTTTTCAGCCATGAATAGGGCTGAAAGAAAGTATTTGAGTCATATGGAGCAAGAGCTGAAGCAAATTGATGTTTTACCTAAAGATGAAGAAATTTCAAGACTATTTTATGGGCTGAATTATAATGATACAATGGATGAAATTTATACAGCCATTCATGTAGAAAATCAAGCTGAAAATCAGTCCATACAGGTATGTACATTGGATATGTATGACATAATTCAAGAATTTACAGATTATGAAGCTTTTGGACAGCCAAACAAGGAAGAAGCAAGAGTAGAAACAAAATATAAAACAATTGATAAGAAGGTCAAGCAAGTAGCTACTCCTCTACCACCTGAAAGCAAAGGATTGGCAGAAAGGGTATCCAAACAACCAAGCCTTCCTTATCCTAAAGATATTGGTCACCAATTTACAGATGAAAGTCTACAAAAGCTGAAAATTGGTGAAGACTCTTTCCTCTTGCCATAGCTGAAAAACAAATCTTCATGCAGATGTTAAAGAACCATGGTAAAGCCTTTTCATTTCAGCCGCATGAAATCGGCTGTGTGGATCCAAGCATTGTGGCACCAATGGTAATTTTTACGGTCCCACATGTGCCTTGGAATCTTAAACCAATTCCGGTTCCAAGGGTGCATTTGCCTAAGTTATTGGAACTTTCAAATGAAAAGATAAAAATGCGAATATTGGAGCGATCTTGAGTTCCATATTCCAACCAATGGTTTACTGTACCAAAGAAGAATGAATCTTTACGATTCATTCAAGATTTACAACCCGTCAATAAAGTCACTATTAGAAATGTTGCATCAGGACCAATTGTGGATGAGTTTGCTAAAGCTTTTGCAGGTAGGGCAATCTATTCCATGGGAGACTTATATTCATGCTACGACCAATTTCAGCTTGCTTTGGAAAGCCGTGACATTACTACAATGAAGACGCCTCTTGGCCTAGTCCGCATGTGTACTCTACCTCAAGGGGCTACGAATTCAGTAGCTCACATGATGAATGCCATGCATAAAGTATTGAGGGATTATATTCCTCAATTGACTCTTCCTTTCCTTGATGATGTTCCAATCAAAGGATGTGAAGTTCATGAGAAAAATGAAGAACTCAATGAACTTGGATGTCGAAAGTTTGTTTTTGATCATATTAATGATTGTGCTCAAATCCTGTCTAAATTAGAAGAAGTTCATCTTACTCTTTCAGGAGCTAAATCTGTTTTTGGAGTTGAAGAAGTCCTTGTGGTCGGTCATATGTGTGGACCATATGGCCGAAAGCCTTCTCCATCTAAAATAAATGCAATCAACAAAATGCAAGAGGAATGTATAAATGTTTCAGAAGTGAGAAGATTTCTTGGTGCATGTGTCTTCTACCTTATTTGGATACCACATTTTGCTCATGTTGCTGAAAGTCTTTATCAGCTTCTAAGAAAGGGCCAAAGGTTTCTATGGACAAAAGAACACACTCAGGCTATTCGGAAACTCAAGAAAATGCTGACTTCAGCTCCCACTTTAAAGAGGGCTAACTACTCTAATGGACATCCCATTATACTCACAGTTGACACAAGTCCTATTGGAATAGGATGGGCAGTTGGTCAAGACGACCTTGAAGGCAACAGATATGTAATCCGCTTTGGAGCAAAGGTTCTTAATGAACGACAAAGAAGGTATGCTCAAATTAAAAGAGAGCTTTGGGGAGTAGTAACTACATTAAAATGTAACAGGGAGTACTTCATCGGCGCACATGTTATAGTTGAGACAGATTGCCTTCCACTCTTGGGCATGATAGCCAACTGTTCCACTCCTGACATAGCCATGCTAAGATGGATAGCCTATATTAAATCCTTAAATCCTGATTTGAAACATATTGCAGGTAGAGATAATCCAGTTGTTGACATGCTTTCACGAGCCAAATATATGGATGAAGAAGAAATGATGGATGAAGAAGAATCATTTATAAATGACGCTGTTAATGCATGTACAACAAAAATTACAGCAAGAACAACAGGCTTAGCTGATAAAACAACTTTTACATCGGCCAGGATGGATGAATCAACTAAAGAAGGACAATGGTCAGCTAGTAAACAGCATATTCCATGTTTTGTTATGGTTTGTTCACACTTTAAAGAAGAATATTATGCAGATGATTGGCTAAAAATTGGCCAATTTTTGAGCACTATGACAAAGAAGGAAGAATGGACTCATGAAGATTTCAAGAGAATTAAGAGAAAAGCCTATGGTTTTTTTCTTAAAGATGGCTACCTTTGGAGGCATGCAAAAAAGAAAGGAAGGGCACCTATTCGTGTCTTAGGTGACAAAAAGACACAAAGACAGGTCATGCAAGAATTCCATGAAAGCCTATTGACTGGTCATAGAGGCATATGGGGTACTTTTGCCAAAATAAAAGAAAAATTTTGGTGGCAAAACATGTATAAAGACATTGAGCATTTTGTTGATTCTTGTCATGCTTGTCAAATGTATTCTATGGTAAAGCATAGAGATGGGCTTCAGCCTACCTATCCTTTATCCATTCACTATAGATGGGTTATTGATTTAGTAACCATGCCTACAGGAATTTGGAACATGAGATATCTAATACTTGCTAGAGAAGATCTCACAAATCAAGTGGAAGGAAAGGCCTTGACAACAAAGTCCACTCATGCTGTTTGTAGATTTTTACTTGAAGAAGTATTTTGTAGGTATGGATGTGTTGCTAAAGTAACTGCTGATAGAGGAGAATTGGATGCCGATGAAGCTCGCCATTTCTTTGCTCAATCGGAAATTAAGTTATCTCTTACTTCAGCCTACAATCCTGAAGGCAATGGTAAGAGTGAAAGAGGCCATCAACCAATTCTTAAAGCTTTAGCAAAATCATGCAAAGGAAAGTTGAGGGAATGGCCTAAAATGCTACCATTCGCATTATGGGCTGATAGAACAACCCATAGTGCAGTAACAGGATATATGCCAGCTGAACTCATGTATGGACAGCCACCTATTATGCCTATTGAGGAATCCATTGTCACATGGAGTATCTTGCCTTGGGATGAAGACATGAACAAGGAAGAATTGTTGTCTTTATGCATAAGGCAACTTGAAAGAAGGCCAGAAGATGTTAAAATAGCCATTGAAAGGCTAAAAATAGCAAGAGTAAAGAATAAGAAGAGGTTTCATAAGCACCATCAACTCCGTCCAAGAGCTATTCAAGAGAATGACTCGGTTCTTGTTTATGATAGCAGCCTGGACAATCAACATAGTGCTCATAGGAAGTTAGCCAAGCGATGGTTTGGACCATATGTTGTAAAAGTAGTACATCATAATGTTACTTAGTCTTTGGCTGAAATGGATGGGACCACGATTAAGATTCCAATAGCTGGGAAACAAATCAAACTCTTCAAACGAAGAGAATCTTCAACCTATGAACTTGATGACTTAGATATGAGTCCTCTACTTGAAGACATACAGGAAGAAAAAGACTTAAGGAATGAAGATGAAGAAGAAGACCCTCCTTGACCTGTAATCTTATGAAATGGCACATGCCGGAGGATGTGCAGGTTAGGAGGGGGTGAATGTCAAAGAGTTTACTGTCCATGATATAAATCATGGGATTCTTATAAACATAGAAGAGTTTCACTGGAAGTTATATGAGATATTTGCATACAAAATTCAGGCATTGTTATCCAATAACCACCTTAGTTACACAAGTTCTTTTGTATTTAGCATATAATTTTCACATATACCAGTACATTTATGAAAAATAAGTCTATGGGAACCTATAACTTGGACATCTGGAAGTAATTGACAGTCTGTTGGATAAATCACATTAATTCAGGTACAAAAAATATGGTCAAAACCCAAAAATGATGCCAAAAACTGTCAAAAGTCCACTAGGTCCACATGGGACCAGAAGTAACTGACTTAGGTGACCAGCAACTGATCTAGGCTGGTCAAAAAGTGACCAGGGACTGAGCAGAGAGCAGCCCACTTTTTTTGGTGCAAAATGCGGGCTGCACAGTCTGAAGGAAACTAGAAGAAAGCTGGAGCTGAGATGCATGAAATGGAGCATGCAAACTGAAGATGAACAGGCCCAACTACTGAAGATGTAAACATGGTGAGAGCTCCACTTCTCTACCTCTTTGGTCTGTCGAAAATACATGCTGAAACTGTCTATAAAAGAGGGGAAATCTGAGAGAAGAGGATTCAGCCTGCTCTTATGCACGACTTCTCTCATTTTGTTTACCTTATTCTTGCTCCAATGAAGTCTGACTTGTACCCAAATACTTGAGTGACTTTGGGGCAAGCAAAGGGTAAGGATATTGAAGACTTATGGACTGTTATGGGCTGAAATAACCAGTCATAAACAGGGCAGCCCACTGTTTTGATCTATTTTTATGAGCAAACATGGGTTTTTTATGGTTGTAATGGAGGAAAACGACCCCTTTTCTTCAGGACATTGTTCATAGATGATCAAAAGTGCTTCTTCTTGAGTTTATGCACTCATTTTGAACTTGATTATGGGCTGGAATTTTCTGTTTTAAAACAAGGCTGAAGCTAAAATTACACTTTTCCCATTCATTTCATGTATCTTTGGCCCAAATCTTGGATGCATTTGATTCTATCAACAATATACTTGATACAAAGGATTGAAATCTATCTATGTACATGAAATAAATGGCATTAGAGCGAGCATTTGACATTCATAAATGAATTGGAAATCTGAAAATATCCTTTAAGAAATGATGTATGTATCCTGAAGCATTTGATGTAATCAAGTTAGTCTTATTCCTTCTATTCATGTATGCTATGTACAAAGTGAGAAGGCTTGAATTCCTCTTCCGTACTTAAATCATTTCTAAACCCCGAATCTTATTAAAATCCAATCCATCTTTCCTTTCTGAATCTTGAATCCTAAACTCTTCTTCTGCACTAAAAGCCCCAGTGGTAGACCTTCAACTCTTAACGCGATGACAATGGCATGAGGTCCGCTGCAACTATATGTAGTAAATTTTAGATGCATGCGCACATGAGAGAGCACCTATCATTGAGCACGCACATTTCTTGCACGCACCATTTCGGGAGAGTGATGTGAGATTATGGCAGGTGGAGCAGAGTATATCATGTCTTCTTATTAGAGTTGAGAGGTGAGGATAAGGAATTTTAAATTAATAAGGAATTTTGTTTGTATTTTGCATGACGCACGATCACATCTACATAGGCTAGGCACGATTCTTCAATGCATACATTATTTTATGTGTAGCATGGATTGATTGATTGCATATCATAGATCAATTGCATATTTTTTCAAATCATGTATGGCTGAGCACGAAGTTCTTCCCAAATCATATTTCTGCTAGGACACATTGCAAGAAATAAAATTCCAAGAATGGCTTTGATCCTAGCATTCAGAAAGATGCAGCTGTTCCAGTAACACATGATAGGTTGAGTTTGTGGTTGAAGGAAGGCACTGCTGATTAGGGCAGTAAACATCCTCAAAATAACCAATCAAAGTATACCGGAGGATTTGATGCCACTGTAGTAATGATGAGGCCAACCCTACATAGTTCTAATTTCTGGAAAGTCTAGCCATCTTGAACATACTCAAAGTGACGTGCATTATCGAGATACAGCAGGAGGTATAGGACATAATGTAGAGCTGTCTTTGATGATGCCTCATGGAGATAGAGCATGAAATACTAGCAGCTCAACTTGGACCCATGCACATAAAATTGAGAAGAAAAGCAAGTTGTTGCAGGTAGATAAATCAGGAGAAGCAACTAGCTTGTTTAATGCAAAAGTGCAAGCTCATTATCTTAAGGACTATGCCACAACACGTCAGGGAAACATAAGCTCGTGTCATGGAGATGCTGCAGAGGATAGAGTGCACGTCAAAAATAGCTTGTTGTCTAGAGATACAACACCAGAAGCAAGCTGTCAAAGCATGCATGGAAGTATATCAAGCACTATCAAGCATAGCACCATACCAGTAGATGCGCACTTACCATGTGCATATGAAGATAAAGCAGAGGCTTTAATTGACTCGCAGCAAGTATCTCAATCAGTGGATGCTAGCCTGCGAAAGGAAGGGTCAGATTCTACAAGCAAGCCAACCTTTGTAGACAGCAAGCCATGTGTTTATGGTGATAGAACTGGGGATTCAAGCAAGTTGAGACATGGGACGAGATCAAGGGCAGCACTGGTGTAGTTGAATAGTCCAGCTGATTCAAACCTCCTGGTCCATAGTGGAGATGTTGCATTCTGTGAGTACAGAGACAGAGATGGGGATGTGACACCGCTTACCTATAGATGTATGGAAGATGAGCTATCTGCACTGATGACTCAGAATATAGGAACTTCAAGCATTCGAGCTATGCAGAGAGAAGAGAGGCAGGTTTGCCAAATATTTGTGAAGTAGGAGGTGTTGAGGTCGTGTCTACACCCGAGAAACAAATTGAGCACTCATGCTTGTGTGGAGATTGGCCAAGAGATGTCAACAATCTCAAATGTAAAGGTATAGCTAGAGAGTCATGTTCCCAAGGAGAGGGGGATTTTAGCAAAGAGCTGCTGGAGCATTTAGCAGCTCAGGTTAGGCTTAATGGATTGAAACCACATCCATTTATTGATGAGTTCATTCCTACTCTGAATGGGGATGATGGTATTTGCTACACTCACCCTGAGAAGTTCCCAGGAATCCGCTGTGATGACAGCAGCATTCATTTTTTCATAGGCCATCACAGGCCTATATGACAGGCAATCAGAAGTGCAGAAAGATTCCATCAGCTGAAAACTCAGAAGGAACAGGTGAAGTACGCTGACACAAGACTAGCAAGACTCGCCCTATTGTAGATAATGGAAGGCAGTTGGGATGTAAGAAGATCAAGGTCCTCTATGTGTTCTGCTAAGAAAGCAAAACTAGACAAGACCAACTGGGTTATGCATCAATACCACCTAGGTGAGCAAGAGGAGGAAAATAATGGAGAACTTGTGGTCTCCAAAGTGTTCTACCAGACACAGCCAAGACTATTAGGATTGATGCGTAAAGGGGATGATGATGATCTTCAACCAGCTCCTTTGGAACTTACGGGAGGGCCTGCTCCATCTTGCCCCAAACTGGCACCAATGCTACCTCAATCGATCTACAGGCTACACCATCTGCGCCTAAAACCCCAGGCTCTGCTCGTGTACAGATGGCAGTAGGACTCTTGCTTAAGGCGAGGACCTTTGGAGACGACGATGCAGGGAAGAAACGGGCGGTTTGTGTCATTCTCCACGTTTTTTGTGAGAATAAAGGAGGCCCAGTGAAAAATGAAGACAAGAATTCAATAATGGTGCAGTCAAGCCTGCTGATCTTCATGCCAAAGACAAAAAGGGGAAGCTACTAAAGAAGACAAAACTAAAGTGACGAAAGATGAAAATGGAGTGAACAGAAGGACGAGAAATCGGTGGATTGGGAAGATGAACTTTGCTGAAGACAAAGTGGAGTAGAAGTTGATGACATAGCAGACGAAGTTGCTGTGATAATGGGATCAAAACAAAGAAGCAACAGGCGAAATATCCTCGGACTTTGAAGATCGGCGCAGAATGCATTCTATTTTTTTTAGATAGAGAAAAAGGGGGAAAAGGTAGCCGTAGTGGAGGACACCTTGTATGTCAGGGTTTTAGTTTAAAAAAACATGAACCATCTCACGAGCCAAAACAAACGCATTAAAAAAAAGAAAAGCATGGAGTTTTAATAGCTTTTAAGGCTATTTTATAAAGCTTAAACTTTCAAAGTTTAAAAAAATAGTGTGCCTTAGCGTGTCAATGTTCCACCTTATAAAAAGCCTAAGGCTTTTTGGGAAAAGCAAACACTTCTTCAACGTAAGAGAGGATCAAAAAACTATAAAAGGAGAGCAGAGTGTAGAGTTAAGGGCCCCTTCCCTTGTATCTATTTGTCATCTTGTGAGAGATGTGATAGGAGGGTCGCATGCGAGAGATCTTTGGACGTGCTATTGTGGAAAGGGAAGAAGTTAGACTTTGTTGTGCCAAGCTTCAGATCGAGGCTATCAAGGTATGAGAATAAAATTTATTTGGTTGTTGTCAAAATTTTGGATATTTTGTTTGTGAGTTGTCTTGTGTGGTTGTGAGTTTCGTCGAATATTTAAATTTTCATAGTTGAGTTGTGCATTCGACAAGGTCAAATACTTTAACCAGCACTCCTTTACATCTTGTTATCGGGTTGTGAGAGAGGCTAGTTCTCGTTCACCGCTCGCGTAACATCTTTTTTTGTGCCCCCACTGAGGAGTGCCGAAATTTTGACTTTGTTTAAGATTTATGGATTGTTTGCTTGTTTTTAATCATTTTTAAATGGCAAGTTCTTTTCCTGAATTTTATGGTAAAAAAGGAGAGGATCCTCAGCGATTCCTCGAGAAATTAGAGCTTGGATGCATTATCCAGCAAATAAATGACTCAGCACTGAAACTCCAAATTCTGAAATTTCAATTGTTAAATGAAGGTCGTAACTGGTTTGAAGATTATGAAAAGACCCTTAGACTAAGAAATCCTCCTATTCCTATGGAATATGAAGCAACTAAACAAGCGTTTCTTGACTGTTTTAAAGAAACTGAAACTTCACATGACCTTTGGAGAAAAATAGAAACATGCCAAAAGAGAGAAGACTAAACCATATAATTTTTTTCCATAGAGTATGCTAGACTGTGGGATCGTTGGAATGTATCTTTAGGCCCAGGAGAGAGAGCCCCGGAAATGTTAAAAATTAAAAATTTCATTGAAAAATTACAAGGAGATGTGAGGACAAAATTGGAAATTAAAGAACCTAATACTTTTGATGAAGTTGTAATGATTGCTATAGAAAAAGAGAGAAAAATTGAGAAATTTAAAAAAAGAGAGTCATTTAGAACACCTATAGAAGTTGGCAAAGGGAGGAACAGAATTATCAAGTGTTAGCTAGACAAAATACTCAACTAGCACCAGAGTTGAAGATCAATTATCTGGACAAATGCAAAACATGAGGTTAGGAGCATTGAGAGGTTGACCTTTAGGAAGAGGTAATGGAGGATTAATAGGACAACCAAATCAAGAAAATTTGAGAGGGGGAAGAGGAGGAAATGGTAGAGGATATTTTCGTAGACCAATGATAACTTGTTATTCATGTGGAGAAATAGGTCATATAAGTACAAACTGTCCATATCCACCTAGGGCAAGGGGGGATATGTATCCTTTACCTCAAAATTTGCCGAATAGACAGAATGATTTTGGGATAGAAATCAAAAATGATTCTACTTCTCAAGAATCTAAGTTAAAGGAGAAAGAGAAAGGAAAAAGTGCCATAAATTGTATTCTTTTAGAAAATCAAAAAAAAAGAAGAAAATAAAACTGTTGATGTTATGCCTGCAATTAAAAGAAGAAGAGATGCTGAGAGAGATGAACCTGAAACTAGTAAGGCTGGTGAGGAAAGAGGGAGAAAAACAAAGAGTGGAGAAAAGAAATAGAGAAAAGAAGAAAATAAAACGAGAGCACCTAGAAAACATTATCATACTACTGATATTCCTTTGGGAGAAGGAGAAAGTGACTATGATCTAAAGAAAGATATGATGGGTAGGAAAGCTGATATATCTTTTGCTCAATTGATGGAGTTGTGCCCTAGGATGAGATGACAATGGAAGAAATTAGTAAATCCGAAAGGGAAAGAAAGGAAAAAAGGTACTGCAAGAGTTTTAAGTGTAGAGGAGTTATCGGATATTTGTCCTGTAGTAGATGCTTAGTACAAAAACCAAAATATAGGAGAGGCATATATAGATGGAGGAGCACAAATTAGTGTGATTACCCAAGCATGTGTAGAACAGTTTGGACTTCGAATAGTGGCAGGATCTGGTTTTAGAATTAGGCTTGCAAATCATGCTAAAGTGAAATGCATAGGAATAATTCAAAATCTTGAGATCAAGGTTTATGGAGTTGCCATGAAAATTACTTGTCATGTTATGCCAGCAGGGTTAGGAGCATTTTCGCTTATTCTGGGTAGACCTTGGCTTAGGAAAGCAGGAGCAATACAAGACTGGGGGAAAGGAATATTAACAATTTATGACCGTAGAGGAGTAGCAAAGAGAAAGGAATTAGTGAATGAGGATACTAGCGAGGAAGAAGAAGAGGAAAGTGATAGTATGGAAGAAGAAGATGAAACTGAGGAGGGTAGTTCAGAAAGTGATTCAGATCCAAAATTTTCATATATAATAATTGAAAAAATAATAAAATAAAGAAGGAAATATCTCTAGGAAACAGAATAAGGTCAATAACTCATATAGAACCATCAATAGTTACAAGGGTATCAAGAAACAAAAAAAGTCCTAATTTAAATATTCCTTCTAAAGACAAAGGACTCTTGTTCCTGTTAAAAGACGAAGAATCAACTTTAGAAGAAGAAATTCAAAAAAAGTCAAAAACATAAAGGTTAAAACCAAAGGAAATCAAAAAAATGGGTTTTTTAAAGATGATGAAGAAGGAAAATTAGAGGAATTAGAAAAATTAATGGAGTCACCACAAGTCTCAACAAAAAAAAGAGAGTTTCTGGAAAAAAGGTTAAGTCAAGATTTGACAGATGGAGAAAGAAAACAATATCATTCACTTATAAATAAATATCCCAATCTTTTCGCAACTTCATACTTAGAAATCAAAGGAATGAAAGGGGAAGGGCTAAAAATAGAATTGAAAGAAGATGCCAAGCCAGTATGTCAAAAGTTAAAACCCCTAACTTTAGAACAAATATTAGTTTTGAAAGAAGAGGTAGATAAATTGTTGCAGGCCGGGTTTATTTATCCTGTAGAAGATTGAGAATGGGTAAGCACAATAGTTATAGCATCAAAGAAAACGGGAGGTTGGAGAATTTGTGTTAATTATAAGCCTTTAAATGCCGTCACAAAAAGGGATCATTATCCGCTTCCATTCTAGAAGAAATCTTAGCAGGTTATGAAAGGTATAGTGTTTGTGATGGATATTCTGGATATTTTCAATTACCATTGCTCCAGAAGATCAAAAGAAAACGACTTTCATAACACCATGGGGTTGTTTTTGCTATAGAGTTTTAGCTTTTGGACTTACTAATGGACCAGCCTGGTATCAAG
The DNA here is from genome assembly GCF_053477565.2 of Lygodium microphyllum. Taxonomy (NCBI): domain Eukaryota; kingdom Viridiplantae; phylum Streptophyta; class Polypodiopsida; order Schizaeales; family Lygodiaceae; genus Lygodium; species Lygodium microphyllum. The sequence continues at coordinate 26,098,453 of NC_141146.1, read as the reverse complement.
GGAGGATAAATAAAGTACTAGCACTTTACCTAGGAAAGTTTGTTAGAGACTTCATAGATGATATTTGTGTCCATAGTACAAGATTAGAACATTGTGAAAAACTTGGGAAAGTATTTGAAAGATTGGATAGTTACGATTGTCAACTCAATCCAAAAAAATGTAAAATAGCTCAGCCAAAAGTGAAACTTCTTGGTCATGTAGTTTCAGAAAATGGAATAGAACGTGATCCTGAAAAAGTAGAAGCTCTAGTAACCTTAGTATCACCTGTAGATACCAAAGAATTTATGACGTTCATTCATAAGGTAAGATATCTATCAAGATTCATTCCTTTGGCATCTCAGTTACTCTATCCATTACAGATGGTAGCCAAGAAGGATCCTTTAGAGTGGACTAAAGAGGCTGAAGAAGTGTTTCAACAAGTGAAGGAAACTGTGAGCATGCATCATCAGTTCAAGCACCTGATTGGGAAAAGGAGTTCTTTGTGAATCCTTCAGTTGGGGAAGATGCTGTTGGAGCAATTTTAATGCAACAAGGAAGGAATTCTAGATATATGAGACCTATCTATTTCGCAAGTCGAGTGAAGTTGCAAATAGAAAAAACATATACAGAAATAGAGCTGGTAATGTTAAGTGTAATATTTGCTTGTAGAAAGTTTAGGAGATATGTACTACCAAAATCCTTTACTATTTTAACAAGCTATACACTATCACCACAGTTGGTGAATAACTCAAACTTATCAAGAAGAGTAATGAAATGGATAGTTGAACTAGAAGAATTTCAATATAAATTCCAGGTTGAGGATTCAACTAGGGCTACAATAGCAGACCTTTTAACCTATAGAGGAAGTTCTTTTTTACTTAAAGGAAAATTTGGAGAGAAAGAAGAAGAAAAACCAGAAATAGAAAACTCATTCTTGATGTATTTCGATGGATCATATCGTAAGGCACACCAAGCATCTTCGAGAGGAATAGTAGTTTATGATCCTCAAGGAAATTTAATAAAAAAAGAAACAGTTAAACTTAAGGCAACAAGTAATAATGAAGCTGAGTATGCAACCTTACAAGCAGCCATTTTGTTTTGTCGAAGAATGGGAATTCGAAGGTTGAGAATTAGAGGTGATGCTTTACTATTAGTAAAGCAAATACTCAGAGTTTGGCAGATTAAAAATCCCAAATTGAAGAGGTTGTGTAATAGAATTCGAAGAGATCTAAAGCAGTTTGAAGCCTGGAGTTTGAAACATATCTCTAAGGAAGAAAATCAGGAAGCTCACAATGCAGCACAATTAGCAATTTGTCAAGTGTTTGTAATGAAAGTAGATCTCCCTCTCTATAGGGGAAGAGAAGCTCTTGACCTGGAAGAAGAATTTTTGTTAACAAGAAAAGTACCTTCAAGTATTCAAAAAAACAAAAAATATGGGTTTTTAAGAAGAGTTGGAAGATATAAAATGGTGAACGATGTTCTTTATGCTAAAGGAGTGGATTTAATTTTAAGAAGAGTGCCCTGGAAAGAAGAAATATATCACATTTTAGAAACAAATCATGAGGGAGCTTGTGGGGGACATTATTCTTATAAAATAACTTTACAAAAGATTGTAACTGAAGGATATATGTGGCCAAACATTCAAAAAGATGTTAATCATTGGTGCAAATCCTGTCATGAATGTCAAAGAATGAGTAAGAGGATATTGAAACCAGAAACAAGAAAAACAATTCTTGCATATGACATTTTTGAAAAATGGGGAATTGATGCAATTGGTCCATTACCCCATACTTCACGAGGAAAAATATATATTTTGACAGCCGTTGATTATCTTTCTTGATGGGCAGAAGCTAAGGCTGTAAAAAACATCAGAGCCATAGATATGGGAAATTTTATTTATGAAGATATATGCTGTAAATTTGAAACACCTTTAGAGATTTTGTCAGATAGAGGACCAGGTTTTAAGGGAGAATTAATAGACTATCTTTGTGAGAAAATGAAAATAACAAAAAGATTTGCTTCACCATACTATCCTCAATGTAATGGTCTCAACGAGCGATTTAACGGGGAGTTAATAAGAATGATGTCTAAAAAGACAAAAGATCGTCCACAAACATGGGATATTGAATTGCCAAGTGCATTGTGGGCTTATCGTTTAGCAAGGAAAGAAAGTACAGGCTATTCTCCTTTTAAACTAGTTTATGAAAAGGAAGTCTTATTACCTATAGAGGTAGAAATACCGGCTTTAAGGATGATTGAAAAGTTGACTGAAGGAGAGGAAAAAAATTATTTCACAGAAAGGTTGATACAATTACAAGAAGCACAATTAAACAGACAGGAAGTGTGTGATCAATATGAAAAAAATCAAGAAAAAAATTTACAAGAGATTAATAAAAAATGAAAAAAAAATATAAAAAATGGGATTTAGTTTTGAGATACAATAGTAAATTAGATCATACTTTTCAAAATAAATTCCAAACAAAATGGGAAGGACCATTCATGGTTTCTGAAGTTTTTAAAAATGGAACTTATGCATTAGAAAATGTGGATGGGAAAGCACATAAGCAGAGGATAAATGGAAATAGATTAAAGAAATACATATCAAGGTTAATGACAATACAAATAGAGGAGTGGTCTGAACAACAATTTCAACAAAAGAATGAGGAAACTGAATGGATGATAGATGTTGCATCATTATCTGAAAGGAACTGCTGCACATGAATGTTTGCAGACTGGGGGGAGGGCTAAATATGTCAAGCATTTTTCTGAAGACTGAAATCCCCTAGTCAAATTGTAGTTAGGTTTGATTTTTGCTAGATTAGTTGTTTGTGTGATAGTTTGTTTTGTTGTTTTGTAGTTGGATTTCTTGTGTTTTTCTAGCATAGGATTTGTTTCTCTCATTTTGTTTGATTTGTTGAGTGTGAAACTTGATAGCCTTGGTCGAGCTTGGTATTTTTTTGAACAGGATAAAGCTTGTGTTTGTCAATAGCTACTGAACATTGAGGAACAAGGTATGTTTTTTTATCAAGACTCTTGCACATCATGGGGATAATGGGTTCACGAGCACTTCACGTTGCACTTGTTAATGCACTATACTCGGGGGTCGTCTCCTGTTCTTATCAAATACTTCCATGCCATGGGTTGGGATTAAGCACATTTTGCACCATCATTGAGCACTAGCACGGCATGAGGTCCGATGCAACTATATGTAGAAAATTTTAGATGCACGTGCACATGAGAGAGCACCTGTCATTGAGCACGCACATTTCTTGCACGCACCATTTGGGATGTTCATCACAAAGTTAGGAACCTCTGGTTGAGAGGGTAAGGTGGTTGGGAGAGTTCAAGGGTCGTGAAGGACGCCATCAATTGTGAGAAGGGTTATTCATATTTGGTCAACATTTTGAGGACCATCATTTTTTAGAGTGATGTGAGATTATGGGCGGGTGGAGCGGAGTATATCATGTCTTCTTATGAGAGTTGAGAGGCGAGAATAAGGAATTTTAAATTAATAAGGAATTTTGTTTGCATTTTGCATGACGCACGATCACATCTAGATAGGCTAGGCATGATTCTTCAATGCATACATTATTTTATGTGTAGCATGGATTGATTGATTGCATATCATAGATCAATTGCATATTTTATCAAATCATGTATGGTTGAGCACGAAGTTCTTCCCAAATCATATTTCTGCTAGGACACATTGCATGAAATAAAATTCCAAGAATGGCTTCAATCCTAGCATTCAGAAAGATGCAGCTGTTCCAGTAACACATGATAGGTCGAGTTTGTGGTTGAAGGAAGGCACTGCTGATCAGGGCAGTGAACATCCTCAAAATAACCAATCAAAGTATACCGGAGGATTTGATGCCACTGTGGTAATGATGAGGCCAACCCTACATAGTTCTAATTTTTGGAAACTCTAGCCATCTTGAACATACTCAAAGTGACATGCATTATCGAGATACAGCAGGAGGTATAGGACATAATGCAGAGCTGTCTTTGATGATGCCTCATGGAGGTGGAGCAGGAAATACTAGCAGCTCAACTTGGACCCATGCACATAAAATTGAGAAGAAAAGCAGGTTGTTGCAGGTAGATAAATCAGGAGAAGCAACTAGCTTGTTTAATGCAGAAGTGCAAGCTCATTCTCTTAAGGACTATGCCACAACACGTCAGGGAAACATAAGCTCGTGTCATGGAGATGCTGCAGAGGATAGAGTGCAGGTCAAAAATAGCTTGTTGTCTGGAGATAGAACACCAGAAGCAAGCTGTCAAACCATACCAGTAGATGCACACTTACCATGTGCATATGAAGATAAAGCAGAGGCTTTAATTGACTCGCAACAAGTATCTCAAGTAGTGGATGCCAGCCTACGAAAGGAAGGGTCAGATTCTACAAGCAAGCCAACCTTTGTAGACAGCAAGCCATGTGTTTATGGTGATAGAACTGGGGATTCAAGCAGGTTGAGACATGGGATGAGATCAGGGGCAGCACTGGTGCAGTTGAATAGTCCAGCTGATTCAAACCTCCTGGTCCATAGTGGAGATGTTGCATTCTGTGAGTACAGAGACAGAGATGGGGATGTAACACCGCTTACCTATAGATGTATGGAAGATGAGCTATTTGCACTAATGACTCAGAATATAGAAACTTCAAGCAGGTCGAGCTATGCAGAGAGAAGAGAGGCAGGTTTGGCAAATATTTGTGAAGTAGGAGGTGTTGAGGTCCTATCAACACCTGAGAAACAAATTGAGTACTCATCCTTGTGTGGAGATTGGCCAATAGATGTCAACAATCTCAAATCTACAGGTATAGCTGGAGAGTCATGTTCCCAAGGAGAGGGGGATTTTAGCAAAGAGCTGCTGGAGCATTTAGCAGCTCAAGTCGAGCTTAATGGATTGAAACCACATCCATTTATTGATGAGTTCATTCCTACTCTGAATGGGGATTATGGTATTTGCTACACTCACCCTGAGAAGTTCCCAGGAATCCACTGTGATGACAGTAGCATTCATTTTTTCATAGGCCATCACAGGCCTATATGACAGGCAATCGGAAGCTCAGAATGATTCCATCAGCTGAAAACTCAGAAGGAACAGGTGAAGTACGCTGGCACAAGACTAGCAAGACTCGCTCTATTGTAGATAATGGAAGGTAGTGGGGATGTAAGAAGATCAAGGTCCTCTATGTTAGTTCTGGTAAGAAAGCAAAACCAGACAAGACCAACTGGGTTATGCATCAATACCACCTAGGTGAGCAAGAGGAGGAAAATAATGGAGAACTTGTGGTCTCCAAGGTGTTCTACCAGACACACCCAAGACTATTAGGATTGATGCGTAAAGGGGATGACGATGATCTTCAACCAGCTCCTTTGGAACTTACAGGAGGGCCTGCTCCATCTTGCCCCAAACTGGCACCAGTGCTACCTCAAAGGATCTACAAGCTACACCATCTGCGCCTAAAACCCCAGGCTCTGCTCGTGTACAAATGGCAGTAGGACTCTTGCTTAAGGCGAGGACCTTTGGAGACGACGATGCAGGGAAGAAATGGGCGGTTTGTGTCATTCTCCACGTTTTTTGTGAGAATAAAGGAGGCCCAGTGAAAAACGAAGACAAGAATTCAATAATGGTGCAGTCGAGCCTACTGATCTTCATGCCAAAGACAAAAAGGGAAAGCTACTAAAAAGGACAAAACTAAAGTGACGAAAGATGAAAATGGAGTGAACAGAAGGACGAGAAATCGGTGGATTGGGAAGATGAACTTTGCTGAAAACAAAGTGGAGTAGAAGTTGATGACATAGCAGATGAAGTTGCTGTGATAACGGAATCAAAACAAAGAAGCAACAGGAGAAATATCCTCGGACTCTGAAGATCGGCGCAGAATGCATTCTGCTTTTTTAGATAGAGAAAAAGGGGGAAAAGGTAGCCGTAGTGGAGGACACCTTGTATGTCAGGGTTTTAGTTTAAAAAAACATGAACCATCTCACAAGCCAAAACAAACGCGTAAAAAAAAAAGAAAAGCATGGAGTTTTAATAGCTTTTAAGGCTATTTTATCAAGCTTAAACTTTCAAAGTTTAAAAAAATAGTATGCCTTAGCATGTCAACGTTCCACCTTATAAAAAGCCCAAGGCTTTTTGGGAAAAGTAAACACTTCTTCAACGTAAGAGAGGATCGAAAAACTATAAAAGGAGAGGAGAGTGTAGAGTTAAGGGCCCCTTCCCTTGTATCTATTTGTCATCTTGTGAGAGATGTGAGAGGAGAGTCGCATGCGAGAGATCTTTGGACGTGCTATTGTGGAAAAGGAAGAAGTTAGACTTTGTTGTGCCAAGCTTCAGATCGAGGCTATCAAGGTATGAGAATAAAATTTATTTGGTTGTTGTCAAATTTTTGGATATTTTGTTTGTGAGTTGTCTTGTGTGGTTGTGAGTTTCGTCAAATATTTAAATTTTCATAGTTGAGTTGTGCATTCGACAAGGTCAAATACTTTAACCGGCACTCCTTTACATCTTGTTATCGGGTTGTGAGAGAGGCTAGTTCTCGTTCACCGCTCGCGTAACAACGCCCATAACTTCGAGAGTGCTATCACTCTCTCCACTTGAACTCTCTTCCTCTTCTACCGATGAGGAACATCCACTTGAGCTCCACTCATCAGCAGACGTTTCTAGTTCAAGGTTCTCTTGACGCCCACTCTTCAAGTTGTAACCACCTTTTGATCGTGGCCACCCACCTTACGTGGCCTCAACTCCAGATCCCCTATTGCCCAATCTTGCCTAGCTCCGATGCCCATAAGCCAAGGTCTGCCTAGGATAAGGGGATATCCTTCTCCCTTTACTGGCATCACATAAACATCCACTGCTGCAGTGATTCCAAAAACAGAAACTCTCAAAGCTTTCACTACACCCATACATGTGACCACATCATTGTTGGCCATCTTTTCCCTAAAGGTTGAGGATTCCATTACTTCTAAGCCTAATTGATGCATAAGCTTTTCTCTCGTGACACAAACCTCTGCTCTACTATTGATATATGTTTTTCGAATCCCTTGACCTTTGATTTGAGCCTCCACTAAAGGCACTATATCTTTGAGGCCATATGCCTTGATTGTACTAACCATTTTACCTTGCCTTGCCCTTGTGCTTACCATTTTTTACCATTGTCGTCGTAGCTTTGGAGAGGCATGAAGTAGTTGTGGCCAAGTAATTTTTGGCCCTTGAGAGCTCACATCTGCCATCAGATCATAAGGTTGTGTCCGAGAACCCAAAGGGAAGTCAGAGATATCAATTTTAGACCTAGTTTGAGTCTTTCTCTTCTTCCCTTCATCTCTAAACACCATATTGGAGAATATGGGAATTTTCCATAAGTTTGGGACACGTGGTCAAATCTTTGGATTTGTCATAACTTGAACACTATAACTCCAAATTGAGCGCTCTATAGATCAATAGATTCCATTTTCCAAACGCTTTCCAATGATAGATCACATCATATGGTTTTGAGAAACTTATGGGCATGGTATCCGGATGCCACCTTTTTAGTATTCAAAAAATGGGAATTTGGAGATTTCCAAACTCACTAATATTGTGTTTCTAAGTGCCCGTGATGTACTTGCCTCATTGATTGCTTCCTTGCTTGCCTCAGTTTGGACACGTACTTGCTTGATAGGCATAGTCTCTACTACATCTACCTTCATCTTACCTCTTGCTATTTCTTCTTGGAGCCTTCTATCCCTGACCACCTCCTCTATTTTTATGACATTAGCATTTGGTTGAACAGCAGGGGTTTCAGCTTGAACATAAGGTGGTTGTCAAATTGCAGGTCGTGACTGCTCTTGCTCTTGAGTCCTAGCACGAGGAGGGCTTACTTGTTGTCGAGGACCTCTGGCAGGGTGATCATATCTTCTAGGGTGAGGACAATTATACATGCCATGTCCATTTTCTCCACAGCTGTAACACTACATCTCCCTTGCTTGTCACCGCATTTGTGGTCGATTCCCACCATTCCCCTCAACAGGTCTCCTTGCACCTTGCACAAGATTCACTCTCAAAACCTCTAGTTGATTAGTAAGATTGTTTATTTGTTGGATCATGTCTTCTTGACCTCTAACAAGGCATGGTGCATTAGATACATTTGGGGAAACTTGAGAGGCCTCCATAGTTGTGATGTTGTTTCCCAAAAATGCTTGGATAGCTTGGACTTGGTAGAGAATCTTTCAATTATTTTTCCTAGTGATTCTCAAAGCATCTTCAAAAGTGTTTAGAAATTTCACCTTTATCTTCTCCCTGAGCAAGGGGTACAAACATGAAATAAATCGATCCTTTTGAATGTAGTTTGGAGTTCTCTCACCAGGATTCAGTGAGTCTGACCACTGCCCCCAAAGCTTCAAAAACCCTTCCTCATAAGTTATGCTAACCATAAGGATCACTTTGATGGAGGGCCAAAAGTCGTTGCCATAACTCTTCAGCTGAGTTAGTTTGTTGAAATCTCTACAAGAAAGCTGCCTTCAATCCCTCCCATTCAGCCCTTTGGGCCAGATTTAGAGTTTGGAACCACATTCTAGATTCTTCCTTGAGCACCAAAGGAAAAGCCCTTAACTTTAATGCTTTATCATCCCTCCCAGAGACAAGGAAGACCATCTCAAGGTTGTCCAAAAAATCCACTGTATTTTTTCCATTGCGCCCAAAGAAGCTTGGAAATGTTGCCTTAGTAGAGTACAAAGATGAACACGTCTAGACTTAAGTTGTATTTTATGAGGGGAAGGATTAATGGGTTCATAGATGCACTAATTTCAGCAAGACGTCTAGGCCCTAGTATGCTTCTAATAATGCCTTGGAATCTAAGCTTTGTGCTGGCTACAATATGCACAGTTTGCATAGCAAGAGGTTGGATTGGTCCATACAACTCGCAGTGATTCATGAGAAACTATTATAATAAAATAAAGACATGTACATTGAAGGATGCATTGTAGTCTAGCATTGGGAAAAAGAATCCCCCTTAATATTTCAGCCCCAAAGTACATGACAAGACGCTGCTGGAAGAAAATCTTCCTACTGATGTCTACATTAACTTGGATTTTTTGTACAGAGTGGAAGGTGTAGAAATTTGGGCCATTATTATTATTCATAAGTGGAGACTACTTAAGGGAGTAAAGGGAATGCACTTTCTTGAATTATAAATGATTTTTCCTAGAGTGTTTCTTTCTGGAACCCACCAACTTTGCTATACAGAGAATTTGCTCACCAGTGATTGTTCTTGCCTTAGTGTGTTCCTCCTCAGCAACATATAATTCATAAGGTGTGATGGCCACCTTTTCAACCACACCCAACCTTTGAGCTAGCAACAATTGAAGGTAGCCTCCATACTTTGCACCTCTACAAAACTCCACACCGTTCATGCATACTTGTCCTCCTTTGATGTGGATTAGGCCAGAGAGAGAGATTTGATGATTTGGAGACGAGGACCTCTTGAAAGAGCCTTCACTTTTTTTGCAAAACACTCACCACAATTATGAGAACCTAGCAATTTATGGCAACATGATTTTTTCCGTTGTGAGAGAATGGAATTTCTAAGGTGAACACCTTTTACCCGCATACATGCCGTCATCCAGTAGGCATACTTCCTTTCTTGGGCTTCCTTGGAAGACCATTGTGGGAATCGTGGACTTCGACCAGCTTCAAAAAGAGTTGGTGAAGGCGTTGGAGAATAGCCACTTGGAGCACTTGTTGTAGAGGATGCACCACTATGTGTTGTATCGTCTCACATAAGGAGGTAGATAATTGTGGATGAGAATGTCCTCAGCGGGGGCACCAATTTATGACGAAGGAAATTTGGTATGGCAACCTCTATAATATGCCAAACTCCCTTCTACCACAAAGTGAATGAGGTAAGGGCACCACCTAGTCATGGAAGAGCGGACTAGGATGCTATGCAAGAGGGAGAGGAGCTTGTGAGGGAGAAGAGAGAAAAAATAAGAGAGAGAGAGAGAGAGAGAGAGAGAGAGAGAGAGAGAGAGAGAGAACTACAAAAAATAGATGAATCAATAAAACTTAAGAGGGCACAAGATATGGAGAACCCTCAAGACATAACCAATATACACAATATGGACACCAATAGCATGGGCTTATTACACTGTAAAGCATGCATAAGCTATAGTAAGGGAATGAACTACATAAGCTCATGAGAGAGAATGGGGAAGGCTCAATAGGGCTGAAGAAGGCCTCTTGGCTCTCTCTTGCAAATTACAAAGGAGAAGGCCTCTTTATATAGGCCTTGAGGGTGTTTAGGGAGGAGGTTAAGATAGAATAGGAATTAACACCACCAAAGCTGTATTAAGGCGGTTCCACCAATGTGGAAGCTCCATCTAGATGTTTTGTCGACCAATTTTGTACTTAATCAAGTTCCATCATAGGTGAGTTGTCTCTATTCTCCCCCCCATAGCTTAAGTCCAGGAGCTCTCCTATAAAAAAATATAGAGAATCTTCATAAATTAAGATCATATCTAGCAATAATGGAGAGGAGTAGTGAGAATTCATACATTACTACTACAATTAAGGATGTAGTCAAGATGCTTGGGTCTAGTGCACAAGACTCAGAAAGGTTAGGAGCTATATCAATCGCATCCAGAGAATAAAAGAGGAGAAAAGATACAAGAAAATCCACATTAATTGGACTTGAGGGTATGTTAATGGTGATCATACTAGAAATCATCAATGAACCATAGACAAGAGAGAAACCTGCATCCCAAAAGCCTTGAAGCGTGTCAATACCAGTACATAGTTACATCACAACTTGAATCCTTAATAGACCTAAGAAAATGAAAAATCAAGAGATTGCAACCAGAAGAAAAGGAAACTATAAGAAGCCTTGCAACAACACGAAAAAGCTCAAGACAACTTGACAAGGACCTAATAGGGAGGCATTAACCTAGATCCCCAAGACAAGCCCAACCATGGTACACGAAGTCAATCAGAGAACACGTCAACTATTCTCCAATCTCAAGCACACTAGAATGACCATTAGAACTAGGAAGTAAAATATTTCACGTTCCATGATTGGGTAACTCTAGAAACTTGACAACAACTACTAGAAGTACAATCAGAAATACTAAAAACAGCTACCTCTGATAAGGAAGGAAGGGGAAAGTTTATCATTAAAATATCAACCAAAAAAGGAAAGGCCACATCCAAAGAGGAAAAGAAATTAGAAAGACCTAAGAAAGAATCAAGGAAGGAAGAAGAGGAATAGAGATTGAAGCAGCAAGAATAATGTGAAGAATCACGTGGTGGGGGGACTTGCTTAAGCTGCTACACCATACACACAAGAGGAAGCTCACTCAAGAAGACAAGAAGAGAGATGGAGAACAAAACTTTTTCTTGTTCGCTTTTTCTTTTTCTTCCACAAAAAATACAATGTACACAAAGTATAGATAAGATATAACATAAAGGAAAGTGGCTTGCTAAGTCAAACAGTGCATAACGAACTATACTAATTGGCTGGCGCTATAACAAAGCCAGTTGTAGGTAGGTGCAACAAAATAAATATAATAAGTGATAATTCAATGGCCATGTGAGGATTATAATGACCAACGACATGCTAAGTGTAGACGTGCGGACCCATCTAGCTAGGTGGTCCATCATCAATATCTACACATGTTGAGCTTGCCATCTTAACACTCCCCCTCAAGCTCAACTCTATCTTTGCAACTCCAACTAAGCTTCGAAACTTTCAAAGCTTCTCTACACCCAATTTCTTTGTGAAAGTGTTAGCTATCTAATCCTATGTGTTGTCATATACCAAGTTAATTTCTCTTGCAGGTACCTTCTCTCTCACAAAGTGGTAGTGCACCTCAATGTGTTTTGTCCTAGCATGGAACATAGGGTTCCTAGCTAGTTGAATGCTACTCATGTTGTCACACTGAATGACAATTGGACCATCTCCCTACACATCCAAATCATCCAATAACTTTTGTGCCCATACCACCTCACATATTGCCATAGTAGCACTTCTATACTCAGCCTTTATACTTGATAAAGAAACTATAGATTGCCTTTACTACTCAATATAACTCTTACATTACCATGGGAAAACATAAATCCGCTAGTAGATCTTCTGTCTAACACGCTACCACACCAATCTATATATATATATATCCAAATACTTGTACATCCTTACCTACCGCATAAAAAAGTCCGTAATGTAAAGTGAACTTCACATACCTCAATATGCATCTAACTACATCCAAATGAGGCTTTTTAGGCACCTTCATAAACTAGCTAACAAGGCCAACAACATAGTTCAAGTGTAGCCTTGTGATAGTCATGTAAATCAAATACCTTACTATCCTCCTAAACATAGTAGGATAGTCTATCTCATCCCCAACATATATACTCAACTTCACATTTTTCTCCAACAATTGTACTACTTTCTTCTTTCCTTTTTCTTTACCTGCAACACTTGTAGATCCACCTAAAGATATGGGGCTACCCCTTAGTCAAGGAGACTAAGGGATGTATTGTATGGCCAAGTGTTGAATACATGGACTCAAGTTACTCGAAATCTAAAAGGATTTGCAGCCAAGGAAATAATGGATCAAAGTTTGTAAAGTTCAAAGCTCCCGTGACTCTTCATCAATGCAAGATTGTCTTTGGAACAGAGAAGTTGTGTTTGTTGTATAGAGCATGCAGGAATTTAGGACTGCAGATTGTGCAGAGTTGTTTCATGGTAGCAGATCAAGGAATTTGACTTTGTGTTGTCCTAAATAATTATAGATTGAAAAGAGAGCTACAACTTTCCTTTTTGAAGTTCAGCAATCCGAGGTCTGGTTAGAAAGTTACGAACTATTCTGTGTAATGATATATGAGGCAATTTCTGTGCTCTATGAGAAAACAGGTGAATTCAGTAGCATCTATGCCACCAACTTGGTTTCTCATGAAAGTCATCATGATTATCCATTGCTATAACAGTGTAAACTTTGTTTTGATGCGGTAATGGAATGTCCACAATAGTGAAATGCTTATAACAACTGAGTTGGCATGAAAGTTGGCCGTATAAAGCTTTGAGTTTCTATGTATTTGGTTTGTATTTATGTGTGCTCTAAGGATAGAAGAGAGGACAGGGTCTACAACTGATTTTGTACTACTTGAAGCAATCACGCTTTATGGGGCAGTTTGCTGCGTGGGGTTGCCATCCCTAAAAATAGGAGTTGTGTGAATTTGAAAGCTCATGTTGTCAAAGTCTCTACCATGGTTGTTTCAGCATCAAATTCTCTCTAAAAATGGAAATTCTGAGCTTAAAGGTTTGAACTGCTCAAGTTGTTAAGTTGAAATCTTAGTGAGGAGTGAGTGATCAAGAATTTTTGATCATGTGTTCAGTGGTGTTGTCTCGTGGGTTTTGTTGAGGTGAGATCGGTCTTTATCCTGTGGTGTTGCCTTGGGGGTTGTTAGAGGCCGACTACCCAATTCACCTACCATAGATTGGTGTCCCCGCTGAGTATCTCCCATTTTGAAGATCTCTTGCTAATCTTATCAGTTGGGAAGTGTAAGGTTTGGAAACCAACCTATACACAAACTCAAGCATGGCAGCTTTTGGATATGAACCCTTCTTTAGTACTGAAAATGAGGATGCTAATCAGTTTATAAAGAGACTAGAGTGTATGGCTTACCAAGATCGAAGGGACATTGATATAGATAAGCTTCGAATGATCAGCATGCTGCTTGAAGATTCTGCAAGATTATGGTGGAACGTATTGAATGAGGAGACAAGGGAAAACTGGAATGAAGTTAAAAATTAGTTCCTTACAAGGTTTGCAACTAAGAAAACTCCTGAGAGTTTATGAAAATCTTTGGAAAGGATGTTTCAAGGAAAAAATGAGAAAGTGTCTAAATTTGCTATAAGATTTGAAGCAAAATGGATAGAAATTGGACAGAGTATGGAGCAAGCTCCCATGATGTTCTTGAAAAAGGACAAGTTTGTTTCATTCCTCAAACCTGAAATTAGAGAAAAGATTTTGATCAAAGACTTGGTTACGTATGAAGATACAATCAAAATAGCCAAAGAAAACCAAGGAAAATACAATTGAGATCGGATCAATCAATAGGTATTGATTTGCATGCATTTTTACAGCCCAATCAGGTTGACACTGCTGCAAGAAATGCAGGATAGCAAGCTGTGTATTTTCATGGGGAATTTGAAAGAGTGGAGAATGGAACTCAATAGGGCCATAAGAAGCTTGATGATGATGTAATTAGTAAAGTGCACAAACAATTGGCAAATCTAAATTTGAATATGAGCCTATTGCAGGCAAGGAAGCCTAGATTTAGAGGACCTCCAAGAAATAGATGGGAAAACTTTGAATGATTTAGTTTCAGGGAGAGAGATCATTTTTCTCCTGATTGCCCTTATCTAAGAAGAACAGGAGGGGAGATGTATCCCATGCCATAAGGGAATGCTAGGAAAGATGTTAGACATCAACAAGAACAAAGGCCACTCGAACGAGCTAGGCAACAGTTGGAAAGAAGACCTAATCAAGGCACATCAGGTATGAATTTCATCGAAACCATCATGAATTTGACGATTGGGGAAGGAAATAGAAAGGGTGATATGGGCACAACAATAAATTTTCACCAATGCATTGCTTGATTTGTCAAGTCCATGTGAGAAGGAAATTGTTGAAAATCTTAAAAGGAAGTTGCAACTCAAAAACTGGCACTTAGACACAACATGGAAACAAAAGTACCCCATATAGAATACAGGATCACCAATGAAGAACATAACTTGCAATTGAGGGAAATTAGATCTCGATAGAAAACCTAAGGCTAATTCGGATTGTGCCAAGTGAAGAACCCACTCCAACCCATAGAGCTGCCACCACTTGCACCTAACTTAGACTCAGCCAGTAGTACCAATTATGCCCTTCCCACAATGAGGGGAGTATATTTTCATTAGTTGGGATAGGGAGATCAATTCATGGGAGTAGTGGGAGACTCAAGAGTTCCCAGTGTCGTTCTCTTTCAACTTTCCATGGGGACTTAGAAAGGTCTTGCCACTTTTTACAATGCACAAGGTAATTCAAGTATCCTCACCTTTCACCTAGAAGAAATGGTTGGAGTAGTAAACTCAAAACCCTTGAATGTGGCAGTGTGAAAACCAATCAACTAGTACCAAGACAAGTGTTTGAGGTGCCAAGGACTATGAAGGGCTACAGCTCCCAACCAAGATGATGGAGAAGGAACATTCTCGATGACAACATGAAAGCATGGAGAGCATTCTATAATGCATTGCCCTTTGAAATGGGGGATCCCAACTACATGCGTTATCTTAGGAGATAGAGAGTTGACTACGACTTCAAAAAGTATAGCACGTAAGATTTTCCTCTAAGATACAATGTTAATGCTGCTAAGTTGGAAGATAGCCTCAAGTTCCTTGAGAAGGACTTGATTCCTTTAGTCAAATGGTTCACATATGACTTCTTCCGCTCATGTTCAAACCCTACTTTCATTACCATGTGTAAGTATCTAAGATTGCTTCTCCAGCTACTCAATCAAAAGAAGGTGGTACAAGAAGAGGGTTTGTACCCACTCTCTATCGACACTAATGTAGAAATCCATAGATATACCATGGTGAGACTAGTTCTTCAAGCTACTATATTTCCTCATATTTTTTTGAGCTATTAGAGGATATGAATGCTAGCAGGTTCACTAGTTGAAGCTACCCCTTTCTTCCATCCACATCTTTAGCTACAAGGGCAACGTTGAAGAGCTACATGATGAGTAAGAGGTGTGCCTAGAAAGACCATTGTGGCCACTCCCCTTGCCCAACATCAAGGAACCAAACAATGAAGTTTCTATTTTCTCTAAAAAAGAAAAAAGGATTGGCTTGAAGATCAACTTAACCAACCCAGCAACATCGGTGGCCCTCATCATATTGTCCTCTTCCTCCTTTCCCTTAATGGAAAGCTAGCCCTTGAACGAGAGTATGAGATAAACAAATCCACATAAAGAATGGCCTAAAATTGCAACATTATTATGAGTCACCCTCTCTACATGACCCACCAACACTAGCCACATAGTGCTACCCACCCACCAAGTTTGTAGAGTGTAATGGGACTAGCACAACGATAGGACGAGGCTTATGTTAATCCCTTCTACAAAGGCATGACAAAGAAAATATGAACAAAAAGATATGAAGATTTTTAGAATAAAAAGTAAAGTAGAAAACAATGCCTCTCTCAAGCACTTGTAATTTTTTGGTAAAACTTTATTTTGTCAAGAGAGATGGCTCACTCCCGTGCAAATTGAAATGATGTCTTGAGTGAGGTGTAAGCATAAAAATCTTAACCCAAGAAGTTGAAAAGATTTTATAAAAAATGAAAGAGCGTGTGCAAGGTAAGACAAGATCAACTTAAGTCAATGAGATTGGAGCATGCCCAAAAAATCAAGGCTATGTAGTTTTTAAAAAATAATAATAATAATAAGCTCATTCTTATGATGTCCAATATTATGGAGCTTTCTTCTTACTTTTTGTATTGGTTTAAGTCTATGAGATGGGAGGATGCCCAAAAATCCAAGGCCATCATGTAGTATAAAAGAAAAAAAAAAACCAAGAACAAGATCATTCTTATGGTGTGCAATCTTGTCAAGCTCTCTTCTTACTTTTTGTTAATATCTTGTTATGTGATGGAGGAATGAATGAGAGAGCGCAATTCCCCCATTAGTCAATTTAGATTAATAAATAATGTCCCCATTATTATGTTCACCTTAGTAAACAATGTGCATTCACATTTTGTTAAAATAAAGCAATGTGTAAAAGTATTTGCTTTAAGGAAAGTTATTTTGTGTTGAGAAATAAATTATTATGTAAAGTTGATACACTTTCACACATGTGTGCTTAGAAGATTTTAATTGTAACATTAAATACACACATTTTAAACTAGTACTAACCATGTTTTAATAACAATGATAATTGTTATTATTGATTAGATGTTACATGCCAATTCATAAATAGAGGTACTTAAGAGAACCTCCCAAGACAATATTATTAAAACTATCTTTGTAGTATAAAGAAACAACAAGAACTAGCCTAGTTGATAGTTACTTGGCTATTAAGCATAGTTGAGTGACTAGAATGTTGGGATGGGTGACGTCTCGAGAAGTTTTTCCTACAAGTGAGCAATGCCTTCTCAGGTTCAATCAACCACACCAATAAAGCCTTCATAACCCATTGCCAAGTATGCTAAGTTCTATGCCTTGGTCACCACTTTAGTCGTGAGCCCTGGAGGGATGCTGCAATGCGGTGCCCATGCCTTTGCCTTGGCCGTTACGCATACAAGGTCTTTCTTTAAAATTTCATAGAAGCTTTTATTTTTTTCAAAGACAAAAGAAAACCTTGTTTCAAAAATAGAGCCTTGTCCTAACATCATCAAGGACATCAACTAAAATGCTAAATTTGAATCCCCCCTCCCTTCAAGTACTATACAAACAAGAGTAGGAGAGTTGTTTCAAAAATAGAGCCCTGTCCTAACATCATCAATGGCATCAACTAAAATGCTAAATGTGAATTCCCCCTCCCTTCAAGTACTATACACAAATGTGTAGGTCCCTCTCAAAAATCATACAAAAGCCCTACTCATTTGTAAAAATAGACAACTAAAATGCTTAATGCGAATTCCCCCTCCCTTCAAGTACTATACACAAATTGACGAAGGAAAAAAAAGAGCTATTTTGAAATTCTTAAATTGATCTCAAATAATTTCATAAACTCTTTAATTAACTTATGTGATTACTTCATCAAATTTACTATTAGAAAATAGGGAAACATACTAAAATCATGGTATACTTTTAGGAAAGGATACATTGGAAATTAATGAAGGCATAAACTCTATGCATTGCATATGTTAAGAAGTACATTAAAAACAATGTTTCTAGGGTTGTGCATAATTTTGAATTGAACATGATGAGATATGTATCTTATGAGTCCGTGTTAGACTTCTTATAGAATATGGTGGTTTGGGATGCTAGGATCCCATCTCAATGCTCCTTAGAACTCTACAGAAGAGTGTGAAAAAAACTCACCTATGGTGGGGGGTCCTATGCTCTTGAGGGAGGTAAGTATTTATTTTGCTTTAATTATTTGAGTGTTTGAGACGGCAAAGGGCCAACTGATAAGTGCCTCTATTATATAGGATGGATCTTGAGACTTAACGAAGCTTAGAGGGGCTCTATACTAGTGAATTCCCTATTGACCACAAACAGATTACAATCACATAATACAGCCTAATCCTATGGGATTGATTATTATTAAATAAAGTATTTGATTTTTGAATTGTTTACTATATGCTAAAGTTTGACTTTAATGAATCCCATTTAACGAAATAATAAAAGAAATTTGCTTTTATATATTCTCATAGTATGATATTATGCTCTACTAATTAGAAAACTAAAGCAAACCTAATAGAGGAAAAAATATGTATGGCTGGGTGGACTTGATAAGTCGGCCAACACTAGATAAAGCTCGTTAAATCGTGACCCAATAGGACTAGTTCCAAGTCTATAACTATTTTAGGGGATGAGAGCTAAGATTTTACCTTATGGGTAAGGGTTTTGAGTTACACTCACCCCTATTCGTACCTCTAATTGATTACAAAGTGATTTTTCTTGGGTGGGTGCTAGATTGTTGGTTAAGGGTGATCTATCCAGGCTTCCCTTGTGTAGTAGAAGTGGGACTCCCATCCTCAACTATGGATATTGGGTGGCATTGTGTATGGACATGAAATGAATTGACTACTAGAGGACTCCTCTGGGCCTAATGGAGGAGGCACCTCACAAACGGAGAGCGAGAGAGAGAGAGAGAGAGAGAGAGAGAGAGAGAGAGAGAGAGAGAGAGAGAGAGAGAGAGAGAGAGAGAGAGAGAGAGAGAGAGAGAGTGTGTGTGTGTGTGTGTGTGTGTGTGTGTGTGTGTGTGTGTGAGGTAGAGTAAGGACTGGTGTAGGAGAAGCTCTTGCTTCCTCTACTTGTTCTTTTCCTTCATCTTCTTGTTCTTGTTCTTCATCTTCTTCTTCTCTTATGTGAAGCTCATGCGGGGATTGAGGCTATGGAAATGGAGCTTGCTTGAGGTGTATCATTTGAATCCTGGTGCCATTAATGAACCTTTGTGGATAGACTATAATGAGAACATAAATCTATGAGTTCACTATATTAGTTTGAGAGCATACAATGGTTATGTGAGAGGTAGCCATAGCTACATTACTCAAAGTAGTTGAAATATAAGCACTCGGTAAAGTCTGCCATTTGTAGCTTGTGAAAGTGTGACATCTTCTGTTATACAATAAAATTGCCACCTCAAGCTTCTTCCAATGGTGTTGTCATAATACAAAGAAAGAGTAATGTTGAGAAGGCTTCTTCCGAATGTAGAGAAAAATAGAATTTTGAGAAGAAAAGAGAAGGAAGAAGAGAAACAAGTAAACTATACAATAAAGGAATATAGTCAGAGTGAAAACGAGAGATTTGAAAAGTTAAGCAGAAAATAGTGACTAGAATAAGTCAACATCTAGAGGTCATAATCAAATTTCTTGCAGGTGGGATGTTATTTTGGAGTTTTTTTTAAATAATCTTTAGTAATTGGCTCATTAAACATGAAAGTAGAGAAAAGAAAGGGAGAAGAGAGAGCTTTCACCTTTATTTAATACAAATTGGATCCTAAAGTTGGAGGAAATCAAGCCATTGATGAGATGTTCTTCTTTCTTTATTTTAATTTAGTCGAGATATGATTGAGAAACTAATACAAATCCTTAAAGGGCCCTTTGTTACCCAAACCTTTCCCTAATGTAGAAACACCCCTTAGCAAGAGCACAAATTGGCTTTTAGATTTTATGAAGGATCTACTAAATACCCCTCAACATGGGTAGCTCCCACATGCTACTAGTTACTTCCAGGTGACCATCATTGAGCCACAGCTTCTTCATTTTCCATCTACTAGTTACTTCCAGGTGACCATCATGGAACCACAACTTCTTCATTTTCCATCTACAAGTATACCGACCAACCTTAGCTTTAGCATGATCCAGCCCATCTTCGACAGCAGTCCTTTATTAGCAATACTTATTCCTCCTCTATCAAGGCTTATTTACTAACTATCCTAGCATTCTATATTTTTTGTGCAAGCTATAACATGCCATCTTCGATGTGAATAGCATGCAAATGGCACTCATCTAGGAGGGGGCATAATGTTGAAAAAAATATATAAGAAGTTACAATAATGGTAAAGAAATGCACTATGATTTTCAATCGATAATTTTGTGCTGTAAGAAATATTATTCACAAAATGCAAGCATTTGTACTATTATTTTTATGATGTGATACATTGCACAATTAATTTTTTATTTAAAACCAAGAGCCATACTTCCTCCTTTGCAAGTTGTAAATATTTTTTATGTACAAGGTTAGAAGATGTAGCAATTAAAATGTATATAAGGAATACAGTTCATTGATTATGTATGGTAGAGATGATTGGTCTTGGTCCATTAGATTAGGTAGGATGTCCACAAGGTGAGAAACCATAGAAAATGTGTATAAAAAGAATAAGATCTAATGGAAATGCTATTCATGTGTGTGCACACTCAAGCTCTCTATCATCTTGCTACTCTATTGCTTCATTGTGTGAGAGTGAGGAAGAGGGAGAGAGTGAGAGAGTGTGTGAGTGAGGGATAAGAAGTGAAGCTTTATCATTCTTCTCCCCTTCTTCTCCATCCCTACAGTAAGTGTGCGTGTAAGGTCGAGAGTATGAGAGAGCAAGGGATGTGCAATGGGAAGCTCTCTTTCTTCTGTACTTCTTCTCTATCACATCATCTATGACTCTTGTCCGTGGTGTGTGTGAGAATAAAAGTGAGAACATGAGCTTTTGAAGCATCATGTGTAGATCATGAAGATAAGTTTATCAAGGTATTATAACTAAATTGAGGCAAGTTAAGTGCACTCACTACACCCCAAGCATCAAATCATCATATTATTTGCACATGGTAGATCTTGATTCATTGTAAGGATTTGCATCTAAGTAGGCTATGTGAGAGGCACCTATGTCTCTAATTGCATCGGGCCTTTGAAATAAAAAGGGTTGTGTCCAACGATCCTGATGTTGAGCTTGTGTAGCACAATAGTACAATGGATACATAAGCATGCACAATGCATACATGGTGTCTCATGTACAACATCAAGAGCTTACTTTATTTCAAGTGGTAGTTAGAAACAAATGCCAGAAATAATCTATGGACATACAGATGATGCACTTACAAGAAATCATATCTAGGATTAATGAAGCTACCATATGAATAGAAGGAAATTGATTGGCAAATCGGTATATAATGTGAAAAGAAAAAGTGAGTTTATATTTGAGCATTATAAATCTAGATTGGTCACTAAGGGATATGTAAAAACTCATGGTCAGAGGTCTCCTAGAATTAAAAATATAGATAGGTTGCTAAGGGATATGCTCAAATACATGGGTTGGATATGTACACTAAGGAAATGTAGGCGAAAAGGTATGTACATCCCAAATATACACATTACATTTTACAGGGTAAAGAAAACCTTATATAGATTAAAGTAGACATTAAGAGCATGATATCATAGGATAAGTAGGTTGAAGAAAGCATTGTATGGATTGAAGCAAGCATTAACCCATGGTTAGTAGGCGAAAAGATGATGGTAAACTTGAATGTTACAAACCTAGGTTGTTACTACTTTTGGTATCTCATTCTTAAGTGTTTTTGCAAAAATCCCATTGCTCGTCACTACTATTCTACCCCACAAGCGCCCCGCTACCTATCCCACCGGTCAACGTCAACCATCCACTGCGCCCCCCGCAACCCACCCGTTTCACCCGCCTATCCCTTCCACGTCACGATGTACCTCTCCCCCGCCAGACACTAGCACCTCCGAGCTACTCCCCCCAACACTGCTTCACGCCCCCTCACCCCCCGCCCTTGTGGTTTCCCCCCGCCAACATCCCCTTCACACTACACACCCCACTCCCATGCACTGTCTTCCCCCACCTTGCGGTTTCTGTTCACTGCTCCAGGCCTACCACCTACTGCGCCCCCCAATTCTGACGCCCTGACCCCCCCCCCCCCCCCCAACTCCTACATTGTTCCTTGTCTCCTTCCCCCTACAACTCGAGGCCCTCACCCGCGTGATTTTAGTTTGACGATATCGTTCGTGGTGCCAGGGGTCTCCATCATCGTCAGAAAACAAACCTTGCCCCCCTTCGTTGCCATTGTACATTCCCCCCGCGTTGCTCCCTCCATCTACAACAACAATCCCTCCCCTTTGGTAGTTCAGGAGTATGATTGGCACATTCTCAGTAGGGATGTGCAATGGAAACCTCTGGTCAAACGTTGGTACATTCTACAAGTGCCCCCTGGTCAAACACCTTGCGCATCATCCTTTCCGAGGAACGGCTCTTGGCTATCCGAGCCACAGAGTTGAAGCTGAAAGAAACAACAATCTTTGGTCAAGTCGTTGCACACTCCCGATTGAGGGCCCAGCTGCAGAATCGGCTCCACTCCACGTTGTGCATTGGTACAACGTAGATCAGGGAGGAAGTCCTCATGGATTGAGGGATCTTCATGGTTCGACTCACCTTTGTGGATGCAGCCCATGAGTTAGTGGAGAGCTTGCCCTATGCCTCCATGAAGGGGGTCATCTACATGGTTCCCTAGTATAGCGGCTTCACAATGGAGTCATTTGCGCTCCACAATAGTTTTCTAAGACACCCAGTCACCCTACTTTTCCTTGGACTGCCAGTAGAGTACCGCAAGTTAGTGGTGGACTTTGGACATGGCTCTTTGGCATAGTTCTTCATGCTTCCTTCGCGAATGCAGTGATAGCTGCAGGAATCCCAAAGGTATGAGTGGCCATGAAAGACACAAAAACAATACCAAAGTTCCTGGAGATTGAGGCTGTAGGTCACTCCTTTAGGCAGCAGGTCATTGTGACTCGGCAACTAGGGTAGTGCCTGTGCTGCCACAACTTTGGGCATCATGTGGCAGATTGTATGCATTTCGGGGCAAGGCGGCTCCATCAACACGCCCACAGGTGGACCTTGATGGCTTCACATGGGTCCAGAGATGAGAGAGAGGGCGGTGGTAGGGGGGCCACAGACAACTCCTTAGACCCAGCCTCGTCAACAGCAGGGAGCATGAGGGCGAGTGACGCCCCCTTGGCAGAGAGCACTCCGCAATCCCCCTAGCTCGCCCCACCCAACAGGACTGTAGTCCCCCACATCCATCTCCTGCACCACAGACCACCTCACTTGAGATCCCATACCTTCCACACCCCTCCCCCTCTGTTTCCCATGCCTCCCCCACTAACCCTAGCCCATAGCCCCCCTGCGAGGGCCACCATCCCCCCTTCCACACCCAATACGTAGCTCCAACCATCCCTCCATCCCACGACCCCCCTCTTCCCTACCACCACCTCCCCTGCTCGAGCACACCCCCAAATCTGCACCCAGTTCGGGTGATCCCCCCAGACCCACCTCCCTCCTCCCATAAGTGGTGATGAGCCACATATGCCTACATCCTCCTTGCGCCAGCAGTGCTCTCCCTCCCACACAGCCACCAACTCATTTGCCCCTACCACCCATCACACTTTCTCGAGACAGGCACAGTTGCTGCCACAGGAGTTCTTCCACAATGGCCCATGGTCCTACTGAGAGTTGCGGAGCGCGAAGAGTTTCCACTACCTCTTGAGGTGGGGATATTCGAGGTTCGTAAGTCAAGGAGGGGCAAGGTCCATCTACTAGCACCATCGGATGGACCAAACTACGCTTTTTCCCTTCAGTCCTCTCACTCAGAGGATTGAACGACGACACAAATAGAGAAGGAGCTAAAGAGTCATGTGGCAGACCACACCTCCCAGTGGATTGGAGTAGAAGGATTAGCACTATTTGCATAGCAGTGGCCTGATTGCATGATGGACATCAACTGGTGGGCTGGTGCCAAGGTCCCACACTTGAGCATTATCTTTCAAGCCCCTCCACAGTGAAGAGCTCCGTGCGACGTGATCGAGTGGCCCCTGGCATAGGCGGCCCGTTTCTACCAGTGTACAAAGTCATGACTCTCAGCTTGGTTAATAGATACATTGATAGTACCACCTGGAGCATCTATCATCCCTATGGTCCGGCCGAGGGCAATCATGGGGGTTGGAGTTCACCGTCCACACCAGTGGCAAAACATACTTGTATGCCCCATAGTTTTTCCTCTTCATTAGCAGCTTCAACACCGAACAGATGCCTCTTTGGTCAGTCATAGGTTTCCTCATGAGCCTACACCTTGCATCCTGGAATGTGAATAGTCTCCACTACAGTGGGGCATGTGGTTCTAGAAAGTTGATTGTTCGATAAGAGATGCAGCCTGCCCTTGCTAGACGGACCGTGACATCTTACTTCTACAAGAGTACAAGCTCACTCCCACCCAGGCTGAGCGAGTAGGGAAGGTGCTCCTAAGCTCACACACTTACTGGGAGCATGCCATAGGTGCCCATGGCAAGAGTAGAGGCATATGCACCTCTATTGGCCCGAATCTCGCCGCCTGTGTACAAGACCACAAGACGATAGTGGCAGGGAGGGTTCTATGGATCAGACTGGATATTGGGGACTCATGCCTTGGAGTCCTCAATGTCTATGCCCCTACGGAGGTTAGGCCATGTAGCAGGTTCTGGGTGGAGTTTGCAGATGGACTCCCAGAGGTGGACTCCTAGATCGTTGAAGGAGACTTCAACAACTTGGAGGCTTTGGAGGGCCAGCAGGGTAGAGGCAAAAACTACAAGGGCATGGCTGGGGAGGAGCAGGAGGCATGGGAGGTCTTTCTATTGGCAGTAGGAGCACGCGATGCCTAGAGAGACCCTACCTTCCACAAGAGGGAAAGGTCACTGGACTTCTCTTAGGGGGATACAGGCGGCTAGGTGGAGCCTTGCTGGAGTGGTTGGACAAGTTTTATGTGGGAGAGTGGGGAGGCTCTCCTAGAGGCCAGATTGGGCAGTTGGGAGGTACCACATTGTCCGATCATTGCCCGATTCTCTTGACAATTGATCCCCCAGCATCTGTCCTAGACACACGGTCTTGTCGAATCCCTGACTCGATCTATAGGAGGGAGGAGGTGACAAGACAGATAGAGAAGATTTGGACTAGAGAGTGGGGTAAGAGGGACTGGATTGCAGAGGAGGTTGCAGAGGTCCTAGTTGAGTTGAGCAGAATTCTCCAAGAGGTAGCCATAAAGGCTAGGCAGTAGAGTTGGGAGGAGGAGAGAGCACTCCAGCGGGACCTTGCAGCCACGCAGAGATTAATAGAGGAGACACCAAGGGATCCCACCCTCCACACACAGGGGGTGCGCAGGCAAGCAGCGTTGGTTGGCCTAGAGGACAGGCACTCTGAGTTCTCTTTTTCGCACCTCAGCAGCCTTCTAGGCACGGAAGGGGGACATGATGTGTAGGAAGTTCTTCTAGGTGCACCAACCTCACAGCACAAGTACGCAGCCTTTGAGATCAGTATAGGGGAGGACTCGTTCTAGCCCAGATGAGGTGATGACTATTACACACGCCTTTTCTAGCAGGTGACAACCTCATCTAGAGGACAAAGATGTAGACAACAGGTCTGGGATCACATCCGGTCCCTCGTCACAAAGGACATGGGACGCTCCCTCCTAGCCCCCTTCACAAAGAAGGAACTAGAGGAGGCTTTCCATACATAGGATGGGTAGAAATGCCTCGGAGAGGATGGCCTCTCTAAGGCCTTTTTCACTACCTACTGTGAAGTGGTGAAGGACCCCCTATTGATGGCCTTCCAGGAGATTTTCACTTCACGACAAATGCCAAGGTGTCTTTCGGCAGGCCTCACCAATCTTGGGAGAGACCGGTTGGAGCTTTCTCAGTGGAGACCGATCACCTTATTATTAGTGGCATATAAAGCACTACCAAAGATGATTGGTAGGTGACTACGCCCCATGCTTCCAGACATCATCCATCACACACAAACAGGCTTTGTCCAAGATAAGAGCATCCTAGACAAGGTATCCACCTTCTTTGAGGCGACAGAGTAGGCTCACAACAGTGGGTAGAGACTAGCTGTACTACTCTTGGATTTCGAGAAAACTTATGACATGGTGGACCCGGATTTCCTAGAGAGCACCATGGTGAGGTTGGGTTTTCCCCAGGTTTGGATATGCAGGGTCTCCACACTTTACAGATCGGCCACCAGCAGGGTTCTCATAGGCGGAAGGTGAGGAGAGGAGTTTCGATTGGAGAGATCAGTTCAATAGGGCTGCTCCTTGGACCCATACCTATTTCTACTCTTTGCAAAGGTGATGTCCCACTTCCTCAGGTCACATGTGAGTGGATTATGCGGCCTCCGACCTCCACTAAGAGAGCAGACTGAGTTGTTAGTCTGAGAGTATGCAGATGATACATCTCTCTACATAGAGGACGATGAGTTGATGCTGGAGAGAGTGAGACTGGCTCTTGACATATTCTGTTCTACACCGGGAGTGAAATTCAACTAGTGAAAGTTGGTTGGTTTCCTCATAGACCCGCACCTTAGCACGGAGTGGGGTGTTCACTTGTGATTTAGATGGGTAAACATGAGGGCAAACCGTCCGGTACCTAGGGTTCCAGATGGGACTCGACATCACTCCTACTGATCCGGGTTTTTTACAACCCGGATTATTACCACAAAATTTGGCCAAAGCCCCTATCAAGAGCTTACCATATCACTTTGGGTTTACTCTTCAAGCACTAGGTATGCTACATTGCTTCTCGATTATGATAACTCTAGCAAATGGGGGGAACAAGTTCTTAGAAGGCATGTCAATGTAAAGGGTAAAAGGGATGGTTATCTTAGTGAAGATGAAAATGGATTACACCTAGGGGTTGAGTGAATGCATAGATTTTTCAAAGGACTAGCCTCCAACTACACATGGGCTCCGTCTGCATCACTAAGATTTGGAATCTATCACCATTATTAGAGGACACCTCACCATAGCACACAAGTCAATATCCACATCATGGTGTCATTTGGATCTTGCACAAAAGCTTACAAGCATGGACCCCTTTTGTCACATGCTTATATATATTTATATACATATGGGGGACTAAAGTCAAAGCAACTTTTAGAAGCCGTTTTTTATAATCTCAATAACTCCCAAGAAAAAGCAAATTTCAAGAAAATTCTCGTGTAGGCCGATCGTTTCGACCTGGTCTACAAAGTTGCAGAAGAAACTTTTTTCAAATTCCTCACGGATTTGAAGTTACGAAGGCGCAGACTGCTGGCTACATGCAATTTTCTTCTCTCTTTCACCATACCAACTTTCCACTCTATCCTTCTTGTAAATATATTATAATAATGTGCTTTGGGCACCCACCTCTTGTAATCTAGCTCCATTTTTCTATGTTGTCTACCACCACCCTTGGCTTCTTGCATGATGACCAAGGTGGGGACTTGTCCCATTCACTATGCTCCATATTTTCAAAGATGCCATACAACATCTAGGATTATGTTAATCAAGAAGATTAGCTTAATCTAATCCCTCATGGAGGCTATATAAAGAGCCCATGGAGAATGGGGGAAGAGGAGGGAGAAGGACAATGACAAGTCCATGAGAGCATTCTAGAATACCCTCATCTCTTTGAGGGAAGCTATGAGTGAGTTCTTTTATTATGTAGCATAATGGCAAGCTTCCTCTACCTCTTCTCCTATTATCTCCCTTTTTTCTCATCTTCTCATTCCATGTAGCATAATGGCAAGCTTCTTCTACCTCTTCTCCTCTTGTCTCCCTCTCCTCTCATCTCTCTCTCTTATATTTCAATATGGTGTCTAGTACATATATTCTCTCTCGTAAATTTGTGTCTTGGTTCTCTTGATTCTCTTTGAGAAAATGGATGTCCTAGCCCATCCTCCCTTTGGCTAGGTGGTGCCCCTCTTTAGTTCTCTTAGTGAGGATTGGAGGTTGGATGGGTAAGAGGCAACCCGTTCATCATTTCAGCCCTCATTTTTGGTGCCCCCGCTGAGGACATTCTCAACCATAATTCTCTACCTCCTTATGTGGAATGATACAACACATGGTGGTGCATCCTCTACAACAAGTTCCCCAAGTGGCTCTTCCTCAACGCCTTGACCAACTATTTTTTAAGCTGGTCCAAGTCCACGACTCCCAAAATTGTCTCCTAAAGAAGCTCAAGAAAGAAAGTATGCCTATCGGATGACGGCACGCATGCGGGTAAAAGGTGTTCACTTTAGAAATTCCATTATCTCACAAGGGAAAAAAATATGTTGCCATCAATTGCTAGGTTCTCATAATTGTGGTGAGTGTTTTGCAAACAAAGTGAAAGCCCTTCCGAGAGGTCCTCGTCTCCAAATCATCAAATCCCTCTCTCTCTCTGGCCTAATCCACATCAAAGGAGGACAACTATGCATGAACGGTGTGGAGTTTTGTAGAAGTGCAAAGTATGGAGACTACCTTCAACTGTTGTTAGCTCGAAGGTTGGGTGTGGTTGAAAAGGTGGCCATCACACCTTATGAAATATGTGTCACCGAGGATGGATACACTAAGGCAAGAACAATCACTGGTGAGCAAATTCTCCGTACAGCAAAGTTGGTGGGTTCCAAAAAGAAATACTCTGGGAAAAATCCTTCATAATTCAAGAAAGTGCATTCCCTCTACTCCCTTAAGTAGTCTTCACTCATGAATAATAATAATGGCTCGAATTTCTACACCTTTCACTCTGTACAAAACATCCGAGTTAATGTACGCATCAGTAGAAAGATTTTCTTCCAGCAGCGTCTTGTCATGTACTTTGGGGCTGAAAGATTAAGGGAGATTCTTGTATCACCAAAATCTATAATCTTCCCAATGCTAGACTACAATGCATCCTTCAATGTACATGTATTTATCCTATTATAATAGTTTCTCATGAATCAGAACGAGTTGTATGGACCTATCCGTCCACTTGCTATGCAAACTGTGCATATTGTAGCTAGCACAAAGCTTAGATTCCAAGGCATTATTAGAAGCATACTAGGGCCTAGACGTCTTGTTGAAATCAATGCATCTGTGAACCCATTCATCCTTGCCCTTATAAAATACAACTTAAGTCTAGACGTTTTCATCTTCATACTCTACTAAGGCAACATGGCATTTCCAAGTTTTTTTTGGCACAAAGGGGAGAAAGCTCTAGATTTTTTGGATGACTTAGAAATGGCCTTTCTAGTCACAGGCCGGGATGATGAAGCAACCAAAGTACGGGCCTTTCGTTTAGTTCTAAAGGGTGATGCTCGAGTGTGGTATCAAGCTCTCCCGGAGGCTACAAGGGGTAATTGGGAGAATCTCAAGACCGCATTCATGCACAAGTACCAAGATATAGAGCCACCTGAAGATATTTGGAGACAACTCTTAGATCTTCGTCAAACTATAGCAGGGGAGTACCAAGCCTATGAAGGCATGTTTATAAAATTGTGGGATAAATGGACAGCATCTTTAGTTGAGGGAGAAATAGTACCTGATTGCCTTAAGAAAGATTGTTTTCTAGCCGGACTCCATCCTCTACTAAGGGAGAAGGTCAAATAAAAGTTTCCCACATCCTATGAAGAATCAGTTACTTATGCAAGGGAGAAAGATAGAAAATTGAAGTATCAAGCCCAGTTGAAGGGGGGAGTTGAGCCCATGCAGGTTTTACCAACCATGCAAAGGCCTAGAGAAATAGTAGAGGCCCCACCTGAACCGGAGATACCACAGCAAGAGCTCCTACAACGCATTACTAATCAACTTGAAAGCCTTTCGTTAAATTTGGTGCAAGGAGTACGACCCCCTCCTCTCATAAATGAAGGCAATCGAGGTCCAAGAAGACAAGAAAGAGAGTATGTTTGCTATAATTGTGGGGAGACTGGCCATGGTATGTACTTTTGCCCTCATCCCAGGTGTTTTCCAAGAAATGGGTTCCAACCAAGAAAGAGAGGACAACAAGTGACACCACCTAGGGAAAGGTTTGTTCCACCAAATCCAAGGCCTCCACCACCGGTTCAAGTTCTCCAGCATCCTCGACCACTTGCAGAGGTGCCGCCCTTGCCTGTTCAACCGCCAGAGAATCATGATGTTAGGATAATTAGTTTAGATGAGAGTGATGTCAAAGGGAAGGACAAAGTAGTAGAGGTTGAAGCAATGCCGGTGAAGAAAGCCCGGAGAATTGAGAGAATGGAACCTACACTACCAAAGGAGGTTGAAAATATGGAAGAGGAGGCAGAGTCATCAATGGCTGCAAAGACACGCAACAGTAAAAAGAAGAGGGCTCGCTCACGCCGACACATTGAGCCAGATGATTTTTCCCTGGGTAAAGGTACTAAAGCTTATGATTTGCTTGTTGATGTGAGGAATCAAGGGCCAAAAATTTCATGGCCACAATTACTACATCTATCTCCAACAGTGCGACGACAATGGTCAAATATGGTAAGCATTAGATCCATGAAGAATAGACATGTGAATGCAATCCAGGCTAGAAAGATGAAAGATATTGTGCCTCTAGTGGAAGCCGAAATCAATGGACAGAGAGTGTCAAAGACATATGTGGATGGAGGTGCAGAGATTTGTGTCATAACGGAAAAGTTGATGCATCGTTTGGGATTAGAGGTAAATGAAACTACTAAATTTGGGGCCAAAATGGCTAACAATGTAGTAGTAAATTGTTTGGGAGTTATAAAGAAAGTCAAGGTAAAGGTGTGTGGAGTGCAATTGGAGCTTGACATGTATGTGATGCCAGTGAAGGGGGACGACTATCCGCTCATTCTTGGGCGACCATGGCTAATGGGAATGAAAGCCACACAAGATTGGGAGACAGGGGCTTTAGAGCTAAGGCCACAAAAGGGGCTGCATAAAAAATGGAAGAGCACTATCTACAACATGAAGGAGGGCCGACAGGAGGATCTTGTGTTAGAGACCACCGCTGATGAATGGAGTTCCAGCGAGGATTGGTCATCTATGACAGAGGGAGAGTCTTCTAATGAGGAGGAAGAAAGCTCTCTAGAATTGATGGGGATTACATTAAAAGGGCCTTCTAGTAGTGCAATTCCGCAGCAGCTTCCAAAGGTCGAGAAGGAGGGGTTAGAAAAAATGTTAGCTAAGGATCTATCAGTTGAGGAGAAGACAGCCTACATGGAAGTGGTGATAAAACACTCTGCACTTTTTATTTCTGATTATGAACACATCACAGGTGTGACAGCAGTACAACATCACATTAATCTAAAAGAGGGAGCACGGCCAGTGGTGCAACGACTACGACGATTGGGAGTAGTTCAATAAAACGCTCTACTCACTGAGGTGCAACGACTTTTGAAGGCAGGCTTCATCTATCCAATAGGGGACTCAGAGTGGGTTTCACCTGTGGTGGTGATACCCAAGAAGAATGGAAAATGGAGGATTTGTGTGGATTACAAGCCGCTAAATGCTGCAACAAAGAGAGATCACTTTCCTCTTCCCTTTCAGGATGAAATACTCAACGAGGTGGCCGGGCATGAGAGATACACTGTTTGTGATGGGTATTCGGGTTATTTCCAGATTCGAATAGCTGAGGAGGATCAACAGAAGACCACCTTCATTACACCTTGGGATTGTTTTGCTTACAAAGTAATGCCATTTGGATTAACAAATGCCCCAACTACCTTCCAGCGATTCATGAATTATGTCTTCCAGCCATATTTTGGAAAATCCATCAGGGTCTTTATTGATGATTTTTGTATTTATAGTTCTAAGGCTTTACATCTAGGAAAGGTGGATGAAGCTTTCAACCGCCTTGCACAAATGGGGGGGCAGTTAAACCATGAGAAGTGTCGCATTGGCGAAAGCAGTGTAACTTTGTTAGGGCATGTCGTAAGTGAGAGGGGCATTGAAGCAGATCCAAACAAAGTTAAGGCCCTATTGGCAGTGCCATCACCATCTTCTGTGAAGCAACTAACATCTTTCATTCAGAAGGTGCGATATATGGGGCGGTTCATTCATCTCCTCTCCCAATTAATATTTCCACTGCAACAGTTAACCCACTCTGAGGAGCTCCTATGGAGTGACGAAAGCGAAAGGTGCTTTTACGAGGTGAAGAAGGCTCTTAGTACCCTTCCTATAATTTTACAGCCTTGTTGGGATCATGAGTTTTTTGTCAACCCGAGTTTTGGGGAAGATGCTCTAGGGGCAGCACTAATACAAAAGGATGCTAAAACTGGCCTAATGAGACCGGTTTACTTTTCTAGTAGGGTAATGACAGCATCAGAACGAGGGTACAAGATGGTCGAGGTGATGGTTTTGTCTCTAATGTTTGCTGTAAGAAAGTTTCGTCCTTATCTTCTCCCTAGGCCATTCACAGTGATCACGACAGAAGAGCATTTTCCCTATGCCTTACAGCACATGGATGTTTCAGCTAGAATCGCTAAGTGGGTGATACAACTCCAAGAGTTTGACTACACCTTCAAGGTGGAGCATTCTTCTCGAGCTTGCCTAACTGATTTGTTGACCCATAGATGCCATCAAAAGAAGGAAAAGGACAAGGGAAAGGTAAAAGAGGAGACGAGGTACCTCCTCTTGAGGAGCCGCCGCGGGTGGAGAATGCCCATGCCCTCTACTTTGATGGAGCCTACAAGCGTGTTAAAGACAAAGCGGCAGCAGGAATAGTGGTGTTCAATCCCGAAGGTGACAAACTTTATGGAGAAGGTATCAACTTGGAGGATGTCCATTCTAACAATGAGGTAGAATATCAAGCCTTGCTTTTAGGTTTGAGGTGGTGTCTCTCACATGGTATCACTCGGCTTAATGTTTTTGGGGATTCTATGCTAATTGTTAAGCAAATGAAAGGAATCTGGGCTTGTAAAAATGATAACTTAGCAGTGAAAATGAGGGAAGCTAAAGCTCTCATGAGAAAGCTACAGAAAGCCCAAATCTATTTTGTGCCAAGGCGCACAAATGGCGACGCAGATGCTCTAGCAGCTGAAAAATTGAAAGAGGTAATGGTGGGCATCATTGCAGTAAAGCTTCCCTTGTTTCAGGGTAAGTTTCAACTACAAGATGTGCTTTATTTTCTTGAGCATGGTGAGGCACCTACACAGATGAGTAAAAGTGAGAAAAGGTGGCTAGCTACTAAGGCCACTAAATACTGCTTGATAAATGATGTGTTGTATTACAAAGGAAAGGATACAGTGCTTAGAAGGGTGCCAATAGCAAAGGAGATTATAGATGTGATTAAGAGCTGCCATGAAGGGGTTTGTGGGGGACATTTTGCTCAAGAAATAACCAGCAGAAAGATTCTCCAAGCCGGTTTTGTGTGGCCTAGTCTACATCGAGATGTGCAACATTGGTGCCGCACTTGTGACAATTGCCAAAAGGCCGGACAAAGGAAGCTAGTGCATGAGGAACAAAATCCCATAACTATATATGGCCCATTTGAGAAATGGGGGATTGATGCAATAGGGCCACTCCCACGAACTCAATCTGGCAAGGAATACATCATAATGGGAGTAGACTACATAACGAGGTGGGCAGAGGCTTCAGCAACTAGTAGGATCACAGCCCAAGAAGTGGGAAAATTTGTGTTTGAAAATATCTGTTGCAGGTTTGGCACACCTTTGGAAATTATCTCTGATCGAGGTCCTGGTTTTAGGGCGAACCTAGTAGGGGAGCTAATGGAAAGGCTAAAAATCAAACACAGGCATTCTACTCCCTACTATCCACAGTGTAATGGTTTGGTCGAAAAAGTGAATGGGCTGATTTGTAAGATAATTACCAAGCAGGTACACATGCACCCCAAGCACTGGGATAAAAAATTGAATGCAGCTCTTTGGGCCTACAGGACTTCATTCAGAACCTCACTTGGCTATACTCCATTTCACCTCGTCTATAGCCAAGAGGCTTTGCTTCCTATAGAGGTGGAACTGGCCAGTTTGCGTATTTTAGTAGCGAGTCAAGAGAAGAATCAAGATAAGAAGTTAGAGGAAAGGATCTTGGATCTAGAGAGGCTGGAGTTAGATAGAGAAGCAGCAGTCCAACACTATTCCATGCAGGCTGAAGAGAGGAGGAAGACCTTTAATAAGAAGTTGGCTAGCAAACACATAAGAGAAGGATCACTTGTGCTACGTTATGATAATCGCTTTGATAACAGAAAGGATGCTAAACTTGTATTCAAGTGGGAAGGGCCATTCATGGTCATAAGGAGATATTCAAATGGCAACTATAAGCTCGGTGACATGGATGGGAAGGTTCACAAGACAAGGGTAAATGGATGGCGATTGAAGCCTTATTTTCAAAGAAATATGAACACTTTGGAGCAGTCATTCAATGAAGAGCCACCAATGAGGGGGTGCAATCCTCCTTGCTCTATTGGACTATCATTTTCAAGCTAGAGGCATGAATACCTCTAGCCTAAGGGGAGGGCTAATGATCCAGGTTTTTTACAACCCGGATTATTACCACAAAATTTGGCCAAAGCCCCTATCAAGAGCTTACCATATCACTTTGGGTTTACTCTTCAAGCACTAGGTATGCTACATTGCTTCTCGATTACGATAACTCTAGCAAATGGGGGGAACAAGTTCTTAGAAGGCATGTCAATGTAAAGGGTAAAAGGGATGGTTATCTTAGTGAAGATGAAAATGGATTACACCTAGGGGTTGAGTGAATGCATAGATTTTTCAAAGGACTAGCCTCTAACTACACATGGGCTCCGTCTGCATCACTAAGATTTGGAATCTATCACCATCATTAGAGGACACCTCACCATAGCACACAAGTCAATATCCACATCATGGTGTCATTTGGATCTTGCACAAAAGCTTACAAGCATGGACCCCTTTTGTCACATGCTTATATGTATTTATATGCATATGGGGGACTAAAGTCAAAGCAACTTTTAGAAGCCGTTTTTTATAATCTCAATAACTCCCAAGAAAAAGCGAATTTCAAGAAAATTCTCGCGTAGGCCGATCGGTTTCGACCTGGTCTACAAAGTTGCAGAAGAAACTTTTTTCAAATTCCTCACGGATTTGAAGTTACGAAGGCGCAGACTGCTGGCTACATGCAATTTTCTTCTCTCTTTCACCATACCAACTTTCCACTCTATCCTTCTTGTAAATATATTATAATAATGTGCTTTGGGCACCCACCTCTTGTAATCTAGCTCCATTTTTCTATGTTGTCTACCACCACCCTTGGCTTCTTGCATGATGACCAAGGTGGGGACTTGTCCCATTCACTATGCTCCATATTTTCAAAGATGCCATACAACATCTAGGATTATGTTAATCAAGAAGATTAGCTTAATCTAATCCCTCATGGAGGCTATATAAAGAGCCCATGGAGAATGGGGGAAGAGGAGGGAGAAGGACAATGACAAGTCCATGAGAGCATTCTAGAATACCCTCATCTCTTTGAGGGAAGCTATGAGTGAGTTCTTTTATTATGTAGCATAATGGCAAGCTTCCTCTACCTCTTCTCCTATTATCTCCCTTTTTTCTCATCTTCTCATTCCATGTAGCATAATGGCAAGCTTCTTCTACCTCTTCTCCTCTTGTCTCCCTCTCCTCTCATCTCTCTCTCTTATATTTCAATATGGTGTCTAGTACATATATTCTCTCTCGTAAATTTGTGTCTTGGTTCTCTTGATTCTCTTTGAGAAAATGGATGTCCTAGCCCATCCTCCCTTTGGCTAGGTGGTGCCCCCCTTTAGTTCTCTTAGTGAGGATTGGAGGTTGGATGGGTAAGAGGCAACCCGTTCATCATTTCAGCCCTCACTACCTAACACTTTCTTCCTGTCCTTGATTCTATTCGAGGAAAACTGACCTACCGGAGCACGGCTCGCCTCTAACTAGCCAGATGAGCTTATCCTCATCCTGCATGTTGGTGCTTATCCTCATCCTGCGTATTGCAACTTCACCGCCTAGTGCGGAATTTCCTTTGGTTAGGGTCAGATGGCTCCAGGGATTCCACGGCCAAGGTGGCGTGGGCGACCATCATACGGCATCGGTCAGAGGGAGGGCTTGAGATCATAGACCTAGAGTATCAGAGTAAGGCCCTCTTGGGCAAGCTA
Organism: Lygodium microphyllum; assembly: GCF_053477565.2. Classification (NCBI taxonomy): domain Eukaryota; kingdom Viridiplantae; phylum Streptophyta; class Polypodiopsida; order Schizaeales; family Lygodiaceae; genus Lygodium; species Lygodium microphyllum. The sequence continues at coordinate 26,062,381 of NC_141146.1, read as the reverse complement.
CTTCTCTACGGCCTCACACCAAGCGGGCAGACCTGGAAGGACTTATTGCAAGAGGGTCTTCAAGACTGTAGAACAAGGCTTGGCAGTGAGTGGAGGCCATCCCTGAGATGGATCTTCATGTCAGCCCAGATCACCCCCCTAGATCACCTTTCCTACGCAGCTTACTCTGCGTGTGGTAGGGCCTTCATAAGGCCCTAATCCAGAGGCCCCTAGGCTGCTAGGAGGAGATAGGCCGTCAACCGGTGATCTAGAACCCCCAGGTCAAAGATCAAGAAGGGGCACAAATTGGTGAGCGCCCCCATATCTAGTGGGCTAGTTTGGAGGCCGGCCCGGCTCTCGAACCATCAAGACATGGCGGGAGGTGTACATGATGGTGGACGAGGAGGTGTTGCAGTGAGTATTAGGCTTCCAAAGAGGAGTGAAGTTGAGGAGAAGGGAGATAGACAAAGTAATACCTCTGCAGTGGCTTGCTCCCTTGATACAAGAGCCGATAATGCTCGAGGAGGTATGGGACGCTAGGTTTTCACCTGTAGGCATCCCATTACAAGTGGCAGGTAGAGTGGGCAGCACCCCGCAGGGGACTTTCTTTGCCATTCAGGAGGGGGAGTGTCTGGCCCTTGACAGAGGGTAGTAAGATAAGGGGATAGCCGCCCTTTCGAGGAGGAAGATTCAGGTGGTGGGCCTTCAAGGGAAGACATGGCAACTGGACTCCTATGTTTTCTAGATGGAGCTTAGGGAGTGGCGCCTTGGATCTGGGAGGGCATACCACTTTATAAGCTGGAGTGGGATCCAGGAGAGTGGCTATGGCCAGCCACTGTGATTGCCAAGAAGCCACCTAGGTTCCTGGAGTACACTGCTAGGATTGGCAGACACGTACTGATGCAGGAGGATATGGATTGGGCGCCGTCACGTAGAAGGCACTGGGCAGAGCACATCACAGAGCCTTTTCGACGGACCTTCTGGTGCCGCCTATGGGATAGCTAGAGGCCGAGGAGGGTGTCGTACTTCTTATGGTTGGTGGCACATGGAGGCTTGGCGGTGGAAAGTTGGCTTGCGTAGATGCAGGAGGGAGGTTGCAAGCGCTACACACAGCAGCCTTTGGAAACACTAAAGCATTGCCTTTGGTCGTGTGAGGAAGTGCAGCTCATGTGGAGAGGAGCATGCCGCATCCTTTGTCGTATATCACCCAGCCTTGGATGTATCTCGTGGGGAACTTTCTACTGGTAGGCAATCAGTCATGGCCGTTACCTTCTGTATGAGGCCAAGATGTAGGACACAATATTCATTATCGAGGCAGGGTTATGCACAGTGGTCAGTTTGGAGGCTCTACCCATCTGCCAGGTACTGGAGCCCATAGCAGACCGCTTGAAGGTATGGGAGATCATAGGGAGTCTTACTAGTCGGTATATATGGAAGGCGCAGTGTCAAGAGGCTTTCAGTGGGGAGAGTCTTTCATCATAGGCAACCTTAGCAGAGCTCTGTACCTCCATCATCCACTCCCTTCGCGGCCGATGGGATCAAGTGTAAGGCGAGTCCAAGGCTCGTCAAGAGCTCCGCTATCATTTCATGCGCACCTGGGGCGGCCAGGACCTGTTTTTCATGATGCAGGGAGGCAACCCCAGATGGCGATACACCCCCCTCCATGGCTTCTTGCCCCCATCCCCTCAAACTGCCTTGAGAGGCTTGTATACATGATGTATTTGTGAATTTGCATTAGCTCGAGCTAGTGTGTTGAGCATGAGCACACCATTGTAATCAATCTTTTGAGTAATATAATCCATCAAATTTTATTTGCAAAAGAAAAAAGGTTGTTTACTAAGGAATATGTACAAATCCAAACAAAAAATGTTATATACAGAAACAATATCATGTAAGAAAACATGGTTAGGATGGTAACTATGATTTGGGGATTGACATTGATGGAAGTGTGATACTTCATTCTCACAACATAAGTAGTATTATGTTGGTTGAGAACCTAGTCTATCATATCAAAGCTCATTATTAGCTCATTAGATAGAAGGTAGTGGAATATGATTTTGGCAATAGACATTGATGGGAGTATAACACTCTATTATAACAACATAAGTAGTATTGTGTTGGTTGAGAACCTAGTCTATCATGTGAAAGCTCATTATGAACTCATTAGATAGAAGGTAGTGGACAAAGAAATGCACTTTGTTAACATCAAAACTAATAACCAAGTGGCAGATATCACCAAGACACTAGGTAAATGTTGACTACTCCAAAAGTGCTTTAGGAGTTCATGTGCAAGATCACACTACGCTTGATAAGAGATTTCATATATTTTTATTAGATTAACACTATTACCATGCCTATGGAGTAAGAATATAAAGAGGATAGTGTTGATGTAGTTTAGTAAAAAGTCCATTAGAGATATGAATTAGCTTTTGTGTCCCTATTGTATGTAAGAGAAAGAAGCATGTAGTAAGAGTGAAGAACAAAGAAGAAGGAAAAGACTATTGAGTCTTGCATTCTTCCAATATCAATCTTTATCTTCTCCTCTCTCAATCTTTCATTAAAGATGTTTCAAACTTCACTAACTATCCACCTTCTAAGTAGTCTTTGGTGTTAAATTTGGGTGAGATATCATCATTTACTAGTACCTACAAATATTGCATACTACTAGTACTTGCAATAAGTGATGGATTTATCAAACCAATCTTAGTTACTTGCACATATTGTGCATCCACAGCGTGTACATTACCATTCATGCCACTTTGAAAGCTTAGATATATGTCAATGTTCACAATCATTCTATACATTATGCTCCACATACTAGTGAATATATTCCCTTACAATCCACATCTTGGAGATAGTTTTCCAACTTCTCTTGGTCCCTCAATTTGATTCATGACTTTCTCATAAAGCTCATTTCTTCTCCCACCAATACATTTCTATGTATCTCTCTCTCCTATTTTGGAGTAGTGGATCTATAAGGGTATCCAACTTAAAGGTAACATCCCTGATGTATAAGATAACTAGGCACTACCCTTCATTCTAGCTTCTTTAACGTCGAGCATGAGGGACATGGTTAGAGGCACCATTGTAAAATAGAATTAAAAGGGACAAACACAGGAGAAGAAAGGCCATCATGAGGAAGATATAGACATCACATTAGCTTAGATGTTACGAGAAAGTCCAATTAGCCCAACATACAACTAGGTTGTTCCTACTACCTCCTCTCCACCTTGTGAATAGATAGCATTGGTCAACAGGGGATGAGTAGACATTGATTGTGCAAGAGCGGCATGCAGTCCCACAAGCCAAGGTCAACTATAATGATGTTAAGAAAGATGCCTCCAAGTTGCTCTTGCTAGATGACTCCCAAGTTCCTCTTGCTAGAAAGCTCCCAAGTTACCTCAATGCAACAATACATGTAGAAAAGAGGCTAGGCAAAGATGAAGATTTCTTTGACCTTGGTTGTATTCTCATGGAGTATCAAAGGATTGGTCTTCTTCTACTAAGAGAGAATGTACTAAGACAAGACCTTCAAAGTATTATAATGGAAAATACATTGATGTTTTCTTTTTTGTTCATGATCATCATCTCTCAATAGAATACATAGATGTGGGGAAGTTATACTATGTGAAAGCCACACATTTTGCTCACCAATATAAGGAGCTATAGAGACAAGGAAAAACACAACAATTGGATTTTAAAATGCAACAAGATGAAAGTCTATCCATGTGTAACACTTGGCAAAGATACTATATGAGCGTGCAAGATGGAAGCAACACACTTACACACGAACACACACACACACTTGGAAACTCACACAATGGCATGTATATGATCATCGTTTGAAGCTATTAGTAGCCTTAAATCTCAATCACATGCTTATTTCGTGAAGATAAGGGCATTGTGCATAGGAATACTAGAATACAAGGCTCTTGGTGGCATATACTCAATACTAACCAACTTGATAGTCTAAATCTTCTCTTGTTGACTCAATCTTTTTATGAAAAGTGGTGCTTTAGAAATCCAATTGGCATCCAAGTAATGATCATTCTCCAAGCCAATTCTATGTAAGCTCAATTGCTAGCTATCTCTGCGATTGTTTGAAGGGATAGAAAGCACTATGCTAGAGCCAAGTTTAAACAAATACAGCTTGACCCAGAGCCACCAAAACCTCCATGGTCATGGGAGAAATGATGATTTCCCTAGAAACCAGAGCATCTCCGCCTCATCTCTAGAAGGACCAATGGAAATGACTGGCTCTCTAGAGCCAACATTTTGAAGTTGTTATGGGATAATTGTACTACCACATGCTCTTTGGAGTAGAGAGAGAGAGAGAGAGAGACAAAGAGACAGAGAGAGAGAGAGAGAGAGAGAGAGAGAGAGAGTGTGTGTGTGTGTGTGTGTGTGAAGGACCAAGAAGGTGAAGCTCTTCTCATCTTCTCTTGACCCTCGTAAGATTAGAGAGTTGAGGGATGATTATGGTTGATTTAGCACATTTATCATTTGCTTATTAATGATCACGACTAGCTAGCAAGGGTAATTCCATTTGGGCATTGGCAAAAGCATGATATTTTGGAAATCAATGGTAATGGAGGGTTGAATCAACAATCCCCCTTCAAATGCAAAGTATTCATTTGGTGAATATTGGTAGATGGCCTCCCTCTTGGTTCTGCACTTTCTAGACACAATCTCTAGTGGTTTATGCTGCCTTAGGAAGCATTGAGATACATCACCATTGGTTTCTCTCCTACTCAACGGCAAGAAATATCTAGTCTCTTTCGTTAGAGATTTGGCACCGTGTGGTGGGAATTATTATGCATCCCCATCATTGGGTGTTTGGCAAGCCCAAATTTCCAAATCTTGTGCAACTGCATATGAATATTGTGTTTCACGTCTTGTGCTTCTACCATTGTTGGCATAACTAGACTACCCAGAAAGCCTTCATTTTTACCCATTCCGATGTTGCAAAGTCATATTGCTTGTTTGAAAGGTTGTCTTCATTGGCAGCATGACATTGTGCCACATGGGAGCATAGGAGGCAGTGATGCAGGCTGCCTGATATAGGTAATCATGCTGAATACAGTTGACTAGAGCCGAAGAATGGACCAACCTGTTCTGCCATGCAAACCATGGCAGACCGGTTGCTGGAAATACCATCACAAATGTGGAGCATGGATGACCTGATGGCTGCCAATGATGACCATCTGCCACATGGCAATGTGTCTGAGTACTGGTGAGTAAAGAGGCTGGAAATGCAGTAAACGACAACAACTAATGAATGTATGGACCAACACAATGGTAGAGCTCCCATGTTTCCATCAGATTTTGCTAGAGTTCACAAACCAGAAGATGACAGCAGAAATACACTGACTGCTAACAGTTTTGTTGTTGATCCAGCAAGACTTTGACACAAAGATGAAATCTTATGATTTACTGATAAGCAGCTGTAAAGCAGGTGGTTGTACTAATCATCGCCATTGAACCATGGCCATATCTGATGAATGCACAAGCAGCAGTAAATCTCAGGCTGCTGAAAGCTTTCCAACTCACTAAAGCACAAAAACAATAAAGTGGCTGCTATGCACAGTTGTAACGATACATAGCAGCAAGGACACAGCCACCACAAGCACAAGACCATTTTGAGTATTTGGGCAGGAAATGGACTTGAACTATGCAGGTTTGGATGCCATTCATGGGCTACTAATTGGTTCGGATTAACTATTAGTTTTTGCCTTGTTTTCCAACAACAGAAGAATACCTTTGCAAGCAAGACTAGTTGGAAAATGTTGTAAATGTCCATCCACGAGATGTGCCTTGAAATACATGAACACAAGACTGATGGTATTCTTGGCTGTTTCCTTCATGAATCCCAAAACAAGCATTTGTTCTTTAGAATTAATTGAGGCACTGACAAAACACGTTTGAGAAGCTTTGGAAACATTGGCACTACATAAAAAGGAAAAAATTATGTTTCAGAAAAGTCAGAGTACTACTCCAAACACAGCATGCATGCTTTGTGAGGATGGATAAAGAGCATTAAGGGCTTTTGCAGCTCATCTATGTACATACGGACATTATTTTTCGCAACAAGATTCCTTTACAGTGGATTTCTCAAAGTGCAACTACCATGCATGTAAAAGGACTTGTAAAACAAAATTACTGAGACCAATTAAAGCAACAATTATATTACAAGCATCGAATCATTCCATAATTAGTAAAGCCTTCTGAGTCATTCAAAATAATTAGTAAAGCCTTCTTAAATATGTCATGATGTTTCATGCAATCAGCCTGGTATTTTACGGCCAGCTGCAAAAAGCAAGATGGCAATTAGCTATGAACCATTGGATCTTTGATACACATGTTAAACGATAAGAGCATTATCATTTTTCTCTTTTAGCCAAAGCTGTTAAAAAACAAACTGGATGAAGACGAAGCAGTTAAGCCACAAACAGGATGAGCAAGCTTTCATTCTATATTTGCTAGGAAAGAATGTGGCAGCAGATTCATTGTCAGCAAGACCAGATGTACATGTCATCATTATGGGACGGAGGTTGCATTATGGCGAAACAGTCACATGCAATAGATAAGGATTTAAATGAGTACTCGCAAGTTGCTTAAGTTCAGTAAGGAATAAAAACTTTGAAGAGGACAAAGTTTTCCAAAGATAGCTTAAACGACTTTACTATGGATGCAAATAGATGGATGAGATAAATTAAATAAAACCTATAGTTATTGCAGGCAAATAAGACTTTAACACTAATACTAAGGATGAATGTCAGCATTCATGACCAATGAAAGGGTACATTTCTGATTCATGACCAATAAAAAGGTGCACTTATCAGGATGAAATGTAGAAGACGAAATTGAAGTGGAGTGAATGTCATCTTTCATGACCAAGAAAAAAGTACATTTATCAGGAAAAATGTAGACGACCTCTAACCTGTTTATTACATCACCAATCACTAAATTTACATCTGTAAGGGTGTCTCATAGCTCATCATCTAGAGACATCCAGAATGTTTCTATAAAGTAGCAATATGAGCACTGGTTTTTTTCCATAAAAGAGAGTATATGTACATGTCCATACGCAGAAAGACTTTCATATGCATTGATGCATACTGCATGTGTGCACGCACCAAGTAGCATATTTGCATTTGCTCCCTTTTTTAAAAGGATTAAGGCATGCTGCATGATTTAGTCAGCAGATTTACTTTTGTTCCCTTTTTTGGAAGGATTAGGCATGCTATACAATTTAGTCACCACACAAGAATGCAAGAGGGCAGACATTGATTGAGCATACCATTATCGTCACTAAGTAGACCAAAAAATATTTGGGATGCATATAGAAGAACCCCTCACAGCATTATTGTACCAAAAACCCTGAAATGCCTGGAATCCCAGGGGTTTTGTTTGTCTAAATAGTATGATTTAAGACAGCAACGTATCCATGGTGGGTCATATCTTCTTTCTGACTTAGCACTTCCATAAAAACTACCCTCTTCAAAGCCAAGTAATTTATTAACTTTCCTTTGCAGGGCACCCACTGTTGCACTGTGGCTTTCAAAATTTGCAGCAGGGTGGCCATTGAAGAATCGATCCTATAATACAACGAAAGCAATAATGTTAGGATTTCCCACCAAAGAATTTCCTCTTGAAAATTTGGGATTATGATTTCCTGTTACTTGAATATATGGACCCTTAGTTTGGAAATTCAAGTCTTCCAATGGAGAAGACTGGCTTTTGGCATGTTTATCTTACTTCCAATTTCCATTGCCAAAAAAAGAAAACTGCTCAGCTGCTTCTTGAGATGCCATTGCAGTGCAATTATGTTTACACAATTGGACTGGGGCTTATCTCACTTAGGAGTTTTCACTTTTCTTTATCATTTTAGGTAATCATAGGCTGGAGTTTCTTATGTAATCACAATAGAAGTCATAAAGGCCCTAATTTTACCCCCTTCCATTCGCATAGCTACATATGCACCTTACCCCCAGCTGTCAACATCTTAGTGTTTTTTGACCCTGGTGCTTCAATTTGAATGACTGCTACAGTACAGAAAATCAAACATGCATCACATACTAAATTCTACTCTATCACTTGAACTGCTATGAAAGCACAATTAGCATCACAAAAGATGAGAAAGAGCAACAAGGGCATACTGCATCATCACCACACAGAAATGCATGAACTCTTGCAGTGGGGTCTTCCAAAGTCAGCATAATTCTGTACATGTACTTTGATCGTGCTTCACTGCCTGGTGTATCATGAAGGCCTTTAGCATCTACTGACCACAGTGGTACACATACATCCTGAACTACTGAGGGCATCATGGCAATAACTCTTACAACAGTGCGAAATTTGAATGTCACCTGCAAAAAGGCATGCTAAATATTACCCTTCAAGCACATGTTGAAAAAGTAATGATCCACTTAAATTGTTCAGAGAGACAGCATAGCACTTCCAAGCAATTATCAGTGAAAACAGGGACATCTACTAACTGCAGTGGTTGAACTGCTGAGATCATCATGGCCTCTAAAGCTCTTACAATAGACCAAAACTGGAAGGTCACCTGCAATACGCCAAATAGTATCCCTTCAGGTAATATTTGGAACATTGTTCCAAAGGGTCCTCAAGAGGCAAGGCAGCTGACTACAGAGTATTACACAATCTTGTTAGGATCCACAACTAAACCACTTACAAGAGAGATGGTAGAGCACCACAAGGTTGGTTATTGATAGGATGAACAGGCATCTAATGGCTCTTTTCACAAAGAAGCTTTAGAAGAAGGCACTTCTGGCCTTCCCCTCAGGCAAATATTCAAGAGATGGATTGGAGTATACAAGGGATTGATCCATCTCATCCCCAATGGTACAAGGCGGCTTGGGGTTCATAGACCCAAATAGCCAAAGCAAAGCCTTATTGGTTAAGCTCATTGTCAAGAGAGGAGAGGAGCCTTGGAAGAAACTTTTAGTATGGAGGCTATAGTCCATTATACCTACACTTGGAGGAACATGTCAGCCTGGACCTTTCAAGAGATCAAGACCAAAACCCTAGAGAGGAGCTTTGAGGTCAAATTTGCAGCTGCCATCAACACAGCTTGGACACTTCTTTCATTTGGCCTTCATCGATAACCACCAGCCACAGTTGAAGAGAAGAGAAGGCAGCCTCTTCTCTTCAGTCAGGAAAATGTGCACCGAGATCTCTTTCATTTGGCCTTCATCAATAACCACCAGGCACAGTTAAAGAGAAGAGAAGGCAGCCTCTTCTCTTCAATCAGAAAGATAGTGCATCCCCATATCATGCCTAGCGGAAGCAACCACAAACGATAGCACATGACCAACCCTGGTCATCAACCACATCATCAATATTATTAATGCATTTTTTCGCAATACAGTAAGCTCTTCTTGGCTCTTACACCACCAGCGGTTCGCAACTACACTACTCCAATGAATACTTTTGAATTGCAAGAGTTGGCTTGCTGTTTTTGTCCAGAAGTCCATTTGAAGTTAAGAAGACTGTTTCACTCTAAATATCTTGCTGTCAAAGTGATAGACTCTTAATGGGCTTAGTGGAGAAAGGACAGCCCAATATCTAGCCGTCAAAGTTACCAAAAACCCCTTTTCAATGAGAGAGCGTCCAATGTCACAATGCTACTAGCATAATAATCCGGTGCTTCTAATAACAAACTGTAGCAACTATGTAGCTTATTTTGGTTAAGGCCTGATAATGAGTATTGAAAGTATCCAAACCAGCAGACATCTTTGGGAGATATGCTTTGCAAAACACACACATGCATGCACACACACACACACACCAAAGAGAGAATGGGATAGTGGACGAGGGGCAAATGTAAAACCAGCGCAGGGAGAAGAGAAGATGTTTTTGTCCAGAATCCATTTGAAGTTAAGAAGACTGTTTCACTCTAAATATCTTGCTGTCAAAGTGACAGACTCTTAATGAGCTTAGTGGAGAAAGGACAGCCCAATATCAAGCTGTCAAAGTTACCAAAAACCCCTTTTCAATGAGAAAGCGTCCAATGTCACAATGCTACTAGCATAATAATCCGGTGCTTCTAATAACAAACTGTAGCAACTATGTAGCTTATTTTGGTGAAGGCCTGATAATGAGTATTGAAAGTATCCAAACCAGCAGACATCTTTGGGAAATATGCTTTGCAAAACACACACATGCATGCACACACACACACACACCAAAGAGAGAATGGGATAGTGGATGAGGGGCAAATTTAAAACCAGCGGCGCAAAGAGAAGAGAAGATGATGAGGAAGGCGAAGGAAGCTTGAAGAGGGGGTGGGATGACAAGCAGGACAACCAAGGGATGGGTTCATGCAAGAGCTGGGAGCCAGATGCATGCTGCTAGAAGTGGAGGGGAAGGGCAATCAAAAGGTTCTTATCCATGCCCGGATGCAGGGAAAGGGACATGTGGAAGAGGGGAGAGGGTGCTATAGGGTCAACAAAGGGCAAGGGACAGGGGGATCCAAGCAAATACAAGGAGGTAGACACGACAAACTCTGAACTAGTGTGCTACAAGACCAATGAAGGAGTTGTGAGAATCTACAACAGAAGAAAAACACTAACACAAAGAGAAGCAAAGAGAGAGAGAGAGAGAGAGAGAGAGAAAGAGAGGAAGCAAAGGATGAAGGAAGAACACTCCACTGACTAAAGAAGAATGCCGATACAATGATGATGGACTGATCAGTCCCTGCAAGCAGCCCAAAGCATTAATGAGGGCACTAGATCAGGCTGATGATGATGGCAGTGCCAAGCACAAAGAGTCAAAGTGTCGGAGTGTGCACCTACAAAGGGAAGACTGAAGACTGAAGAGTGTGTATCTGCCAAGTAGGGGGCTGGCTATAAATAGCCAAAAATTACCTAAATATGGCCGACCTACATCAGGGGAGGTCATCAATGCTAGCTGACCAGCAATAAATGCTGGTCAATGAAGGGAAAAATGCCAGAAAAATAGGGGTGACCTCGAAAAAATCCCAAATGACAATGACAATGTCTAGCAAGTGTAGCCAGCAGACTGGAAAGTAGTAACTGGCCTACGAATTCACGCAGGAAGCTGACAAATAAAGAAAATGCACCTAAACTACCAGAGCTCCTATGTCTCCATCAGACTCTGACAGGAGCTCACAACCAAGATATGATAGGCTGGCATAACTATGATAGGCAAGCTAAAACCCCCTCTCAAATCGTAGGAATGTCTAAAGACCCAACAACCTCATGTGATGAAGCATATAAGTCTTGGGCAAAGGCTTCGTGAAGAAATCCATTGCATTGTCCTCTATGGGAAAGTAGGCCACCACTAACTTGGAATCCAAGATCCGCTATCAAACCTAGTGGTATTGAACCTCAATGTGCTTCGTTCAAGCATGAAACACAAGGTCCTTTGCCAAAGCTAGAGCACTCTAGTTGTCCACACGCAACTCCCTAGATCCAGACTGGGCGACTACACCTCGTGCTTCCAAACATCATTCATGACACACAGACACACTTTGTCCAGGATAGGAGTATCCTAGACAATGTATTCACCTTCTTTGAGGCGACAGAGTGGGCTCAACACAACGGGCAGAGATTGGCCGTACTACTCTTGGATTTCAAGAAAGTTTATGACAAGGTGGACTAGGATTTCCTAGAGGGCACCATGGTGAGGATGGGCTTCCCCCAAGCTTGGATTCACGGGGTCTCCGCACTTTATAGATCGGCCACCAGCAGGGTTCTCGTAGGCGGTAGGCAAGGGGAGGTGTTTCGACTGGAGAGATCCGTTCGGCAGGGATGCCCCCTAGCCCTGTACATGTTTCTACTCTTTACAAAGGCGATGTCTCACCTCCTCAGGTCAGGTGTGAGCGAATTACGCGGCCTCCGACTTCCCGTGAGAGAGGAGATTGAGTTGTTAGACATCGAGTATGCAGATGATACAACACTCTACATAGAGCACGATGAGTTGATGCTGGAGAGAGTGAGGCTAGCTCTTGAGGTGTTCTGTTCTGCAGTGGGAGCGAATATCAACTAGTGAAAGTCGGTTGGTTTTACCACAGACCCGGACTCTAGCAGGAGGTGGGGCGTCCACCTGGGATTTAGATGGTGAGCAGAGGGCACACTGTCTGTTACCTAGGGTTCTAGGTGGGACTTGACATCACTCCCGCCCAGCAGTTTCTTCCAGTCCTTGATTCTATTCAGAGGAAGCTGACCTACTGAAGCATGGCTCGCCTTTCACTAGCAAGCTAAGCCCTGGTGGTTAACCAGGTCCTCCTAGCAACGGATCGCCTCATGTTGGTGGTTCTCCTCATCCTACTTAGTACATCTTCACCACCTAGTGCCAAGCTTCCTTTGGTCCGGGTCAAACGGCTCCAAGGATTCGAGGGCCATGGTGGCGTGGGCAACCATCATACAACATCGGTTAGAGGGAGGGCTTGAGATCATAAACCCAAAGTATCAGAGTATGGCCCTCTTGGGAAAGCTAGTTGTCCGTGGCCTCACACTAGGAGGGCAGACTTGGAAGGTCCTATTGCAGAAGAGTCTTCAGAATTGTAGACTGAAGCTTGGCAGTGATTGGAGGCCGTCCCTGAGATGGATCTTCATGTCCGCCCAGATCACCCCCCCAGATCACCTTTCCTACGCAACTGTCTCCGCGTGTAGCAAGGCCTCCGAAAGGCCCTAATCCAGAGCCCCCTAGGCTGCCAGGAGAAGATAGACCATCGGCCGATGGTCTGGAACCCCCAGGTCAGAGATTGGGAAGAGACACAAATTGGGGAGTGCCCCCACATCCAGTGGGCTGGTTGGGAGGCCGGCCCGCCGGCTCGTACCATTAGGACATGACAAGAGGTGTACAGGATGGTGGACGAGGAGGTGCTGCAATGAGTATCAAGTTGCCAGAGAGGAGTGGAGTTGAGGAGAAGGGAGATAGACGCAACAATACCTCTGGAGTGGCTTGCTACCCCGATACAAGAACCGATACACCTCGGGGAGCTATGGGCCGCTAGGCTTTCACCAGTAGGTATCCCGTTACAGGTGGCAAGTAGAGTGAGAGATGACCCGTAGGGAACTTTCTTCGTTGTTTAGAAGAGGGGGCATCTAGCCCTTGACAAAGGGCAACAGGATGAGAGGATAGCCGCCCTTTCGTGGAGGAGGGATCAGGTGGTGGGGCTTCAAGGAACAAGGGCAACTAGACCCCTATGTTTTTTGGATGGAGCTCAGAAAGTGGCACCTTTGGATCTGGGAGGGCAGACCACTTGATGAGCTGGAGTGGGATCCAGGAGAGTGGCTATAGCGGGCCACTGCGGTCCCCAAGAAGCCACCTAGGTTCTTGGAGTATATTGCCAGGATTGGCAGACAGGTACTGATGCAAGAGGATATGGATTCGACGCCGTCACGTAGCAGGCACTGGGCGGAGCACACCATCACGGAGCCTTTCCGACGGACCTTCTGGCACGGATAGTTGAAGGTCGAGGAGGGTATCGTATTTCTTATGGTTGGTGGCACATGGAGGCTTGGCGGTGGGAAGTTCGTTTGCCCAGATGCAGGAGAGAGACTGTAAGCGATGTACACAGCAGCCTTTGGAAACCCCAAAGCACTGCCTTTGGTCGTGTGAGGCAGCCCAGCTCGTGCGGAGAGGTGCTTGCCACATCCTTCACTGTAAAGCACCCAACCTTGGATGTATCTCATGGGAAGCATTCTGCTAGCATGCAGTCAGCTAGGGCCGTCACCTTTTGTATGAGGCCGAGATGCAAGATACGATATTCATTATCGAGGCAGGGTCGTGGGCAGTGGTCAGTTTGGAGGCTCTACCCATGTGCCAGGTACTGGAGCCCATAGCAAACCACTCTGAGGTATGGGAGATCGTAGGGAGTCTTACTGGTTGGCATATCTGGAAGGCGCAGTGTCAGGAGGCTTTTGGTGGAGAGTGACTTTTAATACAAGCGACCTTAGCAGAGGTCTGGACCTCCATCATCCACTCCCTCTGCGGCTGATGGAATCAAGTGCAGTGCGGCTGATGGAATCAAGTGCAGGGCGAGTCCAGGGCTCGTCAGGAGCTACGATGTCATTTCATGCGCACTTGGGGCGGCCAAGACCTATTTTCCGTGATGTAAGCAGGCAGCCCCTGATGGCGATACACCCCCCCCCCCCTCCATGGCTTCTTGTCCCCCATGCCCCCAGACCGCCTTGAGAGGCTTGTATACTTGATCTATTTGTGACTTCCATCAGCCCCAGCTAGTTTGTTGAGCATGAGCACTCCATTGTAATCAGTTTTTTTGAGTAATATAATCAGCCACATTTTACTTGCAAAAAAAGTTCTATCTTATTTACTAATCCAGAAATGAAATACTGTTGAGTTACATAAGGGAAAACAAAAGACATTATTTAACAAATGGAATACTGTTAAGTTATTGAAGTGAACATAAACGAGAGTACAACAAACACATTTTCTACGTTCATTATGACTCATAAAAAGTGTCAAGCCATGCCAGAACAGTAGAACCTTCTTCCTTTAAAAGAAAAGATCACCTGAGGATGAATCAAAATCTCCCGTAATGTGGAGAATGGCACATGTTCATAGTCTGTTACTGGCAAAAGATTACACAGTTGTAAGTTTTAACTTTTACATTGCTGATCAGGCAAACAATGATGTATTTTTTCTGTATGACAAAACAGGCTTTCACAAAGTACGGGAAACCCACACCACACAACAAAAATCTGCACAAAGTAAATGAAGGACCTATCCATCTCGACCAGTTTGGGCCCTTCTAGAATTCAGCTGTCCTAGGCAATTCTTTTTTGTTGAGGTCTTTCCCAGGAGTTTGCTATTTCATGGTTCAAATATATGAGTTTAATTGAATTGAGCTCCTAACTCTCCCTAAGATTAAGTATAGATTGACTATGAAACTCACAAAGTTCCCCTATAAGTTGGACATCACTCCCAAATGTCCTGAGAAATGGGGGACTCCTATAGAATTTGGTCAAAAGTGATGATGACTCTCACCAGCATTTGAAGCTGATCACAGAAAGTAGAATGTTTTCCTTTCTATTTGAAAGTCTTGAAATAAGAAAGAATACCTGTGATTGGCTGTAGGGGTCTGGGAGCCCATTGTGGTAAGCATCCATCATCATTCATGATTCTTTCTGCATATGACCTGCAGTAGTATATCGAAAAAGAATCTAGCCAAGAATGCAAAGACCACTACATAGAAAGTAGCTATCTAGCAATTACTGAAAGATTGAATTCAATCAGTTCTATAGGTACCTTTCGCATTTCTTGACAAACTCACAATTTTCTGAAAGAGAACAAATCTTGCTCCCATGCCCAAAAACTGCTTCATACAAACCAGCCTGAACTCTGCATGTTAAATTACGAAACTTGACCCAGCTTCCAGGTGCTGGAAGACGCAGAGGTAGTTCTTCTGGTGGAATATCAGGAACAACTGCCAACACTGTTCCAAGAGGTGGAAAAGAACGCATAATGTCTCTAGACAAGGAGTTAATGGTACTTGTTCTTGTTTCTGCTGGATTCTCCTGAACTTCTCTGCCTTCTGCATCCAGCCTTAACAATCACAAATAACATGAAGAATCATGGATCATATTACTAGAAACAAAGATGTCCTTGAAGGAGATAGATAACAGACATTCCAGTTGATATCTGCGATCGAAACGGTACCTTGCCTGCTTTTTACAATTCAGTTGTTATAAACATGGAACAGTTGCCATGTGATAAACTGAGGGGCTTAGAAGGGATCACTCTTCCACAGAGTGTTTAGTTGATAGCAATTAGCCTACAGCATGAGGCTGACATGGACGTAGTTGCTGGTTTGAAAGATCAGTCGAGGTATAAGATATATGAAAAGAGATGCTATAAAATATCTTTCTTGATAAACATGCAGCCAGTTGTGAAAATGCAGCCATGCAATTTCATCTCCTTGTCCTTGAGGACCAAACTCTTTCATCGGGGTGATTGCTCCCACCTGATGGACACTAGTTCTACCTAAATGTGGTGGGTTGCACAAAGTTTCCTCTTCCCTTGGAAACGGAAGTTTTGCTACCTATAAGTCCGATCCAAAGAGTGGCCAAGGAGGAAATAAGGGGAGATTAAGAATCCAGCAGAAGAGCATAGGATAAAGGGGCCAATAAAATGATGCACTCGAAAGCAAAACACACCCCACCCTAACTTACAAAGAATTTTGCATGAAACATACATCATTTTAGCTACTCAAACCTTTGCCAGAAATCCATATACATTGATTATAGATCCAATGAGAGTCAAACAATTGAGCCATATCATATATTTTATATGTTTGGATTTTTTAAAACCGTAAAATAGTGCATCCTTCAGTGTCTTTGTATCAGCCCTTGATTGTCACTCTTTTGTGAACCCTTCACTTTTTTTTTTTGCAAGTAAAGTGTGGCTAATTATATTACTCTCTCTTTTTTTTAAATAAAACTGATTACAACGAAGTGCTCATGCTCAACAGGCTAGCTAGAGCCAGTGCAAAGTCACAAATACATCGTGTGTACAAGCCTCTCAAGGCAGTCAGGGGGGGATGGGGACAAGAAGCCATGGGAAGGAAGAGGGGGGGGGGGGGGGGGGGGGTGGGGTGGGGGGGGGGTTTAATCCCCATTCGGGGCTGCCTGCCTGCATTACGAAGAACAAGTCCTGGCCGCCCCAGGTGCGCAAGAAGTGAAAATGGAGCTCCTAACGAGCTCAAGACTCCCCCTGCACCTGTTCCCACTGGCCGCAAAGGGAGTGGATGATGGAAGTCCAAAGCTCTGCCAAAGTCGCATGTATTAAAAGGCTCTCCCCGCCAAAAACCTCCTGATGGCGTCTCTTCCAAATGTGCCATTCAGTAAGACTCCCTACAATCTCCCATACCTTAGTGCGGTCTGCTATGGGCTCCACTACTTAGCGGCTAGGTAAAGCCTCCAAGCCGACCGCTGTGCAGGACCCAGCCTCAATGATGAAAATCGTGTCATGCATCCCGGCCTCATAACAAAGGTGATGGCCCTGGCTAACTGCCTACGAGCAGAAAGCTCCCCACAAGATACATCCAAGGCAAGGTGCCAAACAATGGAGAATGCGGCATGCTCCTCTCCACAAGAGCTGTGCCACCTCGCATGACAAAAGGGCAGTGCTTTGGAGTTTTCAAAGGCTACTATGGGCAGCCTTTACACCCTCCATCTTGCTGCATCTGGGCTAGCGAACTCCCCACCGCCAAACCTCCATGTGCCAAAACCAATAGGAAATACGATACCCTCCTCAGCCTCCAGCTGTCCCATAGGTGGCGCCAAAAAGTCCGACGGAAGGCATCTATGATGCTGTGCTCCCGACTACGCGAAGGCACCCAATCCATGTCCTCTTGCATCAGTACATGTCTGCCAATCCTGGCTGTGTACTCCAAGAACCTCAGTGGCTTCTTGGCGACCGCAGTGACCAGCCATAGCCACTCTCTAGGGTCCCACTCTAGCTCATCAAGTGGCCTGCTCTCCCATATCCAGAGGCACCACTCCCGAAACTCCTCTCGAAACACATAAGGGCCTAGACGCCAGGCCTTTACTTGAAGACCAACCACACAAATTCTCCTCCAATGACAACTATCTCCTCATCTTGCTCCCCTCTGTCAAGGACCAAATGCCCCCCTCCTGCATGATGAAGAAAATCCCGTAGGGGGTGCCACCCACTCTACTTGTCACCTGTAAGGGGATACCTGCTGGTGAAAATCTAACGGCCCATACCTCACGAGGTTCTACCGGCTCTCGAATCGCAGGGGTAAGCCACTCCTAAGGTATCGCTACGTCAATCTCCCTTCTCCTAAGCTCAACTCCTCTCTAACAACCTGATGCCTGCTGCAACACCTCCTGGTCCACCATCCTGTACACCTCCCACCAAGTCCTAATAGTACGAGTAGGGCCAGCCTTCCAACCAGCCCACTAGATGTGGGGGCGCTCGCCAATCTGTCTCCAGTCCCGATCTCTGACTTGGGGGCTCCAGACCACCAACTGCCAGTCTATCTCCTCCTGGCATCTTGGGGAGCTCTGAATTAGGGCCTTATGGAGGCCCTGCCACACACGAAGTAGGCTGCGGAGGAAGGAGGATCTGGGGGGCGTGATCAAGGCCGTCGTGATGAAGATCCATCTCAACGATGGCCTCCAATCACCGACAAGCCTCAGTCTGCACTCCTAGAAACCCTCCTGCAATAGGACCTTCCAGGTCTGCCATCCTGGTGTGAGCCCATGGACTACTAGCTTGCCCAAAAGGGCTAGGCTCTGGAACTCCAGGTTATGATCCCAAGCCCTCCCTTAGACCGATGCCGGATGATGGTCGCCCATGCCACCTTGGCCCGAGATAAAATTCTGCAATAGGCAGTGAAGCTGAACTATATAAGACAAGGAAAAGCACCAATACGAGGCGATGTACCAAGCGGTCGCTAGGAGGACCTAGTTGACTACCGAGGCTCGCCCTGCTAAGGAAACGCTGTAGTACTCCAATAGGTCAACTTCCGCCTGATAGAGTTGAGAAGTGGAAGAAAATACTGGGCATGAATGATAGAGTCCCACCTAGAACCCTAGGTATTAGACGGTCTGCCCTCTGCACATCCATCTGAATCCCGAGTGGGCACCCCACTCCGTCCTAGAGTCCGGGTCCGTCAGAAAACCAACCAACTTTCGCCAGTTGATTTTCGCTCCCGCTGCAATAAAAACCTCTAGAGCTAGTCTCACTCTCTCCAACATCAGCTCATCATCCTGTATATAAAGTGCAGTATCATCAGCATACTCTGAATCTAACAGCTCCCTCTCCTCCCTCACCGGAAGTCGAAGGCCACGTAGCTCGCTCACACGTGACTGGAGAAAGTAAGACATCGCCTTTGCAAAGAGTAGGAACAAATATGCGGCCAAAGGACAGCCCTGCCGGACTGATCTCTTCACCCAAAACTCCTCCCCCCTCCTACCACCTATGAGAACCCTGTTGGTAGCCGATTTGTACAGTGCAGAGACCCTGCGGATCCATGCCTCGGGAAAGCCCAACCTCACCATGGCGCCCTCTAAGAAGTCCCAGTCAACCCTACCATAGGCTTTCTCAGAATCCAGGAGAAGTACAACCAATCCCTGACCACTGTGCTGGGTGTAGTCAGTCGCCTCGAAGAAGGTGAAGACATTGTCCAGGATGCTCCTATCATGGACAAAACCCGTTTGTGTGTCATGAATGATGTCTGGAAGCATGGGGCGAAGTTGCCTACCGATCATCTTGGCCAGTGTCTTATAGGCCACTGACAACATGGTGATCGGTCTCCACTAGGATAGCTCCAACCGGTCTCCCCCTTTAGGGAGGAGACTGATAAGACCTGCCGATACACTCCCTGGCATCCATCCTGACCTGAAAATCTCCTGAAAGGCTAGTAGTAGGGGGTCCTTCACCACCTCCCAGTAGGTAGTGAAGAAAGCCTTAGAAAGACTGTCCTCTCCCGGGCATTTATGCCCATCCTCTGCATGGAAAGCCTCCTCTAATTCCCTCTCTATGAAGGGGTCTAGGAGAGAGCATCCCATCTCCTCTGTCACAAGGGACGGGATGTGATCCCAAACCTATTGTCTACAATGCTCTCCTCTCGCCGAGACTGCCTCCTACTGGAAAAGGTGTCTATAATAGTCAATGTGGCAATCTCCATCACCTCATCTAGGCTAGAGCGAATCCTCACATACTGATCCCAGAGGCTACGAATTTGATCTCCTGATGTGCGAGGCTGATGCACCTGCAAAAACTCCCTACACATCGTGTCCCCCTTCCGTACTCCAAAAGGTTGCTGAGGTACAGAAGGAAAACTCCGAGCGCCTTTCCTTGAGGCCGGCGAGGGCTGCCCATGAGTGCACCTCCTATGCGTGGAGAGTGGGATCCCTTGGTGCCTCTTGGAGTAGTCTCTGGGTGGCTGCAAGGTCTCACCGGAGTGCTCTCTTCTCCTCCTAGCTCTGCTACGTTGCTTGTAGGGCTGCCTCCTGGCAGATCCTGCTCGACTCAGCTAGGACCTCTACAACCTCCTCTGCCATCCGGTCCCTTCTGTCCCACTCCTTGGTCCAGAGTTGCTCAATCTTCCTCCTCACCTCCTCCCTCCTGTAGATCGACTCAAGGATCCGACAGGATTGTGTGTCTAGGGCTGAAATCGGGGCATCGAGTGTCAGGAGAACCGGGCAATGATTAGACAAAGTGGTGCCGGCCATTTTCCCTACTTGGCCTCCACGAGAGCACCCCCACTCTACCACATAGAACCTGTCTAGTAGCTCCAGCAACCTAGCCACCTGCATCTCCAAGAGAAGTCAAATGACCTCTCCCTCCTATGGAAAGCTAGGTCCCTCCAAGCATCAGGTGCTCCTACTGCGAGGAGGAAGACCTCCCATGCCTCCTGCTCCTCCCCTACCATACCCTGGTAACTTCTACCTCTACCTTGCTGGTCCTTTAAGGCCTCCAGGTTGTTGAAGTCTCCTCCAACAATCCATGAGTCCACCTCTGGGAGTCCTGTTGTGATCTCCACCCAAAATCTGCTGCGTGCCCTAACCTCAGTAGGGGCATAAACATTGAGGACTCCAAGGCACGAGTCCCCAATATCCAATCTGATCCATAGAACCCTCCCTGCCACAATCATCCCATGGTCACGTACACAAGCAGTGAGGCTCGGGCCAAAAGAGGTGCATACACATCCACTCTTGCCGTGGGCACCGATGCCATACTCCCAATACGTGTATGAACTGCCTAAGAGTACCTTCCCTACCCAATGGGCCTAGGTGGGGGTGAGCTTAGGGTCCTGCAGAAGTAATATGTCAATCCGTCCGGCACAAGGACACGCTGCAACTTGTGCCGAACAATCAACTTCCTAGAACCACATGCCCCACTATAGTGGCGGCTATTCACATTCCAGGATGCAAGATGTAGACTCATAGGAAAACCTGTGACTAACCAAACAGGCATTTGTTCGGTGTGGAAGCTGCTGATGAAGAAGAAGAGCTATGTGGCATGCAAATATGCTTTGCCGCAAGCCTGGACGGTGAACTCCATTCCCCCGTGGTACCTTCACGTTGTACCACCAGGGCATCTATCAACCAGGCTGAGCAGCATGACTCTATCCACTGGTAGAAACAGGCAGCCTGTGCCAGGGGCCACTCGATTACATCCATCGATGCTCTCCACTTTGGAGGGGCTCAAAAGATAATGCTCAGATGTGGAACCTCGGCACCAACCCACCAGTTAATGTCCATCATGCAACCTGGACACTGCTGGGAAAAGAGTACTAGTCCTCCCATCCACTGGAAGATCTGGTCTGCCACCTAACACTTCACCTCCTCTATCTATGTCATCGTCCAGTCTCCTGAGTGAGGGTCTGAAGGAAGAAAGCATAGTTTGGTCCATCCAGTAGTGCTAGTAAATGGACCTTGCTGCTCCTTGACTTGCGTACCACAAAGATCCCCACCTCCGAAGGTAGTGGAAACCCTCTGCCCTCCACTGCCCTCAAATAGGACCACGGACCACTGCAAAAAAAACTCTAGTGGTAGCAGCCATGCTTGTCTCACAAAAATGTGACGGGCAACAGGGATAGATGAGCTGGTGGCTGTGTCGGAGGGGGTGGCTAGGCTGCTAATGAGGGGAGGATGTAGGTGTACAGGGCTCATCACCTCCTTTGGGAATGGGTGGGAGAGAGGAGGGGGGTGGTGTGGTGTGGTGTGGTGTGGTGTTGTGGGGGCTGCAGCCCCTCAATCTCGAGTGAGGCAGCCTATGACACCTCCATGGGTGGTGGATGTGGAGGTCTCTGGTCCTGCCGGGTAGGACGACCGAGAAGGGGGCTGCGGGGTGCTCTGCCGGGGGTCCGTCGTTGCTTGCCCTCCTGCTCCCCGCTGCTATGGCTGTGTCTAAGGGGCTGACTGCAGCCCCCCCTGCCGTCTCCCTCTCTATCGTCTCTAGACCCATGTAAAACCCTCAGGGTCCACCTGTAGGCCTATCGGCGAAGCTACCTTGGCTCCGAAGCGCATACAATCTACTTCTTGATGCCCAAAGTCATGGCATCGTAGGCATTGCCCTAGCTGCCCAGTCACAATAACCTGCTGCCTAAAGGAGTGTCTGCATGCCTCAATCTCCAGAAAATTTGGTATATTCTTTGTATCTCTCATAGCCACCCGTACCTTTGGGACTCCTACGGCTGTCACTGCATCCGCGAAGAAGGCAAGAAGAACTATGCCGAAGAGCCATCCAAAGTCCTCCACTGACTGGCAATACTCTACTGCCAATCAAGGGAAAAATAAGGAGACCAGATGTCTAAGAAACCTGTTATGGAGCGCGAATGCCTCCACTATGAAGTCACTGTACCAAGGAACCATGTAAACAATCCCCTTCGTGGAGACATACAGTGAGCTATCCACTAGCTCACGAGCTGTCTCCACAGAGATCCCTTGACCCATGAGAACTGCCTCCGCAATCTGCACTGTGCCAATGCGCAGCGTGGAGTGAAGTCGATCCCAAAGCTACGCCCTAGATAGGGAGTGTCCTACGACCTGAGCAAAAATCATTCTTTCTTTCAACTCTAGCTCTGTGGCATGGACGGCTAAGAGTTGTTCCTTAGAGAGGATGATGCGCAAGGTGTTTGACTAGCGGGCGCTCGCAAAATGCACTAGCCAGACGAGGCCGTAGTGTAGAGGAGGCAAGGGGGAAGCAAGGCAAGTGGGAGAGCTGACGTAAGATCTTGCCTGGTGGGGGGAAACAACAGGGTGGGGGTGGATAGTACGTGGGTAGCTCGCCGGGGGGAGCACAGCAGTAGCGCGACGCAATGCGCAGGACCTTTTAAGGATCTCCTACTAAACCTTTCACATATAACTCAATCTACTTGAAAAATATAACAAAATACCTGAAAATTTGTTATTTGTGTGTCATATGATGTATAAAATATAACTAAAATAAAAATGTTATATATCTCACCTGGATTAAAAGGATCCAATGGGATTGCTCATGTTGCAATCATTAGGGAGATGGAGCTTGAGCTACTAACTAAGAAGTGGACAACTTATGATGGATATTCATTTTAGAACAGTTATTGGGTACACCCACCTTAGCATTATCCTTTTGTGCTACTCAAACCGTGGCAACTCTCTATGGACATGGCTAAATGCCACAGGCAGCCTTTTCTCAAGAGCATTCAAAATGTGACAAACACAAGAGTCAGATTGATGCATAGATTACATGGTCTAGCGTAGCTAGAGAGCTCATCGAGGTCACTATGGAATTGTATGTGCTCATCTGGGGAATTTTGGCATTGTATAAGCAAGTGGTTGCTACTAACTATCAAACTATTATTGTTGGGCAAACATTAGCTAAGTTATATGTTTCCATCCTTAAGCAGGAGTTAAGCAGAAGGGTGGAGATGTGGGGGCTCATAGCACACGGACAGGCTGGTTTTAGGAGAGGCTACTCTACTCTACATTGGATCACATCCTCACACTTAGAGCAATCATTGAGGAGGGCATAGCTCATGGCTGACGAATCTTTTTGTTGCTTCGTGGATTCCCACAAAGCCTTTGACACAATACCGAGAGATGGATTGATACATAGACTACATGCTATGGGAGCGTCTAAGGAGCTTAGTTGGGGAATTCCGACATTGTATTAGAGGATCATTGGTAGAGTACAAACACCAAGGGGCATTTCAAATCCTGTACATTCAACCATTAGGGTGAAGCAAGAATGCCAAGGAGGACTCTCAGACCTGGTCTCTAGCACCATTGGAGTGAAGCAAGGATGTTCTCTCCCCCCTACATTCTTTGGTCTCTATATTGACAAGATAAAAGATCACATCACAGGAGGACACAGTGGTTGGGTGGAGATGGTAGGTATACTTGTCTCCATTATGCTTTATGCTGACAATATTGTTTTGGTCTTTGGACCACAAGAGGATCTATAGCAACATCTCCACTTCCTTCATGACTTTTAAACACAACATGGATTGCCATAATCTTGGGTAAACCAAGAACTTGATCTTGCACGCATCCGCACCTATAATGAGGAGATCAGTCTTCACTCTGTTGAGATACTTGCAATCACACCTACTCTAGTCCCTTTGTATAGGACAGCTAGGCTAGGAAGATGAAGTCCATTCTAGGAACAGAGACAAAATCCCATACGCACAGTGGATGTTAAGTGCTACCAAAGAACTCTATATATTGTTGTACTTGACTATCACTTTCATATAAGATAAATACAATATCATGATGCTTTCCTCTTTCAGTTAGTGTCATTGTCATTGTCTGTCTAATACACAAGAATGTCTTTATGAGTTCAAGTCTCAATCTTGAAACCTAATTCACTTGTGTAACAGTTGTCTCTTCTTTGTCTATGTCATCACTACCTTCCAACCTCCATAGCTTTGCCATGCTCTAGATCCGCATCTTTGACATGGTATTAGAGCTCAGCTGAGCATGGCTTAGCTCTCCTCTACTCTCTCTCAGCTCATCTTAACCTCAGGTCAGCTCATGGCTCCATTTCTCACCTCCATCTCTACTTGACCTTCCTTGGCAGCCATAGCCAGCCTGCACCCTGCCTGCTTCAAGCTCTTGGATCTTTCTCTAGAAGTCATATCTCAACCTGCTCTCTTCTGGACATTTGTTCCTTGACTCCCAAGGCTTCTCTGTATCACTTAAGAGCTTGACATTGGCCGCTCCATAACTCAGCATTGACAATTTTCTCAATCTCTGCCCTGTGTCTACCATAGCCAAACTAGACCTGCAGTACTTGGAGCCTCCATATCTTTCTCTACAGTCCTTATCTCTTTACGTTTTCTTCTGAGAATATCTTCTGCACTCCTAGGCGCAACTGCCCAGCACGAAAAGCACCAACATTGTGCATCGTACGGCTCGTCATTGTTGATCTCCCCAAACTCGCGCAGTTTTTCGCAGATGTCTAAACGACCTGCTGTAGCTCGGCATAGGGGCGGCCATTGAAGGGGCTTTTATGGGGCTTTAGTAGACCATATAGTGGGCCAACTCCAGCTAAGAGGGCTCTTAAAAATTTTACTTCTACGAGCTGCTACAGTGGAAAAAACAGTCGGATCCAGGAACCCTAAACTCAAGCAGCCATTGCTTTGATCTTCAAGCTCAAAAATCCATCAGTTTCTCTCTCCTCAGGACTCAACAAAGCCCTTGCCACTCTGATTTGATCAACTTTCCCATCAAATCATCAAGGAGGGGAGATCTTGAACATTTGGAAGAATTGAAGACCAAGCCACCATAGCCACTTTAATTCAAGCTTCTTCCTTCACTTCAAGCTCTTGCTTCCTCTCAATCAGCTGAAGCATTTGTTACTCAGATCTATTGTCCCAGCATCAAATCAAGGAAGGGAAGAACCTGGAAAGATCGACAAAGGATTGAAGAACCGAACAGGAAGATTCAAGCTCAACATCAAGTCGGACATAGTGTGTTTTCACACTACCATTACTTGTGTCTCTTGACACATTATAATCTGCTCTTTCACTTGTAAAATCTGAGAATCTTGGAGCTGATTTGCTGCTGCTCCAGCTCTCCAGCATGGGAAAAGACTCACCGACAGCTCGGTTCAAGGGAGTTGGGTTTCAAACCTGGCAAACCCGCATCAAGCTCATCTTGATGAAGAAGGGTCTCTGGGCCATCACAAATGGCAAAGAGAAGAAACCTCGAGATACGGACCTTGCAGCTACTTGGCAAAAGAATGATGACAAAGCCCAGGCCATTATCAAACTGGAGCTAGACGACAGCTATATCCACCATATGGATAACTGTGAGACCTCACAGGATACATGGAAGAGACTTGACACCTTGTTCGATGCACAGTCTAAATCGTCAAAGTATGGTCTCCTAATTGAGTTTTTCAAGCTTGAAATGAAGTCTAGCACATCACTTGCCACACGTCTAAATTACATGGAATGACTTCTAACCCAATTTGCAGGAATCAACATTAAAATGGAAGAAGATGTTTGCATTGGTGTTCTACTTAAGAGTTTGCCTCCTGAATATAATAATGTATCAATAACTTTAATCAACATGCTAAATCCTGAACTTGTTGATATCCAGGCATCACTATTAGAAGAGGAAAAGAAGCTAAAAACTAAGGAAGAACCAAGTACCTCTAGAGATGAGCATGCATTATATGTTGGTAACAGGTACAAAGGCAAGAAGGACCAACTCTTATGTGACTTCTGCAAAAGGACCGGACACACCGAGAAGTTCTACCACGCAAGAAAGAGGTCCCAAAAGGCCTATCTAGTTGCAGTCCAAGAAGAAGAAGAAAATGGAGCAAAGGAAGAAGAAGAAGAAGAAGAAGACCACCAGGAGAAGGACAAACCTCATCAGTCCTTCTATTCAGATAGACTTTTTTAGTTTTGTGTTTCCTAGTCCTAATAAACTTGTAAAACTCCTCAGTTATCCTTGTACTACAGCCTCTGTACACTTTGTAAGGCCCCTGCTATAGCCTCTGGATGTCCATCATGTTTGTGGTACCCACACTTAAGCCTTTTCTGCGACAGCCTCTGATGTTTTGCCATGTTTATGGTGTGCCCACACTTTGCAGGTGTTGCTTTTACTACAGCCTCTACACACTTTGTACTTTTGGTTGTGATTGAGGAGGGGTGTTGAGATACTTGCAATCACACCTATTCTAGTCCCTTTGTATAGGACAGCTAGGCTAGGAAGATGCAGTCCATTCTAGGAACAGAGACAAAATCCCATATGCACAGTGGATGTTAAGTGCTACCAAAGAACTCTATATATTGTTGTACTTGACTATCACTTTCATATGAGATGAATACAATATCATGATGCTTTCCTCTTTCAATTAGTGTCATTGTCATTGTCTGTCTAATACACAAGAATGTCTTTATGAGTTCAAGTCTCAAATCTTGAAACCTAATTCACTTGTGTAACAATTGTCTCTTCTTTGTCTATGTCATCATGAGTTTAGTCTCTACCTTCCAGCCTCCATAGCTTTGCCACGCTCTAGATCCGCATCTTTGACACACTCTAGGAGCCGGACAAGTGGAGGTTGTGGACTCATATGTCTACTTTGGAATCACTTTCACTATATTTGCTGGCAGATTCGCCAGGGCACAAGCAGCCAGAGACCGACTCACATAAGGGTACGCAGCATTGGCCCTAATGGAGAGAGAGTGCAACCAAAGCACACTTCTAGGAGCCTCACACACAAAGATGGCTATTTGATACACTAGTCACACCAGCTCAGTGGTTATGGTTCTCACTAGTGGCACTAGGGCAACAAATGGTGACTTGTAGTAGGCAGTCAGAGTGCAAGGTCATGCAGGTGGCAACCTATACTCACGGATGGTACAGGGACGCATTCCTCATGTCCAGCTATGCCTCGCTCTCTCTCTATCATAATCCATCAGGACATTAACATGCTCCTCCCTGTCTGTCTTAAAAGTAACACCCACCCACTATCTGTCATGCCTGTCCTTGGTCTTGGATGTGCAAATCGTGCAAGTCTGCAGGTTGAGATAGAAGACCACATCACACAAGGAGGCAGCAATGGGGTGGAGATAGCAGGCATACTTGTCTCCATTATGCTTTATGCTGATGATATTGTTCTAGTATCTGAATCACAAGAGGGTCTACAATAACATCTCAACACCCTTCATGACTTTTGTACACAATCTGAATTGACGGTTAATCTTGGGAAAACCAAGATCTTGATCTTCCACACATCAGCCCCAGTAAGGACGAGATCAATCTTCACTCTAGCAGTTGGACAGGTAGAGATTGTGGACTCATATATCTACTTAGGGATCATGTTCACTACATCTGCTAGGAGATTCACCATAGCATAGGCAACAAGAGACCAACCCACACGAGGGTACGCAACATTGGCCATGATGGAGAGACAGTGTGACCAGGCATACTTCTAGGAGCCTCACACATGGAGATGGATATTTGACACGCTGATCACACTAGCCATGATGTATGCTGCACCTATTTGGACCCCGGGCTTGGCTACATACCTGTGGACATAGATTAAGAGACCACAAATCATTATGCTCTCACGGATGATCCGCAAAAAACCATCAGTACCACATCAGATTATTAGAGCCAAGTTTATTGCAACCCCCATGATGATGGAGGCCCTTTTTCAGACCATCAACTTCATATCTTGAGTACGTGACATGCATCTAAATAGACTACCTGAGCGGGCCTTCGAGGACTCTAGGCAACTAGCTGAGGCAAGACCGAAGACTTCATTGTATGAACAAGTCGAGCAGTCGCTTACAAGATATGGGATAGACATGGACAATCTCCCCCCTTTCAATGTGATCCTAACTCCCTCTTTATAAACCTCTTCAACACGAAGTGGAAATTGCTCATGCAATAAGATCTCTACCAATTGTGCATATAGCATACATGGCTATCACCCAAGCAACCCCTTCCACACACACACACACACACATATACATATACATATATACATCCTCTCTCACACATGTGCATCCAGATAGACTACGAAGCAGGGCCTTTGCGGCCACTAGGCAGTTAGCTCAAGCAAGAGACTTCATCGTATGCACTGGTCGAGCAATGGGTTATAGGATATGAGATCGACATGCACCATCTCCTCCCCTTTTAGTATGATCCTGACTCCACCTTCATACCACCTCTCCCACATAGAAAGGAACTCAATCATCTGACACGATCTTTACTAGTTTATAGAGCATACATGGCTATTACCTGGGCAGCCCCTTCCCTTGAAGATGTCCTACTACAAAGACCACTTCATGAAGGCTACCATGGATGGCTTCATTGAGAGACCTAGATACCTAGATGTATACATGCCACATGAGAGGTGGGTAGCCGTTGGCCAGCTTAGGGTGTCCTCTCATAAGCTCGAGATTGAGACCAGGAGACCAGACCACATCCCTACAGCTGAGCAGATCTTCAAATTATGGTAGGAGGTGGAGAGCGAGAAGCACTACATCTACGATGCCCGTCCTATAGCACAGTCCAAGCTAGATACCCCACACTATTTGGAGGAAACATCTCGCTCAAACTAGTTATGTAGTCCCCACACCAACGCTACTTGGGCCAATTCCTAGTTGAGATTCACAGGTTGCACATATCACTACTACAAGTTCACACTACATAGGGAGGCGGGCGTCAGTCACATCTTAGTGATTTCAAGACAATGACCACACACAGACGGCATATACATAAAGAAGTGTGACAATTCAGAGAACTGAGGAGATCAGAGCAGCATGCCGCGCATGCATATAAGGGGTACCAAACACAAATGTTACATCAAAGAGAGAGAAGGGAGATCCATCAGCAACATGAGCAGCAGCAAACACCGTTGAGGGCCCAGTCCAAATACTACCCTCATACTATTTCGTCTGGGATGTATGGCATACTCTACCCACCAATCCTAACTGGATGGAGCTACATATATGAGTATCAGTCAGCCACACAGCTAGACATGTAGTGTCCCATCCTCCCATTGTATCCCTACATGAGCACTATTTTGTCTTGTGGGCCACCTTGGCTTCTATTACAGTATATCACTAACCATCTTCCAGCACATCATATTTTGATGTCTAGTGACGATCAACATTGTACATGACTTTGTCTCATCGGCTGATTTTGGCCTCAAAAGATGTTAATCTCTCTCTCTCTCTCTCTCTCTTTTCGTAAAAGGTAATTGTATTAATTACGAAAAAAGAGTACAAGTTTCCATGATTACAAGATACACGAGGGCTCTAAGCCAACGTGTAAGATCCCAATACTAAGCCACACAAAAGTTACACAAGTGATGGCAAAGACCCAGAGGAAATTGCCATATGCCAGGTAAGCAAGTCCTCCCGAGGGAGCAAGTCCGAGTGCCGAATGAGATCTATCTGCCAATGCAAGAGACCTTTAAGCCGGGCAATGTGTTTCGGTACATTAGAGGCGGAATCAAAGAGAAAGGCATTCCGAGTGGTCCAATTGTGCTAGCATCCCCAGAATCTGAAGAAGTGAAACAAAAACTCTCTCTCTCTCTCTCTCTCTCTCTCTCTCTCTCTCCATAAAGATAATTGAATTAAGTAGTAAATATTTACATGAGACCATCAAGTCAACATTCTCACTGTATCTCTTACATGCTATTACATCAAACCATCAGGTCAGCATACTCAATCTCTCTCACACTGTCATTGTAGAAATTTACAAGATGTGTGCAAGCTTCTCAGAACAACCTATTACATAATCAACTCTAATAAATCTGACAGAAAGAACAGCTGGAGTAGAGCGAACAATCGCAAGCCAGGGAGCAACAATGTCCTAAAGGACCAGGTCTGCTGACATCATAGACGTGATTTGCCATAAGACCAATCCACGCACACGGGCCACATGCCCATGGATGCCCAATGCCGAATCAAAAATGAGTGGTAATCATGGAGAGGCGCCACAAATGACGGTGTGAGACCTATGGGACCAGCCTTGCAGTGGTAGTTTGGAATTGTAATGGAGCCCTCCGATTGGATGTGGGAGCTTTTGAGGAGACATTCAGAGGGAGAGGTATAGTGTTCTACTCCGAGACACATCAGGGACGACATATTAAACTTCCATGGGTGACACGCTACAGGTGGGAGTCAGCTTGCAGGAAGGAGACACGCACAGACCACAGTAATCGCGGGTCGGGAGGAGTGGCAGTGTTATTCACGGAGGAGCTACAACAAATGATCCAGGTAGTCTACAAAGATGAGCACGCGAGATACATGTGGGTGAGAGTGCGTGGTGAGGAATGCACTTTGTATGTTGCCATATGCTATTTCCCCCCTATGACGTCCCGATATGCCCCACCCAAGGGGAAATCACCATATGTGGCTTTGGATGAGGATATTTGGGGAGGAGGGAGAGGTTATCTTACTAGGAGACTTTAATGCTAGGACAACCTCCCATCAGGTGTCTTTCTTTGATGCATTTGAGGAGATGCTACACGAGCAGGATGTGTAAGAGCTACAGCCGGAGAGGACATCTCAGGATATGGGGGAAGTCACCGAATATGGGAGATACCTTGTGGAGATGGGCACAGCACACAGGTTGGCCATTCTCAATGGCATGGCTAGATACCCCCTATCTGGCACCTTCACATGTTATCCTCACCGACACGCTGCCAAAACAGTAGACTATGTTCTTGCCCCACCGATGCTGACATCTCACATCCAGGA
Organism: Lygodium microphyllum; assembly: GCF_053477565.2. Lineage (NCBI taxonomy): Eukaryota > Viridiplantae > Streptophyta > Polypodiopsida > Schizaeales > Lygodiaceae > Lygodium > Lygodium microphyllum. Next base: position 26,031,198 of record NC_141146.1, on the reverse strand, counting down.
CCTCTCAGTATCCCCACGCCTTCTCGGAGTTGCAGTGGATCATGCCTACCTATCATTCACCAATGACCTCCAATTCACTCACACGTAGACCCATCAAGCAGCTCACCGACACCCAAGATACCTCTTTTCCAAAGAGATAGAGGATATCTATGAGGTAGAGATCCTCAAATTCTTACATGATGCAGACCCCAACGTTCCATTACAGGAGCTGACTAAGCAGCTCAGTGAGGCCCTACACATCGCTGCAAGTGTAGCCTTCCCACACTCACGACCCACACAGAGAGCCTCCACCGAAGTGACTCCTCAGAACAGCTGGTATGATGATGAGTGCCGTGAGACTAGAGCACGGCTACAGAGAGAGAGAGAGCACTGGGGTCCACTACCCACCAGTAGGCACAAATACTCTTTAGACGCCTCACACGGTGGAAGAAGAGAACATTCTTGGTCCAGCTAGAGCGAGACCTATATTAGTTATTCTTGAGCCAGGACTCTAGAGAGGCTTGGAGGCTTTTCAGAGAGCACTGCCCGACCACACCTATTACATCCACCGCTGTATGGAAAGAGTATGCAGCTAGTCTTTATACTGTGGAGGGTCAGTCACCTCTTCTTGACCCATTTGAGCCTTGTCCAGAGACCACCACTTTCTTTACAGAAAGTAGGGTCCGAGAGGCCATTGACAGACTTCGCAGAGGAAAGGCACAAGATCATGATGGACTAGTAGCTTAGCACTTGATCCATGCTAGAGATTTGGTGGCTAGATTCCTAGCTTACATGTTTAACAGAGACGTGTGAAGGCCTACCAGAAAGCTGGAGCATGAACACTAGTGTGCCTATCCTCAAGTCAAGGGACCCTACTCTACCCAGTAACTATCGAACTATCATGGTTGGGCATGCATTGGCTAAGTTATATGCTTCCATCCTTGAGCATCAGTTAAGCAGGTGGGCAGAGATGTGGGGTCTTAGAGCACAAGGACAGGCTCGCTTTACGAGAGGCTTCTCCACATTCAATCACATCCTCACACTCCGAGAGATCATTGAGGAGGGAAGGGCCCATGGTCGACAGACCTACTGCTACTTTGTGGACTTCCGCAAAGCCTTTGACATGGTACCGAGAGACAGGCTGATACATAGATTACATGACATGGGAGTACCGAAAGAGCTCAGTTGGGGTATTTTGGCACTGTATGAGAGAGTTGTGGGCAGAGTCCAAACACATGAGGGCCTTTCAGCACCTATTTACTCCACCATTGGGGTGAAGCAAGGATGCCTCCTCTGTCAACATTATTTGGCCCGTACATTGATGGGATTGCTGATTATATTTCACAGGAAGGAGATAAAGGAACTCCACTAGAGCTGGCACTTGGATACCTCTCCTATTGTATGCAGATGGCATTGTATTGATAGCTAACTCTCCAGAGGGTCTACAGAGACACTTGGATGCATTACACTCCTATACTTTGGACAGTGGACTTTCAGTGAACTTTGGTAAAACCAAGGTGATGGTATTTAATACTACACCACAGTGGGTCAAGAGATCAGCACCTAAATTCACATATGGATCTGAGGAGCTGGAGTATGTGGATTCTTATACATACCTGGGAGTCTTATTCACAGGGCCCACCTTTTCTATGCGAGAGGCAACAGACACTAGACTGACTGGCGGATACAGAGCACTAGGTGGTTTTGAGAGGATGTGCTCACAGGTGCAATTCCAAGAACCCCGCACCAAGCTATGGCTCTTCGATACAGTGGTCACATCCACACTACTTTATGGAGTACAGATAAGGGGCCCAGTTTTGACCACCGTAGCAGATCAGGGTGCACTTATGACGGATGGAGGTCGATGGAGAAACCCCTAGTGTCCATGATATCCAGGATGATCAAATGTAAGGCCTCAGTGCCACATGAGATCATCAAAGCTGAGCTAGCAACTACACCGATTGTGGTAGAGGCCCTCACCCGATCGGTCACATACATACATAGCCTATGGGACTTACCCAAACAGAGATATGCACGATTGGCCCTTGAGTCCTCCAGGCAACTTGCTAGAGAGGGTGATACTTCATGCTGGTATGCACAGATGTCCGCCTGGTCTGAGATGCATGGCTTTAGCATGGACAAGTTACCCCCCTTCCAATACTCCCTTGATGCACCATCTCTTGATCTGAGCAGGTTAGAGATTCGCAAGATCATCAAGATGGATCTTACCCAGTTGGATATCAGGCGGACATGATTGATACCAGAGCAAGAGCTAGGGACAAAGATGGCTTTCTACCGCGAGCATTTCCTTCATACCACAGATGATGGATTTATTGTTCGCCCGAGATACATGGACACCCACCTTTCCCATGGGATCAGATGTACTATTGGCCAATTGCGCACCTCCTCACATCAGCTAGGAATTGAGACTGGCATTTATAGATCCATTCCACTAGAGGAGCATGTATGCCAGATATGCCAATTAGAGCCAGAGACAGAGGAGCATTATATTTGTCGTTGCCCAGTGTATTATGAAGTCCGTGGTCGTTTCCACTGTCTCTTCAGAGAGGGATTTGGACCACTATCCAGAGTCATGGATTTTACCGATCAACGATCCCTTGGCCTCTTTCTTCTCAAGATACAACGGCTTCGTGACATGTGCCTCAGGAGTACAACTGCTCTAGGACACCGAGGCCCTTCACACAGATAGCTCACAAACTTATTTGCAAAGGAGACTCAGAAGACTTCAATACAATTACAGCCACAGTCCACATGAGAGCCTCTCTCACTGCCACAGTCCACACGAGAGCCTCTCTCACCGCCACAGTCCACACACAGACAAGGAGTACTGAGTGATCGAGCTGTTCAGCTTAGCCGATCCAAACGTCCTAGGCCTTGACACAGACACCGACGACACCTTCATAGGCGGATACAGGGGATTTTTGCTCGGGCTAGAGCTAGGCCCTCCATACCCACATGAGATTGTACCATTTTGGAGCTCATTGTTACTAGATAGAGCTCTATGTTTTACACACAGCCATACTTAGTTTCCTTTCTTATTCTGCTTGTGCTACATATTTTGCCCAGACAGTTGTACCATCATACACATGATTGTAACTCATGGTCTCATAGGTCATTTTGGCCTTTCGTAGACGTTAATATACCGGAGGAGATAGGACTCAACCGGGCATCACAGGACACAGCTGAATGCACCGAATATGGTGAACACCTACTGGCGTTAGGGGGGGCACACGGACTAGCCATCCTCAACGGTCTCGACAAATGGCCCGGGTCGGAGGCCCTCACATGCTTCACACACAAGCACGTGGCCAATTGCATCGGACGGGGGGCACATGAAGCACCCACACAGAAACTGGGAGCAAGCACAGTGGACTATATCCTCGGCCCTCTATCACTTATCCTCGACATCCAGTCCTATAAAATATCACCTCGCCTACTCGCAGTGGCTGCTGATCATGCCTACCTGCAATTTGACATAACCTGCACGTATGACCTAACCCCCCCAGCAAGCAACCCCCCCCCCCCCCCCCAAGATTCCCCAGGTACCACTTTACCAGGATAACTGCGAGAGCATATTCTGACCATCTCTACTGGAGCCTGCAGGAAATGGACCCCCACGCACCCCTGGAGGAGGTCACAGCACAGTTGGCGGGCGCACTACACACCTCGGCTGCCGAATACTTCCCCCACACATCCCCCCACTCCACCCCTCCGAACAAGAATGTCCCACAAAATAGCTGGTACGACGCAGAGTGCAGGAAAACCCGGCTCCATCTTCAACAAGACGAAGCACGGGGAGTACACACGTATAAACAGGCACGCTTGATCTTCCGTCGTCTAGTGCGACGGAAGAAACGAGCCTACCTCTCCAAAGTGGAACATGAATTCTACCAGCTATTCTTAGGACAGGACAGCAGAGAGGCATGGAAGGCGTTTCAGGAACCCCGAGCCCAGACACCCATCACCTCCCCGGACACTTGGCATGCATATGCAACCTCACTATACCAAGTACCCAAGCAGCCCCAGCTACCCCGGCCCCCAAGGAGCAAACCCAGATTATCCACATTCCTCAGCACGGGGCGGGTTCAAGACGCCATTGATAGACTCCAAAATGGCCATGCCCAAGACCACGAAGGCTTGGTAGCAGAGCATTTGACCCATGCCAGAGACATACTGGCACCTCTCCTAGCACACATGTTCAACAGAGCCCTATGCGAAGTCTTCCCTGCCAGCCGGTCAGCCAACACCATAATACCTATCCTCAAGACCGGAGACCCCATGGTTCCCACGAACTACCGAACAGTCATGGTTGGCCATGTACTAGCCAAGCTCTATGGATCCATACTCGACCACGAGCTGAGTAAGTGGGCAGAGCAACACCAACATCGGGCGGCAGGACAAGCAGGGTTTAGGAGGGGTTTCTGCACCCTTGACCATATCCTCACACTGAGAGTCATCATAGAGGAGGGCAGAGCACATGCAAGACGGGTGTACTGCTGCTCCATGGACTTCCGCAAGGCCTTTGACACAGTCCCACGAGCGAGGCTCACACAGAGACTACAGGAACTGGAGGTCCCAATCGAAATGCGATGGGGGATACTGGCACTATACGAATCGGTAACGGGCCGAGTTCGGGCACCAGGAGGGCTGTCAAAGGAGATAACCAGCACCATTGGAGTCAAGCAGGGATGCCCACTCTCACCCACCCTATTTGGCCTCTACATTGATGAGATCTCAGAGTACATAGATAGATTGGGCAAGGAGGGATCGAGCCTGGGAGGGACACTGATACCCATCTTACTATATGCTGACGACATAGTCCTCATCTCCAGCACACCTGAAGGGCTACAGCGCCAACTGGACGCACTACAGACCTTCTGCCAAGACAAAGACCTAACCGTGAACCTGGGGAAAACCAAGATCATGGTGTTCAACACGTCAACCCAATGGCTCCGACGGTCGATATCCCCCTTCACATACGGCGGAGAGACCGTGGACGTGGTCCAAAGATACGTCTATCTGGGGACTACATTCTCTGGACCAAGATTTACCCTGAGAAAAGCAGCAGAAGATAGACTAACCCGAGGCTATGCAGCCCTCGGGTCAATGGAGAACCAATGTGCCCGCATACAGTTCCAGGAACCCCGGACAAAGCTCTGGCTTTTTGACACCTTGGTCACACCATCCCTCCTATACGGGGCTCCCATATGGGGGTCCAATCTCTACCACACGCGGAGGGCCCCACAGGACCAGCCAAGGAGGAGGCCACCTATGAGGGATAGGAGCAGATGGAGAGACCCTTAATACTTATGATCTCACGGATGATCCGAAGCAAGCCCTCCGTACCACACAAGATCATCCGCGCAAAGCTAGGGGCACCGCCCCTCGTGGCTGAGACCCTCTTCCAGACCCTGACCTTCTTGCACCGAATATGGGACCTACCCCGGCACCGGTACCCCAGACTCGCCCTGGAGTCATCCAAACAGCAAGCAACATAAGGGGACACTGAGTGCTAGTATGCCCGAACAGAGACTTGGCTACGGCTCCATGGCCTGCACATGGACCACCTCCCCCCACTACAATACAGCCTAGACTGCCCACACCTGGAGCTCAACCGAGAGCAGGTGAATCGCATCATCAGACTGGATATCATCCAGACAGACACAGCCAGGACATGGGTGACCCTCACGTCGAAACTAGAAACCAAGAAGGCTTTCTACCGAGAGCACTTCCTGCATATCTCCCCGGATGGCTTCATCACCCGCCCAAGCTACATGAACACACACCTGTCTCACGGGGTCAGAAATGCCATCGGACAGATCCGCACATCCTCACACCAACTACGGGCCGAAATGGGCAGATACGGAGCCAACCCCCTCCCCCCAGAAGACCGAATCTGTTAGCTCTACCATCTCGAGCCAAAGACAGAGGAACACTATATCTGTAGATGCCTAGTGTACTACGAAATCCGGGGACACTTCCACTGCTTATTCAGCGAAGGATTCGGACCACTCTCCAAGGTGATGGAATTCAAAGACCAGAGATGCCTGGGGCTCTTTCTACTGGAAATACGACACCACAGAGACCACCTCCTACGAACCACGGAGCAAAGACAAGGAGCCACCAACCAACGCACACTCAACGAATTCTACCAAATACCAGCTACCCTCCCCACCACTGAGCCCCCACCAGCCCAACCGGCCTCCCAACCCCGGGGGACCACCTTAGAAATAGCCACAGCAAGAGGCAAAGCCCGGCGCCCACGCCCTGCCGGCCCCCGTCCCCACAGAAGACACATGTCGAAGATACAAGGGATACTACGCCGCCATCGGAGGGCCCTACCCCGCCGCTTTAGTCTCTCCATGTTAGACCGATCCATGCGGGACATCCTAGGATGAACACTCCAGGAGCAGTTCCACACCGCACTGGGAGTACCTCTAGATTGTATCCAGTCTAGATATCATTTTGTACCCACTCAATTTAGTTCAACATAGCATAAACGTTAGCTTCACTGGAACTTTTGAAATCTCCCAGACATTTTGTATGCAACATTTTGGTCTCATAGGCCAACTTGGCCTGTTGTAGACGTTAATATAACTTTCTACTTTCTTTTTCTACTCTCTCTCTCTCTCTCTCTTTCTCTCTCTCTCTCTCTCACACAAAAATGGTTTGACGAATTGAACTGGTGATGAATGGTCTGACAAATGAAGCTGGTGATGAATGCTAGTGTGACAAATGAAGCTCCGTCCCTTCTTCTCCAAGCTCTAATGAATGGTGACAAATGAAGCTGGCAACAAATGAGGCTGATGATGAATGGTCTGAGCGCTCGTGACTGACAAACGAATCTTCTGATGAATGGTCTGAGGGCTCATCACTGACAAATGAAGCTTCTGACAAATGGTCTGAGGACTCGTGATGTAGTGACCGACAAAGCTTCTGACAAATGTGACAGTGACACCTCTCGTTGAGGTGGAAGCATTGGAACAGTCATGACCTGCAACAGTTGTGTATGAAACTCTGAATGCAACAGTGACCAATTAATCATATCTGAAACGCTGCAATGCAATAGTGACCAAGTAATCATATCTGAAATTCCGAATGCAACAGTAAGCCACTGAATACTACCATGAGAGTAGTGCAATCATGTACATCTATGCAGTCATGTATATTTATGGTTTGATGCTGTGAACCAAATTGTGACCAAATAATCATATCTAAAATTCTGAATGCAACAGTAAGGCACTAAACATTGACATCAGACTAAGATCATGTATATCTATGGTTTGATGTGAGCCAATTTGTGACCAAGTAATCATATCTGGAATTTTGAATGCAACAATAAGGCTCTGAACACTGCTGTGAGAGTAATGCACTCATGTATATCTATGGTCTGATGCTATGATCAAATTGTGACCTACTGCGGGTGACCTTGGTATTAACACAGTTCTGAATACACTAAAAAGCAGATATCACAGATGTCGCTCTGATTTGACATGTACAAAGTACAAGCTGAGTGGCCTTGCACATAGTGTGTGACTAAAATTAATTATGGGGGTGGATAATGCAGTCAAATGTAAGCACCAAACCATGGAAAATGAATATTTGCGAGACGAATCTAATCGTCCATGGAAGCAGAACCGTCCATGGAAGCAATGTTCAACACCCCTTCTAGGAACACACAGTATAAGACATGGCCATAGGGTCCATGACTAGACCCTCTCCCAAGGATCTGATAAGCATGGAAAGACCTCACACACCATGAATGCAAGGAAGTAAGAAGAAATTCATCTCATGATTCGCTCTGAAGTACGAATTATGAGACACGAGTTCGAAAAAGAAATACGAGAGCGGGTCAAGGCCAAATTAATAGCATAACAGAAGGAAAAAATGCAAGATGTGCAGATAAAAGAAAAAAAATGAATTCCAAGCACAAATGTTGTTCAAAATGCACACACTCAAAACTGAAATGCAAAAAACTGTTAGATGCTTGCAAATTGTAAATGTTGTCCAAAATGCAGACATTAAAAATTGAAACGCAAAAAGTGCTAGATGCTTGCAAATCTGAAATCTTGCAATTGAGGGAAGAATTGAATACATTTAAGAAAAAGAAATAAGCATGCAAGAAGAACTACAAAAAGAGAAAGAGGCACTGATGTGAAAGAGAGGTTCACTCATGGGCAGAAGTGGCAAAGACAACATAGAAGTCGATAGAAGAGGCCACCCCATGGATTGAGGTAGTGAAAAAGAACAACGGAACATCACTGAACTCTAAGGTAACGAATGCTACTTTGGAAGAAGAAGCCACAAGACAAGCTAGGGTATTACATGTACAAGTAGAAGGATGGGAGGAGAAGAGCAATCCACAAGAAGATGCTAAGACACTTGGTAACAAAATTGGGGCTTTAGATGTGCCTATAGTTAGTACTTGGAGAGTGAGGAAAGTGGACTCTATGTCCAAGGTTTAATCTTTCGCTTTAGGGACACAAAGAAAAAAAAAGGCATTCCTCTCTAAGAGGGAGCCCTCGAAAGTGACAGCATTTATTTGGATGAGAATCTTACCACAGCACATATAGCTCATGGCAAAGAGCACATGCCGAAAGTACTGGAGGCACACAAAGAGAGAAAAAGGGTTGTTTATGAGGATGGATGGGTTATCATCAATGATAAAAGGACTGCATGATGATATGAGGTCTATGAAACACTTAGAAAGTCAACATGGAATTGTAATGGGAGCCCTACACTAAGACTTTGGTTACTCTGAAGATAGCTTCTGAAACATACACATAGCCATGTACATAGAAGCACACCAATGAAAAGGTAGCTGACTACCAGACACGCAAGGATACAGCTGGGAAAGTGCATTCCGTCCAACACCTAGAAAATCTGGAAGCACTAGGGGCTCTAGAGGGGTGTCATACTCCACCAAAAAGACCTCAAGGCCTAGTATAGGTAATGAAAAGAGATGATGATGCATGATACTTATGGATTAGGATGCATACAGGAAGACTACAAGATACATTAATTGCAATATGCTACTTTCTTATTGCAAACTCAGCCTATGCCATACGGGATGATCTCCCTTTGATGTACTTTATGAGGAAACTATGAAATAAGCTAGCATTGGGGACATATTATTGGTGGGAAATTTCAATGCACACACTAAACATAGACAAAGTGAATTTTATCTCCATGATAATGCCATGCTCAAAGAGATTGACACAGATGAAATAGGCCTATACACACGCGATGATGGGCAAGCATGGGGGAGCTCTTGCTGGAAGAGGACGAGCTACAGAGATGGACAACAACTGCCGAGTGCTGACAAGACGACGTGGAGGGGGGGAGGCATCGACCATACCCTGCATGACGGCCACCCACCTGGCCGCCCTGATGGGGATAGGGGGGCTTCATAACATACCATTTCCCCCCTCCCCCACAATACACTATAAAAGCCCCTAGGCGTAGAGAAGGAGGGGATGAGGATTGCTACTCTTCCTTATTGTATTACTGGCAAGAGAGAGAGTGTGAGAGAAAAGAGAGAGAGAGAAAGAGAAGAGAGAGAATGTGTGTCAGAGAAAAGAGAGAGAGTGTGTCAGAGAAAAGAAAGAGAGAGTAAGAGAAAAGAGAGTGAGAGAAAGAGTGAGAGAGAGAGAGAGAGACAGAGGGAAATTATTCCTTGGAGGCTTCCGAGATTTCCCTTTCTTTTCTTCCCCCTCTCTGAGAGGGTTCTCATGAGCGGTTTCCTTCCACAAGGAGTCAACTCTCTTATAGCCTGGGTGGGTAGCCGCGAAGAAAAAGCCGAATTATACGATGCCTCAGCTGCGGGTCAAGGAACTGCGACACTCGGTAACCAGGTGCGTCCCATAAATCTTATTTTAATGGGAACTCTTAAAAACGTAGATCGACTTCATTGGGAAGGGAGAAGTATTCTGGCAAAAATTTATGATAACTAACCACCAATTGGGTTGCATCATTCAAGCATGTTGGAAATTGTGTTTTATTGCACTCTGTCATGACTTAGAACGAACAACTTGCACAAAAGATTTCACATTTGTGCACACTGAAATCAAGGACTTTATTGATTGTGTTCGTAGTGCATTGGATTTATGCACAAGTATTGGCATGCTTGAAAGGTAAAAGAAACCTAAAAATGGATTTTTTGGGACGATAAAGCATAGTCATCATTAAGCGGAAATCGTACTATATGGTCTGGGGAATTTGTGAAATTGGAAAGATAGGAGTAAAGGCTTGAATCAAGTCCATGAGGATCATGAGTTGCTACGATAACGGTTAAGTATGTTTAGGTCATTGCAATACTAAGCCGAGTATTAGGCTCCTATAAACCTTTAGAGAGACGTAGCTCACACTTGCATTAGGCCTCATGACTTCGTGTTCCTCGCACAAAAGAAAAATACAAGTCTCTATTTATGATTTGCATAAGTGCCTTGAAATAAATTCCCAAAAGTAGAACTCTGCATTGCATCATCGTCCTATGAAGGACTCGCATCTAGATTGTGTGGTATCATGGATTGCTGCACTACTAGGGATTCATCTTAAAGATAGTTATAGGACGAGCATATAAAGAGCTAAACTTAATTGCTCAGGGCAGTTCAATGAGATGAATCCTATATACGCAAGGATAGGGCTTAACTCGACCTATTTAGGGTTTAAAGGTAAATGAGCCAAACTATTATTACATTCATAGGAGGACCTTGAGACAAGTAAAACACTCATTGGTCTCTATTCTACATCTGGCCTCGATAAAGCTGAAACAACCTTGAAGACATCACCTTTAACCATGACACAACCCGATGTTAATGCAAGAGAGTTCGAGTGTCATTTTTCCAAGACGAGAACCCTGGACTAAAGGCTAGCAAGCTAGCATAGCTACCATCCAAGAACTATAGGATATAGATCCAATTGCATAATTGCTCGCTCCTATCACATAGGAGTAGGGTCCGAAAGAAGGTATTTCCTATCCCTCGGAGGATATTAGAAATTGCCATCAACGCAAAAAGAAGAAACGCTAAGCGTCAAAGATAGGGACTCCACCTTAGCAGATGTCCCGAGCACTCGCGTATACCATTGTTTGTGCCTGTAAATTTAGGAACACCGCTTGTAAACAGATTGTATGACCCTAAACTCATAAAGAAAATGGAAATAATGAATCAGGTTGAACTTTTGGAGGATGCACCAAACCACCCCCAGGTGGCCGCCAACCCTAGCCAAGGGAGTTTTAAATAGCCATGACGGGAACGTGGACCGAACCTGCCACAAGAGGTCTCTCCGCGGGTCGGTTTGAATGTAGGACGACGCTTGGATGCCAGGGGGGGCTCTGGCTATAAATTCCCTGTCTCCAAGTCCTACTCAAACGATCTGCGTGACTGGATAGAGATTCTCAAGGGCCCCTATTACTACTGCAAGGGCGGAATCTTGAAGGAAATAAGGTGCATCCTCACGGATTGTGGATATTGTCCCTTTTGAACAAGACTTGTATCTTAACTAAAACACTCACATTAAGTTTACTTCCAAGAAACCTGCCTGAAATTATTTTCGTGTTAGTGCCGTAAGATTACGTTAACGAATCGTGTTTCCAAAAAGACTTAATTAAGGAAGTTGTTTTTAAATGTTGCACATAAATGTAATAGGGGCTAATTAGATAACTAAAGTATGCCCATTGAGGGAAGCCAGTGGGTTAAACCCCCGATGGGTCTGTCCTATGAAAAGGTGGTCCCTGAGAATTGGGAGGCTTCTCACAAGATTTTACCGTTGTTTAATCTTTAGGCAGCGCGGGTTAGTGCCCGATTCAAGCCATTTTAGGGGACTGGAATGAGATTATGCCCTACGGATAGAGAGGTGGACGACGCATCTCTCTCGTTTCTCATTCTCCTTGAACCAAGTGGAGTATGGATCTACTTCGGATTGGGCAACTTTGCGTAAGATAGATTGTCCAGGACTCGACGCTAGAATCCTATCAGGAGACCTTGACCACTAGGGACTCAAGTTTCAGGTCAATCCTAGTGGGTTCAGCCGCGAACGTTCCGTTGCAAGGAGGACTCAGGAAACCCTAGGCGACAAACCCCGTGACATTCCATGCGAGTGCTGGCCGGCGACTCTTAGATTCGCTTCTCGATGGACTGCCAAAACGTGCTTGGATAGCCAATAGGCGAACACGTCACATTAGACATGTTGGAATCACAAAGCAAGCGCAAGTATTGTGGACTACTTCATAGGCTCATCAACATTAATACTAGATATCCAAAACTTTAAGTTTCCTAAGATTGGCATAACAACAAATACATGCTATTTTGACATTCATGTTGTCTTGTGGACATATGAAACATGGAATACCTTGCCTCTCTAAACATCCCAAATACTAATTTGTAGAAAACACTTTAGACATCTATAGTGGCTCTCTATAGACTAGTTTACATACATTGGATTTGGGCAAATCATTGAAGGAATGTACAAGAGACTTAGCAAAGGCCCTACATAGATCATCCATGCATGCATTTCTACACACCCTACCCTGATGTAGACCCATATGCACCACTCCTCCCCAAAGTAGCTGGTCTAATGATGAGTGCAGAGTTACTCAAGCTTGCTTACAAAGAGAAGTGGACCTAGGCATCGAACACATTGTCAAACAAGGACATTCTTCGAACACCTTGTGTGGAAGAAGGGAGAGTACTTGGCGAAAGTAGAGGGCAACATATATTAGATATTTTTGGAATGGGATAGCTAGAGTACATGGAAGGTGTTTCATGAAAGGCAACCCCCCACATAAATTACATCACCAAATGCTTAACTTGACTATGGCAAACAACTGTATGATCTACCAAGACAACCACCTATACAGCCCCCACAAGCCTATAGACTAACACAGTGGTTTTTCTTCACCAAGAAAATGGTTAGGGATACAATTCATACATTACAAAATGGGAGGGCACATTATGAGGATGGACTAGTGGCAGAACATTTCTTACATGCTTGCGATATACTAGAACCCATACTCGCACATTTGTTCATAAGACTAGCATGCAATAGCTTCCCTATGAGCTGGTCAAACAATACTATAATTCCACTCTTTACATGTGGTGACCCCTTATCCCTAGTAACTACAGCACTACTTTGGCCAAGATATATGGAGAATCAACTCAAGCGTTCCAAGCCGAGCACTAATGGCAACCTTTCACATAACCGACGCGCCATCCATATCTACGGGAGTAGTGAGCTTACCTCCATGCCGTTCGAGTTACCTCCTCTCCTGCGCACTCCGGTAGCTCCACGATCCTAGTGCAAGCTTCAAGCAAGCTCCATCCTCAAGCTCCACACTCCAAGCTCCATTGCCGCGAGCAAGACAAGAGAAGAGAAAAGAAAAGAAAAGAAGAAGAGAGGAGAAGATGGAGAGCTTCTCCTCCTCGGTCCCTCACCCTCACACACTCACTCCCTCACCCTCTCACACTCCCTCTCTCAAGCACAAGCTCAAGCAAGCAAGAACGAGAAGAACAAGAAGAAAAGGAGAGCTACTTTTGGCCACACACAAAAATGAGCTTCTCATTCACTTTTCAACTTTATATACAAAACCCTAAATCCCTTTTGGGCGGTCATCCCCTTTTCCCCTATTTTACATGGCCAGCCGTAGCCTAGGCCCTTTTTCCCATTGTCCTTCTATCTTCCTAGCTTCCTTTCCACCGCTCATCTATATTTACAAATTGCACGGCCCGGCGCTCCTTGAATTAAACCATAATGCGCTTGCGCTCTTTTACAAAAGTTTTGACTTGCGCTTTCCCTTGTGCGCCTTTCTCCCTTATTTAGGACTCATCTCCTTGTGCGTCTTTGTCTTCCGTTTCTCTTTGCCTTGGCCTTTGTCTTTGTCTTCTGCTTTAGCTTTTCCAGATTTTCCACCTTCGTTTGTTTGAGGGTTAACAGATGGGAATTGCCATCTTTGTGACCGAGAGCCTAAACAAAGGAGCACCACATATGCAAATGTAAAGTATACTATGACATGAGAACGGTAACACTGCCTCTTCCACGAAGGTTTTGGACCTCTTCACCTTGTTATAGAGTATGAGGACCACATATGCCCAGGTCCTTTGCTCTTGGAGCTCCAAAGGCAACACAATACTACTACGAGATAGAAAGCCACCTCACCCACAAGGACCCACACAATAAGCAATGATAGAATTTTTCACATATCAAACACTACTGACACAGCTAGCCTAGCAAAGACAGAGCCACCACGCCAAACACATTTCATTGCAAGCTATGGAGTCACACAGGGTAAAGCCGTTTCACTTCATTGAGCATAATGAGCCTGTTGAGAAACCACTTCTTTAATTTACACACTTCATTTAGGGTTTCACACTGACACGCCCAAAAAGGGCTGATAACCATGTTTTGGTCATTTCGTCAGTGGGTGCCCACTTAGTGATGCACCACCCTAGATAGCTTATGCTTATAAATAGGCCACACTTCATTCACTCTTTACCCACTTCACTCATTCTTCACCTCTCTACTTTTGTCACTTCTAGAGAGTATCACAGTTCGTGGCCACCCTTCCTCTTCTCCTTCAAGTGTCGGCCCAAAAAGGGCCGATAACCACGTTTTGGTCATTTCATCAGTGGGTGCCCACTTAGTGATGCACCACCCTAGACAGCTTATGCTTAAAAATAGGCCATCACTTCATTCACTCTTTACCCACTTCACTCGTTCTTCACCTCTCTACTTTCGTCACTCCTAGAGGGCATCATAGTTCATAGCCACCCTTCCTCTTCTCCTTGAAGTGCCCTATTCCCTTCAACCTACAAGCTATGTTTGGAGGTCCCATCTCTGCTAGCATCATCATCTGACACGTGGCAACATCCTCTCCCACTTAGCGACCATCACACTACCTGCATTTTGGGATTCTCCACCTGGCGCCACTCCTACAAGTTGCTAGCGTCATCTCCAATGTTGTCTACATCTACATTTTCAGCCTAGATCCTTCCTCCACACCTTGCGTTAGCTTTCTCACCCCTGGTGTTAACATCTTGAGCCTCTGGTATTTGCGTTTTGCTACTTAGGGACATCCTCCACATCTGGCGTCATCATCCAAGACCTAGCACCAGCATTTGAGTTGCTCTCTATGCATTTGATAGCTCCAACACACTCTAGGATTTCCATTTGGTGCCCACACCATCTCCCTAGTATCTAAGGACTGTGCTTCGCTCCCTCAACAACTGTCCTTTACCTTCCAATGATTGCTTTAATAGCCCATTGCCCAAAGGATTGCATTTCACTCCCTTCATTGTGCAAATTCCCATAGCTACTGCCACCAAATTTAGACAGGACAATACAGTCATCTTCAGAGGGGGATTCAAAGGGGAATGTACACTCTTAGTCCTCAAATGGGATTTCTACTTCTTCGGCTTCAAAGGGGGCCCACGTGTCTCCACCCTCAGAGGGGACACATACTCATCTCATGAACTTCTTCACCCACCATTTACTCTTTGGGGATAGTTGTCTTCGAGCAGTCATTT
The DNA here is from genome assembly GCF_053477565.2 of Lygodium microphyllum. Classification (NCBI taxonomy): domain Eukaryota; kingdom Viridiplantae; phylum Streptophyta; class Polypodiopsida; order Schizaeales; family Lygodiaceae; genus Lygodium; species Lygodium microphyllum. Next base: position 26,015,677 of record NC_141146.1, on the reverse strand, counting down.
CTCCTCTTAATACCCACGATCTTCAAGTACCTCCTAGATTGGGGCCTTGGAGATTCAACCGCAACTTGGTAACGAGGCCTTCAAATTCCTTCAATATGGAGTTATGGGGCTAATAGGGGCCTAACACTTGACCACAATCTATACCCATATGTCTCCACACTTGACATACACTTGTAAACAAAAGAAGTAGGGTTAGAAACACTTGGCCCAATTTGTAAATGGTTGAGGTGACATGCAAAGGATCATAATCGTCCATGCAAGAGGTACCACGGCTCACCACATCACACTCATCTAGCATGGCAAGGACCATGCAGCAACACCCAAGGAGGTAGCATTGTCGAGGAAGCTCTGGTTAAGTTGTCAATGCCAAAGTATACAACACTTATCTCAATAGTCACTCATGTTGGAATGATAGTTAAGTCGCTCGTCCCATGACTCACGTGACTGGAGGGATAATAATTGAGACCCATATCTCACACCCGATTTAGAAATTGATAGAAAAAATAGAGTTAAGAATGAGCATTCCAATGTGCATAGTTTGATGGTGCATTAGTGCATCCCAACCCATCTAGCATAAGTGCAAGAAGGAAGGTAAGGGTCTCGAGGTGGAGTCACATTCTATAGTTCATCACGTCTACTATTCCTTACTACATGTTACCTTTCAAGTCGAAATCTTGGATCTCCGAGATCCTCTCTCTCTTTTTCATCTCTCTCTTCACTCCTCTTTCTTCATTCCTTTTTGGGCCTGAGAGGGGGTGTTGAGAAACCACTTCTTCAATTTACACACTTCATTTAGGGTTTCCCACTGACAATTCCAAAAAGGATTGGTAACCACGTTTTGATCATTTCGTCAGTGGGCATCCACTGAGTGTGCACCACCCTAGACAACTTATGCCTAAAAATAGATCATCACTCATTCATTCTTTATCCACTTCACTCATTCTTCACCCCTCTTCTTCCATCACTCCAACACTCTTCCCTCTCCACACCACTGCTGCCCATACCCCTACTAGAGGACATCACAGTTCATGGCCACCCTTCCTATTCTCCTTCAAGCCCCCTACTCCCTTCACCCCTCAAGCTGTGTTTCGAGGTCCCATCTCTACTGACATCATCATCTAACAACTGGCGACATCCTCTCCCACCTAGTGGCCATCACACTACCTGTGTTTTGAGATTCTCCACTTGGCGCCACTCCTACTAGTTGCTATCGTCATCTCCAGTGCTGTCTACATTTGCATTTTCAGCTTGGATCCTTCCTCCATACCCGGTATCAACTTTCTCACTCCTGATGTCAACACCTTAAGCCCCTAGTATTTGTATTTTTCTGCCTCGGGACATCCTCCACATCTTGGGTTAACATTTAGCACCTAACGTTAGCATCTATGCTACTCTCCCTACGTTTTGACAGCTCCCACACACTCTAGGATTTGCATTTGATACCTATGCCATCTCCTCGATGTCTAAGGACTGCACTTCGCTCCCTTACACCTGGTGATCATCTTCCTCATCTCTAATGGCATCAAAGAATTGCAATTCAATCACTCCCTCCAAAGCTTTCCTTCACCTTCTAGTGATTACTTCGATAGCCCACTACCTAAAGGATTGTGTTTCGTTCCCTTCATTGTGCAAATTCCCACGTGCTGCCACCTGATTCAAACAAGATAGTGCACTCATCTTCTGAGCTTCGACGCCATTGTATCAGCTTTTCTTCTCATAGCATGATTTAGTGCATCATCAGTGTGTTCTTCTTGTGTTTCTGAGTTTCTCTTCTCTCTCAATGTTTGTCATACACACTGTGTTTCTCCCTACAAACCCTATTGTCTCTCTAGTCTCTTAGTCATTTTTCTGACATGGTATCAAAGCATACCTATTTTTTGATAAAGGCTATCTATGAGGACCATGTTCGAGGAGGCTACACCACAGCCCAATCACAGCCATTATCATGAGACACCAAAGACTCACCACTAGGCATATTAGTGGAGCAATTAGGGACCGCATCATAGCACAAATCATATGCAGATTTTAAGATCAGCTAAAACTTATAGTCTCCACTACAATTTTTGTAAATAGTTCTATCAGATTCGGTTTTTCTTCTCTTTCTATCCATGGGACAACACTAGACATTGTTCTACTCTAGCATAGTCACATCATAGAGTGATTCTCAGCATTGTTTCACAGGCCCATGGATGTATTCCAGATTTTGATCAGAGGTCACATTGGCCCTACGTAGACATTAATATTTCTTTCTTTCTTTCTATCGTGCGATATGCCCAAAATATTCGAAGCCAAGAAAGAGGGAAAGAAGACACTGAATAGAGATGGCCCAATCATTAATGATGAAAGGCAATCGGATAGGGCTGCATGGCCTCAAGACAGACACTCAAAGATACCAATGACAGTATGGAACTGTAATGGCCCACTATGACCACACCCAAGGAGGATGGAGGAGGTGATGAAGAACCATGAGCTGATTTTAGTCACACAGACATATCAGTGTCCAAGGATATGTCTCTGAGTCCACACATAGGAGTTGCATGAGACATCAAGGTACCTCTCAAGGATCAACAGGAATGGTAGTATTGATCCGACAACAGCTCCAAAATAGTCTCTCCATCATGGCAAGAGACCCTAATGTATGATGCATCTGGATCAAAGTGGAGAATTCTTGTGACCAAATGCTATGCATTGCCTTTTGCTACTTCCCCTAGTGGAGGTTGAGATACGCTACTAGGGAGCCCTAGTAGCACAAGCGAGAGGGAATGGAGAAGGAGAGTCCCCTTTCACAAACCTCTTAGACGAGATTATACAGTACTATTGACTAGGAGAGATTCTCTTAGTAGGAGACGTTAATGCCAAGATGCAAAGTAAATAGTGCAACACACGATTTTAAGGATCTACGCAAGCTACAAGTGATGGATGTAGATGCGACAAGCATAGACAAGGTATCAGCTAATACTAAGGGAGATAGTACTTGTTATGGCTAATACCTACTAGAGCTAGGGTCGCAACACCACCTCATTATCTACAACAAGATGAAAAAGTGGCCTAAATCCGGAGCACTGACTTGCTTTCAACCCACAAGCTCCAACACACTGGATTATGTACTAGGTTCCATTGAGATGATGGAACTAGTTGATCCATAACCATCCCCCCTTGCCCGATCCGAGTAGATCATACCTACATGTCCCTCATCATATCTACCTCTCCGCGCCCATAAGTGCAAGCTCCGCCTACACCCAACCCACCACCTTCTATTTTATGCACAAGCTAGCTGACATTTATAGCCATCATGTTGATGATGGGCTTACAAAATTCGAGCATACTACCTCCCTAGGCATGCTCATCTCCCGGCTCACCTCCATTGTACACTCAGACACTCTCCAAAGCTTCCCACATCCCACAAACACTAGCAAACTCACAAGCGTTTGGAACCATATCCCAGAACAAATGGTATGATGATGACAGATATCTCCGTATCCAAACAAGACTAGGGTCTATCACAAAGAGGGACATCCAAAGGCAAATGGGGACCTTGGCTCGCCATAAGCGACGGGCTATTGAGAAGGGATAGCATTGGGATCTATACCATTTATTTATGAGAAAAGATGTAGCCACAACATTGCACAGACTGCATGAGCAACGCGACCCCACCATTGTCACAGGGGATGCGGGACTAGAACATAGGAAACCCGTCTCAAAACCCTGGACCCATCCCCAATGCATCCCAAAAAGGGTGCATCTCCATGCAGTGGTCCATCACAAGGGGACACATCCCAGGACGACAGGGGGGACACAAGGGACTGGTTAGTTGGGTTGTTGGAAGGGGGCGGCGGTGGGGTGGGTGCCATGTGTCATAGGGATTGTCTCTTATATTGTTTCTTGTAGTCTTCTATCCACTAGTTTTAGGTTTCTTGTAGTCTTTAGTCCGAGGACTCATTATTTACTGGTTACTATTGGACTTTAGTCTTTATGGTATATGGCATTTATGATTCCTCAATTTTAACTTTTACTACATTTCTCAATTTGTACTATTTCTTGTAATCTTCAATCTGAGTACTCATCATTCAGTGTTTACTGTTGGACTTTAGTCTTTAAGTCATACAACATTTCTCATCCTTAATCTCCCTCTCTGCAATATGCTTAGCTCCACCTCCATCATTGCCTAATATATCTTGGCAATGTATGGCCCACCATGATGGTCCTAAAGTTACCAAGATCTAGGGAATCTTAAGACTTATGGATAGGCACTATGGTATGAATGGGCTAGTTGTCTGGGAAGCCTTTTGCTAGAGCCTTGTTGAACATAAAAGCAAGGAGAGGAGCCAAAATGTCCATTGCATAAATGAAGTGCTCACCTTGTATACATGTGTGACCCATCGATGCTCCATGTTGTAGATGCACCATCGCTCTCCTCACCATATCATGTGTGAAGAAGGTGAATGTGGTGGGGCGAGGCTTTGGCAAGTGAAGAATCGATGGTGGCTTGTGTGGTATACCATACAGTCCCTCTGCATAGGAGTGCCATGGGTCATTGATGGGTGTGGGGCACATAGTCACCAAGGATGGGGGATGGGGATGGGGATGGGGATGGGGATGGGGATGGGGATGGGGACCTAAAAGTTACATGTTTTCTAGACATAATTGAAATACTCTATAACAATTACAATAGCTTAACTCAAAAATCTTGTAAAAATATCCCATAAAAGTTTAAAACAATACATGAGCCATGAAAGTTGAAAGTTGAAACACAAATGAATAATGAATACTCAAATTGAAGGGTAGAAGTAATAACTGTCAATGCCAAAGCATGATAGGCTAGATTCAGACAAAGGATTCTCTACACTTCACCACATCTTCACCTTGAGAGGCATGATCTCATAGGAGAAAGTAAGGAAGAAGAGACTATTGTTGCTTATTTGTAGATTTCTGCAAAGCCTTTGATACAATTCCATGAGATAGACTAGTACGAAGGTTGGAGACACTAGGGATCCTATCGGACATGATTTGGGGCATCTATGTGCTATATGAAAGGGTGGTAGCCAAAGTGAAATGCCCAGATGGACTCTCAAGCATGGTCTCTAGCACCATTGGACTAAAGCAGTGATGGCCCCCCTCCTCTACACTTACGATTCTACATTGACGAGATAGAGGACCACTCCATTATGCTCTACATTGATGATATTGTTATGATCTCTAAGTCATAGGAGGGTCTATGGCGACAACTCCATGGTCTTCATGACTTTTGCGCACAACGTGGATCAACATTTAATCTTGGGAAAATCAAGATACTAAACCACACATCAGCCCAAGTGAGGAGCAGATCAATCTTCACCCTAGGAGCAGGATAGATGGAGATTGTGAACTCATATGTCTACACATGGGTCATATTCACTACATCTGTTGGGAGATTCACCATGGCAGAAGCAACCAAAGACCGACTCACAAGAGGATACGTAACGTTGGCCATGGTGGAGAGACAATGCCGACTGGCATAATTCCAGGAGCCCCACACATGGAGGTGGCTATTCAACACATTGGTAACACGGACAATGATGTACGGTGCAAATGTTTGCCTAGCTACATATCTATGGACACAAATTGAGAGATCACAAGTCATCATGCTCTCCTAGATTATCTGCAACAATCCATCAATACCACATGAGATCATAAGAGCCGAGTTTGTTGCACCCACCATGATGATGAAGGCCCTTTTTCAAACCATCAGCATCATACACAAAGTACATGACACACATTCAAATAGACCACCTAGGAGAGCCTTCATGGCCTCTAGATAGCTAGCTCAAGCAAGCCATCACACTTCATGGTATGCACAAGTCAAGCACTGGCTCATAGGATATAGGAACATGGACCATGTCCCCCCTTTCAATATGACCCTCACTCCCCCTTCATACACCTCTCCCACACAGAGCAATTTGGTCATGCAATAGGACCTTTACTAGCTGCACATTCACCTCAACAACCCCTTCCACAGAAGATGTTGTATTACAAGGATCACTTGTTGAGGACTATAGTGGATGGTTTCATTATGAGTTTTGGATACCTAGATGTATACATGCCACATGAGATGTGAGTAGCCTTCAGCCAGCTCAAGCTATCCTCTCATCAACTTGAGATCAAGAATGGGAGGGCAACCCGCATTCCCAAAGCTAAGCCGATCAACAAACTATGCCAGGAGGATGTAAAGAGTGAGAAGCACTATATCTGCAAATGCAGACCTTATAGCACAGTTCGAGCTAGATACCCCATGCTATTACAAGCAATAACCATACAGTGAGGGGGACGTCAATCACAACATACTGATTTTTCCCACATGGTGTCTCCACACACAGCAGCCACACAAAGAGGGGTAGCAGTCCAAAGAGCTAAGGAGATCAGAGCAACACAATGACCACAGATATAGGGGTACCACACACAAATGCTACACCAGAGAGAGATGAGGAAGATCTGGCTACGACATGACCAGCAGTGACAAAGCTGAGGGATCAGTCCAAATGCTACCCCCGTACTATTTCATCAAGGATGTATGACATACTATATGCACCGATCTTGACTGGGTGGAACTAGATATCTATATATCATTCAGCCACACATCTGGACATGCACTGCTTGATCCTCCTACTGCATCCCTACATGAACAATATTTTGTCTTGTACATCACCTTAGCTTCTTTTCACAATATATCAATACATGGGCATTATTTTGTCTTATACATCACCTTAGCTTCTTTTCACAATATTTCAATAATCATCTTTTAGCAAATCACACTTTGAACCGATTTTGGCCTCAAGATACGTTAATATATCTTTCAATCTTCTTTTTTCTTTCTCTCTCATCCCCCCACCCCCACCCCCACCCTAAGAATGAGGTTGTTTTCTAAGTTTATGGGGAGCTTGCATACCAAATTTCAGCCAATCTGGACAGTGTCTAGAGTTCCTGGAGCATCCCATGAAGTTGGCTACCATCTTTGAGAGGCAAGAGAAGCAAAAGAAAGTTGGACAATCTAACCAATGTGTTCCTGCACAGGCCAAAGCGAAGGGCAAGTCCATGAGCAGTAGCAGAGACTCTTCCAATGAGGCATCTCCTTGTGATGAGATGCAATGGGTATGAAAGGATAACATGTGTCTGAAGTGCAAGAAAATTGGTCAAAGGGAGATGCTCTGCAAATAGAGAGTGCAGGAGAGTGTTGGATAGCCCAAAGGGCTAGAAAACTGCACAGGTAACTATGTGAGCAGCAGCCTATATGTTGCAGACATCCATATTACCATTGCAATATATGATTAGAGGGTAATTTCTGTCTTTGAGATCTCTTATCATGTTTTTGAGTTGTGCATCCAGGACCTAGCCTCTTACATTCATTACAGATGCAAGCTGGGTTACAGCCTTCCACACTAGATGGCTGCCTAATAATGCTATTTATAAGGACCTGTTCTTCTCCTACCCTTTTTGAATTCATTAATTGGCATTTCTCTACAATTATCTTGCTTTTGACCTTGTACAAGAGTAAGCTCCCCTTACATCCATTATCTGCCCTTGTACAGGTTTCAGTCTTTCAGAGTTTTACACCATATCAGGGACCACCCACTTAGCCTATGAGTTAATATGGCTGTTAGTAAAAGGACAAATGTCTAATTGGAAATAGGTCTAGAAAAAGGAACTTCTATCATGTGTGAAGAGGCTAAAGAAAAATGGATGCACATCTTAATAAGCTCCCTTCTAAACTCAAGAATAGTTTTTTTAAGGGCCAGAACTGTGAATAAATTACAGTTTTTTTAGTATGATAGTTTACGGTTGAAATAATATGGGAAGATACTGTTGATTTAAACAGAAGTATACATAGTTGACTTGGAATAGTTAATTCTCCTAATCTACGATACATGAGTATTAAAGAACAAAGATTACATGCATTTGCAAGTCAATAGATGTCAACAAACATTGGAAAGACTGTTTTTGCACTTACTGAACATTTCTGTATGAAGTTGGTCCATCAGTCCCATCCCAAACATGTAAAATTACCACTTGATCAGAATCTCCATGAGCTAACACTAAGACCTGATTCACAGAACAGCACAACATTTAAAGCTAGTAAAGACTATCTGATGGTTTCACAGAACAGCACAACATTTGAAGCTAGTAAAGACTATCAAGAAACATTAGAGAGAGGCTCATTTACATACTTGCAATATATGGCTGCAATATCAAAAGAGGCTGATGATACTGCGTATTAATACATGGCACTGATGACACTGCATGATAATACATGGCAGCCTAGCATTTATTAGATCTTCCACAAGACGAGGGCCAAAAACCTTGGAAGGGGATTTGAGGTGAGATTCGCAACTGGCAACATCATAGGCAAGAGATATGTCTCATCTAGCCTTCACCAGCAAGCACAGACCAGAGTTGACGAAAGATGTGGCAATCTCTTTTCTTCAACCATCCTTTGAATCAGTGTCCCGCCATACTCTAGGACAGAGGACTCAGCTTTCTCTGTGAAGTCCTCCACAACAGTTTCCTTCACAGTGGGAAAAAGGTTACCTTTTCAGGATTGACGGCAAAGAGACACAGAGCAAGAGACCATGTGGCCTTAGAAGTTAGGGGTGTCAGAGCTATGACAGAAACAGTGATGGAAAGAGTGCTTCCCGAGTGGAAGACAAACACAAGCACCTCACAGACCTGGATAGGCTGACTGCAATAGCAACAACTAGCAGTTACCTTTTTTGTGGAGAAAGGTAAGGTGACTGGCTCGTGACAAAGGACTCGGATCAAACAAAGTTCACAAATTCCTCCAAGCAGAGAGTAGAATAACTCGCTCATTGTGACGGGAGATGGTACATTGACTTGGACCTAGGTACTGTGAGAGGCTGAGAGGATCGAAGCTCGGCTGAGAGTGCAGTAGACAGTGTGAAGACTGAAGCATGACACCCAATGCAATAGACTGAAAGAGTGTAAGCTGAAAGTACAAAGTACAACCCGTAACCCTTAGGGTTGTAGGGGGTGTTCACACCCGGACATGATAAGTGCCTGTAAGTGTGTAACATAAGCACATACGAAAGAAGAGAATAAGTCAGGGGGAAAAAACCTCTCGTACAGAGAGTAAAAAGTGCCCCAGTGTCCCATTGATCACCAACACTCCTCTGTGAGCACAGGCGTGAGTGAAATCCAACAAACCCTCCTGGAGTGAAGAGTGATCAAAAGTACAATCATCATCCGCCACCAAAGGAGATCAAATTTAAAGCATTGCGAAATGCTTCAAATTTTTCACGAGGAAGATCTTTGGTGAAGATGTCTGCCACATTACTCGTGGTAGGACAATAGACAAGGCTGATATCACCTGCATGTAGCCTCTCTCTGACAAAGTGATAATGTATCTCAATGTGTTTCATGCATGCATGAAACACTGGGTTCCGTGCCACTGCAATGGCACTCTGACTGTCAGTGAACAAAGGGGTAGGCTCCGTAATAAGTACATCCAGATCAGCTAGCAAGCGTCTAATCCATACACATTCAACTATGGTAGTGAAAGTTGCCTTGTATTCAGCTTCACATGAGGATGTGGCAACAGTGGATTGTTTCTTACTAAGCCAAGATATGCAAGATGAGCCAAGAAAGAAACAATTGCCACTAGTGGAGTGACATGAATCATAATCACCAGCCCAATCAGAATCACTGTAAGTATGTAGCTGCAGTGCTCCCCCCTTAGTATAAAGCAATCCAAGAAATCTAGTATGAACTGAATGCCCAAGTAATAATGCAAAGACCCCAAGTCTGACATCTCAAAAGTTTGCTGCAAATTTTGTTTAAATACTGAAATTTGATCAACATGTGTCCCTATAAGCAAAAGGTCATCAACATATAGACAAGTGATGAGCATGGATCCCCCCTCTTTACATACGTAAAGGGTAGACTCAGATGAGCTGTTTATAAACTCTTGGCTGAGTAAAAAGGCATCAATCTTTGCATACCAAGCTCTAGGAGCTTGTTTCAAGCCATATAAAGCATTCTTCAGCTTGCAAACCAAGTGTTCCGATCCCTCAACTGCAAAACCAATGGGCTGCTATACATATACTTCCTCATGAAGTTCCCCATGTAAAAATGTAGTTTAATATCTAACTGATGCACAATCCATCCATAATGTGTAGCCAAAGCAACCATGCCTTATATTTGTCAATGGATCCATCTGCATTCCGTTTCTGCTTGTAGACCCATTTTGTTCCAATGGCTTTCTTCCCAAAGGGCAAAGACACTAAATCCTATGTTTGATTCTTAGTGATAGAATCCAATTCAGCTTGCATTGTTGCCATCCAATGCACACTCTATTGTGCATCCTCAAAACATTCAGGCTCCTCATCATCAAGTGTGTTTGTTGCCATAATAAACTCCATGGTATCTGCAATATCATACATACAAGCTTGCCTTCTAGTACGACCAGCCATGGGTGCATCCAGATGACTATCTTTCATAGTCTGTAAATACCATCTAGGCATTTGTCTTACCTCCTGACTGTGCATAAGCTCTTGCTGAAATTCAATTTCAGCACATTGCTGAATATTCAGATCAGCCAATGGCTGATTTCCTGCATTTTCCAATGGAGCAGCTCGCTGAACATTGAGTTCACTTGCTAAAACTCTAGCTGAATCACCAGATGTAATGGGCAGCAGCCCTTCAAATACATCACAGACAGTCTAATATGCATCTAAACCAACAAGGGACAATTCATATTTTTCATCAAATAGTATATCTCTACTAACAAACACCTTTTTAGAGACAGGATCATATAGTTTGTAGCCTTTGCTTTCACTACTATATCCCACAAAAATGCATTTGACAGTCTTGTTATCCAACTTTTTTCTGAGTACCTATGAAATGTGTGAATATGCAAGATCCCCAAAGGTATGAAAGTGCCCAACAAAAGGTTCCCAGCTGTTCCAAGCCTCAAAAGGCATAACATTCTTTAATGCTTTGGTGGGGCATTTGTTTAAAACATGGCAAGCACACATTACAGCTTCCATCCAAAAACTATGCGGCAAGCTCTTTGCTTTCAGCATACATCTAGCCATCTCCATGAGTGACCAATTATTTCTGCAACCCCATTTTGTTGTGGAGTATAAGCAGTAGTGAACTGATGAACAGTGCCCTTTTGCTTCAAAAAAGAATTCAGCATAGAGGACATATTTTCTCCCTCTCGATCTGAACGGAAAGTCTTTATTTTACAACCAAATTGGTTCTCAACAAGTACTACCAAAGCCAAAAATGCATCATACACTTCTGACTTTCTAACCATAGAATAGACCCAGTAGAAGCGAGTAAAGTCATCAATAAAAGTCACAAAATAGTAACATCCACCCAATGACTTTGTCTACATAGGGCCACATACATCTGAATGCACTAACTGTAACCTGGCTGTGGCTCTAAAAGCAACATCACAGGGAAACAAAAACCGATGCATTTTCCACAAAATACATACTTCGCACAAGTGCTCAAGAGGTCTCTCCAAAAGAGATAATCCATCTAACATCTATATACACTATAAGAGTATCAAGCTACCATAGCTCACATGCCCCATGCGAGCATACCATAACTCTGCCTGTAACATAGCAAGAGTAAGAGTGGATACTAAGTACGCTGACTAATCAACCGAAAGAGCATATCCAACTCATATAACCCATGATATAAAGTGCCAGTCAAGACCAAAGTCTTGTGTTCCTTATCTCTTACCATACATCTGTCATCATCAAAGGTGACTTGCAATCCACAACTTGCCAAAGAAGAAACAGAGAGCAAATTCTTCTTTATACTTGGTACAAACAAAGCATCCTGTATGCGGAGAATAGAGCCATCAATGGTTGTGAGCACAATCTCCCCAATACCTCTAACAGGGTATGATGCATTGTTGACACACTGTACAGACTTGCCAACTAGAGCTGCACCAAAAGAAGCAAATAAATATCTGCAAGATATGATGTGTCTAGAAGCACCACTGTTAAAAAACCAAGTGTTCGCATCCTTAGTAGAGCTAAACGCTCTACCAACCCAAGAAGAGTCATAATTGCATGTGTAAAAGCAAAAGTCCTTGTCTGCAACAAAGGATGCTCACTCAATAGCAGTGGAAGGAGCATCAAAACAGACATCCCTGACTCCTTTTTCTTCTCTTTGGTGATGCGCTTTCCACACTCAGTGATGTAGTGGCCTGGCTTTTTGCAATAATGGCATTTGCCCTTCTTCGCTTGCGTGCCCCCTTATTTTCTTTTACCCTGTGAAGTGCCTGTAGTCCTAGAGCTCTGCGAATTCTTTCCTTGGCTGCTTTTGCCCTTTTGTCTTGCCATAAAAGCCTGCTCAGAGGCTATGACATCCACACCACTATTTCTTCTTGTTTGCTCCTCCTCTAGAAGCAAATTGACTAACTAAAGAAAAGTAATTGGTTGTGGGGCAATTCTCATGATGAGATTTAGGGTTGTATGAAATGCCAAGTACAAAGGAGACATTCATAAGTTGCTCATGCAAGTCCTGAATTTTGTTTAAGTGATCCTGCATAGAATAACCCTCATCCATCTTCAATGTCTCAAGCTCTTTCTTTAAGAAAGAGATGCGGGTCTCATTCTTACCAGCAAACATCCGCTCCAAAGTTAGCCAAGCTTTTCGTAAAGAAGTTATAGACCGAATGTGAGGAATGATGGACCACTGAACTGCCAATGCAATCAGCGACAAAGCCTATGCATCCTGTGTATCCCATGCTTTTTGAGCTGCTGATCTTTGGGAAAGTGGCTGAAGTTGAGCAGGTTGAACACGCTAAGGTGCCCCTTGTCCACGTCCTCCTGGAGAGGAGCAGCAGCAAGATCCACAACTTCGGGCCTAACTTCTTCTCCGTTGACATAGTCCCAAAGATTTTTCAAAACCAGCACATTCTTCATCATGAAGGACCAAAGTGAGTAGTTGTTACCATCCAATCTGTCCTCCTTGGATACATAGGTAAATTTGTCTCCTCCTTGATTTGCCATGATAATCAATACGAAAAGAAAGCAAAAGAGTAATGTCCGAGCTGGACCAACCTGGAAATCTCCAAAATTTTCAGAAATTACAGCAAATAGCTTGTTGCAATTAGTACACTGAGGTACACTCTGTCAAAACTGTTTGTAATGCACACAGTCCAAGGTGCATTCAATGCTTAACAATGTATGAACAATAAAACCCCAAAATTTCTTCCCCCAAAATTGTCCAAAACAGTCTATTTCAGACTGAGACTATAATACATTTGTCAATGTCTTCACAAAGCCCAAAAGCCCCAAAATTCCACAAAATCTCTACATGAAATGTGTCCCAAACACTTTTAAAAGCAGAGAAATGCTGCCCAAGCACAATGCTTTCCTGCGAATAAGATTTGAAATAAAAATTTGATTTTAAAAAATATATTTTAACCCTAATCTGGCTGTCAGGTACGCTCGAACTGCAAGTTCACTGGGCCACAGTGGCGAGGCGCTACAAGGCGTGCAGGGGCACCGCAATTCTGGTGGCGGAGTGCCTGATGACTCACGGACTGCCAGACACACAGCCGTGTGGCGTAGGCTGGGGGCGGGGGCAGCACACACCAGGAGCAGGCCCAAAGGGGCGCTTGGAGACAAACGGGCGGGCGCACGTAGCGCAAGAGGCAGGCGGCTCTGACCAAGGCGAGGTGTGGAACAATCAGGTGGGCTCCCAAGCAGAGAGGCAATGCAAGACAGCGCTACACAAGCGCGATACAGGCAAATGGCGCCTGCTGGTGGGTAGTGGCGACAAGGGGCAGAGCTAACAAGCACAGCGCTGGATTAGAGGTAGTCGGGCACTCCTAGCGAGCTGTTGCAAGGGGCACTGGCAGTCTTTCATTGAGGCACTGCTGGTAAGGCAGCTGATGGGGCAAAGCTGGACTGAGCTAAGCTCAGCTCTGATACCAAATGTGAGAGGCTGAGAGGATCCAAGCTCAGTTGAGAGTGCAATAGACAGTGTGGAGAGTGAAGCACGACACCCAATGCAATAGACTGAAAGAGTGTAAGCTGAAAGTACAAAGTACAACCCTTAAACCTTAGGGTTGTAGAGGTTGTTCACACCCGAACATGATAAGTGCATGTAAGTGTGTAACATAAGCACACACAAAAGAAGAAAATAAGTCTGGGGGAAAAAACCTCTCGTACCGAGACTAAAAAGTGCCCCAATGTCCTACTAATCACTGACACTCCTTTGTGAGCGTTAGGTGTGAGTGAAACCCAACACGTACTTTGCAAAATGAAGGGATAGAGACACAAGGCTTACAAGAGGAGCCGCTACATAGATTACATTGGGTTGCAAGACAGAGGGTTTGGAGAGACCCATTCCCCAATAAACTTGCAACATGGTCTTCATTGGCTATATCACCAGGCTAGCAGAGGATTTAAGTAGTCAAGTTAAAAGCAGAGCCAAATAACACTCACTGCATTGGTACAAACAAGGTACATCTGTGTCTTTCTTTGACCGACTTTGAAAGGAGACTGGACGATAGCTTCAAATCCAAATAGATCTCAATCTTCTTTTGATTAATAGCACAAAGCTGGTTGGCAGTTGGTAACTAGCTTGGCTATGCTAAGTTTCCTATAGCATGTGTGAGGTGTGGAGACTTGAAAGCCATAGGAGACTATGAGGCATTGCCCATGGGATTAGCCTAGAACCCACAAGATCTGGAGGAGATGACTCAAGATGGGTCTTCTATGGTATAGCCAATAATATGAGAGTGACTTGGGGTGCAATAGCTTGCGTCATGACCAAGCCCAACATCTAAATATGAGAATCTTGAGGAGAGCCACCCCTACCTCATTGTTGGCCAACATTTCAGCATCATCCCCATGTCAGGCAAAGTTGATTGAGGAGTTTTGCCACAAATTGCAGCTGATTGCTAAATGCTTGGTACATTGGGCTGCCATGCAATTATGCTCTTGATTCACAGAACATCTTTCCTAGGGAGACACCCCTGTCTACGATCTAGACAAAGATTATGATCACTCTGTGTGGGAAATGGGAGACACTTCAGGGTGACTCCTAGCATATGAGGAGGAGAAGAGATGTGTTAATTCACATCTGGAACTCACCACCTTCTTCCACTTTTGAGTTACATGTGGTTTGGCATTACAGCTGACTTGAGTGGTGTTTACCTAACATTGTAAATATGATGCACTTAGTAGTTCTTCGTAGGGCTTATTATAATCTTTGTATCTTACCTCGGGGGCTTTTAGCAAGGTGTTTTAAATATATATGTTTGCTTTGTGAAAAAGAATGTTTTGTTCTAAAATCGTAATTATCCCGCCAAGGCCAAATGTACAACCATTGTTGTAGTAAAATATATGGTTTGAAAGAAGAACCATATATATTTGCTCTGGCCAATATATATGGAGTTTCCTGGTTATAAAGTAGGAGACTAGCTGACAACCCAAGCTCACAATTGATAATTGCAGCTCTGTTAACAATGCTAGCTAATGCAGCCTTCTTTCAGCAGATTATGAGAACAAGGTCAACTGGCATATTCCCGTACAGCAGAGTGCTCTTCCACTCCATTACTTATCTACATCATGCCTTCTGCTTGTGACCGTATTGCTCCTGCAAAGCACCCTGCATTAGACCATCATCCTATAGCTGTTGCCGAGCTCTAGCTTTCTGCCACTGATTCAGCTGCTATCATCTTCTAGCAATTACACTGCTGTGCTTACCCGTTCCAGCCCCAATGATTGCTGTGTTTTGATTTCCGATCTGCTGCCCTTCGACTTTCAGCATCATCTTAGCTCCGACTATTGCTAACAGCACTCCAGATCCGTTTTCGATGGGCATCACTCTCTGACCACTCCAACCCACTCCCACAAGGGCCACTGGTTGTTGACCCTCTACATTTGAGCATCTTGTCCAACCCAACATTCCATCCCTTCATGTGGGACTTGTATCTAAATCTCATGGCACGCGATCCACCAATCCATCCTACGGAGAGACCTCTCGCATCTAGGGCCAGTCCTAGCCTTCAACGTGGTCAAACCAACCCCTTAATGAAGGGCTCCTGCCACTAACCTTGGGGGAGGTTTAGAATGTAACCAGAAATCCACCCATGAGGACATAAGAACTCTTGTACAAATACACAACCCAGGCAATCGACTTATCATCAATAGCTACGAAAACATTTACATTAGGGGAAATATGGACTTAAAAAGTGCCTCATAAGAAATTGATTAGGAATCCTTAATCTTGGATTAGCCTTTCTTCAATGGTCATCATTGCATGCCTTTTTGTCCCCTGGTCCCCCCTACATTCCTAGGCTCCACCCATTTTATGGGGTGGACCCTACTTGAAAAGGAGAGGGGTCTCCCTTTCTTTTCACCCCGGTAACTAGCCCTTTTCATCCTTCTAAGCAACACCATATTCAAGGTGGTCCATCAGTGGAGATAGCTTTCATGACTATCTAGACAAGGCAACAGTTGATTTCTTCCATTTTATCACAATGGAAGTCTCAACCTTCTCAATCTTACATCCTCTCTCATCATCCAACTATCTCTCAAGTTATCTTCGCAAAATCCAGCCATTTGAGTCATTAGAGATGGAGATATTGGTTAATCTCTATTGTAAACCCTAATTCACGGCAAAGATTAGGGTTCACAGCAAAGATTAACCAAAATCTCTACCTCTGATCACTCAAATGGTTGGATTTTGCATCTAGGACTTGAATTCCAGCACCTGCAATTATAAAATTTCAGGAAGATGCAAGAGATCAGCTAGCCAATATCAAATTTGGGCTAAATTTGTCTCGCAAGGAGCAAAAAGGTCATACCTCAAGTAAACCAAGGGGTAAATTGATTTGAAGGCTTCCTGGTCATTTATGACAGCAAGAGGCACTAATTAGTGAATCTTAGCTGCGCTCCATCCATTTGCAATTAACGGTAAGGAAATACCACGGGGGATGCAGCCGCAATCCTCTGATGCCGAGATGTAACTTGGGTTGCGAAACGCAAATCCCAAAGTGTTGGAGCTGTCAAATGCAAGAGAGCAGTCGAATGCTGGCACCAAGTGAATAATGAAAGAAATAATATGAGCAATATATGTGTTTGAAGGTTTTTGAGTTAAGTTTCTTATCTTCAACACGCAAGGAGATCTTCAAAACAGTGCCTCATGTAGCTCACAGACAACATCAACACAATCAAGGAAGAGAAAAAAATTTCTACAAGCAATACTTCGAATCTCCATAAAAGCCTTAACGATCACTAATACCACAAGGTTTTCTTCAAGGAGCACCTCCACACTTCAAAGTTTTTCTCCTTTTGAATACTTCAAAAAATAATCAGAAGGCTGCATGATCAAGTCTAAACGAAAAATGCAACTCTTCTCTACTGATGCCTTCATCTCCCAAGGTAGAAGACTCCATGTGAGAATAGATTCTTCAATTGGCATAATTGGTTGCTGCCCATGATAAGTTCAGCTAGCATATAGCCAGTTACAGCACTGTGAGTATTCCGGTTAGCCCATAATGTGAAAGGAAGCATTTTAGGCCATTCTTTGATCTTTCCTCTACAAGACTTTGCTAGAGCTTTGAGAATAGGTTGATGCCCTCTCTCGCTTTTCCCATTGCCTTCAGGGCATGTGAGAATAGATTCTTCAATTGGCATATTTGCTTGCTGCCCATGCATAAGTTCATCTGGCATATAGCCAGTTAAAGCACTGTGAGTATTCCGGTTAGGCCATAATGTGAAAGGAAGCATTTTAGGCCATTCTTTGATCGTTCCTCTACAAGACTTTGCCAGAGCTTTGAGAATAGGTTGATGCCCTCTCTCACTTTTCCCATTGCCTTCAGGGTTGTAGGCTGACTTTAAAGCCAACTTAATACCCAATTGAGCAAAGAAGTTGTGTGCCTCATCGGCATCCAATTCTCCTCTATCTACGATTACCTTGCCAACACAGTCATATCTACAAAATACTTCTTCAAGCAATGCACTTTCTTCAATAGGGGCCATGGTTTCTACTTCTACGAAGAGAATCAAGTAATGGATCTAAATCTAAAGGAAAAGGTGATACTCCACAAAATAATCCCCCTCAAGTGGATGCCAAGAAGTGGTTGTGCAATTGTGCCACACCGCTTCAATACCCATTGCCAAAAGGCATGCCATGTGGACAATAAGTGTCATGCCAAAGCCAAAGGGATCACCCCTAGCGCTTCTGGTTAGACTTGCAAGATTAACAATGATCATGAGCTACTACAATTTTTCATTACAGAGGGGAATGACTTGAAAGTCGAGTTGGCTGAGTGTCAACAGTTGCTTGCTGAATTCTCCACCACTAGCACACCAAAGCTAGAAGACGATCGAGTTTCTCTATTTTTTAAAAAGCTATCACCAAAGTATTGCACTTTCTTTCAACAGATTGTCCAACATGCCTTCCTTTTACAACTTTGAATGCCTGCTCCTAGACTTATATCTTCCTCCCAAGACTGAAGAATCCTAACTTCGAAAACAAAAGGACAGTATATGCCCTTCATGGGAGGGTTGACCATAAATAAGATGTGTCCAAATTAATCTTCAAATTCTATCAAGATCATCCAACGATCCCTCCTTCAAACCTGATACAACTTCCTTCTTCAATACATCCAACTATGAACATAAAATCTCCTTTGCCATCAGCTTTATTCTAGATGACTTTTGTAATTGCAGATTCAAGACAATAACAACAATGCCTTCATAGAGAATATGATAATGCTTAGTACCACAATAAAATTTGTGTGTTGAGATGCAATTGCCAGATTAGAAAGCCATGAATAACAAAAATAACAATATACTCGTCCGTTGAAATTCCAGAAATTCCAACATCCTCCAATTTCGCCAACTAGTCACCTTCCACCAATATTGTAATGACATTCCTTTATCTTCAAAAATTCTTGATTCTCGAACATAAGCTGTCGAGCCGAAGAAAATCAATTCACAAATGCTACCACCCTTGTTGGACTCTTCTAATCAGCACTCCCATGTTGACGACCACCATAATACTTAACCTTGACGTTTTGCATCAAAAAACTTTCAATAATCTTTAGAAGTGCTATGTCCTTCAATGTCCTTCAAAGCAATGCCATTATTTATTGATAACTCCACCAACAGCAAAGCCAGCTCCTCTCGGTTCAATGATGATTTTTTCACCGTTTTGCTTTCGTGAACCTCTCGATACAACTCATGTGTCAGATACTTCACACGCATGCACTTCTACGGGATGAAACTTTTGCAGAGATCTTGCGATCAAATTGCTTGTGGCGGAAAGAAAAAACTGAGATATGCTCGGCAAGCGATCGAATAAAGACTGAGATATGCTAGGCAAGCCATTGAATAAGCTTAGAATCTTCTTAACAATGCTTTTATGAATACTTCAAACTAACTTCTCACTATCATTTGTTAGTCCGACATCCAATAGCTCCGAAAAACCTCCTTTTATGAGTTCTAACGTCCGCCACCCTACACACTTTCCGACCAGCAGCCCCTGCAATATATCGACAGAAAAAGAAGAATGGCTTTGATAGATTTCATCCACCTTGCTAAGTCAAATTCCTTCATATCATTGCCACCATTCGACACTCCCTTCCATCTCATCAACCATAAAAATTTTCTAATTTGCTCCCCCCTCGAACGTTGACTATGGCTACCTTTCTATCTCAAGCCATCCGCGTTTCTCCTTTTTCCCAACATGTTTTGAGAAAAAGCTCTTAAAGCATTTCTAAAGCTTTCAAATTTATCCTTCCACCATGAAGCCATTAATTTTCCCTAAGACTTCAAGCCCATTCAGTACCTTAGAACCAAACATTTAAGAATATACAATCTTGCGTACTCGAGAATCTTTGTGACTTCCAAAGCAATCTTTGTCTAAAACAATCTCGACATTGCTTGAACTCAAAAACCACAAGGATTCTTCACCTGCTCAATTTCCTAAAATCAAAGTTCTTGTGACCCTCGTGTGTGCTTGCTCCATCTCACAAGATGACATTTCCAACGTTGTTTAAGGAAGATTTGATTTTCGTAAAAATGTCTGACAACACCAAGCTAGATGATGACGCCAGGCAAGGAGAATGTTATGGGAGCACTAGTCTGTGCTCGAGAGACTAGACTAGATGTAAGATTTGTTACAAGAATTCTGATTGCAAGATAATCCCAGGTAGGGGCACATTGTACAATGATAACTTAACAAGATACGGAAAACCCCACAACCTGAGACCATAGGTATAGACAACAGGACTCAATAGGATATGACGGATCCCACAACCCGAGACCATAGGTATGGATACAAGATATCAGAATTACAAGATCTCCCTCAACGGGGATGAACAAGATACAAGACAGTACTAGACAAGATCTCGTACTACGAGATTACAAGGTGACAAGACAACATAAGTATAATGGAAGACATGACAAGACTAGATACCATGACTAGAGAAGAACTAGAATTGGAACTCAAAGTTACTTACTTGGAGGTCTCGACTCCTTGAGCTCCCAAGACTTGCATTGGCAAGACTGAGAAGCTCTATGGCGAGCCCCTCCTTTTATAGGTGTTGGAGGGCAACTAAAGATATTCTAGAAAGTTCCATGATGACATTATCAATGATGCAAGCGATGGCATTGTATATCTTTTAGAAGGTTTTATGATGACATGGCAAGGGTGGATTCACATGGTTCGCCCAAGGATGTCCTGTTAAGGGTGCATTCGCATAGGGTGTGAATTCATATGGCATAAGCAAGAATTAATCCATACACTTGATCATGACATGTCCATGACATCACCCCCTCTTCTGCCGACGACTTCCACGAGGAGTAGCTTGGTGGTTTGGTCCAAGTTTCGTTGGATTCCTCTTGTGAAATTCTTTAACTTTGAGAGGTGCTCTTTGGAGATATTCTGCATTTTCCCAAGTGCGATCATTGATGTCATATCCTTTCCAATGAACAAGGTATTCCAATCAACCTCGGCAAATCCTCGAGTCTAAGACATGCTCAACCTCAAATTCTTCATGATCTTTAATCTAGACACGTGGTGGGGGATTAGATCTCTCCCCCCTCAGTGGTGAGCTATGGTATGGCTCGACCAAGGAAACATGGAAGAGTGGGTGGATCTTCATGGTGCTACAGAGTTGGGGTCGGTAAGCAACAAGATTGATCTAGGCTATGATAGTGAAGGACCCAAATCTTTGGTAGTCTAGCTTGGTAGAGGGCCCTGTTGTCTGGAGGTTATGCTTGAGTAACCATACTTTATCACCGACCTTGTATGCCGGATGTTGGAGACAATGCTGGTCCGCATAGTGCTTGTACTGATTCTAAGCCTTTTGGATTTGTTACTTGAGTTCTTGGTATATATCTGCTAGGTGTTGAGCTTTATCTCGGGCGGCAAGGTTCTTTACTTGATTGGAGAGATGTACATCCATCCTTGGATGCTGGCCATAGTTTGCCAAATCATCATGCGGCAGGGTTTCATGGATTAACTGGATCAAGGTAGGTTCATCTTGGTGACAACTGGAGATCGCTGCTAGCTGGAGGTGCTCTGGCTTGAGTAGTATTGCGCATTGTTCATCAAAAGCTTCTTCTCAATTCTTAGGTGCTAGGTAGAATCTTCTTGATAAACCATCTGATTGGCATTGTTGGCATCCTGGGCAATAGGTAATGACAAAGTCAAACCTAGATAAGAAGTTACTCCAACGGGATTGTCTTTGATTGACGATGCGGGTTGTCATAAAGTATTCTAGAATTTTGTGATCCGTATAGACAATAACTTTATGGGCTACTCCCTCTAGATGATGCCAAGTATCAAAGGCATCTTTTTTTTTTGCAAGTAAAATGTGGCTGATTATATTACTCAAAAAAATTGATTACAGCAGAGTGCTCATGCTTAACAGATTAGCTGGAGCTAATGAAAAACACAAATACATCATGTATACAAGCCTCTCAAGGGAGTCTGGGGAAATGGGGGCAAGAAGCCATGGAAGGGGGGTGTATCGCCATCTGGGGCTGCCTGCCTGCATCACCAAAAACAGGTCCGCACCGCCCCAAGTGTGCATGAAATTATATCAGAGCTTCTGACAAGCTCTAGACTTTCCCTGCACCTAATCCCATTGGCCGCGGAGGGAGTGGATGAGGAAAGTCCACGGCTCTGCTAAGGTCACATGTACTAAATGTCTCTCTCTGCCGAAAGCCTCCTGACACCACGCCTTCCAGATATGCCGACCAATGAGACTCGCTATGATCTCCCATACCTCATAGCGGTCTACTGTGGGCTCCAATACCTGGCAGATGGGTAGAGCCTCCAAACCGACCACTGTGCACAACCCTGCCTTAATAAAGAATATCATGTTGTAACGTGCTCGCCTATCGGCTATCCAAGCACGTTTTAGCGGTCCATCGAGAAACGATTCTAAGCGTCACCGCCCGGCACTCTCATGGACTGTTCTGGGGTTTGTCGCCTAGGGCTTTCCAAGTCCGCCTGGCAATGGAGCGTTTGCGGCCGAACCCACTAGGATCGACTTGAAATCTAGGTTCCTAGGGCCAAGGTCTTCTACCTTAATCTTTGTCTCCTGCCCATACAAGAGAATTATGTATCCCTTCTGTCCAACAGAACTCCCGGTCCAAATCATATAGCACCATAATTTCTATCCTTTATCTAGAATAGGATCTTCCAACGCCCCAGACATTGGGCTCACAGCAGTCTACAGCTCCCCGTTCCGGACTCGGCAAGGGGTGTCCAATGCTCCACTGACCCCAAGCGACCTAGAAGTGAGACACACATTCCATGGTTGGCCTTTTCACCACTCGACCTTCGGCCCATGAATCAAGCAGTGCACTCTCGGGTTGAAATGCGGCGTGACCTTGGAGATAATCTATCCGCGCAAAATATCCTTTCTTAGTTAATCCAATTAGGAAACACGCACAATCAAGGCAATCAGTCTAATGTCATCTTTCGAAAAAACATTCATTTATTTCCCATGGCAACTTGTCATTACTGACCCCAATCATGTATTTACCATCAAACACAAGCACTTGGAATAATCATCCAGATCACATCCCAACAATTAGTTTAATGCAAAAGCATTTAGAACGTTATTCGATCAATGAACAAAAGCAAGGGTGTCCTTTTCCAAACATTGCAGGAACAGTCACAATAACCTTCCATCGCATACTCGCTCTCCCCCTTGGGGTCAAGAGCGATTCCATATAAAAATTATTTAACACACCTTCTTTCAGCTAAGGCATTTGTTAGGGGTTTTAACACCATACAAGACATAAGTTCCATTAGTCACTTATATTGATCGATAACCAGCCTTCTTTCGAAGGAGCAGTGGTCTTTTACTTTGACTCGATCTTCTCAATCCCTTGAGCTCTCTACTTGCCTTTGGGGGCCAGAGCCGTATTCGGATCTAGTCCAATCCAAATAAGATTGATAAACATAGTCACTATTAGACGGATCTCAGGGCATCATAGTTATAGTCCTAATGAATGTTGTTTGTACTAGCTATGCAACTTGGATCCCAATGAACTATAGTTCATGATATTAGCAAGACTTTAATGTAAGATCAATTTGTGTGCCATCGATGCATGTGTCATATAATCTTTCCATGCATGTACCACCTACGTGCATCTGCGACCCTTAACAATAATGTCCTAGGTACACAATAATCGAGGATTTATCGATGCTTAGTACTTTAGAAATACTATATGCCGCTTATGATATGTATGGATTTGTCACATAGCAACTAGGGCAATTAACTTCCCTTGATATAAGCACTTCGCAAACTTCATCCTCAAATGTTTGAGACGGACTTTATCCTTTTAGTTCACCTAATCTCGCGCGGTATAGTACGGCCTAATGCGCTTCGTATGGAAATCAAGCAAATAGTCCTTTAATTTGGAAATATATTACTTACGATTGGTAGTACCACGGTTGGATTGGTAAGGATGTCCTCGCTCGAAGCTTTCGTTGCAGGATTGCCATCTGGGTGCAACAACTTGCACTTGGGTGCCATCCCCGATCTCTCCTCTTTTAGATGTACTTTCCACAGGACTTCCGCGTCTTTTCTTTCAATTAGCAAGGGCCACTTCGGGGGTGAAATGAGCTTGTGGTCAAGGGGTAATCATGCGGAAACGAGATATCAGTCCGCGGCCAACGGGAGAGAAGGTATGCGTGTGGACGCCCTCTACGGAGGGAAAAGGCTCCTCCTTCTTCTCCTCTTCACCCTCTCTCTTTCTCTCCCTATCTCTCTCTCTTCTTCTTCTCTTCTTCTCCCTCTCTCTTTCTCCCCCTATCTCTCTCTCTTCTTCTTCTCCTCTCTCTCTCCCTCTTCTTCTTCTCTTATTCTCCTCCTCCTCTTCTTCACCTCTCTCCCTCTCCCTCTTCTTATTCTTCTCTTCTTCTTCTTCTTCTTCTTCTTCTTCTCCTCTCTCTCTCTCTCTCTCTCTCTCTCTCTCTCTCTCTCTCTCCCTCTTCTTATTCTTCCCTTCTTCTTCTCCTCCCCTTCTCCTTCTTTCCTCTCTCCCTATCTCTCTCTCTTCTTCGCACGGACAAGTCAAGGCCTCCTCCAAGGCCTTCTTTTCTTCCCGATAGCACTCCTTTTTTAAGGTGTTTGGGCGGGGGGTGGGGGTGTTAAGAAGACTACTAGGGTTTACACTAAGGACACACAGAGTGTACGACCACGACAGAAACACAAAGACACAGACACAGACATAGAGGGCAAAACTCAAACCCTAAACGCAAAACTCAAAACTCAAACCCTAGACAAACTCAAAACTAAAACACAAATAGAAGAAGGGAGAGAGAGAACACAACTCTGAAGTGAATGAATGTTGCAAATGAATGTAAGAGTGTACAGTGTGCTCAAGGGCAGAGCAATATGGGAGTGTGACGTCCACCGAAGACGGATCCCAAGTCTGTAACCACCAGTCGGAGTGTAGGAGTGCTGAATAGTGAATGGCAGCGGGCTGGTCACCAAAACGCAGCAGTATACCACCGATCGGGGGCTGGAAACTGTGCACAGTCTGCTATAAACAACAGGCTGACATAGTGTCTGAGAGTGTCAGGGCCTGCAATGCTGAAAATGCAGACTGGCTGACCCTGGAGATGATGGACAGCAGGCTGAACAGCAGTCTGGGACAATTTGGAGCAGTCCCCAGCAGCTGAGAGCTGTCGCCTACAACAATAGAGAGGCTGAAGATGATGTGGCTGCAGTCGATGATGGCTGGACAGCAGATGGAGGCGGGCTGCAGGCTGCAAACTGGGCGCCAACAACAACAGAGGGTGTGTGGACTGGTGTAACCTGCTAAACAAGGATAATTGTTGAATGGGGGCAGCCTATCTATTTATAGATGTGGAAGGCGCCCCAAAAATTAGGGTTTCCACTAAACTTTCTCGAACCGCTCCCCGTTTTAGGATTTCCACTGAACTCTCTCGAACCACTCCCCGTTTTAGGGTTTTACTCTAAAAGAGCATTTTTAGTGTGTTTTGGGACTGTTTAAGAAACTACTCAGCAAGTAATGCATATTTCAGCTGTCGCCTACAGCAATGGACAGGCTGAAGATGATGTGGCTGCAGTCGATGATGGCTAGACAGCAGATGGAGGCAGGTTGTAGGCTGGAAACTGGGCGCCAATAGCAACAGAGGGTGGGTGGGCTGGTGTAACCTGCAAAACAAGAATAATTACTGAATGGGAGCAGCCTATCTATTTATAGATGTGGAAGGGCGCCCCAAAAATTAGGATTTCCACTAAACTTTCTCGAACCGCTTCCCGTTTTAGGGTTTCCACTGAACTCTCTCGAACCGCTTCCCGTTTTAGGGTTTTACTCTAAAAGAGCATTTTTAGTGTGTTTTGGGGCTGTTTAAGAGGCTAATCAACAAGTAATGCATTTTTTAGCTCAATAGGGGGGAGGGGGGGATAGGCCACGTGGCCTCCCCTCTCCATAATCGTCATCTCCATCGTCGTGGACTTTCCTTCATCATCAACACCTGCTTCCTCCCTTGCTCGTCATTATCGAGGTCTCCTTCCTCCTCCTCCCAACACCCTTTATCAACTACCACATCAACTCTTCGTTCCCCCCTCGCCACGTATCAGCGACCGTAGGAGGGGGAAGTAATTTAAAAATCTACATTAATTTAATTATTATAGAAGGCGGTAGTTCCCATGCAAAAGGGGGACGGGGATAATACACGTGTCCGGCATCCCGGCCTCATATAGAAGGTGACGGCCTTGGCTAACTGCCTACCAACAGAAAGCTCCCCATGAAATATATCCAAGGCTAGGTGCTATACGGCGAAGGATGCGGCATGCTCTTGTCCATACGAGCTGCGCCGCCTCACACAACCAAAGCAATGCTTTCGGGTTTCCAGAGGCTGCTGTGTGCAGCGCTTACAACCTTCCTCCTTCTGCATCTGGGCAAGCCAACTTCCCACCGCCAATCCTCCATGTACCACCAGCCATAAAAAATACGATACCCTCATCATCCTCCAACTATCCTATAGGCGGTGCCAAAACGTCCGTCGGAAAGGCTCCGTGATGCTGTGCTCCGCCTAGTGCCTGCTACGTGACGGCGAATCCATATCCTCCTACATCACTACGTGTCTACCAATCCTGGCGGGGTACTCCAAGAACCTTGATGGCTTCTTGGCAACCGCAGTGGCCGGCCATAGCCACTCTTCCAGATCCCACTCCAGCTAGTCAAGTGGCCTGCCCTCCCAATTCCAAAGGCACTACTCCCTGAGCTCCTACCAAAATAAGGTCCAACCGCCATGTCTTCCCCTAAAGCCCAATCACTCAGATCCTCCATTAGAGGACAGTTGTCCCCTCATCCTGTTGCCTTCTATGAAGAGCCAGATGCCCCCCCTCCTCTACGGTGAAGGTCCCAGGTGGAGCGCCGCCCACTCTACCTACCACCTGTAGGGAGATGCCTGGTGGTCAAAATGTAGTGGCCCATACCTCCCCGAGCTCTATCGGCTCTTGTATCGGGCGAGCAAGCCACTCCTGAGATATTGCTACAGCTATCTCCCTTCTCCTCAACTCCACTCCTCTCTGGCAACCTGATACTCGATACAGCACCTCCTCGTCCACCATCATGCATACCTCCCACCATTTCCTGATGGTACAAGCCAGGCCAGTCTCCAAGCCAACCCACTAGAAATGGGGGAAGTCGCCAATCTGTGCCCCTTACGGATCTTTGATCTAGGGATTCCCAATCACCACCTAACAGTCTATCTCCTCCTTGCAACCTGGGGAGCTCTGGATTAGGGCCTTACGAAGGCCCTACCACACGCGGAGCAAGCTGCGTAGGAAAGATGATCTAAGGGAGGGGTAATCAAGACTGACATCAAGATCCATCTCAAGGACGGCCTCCACTCCCCGCCAAGCCTCGATCTACAATCCTGAAGACCCTCCTACAATAAAACCTTCCATGTCTGCCCTCCTGATGTGAGGTCCCAGTCCAACCTATCATAAGCTTTCTCTAAATCCAGTAGTACGGCCAATCTCCGCCCACTATGCTGAGCCCACTTTGTCGCCTCAAAGAAGGTGAATACATTGTCTAGGATGCTCCTATCCTGGACAAAGCCTATCTGTGTATCATGGATGATGTCTGGAAGCACCGGGCGTAGTCACCTACCGATCATCTTTGCCAGTGTCTTATAGGCCACTAACAATAAGGTGATTGGTATCCACTGAGAAAGCTCCAATCGGTCTCCCCCTTTGGGGAGAGGACTGATAAAGCCTGCCGAAAGACTCCCTCGCATCTGTCCTAAAGTGAAAATCTCTTGGAAGGCCATCAGTAGGGGGTCCTTCACCACCTCCTAGAGGTAGTGAAGAAGGCCTTAGAGAGGCCATCCTCTCCTCGGCATTTCTGCATGTCCTGTGTATGGAAAGCCTTCTCTAGTTCCTTCTCTGTGAAGGGGGCTAGGAGGAAGCGTCCCATCTCTGTGACGAGGGACGAGATGTGATCCCAGACCTGCTATCTACATCGTTGTCCTCTAGCTGAGGCTATCTCCTGCTGGAAATGGCGTTTATAGTAGTTGGTGGCAATCTCCATCACCTCGTCTGGGCTAGAACGAGTCCTCCCATACTCATCTCGAAGGCTACGAATTTGCTCCACTGAGGTGCAAGGCTGTGCACTTGGAAAAACTCCTTGCACATCGTGTCCCCCTTCCGCACCCAGAAAGCTGCTGAGGTGCGGAACGAGAACTCCGAGCACCTATCCTCTGCGCCAGCAATGGTTGCTCATTTACGCACCTCCTGTGCATAGAGAGTGGGATCTCCTAGTGCCTCCTGTAATAATCTTTGCGTAGCTGCAAGGTCCCACTAGAGTGCTCTCTCCTCGCAGCACTGTTGCCTAGCCTGTATGGCTGCCTCTTGGCAGATACTGCTTGACTCTACTAGGGCCTCTGTGACCTCCTCTACGATCCCGTCGCTCCTGTCCAACTCCCTAGTCCAAATTTGCTCAATTTGTCTCGTCACTTCCTTGCTCCTATAGATCGAGTCAGGGATCCAACAGAATCGTGTGTGTAGGGCAGATACTGGGGAATCAAGCGTCCGGAGAACCGGGCAATGATTGGACAAGTAAACTCATGCGAAGACCTATGAATTGACCGAACAAGCATATGTTCGGTGTGGAAGCTACTAACGAAGAGGAGGAACTATGAGGCATACATATCCGCTTCGTTGCCAACTAGGATGATGGATTTTATTCCCTCATGGTAGCCGTCAAGCGGACCATGGGGGTGATGGACGTGCCTGGTTGTACCACCAGCGCGTCTATCAACTAGACTAAGACGCGACACTCCGTACACTGGTAGAAACAGGCCACCTATGCCAAGGGCCACTCAATCACATCCATCGGCGCTCTCCACTGCGGAGGGGCTTGAAAGATAATTCTCAGATGAGGGATCTTGGCCCCAATCCACCAGTTTATGTCCATCATGCAACGTGGCCACTACTGGGAGAAAAGTGCCAGTCCACCTTCTCCCATCCACCGAGAGATGTGGTTTGCCACCTGGCTCTTCACCTCCTCTATCTGAGTCTTCGTTCAGTCTCTTGTGTGGGAGGACTGAAGGAAGAAGGCGTAGTTTGGTCCATTCGGGGGTGCTAGTAGATGGACCTTGCCGCTCCTCGACTTGCATACCACAAAGATTCCCACCTCTAGGGGGGGATGTGTGGGAGGGGAGCCGTGGGTGGGTGGGTGGGTGGGTGGGGGCGGGGGGAGGCTGTGGGCCCTCGGGTGATACGGCTTGTGAAGCCTCTATGGGGGATGGATGTGTAGACCTGTGGACCTGTCGGGTAGGGCGGGGAGGGGGGGTTTGCATGGTGCTCTGCCAGGGGGGAAATGCTGGCCCTCCTACTCCCTTCTATGGCTATGGATCCGCATGGCCCCCCCGCATCTCCCTCTCTATCGTCTCTGTACTCATGTGAAACCGTCTGCATCCACCTGTCGGCCTGCTGTCCACGAAGCCGCCCTAGCTCCAAAGCACATGCACTCTACTGCTTGGTGCCCAAAGTCATGGCATCGCAAGCACTACCTTGGCTACCTAGTCATAATGACCTGCTTCCTGAAGGAGTGTCCGCCTGCCTCAATCTCTAGGAACTATGAAATATTCTTGGTCTCTTTCACTGCCACCTATACCTTTGGGACTCCTGAGATTGTCACTGCGTCCGCAAAAGAGGCGAGAAGAATAGTACCGAAGAGCCGTCCAAAGTCTTCCACCAACTGGTGATACTCTATCGCCAGTCCGAGGAAGAGAAGGGTAACCAAGTGTCTAAGGAACTTGTTGTGGAGTGCAAATGCCTCCACTACGATGCCACTGTACCAAGGGACCATGTGGATGACCCACTTCATGGAACCATAGGGTGAACAGGCCAATAACTCACGGGCTGCATCAGCCAAGGTGAGTCGAACCACGAAGATCCCTTGGCCCATTAGAACCACCTCCACTATCTGCGATGTGCTGATGCGCAGCGTGGAGTGAAGCCAATCTCGAAGCTGGGCCTTGGATGGAAAGTGACCTACTACCTGACCAAAGATTATTGTTTCTTTAAGCTCTAGCTCTGCGCGCGGCACAGATGGCTAAGAGTTGTTTCTCAGAGAGGACAACACGCAAGGTGTTTGACTAGGGGGCACTCGCAGAATGCACCGGCATTTGACCAAAGGTTTCCATTGCATGTTCCTGCTGAGAACCTACCAAACACGCTATTGTGCTGTTGAGGGGAGTTGTTGCAGAGGGAGGGAGCAACTGGAAGGGGGGGAGGGGTGCGCCGGGGGGAGCAGACAGCAAGCGGACCTTTCGTTGGGGGAAGGTCACACCAGGGGAGAGATGGAGCAACATGCGAAAGGAGGCGGGGTTAGCACTGGAAGGGGGAAGGGGGGAACGTGCCAGGGACAAGGCGGGAGGGAGGCGGAGCAGAAGGCGGGGAAGTAGGCGAGGGGGGTAGGCGCAGCAAAAGACGAGAGAGGACAGGTGCGGTGGGGAATGGAGTAGGAGCGCGCCACGGGACAGTGGCGAGGGGCGCACTGGTTGGATGGAAGAAGGCAAGCGAGCAGAAACGCATTGGTAGGAGCCCGTTTGTGGGGCTTCAGAAGTATCAAAGGCATCTACAATGGCAAGGAGTTTTTTCTCATGGATCTCATAGTTTATCTCTGAAGGGGAGAACTTCCTTGAGTAGAATGCCACTGGATGCATATGACCATCATCTCCATGCTGGGATAAGATGGCTCCTAAGGCATAGTCTGATGCCGGTCTCCGAGAAAAATGACTTGGTAGGATCTAGGTGGACTAGGATTAGGGCAATGGTAAAAGCGGTTGTCAAGGTCTAGAAGGCCTTCTCGGCTTCTGGGGTCCATGAGAGCTTTAAGTTTCCTGTGAGTTTGATAAGTGGTGTGACTATCTTTGAGTAATCCTTGATAAATATCATGTAGAAGTTGGTAAAGCCAAGGAAACATTGGACATCGTAGACACATGTGGGTGTCTACCAGTCAAGAATAGTCTCAATCTTCTTCGGGTCCAAGAAGATTCCTCTCTGGGAGAGATTGTACCCCAAGAATTCCACTTCTATCTACTGAAAAAAACACTTCTCAACTTTTGCATATAGTCCTTTTTCTCTTAGCTTTTCCAAAACTAATTTTACATGGTGCGCATGCTCCTTTGGATCTTTTGAGACTATCAAGATATCATCCAAGTATATAACTACAAAATCATATTGATGCCATTGGAAGATATCATTCATTATACGTTGAAATACTACAGGAGCATTGGTGAGACCGAATGGCATAACAATATACTCAAAGTGACCATATCTTGTACGGAAGGTTGTCTTCCATTCGTCTCTTTCTCTGATCTGTACAACATTGTAAGCCCCTCGTAGATCAATCTTTGTGAAGATCTTGGCTTTTCCAAGGCGTTCCAAGAGCTCTAGTATCAATGGCAAAGAGTATCAATTCTTGACAACGATCTTGTTGAGTCCTCGATAATCCACACACATCCGAAGTGACCGGTCTTTCTTCTTCACGAAAAGAATTGGGGCTCCAGCACGAAACTTCAAGAGCCTAATGAACCCCTTGGCTAAGTTCTCATCAATGTGCTTATGTAGTTCAGCTAGTTCATCAAGGAATAGCTTGTAGATGGACCCAAAAGGTGCTTGAGCCCCCTCATGGAATTCTATAGCACAATCATATAGTCTATGTTCAAGCAAGAAATCTGCATTCTTTTCTTCTTAAGACATCTTGGAATTGTTGATCTTGGCTTGGTAGCTTGACTGACTCATCTTTACTAGATTCTTGAGCTGATATATGATATATCATGTAGGTCAGTTCCTGCCTTACTGTGTCTATAAAGGCTGTGGCTCCTAGATATACCGACTTTCTTTGATTATCACGACATGTAATCTTTTGCTTAGCCCAATCAATTTATGGATTGTGTTTCTTTAGCCAAGGCATCCCAAGGATGATTGGATTTGCGGGACTGGATATGATATTAAAGCATACACGAGATTTGTAATCACCAAGAGTTAGCATGAGTTCGGGTTTTATTGATAATATCCCTAGATGCTAGAGGTCTTTCATCCATGACTTCAACTGTTGCACGATTTGTCTTTTGGAGTACTGGAATCCGGTGTCTATTCACAAAGCCATCATCAATGAAACATATGGAGGCTGCGGAGTCAACCACGGCTTTGAGGGAAAGGGTCTTTCTCGGCAAGATCACCTGGACTGTGACAAGGAAAGTTTCTATGGTGTGGTTGGGATCAAGAGATCCTTTCTTATATCAAGGTCCAATCGTACAGTCTCATTTACAATCCAATATCCTCATTTTCTTGCTCGAGGATTGCTGCAGCAACTCTTGGGATTCTTGTCCTTTTATTTGGGCAATTTAGGGCGATGTGTCCAAGGTTTCAACAATATAGGTATAGATGATTCTCTCTTCGTCTTTTCTTTTCTTGTGGGATCAAGGGCTGGAGTTTGGTATTATTTATTTGCATCGGTTTGGGCTTGGTTTCTTCTCTAATTGGGTCTCTAATTGGAACTGGGTTCCATTGGCGAGGCCTTAATTTTTCTCGCTTTTCTTCCTTCCTCTCAAACAATCTATTATCACACTGGATGGCTTGCACGATATAATCGTTGAGTGTTTTTGCCTTAGGCATAGTGAGCACGAGGTCCTTGATATCATCTCAAAGACCTCATCTGAATTGGCTAATAAAATACTCCTCATGCCAAGTGAGGTCATAGATTAATTGCCTAAATTCAGATGCATAAGCAGACGTAGGGCGGTTACCTTGACGTAGCTTCTGAAGTTTTGTTTCTGCTACTCGACCAGTGTCTGCATCTCCAAATGTGGAAGTGAGCTTGCAAAGGAATATCTCATAGTTATGAAGTACTAGCAGATTCTTTTCCAAGATTGGGGCGAACCATGATAAAGCTCGACCACAAAGCAAAGTCCCAATGAATCCCACCTTGGAAGCATCATCTGGATACCTATCCAATTGCATGCGGATATAGAGCTTTACTTGTTGCAAGAATCCCTTGAACTTCAAACAGTCACCATTGAACTTCTTTGGCATGCTAATCTTGGATTCTCTTGTTGGGGGTTGATAAACACGAGGAATCATCTGATCACTTCCTCTGTTGTTCTGCAAGTCTTGGATCTCGCCTTGCATCTCTTGAAGGGCAGGGCCTAGATGCATATGGTGTTCTATTTGAACTTGTGCTTGTTGTTCATTCAAGTCTTGAATTTGTTGTTGGAGGTTTTGAAGGGAGGCCACGATTCTTTCAAGGCTCGCCTCCATGGTGCTCAGTAAGGCTAGCAAGTAGTCCTACCAAACTGTTATGGGAGCACTAGAATGTGCTCAAGAGACTGGACTAGATGCAAGATTTGTTACAAGAATTCTGATTGCAAGATAATCCCACGTAGGGGCACAATGTACAATGATAACTTAACAAGATACGGAAAATCCCACAACCCGAGACCATAGGTATAGACAACAGGAATCAATAGGATATAAAGGATCCCACAACCCGGGACTGTAGGTATGGATACAAGATATCAAAATTACAAGATCTCCCTCAATGGGGATGAACAAGATACAAGACGGTACTAGATAAGATCTCGTACTACGAGATTACAAGGTGACAAGACAACAAAAGTATAATGGAAGACAAGACAATACTAGATACCATGACTAGACAAGAAGTAGAACTGGAACTCAAAGTTACTTACTTAGAGGTCTCGACTCCTTTAGCTCCCAAGACTTGCATTGGCAAGACTGAGGAGCCCTATGGCAAGCCCCTCCTCTTATAGGTGTTGGACGGCGGCTAAAGATCTTCTAGAAAGTTTCATGATGGCATTATCGATGATGCAGACGATGACATTGTATATCTTCTAGAAGGTTTTATGATAACATGGCAAGGGTGGATTCGCATGGTTAGCTTGAGGATGTCCTGTTAAGGGTGCGTTCGCATGAACAAGAATTAATCTGTACACTTGATCATGACATGTTCGTGACAAAGATGATCTCCACACTGAAAACGTAGGTGAAGGTGAAGCCTGATGGAAAAGGGTGCTGAGGCCAAGCAGATGATGGTGACGCCAAGTAGAAGATGCTCAAACGCAAGGCCTGATGCTCGAACAAGGCGCCTAAAGCAAAAGAGGAAAGGTGAAGGCAGCCGCAAGCCATGAACCGCAATGTCCTCCTAAAGGGGTGTGAGAGCAATGGAAGGGACGGGTGAGAGAAGGAAAGGGTGTCTAATGACGCAAGAAGGTGGTCAAGAATGACTGAAGAGAGGTGGGGTGGTACAAGTGAAGTATGAATGAAGTGACTGCCTATTCATAGGCATAAGTTGTCTCGGGTGGTGCATCACTGTGTAGGCGCCCACTAAAAAAGTGGCCAAAATGCGGGCACCGGCCTTTTTTAGGGTTGTCAGTGCCAAACCCTAAATGAAGTATGTAAAATAAAGAAGTGGTTTCTCAACAATACATTTCAGTTTTAGGCCATCACTAGATACTCAAAGATGTACCACATTTCACCCTCGTGCTTTCTTGCCAGGAATGCTACCTGTGCACTATGCATCTCCTCCATATCCCTAAGTGCATCACTCTCTATCCTCTGGTCTTGCTGTGTGGAGAATCCCCCTCCTACACACGGTTCCACCTTTACCCATGAGCCAATTTATACCTTTCGCCAAAACCTGGCCACATAGATAACAATTGTCAATCAAAGGCCAAGGGTATTAGACCCACACCAAAAATCGCACCATCCACAGCTAAGGGTATTTTAGCCATACCAAATCCAATCCCCATTTCCAAACCAACCTCAACCGCTTTCCATAGTGGTAGTGCCATTTCAAGGCAATTAAAAGGGGGTCTTCCCCAAGGAGGTGGCACAATT
Organism: Lygodium microphyllum; assembly: GCF_053477565.2. Lineage (NCBI taxonomy): Eukaryota > Viridiplantae > Streptophyta > Polypodiopsida > Schizaeales > Lygodiaceae > Lygodium > Lygodium microphyllum. The sequence continues at coordinate 25,980,768 of NC_141146.1, read as the reverse complement.
TCTCTACCCCTTGGTACCTGTGTTCACCAATGATTGGTCATTGGTGCCCTCAATCTTGGATCTCTCCCTTAGTTAGTGGCTCATGGCATCCTTGTTTGGTTTGGTCATTATCTTCCCCTCAGCTAGTTTCTTAGGCATCCTAGATCATCCTTAGGAACCTTAAGCTAGTTAGACTCCATTTTCTTTAGTCTTCGCTACACTATTTCAAGTCTTTCATTTCACACCCTTTTTTTTCCATTTATTTCGCTGCATTCTACACTCAGCTTTCCTTTTCACTAAGCACAATATCCAAAGCATCTCAATACAAAGCATCTGGTATATAGGTTTCTTTTCTAATTCTATTGTGTTGAGCTTTGTATTTGAGTTCAAGTCTAACATTACAAGTATTTACTAGTCCTAACCAGGCTGCGGTTTTTGACTTGGTGAATATTTCCTCCATCAGCATGGAGACACAAATAGTACCTTCTCTCTCTAGATCAGGCATGTTTTACCCTTATCTTGGTATTCATCTTTCTTTCCTTTAAGCTAAGGTGTTTTTCTCATTTACAATCGATTACTATACTATTAGTTTATTTCTTTCTCATGTTAAATGGACTACTACTTTGGTGGTTATGCCTATGACACTTGGTCAACACTGGAGCCATCTCCCAAGATTGAGTACCAATACATCCCAATCGTCTTAGTATTAGCTGACTCTTTCCTCTCTCTTCTAGTTGGGGAGTTTCAAGTCTTCCTTCTTCATCCATTTGCATGGTGGACTACAATCCTAGCCCTTCTCAACTAGCATGGAGCCCTCTCCCAATTTTCAAATCTGAGCTTACTTGTGCCACTTCATCAGCATAGGAGCCCTCTCTTCAAATCTCATCCAAATATGTTCTACATACCAAGTGGGTGATTCTCCTTTGCTCTTCCAACTAAGGGATGTCAGGTCTACATTCATCATCAAACTTCATCATTTTATCTTGGTTCTCGACACCACACAAAGATTGATATCAAATCCTCCTCCAATATTAACATCCATGGTTGGAAGGAAGTTTCTCCCTTTCATTGGTATTTACAAGTTCCAGCATTATCTTCAACAACAACCTCCCTTCCCTCTTGTGCCTACACTTTGCATTGCATAAGCATCATCATCTTTGTAAAAGGGCACTTGGGCAAGTGAACAATTTTCCTACAAGAGACGCTGTCCAAGTCTGTTCTCATCATGTGGCATTCATCTAAGCATCTCATTGTGTAGAGCACCCCTAAGTGGATCATGAGTTGTTTCCGCCAATAGCTCTCTCACCACCATACCTCCATACCTCTTCACCATTTCCTTTGTCACCAACACCTTGAATGTGTGGTTAGGGTAGTCTTCTATTTTGTGATGTTGGATCTGACCATCCCTTTATTTCCCCCCATCGGCGCAATTACTCCATCAAACGAAAGGGTTCACAATGGTTCCACCCCCTTCATAGGCCTAGTAGGCCACTAGGTAGTCAACGCACACCCTTTGTCCTATGACTTGGCCTCTCTAGAGTGACCCTTTGGGCTCTCAAGGTAAATAGCCATCGCCTCTGCAGTCTTGAGAGGTCCTTGGGCAACCAGCATGCACCCTTGGCCCAATGCCCTAGCTACTCTAGGGTGAAACGACTCCGGATGGTATGGGTGGAACTATGTTTGCAATCCCTTTTTGGTTCCAGTTCTAGGCCTAAGAGAGGGTGTTACGCTAAAAAAGATGCATTAAACATTAAAACTTTATTAGCTCATTAAAACAGGCCCAAAACTCAAATTTTACCAAAGTCTCTATGTCCCATCAGCAAACACCCACACTTTGGGGGATCTGCATCAATAAATAAGGGGCTGCCTGGCCGCTGAGTTCATCCTAGTTTTGCACATTCCAGCCATCAGCCCACCCCATCCAATGGCTGCCCAGCCGTCGCTCACCACCAGCTCCAAGCGACCATATTCCAACTAGTGCCCTCTTCCAGGCTGTGTTTTGCTGCATACTATTGACGGCATCATCCGTCACCCTGTTTGCTGCCCCTGCTGCCTGCGCTTACTGCTCCTGCATGCCACCGTACATCCCATCATCATCCTAGATCTATCGCCCAGCTTCGTCTTGCTGCCAATGATCAGCTGCCATCATCTTCCAGCAGTCACATTGCTATGTCTACAAGTTCTAGCGCCAGAGACTGCTGTGTTTTGGCTTCCAGCCTGCTGCATTTCCACTTTCAACATCATTTAGCTCCAACTAATGATTACAACACTCCAAATCTGTCTCCAATGGACATCACTCTCCCACTACTCCCTCAGCCTGCTCTCACAAGAGCCATTGGTTCTTGGACAGCTCTACCTTTGAGCATCTTTACACTCTTTCCTTCATTTACAGCATTCATTCATTCACTTCAGAGATCTCCTTCATCTCTGTGTTGTGTTCTGCGTTTTTGCATTTGTGTTTGAGTTCTCTGAGTTCTCTATGTTTTAGTTTGTGGTCATACACATCATGTTTTCTTTCGAAACCCTAGCACATCCCCACAGGGATGTAAAGCAAGGGGTTCTCATCGGTTTCCTTCTCTCAAAAAAGAGATACATGTGTCATGCTAAAATGGTCAACAAGGTAGTCATAAGGTGCAAGAGAAAATATGCATCACCAATCGCAAGAAAAGTGTGATCAAATTGTAGAAACATATGGGCACAAACTAAACACAGCCACAATATGCCATCTTGAGTCGGTAGGTACACAATGAAGGTGAGATACCAAGGTAATGAAGGTAAATAAATAGAAGGATTGCCCTTAAGAAAGTCCAATGCTACACTATTATTACATTGGCAATACCTTCATAGGTCTTATGCTAATTGGAAGCAATTATTGTAAGATTAATACCATGACTTGCAAAATGCTGATTGACAGCAATTATTGCATTATCAACAGCCAATAAAGCAACCTTTCAGTTCCTATTTTTCTATTATCATCATTAAGCCAATACAACTATGCGCAAAACCAAGAAAGACAGGCCCAACTTTTAAAAAGTCAATTTGCAGCTTCTGTTCCAAATATTTCATGAAAAGCAGTTAAGTGAATCTGAAGCTAAAGACCAGCTGAGACATTAGATTGACACTGAACACACCTTGCAGCATAAGTCAAAGTAAATTCCCTCTTTGATGCCGCTAATAGAAACCAGGTAATCATTGGCACCTGCATAAACACCCATGTACAAGAGAGAAATGCTACAAAATGATTGCTTTACATTGTGCATGCAAAAACATGGAACGTATCAAAAGCGGTCTCTTTGAAGCCATGTAAACATGCATGCTAACGAAAGTTAAATCTGAAATATATGTTCAGGTGTGGTAAATAACTCTACAATTAACTAAAATTTGCAACTCCTTTGGGGTTTTTCCCCCTTCAAAGAAGAGAAATTATTTTATCAATAAGCCTCCTATGAACAAAATATCCCAAGGCAAAATGCAAACGACAAAGCAGCCTTGTAAGGGACTTCCATATCAAAGAATATTTAACAAGGGTAAGCCTATTAAAAGGCTCTCCCATATGTATCAAGCAATGATGCTGGGAGTCGAAAGGAAGTGAATTGCAGTGGGTTGTGCATTATGCACTCAAACTGTACATATATAAGCAGCTTACCAAGGTGCTTTACTTTTTAGACTGCAAGAAGAAGAGTGCTAAGTACTGGCCTTTTACAGTCATCTTACATATGTACTACTAAGTATTGTAGGAAAATAGGTGAGCAAACTAGTTCTAAAATAGATTACCAGTAAATCTCAGACTGAATGCTTTGCACTTTCGCATGAAGTGTTCAACTTGACTTCATAGGATTTTTTATATTCTTAACTGTTGAACTTGCTACACCACTTGCATTGGAACTCTTTTGTTTTATAAGATTTTAGTATACTGATTACTGTTACGCTAATAGTCTGTGCCCATCGATTATATGCTCAGAAATAGATCGTATTACCGGAACAGTAACACATGATCAATTTTCGTTATCTGAGAGGTATAACCTTTCCTAAGGAAGAAATACAGGAGAATGGAAAGAGCACAATCAACCACATTAGACACATCAGCATAGGCTTCACAAATTAGCTGATTCCAAACACATTATTGAGGTCAATCAATCGAGGAAGAGAAAGAGACAAGCTGTCTGAAAGCCCTGATTTTTGTTTATAGGTTTCAGTCCCGTAAGGTACATTCTAGTAAGAGCTAGCGTAAATGAATCCATTGTTGGTGTTTCCAGAGCAACACATGCATATAGCTACAAACTACGGATTTGGTGAGGGACTTACAAGAAGCTGGCTATGCTATCTGAATCTAAAATGGCAGAAACATGCTTTTATAGGTAAGGGTGCCACAAAGTAGTCATATCAATCTAGGAAGGGGGCAGGATGTTGGAATTGTTGGAAATTTTTATCTTTTCATTAGGAATAAATTTACATTAGCTCCTAACTGTGAGCCCTTTCATCGAGTTACTGGTGAACATTAGGGAGCTCTGACACTTTTAGTTTTGGCTCATGACTATCCTCTTCTTTTATGCATACATAATTTTCTTGTGGATACCGTTAATTGTAGAAGTAAAATAAGACTGCCCTCAACCTCCTCATCTGTTCCAGGTCTTCTGGTAGAACTCCAGGAACAATCTACAATTTTCATGGGAGTAAGCACAGCTTTCACTGAATTTTATTTTTTCAAGAAAAAGAAATTGTATTAATAACACCTCGGAGGGAAAAACCCTTGAGAAGAAATACAGAGTACAAGGAATTCTATACACAATAACTAAGTACATGACAAATACAATTGTTGTGTGAACAACCAATCCAATGAGCAAGAGCCAGACCATTTGAAGGGCATTGTGCAAAAAGGTGCCCAAGTTCCAAGTCCGCAAGAAGGTGCCACTTCTCCTCCTCATCCTCTTAAAGCTGCCCTGCATCCTCTCCCATCTCCCACTAGGAGTGTGGAGGATCTCTATCCAAATCCTTGATAGAGGTTCCGCTATGGATACATCCTTAAGGTCTACAGCATGATTGCAGCTCACGGTCCAAATGTACCAACCTATAATACTACAATCACCTCCCATCTATGATATTGTCCATGGGTCCAGTCCAATATGCCTACAAGTAATCAAAAGTGGGGATCCTCCTCACATGTCGCCAAATGATGAAGAAAGAAAGGCTCCCTTGAACATCCTCACCCACATGTTGGGCCTCTATCTATGACCCAAGCTACAGCCCCCCAGGTCACCACCATGGGCTCTGTTGTGTCATGGAATATCATCCTCACAGCTCTCCTCCATACCTCGTAGACGCTAGGGGAGTCCCATAGGAAGTGTCTATGTATCTCCTCGTGCTCACCGCATCTTGTGCATGCCACTGGGTCCCTGCTATATCCAAGCCAAGTCCCAACTACTAAGCTCTTGCGATCTAAGAGCCATAAGAAGAGAGATATCTTCCTAGGATGTCATGTAGCTGCCTCAAAAAATCAGATAAGAACTGGTCTGGGATGCCCTCTCCATGGCAATACAAGATGGTTACTGGTTGTGCTCTGATCTTGCTCCTCTATGTCCTCCCATGCTCTCACTAAGGATTTAGAACATAAAGAATGTCTTTGAACCATAAGTAATTAGTTGAAAATATTACATTGCACCTTACGGATGATTGGTATCTAATACATTGAGTTCTTTTGAAATTGATCATGATTCTAATAGATTTGTGTTGCTAGCAGACACTTTTAGTTCTCTTTGACACCTGGTCTACACTACATCTTTTATATGCAAATGTATTCTTGCATTTTTAGCCTAAACACCATGCACTTGGGTCTATAGGTTGCTCACTTACATGCACACTATGGAGGTTAGTGCTTCAATTGTGACTTGGCTGCAATCCATGAATATCTAGAGGGCCATGTGAAGCCAAAGGCAATTGCCACAGCTAGTTTGTGAGGGGGATAAGTGGTCATAGACACAAAAGCAGCAACACAAGGGCTTCCATCTCGGGCTACTGCCATCCATAAGTATGTGCAATGCCGGTATTGAGTGCTCCAAGAGAGGGTCTATGTCCCATAAGCCAAACCCTAGTAGGGATCCACTCATCTATAAATAGATAGGCTTCCTACCATTCAGCCCCATCCCTCATTTTGCAAGTTACCCCAATTCTTCCCGCCCTCCATTCATCAGCCACCTCATTCAGCCTGCTGCCATGGTCATCTCCAGCTATCATCCTTTAGCTTGGCAACTCCTATAGGCTAGGCGCACGGTTATGTTATTTCTATTTGGACATTGTATTGGGCGTGCCAGACTCTTTGGGCACCGTCCATTAGCTTTATTCCTATTTTTGTATAAAAGCAAACTCAAAAGCTAAAAGCTTGCTATTTTGTAATTTGGGCTATTATTTGAGCTTGAAGATGAATAATACATAAAACACATGCTTTGTGGAGCGCTCACACAAGGCATGGGGGTAGATTGCACCCAATTGGTCTCTTGCTCTTGTCGTTCATGCTTTTTACCTTGTAATTTGTGCAAAAAGTAGAGTTCCATTGTTCTTGGGGACCTTCTGGCATTCACTACGCGAGCGTACAACATCCGATCTATGCACCAGTGGTATCAGAGCGAAGCTGAGATCAAGAGCTTCCAATCGCTACCCATCTTGTGCGAAGGCGGAGCTCCTCGAACGATCGGGCTCTACGGTCAATCTTGTCGCGAACCGTCGATACAGGCAGACTTCTGGCGATCAAGAACCCCTGTTTCCATCATTGGATCGCGAAGGATCGGTCTGCAGAGGCGGACGACCACTCCTACATCTTCTTCATCAAGTCGTGGTTACACAGAGATAAGTCATAAACCTCCATATCTTCAAGCTTCAAACTTTAAAGCTTAAGAAGCTTAGCCTAAGCTTTAAGAAGCTTAAAGCTTCTTATAAAAAAATTTCGTGGTCTCGGAAGACGTCCGAATTTTTCGCCGCCGCTGATAAAAAACGGGCCCCCCCCCCCCCACGAATTTCGCCGTTTGCTGTATTAAGCTTCAAGCTTAATCAATTAAGCCATAGTCACACAAGCTCTTCAATCTTGCAAGTCATAACTAACTCCAAGTCACACCCAACCAATCAAGTTCAGCAAGTTTCTTCAAGTCAAGTTCTGCAAGTTCTGTAAAGCGACTAAGCTCTGCAAGTCTGCAACTCTGCAAGTCACATAAGTCTACAACTTTGCAAGTCAAACAAGTCAACTGGAGTCAGAACTGGCTTGTGCTCAAAACTCATAGAAGGGCTGTTCCTGCGCAGAAACTCCGAACTGCAAAGTTGTTCATTGGAAGGTACTCTACCCATACGCAGGTTTGCTGAAGCATTTTCAGCATACGAAGAAGGATAAAACGCAGATTTTTCGAAGATTGTGAAGGCTACACCCAAAAATACATAAGCCTTGTATTCCCGAACTTGAGCTACGCTCATCCCGCTAACTTGATTTTGAGTAAGAAAGGTCTTTTGAGTTTTGCAGGATGACGGAACCACATATGGATGATCTTATAGCTGAAGGCGACCTACCTGAACCTACGATGGAGCAAAAGCTGGACTTAATCATGATGCAATTGGATGAAGAACGAAGGGCTAGGCAAGCATTGCAAGTTCAACTGGCAAATTTACAAAGAGCGTCTACCGACAAAGAAGAACCTCAAGCTGAAGATCTTATTCGACGTACCATCGACGCAACTCTCGAAGCTCAAACCATCCGCAAGGAATCAAAGATAAGTAAAAGAAGTTTCAAATTTCGTACTTTCAATGGCATACGAGAAGGAAAAATTGTTCTAGCATTCATTAGTCAGTTTGACGACTATTTCCATGAGGAAACCTATGCAGAAAAAGATAAAATCAAGTGTGTCACTAATCATTTAGTGGACAGAGCATCTCTTTGGTGGACTGTAGTACGCAAGAGTATAGATTGTCCTGCTACTTGGGAGAATTTCAAAAAGAAGTTCATGCAGAATTTCCTTCCTCCACAATTTCATGAGAAAGCTATTAAGCAATGGGATCTTCTTCAGCAACGGGATCGTGAGCCTATTCCTCAGTATACAGAGCGTTTTTGGAATGCACTACTCCAGCTACGCATGCTTGAAGACGTACCTGAAGCGACACACAAGCGCAAGTATATGTCTGGACTTCTTGGACATTACTACGTTGAAGTTAACATGTTCAAGCCTGCTACTCTTGAAGACGCCATTTCACTAGCTCACGACACTGAAGACAAGCTGCGAGGTAGAGACAGACATCCACAGCAATTCCAAGCCAATGGTAACTATGGATCTAAGCAATTCAATTCCAATTTTAGAAAATTTACTCCAAGTCGTTTCTCTTCATCATCTTTCCGTAAAAATTGGGCAAAACCACCTGCTTTACCATCCAATGTCAATCAAAACCCTAAGCCTATTCCACAACCAAACCCTAATGTCCCTAGACTTCCCGCCATTGCAAACAATGTAACCAAAGCCAAGCCAATAGTATGCTATAAATGCCACCAGCCTGGACATCTAGCAGCAAATTGCCATTCGAAGAAGCCATCTACCCATATCAACTACCTTGGAGCAATGGACGAAGACGAACATGAAGATATACCTGATTTCACAGAAGATGAGGACGACACTACTACACCTTCGGATACTTTACCAGGTATGCCAACTCCATATTCTTTATTGACTATGAAATGTTTGATGCATGGAAAGGAAAAGATTATTTTGCATGATGACGGTAGTACTCATGATTTTATTTCAGCAAAATTAGTAAAAGAATTGAAGTTACAGACTATACCTACGCATTATCGCATCAAAGCAGCATTCTTAGGTACTAGGTATAATGGTACATAGGAAGTGCATGACTTAGAGATTCAAATTGGTCAATACACTGGAAGAAGAAATTTTCTAGTTGTTCCATTACAGTCGAGTAACATTATTTTAGGTATGCCTTGGCGTCATCAGCATAACCCAGATATAGACTATTCCACACATTCAAAGAATATTACTTTTCAAGGAAAATCTATTACATTATATGGTATGCATGCATCTAATGTTTTTCCACTGCTTTCGCATACTCAAGCTAAACGTGCATTACGCAAGAGTAGTAAATCTTATCTCATTTGGGTGAATGAATTGCAAGTCAAAGAAAATCATATGCACCCTAGGCATAAAGAATTTCTTGCACATTTTAAAGACTGTTTTGCCGAAGACCTACCACCCAGTTTACCTCCTTCACGTCCAGAAGACCATAAGATAGATTTGATCCCTGATACACAACCACCTTGCAAAGCACAATATAGGCATAACCAGATAGAGCAAAAAGAAATTCAGAGTCAAGTTGAGGAATTACTAAATAGAGGATTGATTAGACCTAGTAGTTCTCCATTCGGTGCACCTGTTCTGTTAGTCAAGAAAAAGAATAATACCTATCATATGTGCATTGACTATCGAGCTTTAAATAAGATCACTGTAAAGAATAGGTATCCCATTCCTAGAGTTGATAACATTATGGACAAACTACAAGGATCTGCTATATTTAGTAAAATAGACCTTAAATCTAGTTATCATCAGGTGAGACTAGATACGTCAGACATATTCAAAACTGCATTTAGGACACAGTTTGGTCATTACGAATTTTTAGTGATGCCATTTGGATTGACTAATGCACCTGCTACATTTAGTAGAATGATGAATCGTATATTTTTGAAATATCAGTATTGTGTAATTGTCTTCTTTGATGATATTTCGGTGTTTAGTCAAAATGAGAAAGAACATTATGAGCATTTGTCATTGGTTTTTCAGTTATTAAAAGATAATCAATTGTATGCAAACCCTGAAAAGAGTGAATTCTTTAAAACAGAAATTGAGTATTTAGGTCATATTGTATCATCTAATGGAATTAAAGTTGATCCTAAGAAAATAGATGCAATATTGAATTGGCCTGTACCTAAAAACGTGCATGAGTTATGCTCATTCCTTGGTCTTGCTAGTTTCTATAGGAAGTTTATACGTAATTTTTCATTACTTGCATTACCATTAACCAAACTTCTCAAGAAAGGTATTGTCTATCATTGGTCCGAAAATCAACAGAAATCCTTTGACTTATTGAAACATGCATTAATCCATGCCCCTATCCTACAGTTGCCTGATTTGAATAGACCATTCTTTCTAGTAGTAACCGATACTAGTGGATCAGGAATAGGAGCTATACTTATGCAAGACAATCATCCTATAGCCTATTCTAGTTGTAAGCTGAAACCCTCTGAACTACAATATTCCACATATGACAAAGAACTATTAGCAGTTGTACAAGCATTAAGACAGTGGAAACACTACTAATGGGTTCAGAATTTATGATTAAGACCGATCAGCAAAGTATTAGACATTTACTTAACCAACCCCAAATCTCTGACCGACATATCAAATGGGCATTCTTTATTCAAAGTTTTCATCCTATCATTCAATGCCAACCTGGAAAAGAAAATATAGTGGCTGATGCATTAAGTAGAAGACCTGCTATTCATAACATTTCTCTTATATCTTTTGATTCTTTAATTGCTATGAAAGATACTTATCATCAGGATATTACTTTTCATGCTAATTGGAATAAATTAGTTCAAAATAACTTGATTCCTATTGATTCATTATCATATAATGATGGATTTATGTTTTATGAAAAGAGATTGTGTGTTACAATTCCATTCCGATCTTTTGTTTTGAATGAAATTCATTGTCCCCCATATCAAGGTCATAGAGGTATCATATCTACTTTACGTACATTAACTGAAGATTTTTATTGGCCGCATATGAACACTGATGTATCTAACTTTGTTTCTGAATGTTTGATTTGTCAAAGAGTTAAGAGACATCATGGTAAACAGTATGGATTACTTATGCCTTTGTCTATTCCATCTAAACCTTGGGAACAAATTTCTATGGATTTTATTACTGGCTTACCTAATACTAAATCTAACCATGATATGGTTTGGACAGTCGTAGATAGATTTAGTAAACAAGAATATTTCATTCCATGTAAGAAAACTTTAACAGCATCACAAGCAGCACAATTGTTTTTGAAAACTGTTTTTACTAACCATGGATTGCCAAAAGTTATTATTTCAGATCGTGATTCTAGATTTTGTAACAACTTTTGGATTACTCTGTTTGCTAACCTAGGCACAAAGATTGATTTCTCATCTGTATTTCATCCTGAAACTAATGGACAAACAGAAGCCACTAATAGCACAATTCTAGATCTCTTACGTGCATATACTATATCTAAACCACAGACATAGGACACACATTTGCATTTATTACAGTTTGCATATAATAATACACCACACACATCTACAAAGAAAGCACCGTTTGAAGTGATTTATGGATATAGATTATCTACACATGTTGCATCTTTGTCAAATAGAATTCAGAGTGCTGATGATATTGCTAGTATGCATAACACTATTTTTTATGAGGTTAAAGATATGATTGCTAAAGCCCAGTAATCATATACCAAACAAGCCAATAAGAAAAGACAAACAATGAATTTCAAAGTTGATGACTATGTTTGGTTGAGAATAGAAAAACGTAGACTACAAAGTGTAGATAGACACCCAGTTGTGAAATTAGCCCCTAGATTTTATGGATCATTTAGGATCATTCATAAAATTAACGACAATGCATTCAAGTTAGAATTACCACCTCACTGGAAAATTCACAACACATTTCACATTAGTTTATTGAGACCATTTAGAGGCCAATTACCTGTACACCCTGTTTATGAAAACCCACCTTTGTTAGAGCAAGAGACTGAAATACTTGAACCAGAAGCTATCATAGACACTGACTTTATGACCACTAGAACTGGCCGAAGATATTCTAGATATTTAGTTAAATTTAAGAACCATCCTATAGAGGAAGCACAATGGATGCATGCTAGAGACTTAAATGCTTTCCCCACTCTATTAGCTCCACATTGATCCCACCCCGGGGGTATGATGCCAGGAGGCATATTTCACAGTGGATTCCGTGAGGTTTTACGGTGGATTCCGTAAACCTTGATGACCGGGGCTCATACACAAAGTGGATTCTTTGTGCGACAAGTTGATGGGGACGCCTGTCCTTTTCGGGCGTTTCATTAATTTAGTGTGTACATGGGTGATTCCATAGCGGGTGATTCCGCAAAATGCATATTAAATTAATAAACGTTTATGAGTTTAGAGTGCGCACTCGTAATAAATTAAGGTTACGATTTATTTCTAACCAGTTGATTTATTTATGTAGCTGAAGACTGCTAGGTATTCACTTTTGTCGGTTTAATTATATTATTTTACTAACGATTGTGAATGCTTCAGTTGATGTGTAGAGATAGCAACAGTGGCAGAGGAAAGCATTGGAGGATAGCGAGTATTCGATTTATGGATTATATTTTAATAGGCGCCACGCCTATATTTTGTCACGCCTATTTATTGAGGCATTGGATATTTATTATTATTTTGTATGCGCATGGGCGCACAGTTATGTTATTTCTATTTGGACATTGTATTGGGCGTGCCAGACTCTTTGGGCACCGTCCATTAGCTTTAGTCCTATTTTTATGTAAAAGCAAACTCAAAAGCTAAAAGCTTGCTATTTTGTAATTTGGGCTATTATTTGAGCTTGAAGATGAATAATACATAAAATACATGCTTTGTGGAGCGCTCACACAAGGCATGGGGGGAGATTGCACCCAATTGGTCTCTTGCTCTTGTCGTTCATGCTTTTTACCTTGTAATTTGTGCAAAAAGTAGAGTTCCATTGTTCTTAGGGACCTTCCGGTATTCACTACGCGAGCGTACAGCATCCGATCTGCACACCACTAGGAGACCCAGTCTGATATCAATATGGATTTGAAGAAAACCCAAATGTTCAAATACGTTCCACAAGGTAATCCTTCATCCTCTTTCATTTGAGTATCGGTTTGGTGCTTTCCATTCACCTTCACATTTCCTGCCTTTCCTTGAGGCTTTCACTTCACATTGAGATTATTCTTCAATGTCTCCATTCAATCTAGACCCCTATTGTAGACCGTTACCTTGTCTTAGCTCATGTTGTTGTTAATGTACATTTACGTTTTAGTCCATCACTAGATATTCAGAGGTGTATCACTTTGCACCCTCATGCTTTATTGTTGGGGATACCACCCATGTACTATGCACCTCCTTCATATCTGCAAGTGCATCACTCTCTATCCTCTAGTCCTATAGTGTGAGAAATCCCCCTCCAACACATTGTACCACCCTTCCCAATTGCTCAAACTCATGAACCCCTTTCTCATGTTGTTGAGTCACCTCCTCCTTTGAAGGCCTCAAGAGTGGATAGGAATCACCTAGCAACTTAGACCCAATAGAAATTGAAGGAAAAAGAGAGTGGTAATGTCCAAACCTCACAAATACCCTCCAAGAATTACTTGTCTAAAAGGAATAGGTTTTGTACATTTTGCCAGAAACCCGGCCATTAAGATGACAATTGTCGCTTTAAGGCCAAGGGTACTAGACCCATACCAAAAATCACCCCATCCACAACTAAGGATATCTTACCCATATCAAAGCTGAGTCCAATTCCCATTCCCAAAGCAACCTTAGCCCCTTTCGACAATGGTAGTGCCACTCCAAGGCGATTGACAGGGGGTCTTCCCAAGGGCAGTAGCACTAGTGCAATGGATCTTAGATCTCCCCCCCTCCCCCCTCCCCAGGCGGCCAGTGCCTCCTGGCATCTCTAATCGGTTCAATCATCATCTTCCCCTAGGCTAGTATCTTAGGGGTCCTAGGTCATTCCTAAGAACCTTAGGCTAGTTTCCTTTAGGCTTAACCATACTTTTCAACTCTTTTGCTTCACACTTTCTTCTTTCATTTACTTTTGTTGCATCTTGCACTCACTTAGCTTTTCTTTTCATTTAGTATAAGCATCTCAAGCATCTCGATATGAAAGATCCATTCTATAGGTTTCTTTTTAGATCCTTTCATGTAGAGTTTTGTACTTCAATTAGAACTAACACTAGAAGTATGTTAAAAGTCCTACCTCTATTAAAGGTCCTACCTCTATTAAAGATCCTTTTTGATGTGGTTGCAATGATAAAGTTACTCAGAACAACTTGAGGAATGTAGGGGTCACCATCCCTAAAATTTAGGGAGTTACTATTTTTGAACCTAGAATCTATTCGCATCATTATCTTCATTATTGCACGAGGATTAATTCTCTCGTTGTTCCGAGGTCAAATTTTGCACTAATCATGGAGAATTTTAGACCGGAAGGTTTAAACGGGAAAATTGTTACATGTATGCCATGTGGCACAAATTCCCAAAATAGAGAGAGAGAGAGAGAGAGAGAGAGAGAGAGAGAGAGAGCATTTTTAAAAAAACGTAATAGGCATGAGGGGCAGATCTAAGAGTGAAGTTTTGAGGAGCTGAGGGCAGACTACTGCAGTTTCATCAGCTCTGGAGAGTACTTCGTCTCAGACTCATATACGGAGGTAGAGCTTACTCCCTCTGGTCAACTCTCTCTCTCTATTCTCAAAGGAAATGCTCTGCATGATGGGCTGGTTCCATTGAAGGTACAGTTCTATGTTTTCTTTGCACTTCTGCTGAGGCAAGAGCCTCACTGTCCAGGTTTAGGAGCAGCTGTTGGTTTCTCCAATGCAGGAACTAAAGGAAGTAATGACCATGCCACACAGGAACAGGGTTTTTCAGCTCTGATTTAGTGCTATTCTGGTCACAGAAAATGCTTTCCTAAAAGGGATGTTGTTCTGGACATGCTCGACAGTAAGAACAGTGAATTCAGAGATCTGTTGACTGCAATTCTGCACATGAATCATTGAATTTTGGTCACAAAAAAATGCTTTCCCAAAAAATGCTTTCCTGAAAGGAATGTTGTTATGGACAAGTTGGACAGTAAGAACAGTGAATTCAGAGATCTGCAGACTACAATTCTGCACATGAATCATTGAGTTTTGATCACAGAAAATGCTTTCCTAAAAGGAATGTCGATCTAGTCATGTTGTACTATTCTTATGCAGCTAGGATTTACTTAGAAAAGATGAAAACCAACTGTTCACAGGTTATGTATTTTGGAACATTTCATTTTTGTAATTTTCCATCTTTTAATTAATAAAGAAATATCGAGAGGGGCGCCGGTCTTCGGGGCCCCTCTGGTGTCGAGCGAGGGAGTGAGGTCTCTGTTTGTGTATATGTGAAACGACCAGGAGTTAATTGAAGGAACTACCGCTTTTTATGCGAGTCATAGACCGGTTACATGGTTCCATCCCTGGGATTTGAATTCTTTTCTAAAAGAATTTAAGCTCGGACACTTTTGGGTGAAAAGGCTATACACATAGATTTTACAGAGATTACAGGACTAGAGAGATGGCAGACATGGACAAAGGCAAAGGAAAACTCCCTCATAAAGAAGAGAGTTATTCTTCTGCTTATAGACACCAAAGAGAGAGTATTGGTGTACACGTGTCAGCACCATCTAAAACCGACATCGAACGATGGGATGAGGAGCAAGAACAGGAGGACTTGTTTATGGCACAACTCGTCAGTATAGTTGGATCTTTCGAACAACTTGTAAAGAATCCTCGGATGCAAAAAATTTTGAAGTCACATAATGAGGATTCTCACGCTGATTCATCACATCATATCATGGAGCGCTCAAAAAGGCAAACCTCTAAAGTGCATGAGCATGTGGAAAAGACGCCAAATATGGAGACAGGTCCAGTGCAACAAGAAGCGCAAGCACAGGACCAAGGAGTGAATGCACAACAGACTATTTCTCCTCAATTCGCTACTTATCCTGGTTACTTTGGTGGTGGGTCAGTTTTTCAAGCAATGGCTGGATTACCCACGGGTTATCAAGGATACTTACCTAGAGGGCCACCAAGAATGATGCCTATTAAGGCAGTGAACCCACTTTATGCTAATATTGGTCTACATCCCAGCTAAACTTTGCAGAGTCCTTATTTGATGCCTAGAGTACAAAATGCAGCGGCTGGTTTTTTTCAGCCTAGTGGGCATATGGCATCTAAGACAGATGAAATGAATGCTGATAATGCGCCTAAGGAACTCCCCTTTTTATACCCACATGTCTATGACAACCTGACACCAAAAAGTGCAAAGCCTAAAGACTATAAAGAGGGTGGTCAAGCATTAAAGTTTGAAACCTTCAATGGTATGCAAGATAAGCTGAAAGCTTTGACATTTATACAGCAGTTTGATGCAGCTTACACTGGAGGGAATTTTACTGAGACTTCTAAGGTGCGGAAGGCTGCAACTTTTTTGAAAGGTAATGCATTGCAATGGTGGAACATATTGTTAATGCAAGGATATGCAACTGCCACTTGGGTCCATTTTAAACAGTTGTTTGCAGCCTCATGGTTAATTGACATGTTTGAAGTAGATGTCATGACTCCTTGGCATAAATTGGATGCGGCAAATTGTGCGGATTTAGAAGCAATAAGAAATTTTGGAAAGCACTTTTGCCCGTGAGTTCTTACAGGACAGTGCCCCTGTCAGAACAAATTAAAAAGTACTGTTGTGGTTTGCCCGAAGCCATCACGGATTATTGTACCAAGACTAGGGTTACAAATATGGTACAGTTAATTGAAAATGCTAGTGTGGCAAATGCATTGTTGAAAGGAAAAGCTGATAGCTTTAAAGGCACTGAAAAGAAGGATTCTCAGTTTAAGTAGGATCCTAGCAAGAAAAAGAAGCAATTTCCAGAAACGACCAGCTTTACAAAGAAGTCTTTTTGGAAGAAAAGATTTCAGCAACAACTTTAGACTTCTTTTAAACAGGGCAAAGGACAGAAGAGACCACTTTTTGGCAAATCATTTGAAGAAAGAAAGGCTTTAATGATGGCTAGGAAATGCTTTATATGTGAACAAAAAGGCCATATTGCTTCTAAGTGCCCACAGCAATCTTCTAAAGATGTGGAGGATAAAGATGCGCCAAGTAAAAAGAAGCCCAACATTGTCTTTTAGTGCCTGATATGGTGGGAGATCAATCAGCTGATGATGCTACAAAATTGTGTAGAGCTTGGGGAAAGATTAAAGATTCCACATTGCTTATTTTCTTTAATCCTGGAGCTCGTGGAAACTTTATCTCACCAACATTGGCAGCTAAGCTGGATATAAGTCCCGAATAAATGGGACCAGTTGGACAGGCTAATTTGGCATGCCCAGGACATACTGAACCTGTCACCCCCATTCTTGGCAAACTCCATATGCACATTCAGAGCTATGTGGACACAAAGGTGTTCCATATTATGCCTTTAGAGAGCTGTGATGTTCTGTTGGGTATTCCATGGTGCCACAGGAAGCATGCTATCTTGGATACTTACAGCAAAACGATTACTCTTGTACATAAGGGCAAGACTCACGTGAGAGATGTGAAGCTTAAAGGAGAGTCTATCCCAGTTGTTTCTCCTTCTCCAATTACTTCTGTAATGAAAAATCATATTTCTGTGTACTTGGTTTTTGCAAAGTGAGTTAATGAAGTTGACGATAATGTGTCTGTACTAGATGAAAGTAGAAGGGCTTTCTTGGATAAATTCAGTGATTGTTTCTCAGATTCGTTATCAAGAGAGTTACCCCCTGAGAGGCTTGAAGATCATACCATAGATCTTATTCCAGGGACTTGTCCGCCCAATAGGCCACCGTATAGGGTCAGTGCAGCGCAGCAGAAAGAGATTATGACACATGTTAATGAGCTTTTAGAGAAGAGACTAATTCAGCCCAGTAGTTCTCCGTTTTGTTCACCTGTGTTGCTAGTTCAGAAAAAGGACGGCTCTTGGCGAATGTGTATTGACTACAGAGCCTTGAATAAGAACACGATCAAGAATAGGTTTCCAATTCCGAGGATAGATGGCATTCTTGATCAATTACAAGGAGCAGGAATGTTTAGCAGGATAGATTTTGAAAGTGGGTATCATCAAATCATAATCGGGTCAGAGGATATTCATAAGACTGCTTTTAGAACGACATTTGGTCTCTATGAATTTTTAGTCATGCCGTTTGGATTGACCAATGCTCCTACCACGTTTAACAAGATGATGGATAGAATTTTCCACCCTTATATCGAAGTTTCGTTGGCACATTCTTTGATGATATGATTATCTCTTCAAAGAATGAAGAGGAGTATAGAAAACACTTAGTTACACCCTTTAATGAGCTTAAGCATAATAGATTGCTCCTTAATGGCAAGAAGAGTGAATTCTTTTTTGAAGAGATTCACTTCCTTGGGCACATAGTTTCTAAAGATGGTGTGAAGATGAATCTTGCAAAGATAGAAGCAATTGTCACTTGGGCTGACTTGAAAACTGTTCATGATGTCGGCAATTTCCTTGGCTTATGCTCTTACTACAGAAGATTTGTAAGACACTTTGCAAAGATTGCTTCTCCTTTACATGCGCTTGAAAAGAAGGATGTCAAATGGCAATGGACTGACAAAGAGAAATCAGCATTTAGATGTTTGAAGAGAAAAATGACTACAGATCCAGTACTTATTTTGCCAGATCTGAGCCATTCGTAGTGCAATGTGATGCATGTGGAAATAGCATTGGTGCTGTATTAATGCAAAATGGCGGAGTTGTGGGATACGAGAGTAGAGTACTCTCTATCATTGAAAGGACTTACCAAATTTATGAGAAAGAGTTATTGGATGTGATCCATGCACTTTCTACTTGGAAGCACTATTTGCTTGGTGCTGATTTTGTAGTGCAAACAGATCATCAAACACTTAGATACTTTCTCACACATGCTAAATTGTCAGAGAAACACATGCGTTGGGAAATTTTCCTATCTATGTTTCATTTTCAAATAGTGCATGTGGAAGGCAAAAAGAATGTAGTTGCTGATGCTTTATCTCGCAAACCACAATTTCTTATCGCCATGAATTGGATGATATAAAAGAGCAGTATGCTGATGAGGAAGATTTCTCTGAAATCTATGAACAGTTGATCAATGGCCAACATCATGATAATTATGTGTTCAAAGAAGGCTTTATCATGATGCATGGAAGACTATGTGTTACAAAACAACTAAGGCCAAAAGTTTTATTAGAAAGTCATGCTCCACCGTATGCAAGACATCGTGGTATTGATGCTACAGTCAAAGCAGTAGAGACTTTCTTCTATTGGCCAGCCTTGAGATCTAATGTTGATGCATATGTCAAATCTTGCCTTGTATGTCAAAAGGTCAAATTTGATAGACAGAAGGCACCACGGTTATTGCAACCACTGCCTATTCCAGAAAGGCCAGGGGAAAGTATTGCCATGGATTTCATTTTTTATTTTCCAAGAACTTCTTCAGGGAATGATGGAATTTGGACTATCATTTGTAGATTCAGCAAACAGGCACATTTCATTCCTATAAGAAAAAAGATTAAGTCATAACACATGATAAAGATATTTATGCATAATATCTTCAAGTACCATGGAATGCCATGGTCAATTGTCAATGATAGAGACCCAAGAATGACTAGCTTGTTTTGGAAAGCATTGTTTGAAAACATGGGCACCACGCTGAAATTTTCATCTTCTTTCCATCCACAGACTGATAGACATTCTGAAGAAGCAAATTCACCTGTTTTAGATCTACTAAAGTGTTATGTTTCAGATCATAAGACTTCTTGGGAACACTACTTGCCATTGGTTGAGTATGCATACAATAATACAATGCACTCATCTACCAGCAAAGCACCTTTTGAGATTGTGGAAGGTGGAAAGAAACTGCCTCCCATTTTGCAAACAAAAGATAACATTTTTGAAGTAAATCGTTATATAAAAGATTGGGAAGAAGCATATAAAAAGTTCAAGGATGCTTTAGAAAAGTCACAAGCTAAACAGAAAAGAGTTGTTGATAGTCATTGTCGGGAACCCTTGTTCAAAAAGGATGATTGAGTCTTATTACGTTTTGAAAAGGCACGTTTCAAAAAACAGAAGGGCAAGGAACGTTTGTTTCCAAAGCTGAGTATGGATTACTATGGCCCTTTTCAAGTCTCAAAGAAGATCAATGACGTGGCATATAGGCTGAAATTGCAAGAGAATTGGAAAATTCATAATGCATTCCATGTGAGCCTATTGAGGCCTTTTATTGGTGAGGTGCCAGAAGATATGGAAGAGGAACAGCCTGAAGGAGAGAAATTAGATGAGATTCTAGTTCCAGAGTAGATCCTGGCACATAAGCAGACACAAGGAGCCACACACCAACATACACTCTCAGAGTTCTACAAAGGATCGACTGCTCCCTCCACTACAAAGTCACCATCATCAATTGGCATACCCTCTATAGGGGATCAACCTAGGCACAACCACAGAGAGATGTAGACCTTGTCATCTATGCACACTTGGCCCATGCCCCCACAGGAGGCATCATCTAGAGATACAAAGGATACTACACATCATCGAGGGACCATACCCCGCTGTTTTAACTTCTCTATGTTAGAAAGACGGATGAGAGATATCTTGGGATGAGAGTGCCTTCTAATCTATTTGGCTTCAACATCATTTTGCACACATTAGCTATGTATGGTTTGTTGTGTATTTTCAATTTAGTTAGCCATAGCATTAGATGACAGCTATTTTGGGACTTACAAAAATTCCCTAACTTTTCCAATGTAACATTTTGGTCTCATAGGTCGAATTGGCCTTCTGTAGACATTAATATGACTCTCTCTCTCTCTCTCTCTCTCTCTCTCTCTCTCTCTCGTAAAAGGTAATTATATTAATTACGAAAAAAGGTACAAGTTTACAAGATTACAAGATACACGATGGCTCTAAGCCAGCATGTGTAAACTATCAGTACAAAACCCGGACAAAGATACACAAGTCATGGCAAACACACAGTCGAAATTGCCCTATGCCAAGGAAGTAAATCTTCTCGAGGGAGCAAGTCAGAGTGCCGAACGAGATCTATTTGCCAAAGCAAGAGGCCTTTAAGCCTGGCAATGTGTCCCGGAACATTAGAGGCCGAATCATAAAGAAAGGCATTCCGAGTGGTCCAATTGTGCCAGCATCCCCAGTATCTAAGGAAATGGAACAAGATCTTCATATGCAACTATGCCGGTGTGGGGTATTTTGGGCGTACAAAAACCCAATTGAAAGGGCTCCGCGAGAAACCAACCACAGCTCGCCGAACCGCTGACAAAAGCGACCATATATTCTTAGCGAGAGGGCAAGAGATAAATCGATGACGGGCCGATTCCACAGTAGTGGTGCAGAAGAAACAATTGCCGTTAGAGATTCGACGCTTGGGAAGGGCCGAGGCAAGAGGAAGACCACCAATCATTACCCTCCGAAGAAAGACCTTGCATTTGAAAGGTGTCTTGTTCAACCAACCCTCCATCACAGTTGCATTCCACCATGACTGAGATTTCCGCAACCCCCATACAGTATTAGCTTTTGCAACCAGCCATTGATGATCTTTAATCAGAAGATGGTACACCTGGTTAGTCGAGACCTTTTCCAAATTCAACCGACCTGCAAGGACCCAGTCCTGCCAAAGGCGATCCACAGCAAGCGCAAGAAAGGGTTGCCTGCGTTGGAGCACTAACAAAAGCTGTTCCCATAAATCATGGTATCCACAAGGGATTCCGAAAAGCCTCCTAGCTGTACGAAATGATATGAAGACATTACGACTGGCAAGGGTGGCATCTGCAACTGAAGTCAAGCCCAAATGGGCCATGCGGTTAAATTTTGGTCTGAGCTCATATTTGTCTTCCCATGAAAGTAATCGCCAGGCTGCCAACAATTCCAGTTGAAAAGAGTTAGTATGTAAGCGGTCCTCCGCTGGATGCCAACGCGCCTTCTGAAGAACCAATTGGCAGGAGCCGACCAAATGAACAAATAGGGATGAGGAAGGACTCGAAAACCGAGAGTCTGCATTAAGAACATGCCACCAGGAGCTTCGAATTTGTGTATTACCATGCAGAAGCCTGCAGTCCTCAAGAAAATAACGGGCTATAACTGCCCACCGGTGATGCTCGATACACATGGCACGAAAAAAAGACAAACGAAGTGCCAGCATATGAGTTTCGGCATCCAAGATAGCCCCACCACCCAGGCGTTTGGGGGTACATGTATGCGACCACGAAATCCACGAAATACCTGCATGCAATGAATCCTTCTTCCATAACATGAAACGAATGGGCCGAGTGAGAGCATTCAAAGTAGTAGGAGTCCAAGGCAGCAATGGCAAGAAATATGTGAGCATTGGCAGCATAATTGTCTAAGCCACTTTGAGGCGAACATAGAAGGGCCAAGCTTGTGACTTTCAATACAGAGACTTGGCGGCCAGTCTCTGTGAAATCCACTGTAGTAGTTGTTTTGGCCCAACGTCAACACCCAAAGGGTACCCAAGATGCCTGACAATGGAACCACGGGGAATAACCTGTCCCTGCCAGCCCAATGACTATAAATCGGACTCCGTGCAACTGAGAATGGCTGATTTGAAAGTATTGATACGAACACCAGAAGCATGACCAAAGAGCATCCAAACATCTAATGCCTTGCGAATATTGTCCTTGTCCGCACGTAAAATCATAAAGCTGTCATCAACCAAAGATTGACTAATGAAGTGCTGACCAAAAGGAAGGGACAATCCGGCCAACAGAGCAGAAGCTGCCATGGAAGATAACATCGAAAGAACCAGATGAGTCGCCAGGGCAAAGAAAAAAGGACTCAAAGGACAACCCTGTCTCAGAACGTGCAAGGACAAAGGGCTCTGTAACACCACCGTTCAGCATAATTCGCGAAGAAGCCGCCACACTACTGGTGTAGTTCAAGCAGGACATCCAAGCACCAAAGCCCATAGTAGACATAAGTTCTGCAATGAAAGACCAATCTAAATAGTCAAAAGCCTTTTCCAGATCCAATTGGATCAATACCACTTCCTAACTAGAGTGCCTTGCATAGTGAATAGCCATTTGCACATTTAAGATATTATGCAGAATGTTGCGGCCCTTAATGAAACCATATTGAAGAGGATGCACAATGGCCGGAAGATGCTTGTGGAGCCGATTCGCGAGCACTTTGGAAAAGATTTTATACATCGAACCCATCAAAGAGATTGGTCTCCAATGTTGCAACAGTGACGGCGAAGGAACCTTTGGAAGCAATTTAATAAGCCCTTCTTTCCATGAGGAAGGCATGAACCCTAATTCCCAAACCTGCTAAAACATAGCCGTCAATGGCTTCACTAGTTGGGTAGCAGAACTCTCAAAGAATTCATTGGTGAGACCATCCCAACCGGGACTTCTGTCCTTAGGCAGGCGCAACAAAACATCCATAACCTCCTCCTCACAAATATCTGTCTCCAAAGTAGTTTGCATATCAAGTGGAACCTGATGTCAAACCAGATCATAGAAGACTGAACGTGCATGCGTAACCTGGTCAGAAGGTGACTGAGAAGAACCAAGAAGATCTAGAAAATAATTCCTGCACATATTGACAATAGTCTGAGGATCAACGACCATTCGACCTTCTGGATCCTGGAGTCTAGTCATATTTTCTTGAGCAAGACATGCATGTAGAGCTCGAAAGAACTTATGAGTCTGACAAGCACTATCTTGCAAATTCTCAATCAAATTTTGCAATTTGGCTTGCTGATAAGATTTCAACTGAAACTCTTTAATAAGATCAGCCAAACGCATCGCCAGTGACAGCAGAAATTCATCATCTGGAGTGTCCACCAACAAAGAACGAACCAAAGCCAGTAAGTCCTCCGTTGCGTGTTGACGCTGCCGACAAAGAAAGGCATGGTGGATCCCATACTGCGGAGCAATCCGCTGCACATTAGAGAGCAATCGTTCAAAGGAAGCAGTGCCCTCAGAGGCGAAGTCCAATAAAAATCTATCAATCAATTGCTGCATATAGCCCTGAAAGATTGAATGCTCCAAATAAGACGATTTGAAACGCAAAGGTAGTCTATCCAGAAATTGCTTAAAGGTGCAATGGGTTGTGCAAGTATCTCAAGCTAGAGAGGGACATGGTCCGACAAGGCATATTGCTGCAAGACTGTCATTTCCAACATCTCAGGAAGAAAATCATCATCCTGCATGATATACATTCGGTCCAACCGCGACCATGTAGTTGTATATTGCGCCGAATGGAAAGCAAACCCTATAGAAGAAGGGTATAGCCAGGACCATAGATCTTGCTTAAGTACAGCAAGAGCAAACGCATTCCACACCCAACTTTCTGGAGCGTCCATCACCGAATGCCCTGAAGTGGACTGTGAAGAATTAACACACATATTAAAATCCCCCATCAAAAAACCCCATCTGCCAAGTGACAAGGAGGTCTTGAAGGCATTCCAAAGATCCCGGCGGAATAAAGGGTCGTTCGGAGCATATAGGCCCAGCAACCATAAGATCTCTCCTTCAAATAAAACTTCAACCACCACAAAGCGGCCATGTACATCATTTTTAATAAGAACCAGCTGATATTTCTCATATACAATCATAAGCACACCAGAATAATGCCCGGCGTGTGTCCCTGCATAAAACAAGCAAAACCCATGGCAATCCACAACTTTTCCTGCTTCACCGTGACTCTTGTGCTCTACCGCACACAAGACATCCCACTGATTCTCATGCAATACAGTCCACATGGCATGTTGCTTACGGCGAGAACAAATGCCTTGCACATTCCACGTGGCTATCTTCATGTGTATTCAAAAAGAAAATCAGGAACGAGGCACCCCTTGCCTCGATTTCACCTTTTCTGCTAGAATACCAAGGACACCCTCATCCAAAAAATCAGTTAACACGGCAAAAGAGTTCTGACGGCCAGCTTTAGAGGTAGACGGAATATCCACTGTCTTGGGGATGGAACAGGGATAACGACGATCCCATGGTGTAATCACATTCCCTCAAGTATCAAAAGCCAACTTAGCGGGTGGGCCCTTTGGACCGTCGGCATATACTTTCCTGGTAGACTGATTACGAGGAGCAGAAGGAACCATAGTACGCGCAGCGTACTCTGAAGACAACATTTCTTTCCTGCGCATATACGTGCGCATGGAATCTTGTGAAACATTAGGCCCAGTAGCCGCCACGCCAGCATCATCCTTTTTACCTTTTTTGGGACGTGCCTCTACCCAGTCATTGCCACGGGAATCCAAACCCGAAACAGGTTGTTTACCTTTATCCAGAACTTTAGGTGGCTGGATTGCATCCTGTGACGGAGCATCAAGCACCATGTCTTCCATAGGCAGCACAACATACTCATCATCTGAAGACGGTTTCTTCTCTGGGCATTCGGCCATAAAATGCCCAAGTTTTCCACATGAAAAGCAGTGTCCTGCAAAGTTGCCTCATTTCAAACGAAAGTGCAAAGGATGCATACCAAAGCAATTAATACGAAACCACGCATGCCTTTTCCTAGCAGTGTCCCATAACATACACAAACAGTTGCGATTCATGGCCCTTAGGCTCGGGGGGATCAGAATAGTTCCCAAAGCGGCCATGGCAATCTTTAACAAAGGCCAATAGACAACCGGGCAATTTTCCACTTCAACCCACACCAGGCATTCACGTTGAAGCAGGCGTTGAAAATCTGCCATAGAGCGCCATGGCACAACATGGACCAAACGGCGATCAAAGAACAATGGTAGTTGAGACAGAAGATCAGCCCGATGCTTCTCGGATTTCAACAACACCTCATAGAAGCCTCGGGGCCCAACAAAAATCTCCTCAACACACTCCCCCTGTAGTAAATGGTGCAGCCACTGGCGAATATGGGAAAGCACTGGAATCCTGCCAGTGAAGAAGAGTATAACAGCACGGTCATAAAACACCGAAAAAGAGCGCAAGACATTTTTCGGGTCCACCGTGGCTTCCAGAACATCTTCAGTTCCAGAGTCCGAAAAAGCTTCATGATTATGTTGGACATACTCGCCAAGCAAAGTGTTGGCAAACTCCAATAAATGCTCCCAGTCAATATCCTGAGAATCCACAGAGTCAGAGGCAACCTAAGCATAAGAACGTTCCTGATGACCCAGTGTCTCTTCTAGCGTATGCTTGGAGCGTTTGCCCGCAGGCTGAAAGTCAGGAGCAGGAGGCATCTCCTCTGTGCAAGGAACCATATCCTCTGGTTCCTCTGTATCAAAATCCGGACCAAGGGCTGCCACCGTTTGGTCCATAAAAGCCATATCCAGACCAGCCATGCTTCTCTCCTCTATCACGAAATAGTAACTCTCACTGTGGTGAATAAAAAATCTGTTTGCCCTGCTCTGTCACACGTGATCTCTTACCTGAGCTGAGGCGGGACGAAGACAAAGGTTCTGAGGCAGGTCACATGGTCGCTATCCACCAGGTGAATGGCAATAAGAACTGCAACCCAGAGAGGACGGCAACTGCTCTGCAGATTCAGGTGGCCGATGACGGGCAAGAACCAGACAGTAGGGTAAGTACGAACAGCAGGGCGCTGCAGGCGCTGTCAGCAGGGCAAAGCCCTAGTTGCAGCAGTAGGGCGTACGCAAACAGCAGCCACGAAGGGGGGAAGTCAGCGGGGTGGGGTGGCGTTGGCGGGGAATGAACAGAGCGATGGCCAAAGCCACAGCCACAGGCGGAGAAATGCTCTCTCTCTCTCTCTCTCTCTCTCTCTCTCTCTCTCTCTCACACCTGCAGTAGGCGACGGGCTGCCCTACACGAGCAGGAGAGGCAGGAGAAATCGCCGCCGCAGTCAAGTCACGGACAGGTTCGCCATCGCCATCGCCATCCTCTTCCGCGCCATCGATCGATCTACTCTCTCTCTCTCTCTCTCTCTCTCTCTCTCTCTCTCTCTCTCTCTCTCTCTCTCTCTCTCTCTCTCTCTCTCTCTCTCTCTCTCTCTCTCTCTCTCTCTCTCGTAAAAGGTATTTGTATTAATTACGAAAAGTTTTCATGATTACAAGATACACGATGGCTCTACCCCATCGTGTGTACAAACTAACTGTTTACAAGAACCAGAGGGCCAAATAGTTACAAAATCATGGCAAAGACGCAGAGGAAATTGCCATGTGCCAAGGACATAAGTCCTCCCGAGAGAGGATGTCTGAGTGCCGGAGAGGATCTATCTGCCAATACAAGAAACCTTTAAGCCTAGCAATATGCCGCTGAACATTATAAGCAGAATAAAAAAGGAAAGCATTCCGAATGGTCCAGTTGTGCCAACAGCCCCAATATCGAAGAAAGTGAAACAAGATCTTCATATGTGGCTGTGTCGGTGTGGGATATTTGGGCTGCGCGAAAACCCAATCAAACGGGCGAAGCGAGAAACCAACCACCGCTGGCCAGACGGCTGACAAGAATGACCAGATTTTTTGAGCAAGGGGGCAAGAAATAAAACGATGACGGGCGGATTCCACAGTGGTGGTGCAAAAGAAACAGTTGCCATTGGAGATTCGACGCTTTGAAAGAGCTGAAGCAAGCGGAAGACCACCAATCATCACCCTCCAAAGAAAGACCTTATATTTGAATGGTGTCTTATTTAACCAGCCCTCCATCACAGTTACCCTCCACCATGACCAGGATTTATGCAATCCCCATAGAATATTAGCTTTAGTAACCAGCCATTGATGATCTTTACTCAGAAGATGATACACCTGGTTAGCTGAAGCCTTTTCTAAATGCAGACGGCCTGCAAAGTCCCAATCCTGCCATGGACGATCCGTAGCAAGGGCGGGAAAGGGTTGTCTGCTCTGAAGCACCCTCCAAAGCTGTTTCCATAAAAACCTGTATCCACGAGGGATCCTGAAAAGCCTCCTCGCTGAACGAAATGACATGAAGACATTGCGACTGGCAAGAGTGGCATCCGCGACCGAAGTTAAGCCCAAATGTGCCATACGGTTGAATTGTGGTCGAAGCTCATGTTTATCGTCCCAAGAAATTAACCGCGAGACTGCCAACAGTTCCAATTGAAACGAACTAGTGGCCAAACGATCCTCCGCTGGATGCCACTTAGACTTCCGAAGGACCAGTTTCCAGGAACACATCAAATGGGCAAGCAGAGATGAGGAAGAACTGGAGAACCGAGAATCTGCATTAAGAACATGCCACCATGAACTGTGGATGTGGGTATTACCATGCAGAAGCCCGTGATCCTCAAGAAAGTAACGGGCTATGACGAACCAAGGATGACAATCCGAGCACATGGCGCGAAAAAGAGACCAGCGGAGTGCCAGCATATGAGTGTGGGCATCCAAAACAGCCCATCCACCCATGCGTTTTGGGATGCATGCATGCGACCAAGAAATCCAAGAAATACCCGCATGCAAGGAATCCTTCTTCCATAACATGAAACGAATAGACTTCGTAAGATCATTCAGTGTCATAGTAGTCCAGGGTAGCAATGGCAAGAAATATGTAAGCATTGGCAACATTATTGTCTGGGCTACTTTGAGGCGAACATGGAAGGGCCAGGCTTGAGACTTCCAATACAGAAACTTAGCCGCCAGTTTCTATGAAATCCACTGTAATAGCTGCTTTGGGGGAACATCAACCCCCAAAGGGTACCCAAGTTGCCTGGCAATGGACCCACGGGGGACAACCATGCCCTGCCATTCCAGTGACTGCAAATCCAACTCCGTGCAGCTGAGAATGGCCGATTTCAAAGAGTTGATGCGAAGACCAGAAGCCTGACCAAAGAGAGCCCAAACATCTAATGCTTTGTGAAGGTTATCTTTGTCCGCACGCATAATCATAAAACTGTCATCAGCCAAGGATTGATCAATGAAGTGCTATCCAGAGGCAAGCAACAATCCAGCCAACTGAGTAGAAGCTGCCATATGAGATAACATCAAAAGAACCGGATGAGTCGCAAGGGCAAAGAAGAGAGGACTCAAAGGGCACCCCTGTCTGACAGAGCGGGCAAGGACAATTGGCTTGGTAACTCCTCCATTCAACATGACCCGCGAAGATGCTGCAACACTAATAGTATAGATCAGACGAGACATCCGGGCACCAAAGCCCATAGCAGACATAAGTTCTGCAATGAAAGACCAGTCCAGATAATCAAAAGCCTTTTCCACGTCCAATTGAACCAGTACGACCTCCTGATTTGAATGCCTTGCATAATCAATCGCCAGTTGCGCATTTAATACATGTGCAAAATGTTTCTGCCCTTAATGAAACCATATTGGAGAGGATGCACAATGGCAAGAAGATGCTTATGGAGGCGATTCGCCGTAACTTTGGAAAAGATTTTATACATAGAACACATCAAAGAAATTGGGCGCCACTGTTTCAACATGGATGGCGAAGGAACTTTTGGAAGCAGTTTAATAAGACCTTCTTTCCAAGAGGAAGGTATGATCCCCATTTCGCATACCCGCTGAAACAAAGCCGTCAAAGGTTTCGCGAGCTAGGTGGCAAAAAACTCAAAGAACTCATTGGTCAGACCATCCCAGCCAGGACTTTTATCCTTAAGCAAGTGTAACAAAACATCCATGACCTCCGACTCACAAATATCTGTCTCCAGAGTAGATTGCATGTCGTGAGGAACCTGATTGCGGACCAGATCATAAAAAACTGAACGCGCATGAGTAATTTGGCCTGAAGGCAGAGAAGTAGAACCAAGAAGGTCAAGGAAATACTTTCTACACATATTCACAATCATCTGCAGATCAAGAACCATTTGACCTTCTTCGTCCTGGAGCCTCGTCATATTCTCTCCAGCATGAGAGGCATGGAGAGCTCAAAAAAACTTATGGGTCTGACAAGCATTGTCTTGCAAAGTGTCCGTCAGATGTTGCAATTTGACCTGCTGATAGGATTTCAACTGAAACTCTTTAATAAGATCAGCCAGACGAGTTGCCAGTGATAGCAGAAATGCGTCATCGGGAGTGTCCACCAGCAAAGAACGAACCAAAGCCAGCAGTTCCTCGGCTGCTTGTCGGCGCCGCTGACAAAGAGAGGCATGATGGATCCCATACTGGCGAGCAACCCGCTGCACATTGGAGAGCAAGCGTTGAAAGGAAGCAATGCCCTGAGATGAGAAATCCAATAAGAACCGATCAATCAATTGCTGTATATAGCCCTGGAAGATTCCATGCTTCAAATAAGACGAGTTGAAACGCAACGGAAGTCTATCCAGAAATTGCTTGAAAGGTGCAATTGGTTGTGCAAGGAGCTCAAGCTGCAGAGGGAAATGATCCGACAATGCATATTGTTGTAACACTTTCATTTCGAGCATCTCCGGAAGGAAATCATCATCCTGCATGATGTATATGCGGTCTAACCGCGACCATGTTGTGGCATACTGGGCAGAATGGAAGGTAAACCCTGTAGAAGAAGGATACAACCAAGACCAGAGATCTTGCTTAAGAACGGCAAAATCCAATTGCTGCCACGTACGTCTTTCCGGCGCATCCATTATGGAATGTTCTGACGTGGACTGTAAAGAATCAACACACATATTAAAATCCCCCATCAAAAAACCCCGTCTGCCAAGGGACAAGGAACTCTGCAAGGTATGCCAAAGCTCCCGACGAGATAGAGGATCATTCGGAGCATAGAGGCCAAGTAACCATAAGATCTCTCCTTCGAATAAAATTTCAATCACCACAAAGCGGCCATGTACATCATTCTTGATAAGAACCGGCTGATATTTTCCATGTATAATCATAAGCACACCAGAATATTGCCTGGCATGTGTCCCTGCATAAAACAAACGAAAACCATGGCAATCCACAACTTTACCTGCTTCACTATGACTCTTGTTTCAACAGCACACAAGACATCCCACTGATTCTCATGCAATATTGTCCACATGGCATGTTGCTTGTGGCGAGAACAAATTCCTCGCACATTCCACGTAGCTCTCTTCATGTGGATTCAAAAGAGGATTAGGTACGAGGCACAGCTTGCCTCGATGAGACCTTTTCGGCGAGAATGTCTAGTACACCCTCATCCAAGAAATCAGTTAACACGGCAAAAGAGTTCTAACGACCAGATTTGGAAGCGAATGGCATATCCGCTGACTTGGGGATGGAGCGGGGATAACGACGATCCCATGGGGTAATGACATTACCTCGAGTATCAAAAGCCAGCTTAGAGGGTGGACCCTTAGAACCATCTAAAGACACTCTCCTAGCTGTCTGTTGACGGGGAGCAGAGGAAACCATAGCAGGAGCAGAGTGCTCTGAAGACATCATTTCTTTCCTGTGCATATACGTACGCATGGAATCTGGTGAGGCAACAGGCACAGTATCCATCATGCCAACAGCATGCTTGTTGCCTTTTTTTGCACGTACATCTACCCAGTCATTGCCACCAGAATCCAAACCTGAGACCTGTTGTTTACCTTTATTCAAAACTTTAGGTGGCTGGGTGGCATCTTGCGATGGCGCATCACACATCATATCTTCCATGGGTTGCGCAACATGCTCGACATCTGAAGTGTGGTGCTTCTCTGGGCATTCAGCCATAAAATGCCCCAATTTTCCACATGAAAAGCAATGTCCTACAAAGTTGCCCCATTTCAAATGAAAATGTAAAGGATGCATGCCAAAGCAGTTAATGCGTAACCAAGCAGGCCTTTTTCGAGCAGTGTCCCATAACATACACAGGCGGTTGCGATTCATGGCCCTTAGGCTTGGGGGGACCAGAACAGTGCCCACAACAGCCATGGCGTCTTTTAGCAGTGGCCAATAAACAGCCAGACAGTTTTCCACTTCAACCCACACAGGGCATTCACGTTGCAGCAAACGTTGAAAATCTGCCATGGGGCGCCATGGCACCACATGGACCAGACGGCGATCAACGAACAGTGGCAGTTTAGACAGGAGAGCAGCACGGTGTGTCTCTGATTTCAACAGCACCTCAAAAAAACCCCGAGGGCCAACAAAAATCTCTTCAACACATTCCTCTTGTAGCAAACTGTGCAGCCACTAGCGAATACGGGAAAGCAGCGGGATCCTACCAGTGAAAAAAAGTATCACAGCACGTTCATAGAACACTAAAAAGGAACGCAAGACATGTTTCGGATCCACAATGGCTTCCAAAACATCTTCCGTTGTGCAGAGTCCGAAAAGACTTCCTGATTATGTTGAACATAATCGCCCAGCAAAGTGTTAGCAAACTCCAACAGGTGCTCCCAATCAACCTCCTGGGAGTCCACAGAATCAGAAGCAACCTGAGCACAGGAACGATCCTGATGATCCATTATCCCTGCCGAGGTATGCTTGGTGCGTTTGCCCGCTGGCTAGAGGTCAGGACCAGGGGACATCTCCTTTGTGCACGGAACCATGTCCTCCGGTTCCTCGGTGTCAGAATCCGGACCAAGAGCTGCCACCGTTTGGTCTATGAAAGCCAGATCCAGGCCTGCCATATTCTATCTGCTGTACTCTCTCTCTCTCTCTCTCTCTCTCTCTCTCTCTCTCTCTCTCTCTGCCAAGAACTCCCTCTCTTTCTCTCTTGCTCTCTCTCTGCCAATCGCTGCAGGAACAGGCGACAGGTAGCTAAGATGCAAACGGGTGGCTCACAGGTCGCAGTCCCACAAGGGCGCAGCGTTACGTACGCAGGCCTTCGTCGCACGAGCAGCACACGTGTAGGCGCAGGCTCTGACTTTCTCTCTGTTGCTCACGAACCAGGGCGACCCCAGAAGGAACGTCGCAGCCAGTAAGGAACAGGGTAGTCACAGAACGACCAGCGCTCGGAATACTGTGGCGAATGGGCCGAACGGACCCGACAGACGCCTCAGGGGAGAACGGACAGGCGACGGCAGGGTTAGTGGGGCGACGGCAAGGTTCGGGTTAACAGGCGACGTAGGGCGGATCGGCGAACAGGCAACAACCCACAAGGCCCTGATCTGACGACGGCAGGGACCCTGACACGTAGGGCTGACACGCGACGACCACCAGCAGAACGCGCAGGTCAGACGGCCTGCAGCAGGGCGAAATTCACCATCGCGTCTCTCTCTCTCTCTCTCTCTCTCTCTCTCTCTCTCTCTCTCTCTCTCTCTCTCTCTCTCTCTCTCTCTCTCTCTCTCTCTCTCTCTCTCTCTCTCTCTCTCTCTCTCTCTCTCTCTCTCTCTCTCTCTCTCTCTCTCTCTCTCTCTCTCTCTCTCTCTCTCTCTCTCTCTCTCTCACATAAAAGGTAATTGTATTAATTACGAAAAAAGGTACAAGTTTACATGATTACAAGATACACGATGGCTGTACGCCAGCGTGTGTCAACCGTCAGTACAAAACTCGGACAGAGATACACAAGTCATGGCAAACACACAATGAAAATTGCCATATGCCAGGGAAGTAAGTCTTCCCGAGGGAGCAAGTCAGAGTGCCGAATGAGATCTATCTGCCAAAGCAAAAGGCCTTTAAGCCTGGCAATGTGTCCCAGAACATTAGATGCCGAATCAAAAAGAAAGGCATTCCGAGTGATCCAATTGTGCCAGCATCCACAAGATCTTCATATGCAGTTGTGCCGGTGTGGGGTATTTTGGGCGTACAAAAACCCAATCGAAAGGGCTCAACGAGAAACCAACCACAGCTCGCCAAACCGCTGACAAAAGCGACCAGATATGCTTAACGAGAGGGCAAGAGATAAATCGATGACGGGCCAATTCCACCGTGGTGGTGCAGAAGAAACAATTGCCGTTAGAGATTCGACGCTTGGAAAGGGCCTAGGCAAGAGGAAGACCACCAATCATTACCCTCCAAAGAAAGACCTTGCATTTGAAAGGTGTCTTGTTCACCCAGCCCTCCATCACAATTGCCTTCCACCATGACAGTATTGGCTTTAGTGACCAGCCATTGATGATCTTCAATCAAAAGATGGTACACCTGGTTAGCCGAGGCCTTTTCCAAATTCAACCGGCCTGCCAGGACCCAATCCTACCAAGGGCGATCCACAGCAAGGGCAGGAAAGGGTTGCTTACTCTGGAGGACTAACAAAAGCTGTTCCCACAAATTATGGTATCCCCGAGGGATTCGGAAAAAAGTCGCCTGGCAGTACGAAACGATATGAAGACATTACGACTGGCAAGGGTGGCATCTACAACAAAAGTCAAACCCAAACGGACCATGCGGTTAAATTTTGGCCAGAGCTCCTGTTTGCCTTCCCATGAAAGCAATCTCGAGGCTGCCAACAACTCCAGTTGAAAAGAGTTAGTATGTAAGCCGGCCTCCGCTGGATGCCAACTCACCTTCTGGAGAACCAATTGCCAGGAGCCGACCAAGTGAACAAGCAGGGATGAATAAGGACTCGAAAATCGAGAGTCTACATTAAGAACATGCCACCAGGAGCTTCGAATCTGTGTATTACCATGCAGAATCCTGCGGTCCTCCAGAAAATAACGGGCTATCACGGCCTACGGGTGATGCTCCACACACATGGCACGAAAAAGAGACCAATGAAGAGCCAGCATATGAGTTTCAGCATCCAAAATGGCCCCCCCACCCAGACGTTTGGGAGTACATGTACGTGACCACCAAAACCACGAAATACCTGCTTGCAATGAATCCTAATTCCATAACATGAAACGAATGGACCGCGTGAGAGCATTCAAAGTGGTAGGAGTCCAGGGCAGCAATGGCAAGAAATATGTGAGCATTGGCAGCATAATTATCTGAGCCACTTTGAGGCGAACATGGAAGGACCAAGCTTGCGACTTCCAATACAGAAACTTCGTTGCCAATTTCTGTGAAATCCACTGTAGCAGTTGTTTTGGCCGAACATCAACACCCAAAGGGTACCCAAGATGCCTGACAATGGAACCACCGGGAATATTCTAGCCCTGCCAGCCCAGTGACTGTAAATCGGGCTCCGTGCAACTCAGAATAGCTGATTTGGGAGTATTGATACGAAGACCAGAAGCCTGACCGAAGAGCATCCAGACATCTAATGCTTTGCAAATATTATCCTTGTCCGCATGTAAAATCATAAAGCTGTCATCAGCCAAAGATTGACTAATGAAGTGCTGACCAAAAGGAAGAGACAATCCGGCCAATTGAGCAGAAGCTACCATGGAGGATAACATCGAAAGAACCGGATGAGTCACCAGGGCAAGGAAAAAAGGACTCAGAGGACAACCCTGTCTCACAGAGCGTTCAAGGACAAAGGGTGATGTAACACCACCATTTAGCATAACTCGCGAAGAAGCCGCAACACTAATGGTGTAGATCAAGCGGGACATCCGAGTACCAAAGCCCATGGTAGACATGAGTTCTGCAACGAAAGACCAGTCTAAATAGTCAAAAGCCTCTTCCAGGTCCAATTGGACCAATATCACTTCCTGATTAGAGTGCCTTGCATAGTCAATCCCCATTTGCACATTTAAGATATTATGCAGAATGTTGCGGCCCTTAATGAAACCATATTGAAGAGGATGCACAATGGCCGGAAGATGCTTGTGGAGCCGATTCGCGAGCACTTTGGAAAAGATTTTATACATCGAACCCATCAAAGAGATTGGTCCCCAATGTTGCAACAGTGACGGCGAAGGAACCTTTGGAAGCAATTTGATAAGCCCTTCTTTCCATGAGGAAGGCATGAACCCTGTTTCCCAAACCTGCTGAAATATAGCCGTCAATGGCTTCACCAGTTGGGTAGCAGAACTCTCAAAGAATTCATTGGTGAGACCATCCCAACCGGGACTCTTATCCTTAGGCAGGTGCAACAAAACATCCATAACCTCCTCCTCACTAATATCTTTCTCCAAAGTAGTTTGCATATCAAGTGAAACCTGATGGCGGACCATATCATAGAAGACTGAATGTGCATGCGCAACCTGATCAAAAGGTGCCTGAGAAGAACCAAAAAGATCTAGAAAATAATTCCTGCACATATTGACAACGGTCTGAGGGTCAATGACCATTTGACCTTCTGAATTCTGGAGCCTAGTCATATTTTCTCGAGCAGGACAGGCATGCAGAGTGCGAAAGAACTTATGAGTTTGACAAGCACTATCTTGCAAATTCTCAGTCAAATTTTGCAATTTGGCCTTCTGATAGGATTTCAACTGAAACTCTTTAATAAGGTTAGTCAAACGCATTGCCAGTGACAGCAAAAATTCTCATATGGAGTGTCCACCAGCAGCGAGCGAACCAAAGCCAGTAAGTCCTCCGCTGCATGTTGACGCCACAGACAAAGAGAGGCATGGTGGATCCCATACTGCCGAGCAATCCGCTGCACATTAGAGAGCAATCGTTCAAAGGAAGCAGTGTCCTCCGAGGCGAAGTCCAATAAGAAACTACCAATCACTTGCTGCATATAACCTTGAAAGAGTGGATGCTTCAAATAAGAGGAGTTGAAATGTAAAGGGAGTCTATCCAGCAATTTCATAAAAGGAGCAATGGGTTGTGCAAGCATCTCAAGCTGGAGAGGGAAATGGTCCGACAAGGCATATTGCTGCAAGACTGTCATCTCCAGCATCTCAGGAAGAAAATCATCATCCTGCATAATGTACATGCGGTCCAACCGCAACCATCTCGTTGCATACTGCGCCGAGTGGAAAGTAAACCCTATAGCAGCAGGGTGTAGCCAAGACCATAGGTCTTGCTTAAGTTCAGCAAGAGCAAACTCATGCCATACCCGACTTTCGGAAGCGTCCATCACCGAATGCCCTAAAGCGGACTGCAAAGAATCAACACACATATTGAAATCTCCCATCAAAAAACCTGGTCTGCCAAAGGAGGTCTTCAAGGTATTCCAAACATCCAAACGTGGTAAAGGGTCATCCGGAGCATATAGGCCCAACAACCATAAGATCTCTCCTTCAAATAAAACTTCAACCACCACAAAGCGGCCATGTACATTATTCTTAATAAGATCTCTCTCTCTCTCTCTCTCTCTCTCTCTCTCTCTCTCTCTCTCTCTCTCTCTCTCTCTCTCTCTCTCTCTCTCTCTCTCTCTCTCTCTCTCTCTCTCTCTCTCTCTCTCTCTCTCTCTCTCTCTCTCTCTCTCTCTCTCTCTCTCTCTCTCTCTCTCTCTCTCTCTTAAAATGTAATTGTATTAATTACGAAAAAGTTTACATGATTACAAGATACACGATGGCTCTACCCCATCGTGTACACACTAACTCTTTACAAGAACCAGACGGCCAAAGAGTTACAAAATCATGTTAAAGACGCAGAGGAAATTGCCATATACAAGGGGTGTAAGTCCTCCCGAGAGAGGATGTCAGAGTGCCGGAGAAGATCTATCCACCAATACAAGAAACCTTTAGGCCTAGCAATATGCCGCTGAACATTATAAGCGGAATCAAAAAGGAAAGCATTCCGAATGGTCCAGTTGTGCCGATAGCCCCAATATCGAAGAAAGTGAAACAAGATCTTCATATGTGGCTGTGTCGGTGTGGGATATTTGGGCTGCGCGAAAACCCAATCAAACGGGCGAAGCGAGAAACCAACCACCCCTCGCTAGACGGCTGACAAAAATGACCAGATTTTTTGAGCAAGGGGGCAAGAAATAAAACGATGACGGGCGGATTCCACAATGGTGGTGCAAAAGAAACACTTGCCGTTGGAGATTCGGCGCTTGGAAAGAGCTGATGCAAGCGGAAGACCACCAATCATCACCCTCCAAAGAAAGACCTTATATTTGAATGGTGTCTTATTTAACCAGCCCTCCATCACAGTTACCCTCCACCATGACCAGGATTTATGCAATCCCCATAGAATATTAGCTTTAGTAACCAGCCATTGATGATCTTTAATCAGAAGATGATACACCTGGTTAGCTGAAGCCTTTTCTAAATTCAGCCTGCCTGCAAAGTCCCTGTCCTGCCAGGGACGATCCGGAGCAAGGGCAGGAAAGGGTTGTCTGCTCTGAAGCACCGTCAAAAGTTGTTCCCATAAATACATGTATCCACGAGGGATCGTGAAAAGCCTCCTGGCTGTACAAAACCACATGAACACATTGCGACTGGCAAGAGTGGCATCCGCGACCGAAGTTAAGCCCAAAAGTGCCATACGGTTGAATTGTGGTCGAAGCTCATGTTTACCGTCCCACGAAATTAACCGCAAGACTGCCAACAGTTTCAATTGAAACGAATTAGTGGCTAAGCGATCCTCCGCTGGATGCCACTAAGACTTCCGGAGGACCAGTCTCCAGGAACACACCAAATGGGCAAGCAGAGATGAGGAATAACTGGAGAACCGAGAATCAGCATTAAGAACATGCCACCAAGAACTATGGATGTGGGTATTACCAAACAGAAGCCCGTGATCCTCAAGAAAATAACGGGCTATGACGACCCAAGGATGACAATCCATGCACATGGTGCGAAAAAGAGACCAGCGGAATGCCAGCATATGAGTTTGGGCATCCAAAATAGCCCCTCCACCCATGCGTTATGGGGTGCATGCATGCGACAAAGAAATCCAGGAAATACCCGCATGCAAGGAATCCTTCTTCCATAACATGAAACGAATAGACTTCGTAAGATCATTCAGTGTAGTAGTAGTCCAGGGTAGCAATGGCAAGAAATATGTAAGCATTGGCAACATTATTGACTAGGCTACTTTGAGGCAAACATGGAAGAGCCAGGCTTGAGACTTCCAATACAGAAACTTAGCCGCCAGTTTCTATGAAATCCACTGTAATAGCTGCTTTGGGGGAACATCAACCCCCAAAGGGTACCCAAGATGCCTGGCAATGGACCCACGGGGGACAACCATGCCCTGCCATTCCAGTGACTGCAAATCCGACTCCGTGCAGCTGAGAATGGCCAATTTCAAGGTGTTGATGCGAAGACCAAAAGCCTGACCAAAGAGAGCCCTAACATCTAATGCTTTGTGAAGGTTATCTTTGTCCGCACGCAGAATCATAAAATTGTCATCCGCCAAGGATTGACCAATGAAGTGTTGTCCAGAGGGAAGCAACAATCCAACCAACCTAGTAGAAGCTGCCATATGAGATAACATCGAAAGAACCAGATGAGTCGCAAGGGCAAAGAAGAGAGGACTCAAAGGGCACCCCTGTCTGACAGAGCGGGCAAGGACAATTGGCTTGGTAACGCCTCCATTCAACATGACTCGCGAAGACGCTGCAACACTAATAGTGTAGATCAGACGAGCACCAAAGCCCATAGCAGACATAAGTTCTGCAATGAAAGACCAGTCCTGATAATCAAAAGCCTTTTCCAAGTCCAATTGAACCAGTACGACCTCCTGATTTGAATGCCTTGCATAATCAATCGCCACTTGCGCATTTAATACATGTGCAAAATGTTTCTGCCCTTAATGAAACCATATTGGAGAGGATGCACAATGGCACGAAGATGCTTATGGAGGCGATTCGCCATAACTTTGGAAAAGATTTTATACATAGAACCCATCAAAGAAATTGGGCGCCACTGTTTCAACATGGATGGCAAAGGAACTTTTGGAAGCAATTTAATAAGACCTTCTTTCCAAGAGGAAGGTATGATCCCCGTTTCGCATACCTGCTGAAACAAAGCCGATAAAGGTTTCGCGAGCTGGGTGGCAAAAAACTCAAAGAACTCATTGGTCAGACCATCCCAGCCAGGACTTTTATCCTTAGGCAAGTGTAACAGAACATACATAACCTCCGACTCACAAATATCTGCCTCCAGAATAGATTGCATGTCCTGAGGAACCTGATTGCGGACCAGATCATAAAAAACTGAACGAGCATGAGTAATTTGGCTTGAAGGAGGAGACGTAGAACCAAGAAGGTCGAGGAAATAATCTCTACACATATTCACAATCGTCTGCGGATCAAGAACCATTTGACCTTTTGCATCCTGGAGCCTAGTCATATTCTCTCGAGCAGGAGAGGCATGGAGAGCTCGTAAGAACTTATGGGTCTGACAAGCACTGTCTTGCAGAGTCTCCGTCAGCTGTTGCAATTTGGCCTGCTGATAGGATTTCAACTGAAACTCTTTAATAAGATCAGCCAGACGCGTTGACAGTGATAGCAGAAATGCGTCATCGGGAGTGTCCACTAGCAAAGAACGAACCAAAGCCAGCAGTTCCTCCGCTGCCTGTCGGCACCGCCGACAAAGAGAGGCATGATGGATCCCATACTGCCGAGCAACCCGCTGCACATTAGAGAGCAATTGTTGAAAGGAAGCAGTGCCCTGAGATGAGAAATCCAATAAGAATCGATCAATCAATTGCTGCATATAGCCCTGGAAAATTGCATGCTTCAAATAAGACGAGTTGAAACGCAAAGGGAGTCTATCCAGAAATTGCTTGAAAGGTGCAATGGGTTGTGCAAGAAGCTCAAGCTGCAGAGGGAAATGATCCAACAATGCATATTGTTGCAACACTTTCATTTCGAGCATCTCAAGAAGGAAATCATCATCCTGCATGATGTATATGCGGTCTAACCGCGACCATGTTGTGGCATACTGGGCAGAATGGAAAGTAAACCATGTAGAAGAAGGATACAGCCAAGACCAGAGATCTTGCTTAAGAACGGCAAAAGCCAACTGCTGCCACATACGTCTTTCCGGCGCATCCATTACCGAATGTTCTGATGTGGACTGTAAGGATCAACACACATATTAAAATCCCCCATCAAAAAACCCCGTCTGCCAAGGGACAAGGAAATCTGCAAGGTATGCCAAAGCTCCCGGCGAGATAAAGGATCATTCGGAGCATAGAGGCCAAGTAACCATAAGATCTCTCCTTCGAATAAAATTTCAATCACCACAAAGCGGCCATGTACATCATTCTTGATAAGAACCGGCTGATATTTTTCATGTACAATCATAAGGACACCAGAATACTGCCTGGCATGTGTCCCTGCATAGAACAAACGAAAGCCATGGCAATCCACAACTTTACCTGCTTCACTATGACTCTTGTGCTCAACAACACACAAGACATCCCACTGATTCTCATGCAATATTGTCCACATGGCATGTTGCTTGTGGCGAGAACAAATTCCTCGCACATTCCACGTGGCTATCTTCATGTGGATTCAAAAGAAGATCAGGTACGAGGCACAGCTTGCCTCGATGTGACCTTTCGGCGAGAATGTCTAGGACACCCTCATCCAAGAAATCGGCTAACACGGCAAAAGAGTTCTGATGACCAGATTTGGAGGTAGATGGCATATCTGCTGACTTGGGGATGGAGCGGGGATAACGATGATCCCATGGGGTAATGACGTTACCTCGAGTATCAAAAACGAGCTTAGCAGGTGGACCCTTTGGACCATCCGAAGACACTCTCCTAGCTGGCTTTTGACGAGGAGCAGAGGAAACCATAGCAGGAGCCGAGTGCTCTGAAGACATCATTTCTTTCCTGCGCATATACGTACGCATGGAATCTGGTGAGGCAGCAGGCGCAGTATCCACCATGCCAGCAACAAGCCTGTTGCCTTTTTTCGCGCATACATCTACCCAATCGTTGCCACCAGAATCCAAACCCGAGACCTGTTGTTTACCTTTATTCAAAACTTCAAGTGGCTGGGTGGCATCTTGCGATGGCGCAACACACACCATATCTTCCATGGGCTGCGCAACATGCTCGGCATCTGAAGTGTGGTGCTTCTCTGGGCATTCAGCCATAAAATGCCCCAATTTTCCACACGAAAAGCAATGTCCTACAAAGTTGCTCCATTTCAAACGAAAATGTAAAGGATGCATGCCAGAGCAGTTAATGCATAACCAAGCAGGCCTTTTGCGAGCAGTGTCCCATAACATACACAGGCGGTTGCGATTCATGACCCTTAGGCTTGGGGGGACCAGAATAGTGCCCACAGCGGCCATGGCGTCTTTTAACAGTGGCCAATAAACAACCGGACAGTTTTCCACTTCAACCCACACAGGGCATTCACATTGCAGCAGACGCTGAAAATCCGCCATGGGGCGCCATGGCACCACATGGACCAGACGGCGATCAACGAACAATGGCAGTTTAGACAGGAGAGCAGCACGGTGTGTCTCTGATTTCAACAGCACCTCAAAAAAACCCTGGGGGCCAACAAAAATCTCTTCAACACATTCCCCTTGTAGCAGACTGTGCAGCCACTGGCGAATACGTGAAAGCAGCGGGATCCTACCAGTGAAAAAAAGTATCACACCACGTTCATAGAACACTGAAAAGGAGCGCAAGACCTGCTTCAGATCCACAGTGGCTTCCAGAACATCTTCCGTTGTGCAGAGTCCGAAAAGACTTCCTGATTATGTTGAACATAATCGCCCAGCAAAGTGTTGGCAAACTCCAGCAGGTGCTCCCAATCAACCTCCTGGGAGTCCATAGAATCAGAAGCAACCTGATTATGTTGAACCCAATCAACTTCCAGAACATCTTCCGTTGTGCAGAGTCCGAAAAGACTTCCTGATTATGTTGAACATAATCGCCCAGCAAAGTGTTGGCAAACTCCAGCAGGTGCTCCAAATCAACCTCCTCGGAGTCCACAGAATCAGAAGCAACCTGCGCATAGGAACGATCTCGGTGATCCATTATCCCTGCCGAAGTATGCTTGGTGCGTTTGCCCCGTTGGCTGGAGGTCAGGAGCAGGGGGCATCTCCTCTGTGCACGGAACCATGTCCTCTAGTTCCTCGGTGTCAGAATCCGGACCAAGAGCTGCCACCGTTTGGTCTATGAAAGCCAGATCCAGGCCAGCCATATTGTATCAGTACGTATGTCGGTCAGAGGCCGAGTGAAAAAGTCGCGGGGGGCAGAGACACGCAGGCCTCTCTCTCTCTCTCTCTCTCTCTCTCTCTCTCTCTCTCTCTCTCTCTCTCTCTCTCTCTCTCTCTCTCTCTCTCTCTCTCTCTCTCTCTCTCTCTCTCTCTCTCTCTCTCTCTCTCTCTCTCTCTCTCTCTCTCTCTCTCTCTCTCTCTCTCTCTCTCTCTCTCTCTCTCTCTCTCTCTCTCTCTCTCTCTCTCTCTCTCTCTCTCTCTCTCTCTCTCTCTCTCTCTCTCTCTCTCTCTCTCTCTCTCTCTCTCTCTCTCTCTCTCTCTCTCTCTCTCTCTCTCTCTCTCTCTCTCTCTCTCTCTCTCTCTCTCTCTCTCTCTCTCTCGTAAAAGGTAATTGTATTAATTAAGAAAAAAAGATACAAGCTTACATGATTACAAGATACACGAGGGCCCTAAGCCAACGTGTGTAAAATACCAGTACTAAGCCACGAAAAAGTTACACAAGTCATGGCAAGGACCCAGCGGAAATTGCCATATGCCAGGGAACCAAGTCCTCCCGAGGGAGCAAGTCCGAGTGCCGAATGAGATCTATCTGCCAATGCAAGAGACCTTTAAGGCGGGCAATGTGTCTCTGTACATTAGAGGCCGAATCAAAAAGAAAGGCATTCCGCGTGGTCCAAATGTGCCAGCAACCCCAGTATCTGAAAAAGTGAAATAAGATCTTCATATGCAACTGTGGCGGTGTAGGGTATTTTGGGCGCACAAAAACCCAATCGAAAGGGGTTAGTGAGAACCCCACCACTGCGCACCAAACCTGTGACAAGAGCGACCAGATATTCTTGGCAAGCGGGCAGGAAATAAATCGATACCGCGCCGATCCCACAGCAGTGGTACAAAAGAAACAATTTCCGTTCGAGATTCTACGCTTGGAAAGGGCCGAGGCAAGAGGAAGACCACCAATCATCACCCACCAAAGAAAGACCTTGCATTTGAAAGGTGTCTTATTCAACCAGCCCTCCATCACAGTTGCCTTCCACCATGACTGAGATTTCCGCAATCCCCATACAGTATTAGCTTTCACACCCAGCCATTGATGATCTTTAATGAGAAGATGATACACCTTATTAGCAGAGGCCTTTTCCAGACTCAACCGGCCTGCAAGGTCCCAGTCCTGCAAAGGACGAGGGCAGGAAAGGGTTGCCTGCCCCGAAGCACCGACAAAAGCTGTTCCCATAAATCACGGTATCCGTGCGGGATTCTGAAAAGTCTCCTGGCAGTACGAAACGATGCGAAGACATTACGAGTGGCAAGGGTGGCATCCGCAACTGAAGTCACACCCAAACGGGCCATGTGGTTAAATCTTGGTCTGAGCTCATATTTGTCTTCCCACGAAAGTAATC
The DNA here is from genome assembly GCF_053477565.2 of Lygodium microphyllum. NCBI lineage: Eukaryota > Viridiplantae > Streptophyta > Polypodiopsida > Schizaeales > Lygodiaceae > Lygodium > Lygodium microphyllum. The sequence continues at coordinate 25,936,811 of NC_141146.1, read as the reverse complement.
TCGAGACTGCCAACAATTTCAATTGAAAGGAGTTAGTATGCAAGCGGTCCCCCACTGGATGCCAACGCACCTTTTGGAGCATCACCTTCCAGGAGCCGACCAAACGCAGTAACAGAGAGGAGGAGGGACTGGAAAACCAAGAGCCTGCATTAAGGACATGCCACCAAGAGCACCGAAGTCGAATTACCATGGCGAAGCCCGCTGTCCTCAAGAAAATAACGGGCTATAATGGTCCACGGGTGATGATCCACACACACAGCGCGAAAAAGAGACCAACGAAGAGCCAGCATATGAGCTTCAGCATCCAAAATAGCTCCACCACCCAAGCGTTTGTAGGTACATGTATGTGACCGTGAAATCCACGAAATACCTACGTGCAATGAATCCTTCTTCCATAACATGAAACGAATGGGGCGAGTAAGAGCCTTCAAAGTAGTAGGAGTCCATGGCAGAAATGGCAAGAAATATGTGACCATTGGCAGCATAATTGTCTGAGACACTTTGAGGCGGACATGAAATGGCCACGCTTGCGTCTTCCAATACATAAACTTCGCTACCAGTTTTTGTAAAATCCAGTCCAGTAGCTCCTTTGGCCGCACATCCACCCCTAATGGGTATCCAAGATGCCTGACAATGGATCCACAGGAAACAACCTGGCCCTACCAACCCAATGACTATAAATCAGACTCCGTGCAACTGAGTATGGCTAATTTGAAGGCATTGATGCGAAGACCAGAAGCATGACCAAAGAGCGTCCAAACATCTAATGCCTTGCGAATGTTGTCCTTGTCCGCACGCAAAATCATAAAGCTATCATCAGCCAGAGATTGGCTAATGAAGTGCTGTCCCAAAGGAAGAGACAATCCGGCCAACTGAGCAGAAGCTGCCATTGAAGATAACATTGAAAGAACCGGGTGAGTCGCCAGGGCAAAGAAGAGAGGACTCAAAGGGCAACCCTGTCTGACCGAGCGTACAAGGACAAATGGCTCTGTAACCCCACCATTGAGCATAACGCGCGAAGAAGCCTCAACACTAATGGTGTAGATCAATTGGGACATCCGAGTACCAAAACCCATAGCAGACATCAGTTCTGCAATGAAAGACCAGTCTAAATAGTCAAAAGCCTTTTCCAGATCCAATTGAATCAATACCACTTCCTGATTGGAGTGCCTCGCATAGTCTAGCCATTTGCACATTTAAGATATTATGCAGAATGTTGCGGCCCTTAATGAAACCATATTGAAGAGGATGCACAATAGCTGGAAGGTGCTTGTGAAGCCGATTCGCCAACACTTTGGAAAAGATTTTGTACATCGAACCCATCAAAGAAATTGGTCTCCAGTGTTGCAACATTGATGGTGAAGGAACCTTTGGAAGCAGTTTGATAAGGCCTTCTTTCCATGAGGAAGGCATGACCCCTGTTTCCCAAACCTGCTGAAACATAGCCGCCAATGGCTTCACCAGCTGGGTGGCCGACCTCTCAAAGAATTCATTGGTGAGACCATCCCAACCAGGACTCTTATCCTTAGGCAGGTGTAACAAAACATCCATAACCTCCTCTTCACAAATATCTGCCTCCAAAGTAGCTTGCATATCAAGTGGAACCTGCTGACGGACCAGATCATAGAAGACCGAGCGTGCATACGTAACTTGGTTAGAAGGCGACAGAGAGAAACCAAGAAGATCCAGAAAATAATTTCTGCACATATTGACAATGGTCTGCGGATTAGTGACCATGCAACCTTCTGAATCCTGGAGTCTAGTCATATTTTCTCGAGCAGGAGAAGCATGCAAGGCGCGAAAGAACTTATGAGTCTGACAAGCACTATCTTGCAAAGTGTCAGTCAAGTTGTGCAGTTTGGCCTGCTGATAAGATTTCAACTGAAATACTTGAATAAGATCAGGCAAACGCATCGCCAGTGGCAGCAGAAATTCATCATCTAGGGTGTCCACCAGCAGCGAACGAAACAAGGCCAGTAAGTCCTCCGTTGCGTGTCAACGCCGCCGACAAATAGAGGCATGATGGATCCCATACTGCCGAGCAACCCGCTGCACATCAGAGAGCAGCCATGCAAAGAAAGCCAACGCCTCAGAGGCGAAGTCCAATAAAAACCTCTAGGTGCAATAGGTTGTGTAAGCATCTCAAGTTGGAGAGGGAAATGGTCCGACAATCTCTCTCTCTCTCTCTCTCTCTCTCTCTCTCTCTCTCTCTCTCTCTCTCTCTCTCTCTCTCTCTCTCCGTCCGTAAAAGGTCATTGTATTAATTACGAAAAAAAAGATACAACTCTCTCTCTCTCTCTCTCTCTCTCTCTCTCTCTCTCTCTCTCTCTCTCTCTCTCTCTCTCTCTCTCTCTCTCTCTCTCTCTCTCTCTCTCTCTCTCTCTCTCTCTCTCTCTCTCTCTCTCTCTCTCTCTCTCTCTCTCTCTCTCTCTCTCTCTCTCTCTCCGTAAAAGGTCATTGTATTAATTACGAAAAAAAAGGTACAAGTTTACATGATTACAAGATACACGATGGCTCTAAGCCATCGTGTGTAAAATCTCAGTACTAAACAACAAAAGTGTTACAAAAGTCATGGCAAAGACGCAAAGTAAATTGCGATATGCCAGGGAAGTAAGTCCTCCTGAGAGAGTAAGTCAGAGTGCCGAATGAGATCTATCTGCCAAAGCAAGAGACCTTTAAGCCTCGCAATATGTCCCGGAACATTAGAGGCTGAATCAAAAAGAAAGGCATTCTGACTGGTCCAATTGTGCCCGCATCCCCAGTATCTAAGAAAGTGAAACAAGATCTTCATATGCGACTGTGCCCGTGTGGGGTATTTTGGCCGTATAAAAACCCAATCAAAAGGGCTTAGCGAGAAACCAACCACTGCTCGCCAAACCGCTGACAAGAGCGACCAGATATTCTTAGTGAGAGAGCAAGAAATAAATCGATGATGGGCCAATTCCACAGTAGTGGTGCAAAAGAAACAATTGCCGTTAGAGATTCGACGCTTGGAAAGGGCTGAAGCAAGAGGAAAACCACCAATCATCACCCTCCAAAGAAAGACCTTGCATTTGAAAGGTGTCTTGCTCAACCAGCCCTCCATCACAGTTGCCTTCCACCATGACTGAGATTTCAGCAATCCCCATACAGTATTAGCTTTACTAACTAGCCATTGATGATCTTTAACCAGAAGATGATACACTTGGTTAGCTGAGGCCTTTACCAAATTCAACCGACCTGCAAGGTCCTAGTCCTGCCAAGGACGATCCAAAGCAAGGGCAGGAAAGGTTGCTTGCTCTGGGGCACTAACAAAAGATGTTCCCATAAATCACGGTATCCACGAGGGATTCTGAAAAGCCTCCTAGGTGTACGAAACGATATCAAGACATTACGACTAGCAAGGGTGGCATCTGCAACTGAAGTCAAGCCCAAACGGGCCATGCGGTTAAATTTTGGTCTGAGCTCATATTTGTCTTTCCATGAAAGTAATCGCGAGGCTGCCAACAATTCCAGTTGAAAAGAGTTAGTATGTAAGCGGTCCTCCGCTGGATGCCAACGCACCTTCTGGAGAACCAATTGGCAGGAGCCGACCAAATGAACAAGTAGGGATGAGAAAGGACTCGAAAACCGAGAGTCTGCATTAAGAACATGCCACCAGGAGCTTCGAATTTGTGTATTACCATGCAGAAGCCCGCAGTCCTCAAGAAAATAACGGGCTATAACGGCCCACGGGTGATGCTCGACACACATGGCACGAAAAAGAGACCAACGAAGTGCCAGCATATGAGTTTCGGCATCCAAGATAGCCCCACCACCCAGGCGTTTGGGGGTACATGTATGCGACCACGAAATCCACGAAATACCTGCATGCAATGAATCCTTCTTCCATAACATGAAACGAATGTGCTGAGTAAGAGCATTCAAAGTAGTAGTAGTCCAAGGCAGCAATGGCAAGAAATATGTGAGCATTGGCAACATAATTTTCTGAGCCACTTTGAGGCGAACATGGAAGAGCCAAGCGTGCGACTTCCAATACAGAAACTTAGCTGCCAGTTTCTGTGAAATCCACTCTAGTAGTTGCTTTGGCCGAATATCAACACCCAAAGGGTACCCAAGATACCTGACAATGCAAACCACGGGGAACCACCTGTCCCTGCCAGCCCAATGGCTGTAAATCGGACTCCGTGCAACTGAGAATGGCTGATTTGAAAGCATTGATATGAAGACCAGAAGCATGAGCAAAGAGCGTCCAAACATCTAATGCTTTGCGAAGATTGTCCTTGTCCGCACGCAAAATCATAAAGCTGTCATCAACCAAAGATTGACTAATGAAGTGCTGTCCAAAAGAAAGAGACAATCCAACCGAGTAGAAGCTACCATAGAAGATAACATCGAAAGAACCGGATGAGTTGCAAGGGCAAAGAAGAGAGGACTCAAAGGGCAACCCTGTCTCACATAGCGTGCAAGGACAAATGGCTCGATAATACCACCATTTAGCATAACTCGCGAAGAAGCCGCAGCACTAATGGTGTAGATCAAGCGGGACATCCGAGTACCAAAGCCCATAGTAAACATAAGTTCTGCAATGAAAGACCAGTCTAAATAATCAAAATTCTTTTCCAGATCCAATTGAATCAATACCACTTCCTGATTAGAGTGCCTTGCATAGTCAATAGCCATTTGCACATTTAAGATATTATGCAGAATGTTTCGGCCCTTAATGAAACCATATTGAAGAGGATACACAATGGCCGGAAGATGCTTGTGGAGCCGATTCGCCATCACTTTGGAAAAGATTTTATACATCGAACCCATCAAAGAAATTGGTCTCCAATGTTTCAACATTGACGGCGAAGGAACTTTTGGAAGCAGTTTGATAAGACCTTCTTTCCATGAGGAAGGCATGAACCCGGTTTCCCAAACCTACTGAAACATAGTCGTCAATGGTTTCACCAGTTAGGTAGCAGAAATCTCAAAGAATTCATTGGTGAGACCATCCCAACCGGGACTTTTATCCTTGGGCAGGCGTAACAAAACATCTATAACCTCCGCCTCACAAATATCTATCTCCAAAGTAGTTTGCATATCAAGTGGAACATGATTGCGGACCAGATCATAGAAAACTAAGCATGCATGAGTAACTCGGTCAAAAGGTGAAGGAGAAGAACCAAGAAAGTCTAGAAAATAATTCCTGCACATATTCACAATAGTCTGAGGATCAATGACCATTCGACCTTTTGGATCCTGGAGTCTAGTCATATTTTCTCGAACAGGACATGCATATAGAGCTCGAAAGAACTTATGAGTCTAACAAGCACTATCTTGCAAATTCTCAGTCAAATTTTGCAATTTGGCCTGCTGATAAGATTTCAAGTGAAACTCTTTAATAAGATCAGCGACACGCATCGCCACTGACAGCAGAAATGCATCATCTGGAGTGTGCACCAGTAGAGAACGAGCCAAATCTAGTAAGTCCTCCACTGCTTGTCGCCACCGCCGACAAAGAGAGGCATGATGGATCCCATACTGCCGAACAACCCGCTGCACATTAGAGAGCAATCGTTCAAAAGAAGCATTGCCCTCAGAGGCGAAGTCCAATAAAAATCTATCAATCAATTGCTGCATATAGCCCTGAAAGATTGAATGCTCCAAATAAGACGATTTGAAACGCAAAGGTAGTCTATCCAGAAATTGCTTAAAAGGTGCAATGGATTGTGGAAGTATCTCAAGCTGTAGAGAGAAATGGTCCGACAAGGTATATTGCTGCAACACTTTTATTTCCAGCATCTCAGGAAGAAAATCATCATCCTACATGATGTACATGCGGTCCAACCACGACCATGTGGTTGCATACTCCGCAGAATGGAAAGAAAACCCTGTAGAAGAAGGGTGTAGCCAAGACCAAAGATCTTGCTTAAGTACAGCAAGAGCAAACGCATTCCACACACGACTTTCCGGAGTGTCCATCAGCGAATGCTCTGATGTGGACTGTGAAGAATCAACACACATATTAAAATCCCCCATCAAAAAACCCCGTCCGCCAAGTGACAAGGAGGACTGCAAAGTATTCCAAAGATCCCGGCGGGATAAAGGGTCATTCGGAGCATAGAGGCCCAGCAACCATAAGATCACTCCTTCAAATAAAACTTCAATTACCACAAAACGGCCATGTACATCATTTTTAATAAGAACAGGCTGATATTTCTCATGTACAATCATAAGCACGCAAGAATAATGCATGGCATGTGTCCCTCCATAAAACAAGCGAAACCCATGGCAATCCACAACTTTTCCTGCTTCACCGTGACTCTTGTGCTCAATAGCACACAAGACATCCCACTAATTCTCATGCAATACAGTCCACATGGCATGTTGCTTATGGCGAGAACAAATGCCTCACACATTCCACGTGGCTATCTTCATGTGTATTCAAAAAGAAAATCAGGAACGAGGCACAGCTTGCCTCAACTTAACCTTTTCTGCTAGAATGTCAAGGACTCCCTCATCCAAAAAATCAGCTAACATGGCAAAAGAGTTTTGATGGCCAGCTTTAGAGGTAGACGGAATATCCACTGTCTTGGGGATGGAACGGGGATAACGACGATCCCATGGGGTAATCACATTACCTCTAGTATCAAAAGCAAACTTAGCAGGTGGGCCCTTTGGACTGTCCGTATATACTTTCCTAGTAGACTGATTACGGGGAGCAAAAGAAACCATAGTATGAGCAGTGTGCTCTGCAGACAACATTTCTTTCTTGCACATATAAGTGCGCATGGAATCTTGTGAATCATTAGGCCCAGTATCCGCTAGGCCAGCATCAAACCTTTTACCTTTTTTGGCACGTACATCTACCCAGTCATTGCCACGGGAATCCAAACCCGAAACATGTTGTTTACCTTTATCCAAAACTTTAGGTGGCTGGGTTGCATCCTGCGACGGAGCATCAAGCACCATATCTTCCATGGGCAGCACAACATGCTCAGCATCTGAAGTCAGTTGCTTCTCTGGGCATTCGGCCATAAAATGCCCCGATTTTCCACGCGAAAAGCAATGCCTTGCAAAGTTGCCCCATTTCAAACGAAAGTGCAAAGGATACATGCCAAAGCAATTAAGACGTAACCAAGCAGGCCTTTTCCTAGTAGTGTCCCATAACATACACAAACGGTTACGATTCATGGCCCTTAGGCTCGGGGGTACCAGAACAGTGCCCACAACGGCCATGGCATCCTTTAACAGTGGCCAATAGACAGCCAGACAATTTTCCACTTCAACCCGCACCGAGCATTCACGTTGAAGCAGGCGCTGAAAATCTACCATTGGGCGCCATGGCACAACATGGACCAAACGGCGATCAAAGAACAATGGCAGTTTACACAGGAGATCAGTACGATGCTTCTCAGATTTCAACAGCACCTCATAGAAGCCTCGGGGCCCAACAAAAATCTCCTCAACACACTCCCCTTGTAGTAGATTGTGCAGCCACTGGCGAATATGGGAAAGCACTGGAATCCTGCCAGTGAAGAAGAGTATAACAGCACAGTCATAAAACACCGAAAATGAGCGCAAGACATTTTTCGGGCCCACCGTGGCTTCTAGAACATCTTTAGTTTCAGAGTCAGAAAAAGCTTCATGATTATGTTGGACATAATCGGCAAGCAGAGTGTTGGCAAACTCCAGAAAAATGCTCCCAGTCAATATCCTGAGAATCCACAGAATCAGAGGCAACCTGAGCATAAGAACGTTCCTGATGATCCATTGTCTCTTCTGAAGTATGCTTGGAGCGTTTGCCCGCAGGCTGGACATCAAGACCAAGAGGCATGTCCTCTGTGCAAGGAACCATATCCTCCGGTTCCTCTGTATGAGAATCCGGACCAAGGGCTGCCACCGTTTGGTCGATAAAAGCCATATCAAGACCAGCCATGTTTCTCTCTTCTCTCTCTCTCTTTTTTTTTTCGTAAAAGGTAATTGTATTAATTACGAAAAAAAGGTACAAGATTACATGATTACATGATTACAAAATACACGAGGGCCCTAGGCCAACGTGTGTAAAATCCCAATACTAAGCCACGAAAAAGTTACACAAATCATGGCAAAGACCTAGAGAAAATTGCCATATGCCAGGGAAGCAAGTCCTCCTGAGGGAGCAAGTCCGCGTGCCGAATGAGATCTATCTACCAATGCAAGAGACCTTTAAGCCGGGCAATGTGTCTCTGTACATTAGAGGCCGAATCAAAAAGAAAGGCATTCCGTGTGGTCCAAATGTGCCAGCATCCCCAATATCTGAAAAAGTGGAATAAGATCTTCATATGCAACTGTGGCAGTGTGGGTTAGTTTGGGCGCACAAAAACCCAATCGAAAGGAGTTAGAGAGGACCCCACCACTGCACGCCAAACTTGTGACAAGAGTGACCAGATCTTCTTGGCGAGCGGGCAAGAAAGAAATCAATGTCAGGCCGATTCCACAGTAGTGGTACAGAAGAAACAATTGCCATTCAAGATTCTACGCTTGGAAAGGGCCGAGGCAAGAGGAAGACCACCAATCATCACCCGCCAAAGAAAGACCTTGCATTTGAAAGGTGTCTTATTCAACCAGCCCTCCATCATAGTTGCCTTCCACCATGACTGAGATTTCCGCAATCCCCATACATGATTCGCTTTCACACCCAGCCATTGATGATCTTTAATGAGAAGATGATACACCTGATTAGCAGAGGCGTTTTCTAGACTCAATCGGCCTGCAAGGTCCCAGTCCTGCCAAGGACGATCCACAGCCAGGGCAGGAAAGGGTTGCCTACCCCAACGCACCGACAAAAGCTGTTCCCATAAATCACGGTATCCGCGCGGGATCCTGAAAAGTCTCCTGGCAGTACGAAACGATACAAAGACATTGTGAGTGGCAAGGGTAACATCCACAACTGAAGTCATACCCAAACGGGCCATGTGGTTAAATCTTGGTCTGAGCTCATGTTTGTCTTCCCATGAAAGTAATCTCGAGACTGCCAACAATTCCAGTTGAAAGGAGTTAGTATGCAAGCGGTCCCCCACTGGATGCCAACGCGCCTTTTGGAGCACCACTTTCCAGGAGCCGACCAAATGCAGTAACAGAGAGGAAGAGGGACTGGAAAATCAAGAGTCTGCATTAAGGACATGCCACCAAGAGCCCCGAAGTCGTGTATTACCATGGCGTACCCCGCTGTCCTCAAGAAAATAAGGGGCTATAATGGTCCACCGGTGATGATCCACACACATGGCACGAAAAAGAGACCAACGAAGAGCCAGCATATGAGTTTCAGCATCCAAAATAGCTCCACCACCCATGCGTTTAGGGGTACATGTATGTGACCATGAAATCCACGAAATACCTGCTTCCAATGAGTCCTTCTTCCATAACATGAAACGAATGGGGCGAGCGAGAGCCTTCAAAGTAGTAGGAGTCCACGGCAGCAATGGCAAGAAATATGTGACCATTGGCAGCATAATTGTTTGAGCCACTTTGACGCGGACATGGAATGGCCACGCTTGCGTCTTCCAATACATAAACTTCGCTGCCAGTTTTTGTAAAATCCAGTTCAGTAGCTCCTTTGGCCGCACATCCACCCCTAATGGATATCCAAGATGCCTGACAATGGATCCACAGGAAACAACCTGGCCCTGCCAACCCAATGACTATAAATCAAACTCCGTGCAACTGAGTATGGCTGATTTGAAGGCATTGATGCGAAGACCAGAAGCATGACCAAAGAGCGTCCAAACATCTAATGCCTTGTGAATGTTGTCCTTGTCCACACGCAAAATCATAAAGCTATCATCAGCTAGAGATTGGCTAATGAAGTGATGTCCCAAAGGAAGAGACAAAATGGCCAGCTGAGCAGAAGCTGCCATTGAAGATAACATTGAAAGAACCGGGTGAGTCGCCAAGGCAAAGAAGAGAGGACTCAAAGGGCAACCCTGTGTGACCGAGCGTGCAAGGACAAATGGCTCTGTAACCCCACCATTGAGCATAACTCGTGAAGAAGCCGCAGCACTAATGGTGTAGATCAATCGGGACATCCGAGTACCAAAACCCATAGCAAACATGAGTTCTGCAATGAAAGACCAGTCTAAATAGTCAAAAGCCTTTTCCAAATCCAATTGAATCAATACCACTTCCTGACTGGAGTGCCTCGCATAGTCAATAGCCATTTGCACATTTAAGATATTATGCAAAATGTTGCGGCCCTTAATGAAACCATATTGGAGAGGATGCACAATAGCTGGAAGGTGCTTGTGAAGCCGATTCGCCAACACTTTGAAGAAGATTTTATACATCAAACCCATCAAAGAAATTGGTCTCCAGTGTTGCAACATTGACGGCGAAGGGGCCTTTGGAAGCAGTTTGATAAGGCCTTCTTTCCATGAGGAAGGCATGACCCCTGTTTCCCAAACCTGCTAAAACATAGCCGCCAATGGCTTCACCAGTTGGGTGGCCGAGTTCTCAAAGAATTCATTGGTGAGACCATCCCAACCAGGACTTTTATCCTTAGGCAGGTGTAACAAAACATCCATAACCTCCTCGCAAATATCTGCCTCCAAAGTAGCTTGCATATCAAGTGGAACCTGCTGGCGGACCAGATCATAGAAGACCGAGCGTGCATGCGTAACCTGGCTAGAAGGCGACGGAGAGGAACCAAGAAGATCCATAAAATAATTTCTGCATATATTGACAATGGTCTGCGGATCAGTGACCATGCGACCTTCTGAATCCTGGTCCAGTAGTCAACGAACAGGCGAACAGGCGACGGCGCAGGTCCAGTAGTCAACGGGGATGGGGGCGCAAACAGTCAACAGGTAGGTCAACAAAACGAGATGTTGAAGGCAGGGCTCGATGTCGACGTCAGGGGCAGGACGAAACCCACGCTGGTCTGAGGGAGATCTCCCACAGCGCATAGGGCAAGAAGCACGTCACCAGGTCAAGGGAGAGCCACGTCCGCCATCGCTTCTCTCTCTCTCTCTCTCTCTCTCTCTCTCTCTCTCTCTCTCTCTCTACACATGATATGGTGAGAAGAGCAATCGAGCATCAACAGCATGGACGATTGATGGACCACACAGGCACACAAGATGAGCACTTCATTTATGCAGTGGACATTTTGGCTCCTCTCCTTGCCTTTTTGTTCAATAGGGCTCTAGCAGAGGGCTTTCCAAAGGAGTAAACCATGCATACCATCGCGCCCATGCACAAGTCTCGACACTCCCTAGATCCAAGTAACTACAATACCATCATGGTGGGCCACACATTCGTAAAGATATATGGAGCAATACTAGAGGCAGAACTCAGTGCATATGCACAGAGAGAAAGACTGTGAGCAATAGGACAAGCTAGTTTCCAACAAGGGTTCTCTACACTCAACCACATCTTCACCTTGAGGAGTATGATTGAGCACGTGAAAAGAGGCTTTATTGCTGCTTTGTGGATTTCCGAAAAGCCTTTGGTATAGTTCCATTAGATAGACTACTACAGAGGCTGCAAACACTAGGGATCCCATCAAACATGATTGCGGGCATCTATGCACCATATGAGAGGGTGGTGAGCCAAGTGAGATGCCCACGAGGACTTTCAGACATGATCTCCAGCACCATTGGAGTAAAGCAAGGGTGTCCTCTCTCCCCCACACTCTTTGGTCTCTACATCGACAAGATAGATCACATCACACGAGACGGCGGCAATGGCGTGGAGATAGCAGGTATACTTGTCTCCAATATGCTTTATGCTCACGACATTGTTCTGGTTTCTAAATCACACGAAGGTCTACAGCAACATCTCCACGCTCTTCAGACTTCTACACACAACGCGGATTGACGATTAACCTTGGGAAAACCAAGATCTTGATCTTCCATACATCAACCCCAATGAGGAGGAGATCAATCTTCACTCCAAGCGCCAAACAGGTGGAGGTTCTCGACTCATATGTCTACTTAGGGATCACTAAATCTACCAAGAGATTCACCATGGCACAAGCAACCAGAGACCGACTGGCACGAGGATACGCAGCATTGGCCATGATGGAGAGACAGTGCCACCAGAAACTTCCACAAACCTCGCACATGGAGATGGCTATTTGACACACTAGTCACACTAGCCATGATGTATGGTGCACCTATTTGAACCCCTAGCCTAGCTACATACCTATGGAGACAAATCGAGCAGCCACAAATCATTATGCTCCCAAAGATGATCCGCAACAAACCATCAGTACCACATGAGATTATTAGAGCCAAGTTCGTTGTGCCCACCATGATGATGGAGGCTCTCTTTCAGACCATCACATTCGTACACAAAGTATGTGACATGCATCTAGATAAACTACCTAGGAGGGCCTTTGAGGCCACTAGGCAACTAGCTCAAGCATGATAGGAAACTTCATGGTATGCACATGTCAAGCAGTGGCTTACAGGATATGGGATCAACATGGACCATCTCTGCCCCTTTCAGTATAATCATAACTCCCCTTTCATACACCTCTCCCACACAAAGAGAAACTTGGTCACGCAACAAGACCTCTACAAGTTGTACATAATACAACACACGTGGCTATCACCCAAGCAACCCCTCCCCTCGAAGATGTATTACTACAAAGACCACTTCATGAAGAGTAACATGGATGGCTTCATTGAGAGACTTGGATACCTAGATGTATGCATGCCACATGAGAGGCAGGTAGCCATTGACGAGCTTAGGGTATCCTCTCACTAGCTCGAGACCAAGAAGCCCACATCCCAGGAGTGAGCGGATTTGCAAATTATGTCAGGAGGAGGTAGAGAGCTAGGAGCACTACGTCTACAAATGCAAAGCCTATAGCACAATCCGAGCTAGATACCCCACGTTGTTTAGGGGAGATACCTTGCTCAGACTAGTCATGAAGTCCCCACACCAACGCCACTTGGGCCACTTGGGCCAGTTCCTGGTCGAGATTCAAAGGCTCCACACATCACTACTACAAGCTGGCACTACACAAAGACAGGGCTGTCAGTCATATCTTACCAGTTTCTTCGAGACAATGACCACCCATATTGCACCCACATAGGGAGGGGTGAGTCCAAAGAGCTGAGAAGATCAAAGCAGCACTCCGTCCATGAATTCAAGGGTACTAGACACAAATACTACATCAAAGAGTGATGAAGGAGATCCGCCAATGACATGAGCAGCAGTTGACAAAGTTGAGGACCTAACCCAGATGCTACCCTCATACTATTTCATCCAGGATGTATGACATACTCTACCCCCACTGATCCTCACTGGGTGGAACTAGATATACGAGTCTCGTTCAACCACATAGCTAGACATGTAGTATCTCATCCTCCCATCGTACCCCTATATGAGCACTATTTGGTCTTGTATACCACCTTGGCTTCTTTTAAAGTATATCACTTCCGGCACATCACATTTTGATCTCTAGTGACAATCGACATTGTACATGATTTTGTCTCATAGGCCGATTTAGAAGACGTTAATCTCTCTCTCTCTCTGTCTCTCTCTAGGGTCGTCAGAGACCCATCTAGCATGAACCTATGCAACAATAGGGGCACTCGAGAGTCAATGTGCTCACATACAATTCCAGATGTCTCGCACCAAACTATGGTCATTTGACACCCTAGTCACCCCTACACTTACTATATGGAGGAGAGCTACGGAGCTGCAGCCTCAACTAATCATACCAGAACGTAGAGAGATTATTATGATCACCAAGATAGCATGGAAAGGCCATTGATCATGATGATAGCATGCATGATTAGGAGTAGGCCCTCCACCCCTCACCCCATTGTCAAAGCAGAGCTAGGGGCAGCACATATGATCACGGAGGCACTCTTCGAGGCAGTGAACTTTTGGAATAGATTATGGGAGCTCTCATGCCACAAATACTCTAGATTGGCACTGAGTTCATCTAGAGAGCTAGGGCAGAGGGTGAGAACTCTTGGTTTTCACAAAAGATCACGCCCTCCACCCCTCATCCCATTGTCAAAGCAGAGCTAGGGGCAGCACATATGATCACGGAGGCACTCTTCATGGCAGTGAACTTTTGGCATAGATTATGGGAGCTCTCATGCCACAAATACTCTAGATTGGCACTGAGTTCATCTAGAGAGCTAGGGCAGAGGGTGAGAACTGTTGGTTTTCACAGATGACCACTTGCATGAGCACTACATTGTTTGGATATAGTGTTCTTTTGTCCAAAGTGGGTCAGCTGTGGGTATGGATTGTCACTTACCTAATCAATGATCGCTAACAAAATAACCTAGATCAAATTATCGATATTTTGGTTTATCCATACACATATTGCATGAAATGGCACATGCTTGTTTGTTACCTGGTTTTAAAAAACCAAGTTGGTGAATAAAGGGTGATCCCTCTTTACACTTGATACAGAGGAAATCCCTGAGGTAATTCAACAAGCCCTTAGTCCCCTTCTCTATTTAGTATTTGAATAAGGAATTACTGATGTCCAATGTAATTATTGAAAAAAATGGTATAGCAATTACATTGAAAGTGGGGTTAGCCGCGCCAGGTAGAGCAGCTTGGTAGCTCACAAGGCTCATAACCTTGAGGTCACTTGTGCAACCACCTTCCACCTTTTCACTAGATCCTTGACTGCTTACAACAAATTGCTTTACAAATTCGTTAACTTCCTTCCAATAGATTTAAAAAATTCACTTCAATGATAATCTTGCTTTCCATATACAAGTTCCTTCCAGGAATGCTCCACCCAGATCTCTGAAACTTCAGTACAAATATCCAGATTCAGTTTACTTATTCACCTATAGTTACAGGTTGGCTCTTTGTCCATGAACGAATCAAATCAAGGATTTGGCAATCATACTCCTGCATTGAGTATGTAGCTGATGAAGTCTGATAAGGGGTGTGTCCAATCCCATCGGCGCCATCAAACAAAAGGAAAGAAGCTCCACGCCTCATTCGAGCAATTGCTTGTGGAACACCATTGTGAATGTTGACCTATATTTTCAATGACAAAAGAAACTCACTCTGGTTAGTTTTAAACTTCAAATGAGAAAGATGATTATCATCCCAAAGTGAGAAAGATGATTATCATGCCAAAGTAGTTCAAAAACAGATCCCTTGCACAGAATATTCAGATAAACAAGCACTAGATTGTTAAACAACAAACTGAATATAGTCTCCAGCACCAATTGAGAAGTGCATGATTTTAGCAAGTTACTCAGAAAATGCATAGATTTTACTGCTTTTCTGGTTACACATTCTACATGATTAGACATTGACCCATTTGCAGATAGTCTAAAATGTTTTAGGTATTAGAAACAAACTCTCAACTAACTGATAATCTGTTTGTCGAACTTTACAAGAATCAACAAGCTGTGGATGGGTAGGTTGCAATTTTCTCTTTCAGAGAAAAGAAAATCTAATACAACACCTCAGACATAAAATCCCCAAGTAACATACATATACTCAAGCTCCTATAAAAGACTTCTTCGAAACCAAAAATTCTAATACAAGGATTGGAGGGCCAGCCACTCAGGCTGTCTGTAATGTCAAATCATGTGCCACTCTACATGCAAGAAGATGCATGCATCTCAAATGCTAAGCAAATTATCACTCCTCCTTGTGTGCTCAATACACCCTATAACTTTTCCCATCTCCCATGGAGAGTGTGGACGTCCAAATCCTCTAGAGACTCTCCAATAGAAATGTCTTGCAGATACATGGCATAACTGCATTGCACACTCCAAAATGTACAAAGCAAAAATGCTGGCAATCAAAGGCCATTTGACCAACATCTAGTTCCCATGTAAGTGACACAATTAAACTTCAAGGGCAGGCTAACATGCCACACTCCTTTACACTCAAAGCCAAAGTGCTTTGGCCATTGCATTGAATCCAATATTCCATGCCCACACAAAGCATACTAAAGACTATGAAGGAAACTGCTAGGGTTTGCACTGAGGAGACATAGAGTGTATGACCAGACAGAAACACAAAGAGATACACACAAACACAGAGGGCAAAACTCAAACCCTAAACACAAAACTCAAATTTCAAACACAAACAAAAGAAGGGAGAGAGAGAGCACACAACTCTGAAGTGAATGAATGCTGTAAATGAATGTAAGAGTGTCAGGGCAGAGCAAACAACTACCATTGAAAACAGCTTAGGATCCGCACAAGCGGTGCTTTGCACAATGAGATGCAAAGTATGCTACATGCTGAAGAATGCTCATACAGCAGGTGCCACTTGGACAATGTCTCTCATGGGAAAGTTGTTCGCTTGCCCAAGTGCCCTAGTACAAGGATGATGTAATCATGCAATACAAAGGGTAAGGTACAACAAGGGGAACAAGCCGATGTCAAAGACAAAGTGCCGAAGCCTGTAGAATACCAAGAAGGGTAGGAACCCCCTCTCAACCTGGATGTAGATGCCGAAAAAGGAAGAGGAGCCTGATGCCGGTCTTTATATGGTGTCAAGAACCATAAGGAATGACAAAAGATGAAGTGGATGAAGCACCCCGCTAGAAGAGCAAGGTAGAAGTCACCACCATGATAGCATCGAGAGAGATGCTACACAATCCGCCTCGGGAGGGAAAACCGCCATGCTGGAAGAAAAGCAAGCACTCCTAGGATGATGAAACCATGAAAGGAACGGTGCACATCCCCACGTCTCTAGCCCAGGGAGAACCAAAGCAATCTGCAAGTTAGCCCTACACTGAGAGGGATACCCATCACAATCGTCCCAAGAGTTATGGATGTGCTCATGTGCTGAAAGGTGAGACGCACTGTGTTAAAGGGTGACATTTCCCCTAACGAAATAACCATGGTGCAAAGAGGTAGAGAATGGGGTGGAGAAGGAAAAGGTGCTAGGAGCGGAGATGGAAGATCCAACCCCTAGGATGTGTGATGCAGATGTGGAGTGTAATCCAAGGTTTTGGAAAGATGATGAGAGGTGTGATATAGAAGAGGGTGGGATAGGAGGGAAGTGAGAAGTGTGTGTGATATGCTCAAATGAAACAGAAGTTGTAGATGTACCTAAATTTCGTATGCTTCGTGAGCCCCCTCTATTGAAGTTTACATACACAAAGCCATCCAGATCCTGTACCTCAAAAGAAGAAGCACATAAGGGTTTTGATTCATGCAACACAAAAGAATTGTACAAACCTGACATTGGACCTAGCTGAGATGAGGAAGATGGATCGCCAGGCATTCCAAATGCTGTATGTCCTCCATGATCGGAGAAGTGGCCTGTCTTACCAACCGGTCCGGATGTGGTAGCAAAACTGATAGGAGGGGTGTAAACATCACCATACTTGTTGCGATAGTACTCCTCAAAGTCCTCTGTCATGTTAGTGAAATCTGGTGAAGGTGGAGTTGTTAGCAGTCATGTTTGTCATGCCTTGTCATCTCCTGCCTGTGAGCCTCAGTCTGAGTCAGATGAGGACTTTAGGAGCTCTGACTTGTCTATCACTTGTTTTGACGGAGGAGGTAGCTCATTCTAGATCACTCAGTTTATTGCATTTCAGTGCATTTTCTCCTCCAGTCGGGATTTTATGTGCATTTCCCGGGGCAGTTTCTGCATTCTTCAGCCTGCCTCACCTGCCGGACATTGTCCACCCTTTCCGGGATTTTTCTCAGCATTCCTGGCATTTTTACCAGCATTAAATGCTGGTCGGACATATTTATGGCCTCAAATTTCAGGTCGGCCAGTTTTTGGGTTTTTTGGCTATTTATAGCCATTTCCCACTTGGCAGTCAGTTGTATTATCATCTTCCCTCCTTCTTTGGCAAGTGCACACTCCGATTCCGTCATCTTCCTCCGTCTTCAGTGCTGCCGTCATCATCAGCGTGATCTGGTGCCCTCACTGACGCTTTGGGCTGCGTGCAGGGGCTGATCAGTCCACAGTTGTGTATTCAGCATTCATTTCAGTCAGTGCAGATTTTCTTCCTTCATTTTCTGCTGTCTCTCTCTCCTCCTCTGTGTTCGTATTCTTCTTCCGTTGCGCACTTTCACATGGTATCATCGCCTGACTGAGAGCACGGAGGACCTAACCTTATGGAGAGATACCTCACCCCTCTTCTGCTGCTGTCGCCTCATCTCCAACTGCCCAGGCGGCCCCTCCAGGTGGCCATTCTTCTTGCGTTTGCTGCAAACGACTACTCCCGAGGCTGCCACGTCATCAAACGACCCCTCCTGCTTGCATTTACCATCAGGTGGCCCCTCCTTCAATTGGGCGACACATCATCAAGCTGCGTTTTCCTGATCTGGTGATCGTTTCCACTCCTGGCGGCTCATCTCCTGCTGGCGACCCACTCCCAGGCTGCGTTTTGGTGCTGGCGGCTTCTGTTCTGGTGATCTTCATCAGCTACCTTTGTGTTTTGCAGCTCCAGGTGTTTGTAGGCTATTACAGCCTGTGTTTTGGTGGTTGGTGACCAGACTGTTGGTCCTACTTCGGCTTCGGCACAGTTTTCTTTGGTGTTTGGTGTTTTGCAGATTGGAAGATGTCTTCTCATCAGTTTACAGGCTTTGATAACTCAGATGACCAACACTCGTCTAAACGGAGGCGTGATTTCTATCACGAGGACCGTCGTCCGGAGTCTA
Source organism: Lygodium microphyllum (assembly GCF_053477565.2). NCBI lineage: Eukaryota > Viridiplantae > Streptophyta > Polypodiopsida > Schizaeales > Lygodiaceae > Lygodium > Lygodium microphyllum. The sequence goes on along the minus strand of NC_141146.1, from coordinate 25,918,233 downwards.
TTCCTCTTTCCCGTCCCCCTTCTATTCATGTATCTCGGCGATCCTCTTCCAGTGGGCCGAAGATGCAGCCTTTGGTACCCCCTGTACAGGTAGCTGTACTTCCTTAGCTGCCCAAAGAGGACCGGTTGGATGGCTCCAACTTTTCTCTATGGTCCTGCAAGGTGGAGTGTATCTTGGACTCCTTCGATCTTTGGGAGCTTGTTTATGTTCCTATTCCCCGGCCTAAGGTGGATCCCGCAGATGGGACATCTATGGATCGTGCAGCCTTATGGGATCGGCTTAATTCTAGAGCCAGATCTTTCCTCTTTCTGAGTTTGCAGGATTCTGTCCTTGTTCATGTTCACAGGTTGAAGACTGCAGCAGATGTGTGGAGAAAGCATGCGTCTCTCTATCAACAGAAGACGTTTGCCCACCGGATATCTCTCTAAAAGAAGTTGCGGATGCTCGCTATTGATGATAGTCCTTCCATGAAGGACCACATCAACAGATTACAGGATATGAGGGATGAGCTTGCATCCCTCGGTCGGACGATATCTTCTGAAGACATGGCTATGATTCTTTTGACTCAGCTGCCATCGCCTCGGTTTGATGTCTTCTACACCAGCCTTCTTACATCGAGGACCCGTGAGAAGCTTCTATGGGAGGAGCTATCCCCGCTTGTCTTGGAGCATGACGAGCGACTCAGAGAGGTCAGTGCTAGTGGATCCGACTCCACTAGAGCCTTTGTTGCAAGTTCGGGAGGACAGAAGAAGAAGAAGAAGAAGTCAAAGGCTACGAAGAAGGACAGTTCTTCAGGCTCTGACTCAGATTCAGAGAGACCCAAGTGCCCACACTGTGGGAAAGGGACACATCCCGAGGAGAAATGCTGGAAGAAGTACCCTCACCTTCGTCCGGGAGCGAAGGGTAGATCTACATCGGAGCCTTCTTCTACCTCTACACCAGCTGTTACCCATGAGTCAGTGTTCCTTCATATCCATGCTTTGGAGGAGGATCCTTCTTCCGTGGCTACAGTGTCTTCTGCGCAGCCTTGGTTAGTGGACAGTGGTGCTTCGAGTCATATGACTCCCCGAGGTGATTTGTTACGGAATCTCCGTCCATGCGAGGGTTCAGTCACTGTTGGTGACATTTTATCTGTGCCTATTAGTGGTGTTGGCACATTGCCTTTGTTTACCGACCGACCTTCGAGCTCCTTTTCCCAAGCCCTACATGTTCCGGATTTGGGCCTTCCCCTCCTCTCAGTTTATGGCCTTACGAGGCTTGGCACACGAGTGATCTTCACCGAGCATGCCGTTGTTATTGAGGATTCTTTTACAGGAGCTGTCTTATCTACAGGTTGGCAGGAGAGCGGGCTTTACAGGCTCCATTCCCCTTCTTTGATGCAGGGTCCTCCGAGGCAGTCTATTGCTACACCCGTTCCCGCTTGTGCACCTTCTATTCCACAGGTTTCTTCCCATCCCCCACCTTCTCCTCCGGTGGTTCCCTCCTACCCCCCATCCCTTTCAGAGGGGGACGATCTCAGTGATGCGGCTGTGGATTCCCTGGCCCCTAGTGTTTTAGAGGGGGATTCCCAGGATCGTGAGGAGCTCCTTCAGCGGCAGTCTACATCGACGGACTTCATCGACCTTGGCATTCCTCTTGCCACCCCAAGATCTGTTTCTCCCTTGGCCTTCCGCCACATCCAGGATCTGAGAGGGGATGTTAGCAATCATGTTTGTCATGCCTTGTCATCTCCTGCTTGTGAGCCTCAGTCTGAGTCAGATGAGGACTTTAGGAGCTCTGACTTGTCTATCACTTGTTTTTACGGAGGAGGTAGCTCATTCTAGAGCACTCAGTTTATTGCATTTCAGTGCATTTTCTCCTCCAGTCGGGATTTTATGTGCATTCCCGGGGCAGTTTCTGCATTCTTCAGCCTGCCTCACCTGCCGGACATTGTCCACCCTTTCCGGGATTTTTCTCAGCATTCCTGGCATTTTTACCAGCATTAAATGCTGGTCGAATCAGCATTAAATGCTGGTCGGACATATTTATGGCCTCAAAATTCAGGTCGGCCAATTTTTGGGTTTTTTGGCTATTTATAGCCATTTCCCACTTGGCAGTCAGTTGTATTATCATCTTCCCTCCTTCTTTGGCAGGTGCACACTCCGATTCCGTCATCTTCCTCCGTCTTCGGTGCTGCCGTCATCATCAGCCTGATCTGGTGCCCTCACTGACGCTTTGGGCTGCATGCAAGGGCTGATCAGTCCACAGTTGTGTATTCAGCATTCATTTCAGTCAGTGCAGATTTTCTTCCTTCATTTTCTGCTGTCTCTCTCTCCTCCTCTGTGTTCGTGTTCTTCTTCCGTTGCGCACTCTCACAGGAGTGTCGTCCTCCTCACCGAGTCCATAATGCCGTCTCGGGGCCTCCAATGATGGAGAAGCCTAATAAGAAATCATAGGAACTGGAGAAGAAGGTATCTGCGACATTGTGATTCGGTTACAAGTTGTATTGTGTGCCTCGCACAAAGACTAGCTCTCCACAATATCTGCACGATACTCTTTACAAGAGCACTGGCTCTGATACCATGTGAAGGAAACTGCTAGGGTTTGCACTGAGGACACATAGAATGTAAGACCACGACAGAAACACAAAGAGACGGACACAGACACAGAGGACAAAACTCAAACCCTAAATGCAAAACTCAAACCCTAAACACAAAACTTAAAACTCAAAGACAAAAACTTAAACACAAACAGAAGAAGGGAGAGAGAGAACACAACTCTGAAGTGAATGAATGCTGTAAATGAATGTAAGAGTGTACAGTGTACTCAAGGGCAGAGCAATGTCGGAGTGTGACATCCGCCGAAGACGAATCCCAAGTCTATGACCGCCAGTCGGAGTGTTGGAGTGCTGAATAGTGAATGGCAACAGGCTGGTCACCAAAACACAGCAGTCTGAAGGCTGGAAACTGGTAAACGCAGCAGTGTACCACCGATCGGAGGCTAGAAACTGTGCACAGTCTATTGTAAACAACAGGCTGAAACAGTGTCTGAGAGTGTCAAGGCTTGCAATGCTGAAAACGCAAGCTGGCTGACCCTGGAGATGATGGACAGCAGGCTAAACAGCGGTTTGGGACAGTCTGGAGCAGTCGCCAGCAGCTGAGAGCTGTCGCCTACAGCAATGGACAGGCCGAAGAAAATGTGGCTGCAATCGATGATGGCTAGATAGCAGATGGAGGTGGGCTGCAGGCTGGAAATTAGGCACCAACAGCAACAGAGGGTGTGTGGGCTGGTGTAACCTGCAAACAAGGATGATGGCTGAATGGGGGCAACCTGTCTATTTATAGATGTGGAAGGGCGCCCCAAAAATTAGAATTTCCACTAAACTCTCTCGGACCGCTCCCTGTTTTAGGGTTTCCACTGAGCTCTCTCGAACCACTCCCCGTTTTAGGGTTTTACTCTAAAAGAGCATTTTTAGTGTGTTTTGGGGCTGTTTAAGAGGCTAATCAGCAAGTAATGCATATTTTAGCTCAACAAAGACCACTTGACAGATCTCTTTATAAAGGCCCTACCTCCACCAAAGTTCCAAGCTTTTCATCAAGCTTGGAACTTGATATGTTTTGTAGCTTGATTTGCCATTCATATGTGCATTCATAGGTAGATAAATCCATTCAAATGACTTATGCAACCATGACCTTATGTATTTCTAGGTTTTCATACATTTTCGGATATTTATCAGCCCATACCATGAAAGATCCTTGTGAAGAATGTCTAAGTCTCTCAAACCAACATGGCTCCATGGCACGCACTTACCCCTTCTACCATCTCATGTATACTCTATCATGTCTCATAGCGCAATCTCTATAGCCTTATGAAGAGTGTGGAGCTCAATGGAGTGAGGGAATCATCAAAATTTGTGCCAAGCTCATCCTAGCTCCATCCCTCCCTCTAATGGGTAGCCATTATTTGTGAGTCAAATCAACCCCTTTCCATGAGAGAAATCTCCCCCTCCTACTTGGTGTAGGAAGCCTCAATACTAACTGCTTAGGGGAGGCCACCTCATCTACTAGGGCTGCCTCCAATGGCCCAAGCCCATCCATCATTGCCTGGAGAGGCTCAGTGGGGGCATGAATTGGCTGCTCAATCATACACGGACAATGTTGTCGCTCCACATGCTAGAGATGCTGGTGACACAACAAGTGACTGAGCAAGCTACCTCTATATCACCCTCTAGGCTAGGAGAGAGGGGATCTAGCACAATCACTTAGGTGGCATAATCGCATCCCTAAATGTAGCAAGCCTCGGATCTCTAACAACTCTCCATCGTCTCTCAAACTATTGATCATGTCCTTGTCTCTCCATATCTCTACCTCTATCTCCTCTGTCTAGCGGGTCGTCTCCTCTACCGCTCCCTCCCTCCTAGAAGGCATAGGACCTCCCCCTCATCCAAAAAGGTGGCCTAACGGATGTGAAGAGCTGTTGTCCCCCCCCCCCTTCCCTCCAAGGAATGATTCAGCGAAGTGTGAAACCCAAGAAAAGACTCTCAAAGAGAATTTAGGGTGATGTTGATCATCTCATCATTAAACTACCTTTGAGGTCTTAAATGACTAGATGTGAGGTATAATTACCCTCTTCGCTGAAAGAGCAATCGAAGATAAGACATGTGCATCCTTAGCATCCCATTTCCTTTGTTCTTCTATAGGAGGAATATGGGCAGCAGCAAGGGCAGCTTACTCCTCTAGCCCCTCTTTGAGGAGTCTAAGGTGCAAACCCTCCTTGTCAGGCTGAATCCCAGTCACAAAATCTCAACGACCCTTTGCAACAAGCAAATTGCACACCATAAAACTCGAGAGGAGTAGTTGATGCCATCCAATTTATCCTCCTAAGTGAGGACACCCAATATGTTGCTATGGTCATTGTGACCTTGCTGAGCCATTGCTGCAATAAATGCACAAACTGTAACCAAACACTTTCAAGCTGAAGTGCAAAATGTGCTCTCACAAGTACCGGAATCCTAACACGGAATATGAATGCAAGTACCAAAACTGTCAAGTGCCTCGAAATCCGTGCCAAGACTACACAAAACAGTACCAAATCTACAATACACAGCCATTCATGAATGTACCACTGTACTTGCCTTGGAATGTGTGCCAAATACAAATTTCAGCACTTTAATGCAGCAAATCCCCAAATTTCCAGATATTTTCTTGACAAATCTGAACCAAACAGCAATTGAATGCTGTTGTGCACCTGTTCCTGCCTTGGGATGCATGCCAAGCAAAATCCCCGAATTTTCTCAACAAAATCTCAAGAAATAGAACAAATTTTATACTTAAAGCCTTCGGATTCCGATGTGATGTCGCCTCGGGATGGCCGCAAATAGCAACCAGCAACTGGACTTCACCTCTGGATGTGTGCCATACCCAAAAATCGAAAAAACTCAAATTTATTGCACCAGATCAAAGAAATTATGCAATGTTGGCAATTTTGATGGAAATGTGCAAACGGGAGCTTGAATCAGGCAAAAGCCACAAATTTCCAGGTACTTGGAAAGTGTATCAATGGATCCAAGAGTTCCAGTGGTGGAGGTGCAGTTTTGGAGTCTGCAATTGGGCTCCTGAGGTAGCACCAGACGGGACTGAGGGTGGCATTGAAAATGACAGGTGTTGGCTAAGACAATGGACTAAGCAAACTGGCAAGCGGCAGTAGGCAGAACGGCAAGCGCAATAGGTAGAATGGCAGGCGCAATAGGCAGAATGGTGCGAGCAGCAAGTGCTACTGGCAAAGCTACAGACATGTTAGAAATCAAGCTCACCGTCAGTGTGTCTTCATCTATGACAGCTAGTGTGTACAGCTGTCTACATGTGACTACATTAAATAAGTCGGGTTAGTAGTCAGTCAGTGACCTGACTAGAGTTAGTCAGTCTAGTCTACATTTACACTAGGTCACTTTATCTTGTAGTGTGTGTGTGTGCTTTTCAGTTTTAGTGTGTGGAAATGAAGGAATGAGCTTGGGAGCCTGAAGGCTCATGGATATGGAGTCTTTCCCTTTCTCTCTCTCTACTCTTTGAACATGGTATCAGAGCTTCATCCATGAGGCTGTGGGAGAATGGGCATGACAACTTGCAGTGCAAAGGAGATGGAAGTAAGGAATGAGGAAGAAGCTGGACACTTGCAAATGAAGCCATAGTCAAAGGAAGGAATCAGCGTGGACTGCCTTTTGAAAATCGTGGACTGCCTCCTGAGTTTGAAAATCGTGGACTGCCTCCTGAAACCTGTGTCTGAAAATCATGGACTACCTCCTGAAACCTGTGTCCTGAAATCGTGGACTGCAACCTGTGTCTGAAAATCGTGGACTGCCTCCTGAAAAACAGCAACTTGTATCTGAAAATCTGCACCTGCTGATCTGAATGGACAGCAACCTCTGTCTGAAAATCTGCGCCTGCTGATCTGAATGGACAGCAACCTGTATCTGAAAATCTGCGCCTGCTGATCTGAGTGAACAGCAACCTGTCAATCTTCAGTGGGACACCTGGACAAGGTTCATTTGAAGTGTGCAAGGAGTAAATGCTTGTGTGGGAGCTCTGTTATGAGCTGGAGTGACAAACACAGACCTGTAATCATTTCTAAACTGCTGTAAACATGAATGGACAGCATGCATTCAGTCATTACTGACACACAGGAGCCTTGTACTACACTCAGAAGGCATCTTTGGAGCACAAGAATGTGTCAAAGCATGTATACATTGGATCAAATGTCTTGGAACTGAGATCTTTTGCTCAGAATACTCAGATCTGAAAATCAATGACAGGCTGAAAACTGTCATACACAGTTGCTCAGAATACTCAGATCTGAAAATCAATGACAGGCTGAAAACTGTCATACACAGTTGATCAGAATACTCAGATCTGAAAATCAATGACAGGCTGAAAACTATCATACACAGTCAATGACAAGTACTGTGCATTACTGAAGCAATACAGGTCATCTTGGGGATTCCATCATCTATATGAACTGGCCTATACATGCTGAATGCATGGAGAATTGAAGCAAGCAATGAGCATCATTGAAAACTGAATTTTGAAGCTGAAATAAATGCAGTTACACTGTCCTGGTTAATTACAAACAGCTCATGAGGTTTATGCCATTGGTCAATGAAGACAGGTTGTCTATGCCTACTCAGATGCTCATGTATTGAACTTGCCACTACAAAGTAAATGTATGACATGGTCAAAAGACATTTTGGAGCTGCTTGGAGCTTGGTATGCTGAATTCTGGTTGACTGCAACCTGAAACTGAATTTGTTGACACACTCAGTTCTGGACTTGAAATTGCTGCTGGTTACTCACAGTTTACAGTTTTCAGAATGCATGTATGTACCTTGGCAGTGAGGTTACATAAGCTTAAGCTGAAGCAAACACATAGCTTATGTATTGACAGTTATATCTACAGTTGAGACCACTTGTTTGAGGGTTGTTTTGGAGTGTCAGTGGGCTGAAATACCCTGGTTTTTTTCTGCAATTTAGTGCAGAAAACTGTCATAAACTGTTACGGACTGAACTTAGTCAGTCATACTTATTGGACTGCAGGGAGTCAGGCACTTGATAGATAGTCTATTGCATCATGGCTAATGCACATGGGACTGACAATATCACTCAGATAGTTGGAGAGAAGTTGGATAATAAGAACTTTACATTATGGAAATTCAGAATGAAAAACTTTCTGGTTGGCAAAGGTTATTGGGATTTATGTACAGGAGATGAAGTTGCTCCTGAGTTGCCTGCACACAATCCAACAAATGAACAGAAAAGAGCCTACAGGCTATGGAATGAAAGAGCATGCAAGGTGCTGTATTGGTTTTCCTTATGTATATCTGATGCTATGGTAATTCAAATCACTGGATGTGAGACTCCGAATGATGCTTGGGACATACTGATGAAAAATTATGGAACCATGACACATGCAAGAAAGATCCAGTTGAAACAGCAGTTCAACAACATGTCTAGGAATGGCAAGAGCATCCAGACGTATACCACGGAGATTAAGACCATAGCTGATCAACTTGCTACTATTGGCTCAAGTGTATCAGAAGATGATATGATTGCTGTTGCTTTGAATGGCTTAGGCAAAGAGTACAAAGCTTTTGACACTTTCATTTCTGTCAGAGAAGAGCCCCCTAGCTGGGAAGAGCTAGTTGCTTTATTGCTGCATGAGGAAGTCAAACTTGGTTTGAATACAGGTTCTAGTGCATCTCAGAGTAGAGACACTGTGTTGTACTCTAGCCAGCGTGGCAAAGGATCTAGAGGTCGTGGTTCATTTCGAGGTCGTGGTGACACTCGTAATACTTATGGACAGCAGCAGCAGCAGAGTAATTGGCATGGTGCAAATACACAAGGCCAGCGTGGATCTAGTGGGTTTAGAGGCAGGGGGAGATCACCCCGAGGTAGAGGTGGTGGTTCTAGTTCATGGCAGTCGTCTGATCAGTCCAACAGGGACAAGGACTGCCATTATTGTGGCCGGTATGGGCATATTGCAAAGGATTGTTACAAGAAGCAAGGAGATATGAAGGCAAAGGGCAGACAGCATGGGCACTATGCATCTTCCAGTGGTGCTCATGATGATCAGGTTGATAGACTCTTTGCCATGCAGCATGTATCCAAGACTGCATCAAGGCAGAACAGAGATGACAGGTGGTACATTGACTCTGGAGCGTCAAACCACATGACCCCGCATGGAGAGTGGTTTGATGAGATGGTTGCAGGTACACATGGTCATGTATGTACTGGGGATGATACCCAACATGACATAAAGCATAAAGGGATTGTTCCATTGATGATGCCTAATGGCAAGAAGAAAGGCCTGCATGATGTCTTACATGTACTGACCATAACAAAGAATTTGTTGTCTGTGGGTCAAATGGCAGAACAGAATCTGCAAGTGAGGTTTAACAAGGATGGATGTTTCATTGAGGAGTATGGAAATGGCTGCAAGCTAATTGCCAAGGGCAGAAGGGATGGCAGGATGTTTACTTTGGAAGCGACCATTCCTGAACTTAAAGCAGCCATGTTTGCACATGATGAGAGTGCCATTCGAGATGTAGAGATTTGGCACAAGCGGATTGGACATGTCAATGTACAAAAGCTGAAATCTATGCAGCAAAAAGAAGTAGTACTTGGATTACCTAAATTCAAGTATAATGATTTTGGTCATGTATGCCCTGCATGTCAGTTTGGAAAGCAGGCACGATTTCCCTTCATGAGACATGTAAAAAACAGCACTAGGCCTTTACAGTTGGTACATTCTGATGTCTGGGGTCCTTCACATAATGCTTCCTTTGGCGGTGCACGATATTATGTCTCATTTATTGATGATTTCAGCAAGTACACTTGGCTTTATATCTTGAAACATAAGGATGATGTGTTTGATGCATTCAAAGACTTCAAGAAACATGCTGAAAATAAATTGGGCTGTTACATATCATGTTTGAGATCAGATGGAGGAGGTGAATATGTCTCAAACTACTTTGACAGGTATCTTGCTAAACATGGAATCAGAAGACAACTCACATGCAGTTATACACCGCAGCAAAATGGTGTTGCAGAGAGGAAAAACAGGGTTTTGATGGAGTCAGCTAGAGCTATGCTGAATGAAAAATGTCTGCCAAATGGTTATTGGGCTGAAGCAGTGGTGACTGCTGTATATGTGCCGAATCGAACCCCTACAGCAGCGATTCATGATGTCACTCCGTATGAATGGATGTATGGTCATAAACCTGATATTTCAAACTTGAAGGTATTTGGCAGCATTGCATATGTGCATATACCGGATGAGAAGAGGAAAAAATTGGATCCTAAGGCAATGAAAAGTGTGTTTATTGGATATGCACAGGAACGGAAAGCTTATAAGTGTTATGTACCTTCTACGCATGAGACACTCATAAGCAGAGATGTGGTATTTGATGAGTTAGCATCTTGGTATGGGACTCCTGTTGCAGTGCTTACTGATGGCTCACCCAGTATGAGTCATGCTGAAAATACTCCTGCAGAGAGTACTTCCATGACTGGTCAGACAGGTGATGTATCATCTACAGTGAGTCCTTGGACAGGACGATTACGAAGTCGCACTACTGCATCCACTGACACGGATATGTCAGTGAGGGGGAGAACAGATAAGGGAAAAGAAAAGGTTTTTGAAGATGTAACAGGTCCACTCACTGCAGGTTATGATTCATCTAGCAGTGACAGCTTAGATAGTGAATTGGGGATTCCGTCTGTTATGACGCCAAGTGCTAGACAGAGCCGTTATGTGCCGCCTCATGAGAGGCAAGCTCACAGTGAGCCACAGCTCAGGAGATCAGAGAGGGTCAAACGACCTATTGACAGGTATACTTACACCGGATATTCAGCCCGTCATTATGCTTATATGACGAAAGTAACAGGTTTTAGAGAACCAAGTAAGTTTGATGAGGCAGTTTTAGATGAGAATTGGCGTGCTGCTATGGATGAGGAATATTCAGCTTTGGCTGAAAATTGTACATGGGATTTGGTACAGTTGCCTGAGGGCAAAACACCTATTGGATGTAAGTGGGTGTATAAGGTAAAATGTAAATCAGATGGATCATTGGAAAGATATAAAGCCAGGCTGGTTGCAAAAGGGTATGCGCAGCAGTATGGTCTTGATTATGAGGAGACTTTCAGCCCTGTAGCAAAGATGACTACAGTTAGAACTGTGATTGCTTTGGCAGCAGCTAGAGGCTGAAAACTATGGCAGATGGATGTAAAGAATGCATTTCTCAATGGAGAATTACAGGAAGAGGTTTACATGGAACAGCCTGAAGGCTATGTACATCCAGAATTTCCAGCACATGTATGTCGGCTGAAAAAGGCATTATATGGGTTGAAACAGGCACCCAGAGCATGGAATGCTCGCATCAGCAGTTATTTACAGCAACATGGTTTCCGATTGCGAGATGCTGATCATAGTCTATTTGTGAAAAAGACAGATAATGGCTATGTTTTCCTAGTTGTCTATGTTGATGACTTAATCATTACAGGAGATGATGAAAATGGGATTGCTGAAATAAAGACATGTTTACAGACTGAGTTTAAGGTCAAGGATCTTGGAGAGCTGAAATATTTTTTGGAGATTGAGGTTGTCTCTACACCTCGAGGCATATGGCTGCTACAGAAGCAGTATGCTCATGACATGTTACAGAAATATGATATGGCTGATTGCAAGCCTATGGATACGCCTTTGGAGCAGAATGTCAAGCTGCAGATTGATGTTGGGACAGAAATTGAGAATGTTACTATGTACAGACAGATGGTAGGCAGCTTGATCTATCTCACGATCACTAGACCTGACTTGAGTTATGCTGTGGGGCTGATCAGCCAGTTCATGCAAAAGCCTCGCAAACCACACTTGGATGCAGTCAGAAGAATTCTGAGATATGTAAAGAGTACCACAGATCATGGGCTGTTTTATGCATATGGGAAAACCCTTGACTTGATGGGATACACTGATGCTGACTGGGCTGGTTGCACATATGACAGGAGGTCAACCAGTGGCTATGCATTTGGATTAAGTAGTAGCATGATCAGTTGGCAGAGTAAGAAACAGCCTACAGTTGCATTGTCCAGTACGGAAGCAGAGTACCGTGGTGCGGCCTTAGCGGCCTGTGAAGCTAAGTGGTTACAGAAGTTACTGAATGACTTGGGAGTACACTTGGACAACAAAGTCAAGCTGTACTGTGACAATTTGAGCAGTGTTATGTTAGCAAGCAATCCTGTTTATCATGCAAGATCAAAACACATTGAGGTTCACTACCATTTCATCAGGGAAATGGTTTTAGCAAATCAGATTGACTTGGAGCATGTGAAGACTGAAGACCAGGTAGCAGACATCTTTACGAAATCACTTGGTAAAGATAAGTTCATTCACTTTAGATAGCTACTTGGAGTGATGCAGATGATTTGAGTTTTGTTTTTGAGCTTGAGGGGGAGTGTTAGAAATCAAGCTCACCGTCAGTGTGTCTTCATCTATGACCGACATCTATGACAGCTAGTGTGTACAGCTGTCTACATGTGACTACATTAAATAAGTCGGGTTAGTAGTCAGTCAGTGACCTGACTAGAGTTAGTCAGTCTAGTCTACATTTACACTAGGTCACTTTATCTTGTAGTGTGTGTGTGCTTTTCAGTTTTAGTGTGTGGAAATGAAGGAATGAGCTTGGGAGCCTGAAGGCTCATGGATATGGAGTCTTTCCCTTTCTCTCTCTCTACTCTTTGAACAAGACAACGCTCACCATGGCACTATTGGGCACAAGTGGCACTATGGGCAGGTCTGCATAGCCACAGCTATGGCAACTGGTGCAACATTCAGTAGCCTAGACAGTGAAACCAGGGACTAGCGGGCACTGTATTGCAACAAGCAATAGCTCACTGGCTGAGGCAGCAAACTAGCTCGGGCAATCCAAAAGGTGGTGGAGCAAGGGTTGAGCTAGAGAGCTCACAGCACTTCCACCTCCTTCAATGGCAGCTCCTCTTTTTGCTCCTCCTCAGAGACAAAGACCAATGGCAACAAGGATTGAACACTCTGATACCATATGTGAGAATAGGCTGCCAACTATAGAGGTAAGAGAAACAAGAGGGTGTGTGAGCTAAACAAGAGAGAGTACTTGCTTGCTGAACTGAAAAAATAGGTGAAAGTATCACTAAGGTTTAGGTCTAAGGTTGACCTAACCACACCTCCACAACTAACTAGAGTTATGTTTATTTACTCTAGAGCCTAGTATCACTTCTTTAATGTCCTAAGATACTAGGTCTACAAAACCTACATTAACTCTCTAATAAGTGTCCACACTACACAAATTACATTGGACACTACACAAAATTGGCAAATTCTAACACAGTAAAATGAATTGTGATAGTTGTGCAATCTCAAAGCACAGAATAATCCTCAAACTCAATCCATCTATCAAAGAAGGCAATCGCAATCCGAGCACCTATCAAAGAAGGTAATTGCAATCCTCAAACCACGGAATAATCCTCGAACTCAATCCATCTATCAAAGAAAGCAACTACAATCCGAACATCTAATGGGCTAGTGGCACGCGCCATTGAAGATTGTTCTGGTGTGTTAAATCTAATCCTCAAGCACCCCTTTAGTAATGAAGTTACTTTCGTTAGCTGTCACAAGGATGTCTATGAGAGTTGTCTATATCATGTCTTTTAGTGCATACATCCGTGGTATGTCACCTACCAATCCACATGCCAGAGATGACACCTTAAGGTCTCCACTCTGCCTCTCATGTCAAGCTCTTCACCAAGATCAAACCCAACCTATGGTATAGCATCAATCGTGGGAGTAGCAAGGGCTGCATTAAGTTTCCCCTCAACATGAAGAAATGAGTCAAGTTCTCTCCTTCTTGCTGCTATGGGGATTCTTGGGTTGCTGAATTTTCTACGCTCTACTGGTCTTGTGGAGTCACTTGTGAGGAGGGAAGGAATAAGGAGGAAAAGGCAGAGTCCATTGCATGAAACAATGTTGCTAGGGAGGGGAAGTAGAGGCCATTGATGGTGCACAATGCAACTGGTGATGGTTGGGCAAACAAGCAATCCAAGAGAGGAGGGTGTTAATTGTCCCGAGAGGTGGCTAAGGAGGGTAGCAACTCGGGGGAGATGGCTAGGGAGGTGGGTAGGAGCTATGACAAGGCAAGCAAACAAGCAGGGGAGAAAAGGTTGGAGGCTGTCAAGCAATAGGCTGGGAAAGAAGAGGTGCATGAAGGGCTGACTATGTTGAACATTCACGAAAGGGGGTTTTTGGCATTTTGAAAATGCAAAAGCTTAACAAAATTAAGGGCAAAGAGCTCTCGTATGAAAAAGTCATGTTGATTCTTTTAAACCTCTTTTTGCTTCAAATCTCTCTCATTTGAGCAATGCACAAGGATTGCTACTAATAGGATTAAAGGATAGTGCTATCACCCATCCCTCATACAAAACTCAACAAGTCTCAACTTGAACATGTGATACTATGGGCCTTTCATGCTTTAGAGAATATCAATGATATGACTTGAAAGTCGAAGCAACCAAACCAATAGAGGATTCAGAACATTTCCATAGAGATATGTTAGAGGATATGATCGATGAGGTAGAACCTGAGGTTGAAAAACTTAATGGTGGTTTCAAAAGAGATATTGACACATAAGGAAAGGAAATCTAGAGGTTGATTTTCGTTTACTATTTGGTGATGGTTTAGAGCTATTCACCTATTGATGCAAAATTTTGAAGTGGATGGAGAGAGATGACTTAGCAAATTTACATCGATTGTTGCGACTTTACCTAGAGGATTTTCAGTTCAAGCCAACTTTGGTCGTGACTCCTTCAACAGAGGACAAGTCTAGATCAGCTTGATACTCAAGATGGTGGTAACACCTCCACTCCTTGGTTCAAACAAGCTCATACATCTAGAGATCACATGGTGGCATTGTGTGTCTCACCCAAGGTACTGCTAGCTAACAATATATCTGCTTAGGGACTTCCATTGGCAGTGCATTAGTCGCTTGAGATTGTGAAACTGTGTATGGTTTCCTTACTTGGGCTTGGGGTACTATACACACAACTCTTGCATATGGCAGAAATAGTTGCAAATATTAATTAGATCATTTATGTCACATGTATTTGGTGTTGTGTTGCCTTCTAGATTCTATCTCGATTCTCAATGCAATCAAGGTCGTTTGCCATTTTTCAAGAGGGTATGTCACCTGCATGTGAATTTACTCCTAGCTTTGGGTATGGACTTTGTATGGAAGACATAAGCAAGACCTTGGAATTTAAATTGCCAAGGATTAGAAGTGAAAATTACTTTAACGTCCAAAAGAGCGGTTACAACATTAAGCTTAATGTTTGGGCCAGAAATTTGGGGAAGACAGTTGCAACCACTTCACATTTAATGTTCAGGCAGCCCAAGGATGTTTTAATATCATATCAGTGTTTGGCTCGATGTCATCTCCTCTCACATTAATTTTGTTTTTTGGAGCAGATCAGGGGTGAGTGCCCTCTTCACTCCTTGGCAATGTTTTCCCTGATCTGGGTTGATTAGGGAAGCATGCTGCAGTAAATGATCACGCATGTGGGTAGGCATCAATTCTGGAAGAGAATAGAGCAGCTTGCTGCTGCATATTTCCTTCAAAGTTGACAATTGGTCATGCATGCAATGTTTTCAAGCCATCCAACCACTGGCATGGCTGTGTGCTAAATGGATGCATGTTGATTCCTTATAGAGAGCAAACAGATCAGTTTTGCTGCATAAAGGCCACTTTTTTGTGGGAGAAACAGCTGGCAAGGTCAAGGAGACATAGCTAGATTGATCTGGAAAAGCATGCATCAGGGATTTGGGGACAATATAGAGACTGATCTACTGCTGTATGTTAGCATTAGAAGGTGATTTGTCACATGCAATAATTGTGATTGCCATAAATGGTATTTGAGCCAATGGTAATCCGCAAATATAACTATGGAGGAACACAATACCAGCTAAGCATCAGCTTTTGTACTCCAAATTGAGAGCTCTTCAATAACTTAAAAGAAATGTCAGAAGGGGCCCCAGGGTTGAGCGTCATCTTCTCAATGTGGGAGCATTCTAGCTCCTTGCTGACTCACAGTTAGGCTTACTGTGCTCTGCCACTTTATGTTGTTATTGCTCTTTAGTTTCACTAACGGCCAGTTTCATTCTACCTTTTGGTTACAGGGTCTACAATATTATGCAAATTTTCCCACAGACAAATTTCAGTCATCATGCAATCAGACCAATAAAGAATATATTTTGTGCAGTGGAAAGGGCCAGTACTACAATTTATGATCCTCACTCTAATCAAAATAGTAACCTTGCTACTAAATAGTTCTCAATCCACAAATTAGCTAATTAAGCAAACATGCCAATATTAAACATACAAACTGTAGAATTGAAACCTTACGGTCACTCGATGAAATCTGATTACATCCCCAACTGATCTCACAAGGGGAAGTGTTTCTAATGTGGAGGAAAAGACTAGAACTCGTAAACCAGGACCATTGAAAGACATGTCTTCAATTGTCATTATGCAGAGCAAATCTGAAACAAGGATGAAAAACAAATAAGTTTTCCCGTGCATGCCCTCTCCAAAAACAAATAAGTTTATTTCTCAACACTCAGTATAACCTCACAAGAAGCATGAATCAACTATTCCAAGAAAAAAATAAAAATGACCACTATGTGAAGCATCAAAAATTTGATGAATATTCCCTACTTTCAACAACTACTACTACTACTACTACTAGAAACTCAATGAGTTTAATGAGTAAGTTGTGAGCATATAAAAGTATACTTCCAACAAAAAGGGTCAAATGTAACCTTCTAAGAACAGGGACTACATTAGTACGCATGTGCAACATGAACTAAAAAAATAGCACCCCAACTCCGATATTGTTTGACACAATCTCAAAGTGCAATGAACCCGTAACTCGGTTGTTAATGTAGAGTGTGGAAGGATCCTAAAAGCCTTTTGAATGTTAGATCCCCCACCCACAGAGAGAAAAAGAAAGAAAGAAACATCTATTCACGTCTCTAGAAGGCCAAGATGGCCTATGAGACCATAACCAATACAACTAGTATCATCATCTCTCATCAGAGAAGAAAAACAAAATTATGTCTAGATCTACATGATAAACTGAAATGAGAAATGAAAAATAAGGCAAGAGTATAGAGTATCTCCCTCTCAGTCTATGGAATCCACCAAAACTCTGCCAGCTATTTCCGGCTGAGGGTGGATGTCATGGGATTTTATGTTTACAATGTGAAAAATGGAGATGCTGTGGATCATGTAGGTCTGCATACTTGGTCTACAGGAGCTTCAAGACAGGTTACAGGACATAAAGCAGTGACTCTTTAAGTTCATTTTGCTTAGATGTCACTAAGTTTGACAAGTCCACTTGGTTTGAGCATGGGACATGGTATATGCCTTTGTTAATGACTTAGGTAACTTAAGTGTGCCTTATGAAACTTAGTGGTTATGTGGATGAAGAGCAAGGGTTTTAGTGTGATTTTTGACGCATTTTCACGCGCGTGGACCGCAGGGAGAGTGCTTGAACAGCTGGACCACAGGAGGAGCTTCCAAGGCATGCAACTCAAGCTCAACTCAAGGGGAATGGTCAAGATTAAATCCATGAAGGTAGAGTGTGATTTTGCCATGCATTTGGGGTAGAGAGGAAGAGAGCTATGGTGCTGTCCTGATCAAGGAAAAACAAGGAATCCATGACCAGCAATGTCTCTTCTTGCTTCATCTTCATTCTCAGGGCTTTTCTTGATGCCTAGGCCCTAGAGCTTGGTTCTTGCTCCCGGGATCTAGTGTACCACTTGGAACAACGAAAGATGTGATTTTTCTTGATCTATAGGCTTGCTGGGTATTTCACTTGTGCCTCACTTACGCCTACGCTCACATAGGAGTGTCGGTAATCAGTGGGACAATGGGGCGCTTTTTACTCTCGGTACGAGAGGTTTTTTCCCCCAAACTTATTGTCTTATTTCATATGTACTTATGTCACACACTTACGGGCACTTATCGTGTTCGGGTGTGAACACCCCCTACAACCCTAAGGTTTAAGGGTTGTACCTTGTACTTTCCGTCTACACTCTTTCAGTCTATTGCATTGGGTGTCGTGCTTCACTCTCACACTGTCTACTGCACTCTAAGCTGAGCTTTGATCCTCTCTCCATCTCACATTTGGTATCAGAGCTTTGGCTCTGTTCAACTCAGCTCAACTTCTGCTCAAGTTCAGCTCTGCTCCCAGCACTTGCAGAGTGCTGTCTTGTGGTGCTTGTTCTGCAGTCTCTCAG
This sequence comes from Lygodium microphyllum, assembly GCF_053477565.2. Lineage (NCBI taxonomy): Eukaryota > Viridiplantae > Streptophyta > Polypodiopsida > Schizaeales > Lygodiaceae > Lygodium > Lygodium microphyllum. The sequence goes on along the minus strand of NC_141146.1, from coordinate 25,900,386 downwards.
CCAGCACTAATCAGCAAGGAAGCCTGTCAGCAGGTCGTCCTGCACCTGCCAGGCCACACTGCTCACTTTGCCCGCTCACACTACCCGTTGGCGTATTGTGCCCTGTCCATCCGCTAGCCTGCCCATACATGCAACTCGTCCTACACCCACCAGGCTTCCTCCACGCTGCCTGCACCTAAAAGAGCTCCTAGGTATTCATTGGAAGATATGGCCTGTAGAGAGAGATCTAGAAGCTCCAAGGTGGGTAGGTGGAGTCGGCTATGGCTACCACAAGATGGAAGATGAAGATGAAGTTGAAGATGGAGTCATGAGCTGGACAAAGATGACCAGAGGTGAAGAGAGACTAGAGAAACAATGTATGGAGCTATGCCATGCTCAGCTTAGCTCTGATACCATGTCAAAAACAAGAATCTAGAGCATGGCAAGAGCTATGGAGGATGGAAGATGAATACACTACTCATGGTGACATAGACTTAGATAGACTAACTCTTACCAAGTGAATTAGGCTCCAAGATGGAAGCTTTGACTCATAAACACATTCTTGTGTAAGATGGACAATGACATTGACAATGACTCAAATTGATAGTTCCATTACATTGAAATGAGTGTCAACAAGTACATGTCTTTATAGCTTTTGGATAGTACAACTGTACCTCACTGTGCTTATGGGATTCTGGACATCTCTTCCTAGAGCATACATCATATGTCTATCTTCCAGCCTCTTTTGGGCACACATATCAAGCATCATTTGCTATTCTCAATAAGATGTACAGTATACTATAACATACAAGGACGGTACAACTACCTTTTTCATGACGGTTTTGGACCTCTTCGCCACATCATGGAGTATGAGGACCAAAGATACTTAGGTCTTTCCTCCTAGAGCTACAGAGGCGCTACACAGCACAATTGCGAGACAAGAGACCAGCTCACCCAGAGGAACCCACACACAGAGCAATGATAGACTTTTTCCACAAACCCGACCACCCTACTAACACTACTAGCCTAGCAAAGATAGAGATATCCCGCTAGACACCTTACATTCCACGCCATGGAGTCATGTTGCATAGATTCATTTCACTTCGTCAAGTACGACAACCCCATCTACCACGACGACGTCCGAGGAGGCTACCAGCCAGATCAGAGCCATTATCACAAGACACCAAAGACTCACCACCAGGCATAATAGTGGAGCAATTAGGGACCGCATCATAGCAAAGATTATGTGCAAATCTTGAGATCCACTACAATCTATAACATGTTTCTATCAGATCTGGTTTTCCTTTTCTACCAATCGGACAACACTAGACATGGTTCCATCATACAACTATTCTCAACATTGTTTCATAGTCCCATCGTACAGTTATTCTCAGCATTGTTTCATAGGCCACTTATTTTAATGTTATCTTTATCTTATTGATGAGATGACATTAGACATGGATGTACTCTGGATTTTGTGTCATAGGCCACATTGGCCTTATGTAGATGTTAATATATCTTTCTTATTTCTTTTCGTAAAAGGTAATTGTATTAATTACGAAAAAGTTTACATGATTACAAGATACACGATGGCTCTACCCCATCGTGTGTACACACTGACTCTTTACAAGAACCAAACGGCCAAGGACTTACAAAATCATGGAAGAGGGGCGGAGGAAATTGCCATATGCCAGGGACGTAAGTCCTCCCAAGAGAGTATGTCAGAGTGTCAGAGAAGATCTATCTGCCAATACAAGAGACCTTTAAGCCTAGCAATATGCCGCTGAACATTATAAGCGGAATCAAAAAGGAAAGCATTCCGAATGGTCCAGTTGTGCCAACAGCCCCAATATCGAAGAAAATGAAACAAGATCTTCATATGTGGCTGTGTCGATGTGGGATATTTGGGCTGCGCAAAAACCCAATCAAACGGGCGTAGCGAGAAACCAACCACCGCTCGCCAGACGGCTGACAAGAATGACCAAATTTTCTGAGCAAGGGGGCAAGACATAAAACGATGACGGGCGGATTCCACAGTGGTGGTGCAAAAGAAACAGTTGCCATTGGAGATTCGACACTTGGAAAGAGCTGAAGCAAGCGGAAGACCACCAATCATCACCCTCCAAAGAAAGACCTTATATTTGAATGGTGTCTTATTTAACCAACCCCCCATCACAGTTACCCTCCACCATGACTGGGATTTATGCAATCCCCATAGAGTATTAGCTTTAGTAACCAGCCATTGATGATCTTTAATCAAAAGATGATACACCTGGTTAGCTGAAGCCTTTTCTAAATTCAGACTACCTGCAAAGTCCCAGTCTTGCCAAGGACGATCCGTAGCAAGGGTAGGAAAGGGTTGTCTGCTATGAAGCACCATCAAAAGTTGTTCCCATAAATACCTGTATCCACGAGGGATCCTGAAAAGCCTCCTGGCTGTACAAAACGACATCAACACATTGCGACTGGCAAGGATGGCATCCGCGACCGAAGTTAAGCCCAAACGTGCCATGCGGTTGAATTGTGGTCGAAGCTCATGTTTACCGTCCCACGAAATTAACCGCGAGACTACCAACAGTTCCAATTGAAAAGAATTAGTGGCTAAGCGATCCTCCGCTGGATGCCACTAAGACTTCCGGAGGACCAGTCTCCAGGAACACACCAAATGGACAAGCAGAGATGAGGAAGAACTGGAGAACCGAGAATCGGCATTAAGAACGTGCCACCAAGAACTGCGGATTTGGGTATTACCATGTAGAAGCCCGTGATCCTCAAGAAAATAGCGGGCTATGACGACCCAAGGATGATAATCCGAGCACATGGCGCGAAAAAGAGACCAGCGGAGTGCCAGCATATGAGTTTGGGCATCTAAAATAGCCCCTCCACCCATGCGTTTTGGGGTGTACGCATGCGACCAAGAAATCCAGGAAATACCTACATGCAAGGAATCCTTCTTCCATAACATGAAACGAATAGACTTAGTAAGATCATTCAATGTAGTAGTAGTCCAGGGTAGCAATGGCAAGAAATATGTAAGCATTAGCAACATAATTGTCTAGGCTACTTTGAGGCGAACATGGAAGGGCCAGGCTTGAGACTTCCAATACAGAAACTTAGCCGCCAGTTTCTGTGAAATCCATTGTAGTAGCTGCTTTGGGGGAACATCAACACCCAAAGGGTACCCAAGATGCCTGACAATGGAGCCACGGGGGACAACCATTCCCTGCCAGTCCAGTGACTGCAAATCCGACTCCGTGCAGCTGAGAATGGCCGATTTCAAAGAGTTGATGCGAAGACCAGAAGCCTGACCAAAGAGAGCCCAAACATCTAATGCTTTGTGAAGGTTATCTTTGTCCGCACGCATAATCATAAAACTGTCATCAGCCAAGGATTGATCAATGAAGTGCTATCCAGAGGCAAGCAACAATCCAGCCAACTGAGTAGAAGCTGCCATATGAGATAACATCAAAAGAACCGGATGAGTCGCAAGGGCAAAGAAGAGAGGACTCAAAGGGCACCCCTGTCTGACAGAGCGGGCAAGGACAATTGGCTTGGTAATGCCTCCATTCAACATGACTCGCGAAGACGCTGCAACACTAATAGTGTAGATCAGACGAGACATCCGGGCACCAAAGCCCATAGCAGACATAAGTTCTGCAATGAAAGACCAGTCCAGATAATCAAAAGCCTTTTCCAGGTCCAATTGAACCAGTACGACCTCTTGATTTGAATGCCTTGCATAATCAATCGCCAGTTGCGCATTTAATACATTGTGCAAAATGTTTCCGCCCTTAATGAAACCGTATTGGAGAGGATGCATAATGGCAGGAAGATGCTTATGGAGGTGATTCGCCATAACTTTGGAAAAGATTTTATACATAGAACCCATCAAAGAAATTGGGTGCCACTGTTTCAACATGGATGGCGAAGGAACTTTTGGAAGCAGTTTAATAAGACCTTCTTTCCAAGAGGAAGGCATGATCCCCGTTTCCCATACCCGCTGAAATAAAGCCGTCAAAGGTTTCGCGAGTTGGGTGGCAAAAAACTCAAAGAACTCATTGGTGAGACCATCCCAACCAAGACTTTTATCCTTGGGCAAATGTAACAGAACATCCATAACCTCCGACTCACAAATATCTGCCTCCAGAGTAGATTGCATGTCCCGAGGAACCTGATTGCGGACCAAATCATAAAAAACTGAACGAGCATGAGCAATTTGGCCTAAAGGAGGAGAAGTAGAACCAAGAAGGTCGAGGAAATAATTTCTACACATATTCACAATCGTCTGCGGATCAAGAACCATTTGACCTTCTGCATCCTGAAGCCTAGTCATATTCTCTCGAGCAGGAGAGGCATGGAGAGCTTGAAAGAACTTATGGGTCTGACACGCACTATCTTGCAAAGTCTCCGTCAGATGTTGCAATTTGACCTGCTGATAAGATTTCAACTGAAACTCTTTAATAAGATCAGCCAGACGCGTTGCCAGTGACAGCAGAAATGCATCATCTAGAGTGTCCACCAGCAAAGAACGAACCAAAGCCGACAGTTCCTCCGCTGCCTGTTGGGGCCACCGACAAAGAGAGGCATGATGGATCCCATACTGCCGAGCAACCCGCTGCACATTAGAGAGCAATTGTTCAAACAAAGCAATGCCCTGAGATGAGAAATCCAATAAGAATCCATCAATCAATTGCTGCATATAGCCCTGAAAGATTCCATGCTTCAAATAAGACGAGTTGAAACGCAAAGGGAGTCTATCCAGAAATTGCTTGAAAGGTGCAATGGGTTGTGCAAGGAGCTCAAGCTGCAAAGGAAAATGATCCGACAAGGCATATTGTTGTAACACTTTCATTTTGAGCATCTCAAGAAGGAAATCATCATCCTGCATGATGTATATGCGGTCTAACCGCGACCATGTTGTGGTATACTGGGCAGAATGGAAGGTAAACCCTGTAGAAGAAGAATGCAGCCAAGACCAGAGATCTTGCTTAAGAACCGCAAAAGCCAACTCCTGCCACATACGTCTTTCCGACGCATCCATTACCGAATGCTCTGATGTGGACTGTGAAGAATCAACACACATATTAAAACCCCCCATCAAAAAACCCCGTCTGCCAAGGGACAAGGAAGTCTGCAAGGTATGCCAAAGCTTCCGACGAGATAAGGGATCATTCGGAGCATAGAGGCCAAGTAACCATAAGATCTCTCCTTCGAATAAAATTTCGATTACCACAAAGCGGCCATGTACATCATTCTTGATAGAACCGGCTGATATTTTTCATGTACAATCATAAGCACACCAGAATACTGCCTGGCATGTGTCCCTGCATAGAACAAATGAAAGCCATGGCAATCCACAACGTTACCTGCTTCACCGTGACTCTTGTGCTCAACAGCACACAAGACATCCCACTGATTCTCATGCAATATTGTCCACATGGCATGTTGCTTGTGGCAAGAACAAATTCCTCGCACATTCCACGTGGCTATCTTCATGTGGATTCAAAAGAAAATCAGGTACAAGGCACAGCTTGCCTCGATATGACCTTTTCTACGAGAATGTCTAGGACACCCTCATCCAAGACATCAGCTAATACGGCAAAAGAGTTCTGACGACCACATTTGGAAGTAGATATCTTTCTTATCTCTCTCTCTCTCTCTCTCTCTCTCTCTCTCTCTCTCTCTCTCTCTCTCTCTCTCTCTCTCTCTCTCCCGCAGAAGACACTGGTCGAAGATACAAGGGATTCTACGCCACCATCGGAGGGCCCTACCCCGCCGCTTTAGCCTCTCCATGCTAGACCAACCCATGCGGGACATCCTAGGATGAACACCCCAGGAGCAGTTCCACACCGCACTGGGAGTACCTCTAGATTGTATCTAGTCCAGATATCATTTTGTACCTACTCAATTTAGTTCAACATAGCATAAATGTTAGCTTCACTGGGACTTTTGAAATCTCCCAGACATTTGTATGCAACATTTTGGTCTCATAGGCCAACTTGGCCTGTTGTAGACATTAATATAACTCTCTCTCTCTCTCTCTCTCTCTCTCTCTCTCTCTCTCTCTCTCTCTCTCTCTGATAGACTATTACAAAGGCTGCACACACTAGGAATCCCATCAAACATGATTTTGGGCATTTATGCACTGTATGAGAGGGCGATAGGCTGAGTCAAATACCCAAGACTTTCAAACATCATCTCTAGCACCATTGGAGTGAAGCAAGATTATCCTCTCTCCCCAAGTGCCCACACTCTTTGGTCTCTACATCGATGAGATAGAAGATCACAGCACACAAGGAGGAAATGATGGGGTAGAGATAGTAGGTACACTTGTCTCCATTATGCTTTATGCTCACGATATTGTTCTGGTTTCTAAATCGCAGGGAGGTCTATACCAACATCTCCATGCCCTTCATGACTTGCCGCAAGATTCACTTCCACGAACCTCGCACACGGAAATGGCTATTTGGCACACTGCCATGATATATGGTGCACCTATTGGAACCCTAATTGTCACTAGGTGGTGATACTTTTTGCAGTTGCTTTTCTTATTGACTTATATAAATACTTTATTTTCTTTTATTTAGTTGTTGTTGCCTTTTACCCCTAGAGTTCTCTTGGATTAAGCCAGGATCTTTGCATGGCCAGAAGAGGCAACCATTGGGACAATTTGGACTAATGGTTTGTCTGAGCCTTAGGACCGTTTTCATATTGAATGGGCACTGAAGAATAAAATGCCAGTGGTTTGGAACTATGTGCTTAGCCACTGGAGATGGTGCAGTCTGGCCAAGACAGAAGATGCACATGTCAGAATGCTCACGGAATAAAAGTCGCCGTAACTAAGCCACATTACACTTTTTGATGTGGTTGCAATGATAAAAGTTGCTTAGAACAACTTGAGGAATGCAGGGGTCACCATCCCTAAAATTTAGGGAGTTACTATTTTTGGACCCCAGAATCTGTTCGTGTCATTATCTTTGTTTTTGCACGAGGATAAATTCTTTGGTCTGTACCAAGGTCAAATTTTGCACCAATCATGGAAAATTTTAGACCGGAAGGTTTAAACGGGAAAATTGTTACATGTATGCCATGTGGCACAAATTCCCAAAAGAGAGAGAGCATTTTTAAAAAAACGTAATAGGCATGAAAGGCAGATCTGAGAATGAAGTTTTGAGGAGCTGAGGGCAGATTGCTGCAAGTTCATCAGCTATGGAGAGTACTTCTTCGTCTCTGACTCATGTACAGAGGTAGAGCTTGCTCCCTCTGGTCAACTCTCTCTCTATTCTCAGAGGAAATGCCCTCCATGATGGGCCAATTCCATCGAAGGTACAGTTCTGTGTTTTTTTGCACTTCTATTGAGGCAAGAGCCTCACTGTTCAAGTTCAGGAGCAACTATTGGCTTCTCCAATGCAAGAACTAAAGAAAGTAATGACCATGCCGCAAAGGAACAAGGTTTTTCAGCTCTGATTTAGTATTGTTTGTGGGACTGTTTTACTACTGGAATGATGCTAGGTAAAAGGAATGTTGTTCTGGATATGATGGATAGTAAGAACAGTAAATACAGAGTTCTGCAGACTGCAATTCTGCGCATGAATTATTGACTTATGGTCATACAAAATGCTTTCTTTAAAGGGATGTTGTTCTGGATATGTTGGACAGTAAAAAACAGTGAATACAGAGTTCTGCAAACTACAATTCTACACATGAATTATTGAGTTATAACTTATGGTCACAGAAAATACTTTCCTAAAAGGGATGTTGTTCAGTAAATACAGGGTTCTGCAGACTACAATTCTGCACATGAATCATTGAGTTATGGTCACAGAATATGCTTTCCTAAAAGAGATGTTGTTCTAGATATACTGGACAGTAAGAACAGTAAATACAAAGTTCTGCAGACTGCAATTCTACACATGAATCATTGAGTTATGGTCGCAGAAAATGCTTTCCTAAAAGAAATGTTGTTTTGGTCATGTTGTACTGTCCTTATGCAGCTGGGATTTACTCAGAAAAGATGAAAACCAACTGCTCACAGGTTATGTATTTTGAAACGTTTCATTTTTTGTAACTTTCCATCTTTTAATTGATAAAGAAATATCGAGAGGGGCGCCAGTCTTCAAGGCCAATCTGGTGTTGAGCGAGGGAGTGATGTCTTTGTTTGTTTGTGTGTGTGTGAGAAAAGACCAGGTGTTAATCGAAGGAACTACTGCTTTATGTGAGTCACAGACCGGTTTCACTAAGCCTGGCTACATACCTATGGACACAAATCGAGAGACCATTCTCATCATTACACTCCGGTTATTGTTAATGTTTTCTCTATGTGCTTTCTTTACTGCTTTGAACTCGAGCAAACCTTGTGAGTCAGTATTTTTGGCATCCTTTTCTCCCTACAAATCCCTTGTTTTCTTCATCTTCTCTATATGTCCCTCATCATGGCTCCTCCAACATCTCCTTCTAATGGCCAGCATACAAACATTATTTACTCATCTACAAGCGTTATGTTGGAGACTTGCTATGTTTAGCTTCAGGTTTCTGTGAGGATACCATCTCTTGGAGCTTTAGATATTCCAATTTCAGAGAGGGATGCCATACAACAAAAGAAGTCGCAGTGCTATTATTGTGGCACGAAGGGACACCTCTGGAAGGACTACAAGACATTAGCAGCTTTAGGGCAAGAGCAAAAGCGGACAGTGACAAAGGGTGACGACTCTCTCGACAAGTCTTTCTCATCTCTAGGTCTAGGTTTAGGCTCCAGCTATGTGGCCTTGACGATTAGCTCCATGGGCCTCTCTTCCAAATTGCTAGTACAAATGATGTGGTCATCCCTCACAATCCTCCAATGCTAAAAAGGGAGTGTGAGAGGGTGGTGAGATGGGGTCGAAGAGCCTCATCTATACAAGTATAAAGGTGCACAGGTTCCTGAGAGGGGTTTTCCTAACGTTGTCGAGTGTTTTTCTGAAAATGCAAAACCCCTAGTCAAATTGTAGTTAGGTTTGGTTTTTGTTAGCTTAGCTACTTGTGTGACAATTTATTTTTGTCATTTCGTAATTGGATTTCTTGTGTTTGTTTAGCTTAGGATTTGTTTCTGTCATTTTGTTTGATTTGTTGAGTGTGAAACTTGATAGCCTTGGTCGAGCTTGGTATTTTTTTGGACAGGTTGAAGCTGGAGTTTGCTAGTAGCTGCCAAACATTGTGGAACAAGGTTTGTTTTCTTGCTGAGACTCTTGCACATCACAGGGATTATGGGTTCACGAGCACTTCACGTTGCACTTATTTGATGCACTACACTTGAGGTCGTCTCCTGATTTTCTCAAATACTTCCATGCCATGGGTTGGGATTATGCACGTTTTACATCATCGTTGAGCACTTGCATGACATGAGGCCTGCTACAGCTATATGCAATAAATCTTAGTTGCACGCGCACACGAGAGAGCACCTTCATTAAGTACGCACATTTCTTGCACGCATGATATTAGGGATATTCATCACAAAGTTAGGAACCTCTGGATGAGTGGGAAAGGTGGTTGGGTGAGTTAGAGGGCCGTAAAGGGCGCTGCCAATTGTGAGATGGGTTGTTCTTATTTGGTCAACATCTTGAGGACCATCATTTCTAGAGAGATTGTGAGATTTTGGATGGGTGGAGTGGAGCATGATATATTTTCTTGTTGAGAGTTGAGAGGTGAGGATAAGCAAACTTAAAATTAACAAGAAACTATGTTTGCATTTTGCATGACGCATGATTATATGTAGATAGGCTAGGCACAATTTCTTCAATGTATACATTATTATTGTGAACATTGATTGATTGGTTGCATACCACGATCCAACATTGCATATTTTTATTTTACATCGTCAATGAGTATTTCTTAAAGAAAAAGAGGACATGTGTGCTGAAAGTGTATGCAATTACAAGAACAATAGGCCAAGAAAGGAAATAAGTTGTCCAAGATAAAAGATGAAAAAAAATAATGTGATTTATGAAAATTGATATTTTTGCCTATTTTTATGGATTTTTGAAATTCTACCCGCATTGACTTTTCGACCAAATGCATTCTGATCGTTTTGAGTACACAAACAACTACATTCGAAGTTCATATGACGAAGTTATGATCCAAACAAGTTGTAAACATGCATAGTGCAGAAAAACGAAAATAGTAAAAAGCAGTAGAAAAGCAAAAGCCAAAAGCTAAAAGTAAAAAGCCTAATGTATGTGAGAGAACCTGTGAAAACTATATAAGGATGAGGAAAAGAAGAGCAAAGCGCCTTGGCCCTTCCCCCTCAATTTCAATTGTATCTTGTAAGTGAGGAGAGAAGTCGCATGCTCCTGAGTATACTCTTGATGTGCTAACTTGTGAAGTCGGAGAATTTGAATGTTGAAGTGTTGAGTGACGGCCCAAGGTTATCAAGGTATGAAGTTTCCATAATGTTGGATTTGTCTTCAAAGTTTGTGTTGATTTTTGTGCGAAGTATTGGTATTTTCAAAATTTGTGTTTAAGTAATGCTCTACCCGAATTTGGGTTTTAGTTGTCTAAGCTACAAGAGGCATTGTGTGTTGTTTGGTTTTGTGTGTGGTTCGTGTGGTGTTTGTCGAAACATGTAAATTTTTTGTGTTGTGTTGTACATCCGACAAAGTTACTTTCCCCAACCGGCACTCCTTAATGCCTCGTTATCGGGTTGTGAGTGAGGCCTACTCTCAATCACCGCTCACATAACAACGCATCAATTGAAGTCTAGCACGTTCAAACCCTGGAGGTGGGATTGGCATCCAGGTTCATGATGAGTTGGTTCTTTGGCAAAGAGCAGGTTTGGCTCCTAGTTTAAGCTCACATGAGGGGACACTTTGGCGGTTTGGCCAAAGGCGAGGAATCCATGGTCACATATGTTCAGGGGCATTTTTGACAAGCTAGTCTTGTATGCTACTGCAATACATTCTTGACAAATATTCAAAGCCACTATGATTCTTCTCTATTTTCGAGAGCTGGTACAATCGACATCGACATCAGGTTCTTTTTGAGGCACCTTGGTGGAGACTTGCGCACCCACTACTTGGGCATCCATGGTTCTACTCGGGTGGTCCTTGTTGTATATACTATGATGAAACATTCTCATTGTATGTTGTATTGTATCAAATCAACCACAATTTGAGAGAGAGTGTTAGCAAATATGTCAGTTCATGTTTGAGACTGTGCATGTGATTCAGTGGGCTAGGGCACTAGTATATTTCCTAGATTATTTAGGTATTTTATCTAACATTTTATGATGGCTATTTTAGAATTTTGTGCAAGCTGACCTGCTACCATTTATGGCATTGTTTTTGTTTATTTATTTCACGCACTACACACTAGCATTCATCATTCGATAGGTTCTTGTGGAGGGAGAGGAGCACATGTTAGTTCCTTCATAGCTAATGACTCACATTGGTTCTATACTGTCTCATATCTTGGTATATGGATTCCATTTCCCGAGTATCTCTTTGCTTCTGATTTCTTTGTGCAATGTTTCTCTCTTGTGTTCAACAATCTATTACAACAATTTTCCACACTTCCATCACTGCATCCACTTTGAATAGATATGCACCCAGATCAACTACCTAGGAGGGCCTTCAAGGCCTGTAGGCAGCTAGCTCAAGCAAGATAGGAGACTTCATGGTATGCACAGGTCAAGCAACGGCTTACAAGGTGTGGGATCGACATAGACCATCTTTCCCCCTTCCAGTATGATCCGGTAGAATCCTCCTTCATACACCTCTCCCACACAAAGAGAAACTTGATCATGCGACAGGACCTCTACCAATTGTACATACAGCATATATGGCTATCACCCAAGCAGCCTCTTCTCCCCAAAGATGTCTTACTACAAAGACCACTTCATGAAGACTACCGTGATGGCTTCACTGAGAGACATGGATACCTAAATGTATACATGCCACATGAGAGGCAGGTAGCCATTGGCCAACTTAGGGTATCCTCTCACCAACTCGAGATCGAGACCGAGAGAGCAGCCCATATCCCTAGAGTTGAGCGGATCTACAAAGTATGCCAACAAGAGGTAGAGAGTGAGGAGCACTACATCTGCAAATGCAGAGCCTATAGCACAATCCAAGCTAGATACCCCACACTATTTGGAGCAGGCACCTCACTTGGACTAGTTATGGAGTCCCCACACCGGCACCACTTGGGCAAGTTTCTAGTTGAGATTCAAAGGCTCCGCATGTCACTACTACAATCTCGCACTACATAGAGAGGGAAGCGTGAAACTAGCCTTCCTCCTCAGATAGGGTGGTAAATAACTTGATTAAGCACTATTTACAGCAATTAACAAATTCACAAAACTCAAATGCACACTTTACCAGATAACCTTGGACATTGGACTGTGAGAGTGTGCAAAGGAAAAAGAAACACAAACACGGAGGAGAGACAGAGAGAAAGCAGAGAATGAAGGAAGAAGATCTGCACTGACTGAAATGGATGCTGAATACTCTGAAATGGACTGATCAGTCCCTGCACGCAGCCCGGAGCATCAATGAGGGCACCAGATCAGGCTGGGAACAAGGGCAGAACCGATGCCGGAGTGGGAGAGGAGAGAGAATGCGCTGAATCTGAAGGACAGAATGAAGGACTGATGGGGGGCCCTGCTATAAATAGTCCCCCAGCCCTAAAACTGGTCGCCAGCCCTAAAACTAAAACTGGCCGACTGGCCCTAAACTGGCCGACTGGCACAAAAAACAGCCAATAAAGGCTGACTGCCACCCGAGAAGGGAATGCACACAAAAATCAGCAACACATAAACTGACAGAGCTCCTTTGTCTCCTGCCAGACTCTGACAGGAGCTCACAACCAGGAGATGACAGAGGCTAACACCCCCTCTCACATCCTGGGAGGGTCTGAAGACCTAACAACCGCATGTGATGAAGCAAAGACGCCTGAGGCAAAGGCTTCGTGAAGAGATCAGCCGCATTGTCCGCCGTGGGACAATAGGCCACCGCCAGCTCTGAATCCACGATCCGCTCTCGAGCATAGTGATATTGAACCTCAATGTGCTTCGTGTGAGCATGAAACACCGGGTTCTTGGCCAGAGCAAGGGCACTCTGGTTGTCCACGCACAGCTCCATAGGTCCTGTCTGGGAAAAGCCAATCTCCGCCATCAAGCGACGAAGCCAAACTGCCTCCATAGTGGTCGAACATAAGGCCCGATATTCAGCCTCTGTAGAAGAAAGTGCCACAGTAGGCTGCTTCTTGCTGCTCCAAGAGACAGCACCGGATCCAAGGGTGAAAGCATAACCGGTAGTGGATCGTCTCGAACCCACATCACCTGCCCAATCAGAATCACTCCATCCAAAAAGAGTAATCCCATCTCCATACATGATCCCGTAGAATCGAGTCCCTTGTAAATACCGAAGAACACGCAAGAGAATCACTCCATCCAAAAAGAGTAATCCCATCTCCATACATGATCCCGTAGGATCGAGTCCCTTGTAAATACCGAAGAACACGCAAGGCTGCCCTCCAGTGATTCTGTGTAGGAGTCTTCATAAAAGAAGACAACAAAGCCACCACAAAAGAGATATCCGGCCTAGTGTGAATAAGCCAGATAAGAGAGCCAACAAGGCACCGGTAACGAGTGAGATCTGTAAGGGGGACTCCATCTGCCAAAATTTTGGACTCAGGGTCCATGGGGCATGAAATAGGCCGACTCTCGGCCACACCAAACTCCGAAAGAAGCTCGGAGATGTACCTGTGCTGCGAGATAAAAATGCCCTGTGCCATCTGATAGATCTCCAGACCAAGAAAGAAGTGAAGGATCCCTAGATCCGTCATGTCAAACTCCTGCCGTAGAATAGCCCGAGTATGCTCCACCTGCTGAGTGTCGCTCCCTGTAATAATAAGATCATCTACATACAAGATAAGCAAAACATAGAGAGAACCCACAACCCTAAAGTAGAGGTTGGGGTCATGATCGGAGCGCTGAAAATCACTCTGTAGAAAGAAGCGGTCAATCCGCTGGTATCAAGCACGAGGAGCCTGCTTCAGGCCATAAAGGGCCTTCCGCAGCCTATAGACATGATCCTCCTTCCCCTACACAAGAAAACCAGGAGGCTGTGAAACATAGATCTCCTCCTCAAGGATGCCATTCAGAAAGGCTGACTTGACGTCCATCTGATAAACAGGCCAACGGTGGTGAGCTGCAAGAGCCAAAATAACTCGAATGGTAGACATCCGAGCTGTAGGAGCAAAAGTCTCAAAGTAGTCCAAACCTGCTCTCTGTGCAAAACCCTTGGCAACAAGCCTAGCTTTGTGCTTGTCCAAGGAGCCATCTGCAAGATACTTGGTCTTAAAGACCCATTTCACACCTATCACCTTCCGTTTCTTGGGACGCGGTACAAGCTCCCAAGTATGGTTCCGCTCGATGGAATCGAGCTCTGCCTGCATAGCCTGTCTCCAAATATCCTATGCAAGAGCCTCCTCCACTGTGGAAGGCTCTGAATCCTCAAGAATCTGAGACATAAGAGCATAGTTCACACACAGTGAACTATCCCGATGGGCCTGTAAGCGGGCGGATCTGTGTGGACCTGTAGAAAAAGCAGGAAAGTGAGTGACACCCGAACCCTGCATAAGCCGGCGATACCACAAAGGAATCCTAAGAGACTCCTCTTGCTGCGAGGGAGACCGAGTAGTCTCCGGAACCTGTAAGGCACCTGTCTCTAAGAGGGGCTCCCCCTCACCAAGGGAAGGTAGATCCTCCTCATCTGAAGAAGGCTCCCCATCAAATGGCGGTGGCTCCCTAGAAGACTCCGGATGGGAGACTGAAGGGTGGAAGAACTCGAAGAAGAAGGAGTCGTATCCGCCAAAGGGGGAGGGGAAGCCGAAGTAGGAGGAATGGGAGGGGGAGGAGTCGATGAAGAAGGAGGGGTGCTAAGAGGTATCTTGGAAGGAAGAAAAGGGAGAGAAGGTGGGGGGAGGGGGGTCCGTCGATGTTGAAGAAGCACCGGTAATAGAACCATCAATCGGATCGTCGGAGGCCGAAGCCTCATCAAAGATCACATCCTTGCTCACCTCAATCTTCCGTGTCGTCGGGTCGTAGAGCCGATATCCCTTCGTGGTCGTGCTATAGCCCACGAAGATAAGCTGGCGCGACTTAGAGTCGAGCTTCATCTTCCTCTTCTTCTTGTCCATATGGACAAAAGCATCACAGCCAAAGATGCGAAAGTGGGACACGGAAGGCTTCCTCCCAAAGAAAGCCTCATAGGGAGTCATGTCCTGTAATGCCGAAGTCGGAGAGCGGTTGCGAATATGCACTGTTGTAGCCACCGCCTCACCCCAAAGGAAATGAGAAAGACTCCTATGCTCCAGCATAGATCGGGCCATCTCCACCATGGTCCGATTCGCACGCTCCACCACACCATTCTCAGATGGAGTGTTCGGATGGGAATACTCCACCTGAATGCCGTGATCCCTGCAAAACTGAGAGAAAAGGTGAGAAGTAAACTCCCCACCGTGATCAGCTCGTACACCACGAACGTTGGAAGTTGTTTGTGTCTCCACAAACACCTTCCACTCGCAGAAACGGGAGTACACCTCACTTTTGTACTCCAAGAAATAAGGCCACACATAACGACTGAAGTCGTCCACAATAAGCATCAAATACTTGGCCTTCCCAAGGAAGGCCATGCCCATAGGTCCGCAAAGGTCGGTGTGAACCAACTCAAGTGGAGCAGTAGCCCTGCTAGAAGCAACCTATGGGTGAAGCTGCCGATGAAAGGCCCTCCACCATCTTCCTCCGTGAAGCCCGCCGAATAGAATCAAGGTTCAAATGACCATAACGAGCATGCCAAAGCAGCCCAAGCTCGTGAGAAGCCCTCGCAGCCAAGGCTGTGAGCTTATAAAGCCCACCCTCCTGTGGACCTGTCCAAAGAGCATCACCTGGAGAAGCATCCTCCACTGTGACTGCATCCTGTGTGAAAATGACTCGGGTACCTAGCTGAGTAAGACCATGCACAGACAATAGGCTAAAGCCCAAATCAGGTACATAAAGAACTTTGGCGGAAGAAGACCTCCTGTCAGAAAACATAGATAGCGTCCCCACGCCTCGAACAGGAACTGTAGAATTGTCACCAATGGTGATGGTGCCCCCTCTGGAACGAAGATCCTGAAGCCAATCCTGTCTAAAGGTCATATGAGAAGATGCTCTGCTGTCCACGAGCCAAGGCTTCTCCTCAGTGGTAGAAGCTAGGGTTGTATCCTCCTCAACAAAGACATGCACAAACGCAAACTCTGTCGTGGCTGGGGCCGCCTTGGAGTCCTTCTCCTTAGGCTTCAAATGGGGGTACTTCTGCCAACACTCCTCCTCGGGATGAGTGCCCTTCCCACAGTGTGGGCACTTGGGCTTCTTCTCCTTCGCATCCTTCTTGGCCTCCTCCTTCTTATCCTTGGCCTTCTCCTTCTGCTGCTTCTTCTTCTTGCCGCCACCTATACCTGCAGTAAAAGCCTTGGTGGAGCCACTAGCTCCCACCTCTCTGAGTCGTTCGTCATGCTTCAAGACAAGCGGGGAAAGTTCCTCCCATAGGAGTTTCTCACGGGTCCTCGAGGTGATGAGGCTGGTGTAGAAGACATCATATCGGGGTGATGGCAGCTGAGTCAAGAGAATCATCGCCATATCCTCGGACGATATCACACGACCAAGAGAGGCTAGCTCGCCTCGCATGTCCTCCATCTTCGTGATGTGCTCCTTCATAGAAAAAGAATCATCAAGACTGAGCATCCGCAACTTCTTCTCCAAAGAAATCTTGTGGGCAAACGTCTTATGCTGATACAAAGACGCAAGCTTCTTCCACACTTCCGCCGCAGTCTTTAACCTATGAACATGTACAAGAATCGAGTCATGAAGACTCATAAAAAGAAAGGAACGGGCTCAAGAGTTGAGCATATCCCACAAGGCTGCACGGTCCATAGAGGCTCCATCTGACGAATCCACGGGGCGACAATCGATGGGTGAAGAAACAAGCTACCATAGGTCGAATGTATCGAATATGCACTCCACCTTCCATGACCAGAGGGAGTAGTTGGAACCATCCAACTTATCTTCCTTCGGAAAGGAAGGGAGAATAGGCACCTGGATAGAGGGAATCAAGGAAGGCATTCGAACATCTGAAGCAGTCTTCACGGATGGAACGTTCACAGTAGAGGGAACCCTCTGAGATGCATGGACTGAAGAGGGACGTGTGCGAGGAGTCTCCTCCCGTCGTCGAAACGGCTGATAATCCCGTCTCCGCTCGGAGGAATGATGAGAGAGAAGCTCATCCTTTGAGTCGTCAAAGCCTGAAAACTGGCAAGACATCTTCCAATCTGCAAAACACCAAACACCAAAGAAAACTTTGCCGATGCTGAAGAATGACCAGCAGTATGGTCACCAATCACCAAAACGCAGGCTAGGGAGGCCTAGTGACACCTGGAGCTGCAAAACGCAAGGTTGTCTGAGGAATATCACCAAGACAGAAGCCGCCAGCACCAAAATGCAGCCTGGGAATAGGTCACCAGCAGGAAAAGAGCCGCCTAGAGATGGAACGACAGCCAGAACAGCAAGGTGCAGGCTGGAGGAGTATCGCCCAGCTGTGGGAGTGGCCGCCCTGACTGAAAACGCAAGCAGGAAGTGGTCGTTGATGACGTGGCAGCCTCTGGAGGGGGGGCGCCTGCAGCAAACGCAAGGATGGTGACCTCCAGGAAGGGCCGCCTTGGCTGTTGGAGATGAGGCGGCAACAGCAAAAGAGTGGTGTGGTGTCTCTCCAATCGATGAAGACCTCCGTGCTCTCAGTTAGGCAATGATACCATGTGAGAGTGCGCAACGGAAGAAGAAACGCGAACACGGAGGAGAGACAGAGAGAAAGCAGAGAATGAAGAAAGAAGATCTGCACTGACTGAAATGGATGCCGAATACTCTGAAATGGACTGATCAGTCCCTGCACGCAGCCCGGAGCGTCAGTGAAGGCACCAAATCAGGCTGGGAACAAGGGCAGAACCGATGCTGAAGTGGGAGAGGAGAGAGAGTGTGCTGAATCTGAAGGACAGAATGGACTGATGGGGGGGGGCTGCTATAAATAGTCCCCCAGCCCTAAAACTGGCCGCCAGCCCTAAAACTGGCTGACTGGCCCAAAAGCTGGCCGACTGGCACAAAAAACAGCCAATAAAGGCTGACTGCCACCCGAGAAGGGAATGCACACAAAAATCAGCAACACATAAACTGAAAGAGCTCCTCTTGTCTCTTGCCAGACTCTGACAGGAGCTCACAACCAAGAGATGACAGACTGAAATAGAGCACGCTAACATGGACACCCTGTTGGCCCCAAAACTGGCGCCCCTTTCGGTATTTATTCAACTTAATTGAAGAAGAAGTTGATGTACAATGGGATTCTCCCAATCCCTTTTGGTATTCCAACTTCCCTTGCTGTCCAAAATGACCAGCAAGTCTTCAATTTGATTTGCCCCTTGATTCAGGCAGTCAATTGGCCTTCACCTGCTTTGATGGAGATGGAAAATGCCCCAAATTCATTGATTTGCCCGTCCCTCCACCTGAATTTGACTGAAAACAGCTTCAGTTCTATTGAATGCAAGTCTTGGAGCTTTCAATTTCTGGTACGCTTCCCAAGGTTGCTGCTAAACCCTAATTTATGCTACAGATTAGGGTTTACCACAGAGAAATCTGAAATTTCTCAGCCTCTAGTGAACTCAATGCTGTAATCTTCAAAGCAAGGCTGTAGAAAGGTTGGAGATGAGAGAGAATGCTGAGGAGAGAGGAAATTCAAACTTTCTTCATGAAGAACTGAAGAAGGTCTGTCATTTACTGCTACTACCCTATCTCAATAGCTTGTAGATGCAAAGAACTAAAGAGAATCGGTCATTTACTACCGTTGCCCTATCTCAACACCTTATAGATGCTGTCATCTATTGTTGATTGGTCTTCTCCTACCTCTAGCTACCTCAGAAGGTCCTCCAATGGCTGCAAATCAAACCAACAATATCTCCTCCCTCTCTCTTGCAGGCTAAATACACTAAAATCCGTCTCTCCAGCCTCTAAAGACGTTTTTCAGTCTTGAATGGGCATTTTTTACAAGTGGCAACGTTACCAAATGATTTTCCAGCATTGTTCATAATTAAATATTAATTTTCAGTCTTTAAATACTGAAAATTAATATAATAATTATTTCAATTCCTTGAAAAAAAATCTGACTAGACAATAATTAAATTGGCTAGGCAACTTCCATTCCCGAGTGTCTCTGCGTCATCTTTGACCATCAGATTGGCGTTAAGTACCATTAAACGCCACTTCTCTAGTATCACCAATTTATACTTATGGCCAAATGAATGACCTAGACCAACAACTGGCACCAAATACCACCAAGTACTTGTGCGGCATAACTTATAGCAACTTTTACCTTTAACATCCCGTGATTTCCTCGGGTCTACTCTAACCCGAGTTACATCTCACATATGCAACATTCACTTAACCATATGGTTAAAAATTAATCCACATGTTGAGTGAGGTTTCAAAAAATACATGTCCTCATGACAGAGCGTCAATCACAGCTTACCAATTTCTTCTAGACAGCAACCACCCACACGGCACCTACATAGAGAGGGGTGACAATCCAAAGAGCTGAGGAGATCAAAGCAACATGCGGCCCATGGATACAGAAATACCACACACAAATACCACATCAAAGAGCAATGAGGGAGATTGGCCAGTGACATGAACAACAGTCGATAGAGCTAAGGGCCCAACCCAAACGTTACCCTTATACTATTTCATCTAGAATGTATGGCATACTCTAACCACCAATTCTAACTAGGTGGAACTAGATATAGGAGTATCATTTAGCCACACAACTAGACATGTACTATCTCATCCTCCCCTTTGTATCCCTATACAAGCACTATTTGACCTTGTATACCACCCTAGCTTCTTTTACAGTATTTCACTTTCAACACGTCACAATTTGATATCCAGTGACGATCAACATTGTACATGATTTTGTCTCATAGGCTGATTTTGGCCTCAAAAGACATTAATCTATCTCTCTCGGCACCTTTCTGGGCATAAGACAGGGTGTTGAAAAACCCATTCATTAAGTTCATTTCTTTTTCTTAATTCCTTCTGGTTTCATACTTAACGCACCAAAAGGGCCAATGTAATGTCCTCATTACACATCTCACCTTAATAAACAATGTGCATGTACATTCTATTAAAATAAAGCAAGATACAAAGCCATCCTTTTCAAAAACAAGTCATTTTATGTTGAAAAAGTAAATCATTATGAAAAATTATCACATTTACACACCTGCACTTCATTAAACATATGCGTGCTTAGAAAAATTAAATCGTAACATTTAAATATGATAAAGGCTACACAATTTAAACTAGTGCTACCATATTCCAATAATAAGAATAATTGTTATGATAAATGAGGTATTATATGTCAATCCATAAGTGGAAGTACTTGTGAAACCCTCCCAAGACAAGCTTACTGAAACTATATTTGTAACATAAAACAACAACAAAAACTAGCCTAGTGGATAATCACTTGGTAGTTAAGGGCACTTGAATGACAACACTATCGAGATGGATGACCTCCCAACAAGTTTTTTCCAGTAAGTGGTGGCTTCTCATACACAACCAACAAAGCCTTCGTATCCCATTACCAAGTATGCCAAGGACTATGCCTTGGTCACCACCTTAGTCGTGAGCACTGGAGGGATGCTTCGAGGTGGTGCCTATGCCCCTGCCTGGCCACTATGTGTCTGAGGTTTTCTTTTTTAAATTCGTAAAAGCTTTTATTTTGTGAATCTCCCCTCCCCTCCCCCCCCCCCCCCACCCCCCTCAAGTACTATACAAATAGGAATAGGGCACCTCAAAAATAGAACATCATCAATGACATCAACCAAAATGCTAAAGTCCCCCCTCCTTCTCTCTCGAAGTACTATATAAACAAGAATAGGGGTGCCTCGAAAACAAACATATCGGATTTTTATGCTCAAGGCAATAAGACACACACAACGCGCACTAAGCCCTTGCAAGCAAAAGAAAACTATAAGACCCCACATGGCAATATGCCCTCCTTGATACTACTATAGTATGCTATAGAGAGGCTTCCCCACTCATTTTCGGGTTCAGTGGCTTTCATAGCCTACAGTTCTACAATCCGCTCCTCCAAGAGATAGTGGTTGTTGGGTACCATCTCCTCAACAATTTGCTCCTTCGAGAGACGATGGATGTTTGACGTACGACTAGCAACATTTTCTTTGCCATTAGACACACAGAAGGCCGTGATCCATGAATTTTTAGATTCCCTATCTCTCTCAAAGGGGGATTCCAAGGGGGCTTATATTTCTTCAACTTTCAAGAGGAATCCCATTCATCCAACTTCTGAGGGGGTCCCTACTCATCGTGCGGTTCTTCACAAACCCTATCGACAACCCTTTACCTTCTTGGGGTGGTTGACATCACCATACCATCTTCCCTCCTAATACCCAAGATCTTCAGGTTCTACCTAGTTCTACTGATGACAAATTATACGGCCCTAATTACCTAATCTAGAGTGTTGTTATGAGGCATGGTTTGTGCAAAAGCCGTTATGGTACATTGTATCTAGAGCTTGTGAGCGTCTTGAGCATCCTACTCTTCCGGCTGATTTTGACAAGGACAATTATGAGGTTGTACTCACATGGGATAGTGATGATGTGCATGCATATTTTGCCCTTCTTCGCTACATTTCCAAAGAAGTTCTTCTTCTGATAGTCACTCCCTGCAGGACTTCTCCTGTGATGGACAAAGCTTCAGATGTTGTACAAGGCTCCTTCACCTATGCTTGCTGTCACTCTTTCTGGACAGCTCCAAGGACACTATTTGGTCCTTCTTACTTCATATCACACAGATACATGACCAACTTCGACGCATGCAATCTGCCCTTCTAGAGGCTCATCTTGTGGGGGCTGTGCTCTACAAGCTTCCTCCCAAGTTTGATGGAGTAGCCAATGCTTTGAGGGATCAGACGTCATAGACACCTGTCAGTTTTCTATAAATGTCCTTGATGCTACTTGAGCATGAGACATCTTTGCATTTATAGGGGAGGCTTCCATCACAATCTGATGGTTCCACTGAGGCCTTTACAGTTTCAAAGAGGGGTGACATGAGGAAGAAGTTTAAGGCCTAGTATTATCACTATGGTAAGAAGAGACATTTGCACAAGGATTGCAAAGAGTTAGCGGCTTCAAAGAAGAAGAAGGAGAAGGAGAAGAAGCACGATCAAAACTCCTCTGCTGAGTCATCCTCTTCCTCAAACTCTGACTCGGATCCTCTAGCCAGGGCCAAGGCCAAGGCGCAAACAAGGTCATCTTCTTCAGATTAGGGAAAGGGCTTAGCAATCTCTCCTACTTTCTAGTCCAAGTGATGCGGACCACGGTCATCCCTCACAACTCTCCAATGCCAAAGAGGGAGTGTGAGAGGAAATCTTTTGACTTCCAACCTCCATAGCTCACCTTACTCAAGATTCGTGTTTCTCAACATGGTATCAGAGCCATGGTGAGCTCGGCTTAGCTCAATACACTGCTCTGCCAGCTCAGGTTTAGTAGATGACTTCATCTCTTCACTCCATCTTCACATTACCCTTCTTGGCTGCCATAGCTACCAGCACCCACCTTCAATGGAGGACTTGTATCTTTCTTTCCAAGCAGTATTTGCTTGTGAAGTGAATTGAAGAACTCTTCCTCTACTCCTGGCGCTTCAGGCTAACATCTCACAGTCCAACATTGATACCAATCTACTAGAGCATTGTGCTGCTGTCAAAAGATGACGTACCGGTTGGCAAGGAGGAACATAGAGTGAACTCAGCAAACATGGAGAAGAGAAGAGAAGAGAGAAGAAACTCTGATGAATAGAATGATGAAGTTCCGAATCATGAAATGAATGTGATGCAAGGGAACAAGGGTGCCGTAGCACAAGGAAGATGAAGAAGACAGTCACGAACCACGAACCGCAATGTCCTCCTAAAGGGGTGTGAGGGTAGTGGAGAGACTGGAGAGAAGAGGTGACGAACTGAATGAATCAACCGTGAGGAATGAATGAGAGAGTGGCCTATAAATAGGCACAGTCAGTCTAAGATGGCACCCCTTTTTGGGGCTGCAAACCCTAAAAGCAAACCCTAAACGCAAAACGCAAAAACGCAAAAAAAAAAAAAAAAAAAAAAAAAAAACTGCAGGTAAAGGGTGAAGGGTTTCTCAACACCCCCTCTCAAGCCCAAAAAGGGGAACAAGAGAAGAGTGAGGTGGAGATGGAATGCTACATGCTGAAAAATGCTCATGTAGCAGGTGCCACTTGGACAATGTCCCTCATGGGGAGATTGTTCACTTGCCCAAGCACCCTAGTACAAAGATGATGAAAACATGCAATGCATAAGAGGAATGTCAAACTTTGTGTGGTGTCGAGAACCATAAGGATATGCCCGTACTCGATCTCGAGAGGTGGCTCCATGCTGACCAAGTAACCAAGGCAAGAAGAGAAGAGGAGGAAGAAGATGTAGAGGATCCCTAAGATCCAAGATTTCCACCGGAAACGGAACTTGTAGTAAAGACCAGTAGACAAAGTGAACTGGAGAACCTAAAACACAACCTTGGGAGAGAAGCCACTAGCTCCGTGTATCCATGTTGAAAGGAATATGAAGGCCTCGTCACCAAGTCGCGGCTGAACCTCCGAGGTCCGATCTAGGTGGTACCTGAAAATCCTAGGTATCAATAGAAGAGATGTCTGGTCGAAGACAGCCACCCCAAGAAAGTAGAGGATGGGTGAAGAACATGTGGAGTAGGTTCCCTCTCTGAGGTGGGAGGTGGAAGAGCCCCCACTGAAGTCGAAGAAAAAGGAGATGCCCCCTCTGAGGGCAAAGAAATAACATTCCCCTCTGAAGTAGATAGGGAATCCAAAAACTCATGGATCACGGACTCCGAAATGTTTAATGACGAAGGAAGTGCCGCCGATCATGCTGAAGAAGGTATCTAGGGTGCCGAGGAGCTCCCAAAGGTAGCCTCTCGAACCTAAGTAGTCGAGGGTGGGAAAGGGTGGGGCTTAGAATGGGCAACAGTCGCTGTCTCTTAGTGGAGCAGACTAGGTAGCCGAAGAAGAGGAAGGAGTCGAGCAGCCATTGTCTCTCGAAGGAGCTGACTGACGAGGAGACGGTATCAAACAATCACTGTCTCTCGATGGAGTGGACTGCAAAACCGCGGACCGTGATAGCCACTGTACCTGAAAATAAGTGGGAGAAGACTACCGCTGGCATTGTGACGATCTCTAGGAGATTGTAGCGCCAATCGATCCGCCATGTGCTCGAAAGGACTTAGTTCGCATTGGATGCATCTTATTGTCTTTTGAGCATAGTACTCTGATAGCCGATGTAGAACGATCTCTATGGCCCAGAAAGGAGAGGTGGCACAAGGAGTGCCTGGTGGAAGACGCATATACTCCGAGGGATAGGGAGCAAAGATCGAAGTCGGCAAGCATTGGTGGTATGTCCGATGATGCCACAATAGAAGCACCCAATAGTCTGGTCATCTGTTGGTAAAGAAGCCATGGATACCAGTGTGCCTTGCTGAAGAAGGAAGAGGTCAGTCACCATGAACCACGAACCGCAATGTCCGTCTCAAGGGATGTGAGGGCAGTGTGAAGCACGAACTGCAATGTCCGTCTCAAGGGGTGGGAGGGCAGTGGAAGGGCTGGATGTGAGCTGCCAATGGGAGGAGAATGTGACCAGCGGTAAGAGGTTGCAACCACTAGAAAAACGCATGTGAGGAGAGAGAAAGACTAAAAACGCAGGCAACAGGTGAGAGAAAGACTAAAAACGCAAGCAGGACAGCCTGCAGGAGAGAGAAAGACTAAAAATGCAGGAAAAAAACAACAGCAGTAGTCAATATGCTGAAATCAACTCTGAACAGTGTGTAATAGGCTGGAAATAGGCACCAGACTGTTATAGACAACAATGGCCAGCTTGGACCACAATGTCCTCCGTGTTTGGGGTAGTGGGGAGCAAACTGAAATACCTGAAATCTACAAAAACGAGATTGTTTTCTGAATGGAGAGTGATTAGCAACAACCGTTCTGTTGTAAACAGCTGCAAACTGCGGATGGAAGGCTGAAAACAGGCACCAAACTGTAGATGACAGCAAGGGACAGCTGAGACTGCGATGTCCTCCGCGAAAGGGGTGTGGGCAGCAAGCTGAAAACACCTAAAACCTGCAAAAACGAGATTTTAATGCAGCCGAAGAAGAAGAGAAGTGGTGCCGAACCCGCCATTGGTCTTTGCCTTCACTAGAGTGGAGGATCTTTGCCACTGTTTAAGCAGAGCCGGCTCTGATACCATGTCAAAAGATGACATACCAACAAGATAGTAGGGTTGGGGGGAAGAAACACGGAGTGAACTCGGCAAACATAGAGAAGAAAAGAGAAGAGATAAAAAACTCTAATGAATGGAATGATGAAGTTCTGAATCATGGAATGAATGTGATATAAGGGAACAAGGGTGCCGTAGCACAAGGAAGATGATGAAGACACCCACGAACCATGAACCGCAATGTCCTTCTGAAG
The DNA here is from genome assembly GCF_053477565.2 of Lygodium microphyllum. Lineage (NCBI taxonomy): Eukaryota > Viridiplantae > Streptophyta > Polypodiopsida > Schizaeales > Lygodiaceae > Lygodium > Lygodium microphyllum. The sequence continues at coordinate 25,874,789 of NC_141146.1, read as the reverse complement.
GGGTGTGAGGGTAGTGAAGAGGTGACGGACTGAATGAATCAGCAATGAGAAATGAATAAGAGTGGCCTATAAATAGGCACATTCAGTCTAGGATGGCGCCCCTTTTTGGGGCTGCAAACCCTAAACGCAAACCCTAAATGCAAAATGCAAAATGCAAAAATGCAAAAACGCAAAAACACAAACTGGGATGAAGGGTGAAGGATTTCTCAACACCTCCTTCAGTTCGTTGTCCAGATATGGCCGTTTGGTGGTCATACAACCTATACTGCTCAAACATGTCATGATCAATCCTGCGAGTACAAGACATTTGAAGTCCATCATGTGAGCTCTCTCCCCAATAGACGGTTCATCAAATAATCTACTATAGCTGCTGCTACAAGCAAAAAACCAATCGCCTATGTAAACCCTAAAGTAGGTAGCCATAGCCACTTTCACCAAAGCTCATAAATCACTCTATTTTCTCACTTTTCTCAATTCAACCAACCCACTGCCACTCTGATCTACTGTACCATTGAAGTTTCAGCAAGATTTACACATCAAATCAGCAAGGAGGGGAGGATTCAACATCCATCATCAAAGAATAGTCCCTTTTAACACTAGTTCCACTTGTGTCTCTTGACACGCTTGGGTTCAAGTTTTGTACTAATCTAATTCCAAAGATTTGTTGCTGCTCTTGCCATTCAATATGGGCAAAGATTCACCATCATGCTGCTTCAAAGGAACGGGCTTCCACACATGGCAGACAAGAATAAAACTAATCCCCATGAAGAAAGGTCTATGGTCAATAACTAGTGGACAAGAGAAGAGACCTAGAGATGTTGCTCTTGCAGTAGTATGGCAAAAGAATGATGACAAAGCCCAAGCAATCATCAAGCTTGAGCTTAATGACAATTATATCCACCATGTGGACACATGTGATACATCTCATGCCACTTGGGAACAGTTGGACACATTGTTTGGTACCCAATCTAAATCTTCAAAATATGGATTGTTGATCAAGTGTTTTAGGTTGGATATGAAGGCTAACACATCCCTTGAAACTCACCTTAATCATATGGAAAGTCTGCTAGCTCAACTTGTAAGGATTAACTTAAAAATGAAAGAAGGCATATGCATTGGAGTCTTGCTCAAGAGTTTTTCTCTAGAATTTGGTAATGTCTCCACCACACTAATTAATATGTCAAATCCAAAGCTAGTAGGCATCAAAGCATCACTCCTTCAGGAAGAGAAAAGGCTCAAAGGTAAAGAAGAAGCAAGCACTTCAAAAAAAAAACAAGTGATATATGTTAACAACAAGTACAAAGAAAAGAAAGACATTGTTTGTGACTTTTGCAAAAGAACTAGACACATTGAAAATTTTTCTCATGCCAGGAAAAGATCACAGAAGGCCTACCTTGCAACTATCAAAGAAGAAGAAGAAGAAGAAGGAGAAGGACAAGTCTCATCAGTCCTATTCCCGCTATTCAAACCGACTTTTTTAGAGCATTGTATGTACTTGCCTTAATGTTCTTATCATAAGCCTTATACTCCTCATATAACCTATGCACCACAACCTCTACACACTTAGTGAGGCCCTTAACAATCCTTGGATGTTTTGCCATGTTTGTGATATGTCCACACTTAGCAAGGTTCTACTTATAACAACCTTTGTATACTCAGTGCTTTCACAGTTGTGATTGAGGAGCAGTATTGAGAAATATGCAATCACACCTATACGTGCCTCTTTGTATGAAACAGCTAGGGAAGGAACATGTAGCTCAATCTAGGAAGAGTTGTCTCCCATAGACACAGTGAGAAAAAGTGATGCCATCCTACATTAAAAAATGTACTTGACAATCATTTGAATATAAATACTATTGTACTTTGTACTTTCAATCTTGTCCATGTCTACTCAAGATTGTGTTTATGAGTCCAAGCTAATCTATCTTGGAACCTAATTCACTTGAGTAATAGTCAGTGTGTCTAGTCCATATCAACATGCTTCTGGTCTTTGACTTCCAACCTCCATAGCTAACCTTACTCAAGGTCCATGTTTATCAACATACTCAAGCATAATGCAAGTACAACTGAATGAGAATGAGTGTGGAATGAGTATCTTTTATAGGCTTACAGTAGGTGGTATTGATAGGTGAAAAAATGTGAAAAGAAACCATGGTATTCACCAACTGTGCCTTTAATAAACCATGCATACATAACCTAGTCTAAGGCTTTATTTGCAGTGTGATCCTTTCCCTTCCTATTCATTACAAAGAGGCTATAGAGTAGGTGTGATTACACATTTCTCAACACCCCTCCTCAATCACAACCAAGACAAGCACCGAGTATACAGAGGTTGTCATGAGTAGAACCTTGCTAAGTGTAAACATGGAAAAACCAACCATATAAAGCTAGAGGCTATCACAAGGCCTCACTAAGCGTGTAGAGGCTGTAGTGCAAAGGTTACATGAGGAGTACAAGAGCTTATGATAAGAACATTAAGCAAGTACACATCAAGAACCTAAAAAAATCTATCAAAAAATAAGCTGCAAAAAAGGAACTGATGGATCTTCTCCTTTTGCTCTTGAGTGTCTTCTTCTTCTTCTTCACCATCGTTGTCTTCATCTTCTTTGACTATTGCAAGGTATGCTCTTTGAGATCTTTTCCTAGCATGACAAAACTTCTCAATATGCCCAGTTCTTTTACAAAAATCACAAATTATGTCCTTCCCTTTGTCTCTGACATAGAGGAGTTGTTGGTCTCCTCTTGGGGTGCTTATTTCTCCTTTGCTCTTGATCCTCTTTTCCTCTTCAAGGAGAGAGGCTTTGATGTCCACTAGCTTCAGATTTGGCATATTGATTAATGTGGTAGACACATTATCATACTCAGGTGGAAGACTTTTGAGGAGTGCTCCAATGCAAATGTCTTCATCCATCTTCAAGTTGATTTCTACAAGTGTGTCAACAAGCTTTCCATATAATTCAAATGAGTTGCAAGTGAAATACTACTCTTTATATCAAGCCTAAAGAATTCAGTGAATAATCCATATTTGGAAGATCTGGATTGTGCTCCAAACAAGGTATCTAGTCGTTCCCAAGTTGCTTAAGAAGTTTCACAAGTATCTACATGATGAATGTAGTTATTATCAAGCTTGTCTGCCATGTGTGGAACCCAACACCTTTGAATTGGAATGAGGGTGAATCTTTGCCCATTTTGATGGCAAGAGTAGTAGCAAATAATTGAGAGTAGACCAACAAGAGAGTTGAAGTTGAATATGTCAAAAGACACAAGAAGCACTAGTGCCAAAAAGCACCATGTGAGTATCAAGAGATACTAGCAAGTTGAACCTTTAATGTTGAATCTTCTTCTTGCTAATTTGAAGTGGCAGATCTACTAGAAATTGAGTGTGGCAACAAATCAGAGAGTCAATGGCATGATTGAGCCCAATGGAAGTGAGAGAGAGAAGAGATATTTGAGCTTGAGCTCAAAGGCTATGGTTGCTCTCTTTAGGGTTCTAACAGGTGACTCGCTTTTTTCTTTGTGCGGCCTGACATAGCATTTATTTGTCAAGTTCTCTAGTGGGGAAGGAGCTCATACACCAAGCTTTGAAAGCCCTATGGTTTTTGTCAACATTGTTACGTGTACGAACTACACAAGTTATACGATAGGAATGCAGGTGAAAACAAACATCGGGCTACAAGATTTGCAATGTTGGAGCAAAGAGATGACCATGTCATATTGTGATGTGCTAGGGAGAAGCATCAAGAGAGCAGGAGAAGGTTTGTCCTATTCACTTCATCAAGAAGTACTACCTGGAAAGAGATATACATCCTCCAAGGCAAGTAGGTAGCTATGGAGATAGGTGAGGAAATCATGGAGAGGAGGAGGGAACCAAAAATTCAAATTAAAATGACCTATTTGACCTAACTAACAGCCCTAGTGACTCATTAGCATTGAGACCCGCTCTAATACCATGTAAAAATATTGAGACTGCATGCTAGGGTGGATCACTAATGAGCAAGTAGACAATCATAATGAGGCATAAGTAATGACAAAAGAGAACAACTAATATTACTCAAGCATAATGCAAGTACAACTCAATGAGAATGATAGATAGAATGAGTGGGATGAGTGCCTTCTATAGGCTTACAATAGGTGGTATTGGTAGGTGGAAAAAGGTGAAAAGGGACCATGGTATTCACCAACTATGGTTTTAATAAACCATGCATACATGACCTAGTCTAAAACTTTATTTGCAATGTGATCCTTTGCCTTGCTGTTCATTACAAAGAGACTATAGAGTAGGTGTGATTACACATTTTTCAACGTCTTTGTTGTATAGACTATGATTAAACTTTATCATTGTATCATTGTATTGTATCAGATCACCCATGATCTAAGAGAGGGTATTAGCACTCCAAACAACTCATGTGTAAGTCTAAATTATGCCGGGCATGGCTAGGCATTTTAGGGTTTTAACTTTTTATTAGGGCATTTATGATGCTTATTTGGAGCATTTTATGTTGGCCAACCTGCTCCTATTTTAGCATTGTTTTCTCCTATTTATACCGACCTCCCTCCACATTCACTCATGTCATCACCACAGGTTTTGTTGGAGAGAGGGAGCCGGTACCAATGCCTATGAGTCAGTGGCTCACTCTTGTATGCATCATTCTCGTCTTTGGTATATAGATTCCATTTCCCAAGCATTCTTTTGAGTTATCTTCTTTGGAGTGTTCTTCTATGTTTTTCTCTTCTATCCTTGTGTTCAACAGTTTATTACAGCACTTATTTATGCTTCTATTCTGCATCCACTTCTGATACAAGTCTCCTTTTATATAGCACACTTGGATTATAGGATGGATCTTCTATCTCACACCTCTTAGGGCACTCTTTTAAGGCCTAAGAGAGGATGTTCAAAAACCCATTCATTAATTTTATTTCTTTTCCATGATTCTTTCTAGTTTCACACTTACTTCCCCAAAAAGGGATAGCCGAGACCCAAGACTACCCAATGCCTATAAATAGGCACACACTCTCTTTATCATTCACTGTCTCACACATTCTTTTAGACTCTTGCATACTCTCTCCATCACATCACTCTTTTCTCCCATCATTCTCCACTCTATTCCTCAACCTCTCCATTGCTATCTACACCCCTACTCAAAGGACCTCTCAATTTTGGATGATCCTGTGTAGAAATCCGCTACTTGGCGCCATGTTCCATCCATGTCAGGCTGTGTTTACAATATAGATGCTGGCACCCAACTGTTCTTCATCTTCAAGCTGACCGGTAATACTAGAATTGCTACGGGCAACACTATTCCTAGCTAGCAACATTTGCATTTTGCAATGCAACACCTTCCCGACATCTCACCCTCGACATATTACTAGTGTGGTTATATTATTTTGTGAGAGTCAAGCTCACTACACTTATACACATTGTATTATTATCTACGATTGTATGTCACACCTGCAAGTGTTGTGTGGGTTGTACACCTGAATATGTAATTGAAATAGTATAGGCTAGGTCTAATTAGGTTAAGATACAAGCATGCATTAAGCAATGGCTAGCCTAGAGCAGCCCACCCTACTGTTCTCTACCCTTCAAAGTGCAATGGTTGCTAGTTATCTTCTTCCTCCACTCCGACAGCCCCTAAGGACTACGTTCCACTCCCTCTTACCTCAATACCCTAATACCCAAAGGACAGCGTTTTGCTCCCTTCACTCTGCAAATTCCTTTTAAGTACTGCAGCCTGATCAGCCAAGACAATGCAGCCATCTGAGAGCTTTGCTCCATCGTATCAACATGATTTATTCAACATGGTTCAATGTTCATCATTCTTCACTATTCTTCTGAGTTTTCTTCTCTCACTGTTTGCCACACACTATGTTTTTCCCCACAAACCCTATTGTCTCTTTGATCTGGTATGAGTGCATACCATCCCATCACTTTTCTTGAAAATATCATGGTGTATACCGAAAGTGGGAAGACCACCGACAAGAAGGTTCCAATATCAAGGTCTATATCTAGACAAACACAAAGTGTGAACTGTACAATGTGAGGCCACACCTGACTAAAATGACCAACTGACCATAAATTACCTAAATTTGTCAAAGATCCATAATATCTCCCACTTACTCTTAGTGATAGGCTCACGTGTAAGAGATGACATAAGCAGCTACTACTAACATGAGACAGTTACTTTTGCTAGCATAAGCACAACACTTCAGAGTGGAGATGGTACAGAATACTAGAGAGGAAACGGATTGGTCATGTAATTACTAATGGGAGGTAAAACTGCAGGTAAAGGCAAAGTAAAAAATAAGAAGATTCCAGAACTGTAGTCTACTAGGCTTTATGACGCATTTTCAATGTACATGTAAAAAGTCAGTTTGTGTTTGAGACCACTGATATATTTTCAGCGTAGCTTCCTGTATAATTGTATAACGGACAACCAATGTGTCCTCTCAAAAGGCCTTCTACATAAAGAAGCCCATTTGTAGAATTTGGGAAAAAAATTGCACGCTTGACAAAAGGCAATGTGATCAACCACTCTATTATCGATAACAGTAGAATAATAAAATGAGATTGACAAAACGTAATGTGATCAACCACTGTACTAGCGATAACAATAGAAGACTAAAATGAAAGAATGTACACAATCGGAGCTTTGACATGAAGGGAAAATGCAACCTCATGGACTCCGTTGAAGGTTCTCTACTTGCTTGTGAATTTGCTTGTCCACGATCACACAATGCATGTGGATTGTCTCTTATTTAATACGGCAAATGGTTTGCTTCTGTGCATAAAAGGGATGAGAAGATGATGAATGAAGACAGACCTGATCCACGCGTCCTCTTCGGTTGATTGTATTCCTTGACGACTCCATAGAAGTTTACTCTCTGGTTAACGCACACAGCTGCGTCCCGCAACCTTAAATACTCGTACTGCTCAATCTTCACCATTTCTACCTCCTCCTCCTCAGGTCCTTCTCATCAAATGGTTCTTTGTTGCATCACAATGCACATTGCCGGCATCAGTTCAAATTTCAAAGTTCACACGGACCCAAGTCTCATTAGTCCACGATCGATTAGGGACCCCCCTTTAAATACAAGGTATAAGTAAAAAACACAAAGGAATATTTTATACATATTTCACATTAACGGAAGAGCCGAAAATTCATAGCCATGCTATTTTTAGCTGAGATCTTATATCAAATCTACACTAGGAGCTCCTTGCCTACATTCTCTCGGCACCAAGGCATTTTTCCCATCAACATTCTCCCAATGCTTCGCACCAAGGTTTGAAGGCATGTTTGAAATGGTAATGGCTCATGTTCTCATGTGCGGTCAAGAATCAGGCCATCATGCCATTGCCCAATTATGACATCGTACCTTGTAAGACGAGGCCCTTCTCATTCGTGTGGTAGATGCTACATGGTACTTGCCACAAGATGATGGCCCACTACATCCTTGACCTTATCACTACCCTCAACACCCTCTGTCACATCCTCTTTTGGGACTACAACTACCCCCCTCTAGCACCCCACTTCCACTACATCCCCTTCATGCCCTCGTGCTCCCTGTTGAAGTACGTTTACTACCATACTGGCGAGCTTAAACCTTTGGTCAATTAGGAATGCATTAGCCCTTGGGCATAAAAATTTCTACCCCAATTTGTTGGCTAAGCACCTCCTAGTCATTTAGAGTGACAACAAGGTGTACTTGTGTGCACTTCACTATAGGTGTTAAGATTGTAAAAATGTATTCAAGGCCTTCTATTTAGTCTAAATGCTTTTTGGTATTTCCTTTTGGTTCTTTATGTGCCAACCGTCTAGAAGGAGCTTGTGTCACTTCAATGTAGGTGTTAAGATTACAAAAATGTATTCAAGGCCTCCTATTCAGTCTAAATGCCTTTTGGTTCTTTACGCGTCAACCTTCTAGAAGGAGTTTGTATCACTTCGTTGTATGTGTTAAGATTACAAAAATGTATTCAAGGCCTTCTATTTAGTCTAAATGCCTTTTGGCATTTCCTTTTGGTTCTTTATGCGTCAACCTTCTAGAAGGAGCTTGTATCACTCTCTTGTAATTACCCATGTAATATCCCCATATACAATTATTATTTGCACGTTTAGAAAAAAGCAACCCTATCCGATTATTACCTATATTATCATGTTAACAAATTGCCACAATAATATTTAATACGTATTAAATAACATATATGTGTTATATTAATAATATTTTTTAACAGGTACACAATATGTCTTAAAACATTAACAATTACATAACATGTTATGATCTTATAATATTAATAAGTTAATAATTATCATTGTAACATTTACATATTATATCAATATCACTCATTATTTTATTGATTTTAATAACTTATGCATACAATATTGATGCCTAATAATTAAATAATGTATTAACAATAGTAATGAATTAAAATATCATTACATCACCTTACTCCATCAACAAGTATATGACATGATTATCTAATAATCTTAATAATCGCACCTACCTCTCTCTCTCTCTCTCTCTCTCTCTCTCTCTCTCTCTCTCTCTCTCTCTCTCTCTCTCTCTCTCTCTCTCTCTCTCTCTCTCTCTCTCTCTCTCTCTCTCTCTCTCTCTCTCTCTCTCTCCACAACACAACTGGCCAGGACCCTTCACACATCAGCCACCGCATACTTCCCCCACACATGCCCCCACTCCACCCCTCCTAGCAAGAACGCTCCGCAAAATAGCTAGTACGATGAGGAATGCAAGGAAACCCGCCTCCGCCTCCAACAAGGGGAAGTCAAAGGGACATACACACACCTTCAAGCTCCCATGATCTTCCGCCGCCTAGTGTGAAGGAAGAAGCGAGCATACCTATCCAAGCTAGAGCACGAGTTTTATCAGCTATTCCTAGGGCAGGACAGCAAGGAGGCGTGGAAGGCATTCCAAGCACCCCAAGTAGAGACACCCATTACCTCCCCATAAGCGTGGTATAGCTACCCCACCTCACTATACCACGTGCCAGGACAACCCCCCTATCTTGGCCGCTAGAGGACAGGCCAACTGTCTCCGCCTTCTTCAGGACCAAAACGGTCCATGATGCCATTGACAGACTCCAAAATGGTCAAGCCCAAGACCATGTGGAACTAGTAGCAGAACACCTCTCATTCGCTAGAGATACAATCACCCCCCTCTTAGCCCACCTATTCAACAAGGCACTACGTGAAGGCTTCCCACCAATTGGTCAGCTAATACAATAGTACCAAGCCTAAAGGCTGGAGACCCCATGGTCCCCACAAACTACCGGACGGTCATGGTCGGCCATGTGCTAGCTAAGCTCTACGGATCCATCTTGGAGCATGAGCTAAGAAAATGGGCAGAGGCACACCAACACCGGGCACGGGGGCAAGCCCGCTTTAGGAGAGGCTACTCTACACTTGACCACATCCTCACACTTCAAGCCATCATTGAAGAGAACAAGGCACAGGGAAAGCGAGTGTACTACTGCTTTGTGGACTTCTGCAAGGCCTTCGATACAATTCCCCAAGCCAGACTCATGCAAAGACTGCAAGCGCTTGAAGTCCCGGCAGAGATGAGATGGGGAATCCTGGCTCTATACGAGTCGACGGGTCCGAGCATCGGGAGGGCTGTCAGAGGAGATTATTAGCACTATTTGGATAAAGCAGGGATGCCCCCTCTCCCCCACCATGTTCGGGCTCTATATTGATGAGATATTAGATTATGTGGACATACTTGAAGGGGAGGGGTCATGCTTAGGGGGGACACTGATACCCATGCTACTATATGCAGATGATATAGTTCTCCTCTTTAGCTCGTCAGAGGGACTGCAGTGCCACCTAAACGCATTACCAACCTTCTGCCATGACAAAGACCTCACAGTGAACCTAGGGAAAACCAAGATATTCAACACATCCACCCAATGGATCTGCCGGTCAGTGCCCCACTTCAAATATGGAGAGGATATAGTCAAGGTGGTCCAAAAGTATGTTTACCTAGGGATCACATTCTCAGGGCCAAGATTCACCCTGAGGAAGGTCGCGACGGACAAACTGACATGCAGCAACGCTGCCTTGGGATCCACGGAAAGTCAATGTGCACATCTACAATTTCAGGAACCTCGGACAAAGCTACGGCTCTTTGATATCTTGGTCACACCAACACTTCAGTATGGGGTCCTGATATGGGGGTCTAGCCTCTACCATACACCGCGAACCACACAAGAACAGCCATTGCCCGAAGGGAGGAGAGATACGAACGATGGGAGCAAATGGAATGCTCGCTGCTGGTGATTATGATCTCCCTGCTGATCAGGAGTAAACCATCAGTACCACATGAGATCGTGAGGGCTGATTTGGGAGCACCACCTATAGTGGCAGAGGCCCTATCCCAGACGGTGACTTTCCTGCATAAGCTTTGGAGCCTACCGCGACACAAATGCTCCTACCTTACACTAGAATCATCCAAACAACTCGCATCGCAAGGGAAATTGCATGCCGATACACCCGTACTCAGGCCTCCTGGATGCAACTGCATGGGCTACACATTGACCACCTCCCGCCCCTACAATATAGTCTGGACTGCCCCCACCTAAAGATTATCCGGGAGGAGCTGAACCGCATCATCAGGGTAGATATTATTCAGCTACACATAGCCATGACATAGGTGTTACTGACCGAGGATCTGGGGAAGAAGATGGCCTTCACCCGAGATCACCTCCTACCCCTCACACCTGATGGCTTCATTATACGCCCAAGATACATGGATGTACACCTACCCCATGGGGTCCAAAGTGCCATCGAGCAACTTCATACGTCATCACACCAGCTACGGATCGAGACAGGCAGATATGGAGTGAACTCTCTCCCCCTAGAGGACAGGATTTGCCAACTCTGTCAATTGGAGCTAGAGACAGAAGAACATTACATATGTAGATGCCCATTGTACTACAAGGATCAAAGGCCGCTTCCACTCTCTCTTCAAGGAGGGATTTGGGCCACTCTCCCAAACGCTAGACTTCCTTGACCAGAAATGCCTCGGGCTCTTCCTCCTAGAGCTACGCCGACATAGAGACCACCTTCTATGGGTTCAGGACCAAACAACTGGGAACACACAGCAATGCACCCTCCAAGAGTTCTATAGACCCTCGGCCACCCTCTCTACAATGAGGATTGCAGCCAACCGACCAGTGGCCCCACCCCGAGGAGTCATCTTGGATAGAGCTACAAAGAGAGGCAAAGCTCGCCACCCACACCCAGTAGGCCCACACCCCCGCAGGAGACATCACCTACAGATACAGTGGATACTACAGCACCACCGAGGAGCCATACCCCGTCGCTTCAACCTCTCCATGCTAGACAGGCCCATGCGGGACATCTTAAGATGTTCACGCTCCATCAGCAGTTCCTCACTGCACTTGAAGTGCATCTAGATTGTATCGATTCTATATACCATTCACCTAGTTCACCATAACACTAGATAGTAGATTTATTGGGACTTGGAAAACTTCCCAGACATTTTGTATGTAACCTTTTGGCCTCATAGGCCAACTTGGCCTTTTGTAAATGTTAATATAACTATCTCTCTCTCTCTCTCTCTCTCTCTCTCTCTCTCTCTCTCTCTCTCTCTCTCTCTCTCTCTCTCTCTCTCTCTCTCTCTCTCTCTCTCTTTGCATGTCCATCCATGTTGCCCACATCTCTTGCCAATGTGTGCTCGCCTTCTACCATTTACCACCCATCACCAACTAAGCCTTGCACCACCACCCATGCTGCATACTATGCTTGCACCTTATGTGTGTTTCTCACACTTCTCTTGTGGCAATCATTGAGCCCACGATAGAGTAGGCCTTTCCCATGATTGCCTCATTACAAGCCCTAATCACCTTTGGTGGAGCATATCAAGTCCCATCAACATGCAACAACAATCCTTGCTACAAGACCAACTACTAGTATTGCAAGGGGAGAGTGGGCAAGAGAGAGAGAGAGAGAGAGAGAGAGAGAGAGGGGCCATTGGTGCTACATAAAAGAAATAAAATTCCATCAATGCACATGCATTTTGGAGTTGGCACACCCCTCCTATTCTGCAACACGCAATGCACGAGTGACTTTGAGGTCGATGTGTCCTTGGTCCTAGCAATCAAAGCAAGATGTTGGGCAACACGTGCCATTGGACACACTCCTATTATTTCAAGAGTTTCAACACATGATATCCTTAGACTATCTTTCACCTAGCTGCTCACACACTCCTATTATTTCAAGAGCTTCAACACATGATATCCTTGGACTATCTTTCACCTAGCTGCTCACATGTGGATCAAAACCTGTTTGTAGTGAGCATTGCATAGCATACCACCAACCATGACGGACGCACATGCAAACTCCACGACTCAAGTGAGTCCTTCTTCATCCCTCAACCCTCTACAAACTCCACATGCGAATCAAGCCCCATTGATGCTCGACACCAATCATTCACAACTAGTTGTGCTAGTGTTGCAAATGGAGTGATTGACACAAGGGGGAGAGAGAGAGAGAGAGAGAGAGAGAGAGAGAGAGAGAGAGAGAGAGAGAGAGAGAGAGAGAGAGAGAGAGAGAGAGAGAGAGAGAGAGAGAGAGAGAGATAGAGATAGAGAGAGAGAGAGAGAGAGAGAGAGAGAGAGAGAGAGAGAGAGAGAGCAAGAGCGACCTAGAGGGGCTAGAGCTGCAAAGGCTGGAGTCTCTAGAGAGAGTCTCATTTGTCTCATTTGCCAACATTCCTCAAGTAAGCATGGGTGAAGTAACACCAAATAGCAACATGTATATTTCTACTCATGGAGGTAATAATAAAAGGTAGAGGGTTTACTTGCTCATAGTAAGAAATGGACCGAGAGGGAGGTTTTACCCATAGGCATAGAGAGAGTGAGAGAAAGAACAAAGATCAAGAGAAGAAGAAGAAGAAGAAAGAGAGAGAGGGAGCTACTTTTTCTCATGTATTTATCAAAAGTTAACGTATATCTCAAGACCAAAAAAAAAAAAGAGAGCTTCTTCAAGTTTGGAAAAACTTTTGGTGCTTCGAGAAAAGAGGTTTGGTGAACCTTTAAATAATATATAGAATACATTTTACATTTATAATATCTTTTACTTTAATATTTCCCAAGGCTATCCTCAAACCTCACATTGTTGTTGACATGGCGATGGCAAAAGTACAATTTTTTGCCAAGAACCACTAGCTCAAGTGGTATAAAATGGCATAATAAACCCAAGGTCATGGTTCCATTGTCAAGAGCAGCTTTGCAGCACCTTGTATGATGCATTATATAAGAAGTTAATTATGGCTCCACTTGGTTGGTCACCAAGATGGATGTTGTAATGAGACCACTTGTAAAAAATGCATGGTCAAGGTTTTGGGTGCCTCTTAACCACAAGTATCGATGTAAGCCCCAATATTCAATTAATGCAAAGTCATTTTGCATCTAAAGTACAATTTTCTTGGGAACCTAAAAGATGAAATGTTAGATTTCTTGGAAGCCTTTGGAAAGAAAGGAATATGTTATCCCTTATTGGATGATTTTCCAAGCCTACTATGAAACCTCTCATTGCTACAATAGAGAGAGTACAATTTTCTTGGGAACCTTAAAAATGAAATTTTAAATTTCTTGTGATCCTTTCAAAAGAAAGGAAAATTCCATACGACTTGCTTTTCTCTCTCCCACTTGCATGTGGCATGCATTAAGGAAGCTTTTAAAAAGAAAGGAAAATTCCATATTGCTTTCTATCTTCCACTTGTAGGTGGCATGCATTAATACTGTGTGGTTGTCTACCTCTTTCCTTGATGCGATTGTTTTTTGTTTATCCAATGGCAAGATTTTATTTCTATGTTAACGAAATCTTTTCCTTTATTCTTGAATGCCCAAGTGATCACGGTGTTGATGACATTGATGAGTCCATGCTCCTCATGATGTGGAATATTTTTGTAACACTTTTTAATGTCCACTAAGAAAGCACCAAACATATTGTCAGGAAGGTTGATAAAAGTGTCTTGACTAGAGTTAATGATCCAAAAGGACTAAATATTTATTCTAGCAAAGTAGGGCCGCTTTTTTTATTAAGCTCAACACAAAGGCACATCATTGCTTCTTTGCAAGAAGAGATCACATGGGTAAGTATATGTGTGTACTGAATGTATACACAGTTAACATAATTTGTGAGCCACTTGAAGTTATTCTTGTGACCTTTAAAACACTCATGGAAAATGGTAATCTAAACTTGCTATGATTATGGGGTGGATGTAAATTCTTAAATTCATTTAGGATGGTAGAGTGGATGGAAAATTCATCCAAATGACATTCTCGAGAGTCATTTCCATTGAAGCATTTCAAGGCTCTTGAATAAATGAATTGTTTGCAAAAAAAGGAAGGATTGTTGGGGCCTTGTCTAGGCCAACAACATAGAAGTCATTGATTGAGTGGGTTACACTATGACTTATGAATAATGTCCATGTCCAAATTCCCGGTAGAGTGTAAGGCATGAAGTTTTTGAGTGACATAGGTTTTGAATTGGTTTAGATACATAGATCTATCTGGTCTAAGTATATTCAAGAACTCATTGAATCCCTCAAAAAGTGATTCCAATGCTTCAAGTAGATCAAGACAAGTGGAGGTAATATGATTGAGACCTTTGGACAATGTAGCTTTAAGATCATTATCATGGATAACATTGATGCTAGCGGTACCAACATAAACTATTAAAATAAAATTGCACATCATATTTATGGCAATTACAAGAAGATGGTAGGGGATTACAAAATGTATTCTAGGGTAGATAAACCATAGCCTTAAGTGAGGGGTAAAATATCTAGCCAGAAATGATATTATCACAAAAGAAGTGGTGGGATATGCTAGTTGAGGAGAAATAAGAATTTCCAAAAACAACTATTGGGTTTTTCAAGATCAAGAAGCCTATTAGAATATGTAATACAAATGGTTTTTACATGAGCCTTGGTAGCTAGAATGGAAACTTTGCTATGATAGAGATGAGTAATTATCTATAATATTATTCAAATATCAATTGTTTAGCAATAGAAATATAGTCTTCCATAAGCATAACTTTCCTTTTAA
The DNA here is from genome assembly GCF_053477565.2 of Lygodium microphyllum. Taxonomy (NCBI): domain Eukaryota; kingdom Viridiplantae; phylum Streptophyta; class Polypodiopsida; order Schizaeales; family Lygodiaceae; genus Lygodium; species Lygodium microphyllum. The sequence continues at coordinate 25,859,704 of NC_141146.1, read as the reverse complement.
GGTCTCAAGAGGTAATATAGCTATTAGAGATGCCTGTGCTGAGATGGAGGCAAATTGAGTGCCAAAATTTCATGGCCTGTACTACCCTTGAGGACATCTACTACCATGATATAAACTTTGCATGCTACACTAAGAAGTGTTCTCATTGGTGGGTATGGAAATCTTGCCCTTGTTGAAGCACTTGTCAATAAGCCTAGCCCCTTCCCCTTTGATGTTTCTAAGTAGTGTTGGGGGAAAAGGCGCCTTTGCCTAGCCACCCGTGTATTACTACACTGACAGTCACCGCCACTGCACACTGCAGGTGGCGATTGGGGCAACCACCATTGAACCTCCCTTGCTTCATATCTCACTTGCCTTTGAACAAGACTTGCCGGAGCTTGTTTGAGGCATTCCTTGGCTTTAACCAGACCCCTCCGAAGCTTGGCCACCATTTTTTGTAGCCCCAGGACCAGCATTTACAGTTGCTGGAATCATGCAGCCCTCCCATATGTGTCTTCAGCATTGACAGTCACAACAGCAGCTCTCCCCCTCCATTGGCACTTGGAAAGGCTCCATTTCGGGCATATGAACATGCTTTGATGCTTGGTTTTGATGGTTGATGTGTTGGCATAGCATTTGGACTAATTTAACACTATTTTGGGACTGTCATAACAGTCCAGGCAGTTTATGACAGTGTTATACTGACATTTGATGCTACAGCTTGTTTGGCATTGTCATTTGATGCATGGTTGGTCCTGTTTGATGCACGGATGTTAGGGGAATGTATGCCTATTGTTTGGCAACCATTTGGTGCTGAAATTCTCAGTTTTGAACAGTAAATCACTGTTGTACACAGTTGGGCTGAAGTCATTTTACTCATGTATACTTATGCCTATGCTTTTCGGGCTATGTTTTGGACATATATGGTGATGTATTGACACTTGGGGCTCGACATAGAGCTTGGTTTTGATTCGGGATCGTTGGTTGAGCTTGAGCTCACTTTGCAAAGCATTTGGATGCTCCGTCTTGGATGTACTTATAGCATGTATATTGCTTATGTCTGACTGGTCTTGACATGCTTAGCCTATGCTATTACTACATGCTAGTTACATTGTTTGGAGCCTATTGCTACTGGAGCTCGGTCTTGGCTTGACCTTGGATTCTCAGAGCTTACTTGAGCTATTTATTGGCTTGCTAGATTTGTATCTTGGGATGTACTTGATGTCTTACATGCTTATGGATGCTACATACGGATACTCTACCGCCTACATATTCGGGATGTACTATTGATGTATTGTCTTGGACTTATGTAATTGGCACTGTGTCTTGCCTTGGCTTGAGCTCTTGAGCTCATACATACGGCTTTTGTGCCATTGGGAGCATTCTTGAATGCTTATCAGACATTGAGCAGGTGGTACTTTTATGCATTGAGCCGTTACATGCTATTGAGCAGTTAACAGACACTTGAGACTTTGGGACTTCTTACCTTTTGGGATGATACATCATATGTCTTGTTCACTGTATGCTTATGAGCTAAGTCTCAGTTTTGGATCCGTATCTTTGTGAACTGACACCTACTTGTGTCAAGTTTTGGTAGTGGCACGAACACTTTGCCTCATTGCCTAGGGGGTATGCCTACTTGGGTGTTGGATTCATGTTTATCGACCGTCCTATGCTTACGCTATGCCTGCATGATGCCGGCTTTGGTCTTGGAAGTATCTGATTGCCTTGGGATCCGATTTTGGCACTGTTAGCTCTCTTTTACTAAAATCTGAAATTTATTACAGCAAGCATATATGTATGGACTGACATGGATTTTTCATGCTGAAACACTTTGAAATGATGTACTTTCACTAGTACATGGTGGGCAGCAGCTTTGGTTCCACTTTCTTTGCCATTTTTCCTGGATTTTGGTGATTTTTTGGTCATTTTCTGCAGTAAATAGCAAGCAGTTTTGAACCGTCTACAGTCTTCCAGCCTGCATTATGGCGAGTTCGTCCACTGATCATGCTATTTTCAACATCACTAAGATGGTACGAATTACTCTTATTAGAAGAGCCAGATTTGGCAGGTGTTGGTGCAAAAATCGCAGATCAAACCTTTGAGGTTAAGCGGGCATCCGCCTGCAACTATGCCAGATGAGGAATGACTTGAGATTGATGCGTTATGCAAGTCCACTATTGTATTGTCTCTCACAGAACACGTTCACTATAATGTCTTTGAGGAAGAACATAGTGCATGGCAGTTGTGGGAAAAGATAAAAAATCTCTATGATAAGAAAAGTCCAGCAAGTCAGATGTATTGGCTGAAGCACCTTATGGATCTGCGCATGAAGGAGAATGTGACTATGTCTGCTCACTTGAGCCAGTTCCATGCTATACTCAAGAACTTGACTTCGCAGGACATCACTTTTGCAGAGGATGTCACTCCTCTTTTCTTGCTTGGTACTCTTAATGAGTCATGGGATGTATTCCGCACTGCATTATGTGCCTCTACTGCTACTTGAAATTATCTGATGTTGAGAGTGCTCTTCTACAAGAAGAGGTTAACCGTAAGAATTTGGATGCCTCTCTTGTGTCTCATGCTATGACAGTTAGAGGCAGGAATGATGGATATGGAAAGCATGGCAGTGGTAGTGGCCATGGATGGGATTCTCAGAAATCTTGGTCCAAGTCTCGTGGGAAGTCACGTAGCAAATCCCGTGGTAGGAATGCAGATGTTACTTGTCACCATTGTGGGAAAAAGGGCCATGTTAGGCCACAATGCCATGAATTGCACAATGAAAGGCGCAAAGATAAGGGGAAAGACAAAGTGCAGGATAAGTCTTCTGATCGCAGCATAGTACGTGCAAAGTTCAATGTTAAATTTGAAGAGATCAATGTTATGCAGCCTGAGAATGTTGATAATGATGATTATATCCTAGCAGCTTCTTCTAGTGCTTCGCAGATGACAGAGATACACTCTATGTATGCACAGTGTTGGCTCTTGGACTCAGGTGTGTCCTTTCATGTGACACCTTGCCGAGAGTGGTTTCATTCATACTGTACTATTTCGGGTTCTGTGCGCTTGGGTGATGACAGCTCTCTTGATATTGTGGGCATTGGTGATGTTAGGCTACAGTTTCCTTCTGGCAACAATTTTGTTATGTAGGATATACATCATGTACCTGCTTTGACACGCAGTCTCATGTCAGCTGGACAGCTTGATGACGTAGGATATCATGTATGTTTTGGAGACTCTGCATGGAAGATCACTCATGGCAGAGTTGTGATTGCGAGAGGTGCCAAGGCTGGTAGTCTCTACCCCTTGATTGTATCAGCTTCTTCCCTTGATCATGTTTTGTCTGTGGGTTCTATCCCACATGTATCTCTTTGGCATGCCCGTTTGGGCCATATGTCTTTGAAGGGAATGAAAATGCTTTCTGGTTTGCAATACTTACCGCCCCTTGATTATGCATGTTTTGATTCATGTGAGCATTGTCTTTATGGCAGGCAGACTAGGTCTATGCATGAGAAGTCTGGTAGGCCACGCATGAGTGAGCCCTTGGCATTAGTACATTTGGATGTCTGTGGGCCCATGCCTTGTCAGTCTATGGGTGGTGCAAAGTATTTTGTTACGTTCATAGATGATTTTTCACAGAAAGTTTGGGCTTATCCCATTAAGTTGAAATCCGATGTCTTGGCTGTGTTTCAGAGATGGCTTGCATTGGTTAAGAACCAGTCTGGGTATAGGCTAAAATGCTTAAGGACAGATAATGGGGGTGAGTATGTCTCACGTGCTTTTGAGCAGTTATGTGATGAGAGGGGTATTAAGCGTCAGTTGACCGCCCCCTACACCCCCCTAGAATGGTTTGGCTGAGTGGATGAATAGAACCATCTAGGAGCGTGTACGCAGTATGCTTAGCCATGTAGGCCTACCACAAAGCTTTTGGGCTGAGGCAGTTAGTACAGTTGTGCATGTCATAAACAGATCACCCTCTAGTGGTTTGGATTTCCAGGTTGCAGAGGAGGTATGGACTGGAAAACCTCCCTCTTATGCTCATCTCCGTGTCTTTGGATGTGAGGCATTTTGCCATGTGCCCAGGGACAAGAGAAGTAAGCTGGATCCCAAGAGTGTCAAATGCATTTTTCTTGGTTATGGGCATGCAGGTGAGATGGGTTACCATCTCTGGGATCCACAGGTGCGGAAAGTCATCTGCAGTCATGATGTAGTCTTCCATGAAGACAAAATGCATAGGCAGCCTGAGAGAGTTGTTGAGATCCGCAAGGTCATATTTCACGAGGAGCCGAGAGCTCCCACACAGCTAGTTGGACAGCCTACAGCTGCAGCAGATGCTCATGGTCAAGGTATTGGACAGGCAGCAGAGCCTGCCGTGAGACGGTCTACTAGAGACAGACGTCCACCTGCTTATAGATTTCAACCCTCGATGCATTATGTCTTGGTTACAGATGCAGGAGAGCCTTTCACCTATGATGAGGCTATGCGCAGGGGTGACAGTCACTCCTGGGAGAGGGCTATGCAGTCTGAGATAGACTCCCTACATAAGAATGACACTTGGGATTTGGTTTCCTTGCCTACGGGCAAGAAGGCTTTGCCATGCAAGTGGGTGTACAAGCTAAAAAGTACCCCTGGACACCCCAAGCCGACATAGAAGGCTAGATTGGTAGCATAGGGTTTTAAGCAGGAGCATGGTGTGGACTTTGACGAAGTCTTTTCTCCTGTGGTTAAGATGACCACCCTGCGCTTAGTCTTGGCTTTGGTTGCTTAGCTTGACTTGGATTTATACCAGATAGATGTCAAGACAGCTTTCTTATATGGGGACTTGCATAATGAGATTTATATGGAGCAGCCTAAGGGCTTTGCAGAACCTAGTAGGCAGCACCTAGTGTGCAAATTGAAGAAAAGTCTTTATGGCTTGAAACAGGCACCTAGGGAGTGGTATCATAAGGTTGATGCCTTTATGCAGTCACAGGGCTACAGCCGAAGTGCTATGGATTCGTGTCTTTACACGAAGAAAGCCCATGATGGTTCTTTATTGATTTTGGTACTCTATGTGGATGATATGCTCCTCTTAAGGCTCAGCTCAAGAAGAGCTTTGAGATGAAAGATCTGGGACAGGCCGCTCACATACTTGGTATGTACATTAGACGCGACAGGCATTAGGGACTCCTCTACTTGTCACAGAGGGAGTACTTTCAATATTCTTGTTAAGCATAAAATTCTTTGTTACTGTGAGAATCATTTCTTGAAAATAAGTGGAAACCAATGAAGCCTTTATGGCATCATGTGCTTATGAGGCCATCCACTTGAAGAGGAGCATTCATCCCCTAAGTGTTTTTGCATGAAACCTCATGAAATACTATGTCAACATTGTGCATGACACAATTATACAAACAATTAGCTAATGTTGCTACATAAGCCACCTACATCTCTTAGCCATAATATCATGAGTAATATGTATTAAAGGTGACATAGTTTATATTGCACCAACTATATTTTGGATTAAGTATGGTCCACATGCAATGGATGTATGAAGTTGGGACATACACTAGGTAGGAACACCTAAGACTGCCACACACACTACCATGCATGATATGCGAAAGCAATAATGTAAGGTTGGCCACGACATTAACTACCACATGATGTGTTGTTTCGCAGTTATAGAAAGCAAAGGATCACCTTGATGCTAGGTGATGGCATGATACCATTGGGAAGGTATCTGCATTACTTAGCAATATTTTGCCATGAAAATGTAATTACTACCATCGTGGGGCTAGTCAAACTTACCAGAAGATGAGGATAGCATGTGATAGAGCTACAACATGCCAAGATGGTAATGACAATTAGAGCGTAGCCTAAAAATAACAAAGGCTTACTCTTGGGGGACAAAAAGCCACTTTTGCCTAGCCACCTACATTTACTTGTACTTATTGCTCACAGACCTATAAAGTGCAAGTAGTGGATGGCTGTCACTATCACTGTCACTTTATTCTTTATTCTTTCTATGACAATATAATAAGGGAAAGTAGGTCACACATTGTGACTATTAGAGTCCGCACATATTAACTTGTTCTCTCTCTTGCTTGTTTCCACTTGTGCTCTCACCTCTTGCTCCACCTTTCAACTAGTATTAGAGTAGGCATTAGAGGAGATAACATTCACTTTAGCCCAAAAGAGAGCTTCATTTATAGCTTTTAAAGTAGCCACTCATCGAGGCATGCATAAGTTCTTGCTTTCTTGATCACTTCTATCCTTTCCAGCATTGATTTTCACCTCTTCTAGCTCTTAATGTTCACTTTGTTTAGGATAGACCTATTGTTCACTTTATCCAAGACAAGCATGTTGTCCACTTTGTGTACGGCAAACTTGCTACTCACTGTGTGTAGGAGATAAGTGCCATTCATTGTGTTGTGGACAAACATGTTATTCATTATGTTGAGGACAAACCTGCTATTTATTGTGTTCAAAATAGACCTTTTGTTCACTACTGTTCAAGATAGACCTATTGTATACTCTTTGAATAGCAAGTATTTGCTTGATTAATGCTCTATTGATGCTTATGAGGCAAGTTTCTTATGCTTGAATGATGTATTGATGCTTGGGATAGGATTGGATCAGAGCATGAATAGCTCCATCATTGAAGGGTTCTTTACTATCATACCCTATGGATATCAAGATTACAAGTTGAAAGCTTATGTATTACATGTCTATAGACACTTTCAAGATGATGCATGGATGTATTGATAATTGGCATTGATTAATATGCCCATATATACTTATCTTGAGCTCTAAGCCTTGATTTTTAGCCTCATTAGATGTATAATTGTAGTGATTATATAGCTTTCATGGTTTCCCATTCATGGGCTTGAAGGGTTATTGTGGGTCAATGCTCCCAGATGTATTGATTTATATCTTTATATACTTGGATGCTATGAGACACATGTACTTGAAGGGAGTGATCCTGGAGTGGAAGCACATGAGTGAAAGAAAGAGATATGGTAGAGAGAGAGAGAGAGAGAGAGAGAGAGAGAGAGAGAGAGAGAGAGAGAGAGGATGTGGAAACTCCAATAGTCACAATGTGTGACTAGCCTTCCCTTTATTCAAGCGTTACTGAAATAATAAAGAGTGAAGTGACAACAATGGACACCTGCCACCTATTTCAATGTACAAGTGTGCGAGTATTGTCAGTGGAGTGATATATGGGTGGCTATGCATAGGTGCCTTTACCCCCAACAACCTCCCACTTAAAGATGAATGTGCCCCTAATGAGGAGAGAACAAGAAAAAAGTGACAAAATACAAATGTACATAAATATAATAGGATGAGGAAAGATATCATCTCATCTAATGTCCATCAACTTCCTCAAGGAAGTCAAAACGCTCAACTGAGAGACTTTTGGTGAGCAAATCTGTAGGATTTTGATCAGTTGAGATCTTGATAAGATCAACAAACTTGTCCTCAATAACCTCTTTGATGAAGTGGTAATGCACCTCACTGTGTTTTGTCTCCACATGGAAGACTGGATTATTGGCTAATTGGATAGCACTTATAGAATTTGAATGTAGTGTAGGGACCACATCACTAATATCAAGGTCTAACTAGAGAGCCTCCTTGCAAGCCTTAGTGGTTGCAAGACACTCGGCCTTAGTAGTAGAGAGGGCCATGCATTTCTATACCCTTGACATCCAAGAAACAGTACCTTCAACAAAGGTGAAGACATAGGAAGAGGTGGACTTCCTATTGTTTGTATGTCTTCCATAATCAGAGTTAGTGTATCCCACGACTCTTTTATCTTGGCACACAGCTGATGTGCCCTTCATGTACCTCATGATATCTTTGATAGCATCCTAATCTCGTCTGCCAAGTATAGCCATATAGCGTGCCACAACTCCCACTACAAATGCTATGTTAGGATGAGTGGCTAACATGGCATACATCAAACTACCCATGGTGGATGCAAAAGGAATCTTGGCCATCTCGACCTTTTGCTCATTAGGCTGTGGACAATTGTCTTGTTGACTAACCTTCATATGAGAAGGTAGAGGATAGCCAATAGGCTTACCATCTTGCATATGAAATAGCTCAAGGACTTTCTAGATATACTCCTTATGTGAGTGATAGATAAAGGAGCCCCTTAGAGCGATTGCATGTGATATGCATCCCAATAATATGTGAGGCATGTCCTATATTCTTCATCTCAAAGCTATTCTTGAGCTAATTTTTCAAGGCTTCCAGCTCCATGAGCTCTCCCAAGAATAAGCATATCATCCACATAGAGTACCAAAATCATAAGGCTACCATCATGAGCCTTCTTCATGTATAAACACAAATCCATAGCACTATAGCTATATCTCTATGAATGCATAAAAGCATCAAACTTGTGGTACCATTCCCTAGGTGCTTGCTTAAGGCCAAAAAGGCACTTCTCAACTTGCACACTAGGTGTTCTCTGCCTTTTTCTTCAAATCCCTTAAGTTGCTATATATAGATCTCATCATGCAAGTCCCCATCTAAAAAAGCCATCTTTACATCCATCTAATAAAGGACCAGATCTAGTTGAGTAACCAATGCTAGTACCAAGCGCATGCTCATCATTTTGACCACAAGAGAAAAGAACTCATTGAAGTCAACACCATATTTCTACTTGAAACCCTTAACTACCAATCTAGCCTTAAAAGTGAGCTTGGGGTATTCAATGATACATTTTAGCTTGTATGCCCACTTGCATGGCAATGCCCTCTTGCCACTAGGCAAAGGAACCAAATCCTACATATGGTTTGTCTGCAAGGAGTCAAACTTCAATTGCATAGCCTTGTCCCATGAGTGAGTATCATCTCTACACATGGCCTCATCATAAGAGAGAAGCTCACATGCATCTATCACCATAACATAATCCATGGAGGGCTTAAAGTGCTCAAGCTGATGTTTAGCTCTAGTTGAGTATCTCAAAGCAAGCTGATATTGCACAGCAGGCGGGGTTTGGGCCACTAGACCATCAATTGTTGTATGCTATCTAGTTGGCTGTACAGGAGTAGGAGACTCCTCTTGAAAGATCACCGTGCATACCTCAACCACATGCTCAAGCTAGTTATACATAGTTTCCTCATGAAAAATGACATCATAGCTGCAGATAACCTTGTGAGCTTGCATATCCAACAGGCTATAGCCCATCTCACCTACATCCCCATAACCAAGAAAGATCCATTTCATGGACTTAGGATCTAGCTTATTGTGCTTGTCCTTGGGAACATAGTACATGAAAGCTTTTAAAAGAAAATGATAAGGGAAATAAAATGCAATAGGCGGCCATTTTTGAACAACACAAATCATGCGAGGCCTTGAAGATGTCTTTGTTGATGGTGATCCAAGCAAGGGCATCCTTTGGCTGCTGATGATGACGACTAATTTGTGGCATCCCAAGTCTTCAAACACATCAACAATATTCTCTCTCTCTCAACAAAAGGCAAGCCTCCAACTTCTCACAAAAGTAGTCTCCTTCTCAAGCTATGCCTTAGCTTAAGCAGGCCCCCCTCCTTGTTTGACAAGCAAACCCTTTTGTGCAAGAAATGACAATAATAACTAGAAGTGATAGAACTTGATACTAGCCTTCTAATGACTATAATCTTCTTCTTCTTGACAATGTAAGCCTTCAAATTAGATTAAAGTATGATAATGAGCACAATAAAGGAGATATTCCCCTTCACAAACCTCAATCAAACTCCACACCTTTTGTAAGCCTTCGTGCCAAGCTTTAGCCTTCTTAGATAGCAACATCTTTGAAGCTTGAACTTATTGGACCTCATGTGCAGCTATAGATGGCTCTCTACTTCACAAATCTCAAGGATGAGGCTTTGATACCATGCTACAAACATGGTTGAATAAGGAAAGAATAGTGGACTATGGGGGGAAGAAGAAGAATAAGAATGAAATCATAATAGCATGAAATAGACTTGATTGATTCATGGTTGTGCCAAGTACATTATTTTATAGCTCTTTGAAATAGGATACACTCTCCCCTCTTTGCTTATGGGATATAGTACCTCGATGTTTATTACATGTGTCTTTAGCACTGCCGCTAGCACATACATTTTAGCATATGCATGTATATGTGTGCACATTTGTGTCACTTGCAAGGTCTACAAGATTTACCTACATGCTTTCAAATGATGATATGAGATGTACTCATAGGAATGTTTATCGAATCAATAGAAGGTAGAAGGCCATAGAGTCATTGTGGAAGCTCAAATTGCCTTTTTGAATAAGGATGCACAAAGTATGAAAGCCACTAGAGAAGAGGACAAATTAGACATCTTGATGTTGATGCTACTTATTAGCTAAGGCTTGACACATTATATTTAGCTATGGTGTTAGTATTTTATATTAGCATTTGTCTTTACTTTAGTCTTGAGTAGTCTATTTAGTCTCTTTGATGATGCAAACAAACTTATAAGATCATGTGACTTGTAATTATGAGTGGTTGAGATAGGTGTGGCCTGAAAGGGCATTCTTGCTCTCTTTGTTACTAATCACATTGTAGTGAATGATGGTATTTTAATAATTGAATCTATCTTGATAGTTTGTGCCATATTTTTGCTTCATTTCTGTGCTTTACTACAATAGTATTCTTTGTCATTTGTCTTTATAATATTTTCATAAATGCTATGTGATATTATCTCATGGTTTTGTGATGTTACCTTTGAGTTCTGTGTTTATTTCTTGAAGCACTAAGGTCATTCTTTGCAATGCATATAGTAGTATGCTATATTTTCTCATATAGGAACATAGTCCTATTATGTACTCTGTGTAGACCAAGGATTGTAACATTTAAGTGATCTTGCCATTGTTGCCTTGAACCTTTGTTTTGAAAATGTTAAAAATGACTTTGTTTCATAGAAAAAAAAAAATCCTATAAATTCGTGAAGCAAGAAGATGTGGTTCAAAGGGTCAATTCTGCATTTTTGTTTGAATATCGGAGAATTACCCCTATCCCTCAAATTTCATCTTGACAACAAGGAGAAAATCCAAAGAATTGCCTAAGTTATTTGCAAGGAACCAACAATGGGAGCCACTACAAGATGAAGGAGAAGTAGGAGCATCCATAACATTAGATGGGTGGCAGGAGATATAATCTACATAGAGAAATACCGGAATGTGGATACCTCTATAATATATCATTCTTCTGCTAGTTTTATAGAAGAAGAGGAGACAATTCCTGTTAACCCTGATGCAAGGCAGAAAAAAGAAAATTCAAAATATGGAACAATGCAAAAAAAGGTTGCCATGCAAAGGAATAAGATAAGAACGGCCAAAAGCCAAGGGTGACCTCAAAGGCCAAGTTGAAGACAAAGGTGCATCTTAAAATGCAAGGGTACCACTAAAATTTTGTAAAAGAGTGCCAGGCTTCCTCATGTGCAAATTCGAAAGTCTAAACGGGCATAGGTGAAGGGATAAGGCAATTAGAAGGGAATAGGGAAAGAGGACCTTGGCAAGAGCGGTCATGTAAAAAAAGGGGATGGGTGCCCAAGGGATTTAGGGTTTGTATATAAACTCAAAAAGTGAATGAGAAGCTCATTCTTTGGTGTGTGGAAAAAATGTTCTCTTCTTCTGCTCTTCTCCTCTCCTTCTTGCTTGCTTGTTTGTACTTGAGAGAGAGTGTGTGAGAGTGTGAGGGAGTGAGTGTGTGAGGGCAAGGGATCTTGGAGAAGAAGCTCTCCATCATCTCCTCTCTTCTTTTTCTCTTTTTTTCTCTTCTCTTGTCTCACACAAAGCTATGGAGGATGGAGCTTGGAGGTGGAGGCTTGAGGTTGCTTGAGCTTGCATCTTTGATCATGGAGCTACCGATTTTCTTGAGGGAGGAGGCTACTCATTCGAGCATCAAGATAAGCTCACTACATCCTCATAGGATCGAAGGCGTGTTGGCTAGGTGAGGGATAGCCATTTATGCTCGCTTGAAATGCTTGAAGCAATAAGCAGTCAATGGGTCTTGGCAGATAAGCGTGGGCTCTCACTTCATTTTGGTTTTGTTGTTGAGACCAACTGATTCAAGCTTGAGCACTTGTGCACCTCAATTTGAGTGTCGAAGTAGGGTTTCATCCCTGAACCAATACGTGATGTAGGTACGAGATTTGGGGTTTTTAATCTTTAGAACAAGTAAGTATTTTGGGTTTTTGATGATTGACTAGGCAAGTAGGATAAATCATTTTAGTATTTTGGGTCTTGAATTTTGTTGCATTTAGAGTAGGATAGGATCGAGAGATCGAAGCGAAATGCTTTAGGGTTCTTGCTGTAAAACAAGCCCAAACAGGACACAAACAAGGGAAAAATTGAAAAAAGAGCACTTAAATGTGTTAATGCCACAAATCAGAGAGATCAAACAAGGGGTTAAGACCCCAGAGAGCAAGGGGAAAGCTCATTTTCACCTTTAGCAGTGAGAGAGAGAGCTTGAGAGAGACCTTGAGCTTCAGGCAAATCGATTGTCTTCCACATGTGTTTTTTGTGCACACCAGATATATAGAAACCTTCCTTTGTGTCCATTCTTGTATTATAGAGCTCATTGCATGCATGCGTGGCCAACATTGTCACTTCGATTCGATTTTTTTTCATTGTTGCTTTCGTGTTGCCAGAATCAGACAGAGCTTGCAGGGTTCGATTTCCAGAATAATCGAACAATCGGATGTTCGATTCTGGGCAATCGAATGCTCAAACTACCTTGGCATGTCCCATCAGATGCTACCCATTTGCTTCCAAAAATCAGACCATCAGACTACCTTTTTCTTGTCCGATTGGACATTCACCCTATCCGATTAGGATAATCGGATAGCCTATAATTGGACGCCTCCAAAATCAGATTCAGACACTTGGCTATCAGCCACTTGAACAAACAATAATCGGACTAGTCTAAATCAGACATATCACAATCGGACACTGGAATCGGATAAGTCTAAATCATACATGTGAAAATCGGACGATCGAAAATTAGGCATCTGAGTTTGGGGATCGGACACTGTAGAATTAGATCGAAAATTTGACAGGAGAAAAACTGACAAATTTAGCGCATTTCGGATGAAGTAGAACACCTCCCGCAATAGAGAAGACTTCGAAAGCCTTACAAGTGCAATTGACCATAGAAATCACAGCTAGACAGCTAGACAATGATCGGTGAGAGTCGCGTTAGCTTTTAGCCCCTCTTAGAGCCATAAACTGACCTATAGACTCCAATTAACATTGATCGAGCTGAATAACATAGCACAAACCCTAGAGACCAGTGAGAGCTGCCAGTGATTGAGCCTAAATCCCTATTCGATTGAGAACTTAGACCAGATTATGGAAGTTGTATTTATCATCTCGTTTTCGCACCCACATTGTTTTCAACACTTGAAGTGCACTTGAAAAAATTGAAAGCTTGATTTTGCACAGTGTATAGAAAAGAGCACCATGCACATATTGAATGAACGTAAATTGATAATTGTCAGTAAATAAGAAGAAACACACTCAGACTTAATAAATAGAACGGAACCCACCAATAGGAGATGTCACTCAAAGCCTAGATAGGTGATCAAGAAATCCAATTGGTAGAACCAAGTGAGAGACGCACCATGGAAAGCTAGACACATAGAAGGATCGACATTATTGGGACCGCGACATTGCCTGACTTAATCAACCTCATCGACAACTTGGTGGAGGAAGAGATTGAAAATATGGCAGAAACCAGTACAAGCCGCGGAAAGGAAGAGCTCGACCTGGGGGATTTCCCAATCAAAATCTAGTGGATGGTGAATAAATATGATGCGCAAAAACCAAGTTGAACCATCATGGCAAACCATCAGAAGACATCATAGTGGAGCTCGAGGAGGAAAGAAAATGAGCACGGAAAGGTTTGCAAAGCATAGTGACATACAACTAGCAGCAGTAGACTAGGAGATTGTAGTAGGACATAGAAATGCGAAAAGTCTAGCACGTGCTAGCCTTAGCAAATAGAAATCGAACAAGACCAAATGTAGAGAGGGAAAGAGCGCTAGAGGCGAGTTTAATACTGAGCAAGCTTATCATACACGAAGCAACTAATAGACAACACATTGGCAGAACAAAGCACAACAGAACTAGCAATATCATTGCTTGCAAGAGTAGGAGTTACCCAGGGCTCCAAGAGCCAATCAAAAATCCTTGCAGTTGCAAAACAACTAGACAAATACCAGTTGAGCAATGACCCATATAGTTTCATAGAGCATTTCGAGAAGGTCTACGAGGCTAACGATCTCATCAATCTCACTCAATGCTCATAAGCTTTCGATGTATGCTTCGATGATAAGGGTAGGACATAGTCGACAAGCTTAAACGCTTTGCAGATCGCAAAAAATTCAATAACCTCAAGAGTCTCTTCATTAAGAGATTCTCAGAGGCTAGGTACTCAAATAATCTTATAGTGCGGTTGATGAATGTCAAGGAGAGGGACAAAGAGGACATCAAGGACCAGGCTACTCACGTGCAGAGTCTCTATAAGAGAATCCCAACTAATGAACAACCCACTAAGAGAGTATTGTCCATTGTGTTATCAACAGAATACATAGTGAGGAGCTCTACAAGGCCTTAGAGGCAGGCAACTCAAGCTTACAGAGAGACGCACTAGCTAGGGTCTTTGAAGAAGCCATATGAGTGGACGACCAGCTCAAGGAGAGAAGCTCTAGGATCTTGAATCGAGACGAAGCCAACTCTAGAACCTCAAAAAGGGCAACAACATCTAGCAAACGATCAGGACCAAGCAGCCAAGATAAAGGGAGGGGCGTTGACCCAAGCTAGAAGCTAGTAGAGATGGAAATGGAGCTAGCTAGACTACAAGAGATGATGAGAAGACCTACGTGCCCACATGTCCAATGTGTGTATTGTGGTGAAAATCACTTTCCAATTGAATGTCAAGACCCTAGGTCCTGACCTTGCACCAATTGTGGTAGGTTCGGCCATGATGCCATGCAATGCAGACTGCCAAGGAGACTCCCATACTTACAGCCTTACAACTAGCCTTACCTAGGGAATACGTCTTCGAATTTCTTTGGGAGATGAGCTCCATTGTCTCTTTTGGCACCTAACGATGCAAAGCCAATCATCCCTAGGATGGAAATCAATCCCACATGCATATCTAGGCCACCTGGACCTTATATAACCCATCCATTGAGGAGCGGCACTCCAGTCCACTATGTGGAGGAGTCGAATGATGAGGAGCCTTATGTGAAGCCTTATGTCTTTTAAAAATGAAGAGGGCAATCCAGTTCTCATGGACTATTGATCAGTGTGGGTGATGGCATTAGGAAAGAGGGAGAGATAGAGGCTTAGGAGGGCAGACCCAAGAGCCGATTTCTTGTTGGGGACTTGCGGTCACCCATGACACATCTCTTCAGGTTGCTTTAAGAGGGAGCAAGCCAATCGAGATAAGGCTGATCTCAGATGATACACATGAGTGTGGAATCACCCACCTCTTTGCTGATTGCCCTAGGTAGAAACCATCCTCTAGTTTGACTTGAGATCACCCATGACACATCTCTTCAGGTTGCCCCAAGAGGGAGCAAGCCAATCGAGATAAGGCTGATCTCAGATGATACACATGAGTGTGGAATCACCCACCTCTTTGCTAATTGCCCTAGGTAGAAACCATTCTCTAGTTTGACAATTGTACCATTGGTTCCATTGGGGCTATTTGGTGTCGAAACACTCAGATGAGGAGGTGACACCCATCCCATTGCATGCTATGACCTGCAGACAAAGCAAGCCGGTATATCATTGCCATGGCCTAGTAGCCTGGATGTAGCCTCAATTGGAAAGAAAAGTCATAGGCAAAGAAATAAGAAAAGTGAAGCAAAGGTAATACTAAAAACCGAGAGTGCAATGACACTACCTATTGGAAAGAAAGTCATAGATGATGAGGTAGAAACGTCTACTCCAAAGACTATTGAGAAAGGGAGTGCTAAGGTGGGGGCATATCCCAATTTAAAGCACCAACTGGAAGCCATAGAAAAGGTCGAGTGGGTGAAAGGATCCCAAGAACACTTAAAAGATGCAGAGCCCATATTGGAGGATGAGATTGATGATCTCTCTAGCATAAGCACACCGGTCTCTCCCACACGATCGAGAGATGCATCTACATCTCAAATTGTGCTGCCTAGACAGAGCTTGAATGCCATGGGCCAGCAAACTAATCAAGGCCATTGGCCAAGGAGCACAGAATCAGGAGAAAAGCAAGCAGCTATCAATCTCCTCACAATGTTAGTGACCACCCTTGTAACTCTAAGCCTAGGAGATTTGCTTGGGTAGCATTTGACACTATGGTAGGAGCTAAAGCAATGGGTGAAAGGATCACTAGAGCAAACGGAAGTTGACTTGCAAGATCACGATGTAGTAATGCAGATAGTGAGCATGAATCTGCACTCAATGCCCAAGTCCTTGCACATTAATGCTTTCTGGGAAGGCATAGAGATGCACGCAGTCTTACCAGTCCTAGGGTTTAGGTGATACCACGAGGAAGGGGATTGCAGACATAGGGGCAGGAGTTAGTGTGCTTAACCATGAAATACTCGAGGCTTGGGGTAACCCACTTGTCGAGGATGCTAGGTTCAATGTCACACTGGCTAACGGAACAAAAGTAAAGCCATCCGGAGTGCTAAAAAATTAGCCATTGAAGACCATAGAAGTTCAATTCTCTGTGGACTTCATAGTCATAAAAGGAGTGGACTACGAAATCTTGTTAGGCTAAACCTGGATGCACAATGCACGAGTCATAGAAGACTAGGAGAACGGTCTAATCTTCTTAGGCAATAAGAAGGAAGCGGTAAGAGTGGAGATGGATACTTGGAAGACTACACCGATTGATCTAGACACCATCTCAACTATGCTGAAGGGCATTACTCAGATTAGAAAATCTTACAGGCTGTTGACCAAATATATCCCTTGACGTGAGAATGAGCGAGATTGGATGCATATGCTAGCCACAATGGATCTGCCATTGTTGGATAATGAGGAATACAGGCAAGCTACTAAGGCAGTCAGTGATCCCATAAGCATGCCCTTAATACCAATCTGCATGATGGCTAGAAGCTTGCATGGGCGATCCACCTATGTCACATACCATGTCTCAAACTACAAGTGAGACCTCCACAAGAACTTAGAGCACTTGATGGAAAAATTAGTTAATGACCTAACCGCAAATCTTTAACCACTCAAGGATCTCTTGGATGAACCCAAGTGGCAATGGACCAAGGTATACGATCTAAACTTGATGTACAATTGGGCCTTAGTCAATGATGACAAGGAAACACAGTATCAAGACCTAGGAGATGACAAGCAGTCGGATGAGGATAGTTTAGAGGATGAGTATGAAGAGTGTTGTTCCTCCAATGAGACGAGAGCGAAGACGAGATCGACACAATAGAGTATGACACTGAGGGGCATGTGATTGAACAAATATGTGCAGACTCCAAACCACAGAAGAAGAGCATCTTCAAAATCGAGAAAGGAGTCATGCAAATGGATTTCAATTGCACTTGGTTGGAGCACATAGGAGTGATTAATTATGAAGGAGTGGGTCTACAAGGGAGTTCAGTGCTTCCTAGGCCATACAGGGTACTATTGAGATGATTTGTATTGAACTATGCATTAATTGCTAGACCTCTATACAAATTATTGATAATATTTGAATAGATTGAGGAATGCCAATGTGCATATGAAGAGTTGAAGAAGGCTCTAACCATAGCACGGATCTTAAGAGTCCCAGACTGGACCATAACCTTCCACCTTCACATTGACGCCTCAAAGTTTGCTATGGGAGCTATGTTGTGCCAGCCTAGTAAACACAATTTAGACTATCTAGTGAGCTTTGCTAGTAGACAACTCACGAATACTAAAATGAACTACTCCACTACTATGGAGAGGAAAGGGTTAGCCATGGTGTTTGCATTAAGGAACTTTCGACATTACCTTTTGGCTACACCTTTTGTCTTCTTTGTTGACCATCAAGCCTTGCTTTATCTTATTAACAAACCGTGTACTATGGGACACATTGCTCAATGGTTACTTCTGCTTGTAGAGTTTGACTTCTCTATGGTTGTATGCAAAGGGAAGTAGCACTACATGGTTAACCATATGTCTCACATACCCATAGGAGAAGTCACTGGATAGGGCATCATAAAGGACTTGCCTGACGTGCATCTGTTCAACCTGTCTAGTGAAAGGGACTTGTTCAGAGCTGACTTGATGCCATACTGGGTAGAGGTCATAGTCCAAATGCTTGAGCATGGACTACTTGAAAGACCCATTGAGAAGGCCTGACTTAGGTGACTCATCCTTAAAATACAACTATATCAGTTGATAGGAGGACAACTCTACAGGTTAGGACAAGACGGCTTGCTGCATAGATGATTGTGCGAACACGAGATGCATGACATGCTTGCAGAAGCACACAATAGAATTGTAGGAGGGTACTATAGCATGGAGACATGAAGACCTACAAGGTGCTGTAGTCTCAACTATGGTGGCCTACTCTTTTTCGAGATGCAACACAATTTGTAAAGCACTGTGACAAGTGTCAACGGACCAAGGTACCTATTCGCAAGGACAAAATGGTGGAGCTAAGTCCAATCATTGCAAGACAACCATTCGAGAAATGGGAAATTGACTTCATTGGGCCGATTAGCCCTGCAACACAATATTCACAGGCCAAGTACATAATCATTGCTAGAGACTATCTCACAAAGTGGGAAGAATCACAAGCCACGAGGAAAATTGATACTAGAACCACTTCTAAGTTCCTTTGGGAGTAGGTAATCTTACGATTCGGCTGCCCCATTGAACTAGTTAGTGATCAAGACACACACTTCATTAATGAAGTGATCACTCACCTCTTGTCAACCTTTTTGATCATCCATTGAAAATCCTCGTCCTACCACCCTCAAGCAAATGACCAGGCTGAGTCTACTAAATAAGATCTTAGTGAATGTCTTGACCAAAGTAGTCTTTGCCTCGCACAGTGATTGGGATAACAAAGTGATGACAACCTTATGGGCCTATCAAACAACCTATAAAAAAATGGTACGACAGACTCCCTTCAAGTTAACCTATGGGACTGAAGCCATTCTACCTATAGAGTTCTTTATCTCGAGCGCGAGAGTAGCCATCCAAGAGAGATAGGACAGAAAGGAGGCATGGATGGAGTGCCTAATTGAGCCAGAACACTTATCAAAGACTCAACTTCTAGCCAACTATGCGCTGATTTGCAAAAAGAAACCCCCCAAGAGTTAGTTTGACAAGACATCAAGCAGCGAGAATTCGAGCAGGGTGACTTAGTGTTGTTGTACTCATAAAAGGCCATAAACAAAAGATGAAGTTTAGGGGATTAGGGCCTTTTCGAGTCCGCACTATCAACCAAATCGGCAATGTAGAGCTTAAGACCCTAGATGGAGAGGCCATAGGATTCTTCAACGGTAGCCACATCCATTGCACAAACCTCCCATGCTAGAGCCCCCTATGAAGGTCCGAGTTGCCACATTAATGGAGGCAGCAGCACGTGCTTACCTGTGCATAACAGTCACTGCCCAACAAACACATACCTTTGATGCATTGATCGATGAGGGAGTTGATTTCAATATCTTAACTCATGATCATTGGACTCAAATTGGCCGTCCACAACTACAATCTACCAATGCCAAACTTAGCCCATTTGGGGGCCGATCGTATGCCCTTTCGAGAAAGTGCAAAGTTAGATTCTCTATCAAGTCTAAAAGCATGCCCATACTTTTTTATATATTGCCAAATACAAAAGTAGTAAGGAATCGCTATTAGGATGCTCATTTAAAAAGCAAGCACATTGTAAGGTCAACTATGAGTCTCAAGGTATTCACCTTGCTATTGGAAATGTACGAATGGTCATGGCTTTCAACAAGGGCACTGAAACTCCATCAAAGCTCGCGAGGCCACCACTGGTAGAGAAACCCACCACCAAGCCTAAGGAGGGGGTCGAGACTTGTCACAACCTGCCAAGTCACACCACTAGCAAACCACCGAGATCAGAGCTATAACCCTTGAAACACAATTTTATTGGGTGCCTAAACATCAAGGACTGCTGCATAGGAGCATACAACCATGACCTTGCAAGCCCAAGAACTCATAATTGAAACCCAGGAGGCAATGAAGAAACTATATGCACCTATGAACAGTCAAGACCTTATTGTAAGCGCAAGGGTATTATAAGGGCAATGCCTGGGTATGGGTGCCTAAAACCAATGGGTTGGCAGCACTATTCAAATGCCACCCTCAAACTCGACCACACAAAACCCCACAACAGATTAGGCACACTTCACATCTGGGCATATTAGTGAAAATTGTACATATATATGCTATTGACATATTCTAATTGAACCACAAATCAAATGGTAGACAATGAAGATCACCACAACCTATTGCTCATCCCTTACATGTGAGCAGTTCATTTCACCTCTTTAAATAAATTGTTGTTATGATCCTTTCACACTTTGGTAATTGAAATTTTATAAACTAAAGCACTACTTCCACAAAAATTTGTGCATGTGGTAGTAGCTTTGGCTGTGCAGCCCTTGTTGGAGCTAGAGAGGTTGATCTCTCCATTGGCTTTGATCAACATGGCTCTGCAGCACCTCAATGAGTCTAACGACCAAAACCGCAGCTTGCCAACTCCAAACCGACCCAGCCTCGCACTGCTAGTGCCCCTAAAGCCTCACAAACATCTGGTAGCACAATGTTAGAATCCAATCAAACCCCAGCCTCCGGCAGGTCTTAAACTCTCTTACGAATGACAATCAATTCTTACATTGTCCAGAGACTTACCTGAAAATATATGAGATGACTTGGTTGTTTGCCTTCGGCATTTGGATGCCACGTTTACCACACTTGCTAAAAGCTATGATCGATTAGACCTAGGTCTTTTAGACGAGGCTTTAGCAATGGAGGTACGCACACTACCTTGCTCATGGGAAGAATCAAAATTTGTATTCATTAAGACTCCCTAGGCAGCTGAGAAACTCATTGCCACCAAGATTTCCTACAAAGAAGCACACAAGCAATGCCTCATTACATCTTATGACAAGGGCACAACCCTTACCACCGACCAAAAAATTGAGGAGTTGAAACAGCTAGCTGACCATGCCTCCTTTGTCTTGCAATAATGGTATGCTTTCTGATTTCAATGGGAGCAAGAGGGATACCAAATCATGACCAATGCTAAGCAAAGACGTGCAATCAAGACCTTCAGAATATGACCCAACTTATGTAGCCCCAACCTCCTATATAGAGTGTTGACCACCATTTGCAACCAGCCCCTCGAAGAGCACATCATGACTCACCCCTACCTAGATCACATTTTGACAGAGGAGGAGTTACACATTCCCAACATAATTGACTCTGATGATTTGCTAATGGATGTCCTCACCTACTCACTCATATAAGCATTCGACCTGTCGACATGGACCACTATGCTAACATGGAGTATAAGCTGAACTTCTACGCTTGGCTCATGCAAAAGTGAAACATTGTGAGCATGCACTGAATGGACTTAACCCTTCAACCTCTAATCCTAAGAATGATTTTTCTCATTTCCAAAGGGGGAGGGGGTAAGGTGGAAAAATATACTTTAAGAAAATTCTCATGGACCTTGATTGGATTGTGCAAATTGTGAAGAAAATTTCCCTTCTATACTTAAGCTATTCATTTTTCTATACGTGCACAATCACTCTCTACTCATTATCTTAAGAAAACTAATGGTGAGCTGTGGTGTTATGACAGGGACCCACAATGGAAGGTCAGGAGAAGAGCATTAAACTTCCGTTCTTAGAAGAGGAATAAGCTAAAAATGGAGATAACGGCCTTCAATCAGTTCAGGTTCAGGCATGTCCTAAACTCGGAGGATGTGGCCATGGAAGAATAGGCTGCAAAATAGATTGTGAAGCAACGCAATGTGCAGAAGTATGTGGAGAAAATCGGGCAAGTGTTGTGGACAATGAGAAGTGCATGGAATTTCTCCAAACCTTCAACAGGAGTCATGGCACTCTAACGATGCATCAGGAAAAGGAAACCCGCTAGGTGGAGGTCAAGTTGAGCCCTGAGTTGGTGCAAAGAGAGTTGGGCCTGCCCAACAAGGTTGAGAGATGGTCCAAAAGAGATGCATATGATATGCTGGGAATGGACAAGGTCCTAGTCCAAACCAACAATGGCATTGGTCTCGCCGACATCTTGGATCCAGAAGTCCAGCTACAAGTGAAGATGGTCCATGCCTTGTTCTCTAGTCATAGGTACAATGCACTGATGAGCTAGATCAACATACCTATGTTGGAAAGCATTGTAGCCAAATCCCTGGATGAAGTAAACTTGAACACCTTCATTCAAAAGACTAGAAACTTCAAGAAAAGCATTGGCCGCCACAAGTGGAAGACTAGCTACAGGAGGTGAGTCTTTGACCTCCAAGGCAAGGAGGAATAAGTCGTCCTCAAGGGCCTCAACCATTGGGTTTGGAGGGGTATTGATGACCATCATCAAAGAGGCATTGGGGGAAGCACAAGAAGACGAGGGAGTTGGCAAAACACCAGACATGTCCCCTCCCCACCAAGAACAAGAACAATCCAGTGAGAGGGTGGAGAGTGATGAATAAGAGAGCAGGAAGCAAGAGAGAGCAGACATGCAGAGAGCCCGCAGAGAGTCCAAAAATATCGAAGACAAAAGAAAGAGAAAAGAAAAAGAGGAGGCAAAAAGGATAAAAGAGGAATCCAAGAGGGATGAAGAGGAGAGAAGGAGGAAAGTAGAGGAAGAAGCCAAGGAGATAAGGAGGAGAGAAGAAGACATAGCCTTGGCCATCTGCCTATCAGTGGAGTAGACCTCAAGGGAAGAAGAGTTGGCTGCCATGAGCCCACCCAGATATGAAGGCCCAAGTTCTAGCACCCAAGTCTAGAAGCTGCAGCACCACTAGTTTATGGAGGGCAAGGGTGAAGGTTTGTTGCACCCACTTTCAACTAGCCTAGTGCCGACCGTCCCAACAACCACAACCACCCACCAAGGCTCTACACCTAAAGTCGATGCTAGCAACATCATGGCCTGGGTGCAATTTTTGGTCAACAAAGAAATGGTCCATGAGGGAGGTGAAAGAGTTCCAGTGAGACATGGACGAAGAGACTGGCAACACAACAAATGCTAAGTTGAGGCAGGATCCTAAAAGACAGAGAATTGAAACATCCACAACCACTACCCCCACTACACTATTGTCGTCCACGAACTATGACAACTATGTTAAGGGACTTTTGTCACAGTTTGAGAGAGCAAAAGAAGAAAGGAAAATAGCTATTGCTAAGTTAGAAGCTGAAAAGGAGACTATGGAAGCCTTTCAATTTAAAAAAACCTACCAATTGGCTATCTGTCAAAGAGAAATAACTCTCAGCTCCACTAGCACGAGCACAATGCACCACACGATAAGGTAGACACACCCCCCAGGTAGTGCACATTCTTTTCTTTACAAGTGAATACAAATGCTACAAACCAGCAACTTCGGAGGCCCCATCATCCACTCGATCCACTCTCGACCTCCACCACCTTAATCATGTGATCAACTTCTCCCTAGGACCAATCCCCATGAGGCCCCATCATCATCGACTCACATGACCACACTTCACAGACCTGCAAGTGCCATGGGACTAGCACTCATCTAGGAGGGGGGTAATGTGAACCCGATGCAAGGTAGGAAAAAGAAAATTCAAAAATATGGAATAATGCGAAAAAAGGTAGCTTGGCAAAGGAATAAGAGAGGAAAGGCCAAAAGCGCAAGGGCGATCTCAAAGGCCAAGTCAAAGACAAAGGTGCATCTTAAAATGCAAGGGAACCACTAAAATTTTGTAAAAGAGCGCCAGGCTCCCTCTTGTGCAAATTATAAAGTCTAAATGGGCACATGTGAAGGGATAAGGCAACTAGAAGGGAATAGGGAAAGAGGACCTTGGCAAGATTCCACATTTTAAGGAGAATCTACTATCAAGGATTATGGCAAACCAAGGGAGAGTTTGGAAGCAATATGCATAGAACTAAGAGAGGATACTAGATTATTAAGTGGTAATCCCTAGCTAGTCAAAGATAGTGGATTATATAGTGCGCAACTATCCAAATGGAATACTTGGATATCAAGTTTAATGATGCTTTATTGGATGGGGGATCAAGAGTGAACATAATTCACGAATAGTTGTATCTTTCTCATAAGTTAGAGGACTAGTGCCTACATTCGTTCAAGTGAAACTGGTGGACATTGAGGAGGCTTCCATTAGATATACTCAATGCCCCACCCTCGTAAGATGCCACCAATGGTCCATGGTGCTCTAAGTTGTAAGGCCCCCATTATGAGGAAAAACCATGTGTGAGCTTGATTGGTTGGATCCTTGTATGTTAGATGAGAACCATGTGACTAAATGGTAAAAAGGTGACCTTTGTGGATCTAGCCTTTGGATAGATAGAGTAGTTATGGTAGTAGCAACTTGAGGCACAATGCATAGAGTTGTGAGATAAATGATTTATTAGGGATCCCTATTTTGGGGTTAGGGGTGGCAGAAGTGGCCCTTGGCACTGGCCCCCTTGATGGGGGTATGAGGGTAGCACCCTTGGCTTGACGAAAAAGATAACGTTTCTTGGAATATTCCCTGGACAATTATGGAAGGTTCATAATATAGTTGGACAAGCCAATTAGACTACATTCCCAAGGTATAAAAGGAAGACCCCTTCAAACCCATTGTCAATCTATGTTTCACCTAGTCAGAGTTCTTTTGGCTAGCCTTAAGCTCTTTGCCTACCATCTATTTAAATTGCCATCTAAGGTTCACAGTGGAAGCATACAGGTGGACAAAGCCATGTTTGTATTAGTTTGTTTGAAATTAAAGCAGTTTTTGTTCTTTTCATATTTGTTGTGTATTCTCTACTCCTTGCTCAAATTCTATTTGTTGCATCATGTAGTTTCTATAGGTTTAGCCTCTGGGAATTTTGAAGAACTAGCTTATAAGAGTTGAGGGTTTGAAATTCAAGGTTACTTTGTAGTACTTCGGATGGAAAGGTTAGGAGATCCTTATGATATGCTATTGAAGAGGCCATGGTTTTGGGGTTGTCTAAGTTAAAGCAGGATTGGGGAGTAGATATACTTATTATCCCTCATGGAGGTAAAAAAGTAAAGCTTTCTATAGCTAACCAAGTTATTTTAAACCTAAATTTAGGCCTTTAGTGGCTTAAACCATAAATATGGCACATGAGATAGGTGGTGATGAAGAGGATTTGTTCTTGCAAGTTGATCCTATTGTTATACTAGTGTTCAAAGTTAATGTGGAGTAGGAGTAGATCTCAGCAAAATACAATGTATTACTTGCAACTTTGTAGCAAGAAATTGCAATCCCACTATAGGGAATTGCAACTCGTGTGAGAGACCACAATCCTATTGTAGGAAATCACAACTTTGCTAGAAGAAACTTCAAACTTTCTATAAGAAACTGTAAAATTGCTGGAGGAAAGTGGTGAGTAGATGCAAGAAACTTGTGGTTTGGTGCAAATAACTAATAACTCAATGCAAGAAAGTCAAGATAAAGTGTAGGATAAGCAACAAACAATGATTGAAGAGGGTCTAGAGAAAGCTAATGAATAGGTAATAATTGATGTGGAATTGAAATTTGAGCACACTATGAGCAAGTTAGCAAGGATGTTAGAAGATGATGTACAAGAAAATTTAAATACTGCAATAGGCACTAAGCTGATCAAGATGAGTAAGAATGCACCCTAATGATATGGATAAGATCACGTTTATTAAATGGAGAGCCTTTCTAGCATAGTAATGAGCTTTGGGTTAAAGAATGGTCCACTTGAATTCTAGGGAGTAGCCCATGAGATATTTGATCCATATCTTACAACATTCATGAGAGTGTTCATGGATGATTTTTGTGTCTTTGAAAGGAAGGTAGATCACTTGCAACATTTAAGGTTATGTGTTGAAAGATGCCAAAAGTTTGGGATGTCATTAAATCCTTTCAAATTAGTATTTTCCTGCTAAGAGAAGTGTCTTATTTTGGGACACATAATTTTAGAAGAAAGGATGCCAATTGGCCCTTGAAAGATCCAATTACTTTAGAATGCTACAATATCTATAACAATACAATAAGTTATATGGTTTATGGGTCAAGTTAAGTGGCACAATAGGTATATCAGATCCTTAGCATATATTTGTACTCTTCTTACCTTGGTTATTAATAAGAAAGGTGTTTAGTTTATATGGAGAGATGATCAAGACAAGACATTAATGTGTTAATGTAGCTTCAATCCTACAACCCTTGCAATGGGATCTTCCATTTCATGCTTTTGTTTATGCATCAAACATTGCAATTGCGGAAATCTTGATGTAGGAGAAAATTGTAGGATGGGTTAGACATGTCCACGATGCTAGTCATAGGATGATACAAGCAGAGAAGAAACAAAAGGAGAAGCTTTGGGTATGATCTTTACATTGCAAAAGTTCCATTACTATTTGTTGGGAAATCTAGTGATATTCATGTTGACCACCAAGCTTTGTTATATTTGATTAACCAACCACAATTGATAGGGAGGTTAGCTTGATAAATGTTCTCGTTACAAGAATTTGATTATAAGATTGTGCATACTCCTAGCAAGGAACATGATATTGCAGATTTCTTAAGTAAACTTGACTCTACAAATCCTACACCAGGAGTAAATGATCAACTTCATGATGATGATTTGTTTGGAGTATATATAAACCAATTTGACTCTTTTTATGAAAAAATAATTTTTTTTTTCTTGATTTGGTGATGCCAACAGATTTATCAAGGGATCAAAGGAGAAGATTGGCATTGGAGAGTAGACATTTTCAGGTTATTATGGGAGTTCTCTATAGAAGAAGCATTAATCAAGTGCTACAAGATATATTCTTGTGGATGAATAGCCTATTATTTTGCATAAAGCTCATGATGGTTTGACAAAGGATACTTTTTGGGTGAGATTATGGGCAACAAGATTCTTTGAGCACATGTATGATGGTATACGATGCTTAAGGATGCCCACAAATATGCCAAATAATGTATTATCTATATGTAGAAAGGTCAACCACATACTAGGGATAGGATGCAAGATCATCTCGTTCTACCCCTAGAGCTATTTCAAAAATGGGGTATACATTTTGTTGGCCCCATCAAACCAACACCTCATCAAAGCAAGAATAAGTACATATTGGTTTGTATAGACTACTATACTAAATGGGCAAAGGCCAAAGCCTTACAGGATAACATAGTGGCTAGCATGGCACCATTTCTCTAATCCAATATCATGACAAGATTTGGATTTATAAGGGCAGAGGCCAAAGCCTTAAAGGAGAACATAGTGGCTAGTGTGGCACCATTTCTCTAATCCAATATCATGATAAGATTTGGATTTATAAGGGAGCTTATAGCAAAACACATGACATTGCATAAGAAATCCACAATGTATCATCCTCAAGATAATGGACAAGTGGAAAGCTTAAACAAAATCTTGCTACGTGTTTTGAAAATATTGTGACTAACAATCATAAGGATTCAGATACCAAGTTAAATTCAGCTTTATGGTCTTTTAGGTTAGCAAAAGAATCACAATAGGTTTGACTCCATTCAAGTTTATGTATGGGTTGGAAGTAGTAGTTCTTCCTATGGAGTTTATAGTACCTATCTTAGGAATTGCCATTACTCATAGATTATCCCCTTGAAGAGTCATTTGGTGCCCTCATTTTCTTCTCCTTAATATCAACATATTCTTCCTTTGAATCAAGTGTTCTCATGCATTGAATTCTAGCTATCTTCTTTGTGAATGCCTACAGGTACCTATAATCAATATGTGCTTCCTTGATAGGCTGATCCGATGTGGAGATAGCACATTAAATGGTTTATGGAGAGATTTCTCTTGTTCATTAAGGCTTTTTCCATTACACATGATATGTATGGGATACTATGGTATGTAGAAAATAACATAGTGCTGAATCTGGAAAGCATTTTTCATGACAAGTTAATGCAAAAAGTGTATATACATTGAACCATTTATATAGGAAGCAACAAGAGTAGAATTGGTTCTATGTTAGTAGCATTGTATGCTCATTTGATCAATATATGCCCAAATGTTAGGAGTTCACTATGGGATGGATCTAAAGGTGCTATGCATGATGGTTCTAAACAACTTAGTCACATTGATGGTGTAGCTATGAATGTTTATGGTCATGAGGATAATTAGAAACAAAAAGTATCCTTGTGTCATGGGGTTGATGATATCCATCAGCAGTTGGCTTCTTTGGATATGAGTCATGGTGTTCATGACACTCATCATGTGGAAATTGGTTCTTCTATGCATATGGATTTTACAGATTGGTTGGATGTAGATCCTAAACATGATGCAAAGGGTGATATTGTCATTTTGGGAATGCAAAAGAAAGTTATATTTTCAAAGGTTAAGTTTTACACTACTATGCTTAAGAAAAGGAGAGTATGCATGGCGTGGTGGGTTTGCATGAATATAAAAAGTCATTGGTTTCTTCTCATATGCCGCACAATTTGGATGCGACGTGTGTATGGGCATATGGGTTGCACAAATTTCTTGTTGAATTGCACGCTAGTGGACCTATGAAGTTGGATGTGGCCCAAATTTTTCAGCATTAGTAGCTCAAAGAAGAAAGAGAGAAGAAAGATGTAATGCTTATGTAAATGCACAAGATAAAAGAACTTCATGAGAATGAGGTTGAGGCTCTTAAAAGACAAGTTGATGAATATGGTTCCATATTGCAAAAATGTAATATTTCTTCTAGTATTTTCAAGAAGTGAATTTGTAATATGCAATATAAGTTTCAATAGAAAATGCAATTAGCTCAAGATAATGCTCAATTAAGGGCACAGGGGGTGTTATTGGATGCTAGAATCGAATATTTGTTGCAAGTAGGGAAAAAAATATGGATGTGGATCATAATGGATCACTTTTTATGTAGTCAAATATTAATACCATGAAGAATTCTTTGGTGAAGCTTATGCAAGAGTGACGGATTGCTACAGAGCTAATAGAATGTCGAAATTTGGAATCTCTTATTCATGAGAAGAATTCTTTGAAGGAGAAGATGAATGGGTTGCAAAAAGAATACCATAAAATGGTTATAATGATTACTAATTTGCAAAGTGGCAAATCAATTGGTGGGCCATAGTCTTGAAATGCATGCTTGTGATGGTTCTAAATTGGACAATGATGAGGTTTTGATGGATATCAATAATCAAGTAAAGATAAGGGATTTGAGTCCTCATAAGATACATGGCACGAATGTTATACCTTTGGTTATTCAAGAGTCACATGGGGATGATTTTGCCTCATGAGGGTTTAGTTTTGGATTCTCATGCTATGGGATGAGCATCATAGCTAGGACAAACTATCAAATGGTTTTTCTTTATCTCATCATTACATTTATATAGCTAGGACAAACTATCAAATGGTTTTTCTTTATCTCATCATTACATTTATATACCTTTGGTTTTGATGGCTGTCTTTTGAGTGAATTATACAACTGTATTAGAGGGTTATGAATATCATACTAGAGAGGCTCTATTCATGATTTCTCTATGTTGTTTACTTTGAAGCATAAGGCTTTCAAGGGTAAGGTATAACTATGTCTCATTAGATTTGTCCATATTTTGGATAAGGCATTTGAATAAGGGTTTAAGTCGTGGTTATTGTCAAGAATCGCGTGGTGGGGGGACTTGCTTGAGCTGCGGCGCCAAACACACACTGTATACACAAGAGGAAGCTCACTCAAGAACACAAGAAGAGAGATGGAGGCCAAAACGTTTTCTTGCTGGTTTTTTCTTCTTCTTCCATACACTATACAATGTACACAAAGTATAGATAAGATACAACATAAAGGAAAGTGGCCTACTAAGTCAAACAGTGCATAATCGACTACACTAATCGACTGGCACTATGTCTTTGCTAGCTGTAGGTAGGTGTAACAAACTAAATATAATAAGTGATAGTCAGTGGCCATGTGAGTATCATAATGACCACCAACATGCTAAGTGTAGACATGCGGACCCATCTAGCCAGGCGGTCCATCATCAATGTCCACACCTGTTGAGCTTGCCATCTCAACACTCCCCCTCAAGCTCAACTCTATCTCTGCAACTCCAAGTAAGCCTTAGAACTTTCAAAGCTTATTTGCACCCAATGCCTTTGTGAAAATGTGAGCTATCTGATCCTGTGTGCTGACATATACCAAGTTAATCTCTCCTGCAAGTATCTTTTCTCTCACAAAGTGGTAGTGCACCGCAATGTGTTTTGTCCTAGTATGGAACACTGGATTTCTAGCTAGTTGTATGTTGCTCATGTTGTCACAATGAATGACAATTGGACCATCTCCCTGCACGTCCAAATCACCTAATAACTTTTGCAGCCATACTACCTCACATGCTTCCATAGCAGCATCTCTATACTCAGCCTCTGTACTCGATAAAGCAACTGTAGGTTGCTTTTTGCTGCTCCATGTAACTGCTGCATTGCCAAGGGAAAACATGAATCCACTTGTAGATCTCCTATTTGACATGCTACTGGCCCAATCTACATCTGTGTATCCAAAGACCTGTACATCCTTACCTACCTCATAAAAAAGTCCATAATGTAAAGTGGACTTCACGTGCCTCAATATACGTCTAACTACATCCAAATGAGGCTTTCTAGGCATCTGCATAAATTGACTGACAAGGCCAACAACATAGCTCAAGTCTGGCCTTGTGATAGTCATGTAAATCAAACTCCCTACTATCCTCCTGAAGATAGTAGGGTATTCTATCTCATCCCCAACATCAGTACTCAACTTCACATTTTGCTCCAATGGTACTGAAAGAGGCTTACATGCTATCATAGCATACTTGGATAACATATCCAAGCCATACTGCCTTTGGGACAGCCATATACCATCATCACATCTAACCACCTCAATACCAAGAAAGTATCTCAGCTCACCCAAATCTTTCATCTCAAACTTCTTCTTCAAGAAGTCCTTAACTTCAACAATCCCATCCTCATTGTCACCTGTAATAATCAAGTCATCCACATAGATGACTATGATGACCAAACCTGCATCTTCCTTTCTCACATAAAGTGAGTGATCAGCATTCAGAAATACAAAATCCAATATTGACAAGATATTCTCCAATCTTCTCAGACCATGCTCTAGGTACTTGCTTTAGCCCATAGAGCGCCTTCTTTAACCTGCACACATATGTGGGATGCTCTAAATCCTCATAACGTGCTGGCTATTCCATATACACTTCTTCTTGCAATTCACCATGCAAGAAGGCATTCTTAACATCCATTTGGTGCAAACTCCAACCTTTGGCTTTTGCCAAGGCAATCACACATCTAACAGTTGCTATCCTAGCAACTGGACTGAATGTCTCTTCATAATCTATGCCATATGTTTGAGCATAGCCTTTTGCAACCAGCCTAGCTTTATACCTGCTAACTAAACCATCTGCATTATGCTTGACTTTGTAAAGCCACTTACATCCAATAGCTTTCTTACCCTTAGGTAAGGGTACCAAATCCCAAGTCTTATTGGCTTCTAATGCAGCCATCTCCTCATCCATTTGCTGAATCCCAATGAGCATGACCAACAGCATCCTCAAAACAAGTGGGCTCAACATCCTCAACTAGTTTCACCATATAAGCACAATGGTGAGCTGCATAACCTTCAGAACCAAATCTTTTAACATGGTATTTGACCCTGCTAGATCTGCGTACCACCGGATCACTCAATGGAGCCTTTACATTACTATGAGCTCTTTGTACACCTGGTGTCCTGACTGAAGGAATACCAAGCTCATCATCCAAGCTCTCCGAACCACTAGAATCTCCATCCAATCCCAAATGATTGGTAGATGCATTTCTACCATCCAACACTTTCTTCTTTCCTTTATCCTTCCCTGCAACACTTATAGATCCACCTGAAGATGTGGGGCTACTCCTTAGTCTCCCAGACCAAGGGCTCACTATAGGTGTAGTACCAGATGATGTTTCTGGTCCACTAAGACTCCGTGATTCTTGTTTATCTTTCTGCACATATATGTGCTAATCATTATCATAATCCAAAACATCACCAGCAGGTGTATACCAACTTCCCATCTCATCAAAGATAACATCCCTGCTCACTCTGAACTCACTTGTGATAGGGTTATAATAGCTATACCCTTTCTGCTCTAAAGAGTATCCAATAAAAACACATTTTTTTGCCTTTGGATCAAGCTTCTTTCGTAGCTCATCTGGCACATGAACGTATGCAACACAGCCGAATACCTTCAAGTGCAATATATCAGGCTTCTTGCTAGTAAAGCATTCTTCAGGAGTCATCCCATGAATTGCCGTTGTGGGAGTTTTGTTCATAATGTAAACAACAGTATGAATAGCCTCAGACTTGGACATACTCTTTTCTACCATTAATGCCTGTGCAACTTCTGCAATGTGCCTGTTTTTTCTTTCTGCAACATCATTTTGCTGTGGGGTATACCTGCAAGTAAATTGCCTCTTTATCCCATGAGTCCTCAAGAAGCCACTGAACTCATTAGAGAGGTACTCTCCCCCTCCATCTGATCTCAAACACTTTACTTTTAAGTCTATTTCTATTTCAACAATTGCCTTAAAAGACTTGAAGTGCTCAACACATCACTTTTTTCCTTTATGAAGTATATCCATAACTTCCTTGAATAGTCATCAATAAATATGACAAAGTATTTGCTACCACCAAGAGATACATTCTGTGTAGGCCCCCAAACATCTGTATGCACTACATCAATTATTTTTCTACTCACTTCTCTATCATGCGAGAAGGGTTGTCTTGCCTGCTTACCAAACTGGCATGCTTCACAGACTTTATGCAATTCTGCAACTCTAAAAGAAGGCAACCCTGTAACCAATCCTCTGGACTGCATTAATTTTAGCCTTTGCACATTTGCATGTCCAATACATTTATGCCATATTTCAATATCTGCAGCTACTCCTTTTCCTTTAGCATACATAGCAACATCCATTGTAGGAATTCCAGCATCTAAAGTGAACATTCGGCCAACTCTACTTCCTTTTGCGACCAACCTGCACTTATCATTACAGTCTTCTACAAAACAACCTTTTGCATTGAATCGGACCTGCAACCCCTACACTACCATTTGGCCAACAGATACTAGATTCTTTGTAATTGATGGCACATGTAATACATCTGTCAGGCTCTTTGTCTAGCCATCATACAAGGACAAGGGAACCTTTCCAATGTGTGAAATTGGGTGGCATCAATCATCACCTGTTTGCACATAACCTGGATTTTGTAAGTCCTGCATCTCTCCAAACCATTCAACATGACTGGTCATATGATTAGATCACCTGAATCGACATATCATACATCATCATGTGTCCCCTTTCCTGTAACTACATTCATCATATGCTGCATAACAAACATATGCTCATTTTTGTCTTCATTCTGTTGTGAAGATGATGCATAGTTTCCTTGCTGCAATTTACTACTACAAATATCATCTTTCTTTGCATAGCAATGGGCTGTAATATGGCCTATTTTGCCACAGTAATGGCAAACAATAGCAGAATTTCCAAAACCTCTATTCTGCCATCCACCTCTTCCTCTAGAGCTCCCCCTGCCTCTAAAGTTTCCTCTGCCTCCAGGAACCTGTATTTCACCAAACTGTTGATTGAATCTATTTTGTTGGTTATCGCCAGCACCACGTCCCATACCACGGCCTCTCGAAGAGGATCTACCACATTCCCTTCCTGAACTTGAGTAAAATGCTTGGACCTGTTTGACGAATCACCCTGCATATTGATCTCTTCAATAATCATGAGAGAGATCAGCTTATCAAAATCTGGAAATGGCTTCCGTACATATACTGAAGTAACAAATGATTTCCATGCCTTCTCATTGTTAAGGCCACTCAGAGTGGATGAAACCAAATCATCATCATCCGGCATCGCATCAATTGCTGCTAAAGCATCTGCAATGCTCCTCACCTTCAACACATACTCATTGATAGACATTTTCCCTTTCTTCAAGGCCTAATATGTCCCAGCATAGTATTATCAATGACTGCAGATAGCCAGTACATCACCTTTTTATCTTTCGCATTCCATTCTTTCCATGCTTTTAATTTATCTGCAGTCGGAGGGATACCCAACTCTGGCTCCTTTTCTTCACCTGAGACAAACTCATAAAGGCCCTTTCCAATGAGGAAGTTCGTCATACGAAACTTCCATGAAAGGTAGTTGTTCTTGTCGAGCTTCTCAATAATGGGATTTCCACTGTTCTCTGCCATTATCACAAACAAGGATATAGCACAGCAAGCTAGTCTTCTGCAATCTTTCACAACACGTTTACATCACTACACCAAGCAACCTTTTTCACTGATTGCTCAATAGTACATGTAATATGCAACCTATTTGCAGATAAACCTTATGTTTTCTTCCTGCAAACACCTCAAAAATTACAGATTCGCAATCTGTAACCTGCGCACCCACTTTCGGTCAATACAGCCGAAATCACAGTGTACCTTGAAACTGTTGTCCACAATCTTGCGGCTCTAAAACGGGGCCTGAAATGGCCTCAGATGCCCAAAATAAGTGCGGGCAAGCCTAAAGAGATTATCTGCAGAATATACAGTGATCTGCTCGCACACCAAATCTCACAGCAATTTGAGATTTTTGCTTTCGGTGCCTCCATAGGCACTATCCACCAAGAGCGAGAGTGGAAGAATGGGAGAGCTTCTTACCCGTTGCTTGCTTGCTCGAACCTTACTTCTTCTCCTTCACTTCAGCCTTCGAAATCAGCCTCTCTCAGTGATGCGGCTCTAATACCATGTCAAGAATCGCGTGGTGGGGAGACTTGCTTGAGCTGCGATGCCAAACACACACTGTATACACAAGAGGAAGCTCACTCAAGAACACAAGAAGAGAGATGGAGGCCAAAAAGTTTTCTTGCTGGTTTTTTCTTCTTCTTCCACACACTATACAATGTATACAAAGTATAGATAAGATACAACATAAAGAAAAGGCATAACCGACTACACTAATCGACTGACGCTATATCTTTGCCAACTGTAGGTAGGTGTAACAAACTAAATATAATAAGTGATAAGTCAGTGGCCATGGGAGTATCATAATGACCACTAATGGACTAAGTGTAGACATGCGGACCCATCTAGCCAGGCGGTCCATCATCAATGTCCACACATGTTGAGCTTGCCATCTCAACAGTTATGGCTAGGGTTGTGCCAGATGTTACCAAGACTTAACACATTATATTGAGCTATGATATTAGTATTTTATATTAGCCTTTTTCTTTACCTTAGTCTTGAGTAGTCTATTTAGTCTCTTTGATGTAAATAGACTTATAAGATCGTGCGGCTTGTAGTTATGAGTAGTTGAGACAAGCATGGCTTGAAAGAGAATTCTTGCTCTCTTTGTTGTGCTAATCATGGTATGGTGAATGATGGGATTTTGATAATGGAATTTTTCCTGATAGTTTGCACCATATTTTTGCTTCTCTTATGTGCTTTATTACAATAGTATTCTTTATCCTTTGTCTTCATAATGCTATGTATGTTTGTTTCCTAAAGTAATAAGGTCATTCTATGTAATGCCTATAGAAGTATGGTTTATTTACCTTGATTGAATCTTCCATATTGTGAGCTTTGGACAACTATTTTGTTTACATGGCAATAGCTTTAGGCTGTATTGGTGATCATGCCCAGTCTATGCATGTGTGGAGATTAGAAATAACTATATATAATTCAAGGTTTCATATAAGGCAATAGGGAAACCTTTGTTGGTTTGATAATGGTTCCCAAGTCACCGTGACACTTGTGTTCTTTGTCACTTTGTTATTCATTTTTTTTCAGATTATGCAAGTAACCTTCTTGAGGTTTGATTCCCTCAAGGCTACAACCTTACAATATTGTCTTGTGATTACAATGTTAAGCTTTATCTTTTATTGCAATGTTTGTTTTCTATTTGGAGTATATAAGTAGTCTAGCATACAATCTACACAGAGCTAAATACATGTGTCATGTTGTTACTATCTAGGAGATTTAGAATGGGAAGGTTTAATGAATCAATTTTTTATCTTGATCCTAAATCCTTATAATTTCTACTCATTAAAGGTGAGAATTTCCATTGAAATCGATTGGTTCTAGTTAAGTCTACCATGTATGGTTACAAGGAATATGAGTTCACAAAAACTTCCTTGACATCTGTCCTTGGAGCACGCCTTTAGTTCTAGATTTGAGTTTCATTGTATGTTAATTAGGTTATAGTGAAAATGTTGGATGAGAGCAACTAAGAGTAAGAATGTGTTTCAACCTTGTATGGATACATATGAAAGATTAGATAGATGTATGTTTGTATGCATGTGTGCATGTGAGAGAGAGAGAGAGAGAGAGAGAGAGAGAGAGAGAGAGAGAGAGAGAGAGAGAGAGAGAGAGAGAGAGAGAGAGAGAGAGAGAGAGAGAGAGAGAGAGAGAGAGAGAGAGAGAGAGAGAGAGAGAGAGAGAGAGAGAGAGAGAGAGAGAGAGAGAGAGAGAGAGAGAGAGAGAGAGAGAGAGAGAGAGAGAGAGAGAGAGAGAGAGCATCTCTATGGAAGGTAGTCATTTATGCTATTCAAGAAGAAATGCCCAAATAGAAGGGAATATCCATGGAGATATAAGTCTTACATATAAATAGAGGATTCTATGCCAATGTGTTCATCATTTAGTATGTTACATTTGTCTATACTATTGTGCAATTTCTTGATGTAATCATCGAACCTAGCATTGGAGATCCAAGCCTACATCATAATGGCACAATTTTTAGATATTTAAAACAAATTTTTAGAGAGAAGGAAAGAAGAGACACCATCACTTTATATGTGCTCTAATGCCACATGCTTTGGCAGCTCCTAGCATGGAGTGCTAGTCCTTACTTACAACTCATGATACTATGTGCTATGTAATATCACCTACAATAGTGGGTTGATGTAAATATACCTATTATTATTAGTATAAATCTTGCATTATTAAAAAGAGATATTAATAGAAATGGAGAGCCAGGCTTGGTTGTCTTGAGAGATAGAGTAGAGATGCACAGAGAGGTACACAAAGTTATCAAGGAAAAGAAGATAGCTTAGTGCAGTGATGAGGGAGGATAGATAAAGAGACATAGATAGATTACATACATTGGTTATGGATGAGTGATTGTGAGGGGTAAGTAGTTCTTTATGTTAATGAAGATTGCATAATCATAGAGAAGAGGTCACTGTAGAGCCATGAGAGAGTTAATAAATGGGGGAAAATGGCTCAGAGAGTAAGAGTTATTGGATTTTAGAAAATTCAAATTTACCTTTAAAAACATATCTAAAAAACAAAAATTGGGACCAATAGGTTTGTTTTTTGACCAAAATCTATGATATTAAAAATCCCCAAAATATCTAAAAAGAAACTTTCAAAATCCCATTTTTCTTATTTTCAATTGAAATATCAATTACTTCGTATCTACTAATCATTTTGCATTGAAAACCAAGCACCAGACTCCTATAACTAACTCCTTTTTTAACATAAAATTTGGTTGAAAAGGGGGTTCTTAAATCAAGAGAG
This sequence comes from Lygodium microphyllum, assembly GCF_053477565.2. Classification (NCBI taxonomy): domain Eukaryota; kingdom Viridiplantae; phylum Streptophyta; class Polypodiopsida; order Schizaeales; family Lygodiaceae; genus Lygodium; species Lygodium microphyllum. The sequence goes on along the minus strand of NC_141146.1, from coordinate 25,822,025 downwards.
AGAAGGAATCTAAGCAAATCTTTGTGGATAATATAAAAAAGGCAAAACAAGATTGCAAAAGTGGAGAAAGAAGATGATTTTTTCTTGATGGTGAACACATGGAAGACCTCATCAATTGACCTAGATGTCATCTCAATAATACTTAAGGGAGATACACACAACAAACCCAATCATAGCCCTCTTACTTGGTACATCCCTTGCTCAGAAGATAAGCACAACTAGATGCATATTCTTGCAACCATTGACTTGGCTTTTTCAAATGATGAGGATAACTAGAAATTAGTACTTGAGAGAGAAAGCACTCAAGGAAAGGAAGTCTTATAGTCATTACCAATTTGCATGATGATACCAAGTGTAGTTAAAGGAAAACCTCCTCGTAGACCTATCATGTACCAACAAATAAGTTGGAGTTAATTAGAGTCCTGAAGTTCCTAAAGGGAGCACTAAAAAAAAAACCACTTTAGCAAATCTCAAGCCCCCTGAAAGAATTCTTAGAAGCTCAAACATGGGAGTAATCAAAGTGCATGAACGAAACCTAATTTACAATTGGCTCTTTTGAAAGAAGATAGAGCTTTAGTAAATGATGAACGGATAGACAACAAGTCTTCCAAACAAGAGCAGTTAGAAAGTGTGATGAATCTAAGGGAGACAATGACACAAATGGACAAGAAATAGAACATGTTATTATAGATGCCAAACCAAGTGAACCTAGTGCCTTGCTCAACAATAGAGAAGTAATTAAGATGAACTACAATCAATCTTGGCTTGAGTACCTAGAGGTTGTTGACTATGAACAAGCACTACTCAAACAAGCTGAATCACAATCCTTTATGGAAGTGGGGGTCAAATTCAACGTAGACCCCCAGATGAAACACCCTCATCTAGTTGAGGATGTGACTTCAGCTTTAAATCCAAGGTTAGCCTAGAGAGTGACCTAAAAATCCCTTGACCTTCTAAAACATGATGCATAGAAGGGACCTTCTTGTATATCTATACACAAAAAGTTAGAGGAGAGGAAGAAAAAGAAGGATTGAAGAGCTAAGCAACAAAGGAACCCTCAAGATCTCCTCAAGCATTTTACAAATTTCAAGAAAAGAGATTGTGTATTGGTGTAGGTAGGTGCTATAAATGATAAGAATAGGCCAACAAAAGAATTGAAGGACTAGTCAAGGTTAAAGAAGCCAACTTGGTTGGAGAAGGGCAAAATCCTTGGCATGTATTTATTGCCAAACAACTTTATTGAGTACAAAGAGATGAACCATGTGAGTCTTCTAAGAGAGTTCTCTGATGTGTTTTGCATGGTCGATGGACTAACTTAAGGGAATAGACCTTAGTATCATCATGCATAACATTGTTATGGTCCTTGCAAAGTCTGAGAGACCACCCCATTGAATCCCAATTGAAGAAAGAATCATTACTCCCTATTGTGGCATTGGTCTCAGTTTGTATACTTTCACTTTGTCTAGTTCTTTTCGCAGTTGGAATATTAGTTATTGAAACCACCCTATCCCAATAGTATGATTTCCCCTCACTTTCTCTTGATGGTGTCCTATCCGATTGTACTTGAGGTTAGAAAGGTTTCTTGTTTGAGCTAGACGTTGCATCTATGCCCAAATTCAATAGTGCATTCACTCTTTCGAGTCTCTCTAGCAACCGGGATTCTTGTTGAGTTGCTCATTCCCTAGCTCATTGGTCTCAAGCATCATTCTATTGCTTCTTCCTTCTCTCTTTAGAATTCATCCACAACCTAACTCCTTTCTATCTCATGTTAAACTAGACTTCATGCTTATTACTATCATCTCCTCTGATTCCTTTCTATTTACAAGTTTTACTACTTAAACCCTAATGATTGATGTTTTCTCTATTTCATAATTACTTAATAGTTTAAGTATCACTTGTAATTCTAAGTTCCCTTTCCCATAACACAAATTCTCTTCTTGCTAGGAACTAATCCAAAAATTTCAACAATTTCCCTAACATCCTTTGTGTGAAAGTTTATATTCACACCTCTTGATGTGTTGATCCATGGGAATACACCCTTCCACTTGACTCTTCCAAAGGTTCTATATGAAGACCAATAGTACCAATCGAAGTGATATGGTACACTAATGGTGTTGATTTGGACTTTGTCAACTAACTTGAAATGTGCTGCTTACAAGGTAATTGTTTGACCAATGTTGTTGAAACCCCAACTCCAAGTTTACGATTGTTCTACATCTATGTATAATTGTGGGCTAAAGTATCTACCATTGTCAATTAGGTCTGTATCCCTTGCCCAATGAAGTATCTACCCTTGGTAATCATGGGGTAGGTTTGGGAAATTATCCTTTTAAAAAGAGACTTTGTATTCACTCATTAGTTCTTGGCACACATATCTAAGTTCTTTTTCCCCCTAGAAGACTTTGCCACCTATCTAGTACACTTGGTTCCTGATAAATGCACCAAAAATGACTAGAAAAAGCTAAGCCACTTTAAATTGGGTAATAAATCAACTATTGAGAGTTGTTTGCACTAGATAGGGTGAAAATCATGGATAAGTTCACTCTTTCATTAACCTTCCAAGCTCTTCTCAAAACTTGTTTAGAAGCCCAACAACTTACACACTAAGATTGTACACTTCAACTAGCTGAACTTCATTGCTTGTGCTTGGGCATTCTCCTTTGTGAGGGCCCATGGCTGCCAGCTCCTCTTCCCTTGAAGACTGCTCCATTGAGAGATGGCGGATGGCCAGAGCTATGTCTTCTTCTTTTGTTCTCCTGAACTCCTCAGCCTCTCACTTTGCTTTCCTCCTCTCCTCTTCCACTTTCCTAGATTCCTCTTTTATTCTATTCGTCTCCTCCTTTTCTCTTCTCTTTCTTCTTTCTTCAGTACTTTTGGACTCACTTTGGGCCCTTGTCAGATCTGTTTTTTCTTTCTTCTCGACCATATTCTATGGAGTCTTTTTCTTTGACTTCTTGGCCCCTCCTTGGCTAGATTGTGCTTGTCGCTCTCCTTATGCATCACTCATCGTCCTATCGATTTATTGCTCCTTCTCTTGGCATAGAGGGGACCTGTCTGGCATCTCGCTGACTTCCTCATCTTCTTGTGTTTCCCCCAAGGCCTCTCTGATGGTGGCCGTCCAGATCCCTCCAAACCCAATGGTAGAGGCCTTTGATGACGGCGACTTCCTAGCTTTGGAGACTGGGGATTCTCCCCTCGTGGGTCTTGCTCTTGTGGCCAATGCCTTCACCGATGTTTCTATCATCTTCCTCACGAAGCCATTTAGGTTCACCTTGTTGAAAGACTTGGCAACGATGCTCTCTAGCATTAGGACATTGATTCTTCTCATCAATGTGTTGTACCTTTGGATGGAGAATAGGGCGTGATTCATTTTTGCTTGTAGTTGGACTTTAGGGTTTGGGTCTTTAGCTAAGCCAATGCCATTGTTGGTGTGGACTATCACTTTGTCCATTCCCAACATGCTGTACATGTCCCTTTTCGGTCGTCTTTCAACTTTGTTGGCTAGGCCCAACACCCTCTCCACCAACTTTGGGGTTAGCTTAATTTCCACCTGGCAGGCTTCATTCTCTTGATGCACCGTGATGGTGCCGCTGTTTTTGTTGAAAGTTTGAAGGAATTCCACACACTTCTTGTAGTCCATGGCTTGGCCCACCTTGTGCATGTACTTCTGTAGCTTACACTACATGATTTGCTTGATGGGTAGCTCCTCCATGACGATGTCTTCCAAATTCAGGATGTGACTGAATTTGAATTGAGTGTAGGCCCTTGTTTCCATTGAGAGGCCATACTTTGCCTACTCGTCCTCCAAGAACGACAGCTTGCTGGTCTTCTCCTGTCTTGCCATTGTAGGTGCCTATCATCATGACGCCTGTCATTAGTATTCTTTAGATATTTTTTGCAAAAAGGTGCATAGAAGATGGAAGAAATGCTTATGGAGATTGAAATGCTTAAATATAGGAAGATAAATTTTCTTTAAATAATCCATGCTTTTCACAAACATTTCTAACACTTTTACTCAATCATGAGTTGAGTTTTACGCATTCTTTTCTGTTTTTGAATATGCTGATTGAGGTTTTATGTTTACACTTTTATCATTCATCACTCACACCCTCCCCCCTTAGAGATGAGAAGAATCCTTCCTAGGATTAGAGGTTGAAGGGTGGAGACCATTCAACGCATGTCTATGTGTTTTAGTTTTGCATGAGCCAAGCATAGAAGGTTGGATTGTACTTCATTTGAGCATAATGGTCCAGATGACAGGTTGAACGCTTATGTGGGTAAGGTAAGTGAGGACATTCGTGAGGAAATCATCGAAGTCCATTCAGCTAGCAATGTGTAGCTCCTCCTCGGTCAACATGCGATCCAAGTAGGGGTGAGTTAGGATGTGCTCTTCGAGGGGCCAGTTGCGGATGGTGGTCAACACCTTATAGGAGGTTGAGGCTATGTAAGTTGGGTCATATTCTGAGGTCTTGATTGCACTCTCTACTGAGCATTGGTCATGATTTGGTAGCCTTCTTGCTCCCATTGGAGTTTGAGAGCATACCATTAGCGTAAGAAAGAGGAGTTGAGCAGCTCATTGTTTCATCTTTGCCATTTCCTGGTCAGTGGCAAGGACCGTGCCCTTAGTGTAAGATGTCATGAGGCATTTGGTTATGTGCTTGTTTGCAGTAAATCTTGGTGTCTACAAGTTTCTCAGCTGCCTAGGGCTCCTTGATGAACACAAATTCTGATTCTTCCCATGAGCAAGGTAGCATGCATAGTACCTCCATTGCTAAAGGCTCGTTTAAGAGACCTAGGTCTAATCGGTCATAGCTTTTAGCAAGTGTAGTAAATGTGGCATCCAAATGCCGAAGGCAACCAAGTAAGTCATCCCCTATATTTTGGCTAAGTTTGCGGCCAAGGTAAGAATCGAACATCTTTCGTAAGAAGGTTTAAGGCTTGATGGGGGTTGGGGTTTGACTCAACTCGATAGCTCAATGGCTGACATTTGCATTTGCCAACTACTCTAGAGTGTGCAGTTTGGCCTCTCGTGTGCTAGGCTTGGTTTGGGATTCAAAATTTGTGCTACCAGATGTCTGTGTAGAGAAGGAGGTCTCGGGAAAAAGCAACTCCGAATCTTGTAAGGGGTACCAAGGAGGAGTTTGCTGAGTACAAATCTACTGCGTCAATGGCTCCTAAGCAAAAGTCGAGAGGAGCGCACGTGGGAGCTTCCACCCAAAGTACGAGAGTAGACAACGCCTCGATAATGAATGCCCAGGTTCCAAAAATAGTCCTGCATGGAAAAGATGCACAAAACATGTTTTAATTCACATAGGAAACTTAAATGCATTGGAAAATTCATATACTCGCTCGATTTACAAAGTGCAGTTGCATGACGAGTACTTGCATTTGCTTGCATTTCCATGGTCAAGGGTAGTCCCATTTTTTGAATGTAGGATGCATAAGTTAAAAGATGAAATTGTGCTAAGACCGCGTCCTTGTTGTATCACGCAAAGGATAGGGCATATAACACATAATGCACTTATGTAATAAATTCTTGATTGTGACTCGAGGATAAGATAATCGTAGACGGTCACTAGATGATGTCTAAATAGTTGCATTAAAAGGAAAAGATTTATGAAACTTTGACAATGAAACATATTTTATGCAATTCGCATGCTTTGATAGTTACATTCTACGTTGGGTTAAGTGATAAAGAAAGAATTAAATCAATGATGGATTCATGGCATCTGATCATGAAAGAATGATACACCCATGCATGGAGTTCTTTTATCAAAGTTTGAATTTGGGAAAGGATGCATTTTCATTAAAATACTAAAGTTTGAATTCGATGCATAAAACATAGGGTTTATAAGAATAGCTCTGATTGTCAATCAACGTCGCATAAGGCAAGGAAAAGAAAGATCACTATAGATCCGATAGTTGCATAAAGGCAAAAGGTCTATGGTCTTGAAATTGCATATTCGCATGGAATGATATATCTCATACATCTTGCAGTTACTTACATCTTTTAGGGAAAGTATTTGCATCTCTAAGGGAAAGATCACCTTTAATCGTAAGACAATTAGATCAATTAGGTAGATCGCATGTAATCATGTAACTCACATGAGATTCATAAAGGCGTGAATAGTTAGCATACGACGAACACCTCAATGTGCTGGGTTAGGTTAAGTCATGTTAAAATTCTGCCTAGTATCGCACTTAGGATGCTGATCTAATATTTCCGATCTCAATGGGTCTACCCATATTCTCGAAATGTTAGGACTATCTAATCACCGGTGCAAGAATGATCTAGGGTTCTCACCCTAAGAATCAGTTGACCAAATGCTAGTCCTCTGCAAGGAATTTAGGGACCCTAGGGCCAAAATGTATGTCGGCCTAGTAGGGTTAGGGTTTTGGATTGGGTCAATAGGACTCCCAAGCCCTACATCTTGATCAAAGGTATTCTTGATCAAGGAATACCGTGTGATGAGAAAAATAATCCCACAAGTTAGGTGTTGACACCTATCTCGTGCAACAAGCTGTAACGTCATATGCTTTTGTGTCTAAATCACAAAATAGTATTGCTACTCCTTAGACCAAGTCCGGCGAGTTCTAATTACAAGTCTAATTTTCTAGAAGTTGAGTAGTCATCCTGCTACAACACTCTTCCTTGGGACCGATTTGCCAAGCCAGGGTAGTAATTAAATGCCAAGAAAGCAATTGACCAACCAAGTTAGGGCGACGAGGTTGCCCAGGATTTATTATCTATAAGGAAACGTAAGGTAGAGACAATTTGGGTCAAGAGGGTATAAACCCTAACCCAAGGAAAAAGGGTAAACAAGAAACTCAGCTTACGAAACCCTTGGGATCTTGCCAAGTTGCGATTGATCCACGATCGAATGCTGAAAGTATTTGGGAGAAGGAATCACACCTTAGCAGTTGGTCGTACGAACGACCATTGGAATGCTCGTGATTGTATACTTAGGTGAACTGTTTGTACTTCTTTGCTTAAGGAACTAATTCAGGAAAAATAACTAATGCTTCAGGTTAAAAGCCCGGAGGGAGAGGCAATATCAGTTATCACTGACTGTCTGCCTGACCCTATGCAAGGGGGTTGTTAGCCGTGCCACGTATGTGGACTGAACCTTCCACGAGAGGTCTCTCGGTGGGTGCTACTTGGAATAGGAGGATGCTCGGGTGCCAGGGGAGGCTCTCCCTGTAAATTCCTTGCCTCCGGATCCTGCACAAGAGGCCGACGTGACTCGAGATGGGATCTCGAGGCCCACATACTAGTCAACGGGCGGAATTTGGAATAGCGATCCTTGAGGATTGCTGGGATAGCCTTCGGGCAGGTTATTTGATGTATTCCAAAGACTATGATTAATAAAGATCAAATGTTGAAAAAGGAACTTGCTTGACATTGTTTTTCTGTGTTAGTGCTTAAGTTACATGAAGGAACCAGTGTTTAATTGGTTAATTAAGGAAGCTGTTTTTGCTTGTCAAACTAAATGTGGTAGGTAATTAGATAACTAAGCAACCCGAGGAAAGTGCGATGGACGTGACTTTGGGTCCGTCCTACAGAAGGGTGGTCCCGATTGGCCGAGAAATTTTCTCAAAGGAAATTGACAACGAGGTAACAATAACCTAGAATCTATAGAGCCAGAATCCTGATTTATGCTGTTTTAGGGGAATGGAATGGGACTATGCCTTACGGGCAGAGAGGTCGAACTTCACATCCCTCTCATTTCCCATTCTCCTTGAACCAAGTGCAGTATAAATCCGCTTCGACCCTGATGTTTTTGCGCAAAGTGGTTCATCTGGGGCTCGACGCTAGCTACCTCTTAGGGACTTGACCATTATGAAAACCTTGATTTAGGTCGATCCTAAGTGGGAACGGCCAGATGCTTCCACTTTTTGGCAGACTCGGGAAGACCTTGATCGCAAACCCCGTGACATTCCTTGTGAGTGCCGGGCGATGCTTTCTAGACTCTCTTCTCGATGGGCTGCTAAGACGTGTCCTACTAGGGATGGGGGGACACGTTACAGTTGGTATCAAAACAAACCAACGGGATCTAATATTTACAAGGAAACTTAATGAGGGAAAATAGAGCAATGTTGCCGTTAAGAACATTTCCTTACTTACTTATGGATGCTGGCATGCAGAGTCACGAAGCATGGAACAAATTCTTGGTGTTCTAGGTTATGTTTATGACTGCAATGCGTGCTTCGGATTATTGACAGAGGCTAGGCATGATGAATATTCTAGACCATATCTACAATCCTTCACCCCTGTATGTAGAACGCAGATGGACAGGTGAATCATGAATATATTACATAGTGGCCCATCGACTTGCATACCTTCAGACCAACTTGAAGAGAATCAAGTGGATGGAGGATTTAAAGATCGTGAAGCTGTTCATCTTTGTCGAGGCTCACGCAAACGCAACCCTACATGTCCATGGACGGAAGGTCAAGCAGAACAAGTATGTGTACAAGGAAGTGACTCGAATAATCCCTACCGACAGAATCAAGGTGCTGGGACGTTATGAGAAGAACGGGTATCAAAGTAAGGGATACCCCAAGGTTCCTATGACCTATCGTTTCCACCCAATAGGAATTTCACCTTAGCAGTTTGCCTGGTACAAGAGACTTCTCGACCATTTGCTAATTCCACAAGTAAGGTAGGTGCATCTTTTGTGGCTATTCCTAATCTTTTTGCACAGACTGGTGAAATGAAGGGATGTGTGCTGCCACAATCAATCAAGGTTTTGGAGCTTTTACCTTGATAATCCGAAGGAGTTTGAATCACCGAGGATTGGCGATTTGAGCCTTTCTTGTGAAGAGCGGCATGAACCGTTGCCCTCTCAATGTCTGCTTCCATGGATGGATCTTCTTCATCACCCAGCTCCTTGTTGGCAACACTGAAGGTTCTCCCTCTAGCCCTAACAGTGACTCCTTGGCCATGGGCGGCTCCTTGGAATGGCCCTTGATGTTATCCTCTGCTAAGCTTGAGACACTGCCTTTTAAAGTGACTAGGCTCGTTGCAATTGAAGCAACAAAGATTGCGGCCATTACCTTGTGTAGGAACGAAATTGTTGACAGTGTTGGCCCTAGCTTTCTTCTTTTGTCCCTAGTTTTGGCCCTGTGCTCTCTTAGCCTATGTCCTATACATTCCCTTGTTTTGATCCTTGTAAGACTAAGTCATGTTATTCCTTGGCTTGCTCTACACCTCATGTATTATCGGTGCAGCTCGAATGAGTGCATCTTGTAGGTCCATTGGGCGCATTGATTCCAAGTGGGTGTTTATGGGTGAATTTAACCCAGCACAAAACTTTAACACATGTTGTGTCATATCCATTTGTGGAGCGTACTTTAAGAGAGAGACGAACTTTGAATAATATGCATCCAAGGATAGTCCAAGCTACTTTAATTCATAGAATTCGTTCATATTCTGTGTGCGGTAGGCATGTGGCAGATACCTCCCTCGCACAAATTTTTTAAGCTTAGTAACTGACCCTTCCGAGATCCCTTGGTCTGTGCACCATTGTTTCCACCAAAGTCTTGCTTCGCCGGTAAGCTTCAGTTTGGTGAGCATAGCTTGGTTAGCAGGTGTAGTTCTTGCTGCCTCGAAATAATCCTCCATGGATTCGATCCGAACCTCAGCATCAGTTTGACAGTCCTTCCCTTACCATCGAATTCAGGTGGCTTGATTTGTTTGAGAAGAAACTTCTTCTCTTGAATTACAGCTGTACTTAGTGCAGGGATCGGACTAGGAATCTGCACTTGGGGTTGCACCTGGGCAATAAGATCCTTTACGTTAAAAACTTACTAAACGCTTCGCATATTACATTAATATGCCCAGTTCAGCTTTTAGCCAAGTGACCTAATCACGTAACTCCTTTACCAACACTTATAGCCATGACAGACAGTGATAAAAAAATCTTATTCATTCATGTGGGCATAGCCCTTTTTAGTACATTTATTTTGGGAAGGTAGAACAAGCTGATACATCAGTTTGGGAAAAATAGGATTGTGTTACATTCGGCTACGGTGGGTGACTGAGTAATAATATGGAGTGGGATCATGGATTTTCAACTTCGGTCAGATTTAGGGTAATGAACCTAGGTGTCCACGAATGTTTGCTCAGAATGGATTGACTAATATCCAATGATGCCCACATTCACTGTGGAAAGGGCCAAGTCTCCTTTCGAAATTCCAAAGGGGAACTAGTCACAACTCAAAGAGAGGCTGGAAAGCCAAAAATTCAGCTGACAAAAGCAACACGGATAATAAAAGGAGTCAGGAAGGGTCTACCTGTCTATTTGATTAAACTAAATAAGATAGGTCAGAACCAGGAATCTAGGGAATAACCTTCTTGGTTAAAGGAATACGCATACATATTTCCTGAAGAGTTGAGAGAACTTCCTCCTCAAAGGGAAGTCGATCACGAAATCAAGCTAGCGCCAGGAGCTACACCAATCGCAAAGAGACCATATAGGATGTCCATCCCAAAAGTGATTTGAGATGAAGGAGCAACTCAAGCAACTGTTAGACCAAGGCTACATCCGTCCTAGCAGTTCACCATGGGGAGCTCCAGTGATATTCCAGAAGAAGAAAGATGGAATGCTTCGGCTATGCATTGACTACAGAGGGTTGAATCAATCGACCATTAAAAAAAAATACCCCATTCCAAGAATAGATGAACTTCTTGACCGTCTTCAAGGTGCGAAGATTTTCTCTAAGATAGATCTCAGGTCTGGATATTATTAGATAAGGATCAAGGAAGAAGATATCCCAAAGATGGCATTTAGCACAAGGTATGGACACTTTGAATTCCTAGTCATGTCATTTGGGCTGACAAATGCTCCTGCTACCTTCAACAGGTTAATGCAGGATATCTTTAGGCCCTATCTTGATGACTTCGTACTCGTCTTCTTTGATGATACCCTAGTCTATTGCAAGCATGAAAAAGATCAATGAGCTCAATATGAGGCAATGTCGATGGATTGAAGTACTAGAAGAATATGATTTTGAAATCAAATACCGGCCTGGAAAGGAGAATGTAGTTACCAATGCACTCAGTCGCAAGGCATTTCTGAATTCTCTGATTTTGCAAGATCCATCAACAGCAAGATCTCTAGCCACAAAGGCATCCATGCCAAACAACCCAATTCTTGAGCTAGCTAGAGAAGAGGCATGCCATGACCCAACCTATCAGAAATTGCTAAGGGAGATCCCCATCAAAGATCAAGACCCGAAGCTACAAACGAAGTATCAAGAATTCTCTATCCATAGCGGACTTGTCTACTTTAGGACAAGATTATGTATCCCAGCAAGCCAATCACTCAAGCAGAAGATACTTTGCCCATGACTCCCCTTTCTCAGGACATCCTGGCTATGCCAAGACCCTTAATGCTGTCAGGAAGAGCTATTATTGGGATAGGCTCAAAGGTGACCTTCTCAAATATGTCACAGAATTTTTGTCCTGTCAACGCATTAAGGCCAAACATGTCAAAATGCCAGAGAAATTGCAACCACTTGACATTCCCCAAATGAAATGGGAATTCATTAGTATGGACTTTGTTGTTGGCCTGCCCCAAGTTCAGGGAGGATACAACTCCATTATGGTCGTGGTGGATATGCTCACCAAGGTTGCACATCTTATCCCTATTAAGACAAACTATAAGGCCTTAGACATTGCAAGATTATTCATCAAGGAAATATTCAAACTGCATGGGTTACCTAGAAGAATCATTAGTGATCGTGACTCCCTCTTCACATCACACTTCTGGAGGGCTATCTTCAAGGCCATTGGGACTCAACTCTGTTTCAGTACAGCTTACCATCCCCAAACCGATGGTCAAACGGAACGAGTCAACCAAGTCATTGAAGATATGCTTAGGGCACATTGCTATTGCCAACCCAAAAAGTGGATTCAATATTTGCCACTGGTTGAGTTTGCCTACAATGCTTCTTACCAATAAAGCATTCAGATGACCCCTTTTCAAGCATTGTATGGGCACGATTGTCATAGTCCTTTGAGCTTTTCGAATCCAACCTTGAGGGTTGAAGCTTCAAAGCAGATGCTAGAAGACATGGACGACCAAATCAAATCAATAAGACAGGACATCCAAGCTACCAAGGACAAACAAAAGGCTTACGCGGACCTGAAACGGCAAGACAGATCCTTCGTTGAAGGTGATATGGTCTTCATTCGTGTACGTCCAAAGAAGAGTTCCCTATCCTTGGGTGAATGCAAAAAGCTAAGTCCAAGGTATTGTGGGCCCTACAAGATTCTCAAGTGCCTAGGGCCTAATGCTTATAGTCTTCAACTCCCTGAAAACCTAAAAGTTCATAATGTATTCCATATCAGCCTATTGAAAAAGTATGTGCCTAACCCTAGTCACGTGCTTGATGATCAACAAGTTGTAATGCTGAGCCAAGGAGTCCTTAAGCTACGGCCTGAGAGAATCTTAGATGTTAGGGAGAGGCATTTGAGATCCAAGACCTTGAGAAAATACCTCATCCAGTGGAAAGATTACCACGAAGAGGATGCCACTTGGATGGATGAAAGTACTCTCAACCAACAATACCCCCAGATCTTCTCGAGATGAGGACATCTCGATTCCTCTAAGGGGGAGAGAGTGTAATATTTCTACAACAAAATATTAAAGGACCTAGATCCCGTGCAAAAGAGACTCAAAGTAATCTCCCACAACAAAAAAACTTTGGGCTAAGAGCTCCATCCTCGTGCATTAACAAACACCAGCCCCGCGTTGTGTATAGGAAGCCATGGCTCAAAATCGTAGTCCACCGTGGGAACACCCTTTCACGGGAAAAAGGATAATGCATTATTTGTAATTTTTTTAATAACTCCCTCTCCTTCACCCGTTGCATGGCGGGGAGAGAGAGAGGGAGTATGTGTTGGAGTGTGGAGGGGCATGGGGAGGAGGGCATGCAACCTGCCACTTGTGTGGCCACCCCCCCTCCCCCCCTTCACCCCATATAAACCCCCTCCCAAGCTTGGGAGGAGCATCGTGGTGCTACCCGGTGTGAGGAGCTACCCGCCGCCGTCCGACTGCTGCCGCCGCCGTCTACGCCACGCCACTTGGCTGGTATCGCCCCCATCACCCCCACCACCACAACCACCACCACACCACCACCACCACCACCACCACCACCATCATCATCATCATCATCATCATCATCATCATCATCATCATCATCATCGTCGTCGTCATCATCATCACCCTCATCATCATCTTCATCATCCTCATCACTCCACGTCATTTCCATGTGTTTCCAGAAGCTTGAGAAGCTTCTATTAAAGCTTCTCTAGGCCAAGTTCGCCTGTGCCTCTCGGTTTTTTTAAAACCGTGTCTTACAAGTCATGTTTCCTGTGTAGAGAAGGAGGTCTCGGGCAAAAGCAACTCTGAATCTTGTAAGGGGTACCAAGGAGGAGTTTGCTGAGTACAAATCTACTGCGTCAATGGCTCCTAAGCACCCAAAGTACGAGAGTAGACAACGCCTCGATAATGAATGCCCAGGTTCCAAAAAAAAGTCATGCATGGAAAAGATGCACAAAACATGTTTTAATTCACATAGGAAACTTAAATGCATTGGAAAATTCATATACTCGCTCGATTTACAAAGTGTAGTTGCATGACGAGTACTTGCATTTGCTTGCATTTCCATGGTCAAGGGTAGTCCCATTTTTTGAATGTAGGATGCATAAGTTAAAAGATGAAATTGTGCTAAGACCGCATCCTTATTGTATCACGCAAAGGATAGGGCATATAACACATAATGCACTTATGTAATAAATTCTTGATTGTGACTCGAGGATAAGATAATCGTAGACGGTCACTAGATGATGTCTAAATAGTTGCATTAAAAGGAAAAGATTTATGAAACTTTGACAATGAAACATATTTTATGCAATTCGCATGCTTTGATAGTTACATTCTACGTTGGGTTAAGTGATAAAGAAAGAATTAAATCAATGATGGATTCATGGCATCTGATCATGAAAGAATGATACATCCATGCATGGAGTTCTTTTATCAAAGTTTGAATTTGGGAAAGGATGCATTTTCATTAAAATACTAAAGTTTGAATTCGATGCATAAAACGTAGGGTTTATAAGAATAGCTCTGATTGTCAATCAACGTCGCATAAGGCAAGGAAAAGAAAGATCACTATAGATCCTATAGTTGCATAAAGGCAAAAGGTCTATGGTCTTGAAATTGCATATTCGCATGGAATGATATATCTCATACATCTTGCAGTTACTTACATCTTTTAGGGAAAGTATTTGCATCTCTAAGGGAAAGATCACCTTTAATCGTAAGACAATTAGATCAATTAGGTAGATTGCATGTAATCATGTAACTCACATGAGATTCATAAAGGCGTGAATAGTTAGCATACGACGAACACCTCAATGTGCTGGGTTAGGTTAAGTTATGTTAAAATTCTGCCTAGTATCGCACTTAGGATGCTGATCTAATATTTCTGATCTCAATGGGTCTACCCACATTCTCGAAATGTTAGGACTATCTAATCACCGGCGCAAGAATGATCTAGGGTTCTCACCCTAAGAATCAGTTGACCAAATGCTAGTCCTCTACAAGGAATTTAGGGACCCTAGGGCCAAAATGTATATCGACCTAGTAGGGTTAGGGTTTTGGATTGGGTCAATAGGACTCCCAAGCCCTACATCTTGATCAAAGGTATTCTTGATCAAGGAATACCGTGTGATGAGAAAAATAATCCCACAAGTTAGGTGTTGACACCTATCTCGTGCAACAAGCTGTAACGTCATATGCTTTTGTGTCTAAATCACAAAATAGTATTGCTACTCCTTAGACCAAGTCCGGCGAGTTCTAATTACAAGTCTAATTTTCTAGAAGTTGAGTAGTCATCCTGCTACAACACTCTTCCTTGGGACTGATTTGCCAAGCCAGGGTAGTAATTAAATGCCAAGAAAGCAATTGACCAACCAAGTTAGGGCGACGAGGTTGCCCAGGATTTATTATCTATAAGGAAACGTAAGGTAGAGACAATTTGGGTCAAGAGGGTATAAACCCTAACCCAAGGAAAAAGGGTAAACAAGAAACTCAGCTTACGAAACCCTTGGGATCTTGCCAAGTTGCGATTGATCCACGATCTAATGCTGAAAGTATTTGGGGAGAAGGAATCACACCTTAGCAGTTGGTCGTACGAACGACCATTGGAATGCTCGTGATTGTACACTTAGGTGCATTGTTTGTACTTCTTTGCTCAAGGAACTAATTCAGGAAAAACAACTAATGCTTCAGGTTAAAAGCCTGGAGGGAGAGGCAGTATTAGTTACCTCCGACTGCCTACCTGACCTTATCCAAGGGGGTTGTTAACCGTGCCGAGTACGTGGACAAAACCTACCGTGAGAGGTCTCAGTGGGTGCTACTTGGAACAATAGGACGGTTGGGTGCCAAGGGAGGCGCTGGCGGTAAATTCCTTGCCTCCGGATCCTACACAAGAGGCCGACGTGACTCGAGATGGGATCTCAAGGCCCGCATACTAGTCAACGGGCGGATCTTGGAATAGTGATCCGTGAGGATTGCTGGGATAGCCTTCGGGTAGGTTATTTGATGTATTTTATAGACTATGATAAATAAAGATCAAATGTTGAAAAATAAGCTTGCTTGACATTGTTTTTCTGTGTCAGTGCTTAAGTTACGTGAAGGAACCAGTGTTTAATTGGTTAATTAAGGAAGCTGTTTTTGCTTGTCAAACTAAATGTGGTAGGTAATTAGATAACTAAGCAACCGGAGGAAAGTGCGGTGGACGTGAATATGGGTCCGTCCTACGGAAGGGTGGTCCCGGTTGATCGGGAACTTTTCTCAAAGGAAATTGACAGTGAGGTAACAATGACCTAGAATCTATAGAGCTAGAATCCCAATTTATGCTGTTTTAGGGGAATGGAATGGGACTATGCCTTACGGGCAAAGAGGTCGAGCTTCGCATCCCTCTCGTTTCCCATTCTCCTTGAACCAAGTGAAGTATGAATCCGCTTCGACCCTGATGTTTCTGCGCAAAGTGGTTCGTCTGGGGCTCGACGCTAGCTACCTCTTAGGGACTTGACCATTAGGAAAACCCTGATTCAGGTCAGTCCTAAGTGGGAATGGCTAGATGCTTCCGCTTCATGGCAGACTCGGGAAGACGTTGATCGCAAACCCCGTGACATTCCTTGTGAGTGCCGAGTGATACTTTCTAGACTCTCTTCTCGATGGGTTGCTAAGACGTGTCCTACTAGGGATAGGGGGGACACGTTACACACTAAGTCGGAGTCGACATCATAGTGTGCTTGTTTTTTAAATCAGCATCCTAACATCGATTCCTAACCAATATCTTTTGTGTTTGGCAACACATAAAATATCATGGGTATGCTTTTAGACTCGATAGAGGCTGCTACTTTGCACCTTTTGAGAAGGGCATACGATTGACCTCCAAATGGGCTGTGTTTGGCGTTGGTAGGTTGTAGTTGTGGGTGCTCTAGCATGAGAGGCTCGTGTAGTGGATGTGTGGGAGGGTAGTACTTCTTTATGCAGCTCCCGTTGAAGAAGCCTATGCCCTCTCCATCGAGGGTCTCGAGCTATACATTGCTGGTTTAGTTGATAGTGTGGATTCAAAAAGGTCCCAATCCCTTGAACTTCATCTTCTGTTTGTGGCCTTTTATTGAGTACAATAATACTAAGTAACCTTGTTTGAATTCTCATTGCTTGACTGCTTATCAAACCAACGCTTGTGACATGCCTTTTTGCAAATCAGCACATGGGTGGCTAGAAGTCGAGTATCTGATAAGTGTTCTAGCTCGATTAGGTGGTCAGTTCATCCCATCTCTCTTGGGTGGCTATTCTCAAGCTTGGAACAAGGAACTCTATAGGTAGAATCGCTTCAGTTCCATAGGTTAATTTGAAGGGAGTCTGTCCTACCGTTGTTTATAGGCTATTTGGTAGGCCCATAAGGCTACCATCAATTTGTTGTTCCAATCATTGCGCGAGGCAAAGACCGCCTTGGTCAAGATCTACACTAAGATTTTATTAGTAAACTTAGCTTGGCCATTTGCTTGAGGGTACTAGGGTGATGTTGAGAGTGGAAAAAGACTGAATTTTTGACTAATTTTTGTTGTTTTTGAGGACTGAATGATTGATTTTTGATGGATTTAGAGTGATGTATGGTTGTTAATGGAAGTATTTGAGAGTGCTTTGGATGATATTGATTATGTTTTGGAAGTTCATAATGATTCTCAGTGGAGATATGAGGTTTTGTGATGTCCTGATAGGTTCTGATTGGTTATGTATACCTTCCTGATGATCTTCTGTAAACCCTCTGTAGAGCCTCTGTCTCTGCTCTGTAACTGTACTGTAGCTGTTCTGGTGCTGTACTGTAACTGTTCTGTAGACCTTCCATAAGTGTTCTATAGAATGTATGTGTGATTTTGAGAAATTTTTCTAACCTTTGGAAAGGATGAATCTAAGTTCAAAAGAGCTAAAACAAGTTGAAAAAGCAGCTGCTGAAGACTGAAGAGAAGACTAAGTGACAGTGACAGTAGTGAGCTGTGAAAAGACATTGTAATGGCTTTGGTGACTCTTCATATCAAACATGCCTCTTGGGAGGTGCATCATCACCTAAGAGGGATTATTGAGGGTTATTATGAGAGCATTGTAGTGAGGATATGATGTACTATTGATAGAGAGAGAGGGAGAGAGTCAGAGATAGTCAATTCTTTCAAAACAGTGTAACTATATATGAGAGATTGAGAGAGAGAACTATGAAGACATTGAAGATGAATAATATGTGATTGATTTCCATTCAAAGATGGTGTATTTCTTTGTGTTCTTTGTTATATTGATGGATTCTATGAAGATGTTGAAGATTTTGGTTGATTCTATCAAATCCGGGGAAGAAATCTACTTTGATGATGCGTGAAGAATTGCTTGCTGTTTTCTTTGTTTTGGCCATCAAAAGAATGAAATAAAAGCTTGTTGATGTTACAAGATAGATTTTCTTGCAAGAGAATTCCCTTTTCCTTAGTGTTCCTCTTGGGGCTCCATGTTTTTGGTGCGCAGCTAGGGAAACTTGCCATCAACAAGCACCAGAAGAGGCTGAAAATGAAGGAAATGGCATTGCCAAGAAGAGGAGAATTCAATGGATGTTTGTAAAGTTCCTTCTTTCAGTGAAGAGTTGGAATTTCTCATTATCAAAGCCACTTTCCACAAGAATTTCATTCCACAATGGCAGAAACATATCACCATCATGATGCATGCTCTATGTGGTGGATTGTTTCCTCTTCCTATTGAAGCAACAAAAACTTGCATCTTGGTGGCAAACTATTTGGGAACAAACTGAAAAGAAGAAACAGAGAGAATGACCATCCATGGAAGATTTGGCATTCATTGAGAAGTTTCTAGACATCATCAAGTGGGAGATGGTGAAGAAGCTTCAGGAGTCTTGATCTGTGGAGGTTCACAAAGACAAGAAGGAAAATAGTTGGAATTTATTCATGGATGCTCAACAACAAGATACGTGGGATGCTTGGTGCATTGATAATCTTCTGTTTGTCCAATTAGCAACCCACTGGAAGTTGGTAGACAGAGTGTTTTTTACAACATGCACTGTTGAAACCCTCAGAAGTTGGCATTATTATAATGACACAACAACAATCCTAAGAAGAATGAGTTTTGATACTTTCAGAACGGAATATCTTCCCCTCTATAGTGGTTTGAAAGCTGAGTTCAGAGATGTTGAAAAGAATGAAGTAGAAGAGATGTTGGACATAGAATCCCTCAAAGACTGAAGCCTCCTCTGATACTATCCTGTTGAGTCCAAACCAACTGGTTTGAGCCAACCCCCTAATGAATGACGCAATAAAGAGGCAAGCGTTAGAATGAGTCTAGAGGTACGTGAGAAGAGAGAAGGCAAAAATCAAAGCTGAGAACGAGCTCGCACAGTAGAAGCCTACCTTGATGCCCTAAAAGCACTCTTTACAGAAGTCCCCATGGCAACTCAAGGTCCCCTTCCTAGCCAGATTCGTCCTGGAAATATTGATGACAAGCCAACAAATGTAGTCCCATTGCCAGTTTTTAAGGGAGAGTACAATGAGGACCCTGATCTTCATGTAGTAGAATTCATGGTAGCATGTGTGGCTAACAATGCCAGAACCCCTGAGCATTGGTTAGCAATCTTCCCCGCCACTTTCAGGGGCGCGGCATTTCAGTGGTATGAGAGACAGGCAGCAGGAACTTTTGGCACATGGGACGACCTGAAGTTAGCATTCCTCACTAAATTCAAACGTGAAGGTTTTGAAGAGCGGATGCAAGAGGAGTTCATGAACCTAAGTTAGTCCTCTAGAGAAAGAGTAGAAGCTTATGTCTCGCGAATGGAATCCATCCTGAAGGGATGGACTAACCATCATTTGGATGAAGGAATCCAAAAAGGAGTGTTTCTCAGGGGCCTACAACCAGAAGTTCACAAGTTCGTGGAATTGAGAAGACCAGTCAATCTACAAGCTGCAGTGGAAGATGCAAGACTGTATGACGAAGTTGAAGCAAGACTGTCAATGACTCCAGGAAGAGGAGTCTTACCTCCTCCCATGCCAGGAATGGTATACCCACCAAATGCAGTCCCAGGGACAGTTCCCTACCCCTATCCCCAGATGCAAACAGTGCTGCAGTATAGTGCACCTAATCCAGTGTGGTCACCGCAGACGACAATGCCTCAAATGATGGTTTAACCACAACAACAGTGGCCTCAAACAGTTCCTCCAATGGTGACTCAACAACAGTGGAATCCTACCAACTAGAATCAACAACCCCAAGTCTCAACAGGAGCTCTGAATCAAAGCCAGAACAGAGGACCTTCTGGATCGACCCAACAAGTTTATGCAGTAATTACAAACGCTTCCCAAAACCCTACTACAAGTACTTTAGGAGGTGAAAATCTGAAGGACTACTTATCCAACTCAGTTGCAAGTATCAAGAAAGAGCTTGTGGATGTGATTACAGAGCAACTACAGACGCTGAAGGTGAATACCGCCAATATATCCACTCCTGCGGGAGATGGAAGAGATGCGATGCACTCTAATACATGGTGTGAAAAGTGTCATCAAGCGAGACATTTAGCCACTGAATGTACTCGAAAACCAACTATTCCTGGAGCCTTCTGTTCCTACTATTTGCGGAAGAACCATACAGAGGATATTTGCTCTCTGAAAGAGATGCATGAACGAAGACACAAAGATGAAAATGCAAGATTTAACTTGCTAGAATCCAAAATGACAACACAGGATATTGGACCAAAGCCTGGGGAGTTTGGTCCTAATTTTGGTCCTAGGAGGTTTCCCTCTCAAAGTTACAGAGGACGACAGTCAAAGATCAGAGGTGGAATGTTATAGGTGTGGAGAAAAGGGACATATCTCCCCGAATTGTCCAAACCCTAGACGATCTGTGGATTACAAGCCCTTATGCAGCCGATGCAAAGGTGAAGGCCACACTGCAAAGGAAGGTCCTAGTCTAGCCCCTGTAAAGGCCAATGCCACTGATAGCCAACAGAAGGTACAAGAGCCTGCCTCCAATCTGGTAGAGTTGGAAGTTGTTGCTGTTACGTGCACCAAGAAAAAGGAACCAGTGGTTCAGAACAAAAATAACTCTCCTGCCAAGACTGTGAAGTTCAACCTACCTACAAACGGACAAAGCAATACAGAATAGAATAGTACAGTACAGAGCACTGTAGCGCCAGAGAGAGCTACAGAGACAGTCCCAAAGACAGGACCAGAGGCCCAAGAGATAGAAGATACAGAAGCACTTCCAGAAACATAAGAAGTGCCGATGTTGCAATTGTTAGAAGAAAAAGGAAAGGTGAAAATGAGTGTAGCCCCATTTCCCAACCGGCTAGAGAAGCCTATGGATCCTATCAAAGATTATGACTTGGTCAAAGACCTGGACACTTTTAAACCAAACTTAACATTCCGACAGTTGTTGATGCTTTCTCCTAGCTGCCGAAAGAGATTCAAAAGCATCTTGACAAGAAGGCGTGGACTAAGGATCGCTCCTTCAACAACGACCAAGACCGATAAGGCCCCGGAGCCTGTAAAGGAAGTAGATGTGGCTAATGCCTTCCTAGATCCTAGAACCCCAGAGATTAATGTATGGATAGAAGGATGCTTCATTTCAGATGTATTGATTGATGGAGGCTCATTACTAAACATAATGACGGATGTCACAATGAAGGACTTAGGGTTGCAAGGAATTCAACCTACACAGTGGCTTATCAGATTGGCAGACCAAAGTAGAGTCAAATTGTTGGGCATCCTCCCATACGTAAAAACAATGCTTGCAGGAAGAGATTATTGGCTGACATATTTGGTGGTCAAACCAAATTCTTATGGGACCTCATACCCTCTACTGTTGGGAAGATCTTGGCTTTTTGAAGCAAGGGCTAGGATGGACTGGTTCAAAGGAACCCTAACCCTAGGCAGAGGACCTAACAAAGCGGTATTGAAGCTGTATGGATCGCAAAAAGGCAATGGATCCACATCCATTGAAGTCATAACTGGCTCCTCTAACGAGGTAACATATGGTACATCATGAGATAAATAGGATGTTAAGCAAATCTTTCCTAAGAAAACAGAGGCACAGTCCCTAACAGTGGGCACTGTAAGCCAACTGCCACAGGATGTAAAATCCTTGTCCATGGGAGAACCTCGTCTAGATTATGGTTAGTCCATCTCTTCAGGATGGATTCCATTCGTGAGACATAAGCTTCTACTCTTTCTCCAGAGGATTGACTTAGGTTCATAAATTCCTCTCGCATCCGCTCTTCAAAACCTTCACGCCTGAATTTAGTGAGGAAGGCCAACTTCAGGTCATCCCATGTGCCAAAAGTTCCTGCTGCTTGTCTCTCATACCACTGAAACGCCGCGCCCTTGAAAGTGGCGGGGAATATTGCTAACCAATGCTCAGGGGTTCTGGCATTGTTAGCCACACATGCTACCATAAACTTTGCTACATGAAGATCAGGGTCTTCATTGTACTCTCCCTTAAAAACTGGCAATGGGACTACATTCGCTGGTCTGTCATCAATATTTTCAGGACGGGATCTGGCTTGGAAGTGGACCTCCAGCAGGAGGAGGAAGGGCTTGATGTGCCATTGGGACTTCTGTAAAGAGTTCCGCAAGGGCGTCAAAG
Organism: Lygodium microphyllum; assembly: GCF_053477565.2. Classification (NCBI taxonomy): domain Eukaryota; kingdom Viridiplantae; phylum Streptophyta; class Polypodiopsida; order Schizaeales; family Lygodiaceae; genus Lygodium; species Lygodium microphyllum. The sequence goes on along the minus strand of NC_141146.1, from coordinate 25,799,814 downwards.
GCGGCTTCTGCTGCTAGCTCGTTCTCAGCCTTGATTTTTGCTTTCTCTCTTCTCACGTACCTCTGGACTCGTTCTAACGCTTGCCTCTTTATTGCGTCATTCATCAGGGAGTTGGCTCCACTTATGTTGTTAGTGCTCCACAGAGGGTTAACAGAAGGCCTCAGTCTCTGTAGGACTCTCTTGCCAACATTTCTTCTACTTCTTTCTTTTCAACGTCCCTGAATTCTGCTTTCATGCCACTACACAGGGGAAGGTATTCGGTTCTGAAGGTGTCAAAATGCATACGTCTGAGCATTGTGGTGGTGCCATCATCATAGTAATGCCAGCTTCTGATGGTTTCAACAGTGTATGTTGTGAAAAACACTCTGTCTACCAACTTCCAGTGGGTTGCTAATTGAACAAACAGAAGATTATCAGTACACCAAGCATCCCATGTATCTTGCTGTTGAGCATCCACGAACAAATTCCAACTTTTTTCCTTCTTGTCTTTGTGAACCTCTACAGACCAAGACTCCTGAAGCTTCTTCACAATCTCCCACTTGATGTTGTCTGGAAACTTCTCAATGAATGCCAAATCTTCCATGGATGGTCATTCTCTCTGTTTCTGCTCTTCAGTTTGTTCCCAAACAGTTTGCCACCAAGATGCAAGTTTCTGCTACTTCAACAGAAAGAGGAAACTGTCCACCACATAGAGCATGCATCATGATGGTGATGTGTTTCCGCCATTGTGGGATGAACTTCTTGTGGAAAGTGGCTTTGATTATGAGGAATTCCAACTCTTCAGTGGAAGAAGGAATTTTACAAACATCCATTGAATTCTTCTCTTCTTGGCAATGCCATTTCCTTCATTTTCACCCTCTTTTGGTGCTTGTTGATGGCAAGTTTCCCCGGCTGCGCACAAAAAACATGGAGCCTCGAGAGGAACACCAAGGAAAAGGGAATTCTCTTGCAAGAAAATCTATCTTGTAACATCAACAAGCTTGTTTATCATGTTTCATATTATCACAATAAAGAAAAGAACACCAGGCACAACAAATCTTCATACAGCATCATGCAGATCTCCCACGGATTTTAATAGAATCAACCATATTCTTTAATATCTTCACAAAATCCATCAATAGAACAAAAAAAGCAAAGGAATACACCATCTTAGAATAGAAATACATCACATAGTATTCATCTTCAATATCTTCATAGTCTTTTCTCTCAATCTCTCATATACAATCACTCTGTTTTTGTAGAATTGGCTATCTCTGACTCTCTCTATCTCACTCCATCAATAATACATCATATCCTCACTACAATCTCTCAAAATCACTCTCAATAATCCTTCTTAGGTCGTGGATACCCCTCCCAAGAGGTATGTCTGATATGAAGGGTCACCAGAGCCACTACAGTGTCTCTTCACAGCTCACTACTGTCACTTCACTCTAGTCTTCTCTTGAGTCTTTGGCAGCTACTTTTTCCACTTCTTTCAGCTCTTTTGCACTTGTATTCACCTCTTTCCAAGGCTTGATCAAATTTCCCAAAGTCACATATACATTCCACAGAACACTTACAGAAGCATACAAAACAGTCTACAGAACAGTACCAGAACAGCTACAGTACAGAACAGAACAGAAACAGAACAGAAGCAGAAGCTCTACAGAAGACCTACAGAAGGTTACAGAAGGTTATCAAAACCTCATAACTCACTCTCAAACCATTTCAAACTCTCACAAACCATTCAATAAACTTTCTCAATATCTCATTCTTCATCAATCAATACTTAATCCCTCCTTACAGAAGACAATCAGAACAAAACAGACCAAAACAAAACAAAACAAAAGGTATACAGAACCATTTAGAACCTATCAGAACATCACATAACCACCAACAAACATCACAAACTTCCAAAACACAATCAATATCATCTAAAACACTCTCAAACCACTTCCAAATCAATCAATCATCCCATAAAATCAACCATTCAGCTCTCAAAAACAACAAAAATCATCCAAAAAACAAGTCATTTCAACACTCAACACTGATGGCTAGATGAATGCGTTGTGACTAGTAGTTGGCATTACAAAGTGTCTACTTTTTAAATGTATATCCTAATAGCGATTCCATACCTGCATCCTTTGCATTTGGAAACACATAAAAGATCATTGGTATGCTTTCGAACTCGATAGAGACTGCAACCCTGCACTTTCCTAGAATTGCATATGATCGGCCCCCATATGGATTGAGTTTGGTGTTAGTGGGCTATAACTATGGTCTACTGATTTGAACCCAATGATCATGAGTCAAGATATTAAAATCAGCTCCCTCATTGATCAATGCATCAAATGTATGTGTTTGCTTGGCAGTGATAGTCATGCGCAGGTAAGCCGAAGTTACGGCTTCCTTATCTTCATCTTCAATTTCCGTGATAGTGGCCATTCGTACATTGACAAGAGACTCTAGCATTGGAGGCTCATGCAGTGTGTGTGTGGGCAGGTAATTCTTCTTTATGCAACTGTCATTAAAAAAGCCTACGTCCTCACCCTCTATGGTTTCGAGTTCTACATTACCAGTTCTGTTGATAGTGCAAACTCTGAAACATCCTAGCCCTCTAAACTTCATATTCTGTTTATGACCTTTGATTGAGTACAACAATACTAAGTCTCCTTGTTCAAAATCTCGCTGCTTGACATGCTTGTCAAACCAACTCTTTCGCCATGCCTTTTCACAAATCAATGTATAGGTGGCTAGAAGTTGAGTCCCTGATAAGAGTTCTAGCTTGATTAGGCACTCTATCCATGCCTCCCTTCTGTCCCATCTCTCTTGAAGAGCTATTCTCAAGCTCAGGACAAAGAACTCAATGGGTAGAATTGCTTTAGTTCCGTAAGTCAACCTGAAGGGAGTCCATGTCCTACAACCATTTTATAGGCTATCTGATAGGCCCATAAAGCTGCCATTAGTTTGTTATCCCAGTTACTACATGAGGCAAAGAGTACTTTGGTCATGACGTTTACTAGAATTTTGTTTGTGGACTCAGCCTAGCCATTTGCTTGAGAGTAGTACGATGAGGATTTCAATGGATGATAAGAAAGGTGAATAGGAGGTGAGCGATCAATGAAGTGCATGCCTTGATCACTAACCAGTTCAATGGGGCAGATGAATCATGAGATCACTTGCTCCCACAGGAACTTAGCAATGGTCCTAGAGTTGTTTTTCCTCGTGGCTCATGCCTCTGCCCATTTTGTGAGATAATCTATGGCAACGATGATGTACTTGGCCTACGAGTATTGTGATGCAGGACTAATAGGCCCAATGAAGTCAATCTACCACTTCTCAAATGCTTGTCTTACAATGATTGGACTTAACTCCATTTTGTCCTTGTGAATAGATACCTTGGTCAGTTGGCACTCGCCACAGTGCTTGAAAAATTGTGCTATGTCTTGAAAAAGAGTAGGCCTCCATAGTTGAGATTGCAACACCTTGCGGGTTTTCATATCTTTGCTAAAGTGTCCTCCTGTAATTCCGTCATGTGACTCTACAAGTATGTCATGCATTTCATGCTCGCACACACATCTTCAGTAGCAACCCGTCTTGTCCGAGCCTATAGAATTGGCCTACTATTGGCTAATAGGGTTGTATTTTAAGGATGAGTCACCTAAGTCAAGCTTTTTTGATGGGTCTTTCAGGCAGTCTGTGTTCAAGCACTTGGACTATGTCATCTGCCCAATATGGTGTCAAGTTATGCATCTGGCAATTCATTTGTAATGCCCTGTCCAATGGCTTCTCTAGTGTGGGTATGCGAGACATATGATCAGACATGTAATGCTACTTTCCTCTTTGTACAACCACGGAGAAGTCAAATTCTAAAAGCAAAAGTAGCCATCAAGCAATGTGTCATATAGCGCAAGGTTTGTTAACAAGATAAAGCAAGGCTTGAAGGTGGTCACCAAAGAAGGCAAAAGGCATAGCCAAAAGATATGCCAAAATTTCTTTACAACAAACACACCCTCTCTCTCTATCATTGAGTAGTTCATTTCCATACCCATGAGTTGTCTACTAGTTAAGTTCACTAGATAGTCTAGATTGTGTTCACCAAGATGGCACAACACAGCTCCCACATCAAACTTTGAAGCATCAATGTGAATGTGGAAGGTTATGGTCCAATCACGGGCTCATAGGATTGGTGTGTGGTTAGAGCCTTCTTCAATTCCTCATATGCCCATTGGCATTCCTTGGTCCATTCAAATGTCATCAGCAACTTGTATAGAGGTCTAGCAATCAATCCATAGTTCAATACAAATCTTCAATAATACCTCGTATGGCCTAGGAAGCATTGAACTCCCTTGTAATCAAATGGTGGTGGTAGATCAACAATAAACCTAACTTTCGAAAGTCCATGGCAATGATGTTCTTTGATACCACGTACCCTAGGATGCATCCATGTTTTATCCAGAATTGGCACTTCAAGAGGTTCAATGATACAATCAACATCATTCAAAGACCACTTGTTTAAGTATTCCTTCCAACAATTAGAGTGAACACATAGATCATCAATGAATACTTCTAACTCTCTCCTAAGCATGTCTTTGAATATGGCATACATGAGCCATTGGAATGTGGCTGGTGCATTTGTCAACCCAAAGGGCATGACTATGTAGGCAAAGACCCCCCACTCAATGGGGGCAAATACAGTCTTGTGCCTATCATCAGGATATGCACTTGAATATGATTGTACCTTGAGAAGATGTCTAGAAAACTGTAGGCCTCCTTGCCATCTACTAGCTCCAGTGTATGACAATGGGTAATTGTCTCTCTTGGTAGCAGCATAAACTTTCTTGTAGTTGGCACATACTCTGATTTTTCTATTTTTCTTCAGTACAATCACTATGAGTGAGACCCAATCCGTGTGCTCAATCTCGTAAATGAATCCTGCTCTCAATAGTTTATCGATTTCTTCTTTGATAGCATGAGCGTGCTTCGGATTCATAGGATACAGTCGCTACTTGACCAGTGTTTCATTAGGTGTCATGGGTATATTGTGAGTCACTACACTCGGATCTACCCCTTTTAGCTCATCGAGGGACCAAGCAAAGATGTATATATACTCTCATAAGAGAGCAATGAGACTAGCTTCCTCCTCCTCGGTCAAGTCATCAGTGATAAAGATAGGTCAAGGTGTCTCCCCTTCCTTAGCTAGATTAACCTCCTTGACTTTGGCTGGCCCTTCTATTGGTTCACTCACTTGCCCCTGTTGTTTGGCTCCTAGCAAGATCACTACCCTATCGCCTTTCTTAAACTTCATGAATTGTTTCGACAGGTTGTGCAGCCTTCTTTACTCCTCGGCTTTTTGCAATTCTTTAGGTTGTTTCTTTCATTGTTCTTTCAACCTTCAGCACCTTAGGTGGACTGGTAAGACTCCTTTCGTGCATCTGGTCTTAGGCGGTTGGGGTATTTCAAGATCACTATTTGAGCTTCCTTTCGACTCAAAAATAAAACTCTTTGTCTTAGCTAGAAGAGAGAGTCTCTCCTGATGGTCGTAGCTTAGAGGGTGAATTTGTCTTGAATAATGGTGCGGCACTTGGTTGTGACCAGGTTTGCTTGCTCACAGTCAATTGCTTCTATATGCTCTAAATCATGTCTGATCGCAATCCATGAGCATGAATCTTCTCTTGATTCTAAAAGTGTTCTTCTTTTGAGGTTTGGAGTCTGTTTGTATTTTCTTAATTACATGTCCCTCAGTGTTGTATTCTATCATATCGATCTCTCCTTCGCTCTCGTCATCACTAAAGGACTAGCAGTCCTCCTATTCATTGTTAGAATTATCCTCATTCGACTACTCGTCATCTCCTAAGTCTTGATACAGAGTTTCCTTTTCATAAGTGACTAAGGCCCAATTGTACATTAAGTTTAGGTTGCGCACCTTAGTCCACCGCCACTTGGGTTCATCCAAGAGATCCATGAGTAGCTTGAGATTTTGGATGTTGGGTTGCTAGCTAGCTTGTTTGTCAAATGCTCTAAGATCTCAAGGAGGTCTCACTTGTCGTTCACTACGTGGAATATGTCAGAGCTAGGTTGACTATGCGAGCTCCTAGACATCATGCACACTGGTATTGAGGGTGCGCCACTAGGCTTACCAATTGCCTTAGTGGCTTGCTCGTACTCCTCATTATCTAAGAATGGCAGATCGATAGTGGCTAGCACATGCATCCAATCTCGCTCATCCTCAGGACAAGGGATATACTTGGTGAGCGGCCCATACAATTTTCTAACGTGCATCACCCTTCAGCATGGCTAAGATGGCATCTAAGTCGACTGGTGTAGTCTTCCAAGTATCCATCTCTACTCTTACCGCTTTCCTACAATTTCCTAGGAAGATTAGACCATTGCCCTAGTCCTCTATGACTCGTGCATTGTGCATCTAGGGTTGGCCTAACAAAATGTCGTAGTCCACTCCTTTCATGACTATGAAGTCTCTACAGAGAACCGAACTCTCACAATCTTCAATGGCCAATTCTTTAGTACTCTGAATGGCTTCACTTTCATTCCATTAGCCAATGTGATATTAAATCTAGCATTCTCAGTAGGTGGTTTACCACAGCCACTTGGAGCACTGCGTGGCTAAACACACTGACTCTTGCCCCTGTGTTTACAATTCCCTTTCTCATGGTATTGCCTAGAGCTAGGACCGGTAAGACTACATGCATTTCAGTGCCTTCCCATAAAGCATTAATATGCAAGGACTTGGTCATTGAGTGTAGTGTCAAACTCGGTATCTGCGTGATAGTATCATGCTCGTGCAAGTCAACAACAACTTGCTTTATTGATCCTTCCACCCACTACTTCAGTTCTTGCCATAGCATCAGATGCTGCCTAAGCAGGTCTCCTAAGTTTAGAGTCATCGGAGTGGTTACTAGCATTGTGAGGAGATTGCTAACTTCTTACTTCTCTCTTGATTCTGCAACAATGGCCTTGGCTGATTTTCTAGCCCATAGCATTTAAACTCCATCTAAGAGGCACTAATTGTGGTGCAGTTACGTCTCTCAATTTTGGTTGTGGAGGAGAAACTAGTGTGCTTACACTTGAGAGATAATCAATCTCATCATCCAAGATGGGCTCAGTGTCCTTTAGGTGTTCCTGGGCTTCTTTCACCCACTCCTTCACTTTTTCTATGGCTTCTAGTTGGTGCTTTGGGTTAGGGTATTCCCCTACCTTAGCACTCCCCTTCTCAGTAGTCTTTAGAGTAGATGTCTCTACCTCTGTGTCTGTGACCTTTCCAGCAAGCAGTGTTGTGGAACTCTTGATTTTGAGCATGACCTTTGCATCGATTTTCTTTTTTCTTCTCCTACGACTTTCTTTCTGATTGAGGCTACATCTAAGTTGTTAGGCCCTGGCAGTGATATGTCGTCTTGCTTTGTCTGTGCTCAGGTCATGACATACAACAAGATGGGCATGGCCTCACCATTGAGTGTTTCAACACTAAACAAACCCAATGGGACTGATGGCACGATTTTCAAGTTAGTGGATGGCTTCTATCTAGGGCAATCGGCAAAGAGATGTGTGATTCCACACTCAGTGTACCTAAGATCAACCTTGTCTCAATTGGCTTATTCCCTTTTAGGGCAGCGTGAGGAGATGTGTCCTGGGTGGCCACAAGTCCCAACATGAGATCAGCTCTTGGGTCTGCCCTCCTAAGCCTATGCCTCTACCTCTACCTAGCACCATCACATGTACTGGTTGATAATCCATGAGGATTGGATTACCCTCTTCGTCATACAAAATGTAAGGGTTCACACAGGGCTTGTCATCATTCAGCTCCTCCACATAATGGACTAGAGTGCTGCTTGGTGGATGGGTTAGGAAAGGTCCAGGTGACTGGGGTATGCCTGTGGGATTTATCTCTATCCTAGGAATGGATGATTTAGTGTCATTAGGTACCAGAAGAGCCAATGGGACTTCCCTCTCTCGAAGAAATTTGATGGCTAATCCCCTTTGTAAGGTTGGTTGTAAGGTTGCAAGTATGGGAGTCTCCTTGGTAGTTTGCAATGCATGGCATCGTGGCCCGAACCTATCGCAATTGGTGCATAGTCAAGACCTAGGGTTTTGACACTCATTTGGGATGTGTGGGCACGTAGGTCTCCTCATCATCTCTTGTAATCTCACTAGATCCATCTTCATTTCTGCTAGCTCTTGGCACCATCCTTGTCTCAGTTTGAGCTCTTGGAGCTCCTCTCCTTGAGCTGTGGTCATCCACTCGAATGGCCTCTTCAAAAACCCTAGTCAACATGTCTCGCTGCAAGATTGAGTTGCTTGCCAAGGCCTTGTAGAGCTCTTCTCAAGTATTCCATTGATAAAGATGGTGGACAATACTCTCTCAGTTGGTCGTTCATTTGCCGTAATTCTCTTAAAGAGACTCCACACATGGGTAACATAGTCTCGTATGTCCTCCTTGTCTTTCTGCTTTATGTCCATCAACCGCACTATCAGATTGTCCAAGGACCCAACCTCTAAGAATCTCTTAATAAAGAGATTCTTGAGGTTACTCTACGGCATCTAAGCTCATGTACCATGTTCTACCCTTATTGCCTAGGCACAAGCCGAAAGCTTGCGAGCACTGAGCGAGATCAGTGAGGCCGTTGGCCTCGCAAACTTGCTCAAATTGCTCCACAAAAATATATATGTCATTATCAGGTGGTACTTATCTAACTGCTTAGCAATGCGACAGGGATTTTTGATTAGCTCTTAGAGCCCTGGATGACTCCTAATCATGTGAGCAATGAAGTTGCTAGTGTTGCTACGCTTTGTTCTGCTCTCCCTCTAGCACACTCTCTTTCTCTACATCAGGTCCTACTCAATTTCTATTTGCTAAGGTTAACACTCGCTAGATCTCTCACATTTCTATGTTCTATCATAAGCTTCTACCTTGTTGTTCCTGATTGTATGCCACTATGCCTTGCAAAGCTTTGCACGTTGTCAAGTGTTTTTCTGAAAACTGAAAAGCCCTAGTCAAATTGTAGTTAGGTTTGATTTTTGCTAGCTTACTTATTTGTGTGACAATTTGTTTTGTTATTTCGTAGTTGGATTTCTTGTGTTTGTTTAGCCTAGGATTTGCTTCTGTCATTTTGTTTGATTTGTTGAGTATGAAACTTGATAGCCTTGGTCGAGCTTGGTATTTTTTGGACAAGATCAAGCTTGCGTTTGCCAATAGCTACCGAACATTGAGGAACAAGGTATGTTTTCTTGTCAAGACTCTTGCACATCATAGGGGATAATGGGTTCACGAGCACTTCACGTTGCACTTATTGATGCACTGCACTTGAGGGTCGTCTCCTGTTCTTATCAAATACTTCCATGCCATGGGTTGGGATTATGTACATTTTGCACCATCATTGAGCACTAGCACGGCATGAGGTCCGCTGTAGCTATATGTAGTAAATTTTAGATGCACGCGCACATGAGAGAGCACCTGTCATTAAGCACGCACCATTTGGGATGTTCATCACAAAGTTAGGAACCTCTGGTTGAGAGTGTGAGGTGGTTGGGTGAGTTAGAGGATCACGAAGGACGCCACCAATTGTGAGAAGGGTTGTTCATATTTGGTCAACATCTTGAGGACCACCATTTTCTTGAGAGACTGTGAGATTTTGGATGGGTGGAGCGGAGTATATCATATCTTTTTTATGAGAGTTAAGAGGTGAGGATAAGGAATTTTAAATTAACTAGGAATTTTGTTTGCATCTTGCATGATGCACAATCACCTCTAGATAGGCTAGGCACAAATATCTTCAGTGCATCCATATTTTTTGTGTGAGCATTGTTTGAATGGTGGCATGTCATGGATTCGATTAATTGCATGCTTTATCAAATCATGTATGGTTGTGCACGAAGTTCCTTTCCAAATCATATTTCTGCTAGGGCACATTGCATGAAAATAAAAAATTCCAAGAATGGTTTCACTCCTAGCATAGAGAAGGATGCAGCTTTGTACGATGAGGTTTTGATTAGGACGAAGCTTCAAGAGCTTCGGGTACGACGCAAGGAAGGTTACTGAAGTTATTCAAGATTACATTGATGAAGTTTGCTATCACCTCAGAGCCATTTGTGATTCTGACTATGAAGATTTGCAAATAGAAGACAAATTGGCTTTTATCAGGGAGACAAGACATGCCTTTAGAAGAACTGCACTTCTGTTGTGAGAGGAGGGGGCTTTGTTTGATCAGCTCAGAGGCATCTTCAACATTGTTAGTATATTTTTTACTAATGGAGCAGTGCTAGCAATTCTTCAATGCAGCAAGAGAATGGAGATTCTGCTGCGTACCAGAGAAAGCTTGAAAACGGGGTTTTCAACAAAAAGTCAGAGATGGCGCTTCTTGACCTTTGTTCAGGCTATGGAGGAATGTTCTCTGGATTATGTATGGGGGCAAATCTCTTGGGTGTGAAGTTAGCCACTAAATGGGCCTTGACCAACATTGCATCTAGCACTTCTGATCACACAGGTGGTGATTGAGCATGGAGCAGTGCCTATATTTGTTCAACTTCTCAGCTCACCAAGTGATGATGTGGAGCCCCAAGAGGAACACCAAGGAAAAGGGAATTCTCTTGCAATAAAATCTATCTTGTAACATCAACAAGCTTTTATTTCATTCTTTTGATCTTCAAAACAAAGAAAACAACAATTCTTCACGCAGCATCATAGTAGATTTCTCCCACGGATTTGATAGAATCAACCATAATCTTCAACATCTTCATAAAATTCTTCAATATAACAAAGAATACAAAGGAATACACCATCTTTTGAATGGAAATCAATCACATAATATTCATCTTCAATGTCTTCATAGTTCTCTCTCTCAATCTCTCATATACAGTTACACTGTTTTGATAGAATTGACTATCTCTGACTCTCTCTCTCTCTCTCTCTCTATTAATAATACATCATCTCCTCACTACAATGCTCTCATAATAACCCTCAATAATCCTTCTTAGGTCGTGGATGCACCTCCCAAGAGGTATGTCTGATATGAAAAGTCACCAAAGCCACTATAGTGTCTTTTCACAGCTCACTACTGTCACTGTCACTTAGTCTTCTCTTCAGTCTTCACCAGCTGCTTCTTCCACTTGTTTTAGCTCTTTTGAACTTAGATTCATCCTTTCCAAAAGTTAGAAAATTTTCCCAAAGTCACACATATATTCTACAGAACACTTACAGAAGGTCTATAGAATAGTTACAGTACAGCACCAGAACAGCTACAGTACAGTTACAGTACAGAGACAGAGCAGAGACAGAGCAGAGATAGAGGCTCTATAGAGGGTCTACAGAAGGTCATCAGAACCTCATAACTCATACTCAAACCATTCCAAACTATCAAAAACTATTCAATAATCTTTCAAAAGATCTCAATCCTTATCAATCATCAATCCATGATTCATATAGAAGACAATCAAAACAAAATAGAAGCTATACAGAAGGTATACAGAACCAATCAGAACCTCAACAGAACCTACCAGAACATCACAGAGCTTCACATCACAGAGCTCAATTTGGATCTTCCGACCGTAAAAACTTCAATAATCTCTCCAAAACACGACCCCAACTTATCACTTGTATCTGATAGAAAAAATACTACTAAAGGAAAACTTCCCTTAGTCATTAACTCATCTGATTAATCATTTTTGGAAAAACCATAACAAATTTGTAAAGGATATAAGAGGTTCTCTTCAACTTTCTACAATAGGCTTTCCATCCACCATCAATCAGTTGAAAAGAGCTCTCGAACAAATTATTCTCAATTACCATGAACTCATCACATACAATTATTACAACACACACACAAACACTAACACAACCATCTGAAAGAGATATATATCATTAAGAATCATCCAAGATACATTGCAAAGGCATCAATGAAGATGATCCCTTTTGAAGACTTGGTGGTTTTGAAAGCGATCCATGGAGAAGGATTCATCGACAAATGTCTTTGGAGGATTTTGAAAGAACTGCAAGCAGCACATCCTTTTTAGCAAGACAAGGTATCGTCTAGGGAAACATAGGGCATGAAAATACAGGACATCCAACTGGTGGGAGTCAATGTTCACATTGACATTCATACAAAGATTTGGAATGTCCTTTTGATAATTATAGGAATGCCTATGCATGTATGCAAGATACCAAGCAAAATGAGCTGTCAATCTCACCGAAGGATCCAGAGATTGTGAATATTGGTGAGCAAAATGAAGGTAGTTCTGGTATGCTTGACTAGCAGCTGTCCAATCTCCTAGAATTATTGGCCAGTTTATCTGAGGTCCTGTAAGAGAATCAATCGAGCTCCATCTTCTTCTTCTGGGAATCTACTGATCAAACCCTTCATATTCATTAACCAACTGAGGGGGTTGAGAGATAGAAGTGGCAGGAGATGGAAGTGGAATAAGTAAAAGTGGATGAAGAGATGGGTAGGCAAAATCATAAAAGGAGGAATAAGTTAAAGAAGGAGTGGCTGAAAATTTTAGGGAATCAGTTAGGAAGGGTGTTAATTGATAAATAGGAAAGGTAGAAGATACATGGATAGATGGAGAAGGGCATGGTGGAGAAGGGGAAAATACTCTATCTTCAATAAAAAAGCAATAGGTAAATATGGAAATTTGAGGAAAAGATTTGAGGTTGGAAAAGAAGGGGTAAGATGGCTGTTGAATTGGTTTGATAAAGGGAAAAATAAGTATCATAATGGTGAGCCATTTGTTGGTAATACAGTAGGCTAGGAATAGAGGGACCTAAGATAGATCTTCTATGATAGGCATCAAAAAAGGTTGAATCAAATGGATTATTTGTGGAAAGGTGAGCTAAGAGATCCACCCTCAGTTGGTTAGTGCTCTGTACATAGGTAGAAGCTGTGTTCTATCGTTGATTCAAGAGCACGGAATCAATCATTAAGTGCCATGAATTATCAGGGCAAGTAGCCACTTTTGAGGAGTAACTCTGGAACATGTCATCTATTCGCAGCTCTAAATAGTTGACATACAAAATAGCTTGTAAAACCACGTCTCCCACATACCAAGCCATATCTACTTCATCTGGAATCAACAGATCGCCCCGTAGATACATATATGACAGCAACATGTCCTCTATATCAATTGGTTCTAACTCTTCTGAAGGTGGAGGGGGAGGTACTGGATCAGATGGAGGAGGTGGAGGCACACCCTTCTTTAAACCTAAATACGTCAAGAAAGCAAACAGGTAGGATCCATAGGTGACATTTGTAACATTGCCCCTGGTTACTTTAAAGAAATGTTGATCCATCTTTGTAAGTAGGTAAGTGCTCCAATCAATAGCTACTCCTTTTAACACCATCCTGGAAGCTGTAAAGAGCTCTTTGGACAAGTAATGGGATGGTGTCTTTGCAGGCATAAACCTATCTTAGAGAAACTGGCAGACCAACTTCCACACAGGATCAGTGATCATGGAAAAGGAAACTCCTGAAGTGTTGATCACTTTCTTGACATCCAGAATTTCCTTGGTCTGTTTCTGTAACAGCTTTAAATTCTCATCGTTAGAGAATAGCTGTCTAGCTATAACAAAAGGCTCGCCTTTATAGGGAAGAGACAGAGCCTTCCCTAACCCTTGTGGTGTCAGTGTCATGGAAGTACCATGAACCAATCCCGGCTTCTTCCTGTATGAGGCAAGGAACTCATCACACATCGATGGATCTTCTGGAACCAAGGGAAAGGAGGCAGCTACGAAAGTCGTGAGTCCTGCCTTCGTAAGAGGCTCAAAAGTGAGTAGGGAAGAGTAATCCCTACTGACCAGTGGGACATACTGGATAGGGGGAGGAGCATGAGGCGCCATTCAGATGGTAAACACACACACACCATAACACAAACAGTCACAAAGAATGCCTGCAAAACAACCAAAGGTCTATCAAAAAGGAATCAATCCAAAAAGAAGGACACACATACAGACATAGACATAACTAACCCAGTTACCACCCTAGACAATACACATGCAGACCTTCGGCATGACCTCTACACATATACAATCGAAAGCTTCGTGCGATGTAGCAAACAGGCACCCAAATTCCCGTATCAAGCAAGAAAGAAAGAACTACATCCCGTACCCGTAATCGTAACACATAGACAAATCAGACTACCATAAAAATGTACACCAAGACTTGACCATAACCTTGACCATCAGTGTCAACTAAAAGACGTTGACACACCCATCCCACGAAGCGTGTTTATTAAAAAGGGGGAAAAAGAAGTGCAGTGAGGTGGAATTAGTTTAATGAAGGGTTCATTTTAAGAAATTATTAACAATGGATGATATTTTATTAGGTTATAAACCTTAATAAGAAAACGACGGTTCCTTCTTAAAATTTTAATTACAAATTATTATGTTGAAACGGTGCTTTAGCACAACCCGGACTATAATTTCTAGACTGGGTCTCTAAATGCAAATTCCTTAATTAAAAATTAATAGTGATGTGGAGCGCTCCAGCGCGTGCTTTTGTGACGGCTGGTTCATGTTTATTACAAATTAAAGTGCCTCTTAAGCGCACATAGTGCGTGCAAAGTGAATGGCTAGTTGATTTTTAAATTATGAAGTTGTATGTTTAGCGCGAATGTGCGTGGAAAATGTGGGTGAGTAAATAGTTCATTTTAACAATAAATTGTGATTAAGGGGGAATGAAAATAAATAAATAAAGCTCTCAAAATAAATACCTGGTAGGGGTGTGTATGCAATGACCGAAAGGCTCACGGAAGAGTCCCCCAAAAGCAATGAATCCAGTCAAACAAAATCAAAGACCACTAACTGAACAATAAAGACAACACCTTTGTGGGTTTGATAATTTTTAATGTATTTGTATTTTTATTTTGAAAATTTTTATTAAGTTTTGTTTTGTTTTGTTTTTTTGGTTAAAAAGTTTGGAGTGTGTAGGGGTGATATTTTAGGTGTATTTGTTTTATTATGTGTGTTCGTTTGTTTGTTTTATGTGTTTTTTTTTGTTCTGTTTGTGTTTGTTAATAAATGGTATGCAATTTTTTTTTCAAAAGGAATAATAATTAAATATGGATATCTGATGAAGAAAAAAAAAATGACAGCCATTTAGGAAATATCCACAATTTATATTATGAAAATAAGTACGTGATTTGTATGTTTATTCTGTTTTGTTTTTTCAAAGAATATTGGTGCCTTGTATAAAAATATTTTAAAGTGAAAAATTAGTGAAAATTTTTCAAGGGATGGGTGGAATTTTCTAGAATTTTTTTGTATTTTTTACTAGTTTTAAATAAATTTTTTGTATTTTTTAGGTAATTTTGAATAAATTATCAAATATTTAATTTTTTGTAATTTTGGTGGTGGAAATTTCCACCTGACAAATTTTCCAAAAATGTGCAGAAATATAGGAACATTTTTAGAAATTTTTTCGAAATTTTTCTGAGTTGAAATGAAGTTGTAAATTAACTAAATCAATTAAATCATGGAAATCAGGTTAGTTTGGTAAGTAGGGTCAAATCAAGTCAACTAAGTCCTGTTAGGTTGGGTAAGTCAGGTAAGTCAAACTAAGGCAAGTCAGGTTAGTCAAGGGGGAGTAGGTTAGTCTTGGTTAGTCTAGGTTAGTTAGGTTAGACTAAGTCAAATTCTAACTAACCTAGGTTAGACTAACGAACCTAGGGTAGTTAGTAGAGTGGGAACTAACCTGAGGTAGGTTAGTGAACTAACTATAGTTAGGTTAGGGTTAACCAAAGTCTAGTTAGGTTAGGGTTAGGGTTAACCTAAGTCTAGTTAGGTTAGTTAACTAACAGTGGGTTAGCTTAACTAAAGGGAAGTTAGTATAACTAGAGTGAAGTTAAATTAACTAAAGTTAAGTTAAATTAACCTAAGGGGAGTTAAGCACCTGGGAGAGGGGGTGGTGGTGGGGGAGGAGAGGGAGGAGGAGGAGGGGGAGGAGGCCAAGGTGGCCGAGAAGACAGGGGAGCGGCGGCGGCCCGAGAGCAAGAGGCGGCCCTGGTGCAGGAGGCGGCCCTGGAGCAGGAGGCAACGGCGGACGGTGGAGAGGACGGGGATCAAAAGAAGGATGGAGCGACAGAAGAGATGGAGAGGGAGGAGAGGGAGATAATGGCGGGGCAGATGGAGAAGGAGGAGAGGGAGATAATGGCGGGGCGGGCTGCAGAGATGGAGAGGGAGAAGAGGGAGAGGATGGCGGGGCAGATGGAGAGGGAGGAGAGGGAGATAATGGCGGGGTGGGCTGCCACTATGGCGTCCTCGAGAGCATGATCGGCGTCATCCTCACTGTCCGTTGCCCGCGAGGAGTGTGGGGAAGGGAGTGATGACGAAGTGGAGAATCGGGTGACAGAGTTTGTAGAGGTCGCGCCTCATCGAAGCCGCTTCCTGGCAGGAGCAGTGCAGGTGCACATGAGCATGAGTAGCGCTCACGGACGCAGCGCGGTGCACGAGGAACGCGCGCGCAACAGTGAAGGCCTTGCACGGGCGGGTGAGCGAACCGGATGAGATCGAAAGCGAGGAGCAGGAGGACGAGGCATAGAGGACAAAACATGTAAACCGTTTTTTTAAAATAAATAAATGTTGTTTTTTATTTGTATTTTATTAAAATTTAAATTTAAAATAAGAATAAAGGGGTTCTAGTTAAATAGAAAGGAATAAATAAGGATTCCGTGTGGCTTGGTTCGTGGGTTTTTTTTTGTCGATTTTTTTAATTATTATTATTATTATCTAGTGTTTGTTGTTGTTTTGGGTTCTTTTAAAAAATATATTTATTAGGATGATTGTTTTTGTTTGTTTTTGTTTTTTTAGTTGTTTTTTTGTGTTTTTTCTTTTTTTTGAATAATGTTTCTTTTTTTAATGTAAGTTGTTTTGTTGGTATGTGTGTTCTTTTGTTGTTTATTGTTTGTTAAAAAAAATTGTGATGAGGACGCACTAGCCACGGACGCCACGGGGCGTCCCGAGGCGCAGAAAACCAAAAACAGGCGCGTTCACACGCGAGGCGAGAAACACAATTAACGGAAAAAATAAAGAAAATTTAATAAAAGCCAAACCGTTTGTCGGATCAAAAAACCATAAAAATGAAAAATGGGCTGGGGGATGAGAAAAAAATGTTGGAAATATGCAACACCAGTTCCGGGACAAAATCATGGTGTTCACATGGAAAAAACGTAAAAAATCAACCCGAGAACGCATATGGGCATTAATATCGGAAAATCCGCACATCGAAACGAAGTGCAAAAAGAAGGAAAAGTGTGCAAAACAATGTGTCTGACAACCCTATCATGTCAAAACACAGTTCTGATCGAGATAAGACGCGTTCACATGGGAAAAACCCCAAAAATGGACTCAAAAATTAATACGGGAAAAACCGTGCGTCGGAATAGCAGGCGATAAAAAGGAAAAATGTCCAAAAAAAAGCAATTCATAGGATTAGCACATCAAAGCTCCATTTGGGGGAAATTATGAAGAGTTCACATGGAAAAAACACAAAAATTGTATTAAAAAACGCTCAAAAAATTAATAACTAAAAATATGGTAATCAGAAAAGGGGGGAGAAAAAAGGAAAAAGTGGGAGAAAGGCTGGCAGGACACGGATGTCAAATCAAACTGGAATTCCGATGAAAATAGAGCAGGTGCACATGGAAAAATGTGAAAAATAAGCACGAAAAAGAGTCCAAAATCCGCGAAAATTAATAACGGATGAACCGTGCATCGAAAGGACACGGAGTAAAAAGGAAAAATGTCAAGGGGAATGGTTAGGATAGGGTTGACTCATCATATCAGGGTTCCAAAGCAATAATGATGCGTTCACATGGAAAAATATCCAATTTACGGGAATTTCTTCAAAAACTAATAACTTGAAAACTGTCTGTCAGAACGTGAGTTGGTAAAAAGGAAAAATAGGCAGTTCTAAGGGACAAATAGGGCTGAAGGTTGAATTGGGATTTCGGTGAACGTATGGTCCATTCGTATGAAAGAAACGCAAAACCAAAAATAAGGGCAAATGGTCAAGGAACAACCCCTAGGATAGGGTGAAATAGAACAAAAGAGTGGGAAAGGGACCCCATCAAGGTAACATGAAATCATGGCATAGATGCATGATTAGAACAGAGTGTATGCATGGGGGTATGCAACATGGACGCACAGGGACGCGTCCCCATACTTAAAACCTTAGCAGGAAGGGTAAACCAAACATCAAGGACTTGGTACCTCACATCAGACCAACCACAAACATCCCACACTTAAAACATGACCAGTACTGAGAAACAGAAGGTGTAGGGTTAGAAAAACTTGGCCCATATTGCCGAGAAGGAATGTCGACTATCGAAGTTGCGTCTGGAGGCATCGTCGTCTGTAGAAGGTAACAAGGTATCTTCACAGCACACGTTCTTCGTCCTTTGTGGCAGGGATCACGCGACAGCACCCATAGAGGTAGCTGGTTGAAGAAATCACAGGAATTTGTCGATGTCGAGGGATATTGCACTCAACTCACGATCACTCAAATGGATTGAAAGAGCAGTCACTCGCCCCATGACTAATATCACTCGAGGAAATCAAAATGAAACCCATAGCTCATGCCCGATTTAGAAATCGACAAGGGAATGATACAGAGGGAGTATGCCAGGGTGCACAATTGATGGTGCATCAGTGCGTCCAACCCATCTGGCATAGGTACAAGGAAAAAGGCCAGGGAGCCTTATAGTGCAGTGTATAGAACAGAATGATGTGTCTCGTGCTGATGGCAGAAACCCAGCCTGTGGGTGCATAGGAAAATGGGAACGTACCTGACTCCAAAGGTCATAACGTCCCTCAATGCTCACCTCTCGATAATTGATTGAAGAAACTCCAGTCACACTCAGCCCACCCTCTGTCTCACGCTCTGTTGATAGATACATAGGGCAGCCCATTCCTGAAACCCATTGATGTAACCCTCACTGTCACTTGTGCAGAGGTTGTATGCCTTGTGCGCATTTGATGGTGCAAATGTGCATCCCGCCCTGTTCCGACATATAGTGCAAGAAGGAAGGCCAGGGAGCCTTGTGGTGCAGTGCACAGAAGCAGATAGTGCTTTGTGCATAGAAAGGCCCATCCCGTTCGTGCAACACTCTATTTATACAACTCACCTCTCATTTGATTTGAAGGGAAAGACTGGTCACTCACCCTACCCTCTGTCTCACACTCTGTTGATAGATACAGAGGGTTGCCCATACTCACATCCCCATCCTGTTAGGATAAAAGCTCGCATCACTCAAGGGGTTGGTGATGAAGATTATGTCGGTTGTTGTTGTCATGAGGATCTTGAAGATGAGGCGTACCCAGGGAGGTAGCCAACAAGTCTCGTACTTCAATGATTTGTAAGAAGAGTCGTCTGTTAAGAAGGGTAGACGAATTGATATTGTAGAGACAGCGCACCATGGGATGTGGCTTCAAATTATTTGCTAACGAGGTTCTATTGGTGAGGAGTCAGCTATCCTGAACTGCGGGGTGCTACCACCTTTTCCACAGTCAGCTTCTCGCCCAAGGTTGTTTCCACCTTTTCTTGAGACGAGGCCTGTTATGACAGGGAATTTCTTCCTTTTCTCCCATAATAGTTTTGTTGTTTTGTTTTTTGTTTTCTTTCTTTCTTTTTCTTTTTTTCTTTTTTTTTCCTAAATAAAGGGAATGGTAGAAATACCATATATCAGGATCAACCTCGCCACCATTGTTGGATCAGACGAGAAGAGAACAATGTCGGGTTGAGATGTTTCTGTGTGAGCGGTTAGCAAAATGAGACCACCTCATGAGGAGAATCATAATGGCTATCAGAAGCACGACAAGAAGGATAGTGCGGTGCCCAAAAGAGAGGGGGTAGGTCGACTGTGATTGTCAAGATCCCCAAGGAGGGAAGTACTTTTTCAGGCAATAGCCATTGATGAGGAAAGGATCATCGGAGGCATCAACGGTCTGCACTTGAACAGAGCCGTTAAAATTGACGGCCAGTACCTTGTACGGGCCCATCCATCGTTGTTGAAGCTTGCCAGGAAACTTGCCAAATCTCGAATCATAGGCTAGGACAAGATCACCTTCTTTGAACTCCTTGTGCTTGATGAAATTGTCATGATAGGCCTTTCGTCGTGCTTGAGTGATTTCCATGCACTGTAAGGCCATCCGTCGTATCTCATCCAAGCATTCCAAATGCAGGAGACAGCATTGCAGTGACTCACTATCTCCCAAGCGTTCTTTAACTGCTACTCGCAAAGAGGGCCATTCCAACTCAACAAGGAAGACAGCTTCTGTACCATACACTAGCTGGAAAGGGGTCTGTCCTATAGCTGCCTTATTTTCTCAAAAGATCTCAACACTCCTCAACTATTCTCAACAAATCTCAGTCAAATTTGATGGACAACATTCTGTACGCCCAGAGGGCCTCTGTAAGTTGATCGTCCCAGTCGCGACAATGTGCAGCAATCGTTCTTGTCAGAATTGAGCAAAGGATGCGATTGGTGACTTCAACTTGGCCATTGGCTCTAGGATAATAGGGAGTGGACTTACGATGGCAGATCTTATACAGTTCAATTAGCTCCTCCGTGATTTTGTTAAGGAAATGAGTACCTCTATCACTTACCAGCTCAAGGGGACTACCAAAACGGGTGATGATATTCTTGTACATGAACATGGCTACACTGTTACCATCATCCCGCTTCAGGGCTTTAGCTTCACACCACTTTGTAACATAATTCGTACATACTAAGATGCATTTGTTCTACTTCTGTCTGGTGGGTGGATCAATGGGACCCACAAAATCAATCCCCCACTTCTCAAATGGCTTTAGGGGGAGAATGGGTTGCAGTGGCATGGCACTTGTTTTGGTAGGTTTCCCCATTCGCGCTGACAAGCATCACATCTCTTACAGTAATCATATGCATCCTTATGGAGGATCGGCCACCACCAGTACCTTCCTGGCTGTCGCTTCTCCTGCGAAGTGTCCACCACATGGTTCGTCATGGCCTGCTTTCAATACTATGCCGATTTCATCCCCTGCAACACATCTTCGCAGCACTTCATCTTTGCCTTTCTTGTACAATACACCACCTAGCAAAGTGTAGGGGCTGATTCTAACAGAAGCTTCTTCTTCTCACGACTTGAGATGCTAGGAGGATACTATTGAGTTGCTAGAAGATTGGCTATGTCTGTATACCAGGGAGTAACTGTTTCAACTAGAAACAAGAAAGCGTAAGGGAGGTCTGGATCATCATGTTCCTCTTCTTCTGTTTGAGGGATCCGTGATAGATGATCGGCTAAGACATGGGAACGGCCGCGGGCTTAGTGACCACTTCAAAGTCGAACTCCTAGAATAGGAGCAACCATCTCATCAATCTTCCTTTAACATATGCTTTGTTCATCAAGAAGGACAGGACTTCATGATCCACGTAGAACTTGAAATGCGTTGACAATAGATAGTGTCGAAACTTCTCCAGTGCAAACACCATTGCCAAGCACTCAAGCTCTGTCACTGTGTAGTTCCGTTCCCTATCAGTGACCTTTTGGCTTGCATAATATATCAGTTGATCTAATTTAGAGGGGCCCTTTTAACATAGGATAGCACCTAGCCCTTCAACTGATGCATCTGTGTGCACATGGAACTCTTTCGTCCAATTAGGAGGCTGTAAAATAGGTGCTTGGATCAGGCACTATTTTAGGGTATTAAAGGCTTCTTCACAGTCATCCATCCAAAGGAAATCAGTTTCTTTCCTTAGGAGCTTGTGCAGAGGGGCTGCCTCGGTTGCAAAATGTGCAATAAATCTTCTGTAATAGCCCACATGGCCAAGAAATCCTCTCACTTGTTTGAGGTTTGTTGGTGCTACTAAGGCGGCAATCTTTTCAATCTTTGCCGGGTCTATTGCAATTCCTTGTGCAGAGACAATATGGCCCAAAAGAACTCCTGAGGAGACGCCAAAGACACATTTGTCGGGGTTGAGAGAAATCCCATACTCTCGACATCTGTCAAAACATTGCTCTAGGTGTCCCCAGTGCTCTCGGATCAAACTATAGACACAAAAGTCATCAAGATACACCTCTATGAAATCATGCAGATGATTCTGGAAGGCAGCCATCATTACTCGTTGGAAGGTGGCAGGAGCATTACAGAGCCCAAATGGCATCACTCTGTAGGCATAGGTCCCACATTCCGTGGTGAAGGTTGTTTTGGATTGGTCCTCTTCTATGATTTGGACTTGGTTATATCCGCTAAATCCATCCAAGAGGGAATAAAGCTCATGGCCTGTCATCTGTGTCCAACAGTTGGTCTGTAAAAGGGATAGGAAAATTATCCTTCTTCGTCTTCGAATTGAGCTTTCGAAAGTCGACACATATTCGAAGTTTCCCGTTCTTCTTGGGTACTACCACAATGGGCGAAACCCATTCAATGTTAGCCACGGGATAGATGAACTCTGCTTCAAGAAGTTTCAATAGTTCGGCAGAATAATTAGGATTCATATGTCTTTGTCTTTGCCTTACAGGTTTGGCATCAGGCTCTAGGTCAATGTGATGTTGGCATACTGTAGGATCAATCCCCTTGAGGTCTTTGTATGACCAAGCAAACACATCTAAGTTCTCTTTGAGTAGGTCTTGAAGGACCACTAATTCCTCTTCTGAAAGATTGAGACCCACTTTTAGGTGACGTTCAGTACCGTCAGCATCCAGGAACGTTACTTGTCTTTCACCTTCCACTTCATGGATAAATGTCCCACGGATTGCTTCTGGATAGAGGTCTGACTCTTTCAAGAGAGTAGTATCCTCGTCTGATGTCCCACTAGAACCAATGTCCTCCTTCTGAACAGATGGCTCATTCGTCTGTTTAGGTTGCTGGAAGGGTATCAAAGCTTTGTTTGCTTCTATGTGGGTGGTGATTTCTTCAAGACTCAAGGATTCATCTTTCGAGGATGCGTCCAGGAATGTCACATAGCACGGACCTGCTAGAGGCTGGGGCTCTGACAGCTCTAGCTTCTGTTGGCAGGGGACATCATTATCATCTTTTCTTTGGACTGAACAGTCAGGGTGATAGGAGCCACTGGTGAACTTAATTTTTATGCCTTTAATCCATTGCTTATACAGATTCTGCATACTTTGTGGTCCATTGATTAACCCGAACGACACCATGGTCATTCCATCTAGTACCCTGAGATATTCGGCCTCTGAGGCCTCTATAGGGACGTCAACAAGATCATCCTCTATCAGAGGGAATTTTTCATCTACACTTTCATAACCTGCTTCGTTTTCTTCCTCATCATTTTTATCCTCTTCCTCTGGAGGCTCTGTCTCTACTTCTGTAGAGGCTCTGTAGGAGAAGAACAGATCTTCTACCTCTACATCTACTTCTACTTCTGTTACAGCTTCTGGCTCTGCTTCTGGCTCTGGCTCTGGTTCTGTATCTATTACTGTCTCTATAACTGTCTCTGTATCCGCTCTGTCTATGTTCTGTAGCCGCTCTGTATCTGCTCTGCCTCTGTACTATCTTTGCTCTGTAGCTGCTCTACCTCTGTAGTACTGACTCTGCTCTGTCTCTACGACTGTCATGTAATAGGGAGAACAGTACATCCATGCTTCTATTTCACTATCAGAGGTGATTTCAGAAGTTAATTCTAGTTGAGGCAGGAGGTATTCACCCATGGACAGGGATTTTACATCCCGTGGCAGTTGGCTTACAGTGCCCACTGTTAGGGACTGTGCCTCTGTTTTCTTAGGAAAGATCTACTTAACAGCCTCTTCATCTCCTGATGTACCATCTGTTACCTCATTAGAGGATTCGGTTATGACTTCAATGGATGTGGATCCGTTGCCTTTTTGCGATCCATACAGCTTTAACACCGCTTTATTGGGTCCTCTGCCTAGGGTTGGGGTTCTTTTGAACCAGTCCGTCCTGGCTCTTGCTTCAAAAAGTCAAGGTCTTCCCAACAGCAGAGGGTATGAAGTCCCATAAGAATTTTGTTTGACCACCAAATATGTCAACCAATAATCTCTTCCTGCAAGGGTTGTTTTTACGTATGGGAGGATGGCCAATGGTTTGACTCTGCTTTGGTCTGCCAATCTGATAAGCCACTGTGTAGGTTGAATTCCTTGCAACCCTAAGTCCTTCATTGTGACATCTGTCATTATGTTTACTGATGAGCCTCCATCAATCAATGCATCTGAAATAAAGCATCCTTCTATCCATACACTAATCTCTGGGGTTCTAGGATCTAGGAAGGCATTAGCCATATCTACTTCCTTTACAGGCTCCAGGGCCTTATTAGTCTTGGTCGCTGTTGAAGGAGCGATCCTTAGTCCACACCTTCTTGTCAAGATGCTTTTGAATCTCTTTCGGCAGCTGGGAGACAACATCAACAACTGTCGAAATGTTAAGTTTGGTTTAAAAGTGTCTAGGTCTTTGGCCAAGTCATAATCTTTGATAGGATCCACAGGCTTTTCCAGCCTGCTAGGGAATGAGGCTACACCCATTTTCATCTTTCCTCTTTCTTCTAATAATTAATGCATCAGCACTTCTTCTTTTTCTGGCGGTGCTTCTGTATCTTCTATCTCCTGGGCCTCTGGTCCTGTTTCTGGGACTGTCTCTGTAGCTTTCTGTGGCACTGTAGTGCTCTATACTGTATTGTTCTGTTCTGTACTGCTCTGTCCCTCTGTAGTAGGTTGAACTTCATTGTCTTAGCATGAGAATTATTTTCATTCTGAACCACTGGTTCCTTCTTCTTGGTGCGCGTAACAGCGGCAACTTCCAACTCGACCAAATTGGAAGCAGACTCTTGTACCTTTTGTTGGCTATCAGTGGCATTGGCCTTTACAGGGGCTGGACTGGGACAGTCCTTTGCAGTGTGGCCTTCTCCTTTGCATCGCTTGCATAAGGGCTTGTAATCCATAGATCGTCTAGGGTTTGGACAATTTGGGGAGATATGTCCCTTTTCTCCACACCTA
The DNA here is from genome assembly GCF_053477565.2 of Lygodium microphyllum. Taxonomy (NCBI): domain Eukaryota; kingdom Viridiplantae; phylum Streptophyta; class Polypodiopsida; order Schizaeales; family Lygodiaceae; genus Lygodium; species Lygodium microphyllum. The sequence continues at coordinate 25,774,886 of NC_141146.1, read as the reverse complement.
TAACATTCCACCTCTGATCGCTGACCACCGCCAGGCTGTCGTCCTCTGTAACTTTGAGAGGGAAACCTCCTTGGACCAAAATTAGGACCAAACTCCCCATGCTATGGTCCAATATCTTGTGTTTTCATTTTGGATTCCAGCAAGTTGAATCTTGCATTTTCATCCTTCTGTCTTCGTTCATGCATCTCTTTCAGAGAGCAAATATCCTCTGTATGGTTCTTCCTCAAACAGTAGGAACAGAAGGCTCCAGGAATGGTTGGTTTTCGGGTACATTCAGTGGCTAAATGTCCCGCTTGATGACACTTCCCACACCATGTATTAGAGCACATCACATCTCTCCCAACTCCCGCAGGAGTGGATATATTGGCGGTATTCACCTTCAGCGTATGTAGCTGCTCTGTAATCACATCCAGAAGCTCTTTCTTGATACTTGCAACTGAGTTGGATAAGTAGTCCTTTAGATTTTCACCTCCTGAAGTACTTGTTGTGGGATTTTGGGAAGTGTCTGTAATTACTGCATACACTGGTTGGGCTGATCCAGAAGGTCCTCTGTTCTGGCTCTGATTCAGAGCTCCTGTTGAGACTTGGGGTTGTTGATTCTAGGTAGTAGGATTCCACTATTGTTGAGTCGCCATTGGAGGAACTGTTTGAGGCCACTATTGTTGTGGTTGAACCATCATTTGAGGCACTGTTGTATGTGGTGACCACACTGGATTAGGTGCATTATACTACGGCACTGTTTGCATCTGGGGATAAGGATAGGGAACTGTCCCTGGGACTACATTTGGTGGGTATACCATTCCAGGCATAGGAGGAGGTAAGACTCCGTCTTTTCACAGCTCACTACTGTCACTGTCACTTAGTCTTCTCTTCAGTCTTCAGCAGCTGCTTCTTCCACTTGTTTTAGCTATTTTGAACTTAGATTCATCCTTTCTAAAAGCTAGAAAACTTTCCAAAAGTCACACATACATTCTATAGAACACTTATAGAAGGTCTATAGAACAGTTACAGTACAACACTAGAACAGCTACAGTATAATTACAGTACAGAGACAGAGCAGAGACAGAGGCTCTACAGAGGGTCTACAAAAGGTCATCAGAACCTCATAACTCATACTCAAACCATTCCAAACTATCAAAAACTATTCAATAAGCTTTCAAAATATCTCAATCCTTATCAATCATCAATACATGCTTCATACAGAAGACAATCAAAACAAAACAGACGCTATACAGAAGGTATACAGAACCAATCAGAACCTCAATAGAACCTACCAGAACATCACAAAGCTTCATATCTCCACTGAGAATCATCATGAACTTCCAAAACATAATCAATATCATCCACAACACTCTCAAATACTTCCTTTAACAACCATACATCACTCTAAATCCATGAAAAATCAATCATTCAGTCCTCAAAAACAACAAAAATCAGTCAAAAATTCAGTCTTTTTCCACTCTCAACATGATGTGCGAGAACAGCCATGTCTCTTCGCCCTAGCTCGCGAGTTGAAGAACACAAGAAAGGGTACAAACTGGTTGTTGATACTAATGAAGCCCGTAGGAAAAGAGAAGATAATTTGGTTGAGATTCGAAAAAGTAAGCGAGAGGAGAGCCTGCAAAAAAATGTCGGGAGGGGATGCAAATGCAGAGATTACTCTTCCTACTCCTGGTTATGGTTCTTCATTACATCGAAAGCTGGAAAGCTTACCTACACTGGTACAAGTGTTTGGTCAGATAACACTAGCACACAGCTTGAGGCAACAACACAGTTCAGGAAGCTTCTTTAATAGAAAGAAGCCCTCCAATTGAAGCTGTGAATTGAGCTGGAGTTGTCCCTCATTTTGTGGAGTTTCTTGTGCGAGGAGACATGCCTCAGTTGCAGTTTGAAGCAGAATGGTAGCCCTCTAGAGGGATAGTTGTTGCAAGCAGGATATGTACAAGAAGAGAGACAAAAAAGCCTGAGATTCCACGTGAAGGAGAAGCCCAAAAGAACAAGAAGCTGCGATGAAACGAAAGAGGGCTTTGGCCTACGCATTCTCTCATCAGCTATGGAGGTCATCTCCGAGACAGCCCTCTTCAAAGTACATTGATTGTGAGTCCGACAAGCCTCACTGGGGATGGAGTTGATCAGAATTGGGATGACAATCTCCAATCTTTGGAGGAGATTGAAGCCACGAAGCTTAGCAAACAGGAGGCCGCGATGAAGTTCAAGACAACGAGAAGCTTGGGCGAATGAAGGAGAGCAGTTGTGGTGACGAGGAAGCTGACAAAGAGAGGCAAAAAGAAGAAGAACGAGACGACACAATAGTCAAAGAATGTGCTAAAAACAAAGACAACAGTGCTCAAGACAAAGGACAACGGGAGGCAAAAAGACCAAAGGTGATGAGGGGGAAAATGAAGCAACGACAAACGAAGCTGAAGCACAGACCGTGGCTGCAGCAAAGTCAAAGTATGAGAAGTTGAAGGAAGCAGTAGCTCAGACACTGCTGCGATGAAGGGATGAAGGAAAAGGGATGAAGTTGCTACAGTAATGACGACAAGCGACAGAAGGTGACACAACAGAAGACGAAGGACCTTCTTCACCCTTATCTTGATCTGAATCTCCTCTATGAGGCAGAACATCTCGATATGGAGATAGGGAGTCAAAAACAAAGATAAAAAGACGAGGGTGGCCTGTGTTGAAATATGAGTAGGAAGCCGGCTCTAGGATATGATAGGAGAAACTGAACACGAATTTCCAAGAGTGGAGGAATCTGAAGCAACCTGAGGCTGACCTGTTCACTACCAAGAGATCTGCTAAGAAGACGGTGAAGAGATGAACAGAAACAAAGCAGTATGTTTCACATAGGGTAGCGTAAACGTAACGCATTAAAAAAAAGCTTTAAGGCTTAAAAGCTTCCTAAGCTTGAATATCCTGAACATCAAAGTTATGAACATTAAAAATATTAAATTGCCTTAAGTTTGAAAGGCATAAAAAGCCTAAGGCTTTTTGGGAAAGCAAAAGCGTGTCCAACGTAAGGGAGGATGTAAAAAAACTATAAAAGGAGAGGAGAGTGGAGAGTTAGGGGACCTTCCCTTGTATCTTCTTGTCATCTTGAGAGAGATGTGAGAGGAGGGTCGCATGCGAAAGAAATTTTTTTTTGGACGTGCTATTGTCGAAGTGGAGGAAGATAGACTTTGTGGTGTAAAGCTTCGGATCAAGGCTATTCAGGTATGAGAATATAGTTTACTTGGTTGTTGTCAAGATTTTGATATTTTCATTGTGAGTCGTCTTGCGTGGTTCGTGGTGTTTCATAGAATATTTTAATTTTCCAAGTTGTGTTGTGCATTCGACAAAGTCAATTACCCTAACCGGCACTCCTTAATATCTCGTTATCGGGTTGTGAGTGAGGCTTGTTCTCGATCACCACTTGCGTAATATCTCTTTGTTGGTGCCCCCACTGAGGATTGCTAAAATTTTGACTTTGTTTGTGATTTGTGGATTGATTTCTTATTTGTAATTGTTTTTTAAATGGCTAGTTCTTTTCCTGAATTTTATGGTAAAAAGGGAGAGGATCCTCAGCGATTCCTCGAAAAACTAGAGCTTGGATATATTATCCAGCGAATAAATGACTCAACTCTGAAACTCCAAATTCTGAAATTTCAATTGTTAGATGAAGGTCGTAATTGGTTTGAAGATTATGAAAAGACTCTTAGACTAAGAAATCCTCCTATTCCTATGGAATATGAGGCAACTAAGCAGGCGTTTCTTGACCGTTTTAAAGAAACTGAGACTTCCCATGACCTTTGGAGAAAAATAGAAACATGCCAAAAGAGAGAAGACCAAACCATAGAATTTTTTGCCATAGAGTATGCTAGACTTTGGGATCGTTGGAATGTATCTTTAGGCCCAGGAGAGAGCCCCGAAAATGTTAAAAATTAAAAATTTCATTGAAAATTTACAAGGAGAAGTGAGGACAAAATTGGAAATCAAAGAACCTAGTACTTTTGATGAAGCTGTAATGATTGCTATAGAAAAAGAGAGAAAATTTGAGAAAATTAAAAAAAGAGAGTCATTTAGAACACCTATAGATAATAGAGACCAAACTTGGCAAAGGGATGAACAGAATTATCAAGTTTTAGCTAGACAAAATACTCAACTAGCACCAGAAGTTGAAGATCAATTATCTAGACAAATGCCAAACATGAGGCTAGGAGCGTTGAGAGGTCGATCCTTAGGAAGAGGTAATGGAGGACTAATGGGACAACCAAATCAAGAAATTTGAGAGGGGGAAGAGGAGAAAATGGTAGAGGATATTTTCGTAGACCAATGGTAACTTGTTATTCATGTGGAGAGATAGGTCATAAAAGTACAAACTGTCCATATCCACCTAGGGCAAGGGGGGATATGTATCCTTTACCTCAAAATTTGCCTAACAGACCGACTGATTTTGGGATAGAAATAAAAAATGATTCTACTTCTCAAGAATCTAAGTTAAATGAGGAAGAGAAAGGAAAAAGTGCCATAAATTGTATTCTTTTAGAAAATTTTAAAAAAAAAGAAAATAAAACTGTTGATGTTATGCCTGCAATTAAAAGAAGAAGAGATGCTAAGAGGGATGAACCTGAAACTAGTAAGGCTGGTGAGGAAAGAGGGAGAAAAACAAAGAGAGGAGGGAAGAAAGAGAGAAAAGAAGAAAATAGATTGAGAGCACCTAGAAAACATTATCATACTACTGATATTCCTTTGGGAGAAGGAGAAAGTGACTATGATCTAAAGAAAGATATGATGGGTAGGAAAGCTGATATATCTTTTGCTCAGTTGATGGAGTTGTGCCCTAGGATGAGAGGACAATGGAAGAAATTAGTAAATCCAAAAGGGAAAGAAAGAAAGAAAGGTATTGTAAGAGTTTTAAGTGTAAAGGAGTTACTAGATATCTGTCTTGTAGTTGATGCTTGGTACAAAAACCAAAATATAGGAGAGGTATACATAGATGGAGGAGCACAAGTTAGTGTGATTACCCAAGCATGTGTAGAACAATTTGGACTTTGAATAGTGGCAGGATCCGGTTTTCGAATTAGGCTTGCAAATCATGCTAAAGTGAAATGCATAGGAATAATTCAAAATCTTGAAATCAAGGTTTATGGAGTTGCTATGAAAATTACTTGTCATGTTATGCTAGCAGGGTTAGGAGCATTTTTGCTTATTCTGGGTAGACCTTGGCTTAGGAAAGTAGGAGCAATACAAGATTGGGGGAAAGGAACTTTAACAATTTATGACCGTAGAGGAGTAGCAAAGAAGTTTAATATGGCCTCGAGAAAGGAATTAGTGAATGAGGATACTAGCGAGAAAGAAGAAGAGGAAAGTGATAGTACGGAAGAAGAAGATAAAACTAAGGAGGGAAGTTCAAAAGTGATTCAGATCCAGAAATTTCATCTATAATAATTGAAAATAAAAATAAAAAGAAGAAGGAAATATCTCTAGAAAACAGAATGAGGTCAATAACTCCTATAGAACCATCAATAGTTACAAGGGTATCAAAAAACAAAAAAAGTCCTAATTTAAATCTTCCTTCTAAAGAAAAAGGACTCTTGTTCCTGTTAAAAGATGAAGAATCAACTTCAGAAGAAGAATATTCAAAAAAAGTCCAAAACATAAATGTTAAAACTAAAGGAAATCAAAAAGATGGGTTTTTTAAAGATGATGAAGAAGGGAAATTAGAGGAATTAGGAAAATTAATGGAACTACCACAAGTTTCAACAAAAAAAAGAGAGTTTTTGGAAAAATGTTAAGTCAAGATTTGACAGATGGAGAAAGAAAACAATATCATTCACTTATAAATAAATATCTCAACCTTTTTGCAACCTCATACTTAGAAATCAGAGGAATGAAAGGGGAAGGGCTAAAAATAGAACTGAAAGAAGATGCCAAGCCAGTATGTCAAAAGTTAAAACCCCTAACTTCAGAACAAATGTCAGTTTTGAAAGAAGAAGTAGATAAATTGTTGCAAGCCGGGTTTGTTTATCCTATAGAAGATTCACAATGGGTAAGCACAATAGTTATAGCATCAAAGAAAACGAGAGGTTGGAGAATTTGTGTTAATTATAAGCCTCTAAATGCTGTCACAAAAAGGGATCATTATCCGCTTCCATTCGTAGAAGAAATCTTAGATTCGGTTGCAAGTTTTGAAAGGTATAGTGTTTGTGATGGATATTCTGGATATTTTCAATTACCCATTGCTCCAGAAGATCAAAATAAAACAACTTTCATAACACCATGGGGTTGTTTTTGCTATAGAGTTTTACCTTTTGGACTTAGTAATGGACCAGCCTGGTATCAAGGGAGGATAAATAGAGTATTAGCCCCTTACCTAGGAAAGTTTGTTAGAGACTTCATTGATGATATTTGTGTTCATAGTACAAGATTAGAACATTGTGAAAAACTTGGAAAAGTATTTGAAAGATTGGATAGTTACGGTTGTCAACTAAATCCAAAAAAATGCAAAATAGCTCAACCAAAAGTGAAACTTCTTGGTCATGTAGTTTCAGAAAATGGAATAGAACCTGATCCTGAAAAAGTAGAAGCCCTAGTAACCTTAGTATCACCTGCAGATACCAAAGAACTTATGACATTCATCATAAGGTAAGATATCTATCAAGATTCATTCCTTTGGCATCTCAGTTACTCTATCCATTACAGATGGTAGCCAAGAAGGATCCTTTAGAGTGGACTAAAGAGGCTGAAGAAGTGTTTCAGCAAGTGAAGGAAACTGTGAGTCATGCATCATCAGTTCAAGCACCTGATTGGGAAAATGAGTTTTTTGTGAATCCTTCAGTTGGGGAAGATGCTATAGGAGCAATTCTAATGCAACAAGGAAGGAATTCTAGATATATGAGACCTATCTATTTCGCAAGTCGAGTGAAGTTGCAAATAGAAAAAACTTATACAGAAATAGAACTGGTAATGTTAAGTGTAATATTTGCTTGTAGAAAGTTTAGGAGATATCTACTACCAAAATCCTTTACTATTTTAACAAGCTATACACTATTACCACCGTTGGTGAATAACTCAAACTTATCAAGAAGAGTTATGAAATGGATTGTTGAGCTAGAAGAATTTCAATATAAATTCCAGGTTGAGGATTCAACTAGGGATACAATAGCAGACCTTTTAACCTATAGAGGAAGCTCTTTTTTACTTAAAGGAAAATTTGGAAAAAAAGAAGAAGAAAAACCAGAAATAGAAAACTCCTTCTTAATGTATTTTGATGGATCATATCGTAAGGCACACCAAGCATCTTCAGGAGGAATAGTGGTTTATGATCCTCAAGGAAAGTTAATAAAAAAAGAAACAGTTAAACTTGAGGCAACAAGTAACAATGAAGCTGAGTATGCAACGCTACAAGCAGCCATTATGCTTTGTCGAAGAATGGGAATTCGAAGGTTGAGAATTAGAGGTGATGCTTTACTATTAGTAAAGCAAATACTCGAAGTTTGGCAGATCAAAAATCCCAAATTGAAGAGGTTGTGTAATAGAATTCGAAGAGATTTAAAACAGTTTGAAGCCTGGAGTTTGAAACATATCTCCAAGGAAAAAAATCAGGAAGCTCACAATGCAACCCAATTAGCAATTTGTCAAGTGTTTATAATGAAAGCAGATCTTCCTCTTTATAGGGGAAGAGAAGCTCTTGACTTGGAAGAAGAATTTTTGCTGACAGGAAAAGTACCTTCAAGTATTCAAAAAAACAAAAAATATGGGTTTTTAAGAAGAGCTAGAAGATATAAAATGGTGAACGATGTTCTTTATGCTAAAGGAGTGGATTTAATTTTAAGAAGAGTACCCTGGAAAGAAGAAATATATCACATTTTAGAAACAAATCATGAGGGGGCATGTGGGGGACATTATTCTTACAAAATAACTTTACAAAAGATTTTAACTAAAGGATATATGTGGCCAAGTGTTCAAAAAGATGTTAATCATTGGTGCAAATCCTATCATGAATGTCAAAGAATGAGTGAGAGAATATTGAAACCTGAAACAAGAAAAACAATTCTTGCATATGACATTTTTGAAAAATGGGAAATTGATGCAATTGGTCCATTACCACATACTTCACGAGGAAAAATATATATTTTGACAGTCATTGATTATCTTTCTCGATGGGCAGAAGCTAAGGCTGTAAAAAACATCAGAGCCATAGATGTGGGAAAATTTATCTATGAAGATATATGCTGTAAATTTGGAACACCTTTAGAGATTTTGTCAGATAGAGGACCAAGTTTTAAGGGAGAATTAATAGACTATCTTTGTGAGAAAATGAAAATAACAAAAATATTTGCTTCACCATACTATCCTCAATGTAATGGTCTCAACGAGCGATTTATCGGGGAGTTAATAAGAATGCTGTCTAAAATGACAAAGGATCGTCCACAAACATGGGATATTGAATTGCCAAGTGCTTTGTGGGCTTATCAATTAGCAAGAAAAGAAAGTACATGCTATTCTCCCTTTAAACTGGTTTATGGAAAGGAAGCCTTATTACCTATAGAGGTAGAAATACCGGCTTTAAGGATTATTGAAAAGTTGAGTGAAGGAGAGGAAAAAATTTATTTTACAGAAAGGTTGATACAATTACAAGAAGCACAATTAAACAGACAAGAAGTGTGTGATCAATATGAGAAAAGTCAAGAAAAAAATTTACAAGAGATTAATAAAAAATAAAAAACAAAAATATAAAAAAAGGAGATTTAGTTTTGAGATACAATAGTAAATTGGATCATACTTTTCAAAAGAAATTCCAAACAAAGTGGGAAGGACCATTCAGGGTTTCTAAAGTTTTTAAAAATGGAACTTATGCATTAGAAATTTTGGATGGGAAGGCACATAAGCAAAGGATAAATGGATATAGATTAAAGAAATACATATCAAGGTTAATGACAATACAAATAGAGGAGTGGTCAGAACGACAATTTCAACAAAAGAATGAGGAAACTGAATGGATGGTAGATGTTGCATCGTTTTATGAAAATAACTGTTGCACATGAATGTTTGCAGACTAGGGGGAGGGCTAAATATGTCAAGCATTTTTCTGAAAACTGAAAAGCCCTAGTCAAATTGTAGTTAGGTTTGATCTTTGCTAGCTTACTTATTTGTGTGACAGTTTGTTTTGTTATTTCGTAGTTGGATTTCTTGTGTTTGTTTAGCCTAGGATTTGCTTCTATCATTTTGTTTGATTTGTTGAGTGTGAAACTTGATAGCCTTGGTCAAGCTTGGTATTTTTTGGACAGGATCAAGCTTGCGTTTGCCAATAGCTACCGAACATTGAGGAACAAGGTATGTTTTCTTGTCAAGACTCTTGCACATCATAGGGGATAATGGGTTCACGAGCACTTCACGTTGCACTTGTTGATGCACTGTACTCGGGGGACGTCTCCTGTTCTTATCAAATACTTCCATGCCATGGGTTGGGACTATGCACATTTTGCACCATCATTGAGCACTGGCACGGCATGAGGTCCGCTACAGCTATATGAAGTAAATTTTAGATGCACGCGCACATGAGAGAGCACCTTTCATTGAGCACGCACAATTCTTGCACACACCATTTGGGATGTTCATCACAAAGTTAGGAACCTCTGGTTGAGAGTGTGAGGTGGTTGGGTGAGTTAGAGGGTCGTGAAGGACGCCACCAATTGTGAGAAGGGTTGTTCACATTTGGTCAACATCTTGAGGACCACCATTTTCTTGAGAGACTGTGAGATTTTGGATGGGTGGAGTGGAGTATATCATATCTTTTTTATGAGAGTTGAGAGGTGAGGATAAGGAATTTTAAATTAACTAGGAATTTTGTTTGCATCTTGCATGACGCACAATTACTCTAGATAGGCTAGGCACAAATATCTTCAGTGCATCCATATTTTTTGTGTGAGCATTGTTTGAATGGTAGCATGTTATGGATTCGATCAATTGCATGCTTTATCAAATCATGTATGGTTATGCACGAAGTTCCTTTCCAAATCATATTTCTGCTAGGGCACATTGCATGAAAATAAAAAATTCCAAGAATGGTTTCGCTCCTAGCATAGAGAAGGATGCAGCTTTGTACGATGAGGTTTTGATTAGGACGAAGCTTCAAGAGCTTCGGGTACGACACAAGGAAGGTTACTGAAGTTATTCAAGATTACATTGATGAAGTTTGCTATCACCTCAGAGCCATTTGTGATTCTGACTATGAAAATTTGCAAATAGAAGACAATTTGGCTTTTATCAGGGAGATAAGACATGCCTTTGGAAGAACTGCACTTCTGTTGTGAGAGGAGGGGGCTTTGTTTGATCAGCTCGGAGGCATCTTCAACATTGTTAGTATATTTTTTACTAATGGAGCAGTGCTAGCGATTCTTCAATGCAGCAAGAGAATGGAGACTCTGCTGCGTACCAGAGAAAGCTTGAAAACGGGGTTTCCAACAAAAAGTCAGAGATGGTGCTTCTTGACCTTTATTCAGGCTATGGAGGAATGTTCTCTAGATTATGTATGGGGGCAAATCTCTCGTGTGTGAAGTTAGCCACTAAATGGGCCTTGACCAACATTGCATCTAGCACTTCTGATCACACAACGGTGGTGATTGAGCATGGAGCAGTGCCTATATTTGTTCAACTTCTCAACTCACCAAGTGATGATGTGCGAGAACAGCCATGTCTCTTCACCCTAGCTCTCGAGTTGAAGAACGGAAGAAAGGGTACAAACTGGCTATTGATACTGATGAAGCCCGTAGGAAAAGAGAAGATGATTTGGTTGAGATTCGAAAAGTAAGCGAGAGGAGAGCCTGCAAAAAAACGCAGGGAGGGGATGCAAATGCAAAGATTACTCCTCCTACTCCTGGTTATGGTTCTTCATTGGATCGAAAGCTGGAAAGCTTACCTGCACTGGTAGCAGGTGTTTGGTCAAATAATCCTAGCACACATCTTGAGGCAACAACACAGTTCGAGAAGCTTCTTTAATAGAAAGAAGCCCTCCAATTGAAGCTGTGAATTCAGCTGGAGTTGTCCCTCGTTTTGTGGAGTTTCTTGTGCGAGGAGACATGCCTCAGTTGCAGTTTGAAGCAGAATGGTAGCCGTCTAGAGGGATAGTTGTTGCAAGCAGGATCTGTACAAGAAGAGAGACAAAAAAGCTTGAGATTGCACGTGAAGGAGAAGCCCAAAAGAATGGGAAGCTGCGATGAAATGGGAGAGGGCTTTGGCCTACGCATTCTCTCATCAGCTATGGAGGTCATCTCCGAGGCAACCCTCTTCAATGTACATTGATTGTGAGCCCGACAAGCCTCACTGGGGATGGAGTTGATCAGAATTGGGATGACAATCTCCAATCTTTGGAGGAGATTGAAGCCAAGAAGCTTAGCAAACAGGAGGCTGCGATGAAGTTCAAGACAGCGAGAAGCTCAGGCGAATGAAGGAGATCATTTGTGGTGACAAGGAAGCTAACAAAGCGAGGCAAAAAGAAGAAGAACGATACGACACAACAGTCAAAGAATGTGCTGAAAACAAAGACAACAGTGCTGAAGACAAAGGACAATGGGAGGCAGAAAGACCGAAGGTGATGAGGGGGAAAACAAAGCAATGACAAACGAAGCTGAAGCAAAGACTGAGGCCGCAACAAAGTCAAAATATGAGAAGCTGAAGGAAGTAGCAACTCAAACACTGCTGCGATGAAGGGACGAAGGAAAAGGGATGAAGTTGCTACAGTAATGACGACAAGCGACGGAAGGTGACACAACAAAAGAGACAAAGGACCTTCTTCACCCTTACCTTGATCTGAATCTCCTCTGTGAGGCAGAACGTCACGATATGGAGACAGGGAGTCAAAAACAAAGATAAAAAGACGAGGGTGGCCTGTGTTGAAAGAGGAGTAGGAAGCCGACTCTAGGATCTGATAGGAGAGACTGAACACGAATTTCCAAGAGTGGAGGAATCTAAAGCAACCTGAGGCTGACCTTTTCACTACCAAGAGGAGATCTGCTAAGAAGATGGTGAAGAGATGAGCAGAAACAAAGCAGTACGTTTCACATAGGGTAGCGTAAACGTAACGCATTAAAAAAAAGCTTTAAGGCTTAAAAGCTTCCTAAGCTTAAATATCCTGAACATCAAAGTTATGAACATTAAAAATATTAAATTGCCTTAAGTTTGAAAGGCATAAAAAGCCTAAGGCTTTTTGGGAAAGCAAAAGCATGTCCAACGTAAGGGAGGATGTAAAAAAACTATAAAAGGAGAGGAGAATGGAGAGTTAGGGGACCTTCCCTTGTATCTTCTTGTCATCTTGAGAGAGATGTGAGATGAGGGTCGCATGCGAAAGTTTTTTTTTTTGGACGTGCTATTGTCGAAGTGGAGGAAAATAGACTTTGTGGTGTAAAGCTTCGGATCAAGGCTATTCATGTATGAGAATATAGTTTACTTGGTTGTTGTCAAGATTTTGATATTTTCATTGTGAGTCGTCTTGCGTGGTTCGTGGTGTTTCATAGAATATTTTAATTTTCCAAGTTGTGTTGTGCATTCGACAAAGTCAATTACCCTAACCGGCACTCCTTAATATCTCGTTATCGGGTTGTGAGTGAGGCTTGTTCTCGATCACCGCTCGCGTAACAACGTTAATTTCCTCTCCTCTTCCAAATCCACCATGATGTCGCCCATCCGGGTCTGCAAATCGTATTTGATTACCATCTGTTGGATTTCATGTGAAAAATCCCCCAGAATGAGCTCTTTGTTGCATCTATGGTTCGTGCTAGTCTCTACCATATCCGCGGTCTCTTGTTCCACCAGGGTGTTGACGAGGTTGATCAAGTCGGGTCGATTCACTTTCCTAATGATGTCAATTCTTGATGCGTATGACTCCTTTGTCGTGTCTTCCTCTTGATCCTACCACTTGAGTTTCTCGATTACCTGTCTAAGTCTCAGGGTCTTCTCCTACTGGTGGGTTTGTTCAATTTCTTAAGTCTGAGTGAGTTTTTTGTTATTTACAGACAATCCTCAATTTACCACGTCACTCTGTGTGCATGTGCGCGTGCGCATGTGCATGTATTCTTTTTCGTGCACTATGTGAAATCAGGCTTTCAGCTTTTCTTCAGGTGCACTTCAAGTGTCGAAAAACAATGTGGGATGCAATGCAAAATGGTAAATGTAGCTTTAGCACTCCCATCTATGTTCTTGGCCTAATAGGTTTTTAGGCTCGATCGTTGGCCGCTCTTCCTGGTCTCTAAGGTCTGTGCTATGCCCTTACCTCAGTCAAGGTCTAATTGAGGGTCTACGGCTCAATTTGGCGCTCTTAGTGGGGTGGATAGCTAGCAAGTTGGCTAGCATTGTTGCTAGATCTGCAATTCAGTAGTTCTCTCATTTCTTGCACCAAAAAGGTGTTCTATTTGTCTATATCGCTCTTGGAGTTTGTACGGCTATGGTCTAGGTCAATCAGATTCTACAGATATCAAATCTGACAAATCTTAGATTTGGACCAACTGGTCCAAATTGTAGGGTAGGAGTGTCAGATCCGGCCCATCCGAGCGGCCTAGAGCCAAAAGATATCAAGGCTAAATCTAAGGGCCGAGTGTTCGAGGGCTGAACGTAAGGCTATACAAATGCCACGTAGCAAGGTGGACTAAGTGCCCGATCGTCCAATTCAGAAAGGCCGAATATGGTGGTCTGAGTGGGCAGGGCCGGTGGGTTGGTAGTTAGGCCGAATCAATGGGCCAAATTTTAGGTGGCCAAGTCTAGTTGGGCCACGTGGGCTGAATGTAAGCGGGATGAGGGCTGATTCTAGGGCTCCTCGACCCAAAGTGGTCGTCCAAGTCTAGGATTTGGATAGGCCAAGTGTGACGACGCATGTTGGCAAGGGCCACAATTTTGGCTGAAATCAATTGATTCCTAGCATCTTAGGTTACCAGCACTTCCAGATTAGATCAACGGACAAAGATCAAGGTTTGCATATACCTGATGTGATCGAAAACCTCCAAAACGAATCGATCGATCCGCTGCAAAGGTTTAGTCTCTCCAAGCTCTCTCTCTCTCTCTCTCTCTCTCTCTCTCTCTCTCTCTCTCTCTCTCTCTCTCTCTCTCTCTCTCTCTCTCTCTCTCTCTCTCTCTCTCTCTCTCTCTCCCTCTCTCTCTCTCTCTCTCTCAATGCTAATGTTGCAAATGAGCTCTCCCTTGACCTCTTAGATTTTATCGAACAAGTAAGACCCATGCAATGACCTGCATAGGGTTTTCTTACATGTGACTTTTCACCATTTTAGGGGAAAGCCTTCTTTTGTTCTTCCACTAGCTCATTAGCGAGCTTGAGACACGCATCTTTACATGTTATAAGGTCTCATAGACCTCTTCCCACATCAATTTTTTTTTCATGTGATAGGACCGAACACTGTAATTGTCCCTCATCAATTTATCCCCAAGAATTTGTGTGATTTGCATGGTTTTCAACATTATGACTATTGTAATTTTAGATAATAGACCATGCCTAGAAGAATTACAATATTCCAAGTTTACTTTGGAATTTGACCCAACTCTCAATTGTAATTGCATGTGCACAAACCATTGCGCACGAGTAACATAGACGCACCTTGTACGTAGAGCACAAGTGACTTAATAGGTACAATAAATCCTCAAGCCCCATCAACATGTCTCGCCCACAACCATCATGATCCCTCTCACACTAGCCAACCACTCCTCCCCTCTCCAAGAGAACTTACCCAGCATCAAGTTCTTCAGGACCACTGCTATGAGCCTATTCCTCTGCTTTTCTACATTAACACACCATCTTTCTATACCAAGATTCATCATCAAATGTCCTAGTGCCTCTTGCCAATAGCATCATCATACCCTTAGTGGAAGCACCATTGGTTTTCTCATCGAATGAAGGAAAGGCGCCCTTGATTGGATGATTTTTCTCTTAAAATTTTATTCATGGAACTCACACTCATATATGAGGGGAGATAATGTTAATTGTAAAGAGAAAAGGGGCCTATAATGTTTTGCAAAGAAAATGATTTTGTAAGAATTGTATATCATTATTTTTGTTAAGGGTCACTATGCAAATAGTAACATAATAAGCTACTAGCACTCTAAAGTTAAAGCTTTTATTAATTGAATTTCTTATTAAAACTAAGGCCTAAAGCATAAAATAGGAGAGCCATGGCTAGTCAAAAATGCCATAAATGTCCAAGGAGCCTGGTGAAACCCTAACTCTCAATTTCATGTATAAAAAGGATGAGAACTAATGGAAAAATGGCAGGATGTGCACGGAGCATGGGGAAACCCTAACCCACAATTTCATATATAAAAAGGATGATAACTAATGGAAAAGGCTATTTATGTAAAGTTTGTCTTTTTGATTTCTTATGATCTATTGCCTTAAGAGTGAGAGTGAAGGAAAGTGAGTTGAGAGCTTGCAAGAGAGTGAGGGACATGGAGAGTGGAGCTCTTTCATGCTATCTTCTCTTCTCCATCTTGTCATGGTGAGTACCCTCGTAAGCAAGAGTGCATACGTCAAGAGTGCACATTAGGGACATTTGAGGTTATTTTTCAACCTTTTAGCATGTAGAGTGTGTGTGCTCCACCAATGAGGACAAGGCTTCCATTATGGAACTTTTTCTTCAAAAATCATTTTGGTATTTTCAAATAATAATTTTAGTATTTTTAAATTCATTAGTGTTACTAAAATGGCTTTAGTAATTGTCATTTTCCAATGGTAAAGCAAAGTGAAATTTTTTGCTAAGCTTGCTTGGCAAGCTTCTTTGGAATATCTTTATTTTTGGCAAGCTTTCACACCAATATTTATATTAATGAGATGATGGTTTATTACACATTAGCACATCATTACAATAAGTGGGGGTCCTAAAAGATCTCATCATAAGAACTAAACATAAATGAAAACATGTCTTATACAATAGTAGTTACATGAGAGAACTTAAAGATGTAGTGCCACTATAAAATTCTAGCACGTGCATGCAAAAGTCTAAGTGTGGAACATCATAAAGTACCAAGCTAGTTTGGGGACTAATGATGTATGGTATGTAGATTTAGGTGCCTCTAACCATATGATGTCTCATGTAGAATGGTTTAGAAAAGTGAAAATTTTTTAAATGCTTGGTTTTGTGGAAATAGGTGACAATACAATGCATCATGTTGCTCATGTTGGGAGTGTCCTAATTGTCTATGTAGGAGTAAAAGTTAAAGTATTTGGTTGATACATACACCTAACATCATAAAGAAGATTAGTTTTTGTTGGGCAAATGGTTAAGCAAGGATTGCAAGTAAAGTTCAATCAAAATGGCTACTTTGTAGAAGATTTTAAAAATGGATGTAAACTCGTTGCAAAAGGCAACTGTGAGGGAAAGATGTTTACTTTGGATATAAATCCCCTTGATCTTAAGGCTGCTATGTTTGCACAAGGTGCAAGAGTTGTGATTGATATTGAAATTTTGCATAAATGTATTGAGCATGTAAATGTGTAGTGGTTGAAGAATATGCAATCACATGAAATTGTAATGGGCATACTTGAGTTGAAAGTGGCTAATATGCAAAAATTGTATGACACATTCCAATTTGGAAAATAGACTAGGCATGCATTCTCTCATGATAAACATGTAAGCACACATTTACTTGATGTACATTTGGATGTATGGGATCTTAAAAATACTACATCAAGGACTATATGTAAGTATTATGTAACCTTTATTGATGATCATATAAGAAAGATATAGGTATATTTCATGAAGAAGAAAAGTGAGGTGTTCTCTCACTTTTAGGATTTTAAAAATAAGGTTGTGAAACAAATGTGTGCAGATTTGTTGAGAGATAGACAAATGATGTATACTGCAAGAAGAGATGACCTGAATCTCATATGCACACTGAGGAGAGTGGAACAACTCAACTTCTATAAAGCATTGTACTTGACAATGGAATGAATAAAATATCATGATGCTTTGTACTTTCACTTAGTGCCTTGTTAGTGTTAGTTCATTACATAAGATTGTCTTTATGAGTCCAAGCAAATATATATTGGAACCTAATTCACTTATGCAATAGTTGGTCTCTCTTTGTTTATGTTAACATGAGACTTAACTTCACCTTTCATCCTCCATAACTCCTGCCATGCTCTAAATCCATGTTTTTAACATGGTATCAGAGCTCAATTGGGCATGGCACTAATCCTCCAGCTTTGTTTCACTCTTATCTAGCTCAGCTTGAGCTCATTCCAAGTCTAGAACCCCATCTCCTACTCTTTCTTCTCACTGCCTTGCTTGGCAGCCATAGCCAGTGCACCTACCTTCAGTTGACCACTTAGATCTCATCATACATGTGATTTTAGCTCGAGGTGTCTTCTGGGAAACTCTTCCTCTGCTCCCATCACAAATCCCTATCACATCAAAGTGTGACATTATTCACCGTGGAGCCCAGTATTACAAGAATTCGACCTCGATGTCTCTGTTGCGCCCTGTGATGGTTGTACTGTTTGCGTTACCTGTGGAGGCTGCGATTCACCCTGCCTATATGGGGCATTCAAAGCCTATACTATAGGCTATCCTCCATCCAATTCTTGGCGTGAATGGATGTGCTTGTCTCTTGTGGCAACAAAAAAATCAGGGTTGTCTGAAACCCTAAACAATGGAAGCCATAGCCAGAAACTTAAAAAGCTTAGCAACCTTGTCTTTTCTCACAGCCATCATCAATAGTGGCTTTGATCACTCTGATGTTATCTCTGAAGCCTATTGCAAATTTTGAAGTGCCCAAGGAAGTTCAAAGATTACCTAGCAACATCAAGCCAAATATCAAGATTTTCAAAACATAGTATATATTGATACTCAACTAGTGCTTCTTGCCACTTAGGGCTTTAGCTTAATCAAGAGTAACTCATCTTATGATTTCATTTCAACTGGCTCAAAGCCTATTCTAAGTCTGTAATGATTTGAAATTTTGATCCAAGTCTTTGTAAGTCTCAATCTCATTGTAAAAGGACAGACACTGTTCAAATGTCCTTGTGGTAAGACCTCCTTCTAAGATGACTGAACTAGAGCAGATAACAAAGCTCAATCGTGAAGGCTTCCGCGCTTGGAAGGAGAAAACCATGTACCATCTCATGAGGAAAGACCTCTGGGATCTCTTTGAGGAAGATGATGTAGATGACAAGAAAGAAGATGCTAAAGAGAAAGATGCTGCAAAAGACTAGGCTAAAACAAAGGCATGGAAGAATATGAATAGCAAAGCTCTAGGCATTATTTCCTAGGGTCTATCGGATGATGTATTCCACCACATCTCTAGCATCAGGGATGCAAATAAGGTATGGGATGAACTTGACAAGATCTTTGGTACACAAGCAAAGAACTCAAAGGTAAAATTACTTATGCAATTTTGTAAGTTGGATGTAAAAGACAGTTCATCTATGATTGTACACATCAATAAGTTCAAGAGCCTTAAAACTCAACTAGCAACTCTTAAAAAGAACATTAATGAGGATGAGGCAATAGCATTGCTACTTGCCAATGTTAATCATGAACCATATGAGAACCTTGTTTGAACACTAAGTAATGTTCCCAACCTCTCACTTAAAGATATCGAGCACTCTCTTCTCGATGAAGAGAACAAACAGAAGAACAAGAATGCAAAAGATGGTATTCCATCATCTAGGGAAAATCTCTTATACACCAAAGGAGCTATTGGACCCAAAGGAAGAGGTCGAGGATTCAACACCGACAATAAAAGTCGAATGACATATCATTATTGTGGTAAGATTGGCCATATAGCCAGTGAATGTTTTCACAAGAAAAGAGCATAGCAGATGTAGAATGATCACCACCAGAACCAATTCATGAATGAAGAAGAAGAAGATGTTTCCGCTACCATCAATAACTCTAACAAATTGTTCTAAGGAATGTGTTCCCATAGTGAATCTCTATGTTTCCCTTAGTGGATTTTCCTTTTAAAAAACCTTTGCCAAAGATGTAAAGTTTCAAGCTTTAACTTGACTAGGCTACTTATGTGCTAGTCTCCCAGGCCATGTTATCATGTAAGGGGGGCAAAAGCTAGCAAGTGTAGGGACTCATCATTTGAGGGGGGGTGTTGAGAGAGAGAGACAAATGATGTACGCTCCAAGAAGAGATGACTTGAATCCCATATGCACAGTGAGGAGAGTGAAACAACTCAACTTCTATAAAGCATTGTACTTGACAATGGAATGAATACAATACCATGATGCTTTGTACTTTCACTTAGTGCCTTGTTAGTGTCAATTCATTACACAAGATTGTCTTTATCAATCTATCTTGGAACCTGATTCACTTATGCAACAGTTGGTCTCTCTTTGTCTATGTTAACATGATTCTTGACTTCATCTTTCATCCTCCATAACTCTTGACATGCTCTAGATCCATGTTTTTAACAAGATTAAGTGCCTAAGGTCATATGGACGAGGAGAGTATCTCTCCAATGAATTCAATAATTTTTTGAAAAAGCATGGAATTCAAAGGCATATTGCAAAAATTGCACAAGCCTTGATGATGACTAAAAAGAACATGCCTCACTGTGTCTATAACTTTGTATACTATGAACAGAATGCCCACTATGGACGAGGAGAGTATCTCTCCAATGAATTCAATCATTTTTTGAAAAATCATGGAATTCAAAGGCATATTGCAAAAATTTCACAAGCCTTCATGGTGACTAAAAAGAACATGCCTCACTGTGTTTATAGATTTGTATATTATGAACAGAATGCCCACTACTGCAATGCATGATGTGACACTAAAGGAGAAGTTTACTAGAAAGAAACTAGATTTGTCACATGTTAAAGTATTTGGATGCATTGCATATGTACATGTTCGTGATGAGGTAAGAAAGAAGTTGGATTCAAAAGTTAGAAAGTGTGTACTTTTTGGCTATTTCCTTGAGTAAAAGGGTTACATGTGTTACAAACCAATTATACACAAGTTACAGATGAGTAGGGATGTGTTTGATGAGATGAGAAATTGGTATGCTATTGAAAAACAAATTTTTAAAGATGATGTTTAAAAAAATGTGATTGTAAAAAATGTGGGTCCATAGTCATAGACATTGAGTGGGTCAAAAGTGTCCTCTTCTAGTAAAAGAAAAGGTGATTGTAAAAAATGTGGGTCCACTGTCACAAACATTGAGTGGGTCAAAAGAGTCCTCTTCTAGTAGGTTTGTTGAAAGACTAAGTGGTAGATTACATGTGAATAGCATTCCTACATATGTGAAAAATGTATCCAAAAGGGAAATAAAAAATTGGTTGAGCCACTTAGTGTGCTAGCCAAATGTTTTTGCAAGCTATTCATATGTAGATGGTGAGTCTGATGGCTCAGATCAAAGTATAGATGATGATTTTGGTATTCCAATTGTTCGTACACTTAGTGTAAGAAAAACTAGGACTAATATAAAGGGATCATAGAGTGCTCCACAAGTACTTAGGTCAATGAGAGTAAGGTATCTCATAAGTAGGTTGGCATATGGTGCTTATGTTGCTCGCCATTATGTGTATATGGCAAAGGTTATTAAATTAGTCAATCTCACTTTTTTTAAGGAGGCTATTGGTTATGTGGATTGGGAGAAAGCCATGGATAAGGAAATGGTTGCATTGGATGTAAATCAAACCTAAGATTTGGTGCCACTACCTAAAGGAAAGAGAGCTATAGGCTGTAAGTGGGTCTACAAAGTAAAACGTAATGTAGATGGAAGTGTGAGCAGGTATAAAGTAAGAGTGGTTGCCAATGGCGTGCATAGACATGGGATTAATTAAGATAAGGCATTTGCTCTAGTCGCAAAGATGGCAACTATAAGAGCTGTTATTGTAGTAGATGTAGCAAAAGGTTGGGTCCTACATCAGATGGATGTAAAGAATGCATTCTTGCATGGTGAGTTGTGAGAAGTGTATATGGAACAGCCACAGGGTTATGAGAGCATGGTTCACCCCAATTATGTGTGAAGGCTATGGAAAGCCTTATATGGCTCAAAGAGGCAATGAGAGCATGGCATGACAAGATAGCCCAATACCTTATGTTTATTGGTTTTCATGTTGGAAATACTCGATCACTTTATGCGCGACAAAGTGATAGGGACATTGTTGTGATTACCTTTTATATAGGTGATTTGATTGTTGGGGATGATAATGTGCAAGAGGTGGAGCATGTGAAGAGTCTTCTCAAGTAGAAATTTGACATGAAAGATTTGAAAGAGCTAAATTACTTTCTTGGCAATGAGGTGATAAAAATATCTAAGGGGATATGGCTGTCACAAAGGTAGTACATCTTGGATATGTTAACAAAGTATGGTATGGTTGATTGTAAGCCAATCTCAGTGCCATTAGATCAAAATGTTCAGCTAAGTGCTGATGTGGGTGAGATATTGGAGGATCCCACAATGTACACGAAGATGATGGGAAGTTTAACCTTCACCACTATCACTAGGCTAGATTGTAACTACAGAGTTGGTTTGGAGAGCCAATTTATGTAGGTGCCTCATAAGCCTCATTTGGACAGTGTGAGAAGTACCTTGCATTACCTTAAGCCCACATTGGATTATGGTATCTTTTACCAGGTTGACTTAGTGGTGTAGTTATTTGGTTATACTAACGTAGATTGGGTAGGAAGTGCGTTTGACAAGAAGTCCACCAATGACTAATTTTCTCCTTTGGGAGTGGGACCATGACTTGTGAGTAATAAGAAACAACCCACAATTGCATTATTAAGTATAGAAGCAGAGCATAAGGGTGCCGCTATGGTCGTATGTCAAGTAGCTTGGATACAAAAAGTACTTACTAATTTGGGGATATAAAGAGATTAGAGAGTTGATCATTTATTGTGACAACATGAGCAGCATACAATTGGCAAGGAACACAGTATTTCATGCATGTATGAAACATATTGAGGTTCACTACCATTTCATCAAAGAGCGGGACTTGGACATTGACATTGATCTCATATGTGTGAACACAAAAGAGCATGTTGCAGATATTTTCAACAAGGCCCTAGGAGCAAAAAGCTTTGAAAATTTTAAACCTTGGAGTACATGTCATGAAGATGAGCTTGAGGGGGAGTGTTGAGATGTCAAGCTCAACACGAGCTAACACTCACATGCCTGATGACCATTTTTGCAATTCATACCACTGACGTGGTTGGTA
This sequence comes from Lygodium microphyllum, assembly GCF_053477565.2. Classification (NCBI taxonomy): domain Eukaryota; kingdom Viridiplantae; phylum Streptophyta; class Polypodiopsida; order Schizaeales; family Lygodiaceae; genus Lygodium; species Lygodium microphyllum. The sequence goes on along the minus strand of NC_141146.1, from coordinate 25,752,733 downwards.
CCTAGATCATCATTTTTGCATTCATATCATTGATGTGGTTAGTACGTGCATTGGCACATCATTCTAATGATACTTTACAGTTTGATGTCAAGCAATTGACATCAAGTAGTCCACCTATTGAGTTATGGGATATCTATCTAGTCATATTTCTAGTTAGTATATATTACACTACGGATGCTTGTATATTCTATATGTTGTACTTTTTCTTTATTCTTGGTGGTGGTGGTGGTGGTGGTGGTGGTGGTGGTGGTAGTAGTAGTAGTAGTAGGTCCTACTACTATTACTACTACTACTACTACTACTACTACCACTACTACCACTACGACCACTACTACGACCACTACTACTACCACTACTACTACAACAACAACAAACAAGAAAAGAAGAAAAAACTACTACTAATACAACAACAACAACAAACAAGAAAACTACTACTACTACCACTACTACTCAACGCCTACGGCTAGGACTAGGACTACTACGACTACAACTACTATGACGACCATGACCACGACGATGACCACAACCTCTACCACTACCACTACCACTACCATTACAACAAAAAAAGGAAAAGAAGAAATTAAAGAACTACTACTACTACTACTACTACTACTACTACTACTACTACTACTACTACTACTACTACTACTACTACTACTACTACTACTACTACTACTACTACTACTACTACTACTACTACTACTACTACTACTACTACTACTACTACTACTACTACTACTACTACTACTACTACTACTACTACTACTACTACTACTACTACTACTACTACTACTACTACTACTACTACTACTACTACTACTACTACTACTACTACTACTACTACTACTACTACTACTACTACTACTACTACTACTACTACTACTACTACTACTACTACTACTACTATTACTACTACTACTACTACTACTACTACTACTACTACTACTATGACGACCATGACCACGACGATGACCACAACCTCTACCACTACCACTACCACTACCACTACCATTACAACAAAAAACAAGAAAAGAAGAAATTAAAGAACTACTACTACTACTGTTGTTGCTGCTGCTGCTCCTACTACTACTAGTAGTAGTAGCAGTAGCAGACTAGGAGGTCCTACTACTACTAAGCTACTGCTACTGCTACTGCTACTAGTAGTAGTAGTAGTACTGCTACTGCTACTACTACTGCTACTGCTACTGCTAGTAGCAGCAGTAGCAGTAGCAGTAGCAGTAGCAGTAGCAGTAGGACTAGCAGCAGCAGTAGTAGTAGTGTCTTATGTGCATGCTTTATGTGTTGTATGTCTTGCAAGATCTCAAGCTCACTCACTCTCCCCTATCTTTTCAACATTATGGGTAGAAGTCTTGTATATGCTACACCAATACTGATTAAGTTTTTAATTTACTACCAAGTAGCATGGATTATTATAGTTGGAACATGAGATAGTCTTCATAGTAGATTTGTGAGTATCATTTGAGGAATTCCTATCCTCGTCCTTCCTTTTAGACCTTGAGGGATTTTTCCCATTACCCTCTCCAAGGTTCTCCTCCTCACCGCTACAATCTTCCCCTAGATTTGTATTGAATCCAAGTCACTATCTTGAGATGTTTTACTTTTTCCAATTGATTTAGAAGATATATTCGAACCCAACTAGTAAGGTATGTTATGTCGTCTGGCGTGCTGCCTTAACAAAATAATCAAGATCATCAATGACTAAATCATGAGTGGCCAAAGCCACTTGAAGGGTGTAACTCAAACATCAAACATAAATAAAATGTAACATCTTTCCAGCATGTTTATTATTGGCAATCCGATCAAAACTCAAAATTGAGATGTGTAAGTTTAAACATCCTAATCCCTTGTTTCAAGCCCTACAATCGTTTGTAACTTTTGACCGTCGATATGATCCTATTGAAATTGACTTTGAAAGGCTTTCTTAGTATCATCATAGGCATTCCATCCTTGCTTCACCACCACCCAAGTTGTGCCATACTTCCACATGATGGTTTCAAGCATTGTAGCTTGTTGGGAAATATCCACCTATCTTGGATAGTTGAGCACATAAGCCACTTCAAAGTACTAAATGTCAGGATCCATAACTTGCTCCACAATGCCATAGAATTGGGAAAGTGAAATCAAGGAGGGGAACAAACAATTGGGAAGAATTGACAATGTAGACAATGAGATCGAGGACTTCATGCCATTGCACAATCAAGAGGTTGTGAGCACAATGGGAGGGTTATGACTACCATCACAATCTGACATGTGATCAATGATGCTAGTGAAAGTTGGTGTTACAAACTTTGGTGATGCTAAATGATGGCTCTCATGCCTTGGGCACAAACCACAAGTTGGACTTGTAACATACCTTCTATACTCATTGTAATCCATGCATGACACAAAATAAATAATCATGAAGATAAATGAGTGAAAGGACTATTGAACAAAATAGAAGACAATTGCAGCACAAGAAACATCTTGCTTCATTGTAATTCTAAGAAAAAGATACCTCATGTGATACATCTAAATTGCTAATTGGTAGATATCAAAGGACATGACTTATGACTTATAATTGTTCAAACCAATCCAACCACACTTGGACCATTCAACATCCAATGCTCAACACACCATATTTTTGGGTGCACCAATCATCTACTTTATGGATACACCTATCATCCACTTTTCTCTCACCTAACATTTTGACTTCTTTATGAGGTTGTTGTGTATATAAATACAACATAGCTATTGAGCATGTTGAGAGTTATAGTATACCTTCTACACTCACCATCCTCCATTTAGCATTTGTGTAGATCACCATTGAAGCTCATATGAACATGGATAGAGCCTTTAGCATTGATTGTATTAGTTTGGTAAAATGGGGGGAGGGATTGTTTTACTCTTTCTTGTACTTTTGTTCATTGTGCTCTATTTTCTTACACATTTGTCTCTATGAGAGAATTTTAGACAACATGAGTATTTTCGAAAAGCTACCTAGATCCTTTGAGACATGAATCTACAATACTTCCTTAGGCTTATGTATTAGTAACTTGAAGCCTTTGTATTAGGACACATACATCCAAATTGACAATAAGTAAGGCATGACCCATGTGTTTGTAAATTTCATAGAGAATCATGCCAACTCTACATCAAACATGATTTATGGCACTCACATAGTTCAACTTGTGAAATGCATGGTTGGTTTTTGAACCTCTAAAGCATTCTTCGTTTTTTCACCTTATAGGTGTGCCACTACTATAGACAAAGTCTCAATCAAGTAGCCTACCTTGCAAAGCTTGTTGCTTAATGTTTATTATACTCATTAGTTATATCATTGAACTATGTGCCATGATATATCCTCAAGCGATATATTTGTCAAGGTTGATATTCTATTTTCTGAATTAAACTTGACCAAGCTAGAGGAATTGATGTCATTCAATCACCTAATATTGTACATGCCCACTAATCCACTAAGCATTATGGTTGGTGTAGAGTTAGAGTCCTTTCTGGGAGGTCTATAAATGGGGTGGTGCGATTTTGTTTTAACAAATCCTTTTTACGAGTTGAAAATTCTATCTCATCCCTTAAAAGGACTTAGACAAATGCTAAGGATGACATGTTAGCATCTGAATACTATTGGCTTCAATGCTCAAAGACTGTCATGTCATTCATTAAAAAGTATGCAAAATTCGGGCGGTTAATGGGAGAAGACAAAATTTGGGCGTTAATGGGAGAAGACTCAATGGAGTTAGGAAAACTCTTATTTTCTATCAAGGAGGCTCCTACCAATCCCTATCTCCATCTTTGTTGTAGGGAAGCTCTATATGTAGATTTACAAAAATTTAGATGAAAGGAGAGTGGAAGTTGATGAGGGATGCTCTCACTTTATTCTCAATGCTTTAGAGATAAAGCAAATGAAGGAGACCATTCTTACTATCAAATGTAAAGAAGGACAACTTCTTATGAACAACTTTGACATCTTGCAAGTCTTTTATAGGATTTGACCTTGATTGTTGGGTTTGAGCTTCAGATGATGGAGGATTATCACGGAAAATTGAAAGATTTTTTTGATGGTGTTGTTTCCTTGCTTTTATTAACCACTTTGGATGTGAAAGGCCATTTATGAAGGAAGAATTAAAATTAGTTGTTAACTCCATGAAGCACAACCAGTCCTTAGGCAATAATGGGTTGCTAGTAGAGGTCTTTCAAAAAATATGGGATGTTTGTGGTTAAAAATATGGACAATATGTGAATTACTATCACACCGCATGTATGATGTTGGAAGAGTTTAATCAAGGATTACACTCACCATGCTTAGTTTTTCTTATAAAATTTTGACTAAGTAGTTGTCTCTGATAGTTAAAATTCTATTTTTGAAGGTGGTACAACCAACGCAATATCGGTGTATTCATGGAAGGATGATTTTAGGTGCTATCTTGAACCTAATATTCTCAATGGACTTAGCTCTAAAATTAGGGGTTGATTTGTCTTACTAAATATGGAGTTTGACAAACATGTGTAATTGGGTAAGCTAGATCTTCATTATGTCTACACTTGGAGCCCTAGGTTTTGGTCCTATTTTTGTGAAGATGGTTGTAGCTCTCTTTACTAATGCTTCTACTTATGTTAGCATGAATGGGGGAGTGTGTGTCCATCTATGCTAAGAAGATCAATAAGTCAAGGTTTCCCCCTTTCATATTTGCTATTTGCCTTGATTATTGATTCACTACTATGGAAAGTAGATAAAATCGTTCATGGTTTGATCAAGGGCCTCCCTCTCTTTGAAGATAAGACCTTCGTGGCACAAATTTTTGTTAATTGTCATACAAGCCTTGTGAAGGTTATGTGAGTTCCCTCTTGTAGATGCACAATGAATTTGCTAAACTCTTTGCTTTGATGATCAATCAATAAAAAATTGAGTCGGTTGTGCCATGCAATTTGGATTGCACCTCATTAAACAAGGTGAGATCTTTAGCTATTTATGATGTCCTATGGATGTTTATATAACCATCAAACAAAGCTTTCAATGATTCTATGCTTGAATTCAAGCCACCAATGTTGAAAGTTGGAGTGCAATGTTAGTCTCAATTGTGGGGAAGCTCTTCATTCTCAAATCATTATGCTTATGGCTGTCATCTACATTCGTATCATTCTCTGCTTTAGTAAGAATATATGGAAGTCGGTTGAGAAACTATTTCGTGATTTTTTTTGGCATTCTAATGGTAGACATGGATGGCATTCTATTCCTTAGGCTATGATTTTAGCCAACAAAGAGGATAGAGACTTAGGGTTGATGAGTCTAGTTGATAAAGCCAAGATATTGGGTGTTTCTCTTTTCAGAAGACTGTTTAGGATCAGTCACCATGGATGTGCATTATTCGGTCTTGGATTATTGGAGCATGCATCAGAGGAAGTGTGTGGCTTGGCTTGAGCTAGGAAAATGCACTTTGTAGTACTCAAGTGGGGTTGCATATCCCCTAGTTGCAATTGGAAAAAGCATTGATTAAGCTAAGGATTAAGGAATTGCAGTGGGGAGGTGTCAAAGGAAGGAAAGTTGACAACGTTAGTGCAAAGTGTCTAGATATCCCGCTATGCATACAACCCCCCTTTGTACCTATCCTAGTTGAAGCTAGACTCTCTAGAGCCATTTAAGTGCAAATATAATGGCTTCAAGCTCATGCTATGGAGGAGTTATGGATAACAAGAGTTTTTTGGGAAAAGAAAGACTCATGGCTATCAAGTTTGACAATTTCTTAGAAGCACCCTATCAAGCATCTTTACATTGCTTCTACATTGAAAGTTGGGTGCAAGCTCTCACTTTGTATATTGCGAGATCGATGGGTGCACATTGCACTCTACACATTGAAAAGGTAGAAAAAATTATTCCTACATGCTAGGCTCAAAACATGGAAGAAGAGATTAAAAGGGTGTGGAAATCTACCTCATCAATTGGGTTCAATTTTCTTTTATGGAGATTCATGGTTTTAAAGTTCCCAACATATAAATTGGTTGGAAAGTTCTCGATGTCCCACATTTGTCCACTTTGTGGGTAGGAAGAAAAAAGTGTGTACATCTTTTTTGGCAATGTGTCAAAGTCCAACCTACCTAGAGACAAGTTAGAAAGTGATTGGCATTAAGGGAGTTTTGAGGTCTCGAAAATGCCTTGTAAGCGATCCTAGAGAGATAAAATATTTTAGGAAATAAAATTATTTTTTGGATTTTTAAGAACTTTTATATTTTGGTAAGTAAATATATCAAAATTTGTTAATAAGTCATTGTCGTGATATTCTTGTGGTCACATCAAACCTAGAAATCTAGGCCGCTATGAAGGTGACAAAGATCGTCATAATGAAGATCTCACTCATCCTCATTGAAGTGAAAACTAATATTCAATTTGAATTGTGTTTAACATTTGATTACTTCCCTCCATTCTCACTCTCTTCTTTCTTTCCCATCCTTACTAGTTTCTTCTTCGTTTTCCTTCTTATTTCTAATTCGCATACTTTTTCAATCCAATCTTCTAATCGCATCCTTAGCTATGGATCTGTCATCCAATGATCTCTGTAGCTCTAGTAAAAGACTTCTCTATCATCTTCATATTGAGTTGGATAGTGAGTATGAACCAATAAGGAATAGAACAAAACCCATTACTATTAGAGTCTACAAAACATATATTCAGGTTTGAAGGAAAGAAGAATCTTGAACTTTGGTTAGATGGCAGGCTGTATCCCAAAAATCCTAGCAAAAATAGCACTCCGCCTTTTTATAATAGCTCTTCATTATCGAGGTTCATTGGTGATGGTCATAATGGGTTTCTAGGCTACACACTTAACTTCATTGTAGAAAAGGATGTTCTCAAATTGAAGAACCATCTTTTATCAAAATATAACAATGAGTTACTACTGCAGAAGCTAGAGGGCTATGAACAAAGGATTCATTTGTTGGAGAAACACATAAAATCTTATCAACGCAAGAAAACTATTTTAGGACTTTGAAATCGACAAATGGCTCTTAGAAATATTGAGAGTCTCAAACGAGGAAGAGGTGGTTGTAGTAAATGAATCCAAGCAGCAAGGTACATTTTTTTTCACTTTAAAAATATAAAATATGACTTTGTTTATAATTAATTGTATTGATTTGTGATGTTGATTTTGTTTAGGTCTCATCCTCAACCGAATACAAGTGAAAGAGATTCTTTGAAAGCATCTCAATTTTATTATCATCTTCTTCCTTCAGTAGTTTCAAAAGATATTTTGAAGAAGAAGAAATTTAAAAAGGCAAAGAAACAATGCTTGGGGTCATTTATAAAGGATCATTCTTTGGATACTGAGTTAGTGCAGAAGACACTAGATAATATTGGTATCAGTTAAGATGCTTATATATAACTTTTTCCATTTTTACAGTCAAATATGAAGCAAGGACAAGTACGTAATTGCATACTTCCTAGGCCATCTGTGATTAGAACTATTAGACAGAGAGTGATTAACAAAGTAATGGAGATTCTAGGTGAGCCTTTCCATATCAAGGCCAGCTTCAAGGGCAAGAAAAAGGATGTTGTATTCAATGAATTCAACAATATTTTCCTTGACTTGCCCACCCTACAATACTTAATGATTAGATTATATGACTTGTCACTAGAATAGGCACAAGGAGTAGCTAGATTTGTGGTTAAACTTGGTGAAAGTGAGGTTCTAAAATGTACAAAACTAGGGAGGGTCTCTATTACCTTGATGAATAGAGCACTTTAATCATATCATTACAATCACTCAATATCCTTTAGTGTTCAATCAAAACACAACATCTGGTGGCTAGGAGCATTTGAAGTAGATACAGAGGATTTTGATATATTGTATTGGGCTTTTCATCGAACATCAATACCTGATGTTATTAAGAGACAACAAGCAGGAGAAGAGCTATTTGTTGAAGGATTTGGGAACTACAAGATTGAGTGACACATAGCTTGTGTCTTAAAGACACTTAAATATATGTATAATGTATCAAAGGGAGCCAACTCTAGATCTCCTTACCTATATTGCATGTCCACAACCATATAGTTAAACTCAAGCAATTGGAATAGAGCTCCCTCTAAGCGCAACAAGGATCCACAATTTAAGCCAGTCCTAGATATTCCTTTAGAGAATGTCCATATCTATACACTTCATGCACTTTGTAGGATAATTGAAAAACTTGTTCATCTTTATATAGGATTTGCATGGAAGCTGAAGCCATTATCAGCTAGAACAGATGCTATAATGAAGATTGAAAAAGTCTTATCGGCAATTTTTTTGCATGGTGGTAATATTGTTATTGAACTAGATCTTCAAAAGTATAAGGATGGCAATTGTGTCCCCAAAAAGCCATCTATTGGTGGAGTGAAGGCTAGAAGGTTCCTAGACTTTCATGGGAGACTTGGTAAGATAAACTCTAGATATGGTGGCTCAACTATTAGATACAATCAATGGAAGTGCCTATATAATTCAATTAAGGATCATGCTAATACTGGACAAGCTCGAAATAGAAAAGCCAATGTTTGGGAGACACTAGACAAAGTATTCTTTTATTGTGATAAAATAGAGAGGAATGATAATGATCTCAAAGACTTCAAAAACCAATTGAACCTTTTTAAAAAGGCAATGACAGAAGCTTGGGGTAATCAACACTTCTAACTCATATAGGGTTCTCTAATTGAATTTCTTTATTTGTTAACTATGCAAGCATATTTTATACAACCATGCTCCATATTCTATCAAGAAATATGGATATTTATCTATTTGGTCAACCCAAGGTATGGAAAAATCACATTATCAAACAATGACAAAATATTTTAAACACACAAGACATGGAGATGGAAGATACAAAGCAAATAGTTTATTAGAAGCCTTTCAATGGTTCTACAGATAAATTTGGCATAAATTCAAGCTCAAGGACACAATCACATCATGTAATACATCATCTTTGGCAAGGACTATATCCAATGTTACCCAAAGAATAAAATATAGATATTTAAACTTTTGTCCAAAACAAAGATATTCAAAATGGTTACAAACTAGACAAAGAGATGGAAAAATATGGGTTTCAAGAAACCCTTAACATCTATTAGTCTGACTCTATTTGCAGAAGAGTCTTTAGTTTTAGGGAATTCATTAGGTCCTCTAAAGGAATCTTTTGTTTCATCCTACTTGATGAGACCTCTACATTTCAGGAACTCTTGTTTCCTATAGCCTCTGGAAGGAGCTTCAAATTCTTAGCATCTCCTACATGGGAGAGCAAATAAGAGGCAAGAACTCTAAAGTATCCTATCCTAGATCCATTGTATCCAAGCATGAAGCCAAAAAATCTTATAGCTTCCTTCTTCTCCACCAAATTGGTAAGCTTGGAGAGCTTGACAACTTGCTATGATAAATTGCAACTGTTTGATTATTTAAGCTTCCAATATAATGACCAAGGCCTTGACTTTTGCCAAGCTTCAATGGCCTTGAGCCCTTGGCTCTTCCAAGAAAGTTGTCTGCATCTTCAATTTCTATCTGCACAATAAACTACAATAGTATAAGATGTCAGTAGATAAATATCCAATAATATTTGTCTATAATACATAGCATACTCTTGTATAAATCACAATGGATATCTTAGAATTATATTTCATACCTTAGGGTTTTGATTCTTCAAGAAGACTATCATCATATAGATTTATAAAACTTTTTGGTTTCTCCTTTAATGGAGACTTCAATTTCTCTTCATACCCCATGTTATCAATACCAAGTCTCTCTGCTAAATTTGTAACTGCTCTTCCTCTATAGGTATCCCCCCCTTTTCATATTCCACAATCTGATTAATACAAGAATGCAAGGCTATAGAGCTATCTTGAAAATTATATCCCTCAACATCAAGAGTTGCTAGCAATTCCTCTTCATAACCTATAAAATTCTTATCATTTTGAACCCATGCTACAAGGATTGCCAAGCAATAATCTTCTCTAAGATTTAAAAAATATTGAGTATCATTTAGCAATATATATCTATTTTTGTTGATGAGATAATTGGGAAATGTTGGGACACATTCAAGAGGATCTATTTCAATCTCAACACTCAACTCTATCTCATTTTCTTCCACTTTTGTAATTTTCTCACTTTTAAACAAAGCAACATCAAGTCCCTGCACTAACTGGTTTTCAATATCCTCCTGAAACATTTCACCCTTTTCTTCAACTTCTTTGTCTTTGCATGCAATATCCTCCATCTTCTTCTCTTGCATTGTATCTGAAGAACAACTATCCATATATTGAAGATATACAAGAAATCCAATATCCTTCTGTACAAGAAGACATTGATGCTGATTCTGATGAAAAAGATAGAAAAATAAAGTAAAACCCTTATAGAATTTCTAAGTTCCTGATGTATCTTTCTCCTTTTAAACCAACTTACATCTTCAATGCCTTGAAATTTAGGATTGCATAGATAAAATATTAAGAAAAGTGTGATACCCGATATTTATAGTCCCTGCTACTGCTCTAAGAATGAATGATTTTTTGTAAGAATATGCTTGGTTTGGCTTGTGATGCTTACAAGATAAGTAGCTCATCAAAGACAAGATGAGATACGTGAAAGAAATAGTAACAAAACCTGACCCTGAGTGTTCATATATATATGCCAACAGTCATCGCATGTTTGTTCAAAAAGTACATTACACTAATTCGGAGGAGGTGCGCTTAAATGAAAAATAAAATACTAAGAACTTAAAAAGTGGATCCATAAAAGTGATATCATGCTAAAAAAGTAAGTGACACATGGCATAAGTTCCCAAATAAAAACAGTATGCCCATCGCATGTGTGAAATTAACTATGCATTACAACAGCCACACGTGTAAACCAACATCCTTATAAACCCACTTTTTGAATGGCAAAAGAGTTTTTTCGAAGACAAAGCTCTTTCTATGCTTGATCACACCAACACAACGCTAATTTGATCAAAGGAAAAAATTATTCTTCAACGCAAGGCGACTAAAGAAGGCTTCATCGCCCAGTATACACATCAAACCCTCAAAAGTGTAAGTTTTTTGACAAATATGAGTTAGCCCTGAATCACTTGACAATTCCTACCAAATGATCCCAAAAAATGCTAAACATATGAAACATGATTATTCATGGCTCTTCACATTAGCAAGAGCTATTTCATGTTTCATACGTCGCTGTGAGGGCAAGTTTCTCTTTGATCGAATATGTATGAAATGCAAGATTGTGTTGGTTTCTCTTGTCCATGTTGGGCCTCCTTGCACTTCATACAACTTAGGCATGCATTGTTTCTCTTGTGCTGTAACGTGAGAGGGTGTTAGGTTCTCTTGTCCAAAAGGTTTCCTCATGTTTCATAGGTCTTGTGCATTGTTTTATTGAAGTTGGATTTAGACTATATGATTAGTGTTTCTTTGCTACTTAGTGATTGTAGATAAAATTATACGATATATTTGGAGATCTTTCCTAATTTGGTTGTATTATTTGTTTTTTTGGATGTTTCAGATGGCTAGTTCTAAGGCCATTGTAAGGAAGCAGAAAGTTGATCCTAAAGGTCTTGCTTCAAAGATCTATCAGTCCTCCAAGCCTTCCAAACTTACAAGGAAATCAAAGCCAAGAAGAAGGTTCTCACAGCATATTAGGTGCCTAAAGGAGATTAGGAGTGCAATGAAGGCTCTGAATAATGCAATTCCAAAGCTGATTTTTCAGAGGCTTGCCAAAGAAATTTGTGACAAGCATAGTCTTGATAGTTTTAGATGGACTAGGGCAGCTCTCAAAAGATTTTTTTATTGAGTTTTTCCAAGATTATTATATCTGTGCTGCTCATGCACATAGGCTTACACTTATGGATAAAGACATGATAATTCTCAGGAGATTGAGATACAGGTTTTCAAAGGTCCTTGAGTAGTCCCTCTTTTTGATGTGAAGGCTTTCAATATTTTAAATGTGCCTCCATATAGAAAGGAGAAAAATGATCCAGGTCTTAAAGTTAAAGATGTCATGCATGAAAAGGACATAAGACAACATGAGAAAGAGGAAAAGGCCATAGAAGAGCGGGCAGATAAATGGAGGGAGTACAAAAGAAAGAAGGAAGAAGAAAAGGAAGTAAAACAACTCCCATCTTTTGAAGAGGAGTTCCTTCTTGAAAGGGCTGACCCTAAGGGCTTCAATGTTTGTTACTTTTTACCTCTGGTGATATTAACAAAAGATTTGATACGGTATTTTTGGACTCTGATTGTGTTCAAATTCTCAAGAATAAAGTGAGAGAAGTAAATGACCCTATTCTTCTTGCTTGGATGAGGTATAGTATACCAAAATTTATTTTTATTCACTATATTTTTCTAGCAATAGACTTTCACGTTATGCTTACTATCTTTGTTCCTTTGCTAGGTATGTAATGCATGAGCTCCCCTTTTATATACAACAAAAGATTGAGGTTCTTGATCCATCTATCTCATACTATATGAGGAATGAGCTTGATGCAAGTGCATTTGACCATTGGTTCAATTCAATTGACTTTGAAACTTTCGAGCTTCTTCTAATTCGATAAATGAAAAGTAAGTAATTTGATATTTTGTTAGATTTTATGAGGTCTTGTTTTGCTAGATTATTGAAATATTTTTGTTTCCAGCTCTCATTGGAGCCTAATTGGAATAGACTTTGTGGAGAGGCAATGTTTCCTCATCAATTCTATAAAAGGAAGCCATGAAAATGCCAACTTGTAAGTTATATAATCTAGGGTCTCCTTGATATTTTGATCTTTTTGTTGCAAGTACTCTAAATATTTTGATATTTCTTTTGTAATAACTCTAAATTGTATTGTCTTTTTTGTACAGATAAGTGCTGGAGAAAAGGCCTCCCATGCCTTCAGACCTACTTGCAACAATGCAATATAGACAAGTTGCGATAAGATCTTGATTAATATGGTTGGAACATACTAAGAAAATTTATTCTAAAAACTACCATAAATAGGTTTCATAGTTTTACTTTGTATTATTGATTGCAGTGTCCTCATCAAGATGATAGTTACTTTTGTAGCTGAAGAGTAATTGTAAATGCCAAAAGATTGGTTCTGTTTATTTATCTCAATGATGATAAACTTATAAAGGCAATGTGAAACATACTAAATTTTAAGATAGAGGTTTATTGCAAAATAGTCCATTGATGATAACAATATAATCCATTGTAAAAAATAACAATGAACTAAAAATATTTTCTTACAAATGTATGACAGTTTACAAGGGATTGCTATACAAGTGAGCATATTTGGTATATAAGATCAAAGCTCATGAAATATATAATGGTCAATTGTATACAACCGACAAGAATGGACAATAGTGGGGGCTTGGACATTGAAGGAGAGGAGGTGCATGTAACTACAGTAGGTGAAGCTATGCCTTCAACACCCAAGATAACCAAAGCATCAAAAATAGGCAAAAGAACTCCTAGAAAGGATGTCCCTTCTCCTAAGAAAAGTTCTCAAAAAAAGTAGCTTTGCCTCGTTAATTGTAAACCCTTATGTATAAGTCATGAAGATGGCTGACAAAAATTTGTACATGTATTTTATATTGATAGTAAAAATATCTTTTCTTCAATATCCTTGCATTGTATATTCTTCTCTCTCCTCATTGATATGTGTAAAAAAAAATATGTTACAAATGTTTATTAATCAAGAAGTGAAATTAGATATACACCTAAGTGTTAAAAAAGACGGACCTAGAACTAGATCGGCTATGGTGGACACAAGTCAAACACACAGACGATACATTATCAGAATAATGAATTGTAACTCAAGTGAATTAGGTTCCAAGATAGATTAGCTTGGACTCATAAACACATACTTGAGTGACTCAATTGATAGTACAATTACATTGAAATGAGTGTCAAGTACATGCCTTTATAGCTTTTTAGATAGTACCACTTTTCCTCTTTGTGCTTATGGGATTTTAGACATCTCTTCCTAGAGCATACATCATTGTCTCTCTCTCATATACAGCCACTTATGGGCAAGCATCATTTGCCATTCTCAAATCCCCCCCTCAAATGATGAGTTCCTACACCTAATGGCATTTGCCCCCCCTATATGTGAACATGGACCATGAGACTAGCTCTTTGGCAACCTTAGGCATGTTAAGCCTAAAACTTTACATTTTTGGTAGGATTTGTTACATCCACTATGGGAAGTAGATCCACTCAGGGAATTTGAGATCCTCTATGGGAATTTTTTTTTTCAAAAACATTTTGTTGGCTTGTAGCAACGGAAAATATTTTCTTCATCCTTTTTTTTTTTGCTTTGTTGCTTCTTTGGCAACCTTTGATCTTTCTTCTTGGTCTTTTGCTCCAATCTTTGATCTTCTTTGTCTTCTTGGACTTCATCATCTTCATGCTCCTTGGCTTTTGTTGTGCTCCTTATCCCTTTTGTCGATGTGTGGTACGTGCTTTTTACTCCAGTCTTCTTGACACATTCTTTCTGCTTCATGCTTTTACAAATGGATACACTGATGGGTACATGGCCTTGTCTTATCAAGCTTTCTTTGACATACGTGGCATTGATCATTTGCACATGGTGCAAACAAATCATTTTTTCAAGTGCGGGAAGGTCTTACCAATTTGCTTTTTGCTCAATGGCAGTGTCTAATCTCGATTACAAAATGCTTCAGAGAAATTGAGAAAGCACACAATGCTAGTGTCAAAAGACACTTGATGGCAAATATAAAGAAATGGTAAATCACCTTAATGTCTAGGATTTTAATGGAGATGTAAGGAAGATGATGTGGATTAGTGAAGTGGTTTGTGAAGAGGTTAGGTGTGAATGTACTCTATTGACTAAGCTTAGCTTTTAACCTTAGTGATAAGGTTAATGAATAAGCTTCTGGATAAGCTAAAAAATCTTATCACAACACCAATGGTCATCCGTTGTCGGAGGGGTTTTTGTCGAAAGGTCGAATCCACCAGGGATCAGAAGTAGAAGGAAGTAGAGATAGGAGATGGAAGAGAAGATAGAGAATACCTAAGTGGTAAACACTACAAAGACAAAGCACAATGAATTGAATCAATATGTATTGAAAGAACTTAAAATCTTTGCACTACTCAGAAGCAATCTCCAGGCATTAGATCTCCTGGAGCTTCTTCAACTCCTTCTCTACTGCTCGGAACCCAAATCTGATGGCTCTGTTGGCTCCAAAAGGGGGGTAAAACTGCAGGGCACCTACTCACGAACCTCCCAAATCACTCCTCCTCTTCTTTCAGTTCAATCTCTAGTTTTCAGCCTTTTTACAACGATTGCGACACGTGTGATTTCGTCCATCTGTCCCTCTTGTGAAAATCCCATAATTGGCTAAAAAAGCAACTAACTTTTTGCATGCCATCCTAATCTAGAAGCTTTTTCTAACTTTTTCGGATTTTTACAATAAATAATATAAAAAATAGGCTAAAATTATCCAAAAATCTAGTATTTTCAGATAATCCATGCAACTCACACTAGTACTAATGGCTCAGATCACATTGACTCTCTAGATCAATAAAGAAGTCGGATGATGATGCATTCCATACTTTTTCACACTGTGTCCTCATAACATCATGACATCCACCCCCTCTGAACCTGCACATCCTTCGATATGTGCCAAAATCCTAGTTGTCACCGGATTCTGAGCCCTCCTTATCCTCTGCAACCATATCCTTTGCTTCTTCATTTTCCATATCTTCCTGGCTAGCCCCTGTATCATGACCACTATTTTCTTCCAATTTTGGTAACTTATAGGGAGTAGATTCCCGCCTTTTGAATAATTTAATTCTTTTCCCTGCTATCGGAAGTTTGATGGCTGTCCCATCCAGCTCATTTAATGTATAAGTAGCATTATCAAACACATGTCTTACCACATAGGGTCCAAACCATCTTTTGGAAACTTTGCGCATGGCACTATGCTGGTTGTCTAAACTGCTAGCATAAACCAATACGCAATCCCCATCTTGTATGGTCCTTGGTCTCAGTCTATATCTTTTTTTAAAAAATTTCTTGTTTTATATCCTTGTTGCCCTTAACTTTGCAATTGCTGCCTCTATGTCTTCTGACTTTCTTTCCAACTGTCTAATGCGTAAGGCCAACAACTCCTCTCGATTCAACTCCTCCTCCCAAGATAACACACTCCATGTGACTGTCATCTCTTCTATCGGCATGATAGGTTTTTGACCATACATCAATTCTACAGACATATATCCTGTAACAACACAATGAGTTGTTCTGTCGGCCCACAAAGCATAAGGGAGCAATCGTGGCCACTCTTTTACCTTCTCTCCACATGCTTAATGCCTTCACAGTAGATGGGTGACCTCTTTCACTTTTTCCATTTCCTTCAGGGTTATAGGCTGAAGTTAAAGCAAGATTTATCCCCAGCCGTGTAAGAGAAATCATGAGCTTCATTTGCATCTAACTCACCCTTATCTGCTGTAATTTTTCCCACATAGCAATACCAACAAAAGATCTCTTCTAAGAGAAAAGGACACATAGCATTTGTTGTCTTAGTACGTAAAGCTTTCCCTTCCACTTGATTAGTCAAGTCTTCACGAGCAAGCATAAGATACCTCATTTGCCAAATACTTGTAGGCATTGTGATCAAATCCACCACCCACTTAAAATGAAGAGACAATGGATATGTGGGTTGCAATCCATCTCGATGTCTCACAGATGAATACATTTGACATGTCGTACATGTTTCCACAAAGTGAGCAACATCCTTATATATACCCTACCACCAATATCTTTCTTTGATCTTTGTAAAAGTACCCCTAACACCTGTTGAGATATCGAGCTCCACTCGTGATATGTCAGGGTGATCGTTGTGCATTTATGTCACCGACTTGTCAGTTTGCAGATGCGGTTGGTATACCGCCCATGAATAATAGCTAGATGACAGCTATCCTTATCTACTCTAGTTCATGGCTCAGTTAGTATGCCACCTTAGTTAGTTGAGTTTGGTTTGAGACCCATATATAGGGTTCTTCTATTTCTATGTACTTGAGTTCTTTTTAGCTTACACAACTAAGAAGAGGAAAATTGTTTTCAGCCTCCACCTTTGTGTGTATTCCCCCATTGTACAAGCGAGAAAGCTACAAGTGAGACTCCTTCCTTCTCTCCCACAATCTTGACATGGTATCAGAGCCTTGTTCGTGGTAAGGAACTCAAGAAAGCAAGCCAAGTTCGCGGTGTTCTGGTAAGAGGACTAGTGTTGCTTTTATTTTTCTGTTTTGGGAGCAAGTCTCTGCAAGTAGCACAGCCGGAAAGAGCAAGAGTGCATTGTCTCAGATTGAGATGCCCTTCGCGGTGTAGCAAGAGGGCAGTATATGCTGTGGGAGAGGCCTTTAGCCCTTGGTTGCTCTGTTTTTTTGATTTGAGGCCATTTCGGGGCCTGTTTTGGAGGCGGAAGTTTTCTGCACGCACTCAGGAAAAGGCCCTGTTTTATACTGTGCAACCACTATTCTACAGGTCGGTGAAAAGTTACTGTAGAAATTGCATCGTATGCCTGTGCCAGAGACATTGGGAGTTACAGAATCATCCTTGTTGCCTGTTGATGCAAAATCGTCACTAGGAAGTGACTGTGTGGTCAAATACCACTTTCGTCAGTTTTGCAGATTTGCCCTTGTGAGGCTGAAGCTGTGTTCTTTGCAGTGACAGAATTTTTTGCAGTGTTCTGTAATGGCGTCTGATTCTCTTTCACAGATTGTCACTGAAAAGCTTGACAAGAATAACTTCCAAGCATGGAAGTTCAGAATGACGAATTTCCTTATGGGAAAGGATATTGGGAATTCGTTGCAGGAAATGAAGAAGAACCAGTTCTTCATGATGTTCCCAATCAACAGCAAATGCAGGCATTTAAAGCATGGCATGAGAGAGCCAGGAAAGTTATGTACTGGCTGTCTATTAGCATTTTAGACTCTATGATTGTGCATATTCAAGATGCAAGTACGCCAAAGGAGGCATGGGATACTTTGTCAAAAATGTATAGCACAAATACGTAAGCCAGGAAAATGCAGCTCAAGCAAGAGTTGCACAATGTGCAAAGAGAAAGTATGAGCATCAATGACTACCACATGAAGATAAAGAAGATTGTAGATGCACTTGCCTCCATTGGGTCGCCAGTGGAAGATGATGATTTAGTTTCTGTGACCTTGAATGGTCTAGGAAAGGATTATGCATAGTTCCGAACATCCATTTCCGTCCGTGAAAGATTTCCTGATTTTGAGGAGTTGATTGCTCTTCTAATTTCTGAGGAGCAGAGAAATGGTGGTGCATCTTCTTCAGGAGGAACTTCAAAAGAAGCTGTCTTCTACTCAAATGGTGGAAGAGGTAGAGGCAAAGGTAGAGGAGGCCGATCTGGAGGCCGTGGTAGAAATCAAAATATGTAGCAAACTCAAGAAAACCAGTCCTATGGAGGACGTCGTGGTAACTCTAGAGGCAGGGGGAGCCAAAGAGGTCGTGGTGGATGGCAAAGAGGCCAAAATGCAAACAGCAATGTTGAATGCTACTACTGTAGTAAAATGGGTCATAAGACTAAAGACTGCTATAAAAAGCAGAATGACATCATGAATGGAAAATTGCAACAAGGAAATTATGCATCTTCTAGTAGACAGGGTGATGACAGAAATGAGCATTTGTTTATGGTGCAGTACATGACCAATTCTGTGACAAGTACAGAAGAAAGCAACGATGTGTGGTATGTTGACTCAGGTGCATCAAACCACATGACAAGTCATGCAAAATGGATGTAGGATGCAAGGAAAATGAAAAAACCAGGATTTGTAGAGACTGGTGATGATACTGCACATCCTATTGTGCAGATTGGAAAATTTCATTTGTCTATGCAGGATGGGAAAAAGAAATACCTGTCGGATGTATTTCATGTCCCGAATATCACCAAGAACCTAATTTCTATTGGTCAAATGGTTGAGTAGGGCTTGCAGGTCAGATTTAATTCTCATGGATGCTTTGTTGAGGATATGAAAAATAAAGGTCACTTTATAGCAAAAGGAAAGAAGAAGGGCAGAATGTTTACGTTGGATGCAGACATGCCTGAATTGAGTGTACCAATGTTTGCACATGGGACCGGTGTAGTTGCAGATATTGATATCTGGCATAAACGCATTGGTCATGTTAATGTACAGTGACTTAAATCAATGCAAGCCCAAAATATTGTTGCAGGATTGCCTAGATTCAAGGTTGCAGAAATGCATAAGGTATGTGAAGCCTGTCAATTTGGAAAACAGGCAAGGAAACCATTTCCTAGAATAGGACTCTCACTGCAGCAATACATGGCATGACTCCAGAGGAGAGGTATACTAGTAGGAAACCAGATATTTCTCATTTGAAATTTTTTGGTTGCATTGCCTATGTTCATGTGCCAGATGAGTTGAGATCCAAGTTGGATCCAAAAGCTAAGAAGTACATCTTTATTGATTACTCTCTGCAACAAAAAGGGTATAGATGCTATAACCCTTCTACTCGTAAGTTTGTAATGAGCAGAGATGTTGTTTTTGATAAGATGAGTAGCTGGTATAAACCAGTAAATGTGATTGATAATGTAGATGCACAAAACGGTAATGCTACACAGAATTCACAGCAGCAGTCACAAGATATTAGTGGACCAGGAGCGTCCTCTAGCAGTGGTTCACATTCTTCGCCATGGACACGCAGATTGAGATCAGGAGAATCTTCTCAAAGCAATGCAAATAGTGGTATGCAGGTATCACGAAAAGGAAAAGAGAAGGTAGATCAGCCCATGTTTGATGTGAATGCAGGTCACTCTTATGTGGATGGTGAATCCAGTAGCTCAGAACAGAGCATTGATGATGAGTTGGGTATTCCTTCTATTGTTACACCTAGAGTAAGGAAGACCAGGGATGTTTTGAGAGCACCTGGGAGTGAATCTACTTTGCGTAGGTCTACCAGAGCTAGGTATCCTGTGGATAGGCTAAAATATGATGGATTTACAGCCATTCACTATGCCTATATGGTCAAAGTGATACAGGAACCAGAACCCACTTCTTTTGAGCAAGCCATGGGAAAAGAAAAATGGGAGAAAGCCATGGATGAAGAAATGGATGCCTTGGAAGCAAATGCTACATGGAAATTGGTACTTTTGCCTAAAGATAAGAATGTAATTGGTTGTAAGTGGATTCATAAGGTGAAGCACAATGTAGATGGCTCTGTGAACAGATACAATGCAAGATTAGTAGTCAAGGGGTATGCACAAACATATGGCATTGATTATGAAGAAACATTCAGTCCGGTTGCAAGGATGGCAACCGTGAGAGCAGTCATTACTATGGCTGCATCAAAGGGATGGTCTTTACATCAGATGGATGTAAAGAATGCCTTCTTGCATGGTGATTTGCAAGAAGAGGTATACATGGAGCAACCACCATGTTATGTGCATGATGTTCATCCTGAGTTTGTTTGTAGGTTGAAGAAAGCCTTGTATGGCTTGAAGCAAGCACCTAGAGCATGGTCTGTCAAGATAGAACAGTATCTTGTTACTATTGGCTTTCAGATTTCCAAGGCAGATTTCTCACTTTATGTGAGAAAAACAGAGAAAGGTATTATGCTACTTGTCATTTATGTTGATGATTTGATTATGATAGGTGACAGTGATGAAGATATCCTTCATGTGAAAATGCTATTGAAGCAGAAGTTTGAGATGAAGGATTTGGGAGAGCTGCGTTATTTCTTGGGTATTGAGGTGATTAGATCACCAAGTGGGATACGGCTCTTGCACAGGCAATATGGATTGGACATGCTATCCAAATATGGGATGACAAGCTGTAAGCCTATTTCAGTTCCTTTGGAGCAGAATGTGAAGCTGAGCGCAGATGCAGGTGAGCTTCTGGAAGACCCTACTATGTACAGACGCATAGTAGGAAGTTTGATTTATATGACTATTACCAGGCCAGATTTGAGCTATGCTGTTGGATTGGTAAGTCAGTTTATGCAGGCTCCAAGGAAACCGCATTTGGATGCGGCTAGACGCATACTCATGTATGTGAAGTCCACATTGTAGTATGGACTATTTTGTGAGACTGGGGTTCAGATACAGTTGTATGGATACACTGATGCTGATTGGGCTGGTAGTATTTTTGATAGACTATATACCAGTGGATATGTGTTCTCTTTTGGGAGTGCTGTAGCCACTTGGAGCAGCAAGAAACAGCCTACATTTGCCTTGTCGAGCACAGAGGCTGAGTACAGGGGCGTAGCAATGGCTGCATGTGAGGTAGCTTGGTTGCATAAGCTACTTTATGATATGCATCAGCCTACAGATGGGCCAGTTGTCATTTATTGTGACAACATGAGTAGTATACACTTGGCAAATAACCCAGTCTATCATGCTAGAACAAAGCACATTGAGGTGCATTATCACTATGTGCGAGAGAGGGTTTTACTAGGTCTTATTGATCTAGTTTATGTCAGCACAGAGGATCAGGTAGCTGACATATTCACGAAGGCATTGGGCGCAGAGAAGCTACGCAAGTTCAGAGACCTACTTGGTGTGCAAGAATTGGGATTGAGCTCGAGGGGGAGTGTTGAGATGTCGAGCTCCACTCGTGATATGCCAGGGTTATGTTACCGACTTGTCAGTTGCAGATGCGATTGGTACACCGCCCATGAATAATAGCTAGATGACAGCTATCCTTATCTACTCTAGTTCGTGGCTCAGTTAGTATGCCACCTTAGTTAGTTGAGTTTGGTTTGAGACCCATATATAGGGTTCTTCTATTTCTATGTACTTGAGTTCTTTTTGGCTTACACAACTAAGAAGAGGAAAATTGTTTTCAGCCTCCACCTTTGTGTGTATTCCCCCATTGTGCAAGCAAGAAAGCTACGAGTGAGACTCCTTCCTTCTCTCCCACAATCTTGACAACACCTCTATGACCAGCCCACAAGCTTTCATGAAATTCTTGCATTACTTTTATTTGTGAAGCTCTGTCACCCAAAACTTGCAATGACATACCCTATTTCTTTTTAGCATGTTTCCATAAGTATCCATCTTTTTAAAAAAACCCATACCCTTTCCTCTTGATTTTCTTAAACTCCTCATCTAACCATTCATCTCTCTTTGTTAATGTACTGAGGTATTGGCCAATTCTTAGCCACTCTCATGCATATTTGTCTTCCAGAAACACTTCTATACAAGATACAAAACATCTAAAGTGTATCCTCTTTGTTATCCAAGCTTTTGTTAATGCTATAGCAACGCCTTGCATTGCTAAATTCACTCTTGCAACATCATTTTCAGCCATAAGAAAGTCATCTTCTTCCTCCTCATCCATCATCCCATCTTCATCCTCCTCATCCATCATCACATCTTCGTTCTCATAACGTGCTCGAGATAATATGTCTGCCACTGGGTTATCTCTTCCTGCAATATGTTGAAATTCAGGGTTCAGAGATTTGATGTATGCAATCCACCTAAGCATAGCAATGTCCGAAGTAGCACAACTAGTAATCATACCCAATACCGGCAAACAATAGGTCTCAATGACTACATGAGCACCCATAAAATACTCCTTATCACATTTAAGGGCTGTCACAATTCCCCATAATTCTCTTTTAACTTGTGGATATCTTCTCTGTCGTTCATTCAATACTTTAGCACCAAAGCGAATTGCATATCTTTGCCCTTCCTCATCATCTTGCCCAATTGCCCATCCAATCCCGATTGGGCTTGTATCAACAGTAATAATGATAGGCTTTCCATGTGAATAGTCAGCCTTTCTCAATGTAGGAGCAGATTTTAAGAGGCTTCAATTTCTTCATTGCTTTTTGATGCTTCCTTTCCCAATGAAATTTCTGACCTTTCCTTAGAAGCTAATAAAGAGCATCGGCTACATGTGCAAAGTGAGGAATCCATATCAAATAGAACACACATGTACCCAAGAATCTACGCACCTTTGATACATTCGTGCATACATCTTGCATTCTATCGATCCCATCTAATTTTGCTGGTGATGGCCTTCGCCATAAGGCCCACACATATGCCCAACAATCAAAACCTCTTCAACTCCAAAGACAGAATTTTATCCAGAAAGAGTTAAATGCACCTCTTCTAGATGTGTCAAAATCCTCTCACAATCCACAATATGGTCTGCAACAAATTGTCTGCATCCATGTGCATCCATCTCATCATTCTTTTCATCCACTGCACACCCTTTGATTGGAACATCATCCAACAAGGGCATAGTCAATTGTGGTATAAAATCCTTGAGTACCCTATTCATAGCATTTTTCATGTGCCCACTGAGTTTGTTGCTCCCTGTGGGAGAGTACACATCCGTACTAACCCCAAGGGAGTCTTCATGGTTGTGATATCCCTGCTTTCAATTGCAAGTTGAAACTTATCATAACCCGAGTAAAGATCACCCAAAGAATAGATCGCTCTGCCTACAAAAGCCTCTGCAAATTCATCAACCACAGGACCTGCACCCACATTTCTTATGGTTACTTTATTGACCGGTTGCATGTCTTGAATAAATCTCAAAGCCCCATTCTTTTTGGGCACAGTAAACCAATGATTTGAGTATGGGGCTGAAGAAGGCTCCAAGATCTTCATGAAATCTTTTCATTTAGCAAATACATCATCTTTGGCAAGTAAGCTTTAGGCACTAGAATAGGCCTCAAGTTCCATGGTACATGTGGCGCCGTAAATATGACCATAGAAGAGATAACATTTGGATCCACACAACCTATTTCACTTAGTTGAAATGCAAGTGCCTTTCCATGTCTAGCCAACATCCACATAAAACAGTCTCTCTCAGAAGGCAAAAGAAACCCTTCTGCACTAACTTTCAATTCTTGTAATGTTTTAGATGTAAATTGATGACCTATATCATTAGGATCCCGTAAGCTTGGCTGCCTTGACACTTTTTCATACATACCCTCACTCTCTGGTGGAAGTGGCAAAGCAATTGGTTTCACCTTTTTGTCAACTGTCTTATACTTTGTCTCCACAAGTGATTCAACCCATTGTAATCCTTCCTGTTGAGCAAACAATGATATAACATCATACATGTCCAAAGAACATACTGACAACATTCTGTTTTCAGCCTCATTTTCTACATGTATAGTTGTCAAAATTTCAGCCATAGTGTCATTAATATTCAACCCATAAAACATGCCTGAAATGCCTTCATTTTCAGCTAGCAGTCCCAATACTCTCAGTTCCTTAGTAGCCCATTTCATAGATATGCGTTCAGCCCTGCACATAGCTTCCATAGGCTTAAACCAACATGAACTATTTGCTGTAAATTGAGAATTACCAATAGTAAATACATGCTTCATTTCATCAAAAGGCGAGTACCCCCTTTGAACAGCACTACTGTAGCCCTGCATTACAGCAATGCTTAATGAAAATCCAGGTCTTTGAATTCCCTTGCATTTGGAACCAAACCCAAGCACCTCTCCCAAGGTAAATTCCACCCGATTGTTTAAGATCCGTTCTTCAAGAACCTTCTTAAGATCTGTGGGGCTGTCTCAATTTCAGATTGCAACTTATATCCTGGCTGCTTGCCCTTCTTTTTGCCCTCTTGTTTGTTATCTTGTTTTTGCTCCTGACTGACCTCTTCCATAACATGCTCGGGAGGTGGCTGATTTGCAGCTTTAGGCTAATCCACACTTCTTCTTGTCATTCTTTTAGATGTCCTTACAATATCTTCATCTCTTTTTCGTTTCTCTTCCACAAGTACATTCATGTTTTGTACCTTTGCTAAATATGCATACACTGAATATGCATCTACTGGTGATTCCCAACCAGTTATGCCATGAATGTCTTGCCCTACATGAGGCATTTCACTATCAATGACCTTTCTCTTTTCAGCTACATGTAAAGTACGTATCCATGTTTTAGCCTTTGGACCAACCATCACTTGGCCATGCATTCTATCCAATTGTAGACCAAAAGTAGAAGCATGTACCGTCGCATAAGCATTTCGGACAGCCAAGTCTTCCAACAACTTCTGCATACCTCCCTTTCCAAAATTCAAAGCAAGAGGCAATCCCGTTTCTTGTGCATGGATCTTGCCATCTTTCCAAAAGATGAGTTGTCGTGCCAAGGTCTCTTGATAGACAGCACAATCCTTTCTCTCGTGCTGCAAACTGTCACACCACATACATCTTTTTCCAGGCTCAGGGGCTATTGCCCGTCCCCTTTCCTCTTGACCTTTTTCGTCCAATTTTGCAACCTTCAATTGAAGATCCCACATGCCGTTGACCAATTCATCTAAGACATCTTCCCTAACAAGAGGGAACAATAGCAGGTACAGAGATAGGGTTAGCCACATAAGTAGGTGGCTTATTGGATGTATCAACTGTCTTGCCCATAACTGTGGGCAAGCTAGAGACATGCAATCTTTCTCTTCTTCTATGCTTCTTCACAAGTGCAGTAACATCTTCCTTGACATGTCTTCACTCTATTTTCAAACCTGTCTCTGTAGTCTAATCCTCCAACAAATCATCAAGCTTCTCTTGAAGCTCAGGATCAGCTACCTGTAGAAACAATTCAAATTTCTGAATTGGAAGAGCTTCTTCTTCTGCAAGATCCAACTGCTTAAATTGACTTTCAAATTCTCTTAACAATTCTGTAGCCACAAGACCCTTATTGGATTGTAAAACCCACTCTTGAAAAGTCTTGTGCGTAATCAAACTGGTATCCTCAATGTAAAATTCTTCCCTGAGTGTCTTCTTGAAGGCTACCCAGTCAGCATCCTGCAAGTATAATTCAATAATCCGTGCTTTCAGTTCATGAATAGTAATGCATACAAAATACCGGCTCCATGCAGATTGAGCCACCCCAAAGAATTCCATCTTCTGAGCATAGGTATGTACATATGCAGATACATTCCTGCCATTGAATAACTTCACCTCACACTCAACTACTTGCAAAGCATTCATTACAATACTTTTTGTTTGAGCTGAAGCTTGCATCACCTGTTGTTGTTGTTGTACCTGCATAAGCATATTCATATTTTGCACCAACTGTTGCAAAACATCACTGGAGATTGTATTTGAAGATTCTCCCATCTTGTCTTTCCTTCTTTTGACAACCTTTCACGTCGAGTTTACCAATGTCGGAGGGGTTTTTGTCGAAAGGTCGAATCCATCGGGGATTAGAAGTAGAAGGAAGTAGAGATAGGAGATGGAAGAAAAGATAGAGAATACCCAAGTGGTAAACACTACAAAGACAAAGCACAATGAATTGAATCGATATGTATTGAAAGAACCTGGAATCTTCTCGCTACTCAGAAGCAATCTCCAGGCATTAGATCTCCTGGAGCTTCTTCGTAGAACAAAACGTGCATCAAAATTACAGCTCCTTCTCTACTGCTCAGAACCCAAATCTGATGGCTCCTTTGGCTCCGAAAGGGGGGGTAAAACCACAGGACACCTGCTCATAGACCTCCCAGATCACTCATTCTTCTTCTTTCAGTTCAATCTGCAGTTTTCAACCTATTTACAGTGATCGCAACGCGCGTGATTTCGTCCTCCTGTCCCTCTTGTGAAAATCCCATAATTGGCTAAAAAAGCAACTAACTTTTTGCATGCCATCCTAATCTAGAAGCTTTTTCTAACTTTTTCAGATTTGTACAATAAATAATATAAAAAATAAGCTAAAATTATCCAAAAATCTAGTATTTTTGGATAATCCATGCAACTCACACTAGTACTAATGGCTCAGATCACATTGACTCTCTAGATCAATAAAGAAGTCAAATGATGATGCATTCCATACTTTTTCACATCGTGTCCTCATAACATCACGACACCGTTCTTATAGAGATGCCTTCTCTGACCATGATGAAGACTTCTCTTGCACTGCCATTGCCACCGCCAAGAAGCTCAACCACAAGAACATCAACAACAACATTAACAGGAAGGCAGACACCATAGGCAGGAGAAGCCTTGCCTTGAAGAAATCGTCCTGTGCTCAGGAACGTGCACTTCAGAGAGCTATCAATAAATCTCTCTCTAACGATATATTGGTGAAAAGAAGATCATTTGACACATCAGAAAATTCTAAAGATGTCGGTGACTCCGAAGATGAAATCGCCAAAGCTGCGCCTGGAGATTCTATTGCTTTTCAATGCTTGTTAGACGTGGCTTTAGAAGTAAACGCAAAGAATACGATTGAAGCATCCACGGACAATGAAGTGTCTACGGGCATTATTAGTATCCACGGACAATGAAGTGTCTACGGGCAAACAAATTGAGCAGCTTGAGCATCGATCAATGAAGGATCGACACATTTTCTTTGAAAGGACTTTTACGAGCAGCTTCCCGATTCCGAGCAAGTCTTCTAAGCACCTTGGACTCTATAAGCTTTGAGCAATTGTTATGATCAGAAGACCTCGAAGCAACCACTATGTCTCCACGGTTCTCATTTTCCAACCTATCTTCTTTGAGAAGTGATCAATCTGATCAATCTTTTCCTTTGATCGATCTGATCGATTTGATCAATCTTTTCCTCTAACCTTTGAGACCTCTGCTTATTGGACTAAGCTATTCCCCAACTTCTTTCACAAGCAGGCCTTTAGCTTGTCGGTAAGCTGCCCCTTACTTAGCACCTCCAATGCGAACCTTGAACCAAGTTTCTTGAGTAGCACCTCCTTCCTTGAGCTCCTTCACCTCGTACAATACAATGGATGTGTGGAAAAGAAATTGAGATGGAAATAGGATTTTGATGGCATGTACAATGAGAAAAATCAAAGTAGGAAGGATTTAAAGTATGCATGGTAGAAGTAAGATACATCCACTAGTTATCTAGCTCAACCATGGCTCCATGTTGAAAAACACAGACCTAGAACTAGATCGGCTATGGTAACACACGATAAATTATCAGGATAAGGAATTGTAACTCAAGTGAATTAGGTTCCAATATAGATTAGCTTGGACTCATAAACACAATCTTGAGTGACTCAATTGATAGTACTATTACATTGAAATAAGTGTCAAGTACATGCCTTTATAGCTTTTTGGATAGTACCATGTTTCCTCTCTGTGCTTATGGGATTTTAGACATCTCTTCTTAGAGCATACATCATTGTCTCTCTCTCATACAAAGCCACTTATGAGCAAGCATCATTTGCTATTCTCAACCCTAAGTGGATATAATATGATATAAAGACTTACACATTTGTTATTAAGTTGGAACACAAATGAGTATGGTAGTTCAATATCTTCATTCTATAAATCCATCCTCACTTGATATAGCATACATGACGATCTAACCTTTGGGATTGCAATAATGTCCTCATCGAACCAAACATCAAGATCCATTATATGATCTTTGCTAAAATTATCAAGATTTTAGTCTAAAGCAACTAGACTGGCACCAACATAATGCCATCTACTATAATAAAAGCTAAGGATAAAATTTTGAGTAGCAATCATATATTTACAAGCTATAGAGTCTTGATCTATCTTACATATGAATTTTCCTTCTGTCCTAGTGTTCCATCCCTCATCAACAAATTGTATAACATGATCATATGTTAGTCTCTTCACTAAAAGCATGGCCTTTGATTTTCTTATCTCAGCATCATTAGAAAAGAAGTTAACAAATATATTAATAGGCATGAACAAAGTAACTTTGCTTAGTCTACTTGAGATACTAGGTTTTAATGCTCTCTGTATCTCAGAAAATATTTTACATTTATAGCCCTCACTAGTAGTTGGACTTGTTAAAGGTCACTCAAAGCTTGAAAAATCGAGCAAAGGAAGGGGGGATATTGATCCCCATTGGCTACGTTGCATGGGGACAATATAGGAATGGTCATAGAAGAATATTCTATTCTCTTCAACAAGCTTTGTCTTCTTTCTACCTTTCTGCATCTCTTCTCCAATCAAGCCATGCATCACATCAATGACATTAACAATAGACTCAACTGGTTGCCATTCCTCAAGATTAGAGGGATAGACATCTACAAGACAAATGAACAAATGTTATGATGGAAAACCTTAAACCAAGTTCAAGAAAAGAACGACTTTAAGAATCAAATCCTTACAATTTGATTTATGCATTGGAAGATTTGAAGTTCTAGATTCCAAAATATAGCTCTCTATGCATAAACACGTGTTGTACCACAACCTTTTTTATGCTATTCTTATTTACTCCAAGCTTGAAATCTCGGATTCTACCCTTCCAAGTAGAGATGAACGAGCTCTCATATCTTCACCTTTTCCCATGTTTTGCCTATTGCATGGTGATCCAACTACCTTTGCTAATGATTGTAGGAATCCATCTTCCATCTTTTTGGAATGAGTTAAACACTGATATGGATGTGATTTGGGAGCTTGGATACCTTGTTGAAGGTCAAATTTTTGTATCTATATCTCAGAGAGAGAGAGAGAGGAGAGTTAAACACTGATATGGATGTGATTTGGGAGCTTGGATGCCTTGTTGAAGGTCGAATTTTTGTATCCATATGTGAGAGAGAGAGAGAGAGAGAGAGAGAGCTAAACACTGATATGGATGTGATTTGGGAGCTTGGACGACTTGTTGAAGGTTGAATTTCTGTATCCATATGAGAGAGAGAGAGGACTAAGCTACCACAATAAAGGAGGGAAAAACACGAGAGGGATAAAAGAAAGAAGGGAAAAAAATAAGTGCTAAGCTCTTTATTAATTTGAATTTAGATTAAATATGTCATTACCATTAATCCAGGCATATCATTAAATAAAAGTGGCAGGGACTATACATCATTGATACAAAGAATGTCATAATCACGAATATAAGAGGCTAAAAATAGATATTGATAATACAAAGTCGTAATATTATTATATATATCTTTTTGAAAAATGATTTTTGGTTTTTTTAAAAATAGAACTTCTATTACGAAGGCTCTGCTCTTATTGGTTTAGAGCACTCTTTCTCTATCTCCTAAAAGGCATTTTCGAGACCTCAAAACTTCTCTAATGAGGAAGGCAACACTTTTAGTTGTGATCTTAAGGTGGCCTTGTTTGGTGACCAAGGCATGTTTAATTAAGAAACTATGAAAGTTGTTTGTCTCACAAGGGCTTTGATTATTAAGTTCATATGGCACCATAGGAACAACCTGGTGTTCTGGAAGAGGAGGTTTAGTGAGTCAACTGATTTCCTCTATAGCTTATAAGGTAATGTCCTAATTTTACTCAAAAGCTAAATTCTAAAGCTCATATATTTAACAATGTATAGGAAGCTTAGTAAGGACCATGCCACATGCAGATTTGCTATACTTTTTGGAAGTATAGCAAGTAAAGTTAACTACATGTGGCCCCTTTTTTGAAACCCTCCTACATATTATAAAAGGGGATTACTTTGCTTCAAGACATTAGAACAATCTAGTTATTACTTGCATGTGGCAAATGACCCGAAGAGTCAATTTTGTGATCCATGCCTTAGGGGCAAGACACATGCAGATAATGGACTTGCATAAGTCATCAAAGTTATTGAATATATGAGTGTGGCTTGTGCTTCTTGACTTTGACATCGAAAAAACTTCATCAAAATTAGATATACTTGGTCAATGTCATTAAATTGATTGCTTGTTACACATTCTCTATTTAGTAAATTTATGTCAATAAATTCATGACCCACTTTTCTTTAAATGTTGATGATGATCTAGCATGGCCATGAGACCATTTAGAGACTAGTATCCCTAGTGCATCACTTAATGGGGTGATTAGAGCACTGTGACGGGGATATCTGGTACATGCAATATAAGTTATGAAGGGGAAAGGAAGTGACCACCAAGTGTAAGAGTGTACACAATAACCAAGGAGTTATACATAAATGAGGATGGATTGAGCTCTAAGAAGAGGAAGTGCATTAACATTGTGTATATGTATTTATGTGTGCATCCGGGGACGCCTGGGAACATTTACTTGTGTGTAATGAGCATTTGCGTTCATTTGGTGTCATCCTCTCCCTTACAAGTCAAGGTTTAAGGTATTTTCTCACTTAATGAATTAAGGAGAGAAGTAATTCTTTCACTAAGAAAAACGAGAGAGGTAATTCTCTCACTAAGAAAGACGAGAGACGTGATCCTCTAGAAGTGATGATAGAAGTGATTTTCTCTTTCTAAGGTCTAAGATGACACAAGCTTTTGTGGAAAGTCAATCTTAAAATTGAGGCCCAAGGCAATCTAATGAACTCTCATTATCTATGGCTTAAGGTGGTTGCATGGACCATAAGTTAAGAGTAGAGTTTAAAAAGCTACTTTTCTTAAAATAGACATAGTGAATCTATTTTTAAAATATCTAGCGATAGAAAGCCGATCTCTAAAAACGGCTCGCTAGAGTTATCAGAAATGGCAAGATCTACAACTTTTGTGTTGGTCATTTTTTCATCTGAGCAATGCACAGAGAGATATTCCAAAATTGGTGCTATAGAGTAGGTCCTGGAACAACCACATCTTGCATGAAGATCAGTCTTTCCAATCTTGGTACTCAAGTCTCTCTCCAAGAAGAGAAGCTCTTGGAGCCTATAAAAGGGAGGCTCTCCTTGGGTGTGGAGGAGGTGAAGGAAGCATCACTTTGCATGCATCCAAGAGGAGGAGAGAAGGTGCGAGTGTTGCGGAAGCTCTGTTGAAATTAAGTTCCAAGAGGAGAAGGTGCAAGTGTTGCGGAAGCTCTGCTGAAATCAAGTTCCAAGAGGAGATCTGTACACACATTGTGGAGAAGAGAAGGTGCAAGTGCTGCGGAAGCTTTGCTGAAATCAAGCTCCAAGAGGAGAGCCCTACACATATTGTGTAGGAGAGACTCAAGAAGGATCAAAAGGTGCCAACTTCCAAGTTGCATAAGTGTTAGCCGGTTGTATACCGTGCAAGGAACCATGATCTTGTTCCCAGTTCTACAAGTTAAGAATTGGTTTATGTGTAACGGACTTGTCAATAATATAACTCCACAAGGGGGGAGGTGGCCCATCTTCCAATCCCTAGTGTGTTGTCAATCTCTCTATCTCTCTCTCTTTCTCTCTACATCTTTCTTTTCTCTCATCTGTTCTCTCTCTGCACCAGCATAATATTCACCATATATCTTTTAAGTATATAAGAAGGTCGAGCGTATATCTTGGATCTAATAACAATCGACTTCCACAAGTTAACGTGACATTGCATTCAATAATTGGCAATGTAATTCTCTCTCAAACCATGCAAATTTCTCTCTCCTCCACTTGTCATGTCTCTCTCATCCAATTGCACACTTAGATTGGGCTTCACCTAGTCGATTGACTCATGTGCAGAAGTAACATTGAAATTGAGCTTAGTCTCTCATGCAAGTCAATCAACGTGCAAGGATGGGTACTTAGAGCCACTCATATGCCAATTGACCTATGCATTGGCTAGCAAGAAGAGAAAGAATCAGGGCCATGTGTCACCACATAGTTAACAATGTCTCCCACTACCAATGAGCCTAATGGCATATGGGAAGGGAGAGAAATACAATGGGAGGATAGAGAAAATGCATTTCAGGTGGGCTTGATAGCGAGGTGCCAATGTCTCCTAAACATATCAGCATGGGTTCCTCTTGGGAAATGGAGCAAATCTTAGTATCATCATTTTTAGTGACTACTGCATTAACCTGCTAAAGTTTCTCTTTATCCAAAGTTCAAGTCAATATAACCAATCACACGCCCATAAATTTGACTCTATGAACTCGCACAAGTCAAAATCTTATGTGTGACTTGGTTCTTATAGGTCATAAATTACTTTAACTATCCTCATTTCCGGACCAACGTTACATTGGCCATCCTCAAACTCTTTGAACTCACACAAGTCAATTTGCTTATGCGTGACCTAGCACTTATAGCTTATAAATTACTTTAACTATCCTCATTTCCGGACCGACATCACATTTGGCTTGGCTCGTCTTATACCTCACGTTTCATTTCAAAATGTAAATTAAAACAGGTGGTACAAACGAAAACCCTTGCTGTCAATCAAAAGAAACACGGAGAAAAATCCCTGTTCCTTGCGTCTGTCTCTACAGCCTATATATTACATTGCCTACTTCATTGATCCCTCCGACAAGCTTGCTACTCTACGCTTCTGCGGCCATCTCTCTCTCTCTCTCTCTCTCTCTCTCTCTCTCTCTCTCACACACACACACACACACACACACACACACACACACACACACACACACACACGTACACATCAGGCGATGGGGAAGAACAAGGAAGCTGCAGGTGCTGCTAAGCCATCCTCGAAGAAGGAGCAGACAGCACCCAAGAAGGTCTCTGCCTTCCTCGCAAGCTTAGACAACAAGGAGGGCCCCAGCAAACCCAAAATCCTAACCGCCCCCAAGAGCAAGCCTAAGCAGGAAAACTCCTACACCTCAGGCATCGACCTGCCGCCCTCCGACGATGAAGATGAGGCAGAAGAAACCAGTGACAGAGAGCAGGAGGTCGCCAAGCGTGGCAGCGGCCGGTCCACTGAGATTAATACCAGCATCAGTGAGCGCGAGGCCAAGAAGCGCGAGAAGAAGGAGCTCATTGCTGCCCAGGTTGCCGAGCACGCCAAACAGGAGGCCCTTAGGGATGATCAAGATGCCTTCTCGGTCGTCATTGGGTCGAGGACCGCAGTACTGGATGGCGATACGGATGCTGATGCCAACCTGAAGGACATCTCAATAGAGAGCTTCTCGGTTTCTGCTAGAGGTAAAGAGCTTTTGAAAAACGCATCAATTAAAATCGCCCATGGGCATCGTTATGGCCTTGTTGGGCCGAATGGGATGGGCAAATCTACTCTTCTCAAGCTTCTTTCATGGCGGAAGATCCCGGTTCCAAAAAATATAGACATTTTACTTGTGGAGCAAGAGGTGATTGGGGATGACAGGTCTGCGTTGGAGGCTGTTGTTTCTGCAAATGAGGAGCTTATCAAGCTGAGAGAGGAAGCTGACAGGTTGCAAAACCTCACATCAGATGATTATGAGGATGGGAATACTGGGCAGGAAAGAGATCCGGAAGTTGATAGTGCTCCAGAGAAGCTAACAGAGGTCTATGAGAGGCTACAGGAACTGGGTTCAGATGCTGCAGAGGCTCATGCCTCAAAGATCTTGGCAGGGTTGGGATTTACCAAGGTGATGCAGACACGGCCAACAAAGTCTTTCAGTGGTGGGTGGAGAATGAGAATCTCATTGGCACGTGCTTTATTTGTGCAACCGACACTTTTACTTCTGGATGAGCCCACAAATCACCTAGATCTAAGAGCTGTTCTGTGGTTGGATGAATATCTCTACCGCTGGAAGAAAACACTTGTTGTAGTTTCACATGACCGGGACTTTCTTAATTCAGTTTGCACAGACATTATTCATCTCCATGATCAGAAGCTGCATTTGTACCGAGGTAACTTTGATGCTTTTGAAGCTGGGTTTGAGCAGAAGCGCACAGAAAGTATCAAGACATATGAGAAGCTTCAGAAGCAAGTAAAAGCTGCCCAGCGCAGTGGCAGCAAGGCTAAGCAGGATAAAGTGAAGGACAGGGCTAAAATGGCTGCTGGGAAGGAAGCACGTGCCAAGGCGAAAGGAAAGGCAGGCGGTGCAGGTGATGAAGAGCCTGTACCAGAAATGCCAAAGAGATGGCGAGACTATACAGTGGAGTTCCATTTTCCTGAGCCCACAGAGCTTACACCTCCACTTCTTCAACTTATTGATGTTACTTTCAGCTATCCTGGTCGAGATGATTTTGCACTGAAGAAAGTTGATGTTGGTATAGATATGGGCACTCGAGTGGCTATAGTTGGTCCTAATGGTGCTGGGAAATCAACACTCCTAAATCTGTTAGCAGGAGATCTGCGGCCTGTAGAGGGAGAATCCAGGAAAAGCCAGAAGTTGCGCATTGGCCGATATTCTCAGCACTTCATTGATTTGCTGACGATGGATGAGACTCCTGTTCAATATTTGCTGAGGTTGTTTCCAGACCAAGAAGGCTTAAGTAAGCAGGAGGCTGTTCGTGCTAAGCTGGGAAAGTTCGGTCTACCCAGTCACAATCACCTGACACCCATCCTGAAACTTTCTGGTGGCCAAAAGGCTCGTGTTGTTTTCACTGCAATTTCTATGTCCAAGCCTCATATCTTGCTATTGGATGAACCCACAAATCACTTGGATATGCAGAGCATTGATGCTCTAGCAGATGCCCTTGATGAATTCTCAGGTGGTGTCGTGCTTGTTAGTCACGACTCTCGCTTAATTTCTCGGGTTTGTGAAGATGAAGAAAGAAGTGAAATATGGGTCGTGGAGGATGGTACTGTTAGAAAGTACCCAGGTAGCTTTGAAGAGTACAAATCTGAGTTGCAAAAGGAGATCCGTGCTGAGGTCGATGAATGAGCTGGAGTAGAGATATGCACATGTGAGAACAAGATGCCTTTGCTATAATACTGAAGAAAATGGCATTGGCAGGATTTGAGATCTAAATGCTTTCTACCTTCTGAAACTTAGAAAATGGAAGTCTCTTCAGAGGCTATTGCAGATGTTCATAGTGATTTTGGATGGGATGCACAATAACTGGATTGTTTACTAGTTTTATGTCTGTTCATGCTTGTATTGCTCTTTCATAGAAGAGAGCCGGCTATCAAGAATGCTCTTCCCCCTGAAAAGATGCATACTTTCTTTTGGAATGGCTATATTTTCAGAAGAAACTTGGTTTTGAGGATACTCCTAATGAAAGAGGTTTATTGTTTCTCGTAAAGCATTGTATACTAGTGTTTTGAAGTCTTGAAGTTTATTTTATTTGTACTTGGTTTTTCCCTCAATGCATAGTCGTTTTTTGGAGAACGCAAAACTTAGTGTTTATGAAGCAGGCTATGCTAAATATGTCTTCTTCTCTTGTCCGTTTGTTGACTGTAAAGTGGAGTTTGGAGAGGCCAGGTGATTTAACCTGGCTTTGCACTTGTAAGCAGGTTTGATGGTCTTGTGAATCCAACCTTTTTGGCAAGTATGGTGGGACAATTAGATCAGCTGGCTGCTTTGCTCATCTTGATAATATTTCATTTCATTACTCCACTGTGATGCAGTATTGAGCAAGACTGCAGCACAAGAGGTCCTTAGTCAGATTTATCATCCTACATTTGGAAAGGTAGTTTTGGCATGTTGTGGGGTGTAAGATTGGTGAGAGGAAGATTTTAGCTCTGTTTGTTGCTGTGCTCTTCAATTTGAATGAACAACATGTAACGTCAGATTGTCTCAGTATTCTGTGTTTTGCCGTAGCAGTTCGGACTTTACAGACTAAAATGGTTGCTTCCAGATGGAAACAGATGGTTGTAAACTTTGGGTGACCAAGTAGTTCTTTCAGCTTTTTACCAAAAAAGGCTTCAAATTGTGAGAGTGCACAGTGGAAAGTAACATGAACACGGAGTGAATAGAGAAGGAGATGAGAACACACTGAACTTCTGTCTCTGAAAGTACAAGCTCTAGATGGAAGCAGGAATGATGATAGAATGCTAAGGAGGGTTGGCAATGCCATATTCTAACTATGGATTGCCGGGAGGGCAACTAATAAATAGGCAGTGCAGATGAAACTGGCCAATCTTATAAGGCTGACCTGCATTAATGCAGGTTGGACATGCCACCCATGCCTGAAATGCTGTAATAAATGCTGCACATGCTCATGATAATGTCCGCCTTGCCCATGGCCCAAAATGCCTGCCCTGCCTGGTGTGAAATGCAGGAGTTGACCTGCACCTTAAGTGTTTGGGACAAATCAACTAATGGAGAAATATACTGTCAGAGCTCCTAATGTCCTTGGTCGACTCAGATTGAGGTTCACAAGCAAGAGATGGCCATGCAAGGCACACATGATTGCTAATACCTACTCTTAGATCTTGGATATGGCGAAAAGCCAAAGGAGTAGGAATGGATTTGAGGGTGGTAGAAAGAGTGCCATTGCAAATGAAGTCTATTGATGAAGAATATCAACCAAGGATTATGACCCCTTTGTTGATAAAATCTGATTCAACTTGAGGCTGCTATAGGCCACTGGAAATGGAGAGGCCTCAAATAGACCACTCCAATGATGTCTAGTTGGGAATGGGTGAGCCAAGCCTTGAATCCAATTGAGAAATGATAGTGAGCAACTATTGAAGTTGCCATAATGAGCTGGAAAAGAGGAGGTTGTGCATGAAAAGGCCCAATGAAAGCCACACTTTTGCGAAGAAGCTTTTGATGATCCTAGGAATTCCCCCTGAGTGGCAATGGAAAGCTACCTCGAAGGGTCTCTTGCATTGGAAGGGGAATGGAACCGATAGAGCCTTTATCTTGCCAACCTATCACAAGAATGGCTCATGATGTAGAATCCTCAATAAAAACTAGTTGCTTGTTGAAGCCAACTTGGGTACCCCAGTCTCGCAACACCATATTCGGGCAAAGATGAGACAAAAGCCCAAGTACGGAACATGTAGGAAATTTGATACGAAACTCCAAGATGGATGGTTGAAAAAAGGAGGCAAAGTGCCAACACCACAAATAGGCCAATGAGATGTCACCAACAATAATTATATCCTCTTAAGAACAAAGACTTAGAGCCAATCGTTTCTTGAGGAGTCATGTGACTTGAAGCACTGCTATTGATGAGCTAGGGCCTCTATGAAGATGAGACAGTGGTAGAGAATTCCTCCAAGTGATGGATATGAAAGAACATTGGCTCCATCACAATAGTGGAAGAAGGGGTAGATGTAGATGGTGGCTCCATTGCTCGTCTTCACTCATGGACAAAGGCGAGGATACTTGTTCTAGTACTTCACCTGAGGATGCACAGTTTCCCACAATGTGGACCTTGGGATATTATTTGTGCTTTCTCTTTATGTTGGTATGAAGGGGTAAAAGACAACTCCAATTTCTTTGATTTCTTCCATGTCTTTTACTTAGATAGTCCTTTACTCAATGGGAGGCATTGGTTGGTCAAGCCTCTCAGAAGAAGGGGAAGGACCAAAAGGAGGAAAACAAATCCAAGAAGGACAAGGAGAAGGAATCAACTTGCCATATTTGTGGAAAGACCGGTCATTGGAAGAAGGATTGCCTCAACAAAGACAAAAGAATATCAAGAAGGACACGAAGGATTCTGGAGCGGTGGCTTCACCCTCATCAGCTGCTTTTCTATACTTAGCAATCGTTGAGGACTCTACACCGAAGATTTCTGATGTTGCGATAAGAACTCCTCAGACTCGAGAGTGGATTGTGGATAGTGGTGCCTCACGGCACATGACTCCTTTCGTTGGTGTTACCCATTTGTGACCTTCGCGGGGCAGATTCTCATTGGAGACAGCTCTTGTGTCTATTGCTACGCGGGGTGAGATGCAGCTTATTCCAGATGGAGGTGGTGGTACCCACACTTCTGAGGTGTTGCATGTGCCAGGTTTGGGGTATCATTTACTTTCGGTCCATAAGATTTGTGCTCTTGGCCTCTTGGTGGAGTTTGATAATGATATTGTTCGAGTCCTTGATCGTGGATCGAGGAAGGTTCTCTCTACAGGGTATGAGGAGAATGTCGTCTATAAATTGAAGTCTTCTTCAACTCTTACTTCTCTTCTTCTTACTTCTCAGACATAGTTCGAGCTATGGCATGCTCGGTTTGGCCACCTGAACTACGAGTACCTTCGAAAGGCGTTGCGAGGGTCGTTTGTCCAAGGATTGCCGGACATAGTGGTGAACTATCAGCCATGTGTCTCCTGCATTCGTGGGAAACTGCATCGGGATGCGATTCCCAACAAAGCTTCTAGGCGGTCTACTTCACCCATGGAGCTTGTATTTATGGATCTTTGTGGCCCGATGAGGACCGAGTCCCTAAAGGGGAGCTTGTACTTCATGTTGATTGTAGATGACTATAGCAGGATGACTTGGGCCTATTTCTTGACTTTGAAGTTAGAGGCTTTCTCTCACTTCAAGGATTGGCTTCTCTTTGACGAGAACCGTTCTGGCCAGTGACTGAAGACCTTGCGTTCAGAAAAGGGAGGTGAATTTATGTCTAATGAGTTTGCTCATTTTTGTGCAGATAGGGGCATTCACCAGGAGTTTGCTAACACCAACACTCCCCAAGAGAATGGCATTTTGGAGCGGAAGAACCAAAGTGTGATCGAGATGGCACGCACCATGATGGAGTACCGATAGACACCTTAGTTTCTGTGGGCTAAGGCAGTGGCTACCACAGTTCACATCCTCAATCGATCTCCCATTCGGCTGTTGACAGGATGACACCTTTTGAGGCTTACTTCCGGACTAATCCTGATCTCTCTTATTTCAAGATCTTTGGGTGTGACGCTTATGTGGACATTCTGAAGATGCGCAGTGTGATAAGTTCGAGGCAGCTTCTCGATCATTTGTTTGATCCTGTCAAGCGGGATGTCTACATGAGCCGAGATGTGCGGTTTGTGGAAGTTTCGGCCACAGAGGGGGGTAAGGAGCACCCCGTCCTTGGAGATCTAGGGGAGACTTGGGCTCCCAAGACAGTTTCTTTGGAGCCAAAGCCTCTTGATGGAGATTCTCCTTCTGATTCAGAGTCTTCTCTTCCACCCGCAACCCCCAAGGAGCTTCCACCGGTGGATGTTCCTGAGTATTCAGCAGATGGAGAGCGATGAGGATAGGTTTATCCTCCTCCTCGTTGGGCCTGTGACACACTCTGAGATTCAGGGATCGAGGGGGTCCTTGAGGATTGGGAACCAGAAGATGGACCGCGGAGGTTACGGAGGAACTAGGCACATTCTTCGGAGCTTGTTTGCTCCAACTATTGTTTACTGGCCCGTGTTATGCAAGATCGTGAGCCCACTTTAGTGAAGGAGGCTTTACAGTCTGCACTTGGTCTCTTGTGCCTCGTCCCTCTCACAAGAAGGTGATTGGTGTCAAGTGGGTCTTCAAAGACCAAGTACCTTAGTGATGGTTCTTTGGACAAGCACAAGGCTTGCCTTGTTACTAAAGGTTTTGCTCAGCGCCGAGGCATTGATTTCCATGATACTTTTTTCCCCACTGCTCGTATGGCGACTATTCGAGCTATTCTTGCCTTGGCTGGCCATAGGAGATGGCATGTTTATCAGTTGGATGTGAAGTTGGCCTTTCTGAATGGTGACTTGTAGGAGGAGATCTATGTTGAGCAGCCTCTTGGCTTTGGATCCTCGGATGGGAAAGTTTACAAGTTGAAGAAGGTCTTGTATGGTCTCAAGCAGGCTCCGTGTGCATGGAACAAGAAGATTGACTTGTTTCTTCAGTCGAAGTTGGAATATCAGTGCTCCAAGGCCGATCCGTAGCTTTATGTGCACAGTTTCGAGGTTGGTCGTGCGTTGTTTGTGTTATATGTTGATGATTTGATTCTGACAGGGGATGGTGAAAGTGTTGTGGTTTACTATGTGTACGCACCAAATGTATCTGCTCGGAGAGCTGCACTTTGGTCTACCTTGCAAGAGAAGCTAGCTTCTACACCTGCATTTTTGCTAGGGGACTAGAATATGACAGTTGAGGTAGGTGACAGATCGCATGGGGATACTTGCATGATTCGAGAATAGAAAATTTCATGGGAGTCCCTAGTCTTCCAGCATCAACTGAAAGTCTTGCTTTAATGGTGGAGAGCAATGTTGTTCCCTTCACTTAGCATAACCGTCACATTGATGTAACTTGGTGAATAGCACTCCTTGATAGGATGTACGCCTCATGGATGCATGGTGGCTGAAGTTGGGTAGAAACATGCATGTGTTCTCTAATGTTAGGACTTCAGATCACCTTCCAGTCCGGATTAGCTTGCAAATTATTTGTACTCAAAGATCTATTGGTGGCCCTCCTTTTAAGCTAAACCTCTCCTTTTTGCAGGATGTCACATATCGAGGAAGCTAAAAAGAGGTGGTCGACTATGGCAAGGCACATCAATGACCCAATCTCATGCCACTGGCATGACTGCATGAGGGCTATAACACTCTACTCCAAACAACATGCTCGTGAGAAAGCTAAGGGTTGAAGGTGGTCAACTCAGATGGTTGTAGAATTTCAAGATGCCACTCTATGGTGTGTAGCTATGGATCCTTCTCATCAGGCTCTGCTCTACCTCCTACAAAATGTTGAGGACTACCTTGAAAAGCAAGAGGAGTATCAAGGTGAAGGTGCAAAATTTCAACTAAAAGCACAATGGGAGCTCATGGTAGATGGACCTAATCACTATTATTTTCAGGCACTTAAGGCAAATAAGAAAAAAGACACCATTGTGTCGGTTTGTAATGAAGATGGTTTGGTAGTCTTTGATGATTGGGAAATTGTAGGTGTGTTCAAGAGGAATCTTCCCACTTTAGTCACTACCCAACCTGATACCTCACAAGACTAGGCTTGCCGTGTGGCAACCTTTTTGGATGTGGAGGTGAAAAATATCTCTACCGAAGCATTGCTTCTTTTGGGAAGGGCCTTTACTTGGGAAGAAGTTCACTATGTTCTAAAGTCCATGAAGAAAGGGAAGTCCCCAGGAATAGATGGATTCCCAGTGGAATTTTATGTGGCTCTATCAGAGATGTGTGTTCCTGATCTATGTGACTTGCTAAATGCTATTTGTGTTTCATGTGAGATTCCTTCCTTTGTCAATAAAGGCCTCATCAGGTTGATCCCCAAGGCTCAAGAAAGGGTGATGCCAGCCATTGGAGACCCTTGACCATGCCGTCCATAGCAATATGGTTTCTTACATGGTCAATGCATCCATGATGCTGTCCTAAACATCACGTTCATTATGGACTACTTCATTGGAATTTGGTAGGAGGCGATCTTATTAAACATGGATGTTGATAAAGCATATGACTGGATACGTTGGGACTTCATTTTGGTTGTCATGAACCAGTTGGGATTCAGGAAGGGCTTCTGTCATATGATTAGAGCCTTATTTATTAATGCTTTGGCTCGAGTGGCAATCAATGGTGTTCTCTCAAAGCCTTTCTACCTTTGCAGGTCAATCTAGTAGGGTTACCCAATTTCATCCCTACTATTTGCTATGGTTATAGATCAGCTCCTCAAAAACATTGACAAGCTTGTTCGTGCGAGATTAAAAGACATTGACAAGCTTGTTCTTGCGAGATCACTTAAACCAATCCAGCTTCCCAATGTGGTAACCACCTCCCTTCTCAAATTTTTGCTGACGACAACTCTAACTTAATGGAGGTTGATCAAGGCCCAATGGACACCTTGCTAAAGCTTTATGATGAGTTTTCTATAGTATCTAGGTTTGTTGTGAGTACGGCTAAAACTGGCTAGGGGGACTTACCACAATGGTTGCTTAACTATAACTTCAAGATGATTGGTCCTAGCCAGATCTTTAGATACCTAGGATGTCCAATGGGCTTTGTTGTCATGGTCAAACAATGTTTTGAAAGGTTTCTTCAGAAAGTGAAGCTAAAGGTGGCAAAATGTTCGCATTTGGCACTCAGCCTTGCTAGAAGACTTACCATAGCTAAGGTGGTTCTGTCCTCTTATGTTATTTATGAGGCTATAGTGTTCCCTTTTTCCCAAGCCAATTGGAGTGTGATTGATGCCCTAATTCGTAATTTCATATGGTCCTCGGGGGAGAGACAACAATGGCATGCTATAAATTGGCCGCACGTTGTCGTGCCACTACGCGAATATGGTGTGAAAAACTTTGAAGTGCATCGTCATCCAACTTTCTTATTAATGTAGAGTCAATGTGATCTGAGTCATTAATGCTAGTGTCTGTGGCATGGATTGTCAAAAAATATTAGATTTTTGGACTATTTTAGCCTATTTTTGATATGTTGGATATTATTTATTGTAAATATCCGAAAAAACTAAGAAAACTTCTAGATTAGGATGGCATGCAAAAAGCAAGTTGCTTTTTTAGCCAGTTATTGGATTTTTTTATAAAAAAGAAAGAGGAGCAAAATTGCGCACGTCGCGATCACTGTTGTGACAGGCTAAAAACTACACTTTGAACTGGAAGGAGTGAACTAGGAGATCCCTGACTAGGTGTCTTGGTGT
Organism: Lygodium microphyllum; assembly: GCF_053477565.2. NCBI lineage: Eukaryota > Viridiplantae > Streptophyta > Polypodiopsida > Schizaeales > Lygodiaceae > Lygodium > Lygodium microphyllum. The sequence goes on along the minus strand of NC_141146.1, from coordinate 25,709,767 downwards.
TTTGGGATTTTATTCCCCTTTTTTGGAGCCAACAGAGCCATCAGATTTGGGTTTCGAGCAGCAAAGGAGTTGTTATTTTGATGCACATTTTTAGTCTATGAAGGAGCTTCAGGAGATCTAATGCGTGGAGATTGCTTCTGAGTAGTTCTAAACAAAGGATTTCAGGTTCTATCAATACATATTGATTCAATTCATTGTGCTTTGTCTTTGTCGTGTTTAACTCTTGTCTATTCTTTTTCTTCTCTTCCATCTCCTATCTCTACTTCCTTCTACCTCTGATCTTCGGTGGATATGACCTTTCGACAAAAACCCCATCGACATTGGTGAACTTGACTTGAAAGGTCGTCAGAAGAAGGAAAGACAAGATGGGAGAACCTTCGAACACAATCTCCAGTGATGTTTTGTAACAGTTGGTGCAGAATATAAATATGCTTATGCAGGTACAACAACAACAGGTGATGCAAGCTTCTCCTCAAATAGAAAGTGTTGTGATGAATGCTCTACAAGCAATTGAGCGTGAAATGAAGTTATTCAATGGCAGGAATGTAACTGCATATGTATATACCTATGCTCAAAAGATGGAATTTTTAAGAGTGGCTCAACTTGCATGGAGCCGATATTTTGTACGTGTTACTATACATGAACTGAAAGCGCAAATTACTGAATTATACATGCAAGATGCTGACTGGGTAGCTTTCAAGAAGACACTCAGGGAAGAATTTTACATTGAAGATACTAGTTTGATTACGTGCAAGAATTTTCAAGTGTGGGTTTTACAACCCAATAAGAGTTATGGCTACATAATTGTTAAGAGAATTTGAAAGTCGATTTGAGCAGTTGGATCTTGTAGAATGGCAAGCTCTTGCAAGTCAGAAAATTGAATTGTTTCTACAAGCAGTAGATTCTGAGGTGCAAGAGAAGCTTGATGATTTGCTAGAGGATCAGAATATAGAGATAGGTCTGAAAACAGAGTGGAGATATGCCAAGGAAGCTGCTACTGCACTTGTGAAAAAGCATAGAAGAAGAGAAAGATTGCATGTCTCTAGCTTGCCCAATGTTATGGGCAAAACAATCGAAGTATCTAGTAAGCCACCCACTTTTGTGGCTAACCCTATGGCTGTACTTGCTATTGTTCGCTTTGTTAGGGAAGATGTCTTAGATGAATTGGTCAAAGGGATGCGTGATCTTCAATTGAAGGTTGCAAAATTGGATGAAAAAGGACAAGAGGAAAGGGGACGGGTAGCAACCCCTAAGCTAGAAAAAATATGTATGTGGTGTGATAATTTGTAGCATGAGAGAAAGGATTGTGCTGCCTATCAGGAGACCTTGACACAACAGCTCATCTTTTGGAAAGATGGCAAGATCCATGCACAAGAAATGTGATTGCCTCTTGCTTTGAATTTTGGAAAGGGAGGTATGCAGAAGTTGTTGGAAGACTGCTATCTGAAATGCTTATGCAGCGGTACATGCTCCTACTTTTGGCCTATAGTTGGATAGAATGCATGGCCAGGTGATGGTTGGTCCAAAGGTTGAAATATGGACACATGCTTTACATGCAGCTGAAAAGAGAAAGGTTACTAATAGTGAAATGTCTCATGCAGGGCAAGACATTCATGATATAACTGGTTGGGAATCACCGGTAGATGCATATTCAATATATGCATATTTAGCAAAGGTACAAAACACGGATGCACTTGTGGAAGAGAAACGAAAGAGAGATGAAGATAATGCAAGGACATTTAAAAGCGTGACAAGAAGAAGTGTAGACCAGTCTAAAGTTACAAATTAGCCACCTCCCCAGCATGTTATGGAAGAGGTTAGTCAGGAGCAAAAACAAGATAACAAACAAGAGGGCAAAAAAAAGAGCAAGCAGCCAGGATATAAGTTGCAATCTGACATTGAGACAACCACAGATCTTAAGAAGGTTCTTAAAGAATAAATCCTAAACAGTCGGGTGGAATTCACGTTGGGAGAGATGCTTGGCATTGCCAAGCGAAAAATTCATGATGACATCATTGACATAATTGAGAGAAAGCGTCAGTTTCTTGGGATACCACATAGTGCATTGTTGCAATTTGAAGAGGAAACTGGTTTGTTAGGTATTCGTGCTGAATATGAGCATGAAGTAAGTACGGGATTATCTATGCAAGATGCTACTAATTAGTGGATAGCATGTGGAAAAGAGAAGAAAGTGGATGAAAATGCATTGTCTTGTAGCAATATGCATGGTGGAGTAAGGCAGTTGCAACAATATGGGGAAGAGACTCTAGGATGTATTTCTCAAAGTCATTATACAAGAAATCATTGGGCTAGGGCTACCACTGAAACGGTAGTGAAAATAGGAGAATGTGAAACTCCTTGCGTTGCTTTGCTTGACCATGGGTCTGAGATTAATGTCATTGAGCGTGGATTGTATGAGAATGATGCATGGCCTATGTGCCTAAAGCATACTTGCCAAAGCTTATGGATTTGCTAAATGAAAAGATTCACATGAAGATCTTGGAGCCCTCTTCAACCTTTGTGAAAACATGTATGGTATGCCAAATGTATTCATCTATGAGGCATCGGGATGGATTGTAGCCCACATATCCATCATCTCTTCATTTTAAGTGGGTGGTGGATTTAGTCATGATGCCTATAGATCATCTTTTGCCAGTATGGCTATGTGGGAAAAATTACAACAGATAGGGGTGAGCTAGATGAAGATGAGACTCATGATTTCTTTGCACAGTTGGGGATAAGCTTGCTTTAACTTCAGCCTATAACCCTGAAGGAAATGGAAAAAGTGAAGAGATCATCCATCTATTGTGAAGGCATTGGCAAAAGCATGTGGAGAGAAGGTAAAAGAGTGGCCACGATTTCTCCCTTATGCCTTGTGGGCTAACAAAACAACCCATAGTGATGTTACATGATATATGCCTACAAAATTTATGTATGGTCAAAAACCTATCATGTCGATAGAAGAGATGACAGTCACATGGAGTGAGCTACCTTGGGAGGAGAAGTTGAATTGAGAGGAGTCATTGGCCTTACGCATTAGATAGTTGGAAAGAAAGTTAGAAGACATAGAGGCAACAATTGCAAAGTTAAGGGCAGCAAGGATACAAAACAAGAAATGATTTGACAAAAGACATAGATTAAGGCAAAGAACCATACAAGATGGGGATTGGGTATTGGTTTATGATAGTAGTTTAGACAACTAGCACAGTGCCATGCGTAAAGTTTCCAAAAGATGGTTTGGACCCTATGTGTAAGACATGTGTTTGATAATGCTACTTATACATTAAATGATTTGGATGGGACAGCCATAAAACTTCTGATAGCAGGGAAAAGAATCAAATTATTCAAGAGGTGGGAATCTACCAGCTATGAGTTGCCAAAATTGGAAAATAATAGTGGCCATGATATAGGGGCTAGTTAGGAAGATATGGAAGATGAAGAAGCAAAGGATATGGTTGTAGAGGATGAGGGGGACTTAGAATCTGGTGACAACTAGGATTTTGGCACATACCGAAGGATGTGTAGATTCAGAGGGGGTGGATTTCGTGCCACTATGTGGACATGGTGTGAAAAACTCTAAAGTGCATCGTCATCCAACTTTCTTATTAATGTAGAGAGTCCATGTGATCTGAGTCATTAGTGCTAGTGTCAGTGGCATGGATTGTCCAAAAATAATAGAATTTGGATAATTTTAGCTTATTTTTAATATGTTGGATATTATTTATTATAAATATATAAAAAAACTAAAAAAACTTCTAGATTAGGATGGCATGCAAAAAGCAAGTTGATTTTTCACCCAGTTATTGGATTTTTTCATAAAAAAGAAAGAGGGACGAAATCGCGCACGTCGCGATCACTGTTCACAAGCTAAAAACTACACTTTGAACTGGGAGAAGAAGAAGAAGTGAACTACGAGATCCCTAACCACGTGTCTTGGTGGTGTACTAGGGTTTTACCCCCCTTTCGGAGCCAACAAAGCCATCAAATTTTGGGTTCCGAGTAGCAGAGAAGGAGTTGTTATTTTGATGCACATTTTTGGTCTACGAAGGAGCTCCAGGAGATCTAATGCTTGGAGATTGCTTCTGAGTAGTGCCAGACGAAGGATGTCAGGTTCTATCAATACATATTGATTCGATTCATTGTGCTTTGTCTTTGTCGTGTTTACTTCTTGTCTATTCTTTTTCTTCTCTTCCATCTCCTATCTCTACTTCCTTCTACCTCTGATCCCTCGTGGATACGACCTTTTGACAGAAACTCCTTCGACAACGTTACTTCGAGAAAGGAGGAGGGGGCACGTGGGGCTAGAGGCTACTCTTGAGAAGGCCCTCAGATTAAACTTTAGCCTACTAAAGAAGATATACACCCAACCTTGGGCAATTTTTCTTCTTGATTGGCTACTCAATGCCAATACTCCAAACTGTCCTCTTAAGTCCCTCTCCATAGAGGATAAGCTATTCTATGTGCTAGGAAAAATCAAGATTCCCTCTTTGTCAATAGCCCAAGGTTTAGTTTAGAATTGATGAGTCATCACAATGGAGTTGAGTTGGTGTGCCAGACCTGGATTGAGAGGTGACACATCTTTATAGGGAGTGATATGGCTCAGCAAGGATGCCTATGATGACATCTTTCTTCCTTTTAATGCCAATCTTCCCATGTCCACTGTGTGCTAGAGAAAAGGTTTGCGCAGGTGGCATGATGCTTGGGACCCTACCACACTAAACTTTAAAAGCCATCAAAGACTCCAACATGAGTACAACCTTACACAAGCTAGAAAGCAATGGTTGGAAAGGGCGTTTTCTAGAGTTAAGGAGCAATGGCCTACTTTGTACCACATTTCCTTTGAGGCCTCAACTCTCTTATGGGTGAACCATAAGGGTAAGCTCTTGGTCAAACTCAAGTCCAGAGAGGATTTCAGAGATGTATCTGAAAAATGGCTAACAAAATCGTTAGACTATTGGAAGATTTTTTTCATATGGATAGCATTTATGCCCGGAAGAAGAAGAGAGTAAGAAAAGTTTGGAAGGCCAATCCATTGGTGAGGCTAAATTTGTTGCTATGGAGAATTATGATGAACAAGCTACGTGTCAAACAGAGAATAAAGTTTAAAGTAATCTCTCCCCTATGCTTGTTTTGTAAGCAAGAAGAGAAAGATAAAATGCATATATTTTGGAACTGCCCTGAAGTTCGGGCTATGTGGAGAAGCCTTAGGAAAATTTTGAATGTGGCTAGTTTATCTATAGCCTTTGGTGCTAAACAAGTACCTTTTAGAGATCAATGGCGGTTCAACAATGAGGAGATTAAGTATTGGCATATCCTTCGAGCCTTCATCCTATAAGAGATGTTTGGAGCAACAGAAATGCCTTATTATTTGGTCGCTTGAACTCTCCCTATGGTGTCTTGGCTAAGAATATTTAAAGTTCTTACAAAATGATGTTTCTCTAATGAAGTTCCTTAAGGGCCACACTCATCGTATTGCTGCTAGCATGTTGCAAAAGCCCATGTAAATGGCTAGTTGGGTAACTATTCCTAGGGTTTTGTTTAGATTGATGCTAGGTTCTTGTTGTTTCCCTTATGGGAAGCTGTAATTTCACCTTCTTGAGTAAAACAAATTCATATTCCGCATTATTTTTTAAAAAAAGTCATGTGAATTGGGGGGGGTGGGGGATATTGAGATTGAATGTGGGGAGAGTTGAGGGGATGCCATTCACTGAGAGGAAGAAGTGCTATGAAAGAAGATGAAAGGGTGATGCAATGAAAATTCAATTACCATCATCATCTCAATCGTCCCTGGTAGTATCACTAGCATCGACCTCATCATCATTTCCTTCTTATTCATCATCTCCCTCTCACTATCGCCCTCTCTCCCTTGCCCAAATCTATTGAGCATTAGTCTTCCACCCTTTTCTAATCTATGGCAACAAAAATTTGGAGGACTTAGAATTCAATGTGGCCCATTTCTATATACATTGATGAGAAGAAAGGAAACAATTAGCCCTTTTTAACCTTCAAAATCAAGGGGTTAATAAGCAAGTAAAGTCTAGCTTCTGTGCATTAGAAGAAATGGCTCAAAATCGGAGTGTGAAATTTGGTTTAGGGAGTGGGAGCCATTGTCAAGACTTCCATTGCTGGATTGCAAGATGGACTCCTCTAAAGGCATAACTACGACTGTCGAAGTTTGCAAATAAGTGTTCACATTAATTGTTCACATTGAAATAAGTTTGCATTAAGTGTTCACATTGAAATAAGTTTGCAAATAAGTGTTCACATTAATTAATTATGGACTTGAAAATGCTTTAAATTATCATGTTTAAGAATTCTCATTACTGCACCATGATTTTGGCTTTCTATCTATATTCAATTATATTGTTGGTTTTAGTTTGAATATTTAAATATACGATCTAGGTTGACAGGTGCAACTCAGTAAAGGAGTATGAAGTTCTATATGCAATTCTTGTATGTTTGTCATGTAGTAGTTTTACTAATGGTTTTTAGACATTTGACGTGTTTTGAAGCGAAGTACGTTTGTAGATAAGTTTTTGTGTTGTTTAAATCCATGGAGAATCTCAAAAGGAAAATATGTATACTTATATAGTTTGAGTCATTGGTCGTGATTTTGAACATTCACTTTTTTTTGTATGTTAAATGAGGTTTCTTCTCTTCAAAAAATAATACTCTTTACATCTTGTTGGGTGTCCATATAGGTTATTGTACCTTATTAGGGTTGCATTTTTCTTATAGATGGTGGCTTGCTCAAAATTTCTAGTCTTGTCTATACTATCAACTATTGCTTCTATGCTAACCTGGAAGTTATCCTCGAATGGCTGGAATGTTTCTATGTCTTTCTTCATTTTCTTGATGGAATTTATTCGGTGTTATTGGATTCTTTTCTTGACGTTTTTCGTATGTCTTGCATACTCATTGCTATTTTTCTTACATCTTATGTTGTAGATGAAGCACTTGCTTTTGTGTCTCTATGTTGGCACTTTTGGATTGACTCATGGGTCTTGGTTGCAGACGATGTTGGACGATATGGAAGTACTTAAGTTGGTGGTTGGACTTGTAGTGGTTGAGACTACAAGTTTGGCACTGGCAAAAGTTTGGTATCCTCTTGGTTTGCTTCTATTTGTATTTCAGTGAGAGAAAAGTTGATATTATTAGTTTTTATTTTTTGAAATGTTTGAGAAGAAGTCGTGTTTGAGAACTTGCCTGTTATGTAGATTATGTTGCTGAGTGGATCGGAGTTGGAACCATGTTTCTAGGTATAGACCTCTCTGCTCAGTGGGTATGTGACCTTCTAGATTGTTATTGCAGGATTTTCATGACCGTGTTTGTAGCGGTTATTTTTTGTGTAATCTTCTAGTGTGTCCTTGCCTTCTTTTTTCATGACTTCTACCAATTGGTTGAGTTAGGTGTTAAATCCGTAGTGTAGCAACTCAATTGGATACATTCTGATGCTGTTTGTTCTTGTGTCCAGTAGCGTTTGGGCCATTCTTGTTCGTAGTGGATTGTCAACCATGTCTTCGTACTCAAGTCCGAGTCTATCGAGTATGTATTTGAGGAATCTTGCATGTTAAGTGCATATGAGTTAGCATTGTTGTTTCTAGTAAAAATTAACGTTGTGAAGTTTTAGGAGGTTGTGTACCAATTGCGAGCTTGTCATTTGATGCACGATGACGTTCATTGATGAGAATTTGAGCGCATGTGGCCATCACTTTTTGGAGGTCATGATACATTGCGAAGCCATTGATGTATGTTGATGGCTTTTGACCTACAACGTTTGCCATTCTCATCTGGTTTGTTGTAATGTACTTGCAATTCTGCGTATTTGCAAGACGATTCTGATATGGCACTAGGTGTTCTTGTGGTTTTGAATGTATAGTTGGAACATTGGCATGCATAGATGAATGTGGTTAGGTAAAGTAATCTATTAGTCTTTTTATACATAGTAGGTATCATTTAGTTTGTGTGTACCTCATCCCGATTCATATTTGCCTTGACGTGTGTTGTATATCTGTAAGGGAGAAAATAAGGAAAGTACATTAGTTTGTTAACACATTAGTCTATTAACAAACTACGTTTGAAAGAAGGTATAGAAGATTGATTTATTACTTGCTACAAGAAGCGTATGATATTGTTGTGTGATAGAATGTGTTGTGTTTAATCTTTTTTTTTTTTTGGAGCTATGTTATTTCTTTAGATGGTATCAAGAAAGGTGTCGAAGCAAAGGCAAATGGATCTGAAAGGCCAATGATACACAAATTTCTTTTTTCAGTCACACAAGAGACCATGATGTACACTAGTCCTGGCGTGTATATGCTTCTAATGTGTAGAAGTGCTTTTTGGTTTACAGTGGCTCCTTGTGATTTGTGACCAGTAATCGCGTATGCTGGTGTCAAAGAGAACATGGATTTATGGTACCACTTACTATTCAGTGCCTTGCGTTGGTGCTTGCTACGCCACTGAGGGTGAGTTGTTGGTTCATTGAAAGGATTGTGACTTGGATTCTTGATATCATTTTGTTGTTTGATTTGTTGATATGGTCGATCTTACACATCGTACCATTTGTTGCACCTATGGTAAGGTCAATGTTCTTAGTTATCATTGCAGTCACTCCAACTGCTATCTCGTCTATCTAATGGAAGTTCTTGTCATGTAGCCAGGTTTGCAATGTTGGCTCCTTGTTTACATTCATCTAAACATTGGCAGACTAGATTTGTTCAGTTGTGTAGTATTTGTGTAGAATTTGCTTGTTGTACTTGTGAACATCTTCCTTGTGTGTGCATATGATTGTTGTTTTTTGGTCAATGAAATCTAGGACCTCCTTCTCGGTGATCATGCACTAATGTAAGCATTTATGTATCTCTCACTTTGTTGGACAATGATGCATGATTACTTAAAGGAATTGTAGGAATGGCAAGTCACATGCGTGCTGAACTAAGGTTTGGAGAGTGTGTTGCTTTCCATGTGTCCAGCTTGGCAGACACTTACTATCTAATGTACTATGATATCAAACCTTGTCCTTGTTAACATAGACATCTCATCAATGATGATTGTGTTAGCTTCCCTTATTGCTATGTAGCGTTCATTTGTCTCTTGCAATTGTACTGGATATTACTGTGCACATATTGGTATCTTGAACTGGTAGTGGACCGTGGTGGATAGGCTACATAGTCTAGTTGCAATTGCTCTTGTGCTTGCTTTCAATACTATGCTCTTATTCCTAACAATGAGGTTGTAACTATAGTAACATATAAGGAAGCTTTTTCCACTACCAGGTGTGCTGCTAACAATGTGTAGACCGTATGTTGCATCGATGAGGTGGTTGTAGACAGCTTGTTGTTTTGTTGTTAGAGTAATGTTAGGAATTGTTCGGAACTCTTTCGTGAGTTATAACATCTTTATCCTTATTGATGCGACGCTACTTTCGCAGTGAGAAGTTGGTGGAGGTATTGTGAATGTCCTTGGGTTGTCTTTGATGAAAGGGATCCTTTGAATGATCATGTTCATCAATTGGTGGATTCGGTCCGAGGTGAGAAAGTTTCTTTGTGTGTAGTTTGTGATGAACATTTCAAGGTCTTCCACATTGGCCACGAGACCATGGAGTTGGCACTAGATGTAGTATGATTGTGCTGAGTTCTCAGTGCTTATTAGTTCTCTCTCTGTCATCCTGAAGGTTATTTGTTGCAATAATGTGTTGAAGAAGAAACCTTCAGTTTGGTGTCCTAGGTGAAAATTAGTGAAACATACTAGTCTTGTATGCTCCTTCACTGTATTGCCATAAGCATCGTAGAGAGTGGGTTTGATGCAGTGGTGGTTTTGGTGATGTTGTAGTTTTTGTGGTAGTGATAGAATGTTAAATGCTCTAAGCTCGATGGCCAAGCACAATAAAGGTCTACAGGGTGCATGATAATATTCCTTGTCCTTGTCAACTTCCATTGTTGTATTTGTGGAGGGGAGTTGTCAATGTACTCAATGAACTCGCTTCGTGTGACTATCAGGATCTATAAGCAATTCAACGCTACTTCGGTTGGGTGACACTGGCTTGCACAATATTGCAGTGGAAATTAATTTTTGCTTGTTTGAGTCCAAGTCTTGCAATCCAAGTCTATTGGCATCTTCTCTCTAGATATTTATATTTTCGATCGGCTCCGCCTTCATTGCGTACTTGAGCAAGTAGTAAGAGATGGAAGAGTTTGTTACTCGTTGAATATTCATGTGAGCTGACCATAGGAGTAGTAATGTTGGGTGATGAGCACAACATTCTGTGCTCATCTCCAAGATAATAGTGCATGTATTGTTGAGTTTCAGGGTCTATTGTTGGTTCCGGATCATCTTCTCAAGCATATGAAAATCTGTACTTGCATTTACTGTGGCCGTTACTTTTGCTTATGTAGCAAGCAACACGATGGCATCTATGAATTTGCTTTTCCATGATGAGGTCTCTTAGTTTTCTTGTCAAATTGCACCAATCACCATTGGATGGAATACACGCGCATATCTCGTTTGTCGTATTTGCAATGTTTGCCTCATGTAATGGTAGGATTACGTGTGCATGTAAGGAGCCCCTATGTTGAATCTCATACCTAATGACATGGTGTTGGATGCATCCAATGTAGGTAGGTCTACCAAGGATGTACTAGTTGAAGAAAAGATGGAACTTGATGTGGAATAGGATGGCGCACTTGACGGGACAATCTTTCCATGAGAATTCATGATTGAACTTCTTTACAATGCATTCCAACTTGTTGATCTCAGCCCACCTTGTAGTGGTGACCTCATCTACACTAAATGTAAGGAAGAAATGAGGCATTCTCTATACATCAACCATTGCGATAAGTCCTTCAAGTTATGTTGGTGCCAAGATGGGGATCCTAGTATTGAGGCGGGAACAATATACCCAAGGATGTGCTTGACGACCTCTTCATTGGAACTATGCTTGTTTGCACACATGTAGTTGTCGATGTCCCTTTGTAGGCAAGTCGTGCTTGTGTTGTTCACGATCAAGACAACCTGTTTTAGCTTATATAGAATCAGGATATAATGCTTGTGTAAGGTGTACTCAGAGAACATGGTTGAAGCCAGCATCTTGATGTATTCGCTAAGATAGATGTTGCCGTCGTAGGTGCCATGGCCAAGTGGGAATAATAATGGAAACACTGCATTTTCCAAGGTGATATCTAGGTAGGGTGAGCTTATTTGCAGGCAAGTTGTGCGTCCTTGAACGTCACTATTCTTACAATGAGATGGTTATTTTTTCGTAATATGATGTATACGAACTCATGCTGATCATCTCTTTGGAATGCCTATCGTCGACTTGGCTCGACTATATTGTCGAGAAAACTGTAACATGTTTCATTCCTGTGTTCTGCTTGGAGCATTAGCTCAAATGGAGAGCTTTTACCATGGAGCTCTATAATCCTTTTGATTGATTGCTTGCTAAGGATGCAAAGCTCTATCATTGGATGTGGATGTTTTGCTATAGCCATGTACTTTTGGATCTGTGGATTATGTAGCATGTTGAAAACAAGCTCATCCACAATATCAGATGTAGTCAAGTTAGTTCTAGTAGATGGTTGCAAAAGTGATCCATCATTCCAAAAGACTAGAGGGTTTTCAAGAATGGATCAACGGTCCAAGGTTTTGTTTGCATCGCTCTTGTCATTTTGCAAACCGAGATGGATGTATCAATGATGCTCAATAGTTGAAGTTGTAACGACTTTGCATTGAAAATTTGTTTTGTGTAGTCTGGTAAGAGTGACACCACATATTTGTTTCTCTCTTTCTTTGCAAGACATGGTTGACATTTAGTTATCATCATGTTGACTTCGTGTTGTTGGCATGCAAGGATGAGAATAGTGCTTTACTTATATTTGTTCTATAGATGGATCATTCTTTTGCAAGTTGACAATGTGATGTTGGATTGTGACTATACCACAGGATGCACACATTGTTAGTCTTCTAATTATGCTTTCACAACTTGTCATCCAAGATGATTTGAAATTTTCTATGTCATACCAAGTTGCAACAAAGGGTTTTAATTATGTTTTTCTACAAGCCATAGTTTTCCTTTTTCTAGAAGTCCTAAAGGATAACTTGTGACTTTGTTTCTTTGTAGCATTCATTGATACATATGAGAATAATATGTTTTTATCATAAAACTGCACTACACTTGTTCACAAAAAAAAACATGATATATATCATAATTAAGTTTTTTTAAAGAAATTTTATTTTTAACGTGCAAGGATGATGATTTTTTTCTTAATAGTAATTCTAATAAATAAATGAAATCAATAAAAAATAACAACACTTCAAAAAGTTAAAAAAATAAATGAAATGAGAGAACATGTCATATAGCATGCTGAAGAGTTGGCATAAATCTCTTCATGATTAAATAATTATGGGAGAACGTGCCATTTCCTCGTCCATTCAAAATATGCAGTTTGTTGAAGTTTTACGTTTTCATTTTTTTTAGTACGTTTGAAAGATCGTTACGCTTTCATTTTCACCATACATTCAAAAGATCATTTTCTTTAAACGTCATTTTACTACTATTTGGCTGTTAACTAACATAAGTCTATCTACTAATACTACAACTATTAATTACATATTAACTATTACAAATACTATTGATATTACAAAAGTGTAACTAATTAACTAATTATACTAGAACTATTAATATTACCAATAAGTCCAACTAATTAAGTAATACTAATATTACTAATAAGTATAATTACTAATATCGTAACTACTAATTAACTATTAACTAATACAAATACTACTAATACTACACAAGTCTATCTAATTAAGTATTACTAATACTACATAACTCAAACTAATTAACTAATAATAGTAGAATCTCTCTCTCTCTCTCTCTCTCTCTCTCTCTCTCTCTCTCTCTCTCTCTCTCTCTCTCTCTCTCTCTCTCTCTCTCTCTCTCATTCTAGTAATTAGAGCAAGCCTTTTCGATTAACCCTAGTGAGTTCGCAATGCTTTCAATTAGATGTATGGCAATTATCCACGAGATGGCTTAGGTGCTTTGACTTGAAATGGTACCTCTAGTTGCAACTCAAGCGGCTTCGTTACTCAAACATCATATGCTAAGGCTCTTCTCCCACTTAATACATATAATATACTTCTTGTATCATGGGGGTGACCTTCAAGTGGCTTTGTACAACCCCAACTCAAGCAGCCTCATTACCCCCCAGACAACATATGCTAAGGCTTTAAGGTGCCTCATATTGACAATCGTAGCACAAAGGCTCAAAGCCTTAGCACCTTGGATGAAAAAGTAAAGGCTCAAAGCCTTGCGTTGGATGAAAAAATAAAGGATCAAAGCCTTGCCTTGAATGTAAAATGCCAACTTAGGCTATCGGTTGGCAACAATCTTAAGGCTTAATGCCTTGGCAATTTGGACAACATGCACCTTGACAATTCAAATGAAATTAATCGTAAGACTTAGTGCGTTTGTCAATGGTCACTCAAATGGGTCATCAACATTATGCTTCATGGGACAACACCAAAGGATTCATGCCTTAATCAACTCAAACGGAATCAATGACATAATGCATGCCTTAGTTGATGGTCACTCAGACACCTTTAATAACTATTACTAATACTACATCAGTCAAACTAAGTGACTAATAGTAGTACAATCTCTCACTCACTCACTCACACACACACACACACACACACACACACACACACACACACACACACACACTCTCTCTCTCTCTCTCTCTCTCTCTCTCTCTCTCTCTCTCTCTCTCTCTCTCTCTCTCTCTCTCTCTCTCTCTCTCTCTCTCTCTCTCTCATTTTGGTAATTAGAGCAAGCATTTTCAATTAAACATAGTCAGTTTCTAGTCCTTTCAACTAGATGTATAGCAATTATCCCACAAGATGGCCTAAGTGCTTTGACATGAAATGGTAGCACTAGTTGCTAAAGGTGATGTAAAACTCTTCTCCCACTTAATAGAGATAATATACTTCTTGGACCATGGGGGTGACCTTTAAGTGGCTTTATACAGCCCTTTGTCAACTCAAGCAGCCTCATTACTCAAACCACATATGCTAAGGCTTTAAGGTGCCTTATATTGATAATTCTAGCACAAAGGCTCAAAGCCTTAGCACCTTGGATGAAAAAGTATAGGCTCAAAGCCTTGCCTTGGATATAAAATGCAAGGCTCAAAGCATCAACTCGGGCTGTTGGTTGGCACTAATCTTAAGGCCTAATGCCTTGGCAATTCAGGCAACATGTGCCTTGGCAATTCAAACAGAATCAATCGTAAGGCTTAATGCCTTTGTCAATGGTCACTCGGATGGGTCATCAAGATTATGCTTCATAGAAGAGCACCAAAGGCTTCATGCCTTGATCAACTCAAACAGAATCAATCACATAATGCATGCCTTGGTCAATGGTAACTCAAACATCTTCAATTTAGACTAATGTATGGGCTCAAGGCTTATGATGACCATCATCTGCCTTCAATTCAGAGATTTATCAATGTTTGGGCTTAATGTCTTGGCAATTTAGATAGTTATTTGCTCTAAACATTTACGAAAAAGTGGGAAAGCCAAAGACACGCAATGTCAAGCATATTTTCTTCCCTTGTGCAGGCAATCAAAGCTTTGATGGTGGCGGGATGACACTCTTATGTGATGGCAAATAAATTCAACAGAGCCGAACGTAGATGTAGAAGTGCAGAAAAGCAAATTTCTGGAAAAGAACGACAAAGACAATAAACATAACAAAATTGTTAGTTTTAAATGTATGATTAAAAAGCTTTGTGTTGCGTTTTAGAAAAAGCTCCTTTAACTTTTTAAAAAACTTTAAAAAAGCTTAACATAGGTCATCGACACTTGAGTGTGGAGTGTGCAAATTGAAGTGTGTAAATTTTTTTTTTAATTTGCATGCACCAAGGAGAATTTGAAAAAAAAACAAAAAATATCATTTAAAAACATTGTATCGTTGCACCTATGAACACACAAGAAACGTATGAAAATGCTCAAAAATATACTTTAACCAATTATGGAAAAAAAACAGTATTGTCTATCAAATTTAGTATTCTTTCTATGTTTTATTTAATGCTAAAAATATGTGGAAATTCTTTGAGAACTTTTAAACTTCCTTTGTGACGTTAAAAAATTAAAAATTATCAATTTTATCAAAAATTTAAAATAGATTAATTTCTTAACAATTTAATAAGCAATTATGTATGATGTGATATGATAATTGACGAAGTGGGTAGCTAAAAAGGGTTAAATCATGTGATTTCATTTGGATGCTGAATTGTACATTCCCCAGTGACTAGAATAAAAAGACCGGCAACTCATGGATGCAAAGTCTAGACAATACCCCAAAAGGAAAAAAGTAGAAGAATCAACGATAACTACTCCCATCGCACTGCCATTGTCTACAAATTACGATGAATATGTCAACGAATTCCTGTCATAGCTAAAAAGGGTGAAAGAAGAAAATAAAATCATTGTTGCTGAGCTCGAGGCCAAAAAGGAGACTATGGCAACCTTCTAGCTAGAGAAAACACACCAAGTAGCAAGCTATCAAAGTGAGCTAAAAGCAGAGCTCAAGGCTAAAGAAGGAGAAGAAGATAAGTGGTGGAAGGGACTTGAGGAAGAGCAGCAGGAGAGTTGATCAGCCTGCAAAGGCAATACAAACTCCTAACTCCTCATAGTGCAGAATGAAGAACTGACAGGGCGAATGGACAAGATCCAACAAGCCATGGATCAACTCATAGTAGTAGAAGAAGCACGAAAGCCGTAGAAGGGGAGGAGCATAAAAAACAAATGGATGAACTGATAGATAGGTTGATGATGGGAATGGAAGAGCAAGGGAGGTTAGAGAGAGAGAGATTGAATACTTAAAGAAGGAGAAGGAAAAATAACTGAAAAGTGGAAAGCGCAAGAATCGACTCTAGTGGCCCTAGGGCGAAGACAAAATGAAAGCCTAGAGGAGATGCAACAAAGGGCCAATGAGTTGGTGACAGAGAGTGAGAAAAGAGTGAAAGACCTAGCGAGCTACCTGGCCCTTGCAACAGAAGGAAATGTAGTGTTAGCGAAGAGTAGGGCAGCACAGGCTATGCAGACAATACTAGAAGCCCAACAACGTGCCTTCCTCAGTGCTATAATGGATGTCACAGAGTCAAAGAAGGAGGAGACCGTTGAATTACTAAAGAAAAAATTGGAAATTCCTCGCAAAGAAATAAGGTATGGGTTGTGTGCTCAACCATAGGAAGAAGGGACTAGCCTAAGCCAAGAATAGCAAAGGGATTACTTGCTAAGGGTAGGGCTAATGGTCGAAGAGGTGGACCTACTAAGCTTCAAGGAAGAAGAACCACAAGAGCCTAGGAGTGAAGTTGAAAGCTAGAGGCCACTTCTAGAAGCCAAGCTGGAGTTTGAAGAGGAACTAGGACCACAACCTCCCTCTCCACACAACAGAAATGCAGCAAGAGGTGCACACCACTACCGAGAGAAAAGTAGAACTCAAGAGGAAAAGGGCAAGGATGTTGAAGTAGGCAATAGGAAGATTAAAAGCCTAACCAACAGTAGCCCCTAGAGCGCCCATCCCACCATGAGCGGATTGCTTCCAGTGGATTGGAATGTGGAGCTCATAATATGGGAGCAAAAAGAAAATGGCCACCAACCTTTTGACTTCACCTTCAAATTCCCCTTCACCTTATGCAGAGTGCTATCGACCAAAGTGGTGGAGGAGATAATAAGCGTGGGAGGAAGGCTCGGTAGTAGGTGGAACCAGGAGAGAGAGAAGAACCCAACAACATGATGGGGAACAAAGGTACCCAAATACTAGGAAGACAAAGTCATGGAGGTGCCCCAGACAATTCAAGGCTACGAGTCCTAACCAAAGTGGCAAAGGAGAATCTGGGATAGCAACATGGACTCCTGGATGTCGTTTGCAACACACTACCCTTCGAGAGAAATGACCCCACACATATGCCATATCCAAGAAGGGTAGGGGTGGATTTCAACCCTGATATCCATGGCAGATATGATTTTCCAAAGATATATAATGTAAATGCCACCAAGCTAGAGGATGTCCTAACCTTCTTCGAAACTGACCTATGGGACTCAATTGCCCATTTTCTCAATGAGTTCACTTTTTGCCCAGACCCTGCTTAATATTACTACCTGGAATTATTTGAGATTACTTAGGGTACTACTTAAACAGGAGCCCACACCACAGGAACACCACCTCCCACCACTCTTTTTTAATCTCAATGCTAGCATAGATAGTTGTGCAATGGCTAGGCTAATGATGCACGCTGCCCTCCTGCCATATTTTTGCATAGCCCTCTTAGAGGATATGAGCGATAGCCATTTCACTAGCTACAACCATCCCTTTCTATCCACCACTCCTATTTTTGCTTGAATAGGCCTAAAAGGATACATCCAAAGTAGACAATTTCTTAGCAAATACATTAAGCCTCCAACCTCTCCCTCTCATATTTCTAATGATGAGGACTAGATCTTTGTCTTTTTTTTTTTTAAAGGAAAAGAAGAAAAGAGAAGAAAGGACAAGAAGAGAAAAGACAAAGAAAAGGAAAAGAATAAGAGATCACTAGAAGGAAATCACACGGGAAAGCAACTGCATCATCTCACTACATGTAGACCACAATCACTGCACCTAGGGGTCCTCAAGTTAGGAATGCCCGATGGCTTCAGTTGACCCCGTCCTCCCTAACCCCCTAGCCCAGTTTGATTGCCCACATCAAGCTTAGGGCACATCAAGGGCAGGACATACCTAGGGAGGCCACCCTCACTTATGGTTAGACCTGCCTCCCTAAGCCACACTCACCGCACCCCCTTAGGCAAGAACTAGGTCCTCAAGTGTGGGACAACATCTAGGTTTATGTCTGGTTCGGAACTAACTCCCAATTCCACTAGCAAGTGCACAAGGCACCACATAGTAAGATAGACACACCCCCAAGCAGTGCACCTTATTTTCTTTACAGGTAACTCCAAACAATGCAAGCCACCAACTTCGGAGGCCCCATCATCATCGACACACACAACCCCCTATCAAATCACTGAATCTTCCTCAGTTCAAACCCGCAAGTGCCATGGGACTGATACTTGTCTAAGAGGGGGGTAATGTTGTAATGTTACAAGACATGTCACGAACACGGACACGGACATGGACCATGTAGCCAAAAAGAAGCAGAGGAAGACCAAGGAAGCCCAAGTCAAACAGTGAATGAAGAAGCTCATTCTGCCCAAGCAGGAAAAGTGAAGGAGAAGGCAAGCTCAGAAAAAACGTGGGAGAGCACCGAAGATTCTAGCAAGGCTCTCTCAAAGATGAAGGAGGTCTTGTCAAGGATGAAGGAGGTCCTCTCAAGGATCAAGGATGCTCTCTCAATAATGAAGGAGAAACTTCGAGGGCTTTCACAAGGAAAGTGTAGGGTGCAATGTAATTCATTTTGTAAGAGTGCCAAGCTCCCTTCTATGTAAGCTGTAAAGTCTAAACAGACATGGGTGAAGGGATAAGGCAACTAGAACAAAATAGGGAAAGAGGGCCTTGGCAAGATGCCCGATCACGTAAAAAAGGGGACGGGTGCCCAAGGGATTCAGGGTTTTGTCCTGAAAAGTGAATGAGGAGCTCATTCTTTAGTGTGTGGCAAAAGTGGTCTCTTCTTCTTCTCTCATTCTTACTTGCTTGTGTGTACTTGTTGAGAGAGGGAGTGTGAGGGAGTGAGTGTGTGAGGGTGAGGGATCTTGGAGAAGAAGCTCTCCATCATCTCCTCTCTTCTTCTTCTCTTCTCTTCTCTTACGCATGGCTATGGAGGATGGAGCTTGAAGGAGGAGGCTTGAGCTTGCTTGAGCTTGTATCTCAAATCGTGGAGCTACCAGTGTGCTTGAGGGAGGAGGCTACTCATTCGGGCATCAAGGTAAGCTCACTACACCTCGTAGGATCGAAGGTGCGTCGGCTAGGTGAGAGATAGACATTTGTGCTCACTTGAAACGCTTGAAGTAATAAGCGGTCTATGGGTCTTGGTAGTTGAGCATGAGCTCCCACTACAGTAAAGGAGTTAAATTCAATTAAATAATTTTTATGTGTACATGTGCAAGAACCACTAACACTAGATTAGGTTAGAAACAATACTTTTCAATGCATGGATCTCTTCTTCAATGAGCATTTGTATACATGAAGTGGCATCATCACAAAATTTGCACTCTCTTTAGAGCATGATGTGTATGGGCACATGGTACATCAAGGACATTTTCATGATTCTAATTAGGTGCACAAAGGGTTGTGAAGGAGCCTCTATCCAATGGGCATTAAATTAAGGGCTCCGATTTTCTAATCATTATTAAGTGTTGTGAGGATGGTGGGTGGAGTGTAGCTTCTTGCTCCAATCTTGGGGGTGAGGATGAGAAGAGAGCATTTTTATGTTGGGGGGAGACCCACATAACTTATGGCCTGCATTTTTTTGTGTTTATTCACATATTATTTTTATGTTTATTTGTTTGGGCCTACTATATGCATGAGTTGCATAATGTGTACTTGTGGCTAGTCATTATATGATGTGTTTCTTGTGATATTATTAGGGGGAAGTTTATTTTATTTGTTATCTTTATGTTTTAGATATGCAATGGTATATTGTATATGTGTGTCACAATCCTAATATAATTCATTTTTCTTTGCTACATGTATATAGATTATATGTCATTTGTGCTTGTGTGATCATATATATATATATATATATATATATGTGTGTGTGTGTGTGTGTGTGTGTGTGTGTGTGTGTGTGTGTGTGTGTGTGTGTGTGTGTGTGTGTGTGTGTGTGTGTGTGTGTGTGTGTGTGTGTGTGTGTGTGTGTGTGTGTGTGTGTGTGTGTGTGTGTGTGTGTGTGTGTGTGTGTGTGTGTGTGAACCAATGCTTAGGAACATTTATTCTTAAGGCCTCAAAAAAGAAACATTACGTGGAGGAACTAGAAAAGCTAGTATGCAAACTCATTCATTGAGCTTCTTTTTTGACGAATTTTGAAATGCATTGAAGACATCAATCTTCTTACAATTAGGAAATATCCATACTTTCCTAATGGCATCATCAATGAAAGTGACAAAGTAAGATGCTCCACCCAAAGAAGTTGTAGTCATAGGCACACACACATCACTATATGTACCAATTCTAAGCATTCGGATCACCTACTACCAATGCCCTTTTAGATGTGCACATGTAAGGCACATGTGAGCTTAAGTTGAGTGTGTCACAATGACAAGGCAATGTGACAATGGGGACATTAACAGACTTTGTTGTGGATACGTGCCAACGTGTGCCTAGTGTTGGATCTTGGTCAATCTCGAGCAAAATGACAATTTTTGAGTCTTAATTTGGATAGTGACATCAATAAAACCCTAATTTGCAACTCTGGAGACTATTGTTAGGGTATCTTACAAACTGTATCAAGATATGTGTGTCAAATCTCAACTATGTAACATAGGGATTTACTAGAAATCGAAGAGATCATAGTAGACCTAAATAAAAGTGTTCATCTACAATCAAAGCAGTATGCCTGCAAGAGGGGAAGATCCAAATTGTGCTTGATAGTGCTTGTAAGCAAGAGGCAATTTGGGGCTTTATACTTCTAATCAATTCTCACTTCCAGGTAATGTATTTAAGATCCAATTTGTGCTTAAATGTGCTTTTAAAAGGGGAAATTTGGGGCTTTATGCTACTAGTCATTTTTTAGCTAGATGCAAGTGTTTAAAACCCAATTTTTGCCAAACATGCATTGGATCAAAATTGAATTTCATGATTACTGGTTATAGATGACAACTTGTATCCCAAATCTTTTTGGAGAGTTTATTCAATTCATCAAGGAAGATGGAATCCTTGGAGAGCATTGCTATTGGATTTAGATCCTTGGAGTATTTTAATGAATCCTAAAAGAAATAGCACAATGGGCACCAATGTTTTGGGACCAATCAAGTAACAATTTGTCTCAAATTTTGGAGGATATTCTAGCCCTCCTCTCAAATTCTAGGCTAGGCTTGACTCTTCGTGATGGTTGAAGTCAATTCTTAGTTGTATAACAAGTGTTTTAAGTAATACTAAAAGAGATAACACAAGGGGCACCAATGTTTTGGGACCAATTGAGTAACAACTCATCTCAATTTTTGGAGGATATTATAGCCCAATCTGGTAAAGTGTTAAATCTTCCATTTTTATTCATTTTATAAATCCATTGCTTGTTGTAAATTGCAATATATTAGTGCAATTTATGGTTCCATCACCCTACCATAAAAGGAGGGTTGGTTTTATGCTTTCATCGGTGAATCTCGATAATGCAAGGACTATGTCTTTTGGACACCAAGGAATGCATTTAAATATGGAACATGTTGGATACTTTGGAGGATTTGTATTTCATGTTATGAGACTAGTCATGATACTACTTTTGGTATGCATCTTGGATACTTTGATGGAGGATTTGTATTTCATGTTATGAGACTGGTCATGATACTACTTTTGGTATGCATGTCATGAATGAATTTGGTGTCTAACCAATAATGTATAGATTGCATGGATTGTATCCTACAATTGCTAGTGAAATGTAAAATTCCATTTATAGTCACATTGGAATGGTCCTCTGTTAAGCAAATAAAAATGTTTGACAATGCATATTGTGCTCGTAGTATGTTTGCAACACGAGGGATTGGGGCTAGTTAGATAGATACAATGTTTTATACATCCAGTTGGAATTGTAGCAATCTAGAAGTTTTGGGAACCCAACTGATACAAGAGGAAAAGGGCCTAGAACCTAGAGTAGTTTTTGATGCGAGTATAGTTAGAGGTAAATTTTCCATATATTAATTAATGAAATTTTAATATTGTTTCATCCATATAAGGATGTAGATGGATGGAGGAAAGTGACTTGGCAAATCATCCTTAGCGTTCTACTTTACCATTATATGTTTCAATTGGACCCGACTCATGTTCATTCAAGTTCAATAGAGCATAGAGGGTTCAAAGTTTTGCTTAATGCTTTAAAGAAAAGATTGTGCCTCCACTCCCCTATTGATGGATAGCTCATGTACATGATGGATCTCGGGTGTACTTTGCTTGCACTATTTTTGCCATTAGGATTACTATCCAATATACTAGTCATTGTGACTTAGTGTATATGTCTATGGTTTGCACCTAAGCTCCGAAACTATATATTTACATGACATTTATAGAGTATATTGAATGTATATTTGGATATGATGTACATTTGCAAGGCATGCATGGGACACATAGATGGCATACAATGCACATTTGCAGTAGGTGATGCAAGTAATGCACATTTTTATAAGTTACATGTGGTTTGCAACTAATGTATACTTTACATGAGTATTATGTGCTACATCATTGCTATGCGGCACTATTTCTGCTGATTTTACATATTACTTTCCCTTGATAGTCAAAATAGTGTTGGGTTTTGGCACGTGGATGCATCCCTTGAGGTCCTAACAAAAATTATGGTTCATGTTTGTGAATCATAACTTTGTTTTGTTGACTAGAAATATCAACATGCCATGTGCATTAATTTGGTCATGCAATAAGTACACATGTTTAACTATGATCTTGAATGCTTTACCATTGGTCATATATGCTTCCATCATTTTGTAGTGCAATTGAGGATGATTGCAAGGATTCAAAGGGACTTCTATCACAAGGACGTGGATTTTCAACTACTCATTAGACTTAAGTCGAGATGTTTAAGTTGTATACATGTGAGAATAAGTAAAATGTGTCTCACAATGACAAGACACTTCTAGCTTGGGAAGTAGGGGACATTGAGAAGTAGTCATGTACAAGTGCCAATGAGTGCCTATCAAATCTTGATCAAGGATAATTAGATTTCCCCTTAACAATGACTTTTGATATCATAAGGGTTAAAGATTTGAATAATTTAATATCTTAGACTAGATTTACAAAAAGTTTGAACACTTTCAGATTTAAAGAGATTAATAATTTTAAATTGAGGTTGAACAACATTGAGTACTATTTTAATGGTGGTAGGGAAAAGGACTATATTGCTCAAATTTTATAAAGGTTCAAGAAAAATAAATTTACCAAATATCAAGTTTGGGTCGATTTGGATTGCATTCAAGTGTATCTTCCATGTTGGGCGCTCTCTCCCATTTTGAGGTGGTTGTTGGGCCATATAAGACTACAGAAGGCCATGGAGATTAGTTTGGGGCAATTGATAGTAGTTGATGCACAATCTAAAATTTGGGATAATTGATAATAGCTAATGCACAATCTAAAGCAAAATAATAGCAATTGACGCACAATCTGAAGCAAAATAATAGCAATGGATGCATCATTTTGGAGCAAAAGAGCAACAGTTAAATCCTAATCCAGATAGTTTGACAACAATAGAATCCTAATTTGCAATGATAACTACTATTAGGGCATTTTCTACACAAGGAAATCAAGATTCTCTCATCTACTACACTTTTTGAAGTAGAAAAGCAAAAAAGCACTCAATTATTATACAGGCATCTCTCTTGCACGAGAAAGTTCAAATTTTCTCTAATTTACCACTCATCTCCCTCCTTTGCAAATCTAAAATTTCACATTTCCAATCTATTGTAGCAAACTTAATTTCAAAAAAGTTTAAGATCTACCAACAATATCAAGATATGTAGCCTTGAAATCTCAATCATAGAATATATGGATTTGGCAAAAAATCTAAGGTAATAACAATTGTAAAGAAGATTGCTCCTCTACAATCAAAGTGGCATACATGCAAGAGAAGAAGACTCAATTTGTGTTGGAATGTGCTTATATGAAGCGATGATTTGGGACTTTATGCTATTAGTTATTGTTGACTTGTATGTAAGTGTTTAGGATCCAATTTGTGCTTAAATGTATTTGTAAGCAAGGGGCAATTTAGGATCTTATGCTACTAGTCATTTATAACCTCCATGGAAGTACTTAAGATCCAATTCGTACCCGTGTGTATGGAATCAACGAGTGAATTAAATTTTGTGATTGCTGCTTACAAAGGACAACTTGGAATTCCAAATGTTGTCGGAGAACTAGCTCCATCCACAAGATAGGAGGATCCTTTGAGAGAGTTCATCTCAAATCCAAATCCTTGGAAAGAGATCCTCCTAGTTTCCAAGCAAGGCCTAACTCTTCTGTGGGATTCAAGCCAATTCTTAGTTGTACTAAGTGTTAGCAGAATAAATATGAAAAAAGATACTGCAAGGGATACCAACATTTAAGGGCCAATATCGTGTTGCCTTGTCTCAATTTCTAGAAGGTATTCTAGCTAGAGTGGTGAAGTGTTGAATTTTCACTTTTAATTTATTTAATGAATTTATTGCTTGCTATAAATTGTTGTAAATCATTGAAATTTAGGAATGTGTTTCTCTCAGATTCCAAGCAAGGTCTGACTCTTCTCTAGGATTTGAGCCAACGCTTAGTTGTATAACAAGTATTTGGAATCAATGTGAAAAGAGATACCACAAGGCGCACCAATGATTTAGGGCTGACCCAGCTTGTCTCAATTTCTGCAGAACATTCTAGCCCAAACTGAGTATTGAACTTTCAAATTTTATTTATTTTAGAAATTTGTTGTAAATCAGTGCAATTTAGTGTTCCGCCACCCTTCTGTATGAAGGCAGGCTGGTTTCATCATTACCTCATTATCAGGTGCTGCCACCACTGCTGTAAGCCACCACCCTGCTTCCTAGTGCAGCCACCTACTTCCTGGAGGTGCCACCCGTGCTGCCAACCTACCTCCCATCAGCCTGCCTGGAGGTTCCTTCTGCTGTTGTCAACTGCTCCACATCACTGAGAGCTGCATTTTGAGTTTCAGCCTGTTGTCTGATTAGCCTGCCATGTGGCACTCGGTCTGATCGAGCTGATTCAGCTGCTGGACATTGTCTATAGATCTGCATTTTTGCTACTATTGTATCCATGTCATCAGATTTCAGCATCCTTCATGTATTGACTTGGCTGCCGTGTTTCATCACCCTCAGCTCAAATCTTCTGCATCTACTTCATTTTCGCTGCACTCAGGATCCGTACACAAAGGACAACACTTCCGATACTCTCCCTTGCCCACTCCTACAAGAATTAGTGGTCATGGGACATCTCCACTCTGTGAGCACCCATATCTGCACCTTCTTGATTTATTTCATTTCAGTATTCATTCATTCATCAGATTTTCCTTTTTGTGTTTTTTGTTCTTGTCTGAGTTTCACTGTGTTTTAGTCGTGTTATTACAGTGTTTTCTGTGTGTAAACCCTGCATATCTTCACAGCATATTCTAAAATGTTGTCATTGATGTAAATATTTACATGTAGACAACTTGATTGAAGCAGTCTTTCCCAACACCATTATTGCCATGCATCTTACAGCTTGCCAATAAAGATGTCCATCCTATAACATCAGGCAAGATTGGCATTGTCTGAAGTAACTCAGCAGCCTGTTTCAGGTATCCCACACGACCAAACAGATCCAAGATACAATCATAATGCTCTATGTTAGGAATGATCCCATATTTCTCTCTCATACTTTCAAAGTAGTAAAGGCCCTCATGCAGCAGACCTGAATGACTGCAGGCAGTCAGTATGCTAGTAAAAATCACATGATTGGGCCTACAGCCTTCTCGTTGCATATCTTTAAAGCATTCTCTGGTCATGTTAGTATCACCATGCTCAGCATATGCTGATATTAAGGCACTCCACAACACCAGATCATGATTTGGCAACTTGTGGAACACATGGTGAGCATCCTCCAATGACCCACACTTAACGTACATGTAAACAAGGGTGCTACCAATCTCTGCACCAAATCCTGATTGGGTCTCCACAATCTGACCATGTAGTAGCCTGCCCTTCTGTAATGCTCCTATGCTGCCACAAATCCTGCATGCACACAAATAAGAAACCCTGTCTAGAGTTGCACCATTTTTTTGTAGCTTTCCAAAAAGTTCCAGAGCAAGGGTATGATCCCCATGCTCATAGTATCCAGACATCAATTGACTACATACTACAACATCCTGATATCCAGATTCATCAACCACCTTCTGTGCTTCCCCTAAACTTTCACACTGAATATACATCTCAGTAAGTGCACTTCTTAAAGCAACATCTGAACCGAGCCCACTACTTACTAGGATATAATGTATCAGTCGACCAAATTCACCTGCTCCTATGCTACCACATGCCTTTAAAATGCACAAACAAATGGTACTATCCAGTTTTATTCCTTCCAATTGAATTCTATGACAAAGTTCGAGGGCATAGAGCCCCTCACCCTGCTCAGCCAGTCCTGCAATCATCACACTCCATGATACTACATCACGTCTTGGCAAGTTATCAAACATTTTGTGTGCTTCATGAAGACTACCGCATTTTGCATACAAATGTGTAAGGGCATTGCCAATATTTGATTCTTTATTGACACTATTCTGGACTATATATTCATGTATCAGCCTGCCTTGTGGCAAGACTTCCAAACTCGCACATGCTTTCAAAATGCATAGAAGTACAGCAGTGTTTGGTTCTATGCCCTCTTCGTGCATTTGTGCAAACAACTTAATAGCAAGAAAACTACAGTTCTGCTGAACAGAACCAGAAATCATCACAGCCCATGACACCACATTTCGATTTTGCATTGCTTGAAATAAAGTCATTGCAAAGTTGAATCCTCCACATTTTGAATACATGTCTAGAAGTGTGTTTCTAACGCATTGTTCTGAGTCAAATCCTTCCTTGATGATCTGGTCATGTATCGACATCCCTTCCCCTATTGCTCTTAGGGAAGCACAAGCTTGAAGGCCACATAGAATGGTCACTTTGTCAGGTTTGGTGCCAGCCTTAATCATTTCCTGGTATAGCCCAACAGCTGGAAGACCCAAACCATGCTGTGCATAACCACTAATCATCACACTCCATAACACTAAATCTCTGTGCTTGATTCGCTCAAACACACTCCTTGCCTCCTCCAGACTCCCACACTTTGAATACATTTCCACTAGGGCACTGGCAAGACTTACATCCAAATCAATTCCATATATACTCGCTTGGTTGTGAATTACTTGACCTTTCCACAAGGTCCCGACATTGCCACATGCTTTGAGACTAAATAAAAATATCACTTTGTTTGGCCTTACACCCTCTCTTTGCATTTGCTGGAAACAGCTCTGGGCACCCTCATCATAACCATGATGAACAAACCCAGCAATCATTGCACCCCAGGACACTACATCCCTCTCAGATAAATCATTGAACACTTTGAGTGCCTCTTTAAGTAAGCCAAGCTTGGAATACAAATCAACTAAGCAGCTTCCTGTATAAACATCCTGATGGAGACCATTAATAACTATTTGAGCATGTATTACCCTGCCTTCTTCTAACTTCCTAGCATGAATGCAAGCTTCTATCATGGCAACAAAAGTCACTGTGTCAGGGGTGATGTTAGCCTGCAGCATCATGTTAGAAATATTCAAAGCCTTTTCGGCATCTCCAAGCGTGGTATGAGCAGAAATGATTGCATTCCATGTGTAGACACTTGGGGCAGCAATCCTTTCAAAGACACAGTGGGCATCAGACAAGCTGCCACTAGAAGCAAGCGCTCGGATAAGGTGGTCACTGAGAACAGGAACTGACTCAAGTCCACTCTTTATCATGAGAGAATACGCTTTGCGACAATGTCCTAGGTCATTAGTCTCGGTGCAATCCTGCAACATACAGTAAATTTGTTCCCTGATGGGGCTACTGCTTCTCGTTGAAGATGCCCGAGAATGTGCTTTGAAACAATCTTGCGACATACAATAGATTTGTTCCCTGATGGGGCTACTGCTTCTCCATGAAGATGGCAGTCTGCACAGTGCCATAGGGGGCTCGCTGGCATAATGAAGGAGCCCGAGAATGCTTGGTTTGCACATTGCTTGAGTAAAAGGGAGCGAATCTCCATGAAACACAGCACAACGTGACTGCAAACGATCAGATGTCCATCAAACGCCATCAGGTGTCCATCAAGCATCACGAGCAGAATCTGGATCATCGTTTTCAGGGGATTGTTCTTGTTTTGCTTGTATGAGCTACAACTCTGCAGAACGATCAGAATTCCATCAAACATCACAAAGAGAATCTGAATCAACGTTTGCAGAGGATTCGTGTCTCTTTTGCGATGAGCTTCAACTCTGCATGGGGTAAAGCGGCACCACGTAACGTCTTCTGATGCAGAGAAATCCACAGGAGGAGACACGCAGCATTGTTCTTCTGTTCGATGAGTGGTTTTTGAGCGTATTACACGCATACCAGACAGAAACACTGTAAAATGAATTTACAGCGGTTTCTGACCGTATTACACACATACCAGGCGCACGCACTTTAAAATGAGTTTCGAGTGAGAATGAGAGCCATGCCACGCCTAAGTATATGAACTTAGGCATGGCATGGCTCTTAAAACGCTCAAGAATTGTTGACTAGTGTCAAGTGGATTGTTAAATTTGCCAAAAAAAAAAAAAAAAAAAAAGTGACATTGGGATAAAAATTCAAATGGACTCAATGCTCTTGGTCAAGTTCATCAATAGCCCATTCACTAAACATTAAAATTGCTCCTAAAAGGGTAATTTATTTGATTGTGATATTTTCCCACACATAGTCTTCATGTTCTAATCAAAGTTATTTATTTCAAAAAGCTAAAAAAAAGTTTGTGTCTAATTGCAATTGGCACTTCTATAGAGATTTATTAAACAGCATGCCTCATGGTGGGGCCCATGCTAGAATCTATTTTCAACCTCAAAATCTAGGGTCTAGTTACAATATCTACAAAACCTACAAAATCAAAGGAAAAACAAGCAACTTGTCAAGGTTGAAGGTGTTTGTATTAGCTCTGGGAAATGATTTGCATTAGCACAACCTCCCATCTATAGCGCTAAATGAGTCGATCCCCTAGCCCTATCAATATATAGGGCCAAGAGTTGCCTAAGGTCTAGAGCCAATGGTGGATCTCACATTATGGTGCATGTCCAACTCCATATAACATGTTTTAATGGCCATACTTATATACATATTCAAGTGAATTTAGATCAAGCTTTTATTTAATGGTCAACCATCATTGCACTCATTCCTTCATGTGTTTCTTACCCTTTTTGTTTGTCCTCCATGTGTAAAAGGGGAGTGGTCAAGGAATCTCACAAGTAGTTACTCAACTACACATTCATCACTCTTAAGGATGCTAATACTTGGATGCTATAATGGATGAGAAAACATAACTCTTAATTAACAATGAAACATTGTATTCAAGCTAATTAAACCAACTACATGCTTACATGGATTTTTGGTGGTCTTTCTTCATCCATTTTTTAATGAGTTTTTCCAAGCCACATCTCTAATACTCTCCAACAACCCCCCTTGCCCAATATCTTGGCTTGTTAAGGCTTCCCCTTCTCTGTGCACATCCCCATCCAACTCCCCCCCCCAACACCACACACCTTCCTAGGCTTATTAGCTTCAAGTTAACCCATGGAACATTAACTTTTGTAGAATCATCAAGTTATGGGCAAGATACGTTACAAAGTAAATTTTGTTATGGGAAACATTTTGATGGAGCAATGGTAAGCTTTGATTAGACTCTAGTTTCTTCTTTGTCTAGACTTCTTTGCTTGGATTTCTTGGTTGTTAATTTTTCTTTTTCAATGCTTTGCTTCTTCTGCCTACCTTCATTGACTTTATGTTGGGATTGTCCCTTCCTTGGTCTGCTTGTTGCTCCAGTATTGTTGAGTTCTCTCATTTGTACATGTGATTGTGATCTAATGACCCTCACATTTATAACTTTGTTTGTGTGTGTGTGTGTCACATATATGTGTGGGCGTGTGTATGTCCTTGTGTGTGTGTGTATGCATGTGTTTTATCCTATTGAAAGATATGGAAAGACTTATGCATGTAGATATTCTCATTGCCTCTTTTCTTTTTTTTGCAAGGGATCATGAAGTGAGTGGGCTCAAGCAAAAGCATCATATAGATACTTCATTTTGATGGGATATGAGAGTTTAAATAAGAGAACACAACAAAAAGCACACAAATAACGAAGTGCCTCTTAAATAGGCATCATGTGTATCAATGGGGACATCAAGAGACCCTAGCATGCAACCTTGAGTCATGCATCCCTAGATAAGTAGGACTCTAACTTGACTCACTCAACCTTGTTTCCTTTTTACGTTGTCATGATTAGACTATGACTATTCAAATTGTGTTAGAGATCATCTTCATGAATCAAATGTAGCTACCATGTTTTGGACTAAGGCCAAACTTGTTACACCGTGTATCCTAGAGCTAGGGGAGGAGAAGAATAGAAGAAACATTTTGAAAGAGGTTTTAAAGAAGATAAGACACAATCATCCCAAATCTTCACCTCCACTTCCTTTTTCTTCTTCTTCATCTTATTTTCTTGACAACTTAGAAATATAGTCATAGGGTGGAAGTAGAGAATCCTCTCTAAGGTGCAACATATATAGGAGTATGTTTAACATGGTATATAGTTAGGCATTTCTAGTGATGGCATTGAGTCAACACTAACAATATTGTCCAACTAGTATAAGGACAAGTAGCAAATCAAGTAGAGTCATATTTTGTTTCAACTTATCTTCTTTCCTCCAACAAAACTAATGAGAAGTAATTCAAACTTGATCAAAATTTGCAAACCATAGAAGACATTTTAGCAGTTCTTCTTCCCTTTCAACAATTCCACAATTGTGAAGAATGTGTTACTAGATCTATAGTGTTGTTGGACTTGATGTGTAGTGATGACTCGATTATATCATGTGTCCCTTCTCCAAGCATTGTAATGCAAAGAGAGCAGCTAAAAGATTGTGCCAAACTTTTCCTATATAATGTTGAGACACCCTTTACTTAGTGTAGTTCTTCAATGCCATTTTGGTTAGATTTGCCCTTAATCTTGAGCCTTTCTATGAGTTGTTATTGGACAATTCTTATGCAAAATACCAACAAGAAAGAGATTGTATAAGAAATGATGAGATTGTGCCAATAAGGGCTTTATTTTGGCTTAGAGAAGAGGATGAAACATTTGGAAATTGCATTTGGGTCCCAAGGCAAGTCTCAATTCCTATTATGCTAAGGTATGGTGTACAAACTTAAGCTAATTGCTTTATGACCTTTGAAAGTTGAAGTATGAAGAAGCTTAACAAACATGACTCCATATCATATCCATAGTAGTGCCAAGAACATGCCTATATAGCTTTTTAGGTGGTATCTCTTCCTATATTTGCTTATGTTATGATTTGTATAATATAGAAAATACAAGACTATTAAACAAAGGCCCTTAAAATATGGGGTAACTGTACATCTTAACCTTCAAAGGCCCCATTTGCACAATATGCAGTTCAAGCAACCCAAATACGAATTGCACGTGCCACACATATTAATCCAGCCATGGAATCTTTATGAATGAAACTTTCATTGATGTTTTAAGCATCCTCCAATGTAAGTGGGCTTGTGATATTGTAACTGTTCAAAAGTTATCAAGCTTGTGAAATCTGCTCTATCCGATGTGTTATGCATGTTAAACCAGGCATCGCATCAATGTTTTCAGCATAGACTTATAAATTAGACTTCCATTCATGATTTCAGCACTCTCCAATGTAAGTGGGCATGTACTTCAATGAGTATTATAACTGTACAAATATTTTCAAGCTTTGTGCAGAGGCTGCGTTGAGTAATACATAAAGGCATCAAAATGATGAAGAGAATTAACATGCTCAAATTCCAAGGACTGAGACATATATATACATATTCTTACAATCACAAGCTTGCTCCTTGCTTGAGGCCCGGATAATCACTTCAGCCCAGATTGTTGCCAACAGGCTGTACATAAAGAGGGAATTGATCTTGATCCTTGACGTTGCAAAACATTGCTGGAGGATGACCAGGAAGGCACACTGAATTAAGAGACAAATCCTGGCTCAAAAGCAGTAATCAGGCAACCCTGCTTCAGTCTCACTTGTAAAGGCATCCGGTTCATACGTACGTGCTGATGCCTCATTGTATGGACCACCATATGACTGTTTCACAGGTTCTTCTATGCTTTCAAAAGCTCCAGGTACCTCTCCATGCATTGATGTAGTCTCCAGAAAAAGTAAGAACATTGTACAAGTAGCAAGTGATGCAGCCAGTCCAATCAGGGTGAGCTTGACTCTACTTAGAACTGGTTTTACCTAATGCCAGGCAACATGTGTAAACAGTTGTCATAAGCCCGTTGAAATAACAGGAAAGAAATGCAAAACAATGAGATTTCTTTATGCCGCATGCAAACTCTATTGTATCAATATGATCACAGCAAAATGTTTGTATAGTGTTCAAATTTTTCTTCCCACAAACAGGAGAAACAAATATATGAGAACTACACTGTTTACGAACCAACTGCAGGATCATAGATGGCAGCTTTTTGATGTGAAAGAGATTCACCCAACAATCAATGGTTAGTGTCTGGTCATCACTTTCCTTTATTTCCCTGGTTTAGACGTCCTTTCACCCATACAAAACTTATACATTTGACCTCTAGACCTGACAAGGAAAACTGTATGTGCTCAGCTGAGCTACAAGCCTGCATGTTAGAGGTCCTGTGAGTTAAACAAGAGCAAATGACAAATTCAAGTGCTGCATATATATCATAGGAAAGTGAAAAGATGAGAATAGACAACCAGCCACCTGATGCTCGCAGCTCACCACTCTAAACATTAGGCTATATAATAATAGGTCAGGTAAAAAGCCATGGTGGTGGTTGTGCCATCTCATGGGTTGATGCTTTTTCAAAAGAAGGCCCTAAGCCAAAAGGGTAAGTGCCAGCTAACATTATCTTATGCGTCAACAACCTTGCATACTATGTTTAATGTTCACTCTGCTAATGAGAGAGTGCAATCCTAGAAGCAGGAATTTCCATGACTCGCCCCCATACTGTAATCCTGTACTACTGATCTTGTACTGGCAAAGTCCATCTGTAAAAGTGATGCCATCCCATCCTACCTTGGTGATTGGTAGGCTACCACATAATCCAGGCCATACCAAAATGTGAGTCAACATAATCTCAATATACTACAAATAGGTCCTACTTGAATACAAGCACATAAACACAACCTGGTTGCTGGCAGTAATTAAAGGTGTTTCCAGGAGTGAATACGCCAAGCACACGATTGGCTAAGCACAACCTTGTTGCTGGCTGCAATTAGCATATGTTAACAGATCACAAGGCTACCACCTAAAGCCAACTACAAGTTTCCATTTGGAATGACAAGGAAACATTTAGAGGCCACGTCACACATGATTTGAGCCAAACAGTCAGGGCTCTGGAGGCTATGCAGAAGATTTGAATGCAGTTTGACACCAAAGGATTAATCATTACTGCACAAAGGGACCAAAGGATTTACATGGCATAAGCCTTTGGTTTAGTGAAATCATAAGCAACAAAAACAGTGAAATTCTCTCTTTGTTTAGCAGGTCTGACTTTCAGATCCTGCCTGTACAACAGAAGAATTAGTTTAGGATAAGAGCTGTAACATTGTGGTACCTTATATGATCCAAGAAGCCGATCTCGAGCCAAAACTTCTGGGGGTTTGACCCAAATCTTCACTCGAAAACATGCAGCACAATTTTTGAAATTAGGAGATATACGCCTTGTAACTCAATACACTTAAAAGCCATCCACTAAGCTAGCCAGTCACAATCATACTCAAATAATTTTGTCATCCCATAAGTACCATCAAAGGACTCAGGCACTCTATTGTTGCAACACTGCAGCAGAGTTACTAACTTCATGAAACAAAGTTTACACATTTCTCAGAAATTTTTAATGGTATTTGGACTCAACAAGCCATCAAACTTTTTTATGCAACTTGTGAACCAGATTTCTAATTTTAGCTTTTTGTAGGCCTTACATGTAAGCCAAGTGCAAATTTCCAACAAAGGCCAAGACAGGTGCATTCTAACACCAGCATTCACAAAGTATCTAATGATTATAGACAATGCAAGGTCTACATTCTAGATTGCATGTATCTGCAAATCCACAGAAGATGGACACAAAAGCTTAAAAAGTAGGGTAAGTAGTAGTATATGACAACATGGCGCAGTGGAGACACGTTCAATGACATGTCAGCCTCAGTGACATTATGGATGATCTTAAGATTAAAGAATTTCGATGAGATGTCACCCTCCGTGATCTTATCAATGGATTGAAAATAAAGTGACAGCTAATGGGCACCCCACTTTGTTATAACAAGGTAGCAGGAGTTGAGAATCAAGTAGGAATTAATGCTACAAACAACCACAAACTCACAATAAGGCAGCAAGCAGAAATTTAACCTTCCTTTGGAAGTGGAAACATTTGCGACTTGCAAATCTCGCAACAACCTTGTGCACATACTGGCCCCTTCCTTATGGGTCAAACTACTACTCCCTCTAGATTGCACACACCAGAAATTGGATGGAGGAGAAAGTAGTGGACATTTCAAACCAGGTGATGGAGCACATGCCGTTGTGGCTGGGCACAGGTGGGCTGGAGCTGCTTTTGGAGCAGTTCCCCAAGTGCTTGATGGACATCCACTGGCAGACTGCAACAGTATTCCCACACCTCAGCATGCTCATGGAAGCCACACAGCAACAGCATCTTCCCATGGACATGATTGACTGAATACCATTGCCCCAGGCCGTCAGATCTTACAAGAAGACAGAGACATAACTGATGGTTTGGCTGATGGAGGCACGTTCAGTGGTACTAGTGATGAATCTCAGACCCCCCCCCCCCCCCCCCCGCCCCCACACCCCCCCAATATGCTTTTGGCTTAGTATGGAAGGGTGAATTTCACCCTCTAAACCAGCAGCCAAGCTTCTGTCCACAGCACACAATTCACCCTCTTCCTCATCCTTTTTGGTAGACCCTACTCCATGAATAGACACCTAGCATCCTGGAATGTTAACACTGTCTGCTTCAATGGAGCACAAGTTCCTAACTAATAGTTCAGCAACAGCTCCAGCCAGTCCTTGTTGGATGCATTGGCATCTTGTTGTTATAGGGGCATGAGCTCTCCTCCCCTCACACTAGCCAAATCGGGGAGGTACTTCCAGGAGGTTCATTCACCTACTTGGAGTACTTGATCAATGCCCATGAGTGGAGTGGGGTGGAGTGTATACTTCAGCCAGACCAAGCCTACTGTCCTCCATGAGAGATCATGGGACCATGATGGCCTGGCAAGCCTTGTGGGTTAGGCTAGGTGTGGAGGTTCCAGCATGGGCGGCCTCGACATCTATGCATTAATGGAGGTTGGAGAGCAAGTTGTATTCTGGATCAAGGTGGTGGCGAGGCTGACCACAGTTGGAGGAGACTCCAATAATTTAGAGACACTAGAGGATCGTCAAGGTGGACACACCGAGTTCCAAGGCATTGCAAATGGAAAGCAAGAGCCTGGGGGCCCTTTCTTTTCACAACGGCTGCCCAAGATGCTTGGAGAGACTCGACCTACCACAGGCAGGATTGGGTGTGGGTGCAGCCTCTTAGAAGTGACTTGAGAGGTTCAATATGGGTGATTGAGGTGGCTCTCAGAATGGATAGATTGGACAATTGGTAGGCACCAGTCTATCAGATCATGCTCTAGTTCTTCTGGTATTGGATGCACCTGCACCTTTGACCTCCACTCCTGTCTGATCCTAGCTCAACTTATAAGCGCAAGACAATACGTAGACAAATCAGGGAGCTTTGGTCTATAGTCTAGGATCAAGTGGCAATGATAATATATAGGGTAGCATGGACCCTTGGAGAGTCATGCAATATTTGGCAGTAGGCCTTATGTGCAAGACAACAATGCTGGGAGGAATGAATACTACGACGAGAGTTGACAGCCATCCAATGGTTGCTACAGGACTCCTCTGGGGACCATAGTACATACCCTTCACATGCAGAAGATGCATGGGCAACTGCCCTAGCCAGTATGGAGGACAGGAGGTCCAAGTTCTTCTTTCATCCCATTGGTGCTTTTTGGGCATAGAAAAAGACACCATGAGCAAAGAGTTCTTTCAAGTACATCAGTCTAGCTAGACTAGGGATTAGATCTGCAGCCTTAGAGACCACTATGGGAAATGCAGACCTATCCAGAGGAGGTGACAGGACTGGCTTTGATTTCTACAGATGACTATTTCAGTATGACCAGGTTTAGCACGAGTGCTCTGTTGTAGAAAGAAGGTTTGGGGGGTGTACCCCATTAGTAGTTACTAGAGAGATGGGATGGTCCCTCTCGGAACCTTCAAGGAGCATGAGCTGGTCAAATGCCATTAGTAGTTACTAGAGAGATGGGATGGTCCCTCTTGGAACCTTCAAGGAGCATGAGCTGGTCAAATGCCAAAGAGAGGATGGGACATCTAGGGCCTTTTTTTCACCTTTTAATAGAAGATGAGACACCCTGTGCCGATGGCTTTTCAGGAGATTTTTAGCTCTTGGTGAGTGTCAGGTGTCAAAAGATGACGTTCCAACGAGACAATAAGGTTTGCGGGGAGGAACACGGAGTGAACTCGGTAAACACTGAGAAGAGAAGAGGAGAGAAGAAACTCTGATGAATGGAATGATGAAGTTCTGAATCATGGAGTGAATGTGATACAAGGGAACAAGGGTGCCGTAGCACAAGGAAGATGATGAAAACAGCCACGAACCACGAATCGCAATGTCCCCCTGAAGGGGTGTGAGGGTAGTGGAGAGGCTGAAGAGAAGAGGTGACGGACTAAATGAATCAGCCGTCAAGAATGAATGAGAGAGTGGCCTATAAATAGGCACAATCAGTCTACGGTGGCGCCCCTCAAGCAACCTCTTTGCTGGTCTAAAATATCTCCTCCCAAAAAAAGGGGATTCAATTGGAGCTCACTCTGTGGCCTCCATCATTCTTGTGTTTGTAGCCTATAAGGCCCTGACAAATATTACTAGCAGCAGACTCCACCCCTTTGTTACCAAACATAATTCATGACAGTCAAACAGGTTTTGTTTGGGATTGGAGCATCATGGGCAACATCCTTGCCTTCTTTGAGACCACAAAGCAACCCCAACACAACGGGTAGGTGTTACATACTTGAACACCTGGATGGGTGCTAGTGGCATTTATCATAGTGGTCATGAAGTGACCTCGTGTGAATACAGCACCTACTGTTCACACTGCCCAACTGTGCCAGTATTCGTCCATGGCTTGTACTGTATGCAGCACTAACGGTCACCATTGTTACTGAGATACAATGACACATCTGCCACTGCCACTCACAGCATGGCTACCTCAATCCACCACAGGTTACACAGCTACAGAATGCTCACGCTTCCCAAACAGTAGTTGTCCTACTGTTGTTGTATTGCACCATTATCAAAAGGCTTTCCTTAGTTGCAGCTGTCCTAAGGTTGCCCAATCTCAGTGCATTTTCTGACACGCTACTCTATTAAGAGTGGCATTGTTACTACTGCCAAACCATGCTGGTCTTCTAAATGTGCACCACTCTTCTAGAGAACTATTGAAAACTCCTTTATCAGAGCTGCCATGTCTGCTACTGAATACAGTGCCAAATGTCAGATACTGAGGAGTACTGTACACTACTGTATCTACAGCTTCTTTGAAGCAATCAATAGCTATCATCCTGTGCCACACTGTCGGTCATAATTGGTAAATTAGTATAACTTACTGAGCAATAACTAAATCACAATTATGAGCAGCATTAATATATGGGTTTTCAGCATATGTTTGCTTCCTTGAAGA
The DNA here is from genome assembly GCF_053477565.2 of Lygodium microphyllum. Taxonomy (NCBI): domain Eukaryota; kingdom Viridiplantae; phylum Streptophyta; class Polypodiopsida; order Schizaeales; family Lygodiaceae; genus Lygodium; species Lygodium microphyllum. The sequence continues at coordinate 25,671,995 of NC_141146.1, read as the reverse complement.
TTGACAAAATTCAGTATCATTGTCTGGTTATTGCCGGCTGGTCAATTCTTTGAAGACCTTTCAAAGCAAGTGGTCATTTGAAGTCAGCAAGCATGTTATCCAGTAATAGTGAAGGTGGAACCATCAAGTTCAAAGGTCATGCATTCCATACTTGCCAAACAAGGATCCAGCTAATGCTCATGAAGAAAGGACTGGAATATTGCAAATGAAAAAGGGAAGCAGCCACAAGATGCAATGCAAGTAGTTGCATGGGAAGTTAGAGATGATTTGGCCTAAGCTATCATCAAGTTTGAACTACATGACACTTATATACATCATGTAAATGGGTGTGAGACTACAAAAGATGCATGAGACCAGCTGATTAAGCTATTTGGGGCACAATTCAGAAGCTCCCAGTTTGAATTACTCATTGAGCTTTTAGACTGAAAATGATACATCATTCCTCCTTAGAAACTCACTCGAAGCAGGTGTAAATCTCAAGGTGGAAGGAGGCATAGCCATTGGTGTCTTACCCTAGCACAACACAACAAAAAACGAATTTTTATCCTTTTTATTAATTTGTATATTTAATTGTTTATTGAATCTGTTTCATTTGTAATATCTACATGTCTAAAAAAGTGTGTTAGAATTTACCAATTCTATGGTTGGTGCCCATTGCAATGTTTCAGTTGTTTAGTTTGTAGTGTGAACATAACTAAAGTAATAAGTTATGTCACTACTTTTAAAGTTAGTACTGTAGTTAGTTGACTAAATGTGGGGAGTTTGTGGTAGAGTCTAAAAAGATAGGTGGAAGCAAGCTAGGCAAGCTAAGCAAGCAAGGGAGACTGCCCTTGGAAAGTGTTGTGGAAGATACCGCGAATATGGTGGATCTAGAGTCAACCACTCCAAATACTAAAAAGGGATAAATGAGCACAGATGCATGTTTACAAGAACAGAATGCCGATGCACTGGAGTAATGCAAGAGACAATGCAGATTGTCATGCTCATGCAAAATGCTATGCGACCGTGTACTTGGATAGTGCCCTCGCAGCAGGGGAATTGTTCACTTGCCTAAGTGTTCACATCCATCAAAATTTCTGAAACTTCTCCACAGAGAGATGGAAATTTTAACCTTTAAACTTTTGTTCTCGAACCAAAATTTCATCAAGTTCCTAAACCTCTTATTTTTATATGATCAAGAATATTCTCTGGCACATCTCCAAGGAAAAATATAAGATACATGAGATGCATTATGAATGCTTTAGTAATACAGTAGCTTCAACATGTAAGCCACATCAGTGATCATTGTAAAACTTAAAAAGGTCCATAGTGTCACATAACTTAGGAAGTAAATGGCCTTTAACACTTATTTTCTGAACCATTGTCAAAAACACAAAAGAACTTTTTTTCTTTTCCAAAGAAAAATATAAATTCTATTAACACACCTCGAAACATATGTCCCAAGGCAAAAAACCGAGTACAAAGCAGCCCTGCAAGGGACTTCCATATCAAAACTTATATAACAAGGGGAAGTCTATTACAAAGCTTGAGTGAATAGCCAATTAGGAGGTCTATAATGCCAGACCTTGTGGGTTTGGAAGAGGAAAAAGGTACCAAAATCCCATGTCTTGAGAAAAGCATCTCTCATCTTCCTCATAGTCTCTAAACTGCCTTGTGTTCTCTCCCATCCACGAAGAGTATGCACAATCTCTGTCCAGATGCTGAGAGAGTCTTTGCAATAGATATGTCCTAAAAATCAATAGCTTGGCTACATCTAGCTATCCATATGTACCAAGAAATAATGCTAGCTATGAGCTCCCATCTGCGGCAATGCCCCTAAGTCCATACTGTCTGTGAGGAATCAGGCATGAAAGTCCTGCTCACAACCTGCCCCAAGATGAGATAAGCCTAACATTCCTATACATCCTCTTACCCACAAGCTGGGCCTTCATCAGTGACCCATACAACTATCCCCCACGTAGCAATCATAGAATCTATAGTGCCATGAAAGACCATCTCCAGACCTCCTGAGCCTGTGGGCAATCCCATATGCAATGCCTCTGAGTCTCCTCATGCTCCCCACATCTAGTGCAAGGAATGAGGTCTCTATCATTGCCAAGCCATATACCAATTGCTAAACTCCTACATGCTAGTAACCAAAGAAAGAATGAAATCTTTCTTGGTCTAAAGCTGTCCTCCGAAATCCTATAAGGAAAGGTTGTGATATACCCTAGATAGTCCAATGCTCAGTTGCAACTGGCACCACTCTAATCCTGCTCATTTGCATTCTCCTCCTCCCTAACCCAGTGGTATAGTCAAAGAAGGGTACATCTTGAGTCATCTCTACAAATGGATCCCTCCATACCCACTCCCCAAGTTCTCACTGAAGTCTCTGTAGCCGCCTCCTCCTATATGCCCAATGTCTCCATCCATCTTCCAACCACTCCCCCACTGCAGAAGCTACTTGTGCAAAGAACCTCCCCCAAGATAGGAGGGTCCTCTCTCCAATGGTACAGTCTTACTTTGTCTTGAGTAGCTGATTAAAAAGAAGTGGCTGCCTCAACTTCTCTTCACCACTCATTGGTTCAACCTGATGAAGTCCTCTAGATATTTATTTCCATGCCCACATGATAGATGTAGCAAATTTGACCTCAAAACTATTCCCAAGCCATGTAGCTTAGATATGATGAAATAGCCAGTGTGTACTAGGCTGCCATAGTCCTCCATGAGCAAGAACAATGGTCTCTAGGTCAATAACCCCCAAACCACCCTAGATCTAGGATGGATAATTATATTCCAAGATACATTAGCCCTCACATGACTACCATCTCCACTTGATGAAATGAAATTATTATGAGTCACTTCATTTGGCCAACGTAGCACATGGTGGCTAACAAAACCTGATTTACAAATACCACCCTACCTGCTAGTGATAGTCTTGCTATGCTCCAATATAGTAGCGTTTGTCTTATGCTAAGTAATAAGGGTGCCAGCTACTGCTCTGAAGAAATATCAATGCCTATATAACAGCAAAAGTATCTCACAAAAGTGCCACAGGGGAGCTGAGTAAAATTCTCATGTGGTTTCCAATCTATCCGCCAAGTATCACAAACCCAAAATCCATAGGATTTGTGCCAATTAATAAGAGCTCCTAAAGCTTTGTAGAAGACCTCCATCGCAGCTACAAAGGCCCTAAAATTCTCCTCATCCCCATCCAAGCAAACAGATGTGTCTGCTAGGTGATCTCCAATCACTACCCTTTGGGATGAGGTGAATCAATCCCTCTAACATCCTTTCTAGCATATCTCCAAATGCCATGATATCCTGAAAGGTTGTTTAAGTCATTTGTTTATCACATCTCAATACCTTAGGAAATAGCCCTATCCAATCCATCATCCCCTCCGTACTTCCCTAATGGTAGTACTAGCAAGGCCTCAGCAATCTCCTCCTTTGAGATTGGGGCCATCAAATGTATCCTCGTGCTCTCTATGACCACTCTCTTGATACTCTACCACACAATTTCGCTATCCCTCTCCAATCCTTGAGGCCTTGTCATCTACCCAACAAAGGAGTGTAATGATCCATGGCCTCCTAACTAACCTCTTGTGGCCCTTGGGCAAGGAATCCATCTGTTCTTCTAAGCTTCTAAGACCCTTGATGGAGCAAGACTGAGCTGAGAGTGAGTGCGACGGATAACGCACACAAAGAGTAGAGAGCAGTAGAAAAGAGAGTGAGCATGACACCTTTGATGTTCGGTACAAAAGACTAGTATGTACCTCGTTAGGTTTTAGATAGATATATATGAAAGTACAAATGTTTAAAAAGGGTTATAATTGCATTTCTCCCTAAATTTTCACTTTATATCATGCACAACATCCACATATTCTAAATTAGAAAGAGAGATATTTGCAACAATTGTATCAGCCTTTATTTTCTTAGTTTCTTTCGTTACCAAATTAGGATAGTTCTTAATGACATGATTTCTTATCTTAAAATACTTGCACTAGATTTTACCATCACTTTTATTCTCACTCTTATTAGCCTTCTTTATCTTAACAACATTTGTAGACTTTTGTCCAGTATAAAAAACGTAGCTTTTCCTTTATTTTTCTAACTAGCCACAAAAGTTTGTCGTGCTGTCAAGTACATCTCTAATGAAGTGATACTTCACCTGTATGTGCTTCGTCTTTGCATAAAAGACGGGATTCTGTGCTAGCATGATAGCACTCTGACTATCACAATGGAGAACAGGTAACTCTGTAATGCCAAGCTCTCCCACCAGACGTGAAAGCCATAAAGCCTCCTTGCATGCCTTAGTGGCAGCCCCATACTCTGCCTCTGTAGTAGACAATGCAACACACTTTTGTGGCCTGGAGATCCAAGAGACTGCTCCTCCTCTGAAGGTAAACACATACCCAAAGGTGGACTTTCTGCAGTCCACATGACCAGCATAGTCTGCATCCATAAAGCCAACAACAGATGCCTTCTGCTTTCCAAAGCAGATGCACAAATCCTTTGTGCCTTTGAGATATCTCATAATACCTTTCACTGCTTCCCAATGCTTTTTACCAAGGTTTGCCATGTATCTACTAACCACTCCCACTGCAAAGGCAATGTCAGGATGTGTAGCAATCATAGCATACATCAAACTGCCAATAGCTGAAGCATATGGTATCTTGGTCATTTCAGCCTTGTCATCATCAGATGTAGGGTTGTCCTCTACACTAAGTTTCACATATGGAGGCAATGGAACCCCAATTATTTTCCCCCCTCCATATTGAAACGCTGCAAAACCTTGGAGATATACTCCTGCAGAGATAGATAGAGTAATCCTTTTGACCTATCTCTGAGTATTCGCATGCCAAGTATGTGATTTGCATCACCAAGATCCTTCATGTCAAAGCTGCTATGAAGACTTTGCTTCAATGAGTTCAAGGCATGAGTATCCCTGCCACCAATCAGCATGTCATCAACATACATGACCAAGATAATCAGGCTGCCTTCTTGGTGTACAAGCAGTGATCCACTTGACTTCTATGAAAACCTTGAGACTGCATAAATCTATCAAACTTATGATACCATTCTCTTGGTGCTTGTTTCAACCCATACAAACTCCTTTTGAGTTTACATACCATCTTCTCTTTCCCTTCTACCACAAATCCTTCAAGCTGTTACATAATATGTCTTCATTTGCAGATCACCATGTAAGAATGCAGTCTTTACATCCATCTGTGTGAGCTCCATATCCTTAACTGCAACCAAGCCCAAAATGGTTCTCAATGTAATCATCTTGACTACAGGAGAGAATATCTCATCAAAGTCAACTCCATGTTCTTGCTTATACCCCTTCGCAACCAATCTTGCTTTGTACTTTGGCGAGGAACCAGAAGTGGCCTTCATCTTGTAAACCCATTTGCATGGAAGGGTTTTCTGCCGCTTAGGCAACTGCACCAAGTCCAGAGTGTCATTTTTCTCAAGAGATTCCATCTCTGACAACATGGCTTTATACCATTTCTTGCTATCCTATCTATCCATTGCTTCCTTGAAGCAAGACGGTTCACCACAGTCTGTCAACATGACATAATCAGCCACATTGTTTGCACCAAGAACTAATCTATCAAGTTTTCTAGTAGCCCTAGACAATCTCCTAACCCAATGATCATTGTTTGCTAGCTGTTGAGCCTACAAATTTCCATTTTCAGCTTGCTGTCCTAGCATTTCAGCCTGTAAATCAGCATTAACAGCTTGTTGTCCTAACTATTCCTGCACATCCAGTGGCTCATCATTATGGGCAATGGTTGGCTTATCATTTTCAGCATTATTTTCTGCATTTGCAGGTTCATTTACAGCAAGTATTTGCTGCTGTACAACGGGCACATTTTGCTATCCGAAAGGTATTTCTTCCCAAAATACAACCCTATGGACTTCCTCTGTTCTTTCGGGCTGTTTGTGCATGCAATCTTCCCGGAAGATAACATCATTGCTGCGTACTACTTTTTTTGTCTCGGAATTTCATAATCTATACCCCATTTCACCTTCATCACCATATCCTAGGAAAATACATTCACAGGACTTTGGCTCAAGTTTGCTGCGTTCTTCCTTATGTATGTGCACAAATGCTTCACAGCCAAACACTTTTGAGTGTGCATATGAAGGTGGCTTGCTCAACCATTATTCTTGGGGAACTCCCCCTCCCTCCCCCCCCCCCCCCCCCAAACAAAGACTTGCTTGGTGACCGATTAATTAAATGTACGGCTGTCATAACAGCCTCTGCCCAAAAACCATAAGGTAAAGCAACATGTGACAGCATTGTACGGACCTTCTCTTGAATGGTCTGATTTGTACGCTCTGCAACACCATTTTGGGGCGGATTATGAGGGGCAATGAGCTCCCACTTTATCCCTTTGCTGTCACAAAATACCTGAAAGGCCTTGGACACATATTCCCCACCATTGTCAGAGCGAAGACACTTAAGTGTCTTATCAGTCTGATTTTCAATCAATGCCAAGAATTTTTGAAACTTGTCAAGCACTTCGTCCTTGCTATGAATAGGGTAAACACATACCTTCCGTGTAGCATCATCGACAAAGGTGACAACGTATTTCTTTCCCCCTAAAGATAACCCTGGCATCTGACATACATCGGAATGTACTAACTCTAGAGGAGAAGATTTCAGCAAAAGAGACTTCTTATGAGATGTCTGTGCATGTTTACCATAAATACAATGATCACAATGCTCAAAATCAGCATAACAAAGACAAGGCAAGTAACCCACACGAGAAAGCACTTTCATTCCAGTTTGACTCATGTGTCCCAACGGGTCATACCACAAAGAAATACTTGGCTGTTCGGTCACTGCAACAACATGGTCATGCACACTAGATACATGGAGAGGATACAAGGTATCACTGTTATAACCTTTGGCAATCACTCTAGATCCCTTATAGATCTTCCATTTCCCATCACCAAAGGTGGTATGAAATCCATCGCTATCTAGCTGCCCTATGCTAATCAAGCTCTTCTTGAGCTGAGGTACATGCCGTACATGCTAAAGTGTGAAGACAGAACCATGTTGAAACTGCAACTACACACTGTCAATACCTGCATTATCACATACATAGTTACTCCCACATGCATAGTTGTCCCCAAGTCAGAAAACCACTCACAATGAGGGGTAACATGAAAGAAAGCACCTGGATCTAGAATCCAAGTGTGCATGTCATCATCCGTATTTGCAAGTAAAGCATATGTACTAAAGTGTGAAGAGACAAAGAGTACGTCATTCCCACTGTCACTGTCATGAGTGACTGCATTCACCTCTTCGATTTTGACAATGCTCTTCTTAGGCTGACTCTCTTTCTTCTCTTCCTTGCTATCATCTGTCTTCTTGCCCTTTCCTTTCTCTTTCTTCCAATTGTAGCAGTCATGTTTAAAGTAACCCTTCTTGCCACAATGATGGCATTCAACATCCTTACCACGTGTTTTACTGCATCCCTTGCTATCAAATTTTCCATTCTACTATGAACTGCCCCTAGTATGCAAAGCACTGGAAGACTTACTAGATGCATTGTTCTGCCGATTAATTTATTCCATTAGTAGAGCACTCTCTACATCAGCATACAGAAGGATCGCATTAGAATTGCTCATAGCAGTCCTGAATATATTCCAACTCTCTAGCAGAGTGCAAAGCAAGAACGTAGCCTTAAATTCTTTGTCAATCATGAACTTCAAGGCAACCAGCTGGCTGAAAATGGAGTTAAACTCACTCAAGTGAGTAGACATTGCTGTACTCTCTTTCATACGCAAATCCATAAGCTTTTTCAGACAATAAACTTTGCTTGCGGCACTCTTCTGTGCATACAGTCCTTCCAGTAGAGTCCAAATAGCATAGGTAGAATCCAAACCTTCAATGTTAAACAGCAAGGCATCAGAAATCAATAGCTCAATGGTTGAGCGTGCAAGCTCATTTAACTCATCCCAGTCTTCCTGTTCCATATCTGTGGGCTTTGCCCCTTTGGTCTTAATCGGCCTTGCCTACTTCTTCTGCAACAGGATATTATAGCATTGTTTTTGCCAGACTACAAAGTTGTGTGCTCCTTCAAGCTTCTTAATATGCATGAGATGACTATTGTCACTGCTGCCAACCACAATTTTCAGTCCAAATGTGACCAAAAAATTCAGCAAATGCAGGCCCAAACTGTCACACAAGTGACCAAGGTACAAACAAGTACCAACCAGCAATAAATAACCACGTAAAAGCAGAAATTTCAGACCTGCAAATAAATTTTCAGAAGCACTAAACCTTGTGCTACAGCACTCCACAACTGATTACAGCTGTTCCAAGGACAAATACATCACATTACATGAGAAGTCCCAAATTTTAGCTGCAATTTCTGTTGTACAGGCACCCACGGGCACAAAATTTGACACACACGGTCAAAAGCCCCAAAATTTTTGTGCTCAAAGCATCAACCATACATCTACACTGTCTCTGACATGCATAGAATAGGCCAATTTTGCCAAAATAGAGCAATTTCAGCAAAACCCCCAAATTTTTCTAGGTGCTAGATGTCTAAATTGCATGGAATTAAACCCGCATGTACATAAAATGACCAAATGGCATACAAATTTCGCCCAAACAGCAAAAGCCCCAAATTGCATGGGGTCCAATGTGCATCAATGTCGATAAATTGGGTAAATTTCAGCCCAAATCTTACATGTACATGAAAAGCCCCAAATGTCGGAGGCAAAATGTCACAGATTCCTACAATTTCTGAGACAAATATCACTGTTGTGTCTTGCTCGCATCAAATCTAGACAAATCCCCAAATTTCTCAGGTCCGGTGTACACAAATTCCAGTGAAATTGAAAAAATTTCACTAAAATGTGAAAAGCCCCAAAATTCCCAGCCAAATGTACATTAATTTGCAATTTCTAAGTCAGATTGTCCAGTTCTACATTAAAGCCCCCAAATTTGGGAAAAGCCCCAATTTTTCCAGGCCAAATTTGCACAGATCTGGAAACTGTGCTTCGACGCATGAACGTCATCGAAGGAAAGGGGGTAAAAGAAAAGATTTGGGGAAAATTTTTGATTTATTTTTTTTTAACTTGTCGTGGGATTCGTTGACCCACTGGCCGGTCGCATCAGTCACGCGACACAGCCAATCGCTTGTCTCATCATGTGCCTACAGACCTAGTCCGCCTCCGCCTGCCCGCTTCGTCGCTCCCACGCTAGGCGTTGGTCACTAGCCTGGTCGCCCATCAGCATGTCGCAGCCCGCCGTCCGCTTGATCACGTCAACCTATCTCCAGCATCGCCTGCTCACCTAGCTGTCACAACTATTCAACAGGCCACCAACTATCGAATCTGCGCTCGCTTACCAAGCCATTGCCTGCTCTTCAACCCACCAACTCTCCGCTTGGCAGTCGCCTGCTCACCCAACTCACACCTGACTACACCTTGAGAAGCGTGCACTCCTAAGCTGTCTCGAGAAGCGTGCACTCCTTGCATACTCTGATACCAGTTTGATGGAGCCAGACTGAACTAAGAGTGAACACGATAGATAACACACACAGAGAGTAGAGAGCAGTAGAAAGGAGCGTGAGCACAACACCTTTGATGTTCAGTACAAAAGACTAGTGTGTACCTCTTTAGGTTTTAGATAGATATATATGAAAGTACAAATGTGCTAAGGGTGTGTTCACACCCGTGCACATATAAAAGGCACGATGGCCCTTTATTCCCAAAAACCCTACCTAGAGTGTCTAGGACCTGTGGTGCGAAAGAATTCTTTGTTCAACCTATCTCTAGCTTGTGTCCAAAAAGATGCCCTCGCATGGTAATTAAACTCTAATTTGGCCTCCTTCATAGCATCTATTTCCACTTTGGCTGCACACATCCTCTCTGCCAACCTACATCCTGGTTGCCTTTCCTCCTCCCTTTGAAGTGCTGCCAATGAGGCTCTAGCAAGCCTCTCTCTCTCTAAGAGACCTTCTCTCTTGCTCCTAGACTTCTCCTTAAGAAAGGATCTCACCTCTTGCAAAATCTCATCCAAGTCTCTAGCTGCCCTACCCACTAAAAATGATTTGGCCCTCCAAATCCTAGTAATATCCTCATTCCTTGTCATAATACAAGTCTAAAGGAATTCTAATGCGCGTAGTTGTTCCTATGGCTCCTTGCTTTGTAGACTCCTTTGGTGTGCTAAAGCTGACCCTGAAGCACCCTTTCCAATGGGTTTACCTTTGTAACTCTCACTAGAGTGCCTACAACTATATCATGTCTTTCAATGCATGCATCAGTGGTCGGTCACCTGCCAAGCGACACACTAGAGACAACGCTTCCAAAGGCCGCCACTGTATCTCTAATGTCGAGCTTTGCGTCAGGATCGAACCTGATCTATGGGATAGTGTCAGCCGTGGGAGCTATGGGGGCTTCACTGGTGTCCCCAAAGGCAGAGGGTGGACTGGCTACTGTCATATGGATCAAGTTTTCTCCTTCTGGCTTTTGTGTGAGATCTTGTGATACTGAATTTTTGGTGCTCTGCTGATCTTGTGGTAAATCTTGTTGTGAGGGAATGAGTGATAAGAAAAGGGCAGCCATTGCTTGGAACAGTGCTGCTAGGCAGGGGGAGTAGAGGCCATGGGTTTAGCAAAGCAGGTAATCTTCTCTCTACATGTAGACCCAAAATCCTACCTGTAGCAAATAATTTTGGGAAGCTGAGATGGCACCATGGTTGGTGGGGAAGCGACCGCCTTGCTTCTGAATCCTGACAGGCAATCCCTCTGCTTCTGTTCAAACATGAAATTTTGACTCCCGCCATTTTGCACTAACCTTGGAGAGCTGAGGCAACACCTGTGTCAAACCTTACACCACCTGTTATGTCCACATCAAGTCAAGCAAGGTAGATGGAGAGGCAGAATGGACCAATGGGCGAGGCTGTCCCAGTGTGATCACGACCTACAGAAGTGCAGTCCAGGGGCACCGTCCCAGTGTGACCAACGTGACAGGAACAGGAGCAGGTCACAACTTAAATTGTTCTAAATTTGCTAGGGATTGAGCCTGCAAATGAAGGGATATTTCAGCTGACAAATCGTAAAACACAACAGAACCTGACCACCCTCAATAAACTCTAATACACAATGGCAATGGTTGTCGGAATGATGCATCAACTCCGCATTGCTTTTGAAATGACGAACTTAGGTTGGCTTCACTATTTTTTTGGCATAGAGATTATACAAGATGAGCATAGGATTTATCATTCTTAGTATGGAAGTATTGTATGCAAATACTTTCTAACTTATGGCATGACAGCGTGTACTCATGCTTCCACTCTCGTAGATCTAACAAGCAAGCTCATCCTTGACATGATTTAGAGCTGATTTATACTACCTGGATACCAACTTTTGGTTGGGTCCTCCTTTACAGGCCAACCCTAGACAAGACATTTCCTTTTCAATCAGCATTTTTAGTCAATTCTCTAACTTCATCATTTTAATCATTGGCAAGCCAGCATGCAAGAGTTTCACTACCTCAAAGAGGTAACACATCTCTTCAATCTTGGCATTTAATACCACAAAGACACAACTCTATAGGGCTACTCACATTTAGGATGGACCAATGACGTATAACACCAAACACTCACATGGACTCCACACTCAATTTAGGTTTCTACCATTTGCCCAACTAGAAAGGTCCCACATTCACAACATCTTTAGCAAAGCCAGAGTATTAGGCTTGTTACGATGCAACATGGGACCTTTTGTACCTATGTCAGCTTCTTCAAGAGCTAGGCATGCAAAGGAGCACTCCACAATCATCCACTTCAACAGTCACAATGCCATTAATCTAGCCTGAAACACAAGTTTACATCGAGGAGCAAGCACGTTGGGATTCATACCACCTTATTTGTGATGAGCAGATCGACCTTGCACACTTATAATGGAGTATGTCCCTACACAAGATAAATGTAGGGGATGTCTTTGTGGAGATATGATAGGGTTTGCAAAAGAAAACATTTAGCGTATGATCACAACTAAAACACAAAAATTAAACAGAAATACAAAAACACAGATAGAGGAGGAGAGCTCTAAAGTGAATGCATAAATGTTGTAAAGTGTATAAGATGTTCAAGGGCGAGCTATCCAACAGAATGGCTCTCATGGGAGCAAGCTGCGGGAGTAGTCAAAGTGTGACATCCACCAGACAGTGGAGACAAATCCAGAGTGTTGTAACCACCATTAAGAGCTGAGATGAGGCTGAAAGTGCAAGGGCAGCAAGCTGGAAACCAGAATACAGCAGTCTCTAGGGCTAGAACTGGTATATGCAGCCATGTAACAACCCAAAGATGATGGCACCTAATCACCAAAGGCTGTAGGAAGCTGGGTGACAATAGAGAAAGGTAAAGGCGACACTAACTGGACCTGCATTGCAGTAAATGCAAGCTACAGCATGCACTGGAAGTGGCTGGACAGCAGGGCGGCCAGCTCAAATTGTAAATGCATCTGTCAGGAGGGGCAAAAACTGATCACCAACAGCTGGAATCGGGAGGAGCGGCAGTGGACAGGGCACCTGGGGCTGTTGATGACATGGCAGCAATCGTGATGGGCTGACAGCCACTGGAGGGAGAGCTGATGGCTGAAACCTATAAAACAAGGGATAAGGCTGAGTGGTGGGTAGCCTGTCTATTTATAGATTAGTGGATCCTCCCAAATTAGAGTTTGGCTTATGGGACACAAACACTCTCTAGGATCATGCACCATTTAATGAAACTTTGGGCAACTTACATGGTTTGGGGCTGTTTTAAAGAGCTAATCAGTTTGTAATACATTTTTTAGCTCAACAGCCTTCACCAAGGATTACCTATCAGCATCCTTGAAGATCTTCTGCATAGAGTGCTATTCGGGATATTTTGACCTTTCAATGTTTGGGCGTTTTTGCAACATTTTGGCCCAGAACTGATCTGACCAGACTTAGGTCAGCTGGATTCCTGCTGGCCACCCACTTTCCTAGGTGCTTGCTTCTTTTTGTCAGCATGACATATTCTGTACCTTCTACACCATCCACATCTGATAAATCAGAAGAACAAGACACAAGGATAAAAGTGGCAATCCTTGAGTTTTCCAGAAGTTAAGATGTTGCATTTTCCTGTTTACTGATTTGCAAAGATAAACATACATGACACCACATTTATATAAAACCTTCTTCCACTCACCAGATTGTAAAATAGTAATACAATCTATTTCTAAAATCTGAAACTTTATTATGGGAGGTCAATAAATGTAGCATACCGCTCCATCGTACCATCCCGTCTCCTCATCTGCCACAAAGCCATGAAGATTACCAACAGATCAAACCGATTTGCACTAAAAACTTTACAGATACTAACTATGCTCTCAAGACTCATCATACAGACAATGTCATTTACCATCAAAGGAAACAACCACAAAATTCTATTTGATTGGACAGTACACAAGCTTAAAATAGAAACTGAAACTCTTCAACAAGTACACAACCGGATGTTAATTCCAAGCACGAAAGAAATGTTAGGAACTGTTCCCACCAACTCATAATCATAGATATAAATGTGTCCTGATTAAAAGAAGAATAATAAGATTTAGAATGACAAGGAGATCAAGAAGGCCAAGAAAGCCAAGAAGAACTGAATTTTCCACAATTGAAAACGAGATGGTAAAAGGTTAAGTGGTTGCTCGAAAGAGAATGAAGAGATGAGCCTTTTTGCCTATGGATTGTTCCTTGCAGCAAGCTATTCTCTCCCTAGGTTGGCAACTGGCTGCTAGAGAATTTTAAGATGTACTCACACATTGGACAAAATGATTTCCTTTTTCCCAGATAGAAACTATCCTTCTATTAGTGGGGAGAGTCACTCATATATAAAGTGGTGGCTTATGAGAACTGAATAATGTCATATAACCTGGCTATGGTACTCTACTGTGTAAGAAGGGCCACATGACCAAGTTTCCCAGAAAGCCTATCAACGCATGCCACTAGGGCATTCCTCTGCAGATGGCAGGTAGACTCCCCCCGTGGAATGATATAACTAAAGAAGATGATACAGATGTATGAGTGTTCATGGAGCTAGTTGAGTAAATGTAGGGTCTAATGTTTTAATTCCTCTCCTGATTACAACACTTTGACCTTGCATCTGAGTTCTGGGTGAGGAGGCCTTTTTCATTGTGCATCTTTAGACCAAGTGCTGACATGATTGTTGAAGAGGACAGGTTGCCTCACCCTTTCTTCAACAAAGTCGGAAGGCCTCTAATTTAGGCATATAGAAATTGACCTCCTCTGATGATGGCTCCTTTAAACCAATCTCAAAGCCCCTCCCTCAATCTGTAACAACTCTCCTCCAATCTCCAGAGTGAAAGCTTCTTCCATGGCTTCTTACCTCTGCAGCTCCCAAAAATCTTTTGTTAACACATAAATTTTATGATCCTGACCACTTACTACACAGCTGCCTCTAAATCCTCACCTTCGACAAACAACCACCAAAAAGTCAAGGTCCCAGTACTCACTTTGTCTCTCTCAGCTTGTGTTCCATGCAGTAGTCTTTAATGACTAGAAAGATAGTACAAGCATGATGAGCTTTTGACTGCCAGATGAATGGGCCATGGTCAGAACAGATAACTCCCATCATTTTAAAAAGTAACAGAGTGAACAATATGTCTGAGCTCAAGCCTTGTCAACTTGGAAAGGCTACAGGATAGCAATACATAGAAACTACATAAACAGTTTTGCACTCGAAAAACTCACTCAGACCAAGTTTTGAAAAGGTGTGCTGCTAGTAAAATCTTCGTGTTAAGTTGAGAGTAAACCCTAATAAGCAATCAGAAATCTAACAAGAAGCATTGCCAGAACAAATAAACTCAAAATTTGACTGTGCAGCTACAAGAGAGAGAACTGTACATTCAACAGTTGCACTAAATAGACGATTTCCCACATAAGCCCAACCAAGGTACATCCTCAGAGCTGCTAATGTAGCAGCTAATAAGCCCCCACAAAGTGCTCCAATGCCACATTTGACAAACTCTTCTTCAGGGTTCAAATTCCAAGCCATGACAGGCCATCCCAGTAACAGAGCCACAGCACCACCCATGGCCGAAAGTTTGAAACAATATGCTGTAAGATCCTCAGCTGCCCATGAGAAAAGCACCGAGTTTAAAAGATTTTGGTATTCATTGACTGGCTGCTGGTCTGAAGGCACAGGAGAACCATTCCCCGAACTACTATTCGCAAAAGGTGATCCAAAACAAAACATATTGTCTCCACTGTCAGATGATTTTCTTCCCTTCCGAATCTTTGCCTGTACATGTAAGAACCTTAGACACCTTGATGTCCCAATAGTCCGATACCTTTGTGCAAAGCATCCTAAACTAAGAGCACTGTCTTCACGGCTAAAAAGTGCTGTTCTCTTACAGTATTCCAGTGTGCTACGACTTATAAATTCTGCAGGATTATGTTTCACAGCTCTCTTCATTGTACTGGCATACATCCAGGATTCACAAGAAGCATGTATAGTTGCCATACCAGTCAGCCAATGCCTGGGAAACCTGCATGATTCAGCATAGCTATTATAGAAACAATCGTATTCTCTTGAAACTCAACTCCACGTATTTTGTCAGTGGCATCCAAACATGATACAAAAGAAGAGGGTGAGAAACTAATTACATGTCTCTTTTAACTTTATATTTTAGTACTCATGACAGAAAGGGCAGAAAGTAAAGGAAACAGCAAGGAGATTCAATAGCAGCAGCCAGACATACACATATCAGAGAAGTTTTAAAAAAAGATGACTGAAAATTATGATGAGACTTCAAATGCCAAGTTTTTCTTTTAAAATGACAGAAAAAGCCAATAGCATGGTAGATTGTAGTGCATCAGCAGAAAAGAAGCCTAAATCATTGCACGGGAGGACAAACCTAGAACAAACAAGGAGAGTTAAGTTGATAGCAGCATAGGAAGTGGAAGTCTCTTACCTAAAACAAGGACAAAATACATGTACCTGTAATGTGAGAGGATGAGTTCTGAGAAGTATTCCACCTATCACAGTGCAACTTCCATACCCTAAGACAGTGTGTCATTGAGCTGGAACACTGCAACCTGTTAGCCTTAGCCTTGGCCAACATCTCAAGGTCAACTCTTTGTCATCCCGTGCACTTGGAATGCAATTTTGTTGTACATGTATCCCATCTACTTTTATGGGATACATCAGCTACATTTAGCTTTCTTAACGATTGTGCACTTTAGAGAAGAGGGCAACCTTGACTCTCCTGCAATCCAACCTAATCATGTAGCGCAATATTTTATTCACCTTCACATCCATGTGCATGTTTCTTCTAACATACAGCTTTACGAAACCTACGACTTAAACCATGACGAATTATAGTCCATGTTCTGTCATGTGCACCTGCTCCACTATGTTGCACATTGACAACTGTTTTCTAGTGCTGCCTATACTATCAAAACAAGATACTATAAGCATGTTGTGAGTCCATAGTCCCAAGATGGTAAGCTACATAAAGGTTCTATACACACTGGAAAGCCTTGTTCTAGTTCTTCTAGTGTATAAGCTACATAAAGGTTCTATACACACTGGAAAGCCTTGTTCTAGTTCTTCTAGTGTATAAGCTTCCTAAAGGAAGTTCAGCTAATGGCATCAGGTAAAAGAATGGTGATTGCTCTTGTTAAGAGGCATGGAAACAGAGGTACAAAGAACAGCATGGGAGAGGAAAAGGAGGGAAGAATGGCAGAGATAAATGAATGAAACAAACAGGAACCCCATGTGTGCAAAATATCAAATGGATGAGTGAGGTGTGTATGCATGCAGCCTATGAACAGATGGGAGGAAGATAACTGGCCAACCTGATCTAAAGGCATAAATAATGGCTGACCTGACAAAATGCTAATGACTACTCCAATCCAAAATGGTCTTGATGACAATTCTCAGTCAAAAGTGGGTGCAGCAATGGAAGCGTGTCAAACTGTTGTAATAGACGGCACAACACAAGAAAAGAGAGACTATAAAGAAAGAACTTAGAAGAATTCTCAGGAAATGGAATCCATACACCAATACATGAGACAGCCGGATACAATAGCGAGTCACGAGCTAAGTGGGCACTGGCACCAGCTCCCTCTCTCCAACACGACTTGCAAGTAACAAAGTATGCTGACCATGTATCCAAGGAAGAGGCAATAAATAGGCTAAAATGGACCAATAACCTAGATCAGGTCAGCCAGCTGAAAATGCCTAAAATAATCAAGTCCGCCAGCTGTAGACCAAATAGGTCAAGTGCTAGATAAGAAATGCACTGATAAAATAATGTGCCCAGCCCCTAACAGATGCACAAACTCGCACATGAGTTAACTAATCTGCTAACGCCCTCTCTCAAATCAGTGGTCAGCTAGTAAAATACCATATACAATGATAATAACTCATCATAGTACAGACAACCATGGCCATTAGAATAGGACCATGAATGCCCAAAGCAATGGGTGATCAGCCACCACCAAGGTGCAGGCTGCCCACCATTCAATCAATCCTGGTCTTGCTGACTTCAGCCATCAGCCCTCTTCCACAAGTTGTCTAGCCCTGAGCAACTACTGCTACGTGGTCTGCAGCTATTGCCCAACCTCCCATTGCTATCGAGGATCAGCTGCCATCATCTTCAAGCAATTACATTGCTATGTTTAGCCCTAGAGACTATTGCGTTCTGGTTTCCAGCTTGCTGCCCTTCCATTTCCAGCATTCACCTAATCTGCATTTGCATCTACAACAAGTCATTTTTGTGTTTGTAGCACTTTTCTTCATCAGCCTCTGCTTCGACTAATGGTTATTGCACTCCGGATCCATCTCCAATGGACAACACACATCGACACCTCCCTTAGCCCACACACATGAGAGCCACTGCTGTTGGACATGTCTACCCTTGAGCATTCTATACATTCTCTCAATCATTTAGAGTATTGATTCATTCACTTCAGATTTCTCTTTCTTCTTTGTTTGTGTTTCGATTTTTGCACTTTAAGTTTTGCGTTTAGGGTTTGTGTTTATTGTGTTATTTTCTGAGTTACTATGTTTCAGTCGTGTTCGTACATTCTATGTTTTCTCTGTGCAAACCCTAGCATGTCTTCACATGGTATTAGAATCAATGCTCTTTTAAAGAGTATCCTGTGGCTATCATGGAGAGTTTGGTTTTATGCGAGATACACGAATGACACATGCTGATTCACAATGGCTCAAAACCGCTCCATCTTTGAGTCCTTTGATGCTTTCTCAAGCTACTCCTTCAATGGAGGCCATGATGAGACATTATGGTCTTGATTTAGAGAAAACACTCCTACTAACCTTTCTTATAGGGATCGCTCATCAAGACCCAACTCTTTTGTTGGGAATAAAGGCTCATTGTGCCTTTTATAGTGTTCGGGTGTGAACGCACCCTTACACTCTTTTACTTTATATATTATCAAAACCTAAAAAGTGGTACACTCATTGTTGTACCAAACATCCATTGTGTCGTGCTCACACTCCTCTCTACTGCTCTCTACTCTCTGTGCAATATCTGACGCTCTCACCCTCAACTCACTCACTCCAAATCCATCAAGCTCCAACAAATAGGTATCAAAGCCAGTTGCACGCATCAAGCCGCAGGATAGGCGAGCATTTGACACTGACACGTGGTTGGCAGGCAACAGATTGTCAGGGCGAGCAAACTCATGCAATCATAAGTGTCGCAAGCAGGCTCGACATGCAGGGGCACACAACAAGAAGCATGCGGCAAGTTGCAAACACCGCAGGGGCACATGGCAAGTAGCAGGCGATAGGCCGCAGCCCACGCGGCACTTTCCATGGTAGTCAACAGGACACAGGTACACCGGCAGGCAATAGGACAGTCCGGTGATAGGTTGCAGGCCACACGTCTGATTTGACGGGTCCTGGTCAACGCCAGGACAGACCCGTCATGCCTTCTTTTCCTTTTCAAAATTTTCTCCTTAAATTTTGCAATTATTTTACCGGGCGTTCGCATGCACAGCATATTTGCCCTACAAATTTTGGGGCTTCTCACATTTTAGTGGTATTTCTTCAATTTCACTGAAATTTGTGCAGTCTGAACCCAAGAAAATTGGGGCTTTTGCAAAATCCCTTCAATGTGTGCAACAAATGTTTGGTATATGCACTTCGGTACGTGTATTGATGCAATCTGAATGGATTACCCACTAAGAATTTGGGGCTTTTGATCAAAATTGTCAAATTCGTGCCCAAGAACGCCTTTTTGAGCAGAAATTGCAATGAAATTTTGGGGATTTCATTTGTAACTAGTGGATTGGTCTCTAAAATGTGTCAATAATTGCTTAAGGAGTGCAGCAATAGACACCTTTTAATTCTGAAAATCTATTTGCAGATCTGAAATTTCTGCAATCTCGGAATTCTTTCATTGTTAGTTGGTACTTTTGTGTACCGTGGTTACTTGTGTCACATTTAGTCTCGCCTTTGGTGATTGGTTAGTCAATTGGGGACTACAAATTATGGCTGGAAACAATGATAGCAATAATCTTTTGCACATTAAGAAGCTTAAGGGTGCACATAATTTTGCAATTTGGCAAAAACAATGCTACAATGTCTTGGTGCAGAAGAAACATGTAAAGCCCGTCAAAACAAAGGGAATCAAACCAGCAAACATGGAACAAAACGAGTGGGATGACTTGGACGAGCTTGCTCGCTCTACCATTGATCTCTCAGTGTACAACTTGCTCTTTAACATTGAGAAGCTGAATTCAGCATATGCAATGTGGCAAAGGCTTGAAGAATTGTATGCTCAAAAAAGTGTAGCCAACAAGGTTTATTGGCTGAAAAATTTAATGAGCTTTCGCATAAAAGAAGGTACAGCCATGTCTGTACATTTAAATGAGTTTAACTCAATTTTCAGCCAGCTGATTGCTTTGGATTTCCATATTGATAAAGAGTTCAAGGCTACTTTCTTGCTATGCACTTTGCCTAAAAGTTGAGATACTTTCAAGATAGCTTTCAGTGATTCAAATACTCAGCTGTTATACTCTAATGTGGAGAGTTCTATGCTGATGGAAGAACTCAATAGGCTAAAAAACTCAACAAACAAGTCTTCTAATGCATTGCACACTACATGCAGATTTAAGCACAAGGGCAGTTCTAAAAATAGAGCACGCAACAAGTCTCGTGGAAAAAATGTGGAGTGCCATCATTGCGGCAAAAAAGGGCACTACGGAAGATCGTATACGACGTACCATCGATGCAACACTTGAAGCCCAATCCATCCACAAAGAAACAAAGATAAGTAAAAGAAACTTCAAATTTTGTACTTTCAATGGATCTTGTGATGGAAAGACTGTACTTGCTTTTATCAGTCAATTTGATGATTACTTCCATGAAGAAACATATGCTGAGAAAGACAAAATTAAATGTGTAACTAACCATTTATTTGATCGAGCATCCTTATGGTCGACAGTGATCCGCAAGAGCATTGATTGCCTTACTACCTGGGAGACTTTCCAAAAGAAGTTTTTGTAGAATTTCCTTCCTCCTCAGTTCCATGAAAAAGCCATAAAGCAATGGGAGTGATACCTTATATCCTTTGCATGTATCTAGTGTGCGTCACTTTGTAGTCACCATAACTGAGTAGCCAAGTGTTTCTTTGTGGTATAGCTAGTTGGGACACATGAGTCAATTTAGAATGAAAGTGCTCTCTCGCTTGGGTTATTTACAATCTTTGAGGTATGCTGATTTTTAACAGTGTGATCATTGTATTTATGGTAAACATGTTCAAACGTCACATAAAAAATCTCTCTCTAAAGTCTTCACCCTTAGAGTTGGTACATTCACATGCACTCACTGAAAATCAAACCAACAAGACATTAAAATGCCTTCGCTCTAACAATGGTTGGGAATATGTGTCCAATGCCTTTTAGGACTTTTGTGACAGCAAAGGGATTGAAAGGGAGCTTACTACCCCTCATAATCCACCCCAAAATGGTGTTGCAGAGCATATAAACAGAACCATTCAAGACAAGGTTCGTACAATGCTATCACATGCTGCTTTATCCCATGGATTTTGAGCAGAGGCTGTTATGACAACCATACACTTGATTAATCGGTCACCAAACACATCTTTGGGGGGGTTGGGGGGGGGGGGGGGGAAGGGGGGGGAGTCCCTCAAGAAGAGTGGTCGAGCAAGCCACCTTCATATGCTCACTTAAGAGTATTTGGCTGCGAGGTATTTGTGCACATTCACAAGGAAGAAAGCAGCAAACTTGAGCCAAAGTCCTGTAAATATATTTTCCTAGGATATGGTAATGAAGGTGAGATGGGGCATTGATTATGGAATCCCAAGAAAAGAAAAGTAATACACAGCAATGATGTTATCTTCTGGGAAGATCGCATGCACAAACAGCCCAAAAGAACAAAGGAGGTCAGAAGGGTTGTATTCCACAAAGATGTACCAATAGGACAGCAAAGAATGCCCGTTAGACAGCAGCAAATACTTGCTGAAAATGTCCTTGAAAATGCAAGGAATGATGCTGAAAATGATCAGCAGGATCTTGCCCATGATGTCCCACAAATTCAGCAAGAACATGTGCCTTTGGAGGAACAACCTGAACCAGCCGTGAAGCACACTGAATCTGCACAACAACAAGCTGTTAATGCAGATTTACAGGCTGAACAGCCAGCAAATCTTGACCATTGGGTCCGTAGGTCGACCAAAGTGTAAAAACAACCAAATAGGTTCATTCCTAGTGTAAACTTTGTGGCTGATTATGTCATGTTAACAGATTGTGGTGAGCCATCATGCTTCTACAAAGCAATGGACAAACAGAATAGTAAGAAATGGCACAAAGCAATGCTATCAGAGATGGAATTCCTCATGAAGAATGGAACTTGGGATTTGGTGCATTTGACAAAAGGACAAAAAGTGCTACCCTGCAAATGGGTTTACAAAATGAAAGTTGCTTCTGGTTCTTTGCTAAAGTACAAGGCACGCTTGGTTGCTAAAGGGTACAAGCAAGAACATGGAATTGATTTTGATGAAATCTTTTCTCCTGTAGTCAAAATGACTACTTTGCGAACCATCTTGGGCTTGGTTATATCTGCAGACATGAAACTTATATAGATGGATGTAAAAACTGCTTTCTTACATGGCAATTTGCATGAGGAGATCTATATGCAGCAGCCTGAAGGTTTTACTACAGAGGAAAAAGAGCACATGGTATGTAAACTCAACAAGAGTTTGTAGGGGCTGAAGTAGGCACCACAAGAATGGTATCACAAATTTGATACATTCATGCAATCTCAGGAATTTCATCGTTCTCAAGCTGATGGCAACCTTATTCTCTTGGTTTTGTATGTGGATGACATGCTAATTGCATGCAAATATGTTCATGCCTTGGACTCATTGAACAAGAGTTTACACAATAGCTTTAATATGAAGGATCTTGGTAAGGCCAATCACATTCTTGGCATGCGTATACTCAGAGACAGATCGAAGGGTCTTTTTTATCTGTCACAACAGGAGTATGTCACTAAAGTTTTGCAGCGCTTCAATATGGAGGGGAGGGAATCCATTAGTGTACCATTGTCTCCATATGTGAAACTTAGTGCAGATGGCAGCCCTACATCAGATGATGGAAAGGCTAAAATGGCCAAGATATCCTATGCTTTAGTTGTTGGTAGCTTGATATATACTATAGTTGCTACACGTTCTGACATTGCATTTGCGGTGGGAGTGGTTAGCAAATATATGGCATATCTTGGCAAAAAGCATTGGGAAGTAGTGAAGGGTATCATGAGATGCCTTAAGGGCACAAAGGATTTGTGTATCTGCTTTGGTAAGCAGAAGTCATCTGTTGTTGGGTTCACAGATGCAGACTATGCTGGTCATCTTGACTGCAAGAAGTCTACTTTAGGACATGTGTTCATGTTCACAGGTGGAGCAGTCTCTTGGATATCTAGGTTGCAAAAGTGTGTTGCATTGTCTACTACAAAGGCAAAATATGTGGCTACCACTGAGGCATGCAAAGGGGCTTTATGGCTTTCACGTCTTATAAGAGAGCTTGGTATTACAAAGGTTCCTATCCTCCACTGTGACAGTCAAAGTGCTATTATGCTAGCACGGAATCCTAACTTTTACGCAAAGATAAAGCACATACAGGTGAAGTATCACTTTATCAGGGATGTACTTGACAGCAAGGGCATTGAGCTTATCAAGGTACATACAAATGATAACCCTACAGACCTTCTCACGAAAGGTCTTCCAACCGAGCGGTTTGGCCATTGCCGCCAAATGATGGGGGTTGGATAGTATATATATCTTTTAGCTTTGTACATGCATAGACTTAGCTAATTCTTTTCTCTACCTTCAAGCATGTTGCCTTTAGATGGGAGATTGTTGGGAATAAAGGCTCACTGTGCCTTTTACAATATTCGAATGTGAACGCACCCTTACACTCTTATACTTTATATACTATTAAAACCTAAAAATAACTTTCCCATGCAAGTGGAGGAAAGGCTAAATAGGGCTGAAGGGAGAGGGAAATCTCATTTTTTCATTTTGGGAGCTGTTGGAAAGAGGTGTTGGATTGTTGCTGCCAGTTTTTGGGGCCAATTCCTAGCCATTGGAGACCATTTTGGTGATGGAGATTGCATATTCTTGACCTTGGGAAGCTGACAATTGCTGCTGATGCACTTTCTCCTGAAGATCACAGTCTCTGATGCTCCTATTATTGTTGGTGCATCCGTTGGGGCTGGTACAACAGGGCAGCAACTGATTTTGATCAGTTCTTCGCGACAAATCTCAAAATTTTCTCTCTCTACAGCATTCTCTCATCTCCTTCAGCCTATGCTCAGGCATTCGGAGAAGATCTCAGCCATTTTTGGTGGGCTGATCTGTAATTTCTGCAGTAAACCCTAATTTACAGCAGAAATTAGGGTTTAGTAGCGACCTTGGGATCCATGCCAGAGATTGAAGGCTCAAGGGACTGAAATCAGCAGCTGATAATTGAAGATTATCAAGGGATTTCAGGAGCCAGTCCATCCCAAATCGATTTGGGGCAGCATTTGGCCAGCCAAGGGTCAAATTGGAGAAGAAGTCCTGGGTGAAACAAGGGGCAAATGACCTAAAAGGCTTGCTGGACATTTATGACAGCAAGAGCAATTGGTTAGCAGGAGGAGATTGAAGAATCTCAAGTTGTACTCCTTCCAATTGAATGAAAGCTAAAGAAATACCGCAAGGGGCGCCAGTTTTGGAGCCAACAGGGAGTCTACTGTCCAAGAATGTTATGGTAAAGTGTGTATTTCATTTTATGTGCATTTATTTATTGCTGTAATTAACTCTTAAATCAGGTTATCGCCACCCATTCCAAGAAGGAAGGCTGGTTTCAAGAGTGATCACCTCTCAATTGAAGAAAGACTATCCACTCACGACAACCAAAAGTTCAAACTCTTCACAATTAAGCCCAATGGCAAGTTCATACAATCCATTTTTGTGTAAGTCTAATTTTGTCTATACTGCTCCTTTTGTTATGCAAGAATTAATTGTAAGGCACCATGGAGACCCAGGTTGGTACCGGTATGGATTTGAAGAAAACTCTATATTCAAATATGTTCCACGAGGTAATCCTTCATTCTTTATTTCACTTGAGTACGGGTTTAGAGCTTCCCCTTCACCTTCACATTTTCCGCCCTTCACTCCTACTTTCACTTCAAAGTTAGATTCCTCTTCTTTTCTAGACCCTTACTTTAGACCTACAATGGGTTATCCACTCTTAACGCACATTGTCTTTGATGCACATCAAGGTTTTAGGCCATCACTAAATACTCAAAGGTATAGTACTCTGCACATTGGTACATCGTTAGTGAGAATAGTACTCTGCACATTGGCACATTGGTACTCAGAGGTATAGTACTCTGCACATTGGTACACCCAATACATCACAAAACAATACAAGCTAACCTATCCACTCACGGTGTCGATAACGAGGAAAAATAGGTGATGAGGTATCCATGTGATGAAGAAGGATGGTGGTGTGGTAACAACAGCAGCCGGTGGAAACAGCTTACGATCCGTGCAAGTGGTGCTCTGCACAATGAGATGCAAAGTACGCTATATGCTGAAGAATGCTCATGCAGCAGGTGCCACTTGGACAGTGTCCCTCGTGGGAAAATTGTTCGCTTACC
This sequence comes from Lygodium microphyllum, assembly GCF_053477565.2. Lineage (NCBI taxonomy): Eukaryota > Viridiplantae > Streptophyta > Polypodiopsida > Schizaeales > Lygodiaceae > Lygodium > Lygodium microphyllum. Next base: position 25,646,800 of record NC_141146.1, on the reverse strand, counting down.
CAAGCGCCCTAGTACAAGGATGATGTAATTATGCAATGCAAAGGGTAAGGTACAACCGGGGAAAAAAGCCGATGGCGAAGACAAAGTGCTGAAGCCTGTAGAATACCAAGAAGGATAGGAACCCCCTCTCAACCTGGATGTAGATGCTAAAGAAGGAAAATGAGCCTGATGTCGGTCTTCATATGGTGCCGAGAACCATAAGGAATGAAAGAAGATAAAGTGGATGAAGTGGATAAAGCACCCCGCTAGAAGAGCAAGGTAGAAGTCACCGCCATGATAGCATCGAGAGAGATGTTGCACGATCCGCCTTCGGAGGGAAAACCTCCATGTTGAAAGAAGAGCAAGCACTCCTAAGATGATGAAACCATGAAAGGAACAGTGCGCATCCCCACGTCTCTAGCCCAGGGAGGACCAAAGCAATCTGCAAGTTAGCCCTACACTAAAAGACAAAACCCTGCAAAAGAGATGAGAATCTGCAAACACATAGGTTAGTGGTGAGATGCTCCAAAGCAAAACAAAACAAAGAGAAAATCTAACTCAAAATATGTAACGTGCCCGCCCCTCAAATTGCGGGACATGTCTTAGCAATCCATCGAGAGATCAATCTAGAAGACGCCGCCCGGCACTCCCAAGGAATGACACGGGTTTTGCCAACTAGGGTCTCTCGAGTCTGCCTCGCAACGGAACTTATCCGGCCGTTCCCACTAGGATCGACCTGAAGTCCGGGCTCCTAGTAGTCGACTCTTTCTAACAGCCTTCTAGCGTCAGTCTACAACTGCTCCACTTTGCGCAGATGCAACTGGACCAAAGCAGACTCATACCGCACTTGGTTCAAAGAGAATGGGAAACGCTCGACCTCTCTGCCCGTAGGGCATAGTCCCATTCCGGTCCCCTAAAACGGTATGAATCACGATTCTAACCAACATTGTCTAAGGTTATCGTCCGACTTTCCCTAACATTTCTCATTAACATTTCCTTTGAGGAAAGCTCTCGGCTAACCGAGACCACCCTTCCGTAGAATAGACCCATCGGGGTCACATCCACCACGCTTTCCTCGGGGGTTGTTTTACTTATCTAATTACCTACATCACATTATGTTTAACATTAAAAAACAGCTTCATTAATTAACCCGTTAATCACAAGTTCCTTTACGTAATTTAGGGCAGGGACACAAAGACAAGATAAAACAATATCAAACAGTTCCTTAACTTATCTTCATGTTAATGTTTGTCTCCCACCCATACAAGAGAATTAAGTGTCCCTTTCTGCCTCCGCACAAATAATCCTTCTGTATCCCGAAATACATCAAGTATCATGCCCGAAGGCTATCCCAGCAATCTATAGGATTGCTGCTCCAAATTCCGCCCTAGACTAGTACACGGGGCTCGAGATCCCATCTCGAGTCACGTCGGCCTCTTGTGCGGGATCCGAAGGCAAGGAATTTACAGCCAGAGCCTCCCCTGGCACCCAAGCGTCCTCCTGCTCCAAGCAGCACCCATGGAGAGACCTCTCGCGGCAGATTAGGTCCATATACCCGGCGCGGCTAACAACCCCCTTGGATAGGGCCAGACAGACAGTCGGAGGTAATTGATCCCGCCTCTCCCTCCAGGCTTTTAACATGAAGCATTAAGTGTTTTGCCTTGAATTAGTTCCTTGAGCAAAAAAGTTCAAACAATGTACCTAAGTGTACAATCACGATCATTTCGAAGGCCGTTTGTACAACCAACTGCTAAGGTGTGATTCATTTTTCTCGGATGCTCCCAGCATCCAATCCTGGATCGTTCGTGACTTGGCAAGATCCCAATAATCTCAAACAAGATCATGCAAGCAAATATTCTTGGTAAGTTAACTTATTTTGACTTGCTCTTCCCCTTGGGTTTTACCTTATGGTATCTTAACCCTAACTCAAAGCATTAACTGGTCAACCAAGGCAACGCACAAGCCTTATTCGCAACCCAACCAAGGGCCTATTATTCTTCCAGTTCTTTACTCATCTCCCTCTAACCAAGTTCAGTTAATACACTTGGCAACGCAAGACTTTTCATCTAGGCCTTCAAGATACAGTCTAGATGCATGCGTCCCTTCCATCTCTCTTAGTGCGGTACTATGCAGAATTTTCCAATCAGACTCATCTTACTCGCACTTGGGATTCTTAATGTATTAATACAATCCGTGATCTTTAACTCTTTTCACATTTAGTCAATGAGTAATTAACCCTAATATACAGGTACTTATATGGCCTAAGTTTCCCTACATCAGTACAAACGCATCATAAGAATAGAAACTATCATTTCATGTGTTTAGTTTAATCACGGATGCAAACCATGAGTCTTACCAACTAACCCCACACTAAACTAGATGAAAATCCGTCATTTTATGTAAACTATTATGGAAACTTATCATTTCATGTGGCATAAACCTATGCGAAATTCATTATTCTATCATTTCACGCGAGCTTTCCAAGTAATGTTTGCAACTCGAGTATAACACTCAATGCATAAGATGATCGCAATAATCCCCTAAGGCATGCCCATCCCTCATGTGTTTTCTTTATGAAATTGATATAATCTAAAATCTTGAATGGTGGTATTGTACAACTCCTATGGCAAGCTATGCGCAACATTAATGAGTCTACAGATTTTAAGTGTAATGATATAAACATCTAGAGAAAACAAGAGTTTGAGGAACCTGGACTTGATTCGCAGGAGTAGGGGCATAGTTGATGCTTGCCTCACCGTCTGCATCTCTCGTGTCTCTGGCTCCACTTATGATTGAGACTCGTCGCAATACTCGGCTTTGGTGCCATTGTGGAGAACTCCGCCAAGATCTTCTTCTTCTTCAACTCCACCCTTTCTCAACCTCCCTCTCTCTCTCTCTCTCCAAAATGCAACAGGGCCTTTGACTAATCACATCTCTCTCTCTCTCCCTCTCAATCTTCTTCTTCTTCTTCTTCTTCTTCTTCTTCTCTTCTCTTCTTCTCCTTCTCTCTCTCTCCCTCTTCTTCTTCTTCTCTTCTCCTCTCTCTTCCTCTTCTTCTTATTCTTCTTCTTCTTCTTCTCTTCTTCTCCTTCTCTCTCTCTCCCTTCTCTCTTCTCTCCCTCTCTCTCTCTCCCTCTCCCTCTCCCTTAGCGCTGATCAACGGGGGGGGGGGGGCGGGCTGCGGTTGATCACTAGGGAGGAGGGGGGAGTCTCCCTTATAAGGTGGAGGGGGGGGGGAAGACGGCTGTCCGCCACCACCCACCTCGGGGCTGCATGCCCCCCCACTCATTACTCTCTCTCTCTCTCTCTCTCTCTCTCTCTCTCTCTCTCTCTCCCCCCGCCATGCAGTCGGCAGGGGGAGAGAGAGGGAGAGTAAAAAAATTTGTGTAATTTTTTAAAAATTCTAGGGGGGGGGGGGGGGGAAGATATTACAAAATAAATGCAATGAATGTGTATGTGTGTGAGTAAATGCAGCGGAAGACAAAAAAATGGAAAAACTAAGGATAATGAATCCTATGGGCCCGACTCTAAGAGTGCGAAAAATGAATGCTAGACTAACCTAGGGTATCCAAAAGGACCAAGAGGCATGCGAGTCGAAGAAGGTGGCTACCATCGCATATGTCCAGTAGCAGGGCTCTGCCAAGGAAATGCCTGACAAGGTGGAGAGGAAGGTGAGATGGATGCATAAAGTGCAACAGGATCGGAACCTGCAGACCAATCAGTCAGTCCCTCAAGGGTAGTGAAAGAGATGGGTTGCTGAGGTTCTACTCGAGCCACATGTCCAGCAGCAACAACTAGTGCTGAAGGAGCAGATGAAGCAGAAGCGGAAGGCATAGCCCCACTGGACTGTGCAGTCACATTGGTCTGCTGAGGCTTTTTAGATGGAAGACCTTAGGCCTTGGAGCAACACTCCTCGTCCACATGGCCTATCTCTGACAATGTGTGCAAAACCGGTTTTTCTTAGGGAGTTGCTGCGAGATAGATCTAGATTCTTTAGTTCCATCTGAGGAAGAGGAGTCACCCTTTGATTGGCTTGCCTTTGCATCTAGCGAGTTCTTGCCACTAGTGGTTGTCCCTCTCGAAGAAGAGGCAACCAACCCCCTCTGCTCTGAATAAGGCTGTGATGAGGATTTTTTGTGGACTTGATCATACAGCCTCGCGTAACGCAAGAACTGGCACTCAAACTCATAGAAGGTTAGCAATCTAGGTTGGGAGATGATATGTTGAATGAAATTGAAGTACTTGTTGGGCAACTTATTCAAGAAGAATGTAACCTGATCATCATCTGACTTTGGAGAGCCAATAGTAGCGAACTCTGCAAGTAGCCGCCTATATTCAACCAGCTTGACTTTCAGATCATCCCCTTTCTTAATAGAGAACTCTTGAAGCTCAAAGTCGAGATTGATGCACCAAGTACGATCACGAGCCGCATAGTGGTCGAGAAGGTGACTCCAACGCTCTGACGCGAGCGGGAAGTGCTGCAACTAAGAGTGAAACTCGGGAAGCAATCTCTGCATCAGCTCAACAGTGACTGTGGCATTGCAGGTTCTCCATTGATAGATGTAATTAGGGTGAGCTAGTCGAGGGTCCGGCATAGACTCTAGACCAATGACGAGGTCCCAAAGACCCTGAGACTCAAGCACTTGTTGCATGAAATTAGACCGAGTGGTGAAATTTGACCCATTAAAACGTATCTTATCCCTGAAGGCATTCTTGGCCGTTGCAACAGGAGTGGTAGTGCTCGGAAATGGATATTGTGAAAAAGTATAGTGTGGGTAGGATGGGGGAGTGGAGTACACTTGGAAATGGGTCCCAGAGTGTCCACCAGGCATGCATGTAGTGTGCAAGGTGGATCCATAGGTAGGGATGGGTTGACTAGGCATGGGCATGGTAGCCACATGAGGAACCCAAGGAGGTGGTGTCAAAGTGCAGTGATGCGGAAGCGTGGGACCAAGACTGAGAGAGAGAGTGAACACAGAGAGAAGAGAGAGAGAGGAAGAGACAGTGGAAGATGAAGATCTGTTGTATAAGGTGTGCTGTATACAAAGATATGCAGATATATACACGGGCGCAGTGCGCGGGACTGCATGTCTCCACCTCGACGATGCAACCTGCTGTTCACCTCGAAGTACGGTGCAATCTGCACGATCTCCAGCCTGTAATCTGCACGAATCTCCAGCCTGAAATCTGTAATCAGAAGTGTGGGAGGATGTGCAGAACGTCGGCTATAAATAGCCAGAAAGAATGCGCCCAGAAAAAGCAGGTCGGCTGCATTAAATGCAGCCGACTGGTCAATCCGACTGGACTACCACGTGGCTGGCCGACTGTCAGTCCGACCAGACTGCCACGTGGCCTGGTGACGTGGCTGCCTGCCCGACAGGGACTAATAATCGCTAACACCCCCTCTCAGAGCCTGGACGGGGCAGAAGCCTGAGGGATCTGGCATGTCTCCGAGGTAGAGTCTGAGGAAGCGCCTTCGTAAACAAATTTGCAAGATTGTCCTCCGTCTTGCAGTACTCCACAGCGATGGTCTCATCCAAAAGCTTCTCCCTGATGAAGTGGTACTGGATCTCTATGTGCTTCGTCCGGGCATGGAAAACAGGATTCCGTGCCAAGGCAATACAACTCTCATTGTCGCATTGCAGCAAAGTAGGACGAGTCTGGGGGCAGCCAAGCTCCTCCAACAATCTCTGAAGCCACACAACCTCACATGTGGTGGAAGACGCGGCCCGATACTCCGCCACAGTAGACAAAAGGGCTACCATGGGCTGCTTCTTGCTACTCCATGAGATAACACCTGCATCCAAGGTAAAACAATAGCCTGTAGTAGACCGCCTGTGGTCCACATCGCCAGCCCAATCCGAGTCGCTCCAACCTGCAAGTACAAGATCTGACCCACCTGTGCCTGCTGGATAATGAATCCCTAAGTCAAAGGTCCCCCTCAAATACCGAAGTATCCGCTGAGCAGCCTACCAATGCACCGTCTGAGGGTCACTCATGAACCCCGCCAAGAGACCAACAGCAAAACAAAGATCAACACGAGTGTTGAGGAGCCAAATCAATGATCCAATCAACTGACGGTAGCGGAAAGCATCCGCCAAGGGAGAATCGGAATGTGAAGTGGCCTTCTAGTTCGGATCCATAGGAGTAGAAATGGTCCGACAATCCTCCAGCACAAAAGAAACCAAGAGCTCCTGTACATATCTCTGCTGAGAGATGAAAATCCCCCTCTGAGACTGATAAATCTCATGGCCTAAGAAGAAGTGGAGTAGACCCAAGTCCGTCATCTCGAACGCCTTATGTAAAGCTGCCTTCGTCTCTTTGACCTTCTGTGCATGTTCACCTGTGACAATCAAATCGTCAACATACAATACAAAAAGCACACAACCAGCCTCGGAAGTGTGTACATAAAGCTGCGGATCGGCCTTGGAGCGCCGATATCCCAACTGTGATTGAAGGAACGAGTCAATCTTCTCGTTCCATGCACGCGGAGCCTGCTTGAGGCCATACAAGGCCTTCTTCAACCTGTAGACTTGCCCATCTGAAGATCCAAAGCCAGGAGGCTGCTCTACATAGATCTCCTCCTTCAAATCACCATTGAGGAAGGCCGACTTCACATCCAACTGGTAGACAGGCCATCTCCTATAGCCAGCCAAGGCAAGAACACCTCGAATAGTCGCCATACGAGCAGTGGGGGCAAAAGTATCATGACAATCAATCCCTGGGCGTTGTGCAAAACCTTTAGCAACAAGGCGAGCCTTGTGCTTATCCAAAGAACCATCGCTAAGGTACTTGGTTTTGAAGACCCATTTGACACCAATCACCTTCTTATGAGAGGGGCGAGGCACGAGATACCAAGTGCCATTCCTCTCAATAGCCTCCAACTCCGCTTCCATAGCTTTCTTCCATGGTGCGGACTGTAAAGCCTCCTTCACGGAGGTGGACTCTCGATCCTGCATAACACGGGTCATCAAACAATAGTTAGAGCAAACAAGCTCCGTAGAATGTGCTTGGTGCCTCCGTGACCGCCGCGGACCATCCTGCGGTCCCCACTCCTTAGGGACCCCCTCGATCCCTGAATCATGGAGTGTGTCACGGGCCCAACGAGGAGGAGGCCGGACCTCTCCTCGTCGCTCTCCATCAGCTGAAGTCTCTAGAATATCCACCGGTGGTAACGCCTTGAGGGTGACTGGTGGAACAGTAGACTCTGTATCGGAAACAGAATCGGAATCAAAAGGCGCTGGCTCCAAAGGAACTGTTTCGGGGGCCCAACTCTCCCCTGGATATCCAAGAACGGGATGCTCCTCACCCGCTGCTATGGCCGGAACCCCCACGCTTCCGCATCGCTGCACTCTGACATGGAATAAGCTGCATCTCACCCCGTCCTGCAATAGACACCGAAGAGCTATCTCCGATGAGAATCTGCCCACGCGAAGGTCACAACTGGGCAACACCAACTGATGAAGGAGTCATGTGCCGGGAGGCACCATTGTCAACGATCCACTCTCGAGCCTAGGGAGCTATCATCGCAGCATCAGAAGCCTTCGGTGTAGAGTCCTCAATGACTGCTAGATGAAGAAACGCAGCTGATGAAAGTGTAGCCACCGCTCCAGAATCCTTCGAGTCCTTCTTGTTGGTGTCCTTCTTGTCTTTGTCAGGGCAATCCTTCTTCCAATGGCCGGTCTTACCACAAATATGGCATGTGGATTCTTTTTCCTTGTCCTTCTTTGACTTGTTGTCCTCCTTCTTCTTCTGTTGGTCCTTCCCCCTTCTTCTGAGAGGCTTGACCGGTCAAGGCTTCCGACTTGGAAGCATGTTGTCCCTTCAGTTGTTCCTCTTGGTCCAAGACCATAGGAACCAGCTCTTCCCACCGAAGAGTAGACTCGTGCCCCGAAGCAATAAGGGCGGAGTAGAAAGCACCGAATCGTGGCGGCAACTGGGACAAGAGTGTGATTGCCATGTCTTCGGAGGAAATCGGCTTCCCCGCATTCTGAACCTGCATCCGAAGCTGTCTAAGCTTGTTGATGTGCTCCCGCAACGAAGAAGACTTGTTCACGGACAAGGTCCGCATCTGCACCTCCAAAGAAACCCGCTTCATAAGGGTCATCCAGTTATACATCTGGTCAAGCTCCAGCCATATCTCCCGAGCCACCGTCAAGTGCTTGATGTGGGCTATCACGGCTATAGTACAAGACAGAAAAAAAAAGAACGAATCCGGGCATTCAGTTTGTCCCAGTGAGACTGTGCCTTGGTCAACTCCGCACGAGCATCGGAAGAGAGTTTGGACTCATCTCTCACCGAGGGCCAGTCGATCTCCTGTACAAGCTCCGCCAAATCGTAAGACTCAAGGATGGCCAACATCATCACGCGCCAGATGCGGTAATTGTCGCCATCGAGATTTTGATCTGAGGAAAGAGCCGGTAAGACAGGCACCTTCCAATCCATGATCGTCTGGAACTCCAAGTCAGTCTCTGTAGACATCTTCACCTGTAATGCCTGCAAAAATGCAAAAGCAGCCCCCTCTAACTGTGTAAATACAGCCTGCTAGGGCTCTTTCTTCCGCGTCCCGAACCTTCTTTAACCGCCGTAGGCAATGAAAAAGTAAAACCTGCGCTTGAAAGCTAAAAACACAACCTTCCTCCTCTTCAAACAGCAGCAAATTCACTAACTGGACTCCTTTCCCACGCGCCCACGCTCGCTTCAGCCTTGTTCCGATGCGCAGCCCTCCCGCTCGCCCTCGAACGCTGGAAACGCAGTCTTGTGTCGCGATGGAATCTCCTCTTCAGGTAGGTTCTTCACTCAGCCAGCCCTTCTTCACTGCTCTGATACCATGTCAGAGTGTAGCGATGCGGAAGCGTGGGACCAAGACTGAGAGAGAGAGTGAACACAGAGAGAAGAGAGAGGAAGAGACAATGGAAGATGAAGATCTGCTGTATAAGGTGTACTGTATACAAAGATATGCAGATATATACATGGGCGCAGTGCGCGGGACTGCGTGTCTCCACCTCGACGATGCAACCTGCTGTTCACCTCGAAGTACGTTGCAGTCTGCATGATCTCCAGCCTGTAATCTGCATGAATCTCCAGCCTGAGATCTGTAATCAGAAGTGTGGGAGGATGTGCAGAACGTCGGCTATAAATAGCCAGAAAGAATGCGCCCAGAAAAAGCAGGTCGACTGCATTAAATGCAGCCGACAGGTCAGTCCGACTGGACTGCCACGTGGCTGGCCGACTGGTCAGTCCGACCAGACTGCCACATGGCCTAGTGACGTGGCTGCCTGCTTGACAGGGACTGATAATTGCTAACAGGTGGGACAGGAACACCATGAGCAAAAGATGGGAATCCCTGCATAGGTGTAACCCAAGGAGAGTGTGAAGACGCACCATAAGCTAAGGATGGAAACCCCTGCGTATGAGTGGTCATGGGAGATGTGAAGCTAGGGATAGTGAGGGGGATGCCCATCACAGTCGTCCCAGGAGTTATGGGTGTGCTCATGTGCTGAAAGGTGAGAGGCACTGTGTTAAAGGGTGGCATTCCCCCTAACGAAGTACCATGGTGCAAAGAGGTAGAGAATGGGATAGAGAAGGAAAAGGTGCTAGGAGCGGAGATGGAAAATCCAACCCCTAGGGTGTGTGATGCAGATATGGAGTGTAAGCCAAGGTTTTGGAAAGATGATGAGAGGTGTGATATAGAAGAGGATGGGATGGGAGGGAAGTGAGAAGTGTATGTGATAGACTCAAATGAAACAGAAGCTGTAGATGTACCTGAATTTCGTCTGCTTCGTGAGCCCCCTCTATTGAAGTTCACATACGCAAAGCCAGATCATGTACCTCAAAAGAAGAAACAGGCGACTGTTTTGATTCATGCAACACAAAAGAATTGTACAAACCTGACATTGGACCTAGCCGAGATGATGAAGATGGATCGCCAAACGTTCCGAAAGCCGTATGTCCTCCATGATCGAAGAGATGGCTAGCCTTACCAACCGGTCCGGATGTGGTAGCAAAACTGGTAGGAGGGGTGTAAACATCACCATACTTGTTGCGATAGTACTCCTCAAAGTCCTCCTCTATCATGTTAGTGAAATCTGATGAAGGTGGAGTGTCATCCTCCTCACCGAGTCCATAATGCCATCTCAGGGCCTCCAATGATGGAGAAGCCTGATAAGACATCATACGAACTGGAGAAGAATGTGTTTGGGACATTGTGATTCGGTTACGAGTCGTATTGTGTGCCTCGCACAAAGACTAGCTCTCCACAATATCCACAGGATACTCTTTACAAGAGCACCGGCTCTGATACCATGTGAAGAAAACTGCTAGGGTTTGCACTGAGAACACACAGATTGTACGACCATGACAGAAATACAAAGAGACAGACACAGACATAGAGGGAAAAACTCAAACCCTAAACGCAAAACTCAAAACTCAAACACAAACAAAAGAAGGGAGAGAGAGAACACAACTCTGAAGTGAATGAATGATGTAAATGAATGTAAGAGTGTACAGTGTGCTCAAGGGCAGAGCAATATCGGAGTGTGACGTCCACCAAAGACGGATCCCAAGTCCGTGACCACCAGTCGGAGTGTAGGAGTGTTAAATAGTGAATGGTAGCAGGCTGGTCATCAAAACGCAGCAGTCTGGAGACTGGTAACTGGTAAACACAGCAATGTACCACCGATCGGAGGCTGGAAACTATACACAGTCCTAGAGATGATGGACAGCAAGCTAAACAGCAGTCTGAGGGACAGTCTGGAGCAGTCGCCAGCAGCTGAGAGCTGTCGCCTATAGCAATGGACAGGCTAAAGATAATGTGGCTGCAGTCGCTGATGGCTGGACAGCAGATGGAGGCGGGCTGCAGGCTGGAAACTGGGCGCCAACAGCAACAAAGGGTGTGTGGACTGGTGTAACCTGCAAACAAGGATGATGGCTGAATGGGGGCAACCTGTCTATTTATAGATGTGGAAGGGCACCCCAAAAATTAGGGTTTTCACTAAACTCTCTCGAACCACTCCCCGTTTTAGGGTTTCCACTGAACTCTCTCGAACCGCTCCCCGTTTTAGGGTTTTACTCTAAAATAGCATTTTTAGTGTGTTTTGGGGCAGTTTAAGAGGCTAATCAGCAAGTAATGCATATTTTAGCTCAACACTTCTTATCTAAAAAGAATAGGTTTTGTACATTTTGCCAAAAACCTTGCCATGTAGATGACAATTGTCACTCAAAGGCCAAGGGTCTTAGACCCACACCCCAAATCACCTCATCCTTAGCTAAGGGTCTCCTACCCACCCCCAAACCAATCCCCATTCCTAAACCAACCTCAGCCCCTTTCGGCAGTGGTAGTGCTACTCCAAGGGGGTTGAGAGGGGATCTTCCCCAGGGAGGTAGCGCAATTTCTCTATCCCCTAGTATTCGTGGTCATCAGTTGTGGCTCGCCATTGATGTGGTGAATCATGAATCTTGTTAGCCTACCTATTTTAGTCTATCAATTTGTCATCTCCTAGTTATGAGCTCTATCAAAGTCTAATGGAGACAGAAGCTGTGATTGTGTTTTTCTTAGGTTTGTCAAGCAGTTTTGAGTTTGTGCAGCCTTTGGATGTCAATTTCCAGCCCTTGCAACCTTCTGACTGCTCCAAGAGGGCCATGTCAGCATTTTGCCCCCACATCAGTATTTGCACCCTATCCAGCGGCTGCCAACTGCATTTAATGCAAGTCGGCAAATTTTTTTGGGCCCTAGTTAGCTGGTCGGCCAAATTTTTGAGTTTTCAGCTATATTTAGCTGATTTGCTGGCTAGGAAAATCACTTCTTTTTCAAGTGCTCCATTGGTGACTGCAATCTCCTCCATCTCCGGCATGGACAGCAGGCTGCATACTCTCCATCTCCGTCACTGTTGGTGCTGCTGTCATCATTTCAGCCTAATCCGGTGCCCTCACTAATGCCTCGAGATGCGTGCAGGGACTGAACAGTCCTCTCCTTTGTATTCAGCATTCTTCTTCAATCAACATAGATCTCTCTCGTCTCTCTCTTTTTTTTTCATAAAACTCCTCTCTCTCTCTCTCTCTCTCTCTCTCTCTCTCTCTCTCTCTCTCCGTGTTCATGGTTCTCTTCCGTTGCGCACTCTCACATGGTATCATTGTCGAAGTGAGTACACGGAGTCACCCCATCGAGAGGAGACTCCCCAGGCCATCTGTCCCTTGCTGAAAACGCAGATTTTCAGCGTTCTACTGCTCCATGCAACATAGGTGGACCATCTACAGTCCTTCTATTGCGGAGTTGTAGCTGATTTCCACCACTCGGGACCATCTACAGCAGAATGCAGATTTTTGTGGGAGTTGAGCTTGATTGCATACTCCTCAAGGCATGGGATGTTCAAGGTAGGCAAGAGCCCAGACTTCCTTGAGCACACCATTTGAACATAGGTGTCCAACCAAGCAATGCACCTAGCAAAACTTGAACCTAGAAGCTTGCAACTATAAGCTAGGATGATCTACTCATAAGTTCATTTCTGAGGAAATAGTTGATGGGTTGGGGCTGATTCTAATATCTCCTACAACAGATCGTCAAGACATATCCAAAAGCCCAAGAAAATGCATTGGGAAAAAAGTCGCACTATACATCATTGTAGTCCCATTGTAATTATCATGTGTGGTTATTTGCATTTTACATTCAATTCATACCCTTTTCAAAGCTGCTCCATGAAAGAAAAGTCTCCCCTCCTATGCTGGGTGAAGAAACTGAAGGCAGTTTCAACTCTCAAAAACACATGCAGATCTCAAAATCCTCTTGCAATCACAAGCATGTCTGAAGACTGAAATTCTATTAATTTTTGTGCGCCTTGCAGAGAATGGCCAGAATCCAATAAGTCCTTCAAAAATCCCAAAAATAGCTTCAAAGACCAGATTATCCAATGCCCAAATCCTATCCCCCTCATAAAAGAAGATAACCTTATATTGTCATTTCACACATTCTATGCTTAATCAAGCAATCCCCCCCATAAAAGAAGAGAAAGCACTATTGCCTGAAGAAGAATGATGGTATTGTCGTTTCAGGCATTGTCTCCATGAGTCAAACAGTGCGCTGCCATTCTTCAGCATCAATAGCTTTTCCAATAATTCTGATTTATTAAATTTAGGACTTATGATACCATTCTTCAGCTTCCAATAGTCTTGAATTGTTAAGTTGCAACATAAGCATTCGCTTTACTACACATGAAATTACACAGGCATATCATGCACACCCGGATACCTTTGTGTGCGTGTGTGCGTGCATGCGTGTGTGTGTGTGTGTGTGTGTGTGTTATCCGACCTGGAAAAGACGGCTAGCGCCAACGCACAGAAATTCAGAGTCGATAGAATCTTCTTCCTTTCGTGAAATATTGACACAAAATCATTTCTCTTACATTTGAGTTCGTTCTTTTTATGTTTCTATTTATTTGTGGACACGAGAACAAGAGCCGAAGATCGGCTGAATAAAAAGAAAAAATAATTAGTTATCACTTCTACATATAAGATCATTCTACAGCAAGAGCCGCGTCACACCGAGGTTTAGTGGTGGGCGTGACATTACATAAGAGTGCTCAATAGTAAGAGCTAGGTCAAACTGAGGTTTAGTGGTAGTAAGACCCAGGTCACAATGAGGTTTAGTGAGGTTTAGGATTAATGCCACCCTGCCACTAACCCTCAATCGCACCATGAGGGTTTGGATAAAGTGGGGTCTGCATAGGCCTACCACTCCCCTTGCTACAACCCTCGAAACTATTGTTCTAAGGTTAGGTTAGTGGCACTAAGCTTCTGATTAGTGGGTTTGAAAATGGCTACTTGTAGGTAACCAATCGCTTCCATCATAAATAAGCACTACTACAAAGATCCAATCATCTCGTTTTCTTCTTAGGATTAAAGTGGCCTTGCTTTACACTCCCCTATGGGGCATGACTGCAAGGTTAGCCTCAACATTTCAGGTTTCACATAATCTTACAAACACTAACATAGCCTAGTCCTAAGCCCTACATGCAAGAGTAGTACTCCTTTTTTATGGGTTGAGCCAAGCAGAGAGAATTCGAATACTCTCCTACTTTGTGGCCTTTATTTAAGGGCAATCTTGTTCATAGTCTACCATGTCTTCCCAAGAAGAAAAATTGTTATCTCAATGTCGATTTAGGTTTCCTTTCCCAATCTCCACTCAATCTTTGAAGTTGAAGTGTGCTCTTTCACTAGTGTCACTTGTGAAGGGGCTATTTGTGCCCTCCCTCCCTCTCCTCCAATCATAACAATGACCACATAGCTTGTATCCTTTGGGATAAATGGGTTGAGCCATCCAAAGTTTTGGACATCCATGACAAGTGTGGCTTGGATTTCATTTGCAAGGTTCGCTTCTCCTTCCGTAATGCATGTTATTTGTGCCATCAAACTAGACTTTGCTACGGCTTATCCCCAAAAGCACCAAAAGAATGAGAAGGGGAGCAATGAGATCAAGGGGAACACTCCACCTACCTTAAAACAAGATACTCAAGGTGAAAAAAAAAGAAGATACTCCTTAACACCAAAAGAGATAAGACAATCCCTACCTTCCACAAAATCAAGATAGGACTTCCTAAAATCATAGCATGGCTATTGAAGCTACTCACATAGGTCAATCTAACCAAGAGAAAGCCAAGTCAATTGATGGTCATGTAAGGAATGATAGGGTCTTGCATCCTATTTACATTAATAGACCTAAAAGCATTAGGGATGACGACAATGCTAAAGGCAAGGGAATAAGAATATCAAGGTGTCAATCAAGAAGATGGCAAGAGGATTTCAAACATTTACTAACATATACACTCCTCTTGTTGATGTTGATAACACTTAGCCTAATCATTACGGACAAGGTGTTAAGAAAACTTTCGATGCTTACCTAGAATGCTCGAGGTCTATGTTCCAGAGAAAGACAAATTGAGCTTTGCTCCCTTGTGAAATGATGCACGTTTGACCTAATCAGTGTACAAGAGATCAAGCTAGGTTTAGAAAATGATTTCGATTTAGGCCTACCTAACTAATGTTGTTTCCTCGATCCCTACTATAGAGGTAAGGGTTGCACACTAGTGTTATGTTTTATTGAGTCAATTTAAATTGATGGAGATGATGATGGCTCCTTCATGAGAGTATGGATTACTTTTTGTGAAGTATTAGATCGCTGCTCAATTTACGCATTGAGTACCTCATGTATGCAAGCTAACAAATGGAAAAGTGTTGCCTCACACATGTCTAGTGATTCACTCTCACTATTTGGGGATTGGAATATGACTCTAGGTGGGTCAAATCATTCCCACCTCCTGGATAATATGTTTGAATGTGAAAAGGAGGCTTGGAACCGACTTAGCATAGCAAGCTAAATTTAGTAGATGCCATTTCTCTTGTGGACAGCTTAGCTTGCAAAAGTGTTACATGGCATAATCAACACAAAGTTTCCTACATCATCCCATGTTCCTAGAATAAGTGAAGAAGACTTGAGCCTTTCCAGTCAAGGTTGACAACCCTTCCAAGAGCTAGCAATAGTGCATGTTGTGAGTCACTAATTTCTACAATAAATATGGGTGAGCTCAAGTTAAGTTGGGGAGAGAACAATTTGATCTGACTCAACAACATAGAAGCCATATCCTTACTACTCTTCTTTGCATGCTTGGTTATGTCATATTACTTTATCTCCTACAAGATATTGAGAGTTTTATTAGGATAGGGAGTTGTATAGAGTTTTATGTCTTAATGTGCAAATGAGATTTAAAGCATTGCTTGTGAGTGAAGCCTCTACCCCATTCTTCCTCTCCTCTCTCAAGAGGAAGGAAAAAGAGAGAAGTAGTACTTATGATTGAAGATGAGCATGGGAGAGAAGTTGTTGATGATGAGGACATTTATGCAATTTTCAAGTACCACATCTTAGCTATTGTTATCCTATCCTTTGAATGTGATGGCAAAGATTATAATAGGGCTGCAACTTTTTTGATAATATGCAAGGATCTATTGCCCTTGATAATGCTTTGTCTCAAGGTTATCCTTTATATGCCAATGAGCTCTTTGAGGTTGTTAAACTATTGAAAAATGGCAAAGCCCTCTGCCTGGACGGTTTCCATATAGATTTCTTGTTTGGAAATCTAGGAAGTCTACAAGCAAGATCTTGCAATCTTCTCAACTGCTTAAAAATGATTGTATGCTTACTAAGGTTGCCAATGAAGGTGTACTTGAGCTTGTTCCTAAAGCTACTACAAGGCCCTTACCTAGTGATTGGAGCCTCCTAGCTGTACTCATCATGGCTAAGACCGTTGTTCTCAAAGTGAAGCATCTTCTTTCAAGATTAGTGCATCATTGACAATATGGATTTATCCATAGCTGCAACATTCATGATGCAATTCTCAATATCATTTTGAGATTGATCGAGTCATGGCCTCTAAGGAAAACCACATATTATTAAATATGGATTTAGAAAAAGTATATGATCATGTGTATTGGGAATTTCTAATTGTTGTCCTCAATAAATTTGGTTTTGGTGAGATGTTTTATAGGATGATCAAAAGTCTCTTTTCCAATGCTATAGCTACCATTTCAATAATGGATATACTATTGATAGGTTTGTCCTCAGAAGGAGCATTTAACAAGGATGCTTGCTCATGCCTATGTTTTTTGGTTTTGTCACTCACCCACTTCTTTTGCAACATCAAGCTTGCTACCAAAAGAGCTACAACCAAGCCACTGGTCCTTCTAGATGGCCAATACATGTGGGCCTGATAGGTCATCAACGTAGGAGCTCCCTGAAATATTTGATGAATTTTCTTACCTATCTAGCTCAAAGATCAACAACCCTAAGTCAAGATTACTCTAGCTTGTGAAAAGCGCGGATCTAGAGCATGGCTAGAGTTATGGAGGATGGAAGATGATGGCTAGATTCATGTTGACATAAACAATGTAGAGCAATTGTTACACAAGTGAATTAGGTTCCAAGATGGAAGCTTGGACTCATAAACACAATCTTGTGTAGGACACTGACAATGACAAAGATACTAAGTGAGAGTACGAAGCATCATGATATTTTATTCATTCCATAGTGAAAGTGATAGTAAAGTACAATGCTTTATAGAAGTTGGGTTGTTCCACTCTCCTCATTGTGCATATGGAATTCTAGACATCTCTTCCTAGAGCATACATCATTCGTCATTTCTCAACACCCCCCCCCCCCCCTCAAATGTGAGTTCCTACACTTGCTGGCTTTTACCTCCCCTTCATGATGACATGGCTCAGGAGACTAGCTCATAAGCAGCCTAGTCAAGTTAAAGCTTGAAACTTTACATCTTTGGCAAGGGTTTTTACAGAGCAAACCACTAAGGAAAAAAACATATGAAAGATACAGTGAAAATTCTTTTAGAATAGTCTGTCAGAGTTGTTGATGGTAGCGGAAGCATCTTCTTCTTCTTCATTCATGAATTGGTTTTGGTGGTGATCATTTTGCATCTGCTATGCTCTTTTCTTATGGAAACATTCACTAGCTATATGGCTAGTCTTACCACAATAATGACATGTCATCCGATTTTTGTTATCGGTGTTGAATCCTGGAC
Organism: Lygodium microphyllum; assembly: GCF_053477565.2. NCBI lineage: Eukaryota > Viridiplantae > Streptophyta > Polypodiopsida > Schizaeales > Lygodiaceae > Lygodium > Lygodium microphyllum. The sequence continues at coordinate 25,629,242 of NC_141146.1, read as the reverse complement.
CTCTTCCTTTGGGTCCAGCAGCTCCTTTGGTGTATAAGAAATTTTCCCTGGATGATGGGATGCCATCTTTTGCATTCTTGTTCTTCTGTTTGTTCTCTTCATCAAGAAGAGAGTGCTCAATATCTTTAAGTGAGAGACTTGGAACATTACTTAGGGTGGACACAAGATTCTCATATGGATCCTTATTTATACTTGCAAGTAGTACAGCTATTGCTCCATCTTCATCAATATTCTTCTTAAGAGTCTCAAGCTAGGTTTTTAGGCTCTTGAACTTGTTTATGTGTATGGTTATGGAAGCACTGTCTTTTATATCTAGTTTATAAAACTACATGAGTAATTTTACCTTTGAATTCTTTGCTTGGGTACCAAACATCCTCTCAAGTTCCTCCCAAGTAGTTCTAGCATCTCTAATGCCAGAGATATGATGTAAAACATCATCACTTAGTCCCCAGGCAATGATGCCTAGTGCCTTGTTATTCATCTTCTTCCATTCTTTGGTTTTTGGTGGAGCTACTACAAGCTTTCTGAATCTTCTTTCCTGTCATCTACATAACCTTCATCATCTTCAAAGAGATCCCAGAGGTCTTTCCTCATGAGGTGGTACATGGTCTTTTCCTTCCAAGAATGGAAACCTTCTCCATTGAACTTTGCTATTTGCTCAAGCTCTGCCATGTTGATAAGCTTCAATTAACCAACAAAAAAGTTGTATTTCAATGTGTTAAGAGACACAAGTGCAAGGTAATGTGAAGACACACTCTATAGCATCAAGAGATACTATGTCTGGTCTTGAGCTTGAATCTTCTTCCTGCTTGATGGTGATTCTTGATGTTTGTCTTGTCCTTCAACTTGAGTCCCCTCCTTGCTGGTAAATGACTTGAGTTTAGCAACAGATCTAAGTAACGGTACTTGGCTTTGTCAAATGGATTTGAGAATGGAGTGGAGGGAAGCTTGAATGTTAATGGCTCTAGTGTTTATTAGGGTTTCCAAGAACAGATGACTTGTTTTTTGGCTGTAGCAGATCGTACAAGCAATCATTTGGGACAAAAATTGTTGGGGAGGTAGCCTATGAAGTAGGGTTCAAAAGCCCTATACTAGTAGGATAGATTGCACCACGTGGAGGAAGCTCTGATCATACGTACAGGGATTGGCATAGCTTAGGACAGCGACCATGAAATATGGAAATGCCGGAGCATGGAGTGCTCAATGTCATGAGCTGTTGTGGCAAGAAGTTTTGCCTAAAGCAGAGGGAAAGATCTCCATAAGAAATCATGTGGAGATATTTCTTTATTTGGGAAATCCAAGGCCTCCAAGTTAGGTAGGTGTTGCTATCCACATATACAATTATGGAAGCGACTCTAAAAAGAGGCAATGCTAAAGCTATAGTCGCCCAGTGTCAATGATTGAGGTGCCAAGGAGGAGCTCTGGAAGTAGAGAAACACTTTTCCATAAGGAATTTTAGAGAGATTTGGCCTTTGGAGAGAGATATGAAAGCTTCAAGCTGGCACGGTGCTGTTGACTATGGCTTCCATTGAGGCTTCGTTGAAGGTAGAGATGCAAATGAAGTTGGAGTTGGGGTCCAGCACTCAAATTGAGCCGAGAATAGATGGAGAGGAGCTAAGCCATGCCCGATTGGGCTCTGATACCATGTGAAAAGCACGGATCTAGAGCATGGTCAGAGTTACGGAGGATCGAAGATGAAGGCTAGATTCATGTTGACATAAACAATGTAGAGCAACTGTTACACAAGTGAATTAGGTTCCAAGATGGAAGCTTGGACTCATAAACACAATCTTGTGTGGGACACTGACAATGACAAAGATACTAAGTGAGAGTACGAAGCATCATGATATTGCATTCATTCCATAGTGAAAGTGATAGTAAAGTACAATGCTTTATAGAAGTTGGGTTGTTCCACTCTCCTCATTGTGCATATGGGATTTAGGACATCTCTTCCCAGAACATACATCATTTGTCATTTCTCAACAACTCTCTTTGAAAGAAAGGGACAAGTCAATACAATTCCTAGGTGCCCCAATCGGTGTTGGTATTTTTGTTAAGCAGTGCTTTGAATGGTCCTTTGAAAGATGGTTGCTAAGATCAAGAGTAAAATGGACATCGCATATGGGATGGCTGGCAAAGTGGTCCTATGGAAGATCATTTTATCACCCATAATTCTAGTCACAGAAATGGTCTTCCCCTATATCTCTTCTCGATGGACTAGATTAGAAGCCATTCTTAGACAAGTGCTTTGGTCATTTGCTAATCTTACTAAAGATCATTTTATCTCCCATAATTGTGTTCACAACAATGGTCTTCCACTTGTATCTTTTCAATGGAATATATTAGAGGCCATTCTCAAACAAGTTCTTTAGTCATTTGGCAATGTGAAAGGTTGGCATGCTATTGCCTAGGACTAAGTCTCATCTTTGTTCAAAAAAGGCAAGCTTGGCCTAGAACCACTAAGAGAAAAAGCCATCATATTCACTTTTCAATTGATCAAAAGGATGCATGAAGATCAATCTCGTGGGTAGTGCTATAGCCAACTAATATCTCAGGGTAAGTTTTTTAGTAAGTTCTAGCTAGATTGCAAATTATCTGATAAAATTTTAAGTGGAATTCCTAAGGTTTTCATTGAATTCTCATTTGTTGCACAATAGATCATCAATGCCTGGAGTGAGATCACTCCCTCCATGGAATGGAAAGGAGTGGAGAGAGGTAAGGGAGACTCTTCCCTTTTGTTCAATGTCTAGCTAAATAGTGCTATCTATGATGACCATTACATCCCCATGAGTCCCAATACTAATCTTTGCTACAAAGTACATTGCAAAAGCTTGGTCATATGGGTTAATAGTTGGGACCCAACCTATGGATCCTTCCTACCTTATATTCCTCACATTGTAGTCTACTTTGGGCTCAATCATGAGGAGGTTGACTAGGTCCAATTGCTTATCTCAAGGACTAAACCAATATGGTCATCCTCTAGAATAGCGGTTACCACCAAACTACTATAAATTGGGGCAATAAAGACAAAAAACCAATGATTGCAATGAAGAAGCAGCTTGACTTTCAGGATTCCAATGCTCGTTGGTTTCTCAAAATTGCTAAATCATGCAAGAAAGATGATCCTAGAGGCATGTTGTGGACTTGGAAGATGAGAGTTAAGAACGCTCTCATGTTTGCACCCTCCCATATGCTCAACATCCTATTATGGAGGATTATTCTCAACAAGTTAATAACCAAAAGTAGGATCGCCAAAATTTGACTAGTGTCACCACTTTATGTCCTATGCAAGGTTCAAGAACAAAGCATCAAGTATCTTTTTTGGGAATGCAAGAAAGTGAATGGTCTATAGGTAAAAATAAGAAAGGACATGGAGAAAACAATCTTTACTCAGTAGAAAGCTAGAAGCGTATGCTCATTAGGGACAAGGGAAACTTTAATGAATGCTTGAAAAAATTTTGGTATATGCTGAGAGCTTTAACCATGTAAAAAATGTGGGCTTTTAGGAATGATATTACATTTGGAAGGTTGCACAATGTTAGGGGTATTTCAACTAATTGTAGTGTTGCTACTTTTGCTAAGGCTCATTTACTATTAGAAGAATGGCTAAGAAGGATAAGGCCATGGTGCCTCTTTGTAATGTCCTTTAGAATGTTGCCTAACCTTCATGTGAGGGTGTTTTATCCTCATCTATGGACAATGTAATTTTTTACCATTACCTTAATATAAAGATTGAACATTATTAAAAAGGAATCATGTTTTCCACAATCTTGACTTACGTGTCTTTATCCATGCTTTGAAGTTTTGGTGAAATTATTTGCTAGGTAGTAGATTCACCCCAATAAGTAACCATAAGAGCCTCAAGTGGATATTGAGACAAGCCTTGTATATAAGAACAATCATCACCACTTTTAAATATATAGTAAAATGCTGTGAAAAATCAAGAAAAATCTCACACAATGAGGACTAAAAAATGATTTAAGTTTACTAATATTACCTTACAATTAGCCAAATGTTACCATACAAGAGTTTAGAAACTAATCTTTATTAGTGTAATAACTTTGGCTCATTTAGTGCCATGTTATTCTTAAAAGCAACTAGCAAATATTATGAAAATGAAATATATAGCCTCAAGAGAGAGTTCAAGGCTTGTCATTGACTTCCAAAACTAACTAGGGCCTCAAAAAGGACAAGAGGGGATTCTTTGTACTAGTAGCTAGCTTGCTAAAATCTTTGGATGTTATTTTATACACATGCCTATCTTTTCTTGTTATGAAATTATGATATATATGATATATATCATAAGTTATCAAAATTTATTACGAAAATAATATTAGTTTTACATTATTTATTTTTTATGGATTTTGTCTATTTGTTATATCTAGCATTATGTATGACACTAGTCACATTATGCTCGGTAGATAGATGAAAGGATATTAATGTGCTTTGTGTTGTGTTGAGCAAATTATAAGATAGAGTTATGTAGAATAAATATTTTGAAGAAGCACATTTCAATGTATAGGAATCAATTATAGTTGAGTGCTTCATAGCACGGAATTATTGTATTTTTGTGTGTTTCCTAGCGTAAGAAAATTATAATGCTCATGTGCAATTTAGCTACTTCAACATTATTATTATTAAAGCCTAAAAGGTTTGGTTATGATCCTTGTAAATCTTAGTTTAGGTGTATTTAATAGGTGTTTGAAATATTGGAGCAAAAGCATGAAGTTTATGCAAGAAAAGCAAAGGCCCAAAAAGGACATGCTTTTCATGTTATTTTTTAGCACAAAAGCTTAATACAAATCAATAAATACATGCATGGGGGAGGTTGTCAATCATGCATGGGAGGAGATTGTACCCAATCTTATGTCATGCATGCTTGTCTCAATTTCTCATGCATGGGAGGAGATTGTACCCAATCTTATATCATGCATGCTTGTCTCAATTTCTCTTGTCTCTCATCTCTATTTACTTTCCTATTGAATTTGTGTTTCTCTCAATTTTGACTAATAATTGGTTGTCCTATGGTGAAGGTTCTCAACATTGGTGTCAAAGCGAGGTGGTTGGTCTACACTCCAACATCAAGAAGGCATACATCCATTCATGGAAAACCTCATCATTATCATAATTAAGGATTGTTCTTTTATCCAATACATAAAGGCATCATCTTACAATTTGTGCTTCAAGAAGTGCTTTTCTTCAACACCAACAAGTGGTGTTTTCTTATGCAACTCCAAGTTTCACTATAGATTGAAAACTCAATGATATTATAAGCTTCTTATTATTACTATTTAAAATGTGGAATGGGACTATATTTATTATTATTATTATTAATTGATGACGACAAAGCCATCACTTTCTACCATCATGGAAGCCACCCTAATTGGAGGGAGTCCACTAGACTCGGCCATCACTAATCGTTCCTTTGTTGACTCGTCACCAATTGCCCTTCCACTAACATCCACCAACCTTGCCTCGCTAGAGATCAATGGTTGTAGTTTGATATCCTATCATCATTTCATCATACACCATTTCATCAAGATTCATTTCATTTAGAAATGTTTAACACAAAATCTTTAAAGCTCAGTTCAAAACTAATAAAGCTTTGAATATTTTTCTAGGTGGCCATTTTATAAAAGAAAAAGGGGGGGGGTGCTTATAAAAGCCCTTCTCTAAGTAGCTAGCAGCACCCTAAGTTCAACGTTGCCACCATTTTATTCCACCATCCAATGATGTCAGTTTCAGATTAGTGCAACGCCTTACTCTCAACTCTATCCATTGGATGACAACAAATCCATGGCCATGATTTAGTTGGCATGGTCACATTACAAGTCCATGAAGCTATTCCTTCACAAGGAGGGAGGTCCACTAGTCAAAAGGCCTTATTAAGGCCTATTGCTCAAGCATTATTGGGTTCACTACTAAGGAAAGGGGCAAACTAATAAAGATTTAAGGCTTAATCATAAACCCTAAGTCCTCATTTCTTATTTTCTTTAGTGGGGAGGGTGCCTAAATACTAAGCCCATTGAGTTGGAACAAAATTTGTTTAAGAGCTTAGGTTATAGTCTTTCTTTGGGTCATTCCACACAACAAAGGCTTTAATCCTTTTTACTTTTACCCGTCCCACCCCTGCCTCAAATTATTATTTAGCCTTGATAAAAACTCTCTCTAATGCTTCCAAAGCCTCGAGATGCACACAAATAAATAGTCTAAAATTTGCTCTTGCAAGAATTATCATTCCAATATAAAATAGACAAATAATAAAAAATGAGTCGTATACCATGCATTAGGGAGTATATTTACACAGCCTACTTAGTTCATGGGATAAAAAGACTAACATATTTTGACTTGTAGAAAATTCTGGCAATTGGTGAGTAAGTCTTGAACAAAAATTTTAGGACCATTTTCAATAAGTAAAGGCTTAGAAAGACAAAAGGAGGGTTGGATTCTATGAATCGATGGACTTGCAAAAGTGCATGGAAAAACTCGAACATTTGTTGACAAAGGAACAAATGCTAAGAATTCTAGGTTTGAAATTTGATATACAATGTATTGTTATTTATTTATTTATTAGGGAAAACACACACACACACACACACACACACACACACACACACACACACACACACACACACACACACACACACACACACACACACACACACACACACACACACACACACACACACACACACACACACACAATTGATATTTTGACTAGACATCATACTAAATGTCCTTATTTGTGTATATTTAAATGTAGATTACATATATGTATATATATTTATGTGATTGTATTTATGAAGTCATGTAATCTTTTTAGATCTTATTTATTTAGTGATTATTTCTTTAATATTCTTATATTTTATTTTAGCTTAACTATATATACTAAAAACCCTAGAAATCATGTACTTTATGATATTACGTCTTTATAAGACATTAAACTTCTCATGTTTAAATTCATTATCCCAGACTACCTCCTTGCATAAAACAATTATCTATCTTAGTCTAACTTTATGACATAGTTATCAAAGTCCAACAATCCTAGATAGCTCTATAGATGATTTAGTATGGTTGCTATTAAAAAGAGGAAACCAAAACATTTTTTTGTGAATTTTGTCTATTTCTATCCAAAGTTATGTTATGGACTTTATCTATTTTATTCATACATTGGCTATTTTTCTACATGTTTGTGTTACTTTGAGAAATGTGTGAGTTTAGTGAATTATTATTATGATCTAACACTAGGACATTTTTAGAAGCATGCATGGTTTATCTTTAGGATTGAGTTTATTGAGCTTTTATTATTTCCTATTAAGAGGATATTTTTAAAATTCAATCTAGGTATCTGGTTATTAAGTACTTGTCTACACACATAAGTATATAGGTGTTTAGTTGTAATTATGTATCTATCCAAATGTTAGGAGAGAACCTCTTGATTTCTAGTCATTGACGAAATCAAGCAATCCCTTGTGACCTTGTCCTTTAAAAATAAATTGCAACTATAATTCACTTATATAAATAATACAACCACGAGATGATAGATTTTATCCCTAGAATTTTTATTTTAAGGAGAAGATAATATTATTATGGCTATGTATTGAAAAGAGGAGGTTTAAATGATTAAAAAGTATCCAAAAGTTTAAATTAGCTCTCCTGCATTATGGACCATTTCATATTATTCATATGATTAATAAGAATACATTTAGATTGGCCATTCCTCTTCATTAGAAGATTTATAGTTCTTTCCACATTAGTTTGTTGAAACCTTTTAAGGGAATTTCACTCATTACTCCTATTGTACATGACCCTCCACTGTTAGAAGAAGATATAGAAATTTTCATTCTTGAAGTAACTCTTAATCATGACTATACCACAACTAGAACAAAAAATTAGTATTATAGCTATCTAGTAAATACAAAAATCATTCTATGGAAGAATCTCAGTGGATTTAAAAGTTGGTGCTAACTCCGACATATGACCATCTAACAAATGCCTACCACTCATAATCACATTAATCTTTCATGGACCCATATTCGTTGCATAATGTACTGTTTCATGTAAAATCCATGGAACCTCATTTTCATAGAAAAGTGTCAATTCGCTACATGAGGTAGCACTAGCATGTGGTTGGTCACATTTATAGTTTTTTTTTCTTTTATTAAGTGAGAGTAGCTGCTTTTTAATCTCCAAGAAATATTATGGTATTATGGTATTTACAATATCTTAATGACATTCACTATGAAAATAAGATTATTTTTACTTTATTTATTTTTGTGTAAAGGTGATCAGATTATTAAATGAATTTATGTAAAATTAATATTTTGAGAAAGCACATTTTTATGCATATAAATTAATTATGATTGAGCACTTCATAACATGAATTTATTGTATTTCTGTGCATTTTCTAGCACAAGGAAATTATAGACACTCATATGCAATTTATATACTTGGACACTATTATATTGTAAATACTAAAAATCTTGGTTATTATTTTTCTAAGCTTTAGTTTAGGTATATTTGATAAGACTTAAAAATATTAGAGCAAAAGCATGGCATTCGTGCAATAAAGGTAAAGGCCAAAAAATGAGATGCTTTCCAATGTTATTTTTGAGTACAAAAGCTTAATACAAATTAATAAATACATGTATAAGGAAGGTGCTTGTCCTTGCATGGGGAGAAGATTATACCAATCTTGTGTCATGCATGCTTTTCTCAAATTATACCAATCTTGTGTCATGCATGCTTTTCTCAAATTCTCTTCTCTCTTGTCTCTATTTATTTTCTTGTTCAATATGTATTTCTCTCAATTTTTACTAATAATTGGTGGTTTTATGGTGAAGGTTCTTAATATTTCTAAGCAGTCAAAAAAGGCTTTTGGCTTTTTGAATACACCTTTCAACTAGATTTTATATGTCATTTTTATGATACTTTTTCATTCTCCAAATTTCCCTGAGGACAATTGCTTTGAGTATTGCCCGAAGGAGGCAAGCATCATCCACCATGAGGCCTTCGTCCCCTAACACTTGCTTGTTTAAAGGTGATTGAGCTATAGAAACCAAGATGGAACATAATCTTTTCGATCCTCCTTAGAGTCTTGTGCGTATTGGTAGACATTCCCAAAAGAGATGGGGGATATCTTCCCCTTTCCTCCTGCAGAACAAGTAGAGGAGACTAATTTCCTTGAATTTACATATATGCTCTTTTCTAGGTAGCTTATTGAAAAGAACCTTCAGAATCATCATGTGAGGTGGAAAGTAAGGGTCGCCAATCATATCCACTTGATTCTTCTCTCCATACCTTGGTCGAGTCGCCGGGGCATATTGTCATCTAGCTTTGTTGTAGCTTAACAATGAATACCAAAGTGGTTTTCTTGAATCCCTTCCTATGATTTGCTTTGTCTAAGGCATTTTATAGACTTAGCAAATATCCATGAAAGCATATGTCCGCAAGACACGAGTTTGAAAATTATGAAGTCTCATAAAAGGGCATTACTCTTCAAGTTATCCAAGGAATATCAGCTATCTAAAGAGGATAGCAAGCACTGGACCACACTTTGTGGGATTTATGCCAATCGCTCGAGGAATATAGGCAAAATACCTTCTAGATTCACTATTACAATTGGTTGTCAGAGTTAAAAATAAAAGAAACTTAATAGATACACTTGCATATGTGTAAATGTTTGGTCATCCACCTCCCATTCAGGCAACTCCCCACCCACACTGTCTATAAGGGATCTAAGATTATTACTGCCTCTATGACTTCCAGTACTTTAGAGGGGAATTGTCACAAGCCATGTGGAAGGTGGGCCATGCATTCTTCTTCTTGCTAAAAGCTCCACTAACCAATTTAATTATGTGTCATTTAGCTTGAACTCTTCCTACATCTCTAGCCATGGTTTCCAATTCCTCCTCTCCATATCCCATAGGTCAACCCACTTATTGAGACCCTTTCTAAAGATGCTTATGGAGAGCGACTCCTTGTGGGTTTTGGGAGTGAAACCATCCCCAAATGCTACAGATTGGAGCTCAATGGATCGTAGCATGGTTGGGTCCCCTATGTTGTTTCTTATCCACTTAGCCTGCCTCAAGACACTCCTCCAGCCCAACAAGAGTGCCTTTGCTATGTCTGATCTAGTGATCTTAAGTCTAATACCTAGGCAAGTGGGCATGGCCACCGGTCAATCCTTTCGAGGAGAGCAAAGCGAAGCCTATTGATCTTGATGTAGGAAGATCGAGACCCCACCCCCTTTCTTTTTTGGATGTAGTAATCTGATCCTAGCACATTGTTGGCCATTTCTTGCCCTCTCCATAATTCCACATGAAGGCCTTTCTCCCAATAGGACTTGCAGAAGGGGAACACCACACCCACAAAGAAATTACAGGAGGTAAAAAATAGATTGAATAATAACGACTCTGCCTCTACTTTTATAGACCCCATTTTACTCATTTCCACTTTTGGAGTTTGCTCTTGATTTTCTAAAAAGGCCACTAAAAAAATTAGGCTAGGGTGATGCCTATACCCACACTGGGCACCCGAGATACCTCAGCTGTAGGCCTAGGGTGTAATGCTTGAAACCCAATCTGCTCAGCTAGGAGTAAGTCCCATGTCCCAAGTACAATAGCTTAGTTTTTGTCTCACTTATATTGATTGAAGATTTGTAGCATAGCTTTCTATGGCCTCCACTATGTTGGTGTTGTCTTTATGATAAAGAGTTTGTTAGAAGATAGGCATAGGAACCCAGTGTAAGCAAGGGTGTATGAGGGCAGATGGGTGTGAATAGCCTGAAGGACAGGGGAAACCCTAACCCTAGCCAAGCAAAAGCTATATAAATAGCCCATGGATCACTATCAAAGTGTAAGAGAGTGTACCCAAGTTGTACTTGTAAGCAACTTAGTAAACAAGATTTTGTACTTGTATTTTGAGCTCTCTTCTCCCTCTTGTGCACACTTGCTGATGACTATGGCTGATGGCTTTGATACCATGTGAAAATATTTTCACATGGTATCAAAGCCATCAGCCATAGCCACAAGCTTGACCTTCTTGTTTTTTTTCATCTTCTACTGTCACTAACAGTGATTTTAATCACCGAGTTCTCTCCTCCAGAGTCAGTTACTAATCTGGAAACTCCATTTCAGAGGTTCTTTCACTTGGTAGGGCATCACCAAGCTCATCAAGATCAACATCTATCATCTCCAGTAAACTAGAGATGAGTGCTTGTAAGCACTAAAGCACATTGCTCAATCATTTTGCTGCTGGTATTTACTCAATCTGAGTTTTTCATCAGAAAATTGAAACCATTAAGTGCTCTACTTCATTTTGTAAGGCTATGTGTAACTATAAACACATAGACCATCCTATCGTAAACTTGTGTTGCTTGCTGCATATCATGTGTGGTTTCTTTCAAATATCTTGGTCAATGAAATCAAAGAGACGAGTGTCATTGTACTCTCCTCGAAGTCATCAGCAACAAGCATTGAAATCATAGACCTTCCTTGTCCAACACAAGGTTCATATACTAAACCATACCATAAGGAGGAGCCAGAAGTCCATGTCAAGATTGTGGGAGAGAAGGAAGGAGTCTTACTTGTAGCTTTCTTGCTTGCACAATGGGGGAATACACACAAGGGTGGAGGCTGAAAACAGTTTTCCTCTTCTTAGTTGTGTAAGCCAAAAAGAAGTCTCATACAAAGAAATAGAAGAACCCTATATATGGGTCTCAAACCAAAGACAACTAACTAAGGTGGCATACAAAGTGAGCCACGAACTAGAGTAGATAAGGACAGCTGTCATCTAGCTATTATTCATGGGCAGTGTACCAACCGCATCTGCAACTAATAAGTCGGTGACATAAATGCATAACGGTCACCCTGGCATATCACAAGTGGAGCTCGATATCTCAACACTCCCCCTCGAGCTCAATCCCAATTCCTGCACACCAAGCAGGTCTCTGAACTTGCGCAGCTTCTCTGTGCCCAATGCCTTCGTGAATATGTCAGCTACCTGATCCTCTGTGCTGACATAAACTAGATCAATAAGACCTAGTAAAACCCTCTCCCGCACATAGTGATAATGCACCTCAATGTGTTTTGTTCTAGCATGATAGACTGGGTTATTTGCCAAGTGTATATTACTCATGTTGTCACAATAAATGACAACTGGCCCATCTGTAGGCTGATGCATATCATAAAGTAGCTTATGCAACCAAGCTACCTCACATGCAGCCATTGTTGCGCCCCTGTACTCAGCCTCTGTGCTGGATAAGGCAACTGTAGGCTGTTTCTTGCTGCTCCAAGTGACTGCAGCACTCCCAAAAGAGAACACATATCCACTAGTAGATCGTCTATCAGAAATGCTACCAGCCCAATCAGCATCAGTGTATCCATGCAACTGTATCTGAACCCCAGTCTCATAAAATAGTCCATACTGCAATGTGAACTTCACATACCTGAGTATGCTTCTAGCCGCATCCAAATGCGGTTTTCTTGGAGCCTGCATAAAATGACTTGCCAATCCAACAACATAGCTCAAATCTGGCCTGGTAATAGTCATATAAATCAAGCTTCCTACTATGCGTCTGTACATAGTAGGGTCTTCCAGAAGCTCACCTGCATCTGCGCTCAGCTTCACATTCTGCTCCAAAGGAACTGAAATAGGCTTACAACCTGTCATCCCATATTTGGACAGCATGTCCAAGCCATACTGCCTCTACAAGAGCTGTATCCCACTTGGTGATCTAATCACCTCCATGCCCAAGAAATAATGCAGCTCTCCCAAATCCTTCATCTCAAACTTCTGCTTCAATAGCATTTTCACATGAAGGATATCTTCATCACTGTCACCTGTCATAATCAAATCATCAATATAAATGACAAGTAGCATTATACATTTCTCTGTTTTTCTCACATAAAGTGAGAAATCTACCTTGGAAATCTGAAAGCCAATAGTAACAAGATACTGTCCTATCTTGTCAGACCATGCTCTAGGTGCTTGCTTCAAGCCATACAAGGCTTTCTTCAACCTGCAAACAAACTCAGGATGAACAGCATGCACATAACCTGGTGGCTGCTCCATATAGACCTCTTCTTGCAAATCACCATGCAAGAAGGCATTCTTTACATCCATCTGATGTAAAGACCATCCCTTTGATGCAGCCATAGCAATGACTGCTCTTACAGTTGCCATCCTTGCAACCGGACTGAATGTTTCTTCATAGTCAATGGCATATGTTTGTGCATACCCCTTGACTACTAACCTTGCCTTGTATCTGTTCACAGAACCATCTGCATTGTGCTTCACCTTATAAACCCACTTACAGCCAATTGCATTCTTACCTTTAGGCAAAGGTACTAACTCCCATGTAGCATTTGCTTCCAAGGCATCCATTTCTTCATCCATGGCTTTCTCCCATTTTTCTTTTCCCATGGCTTGCTCAAAAGAAGTGGGTTTTGGTTCCTGTATCACTTTGACCATATATGCATAGTGAATGGCTGTAAATCCATCATATTTCAGCCTATCCACAGGATACCTAGCTGTGGTAGACCTGCGCAAAGTAGGTTCACTCCCAGGTGCTCTCAAAACATCCCTGGTCTTCCTTACTCCAAGTGTAACAATAGAAGGAATACCCAACTCATCATCAATGCTCTGTTCTGAGCCACTGGATTCACCATCCACATAAGAGTGACCTGCATTCACATCAAACATGGGCCGATCTACCTTCTCTTTTCCTTTTCGTGAAACCTGCATACCACTATCTGCATTGTTTTGAGAAGATTCTCCTGATCTCAATCTGCCTGTCCATGGCGAAGAATATGAACCACTGCTAGAGGACACTCCAGGTCCACTAATATTTTGTGATTGCTGCTGTGAATTCTGTGCAGCATTACCATTTTGTGCATCTACATCATCAATCACATTTACTGGTTTATACCAGCTACTCATCTCATCAAAAACAACATCTCTGCTCACTGTAAACTTACGAGTAGAAGGGTTATAGCATCTATACCATTTCTTCTGTGCAGAGAGTAACCAATAAAGATGCACTTCTCAGCTTTTGGATCCAACTTGGATCTCAACTCATCTGGCACATGAACATAGGTAATGCAACCAAAAAATTTTAAATGAGAAATATCTGGTTTCCTACCAGTATACCTCTCCTCTGGAGTCATCCCATGTATTGCTGCAGTGGGGGTCCCGTTCATTATGTAGACTGCTGTAGCAACTGCCTCAGCCCAATAAAAATCTGGCAGGTCTTTTTCATTGAGCATGGCACGAGATACCTCTCCAATATGCCTTTTTTTCTTTTCTGCAATTCCATTTTGTTGTGGGATATGACTACATGAATATTGCTGCTTTATGCCATGCTCCTGCAAGAACCTTGCAAACTCATTTGAGAGGTACTCTCCCCCTCCATCTGACCTTAGGCATTTTATTTGCAGGCCTGTTTCTTTTTCAACCATAGCTTTAAGAGTTTTGAAATGCCCAAAAACTTCACTTTTCTTTTTCATAAAATACACCCAAACTTTTCTGCTATAGTCATCAATAAAAGTGATAAAATAATGACAGCCTCCAAGAGATGCAGCTTTAGTAGTCCACACATCAGAGTGAATTAATTCCAATGGCTTCTCACTCTCTTGAACATGTCTAGGAAATGGTTTCCTTGCCTGTTTTCCAAATTGGCAGGCTTCACATACCTTATGCATTTCTGCAACCTTGAATTTAGGCAATCCTGCAACAATATTTTGGGCCTGCATTGATTTAAGTCGCTGTACATTAACATGACCAATGTGTTTATGCTAGATATCAATATCTGCAACTACACCGGTCCCATGTGCAAACATTGCTGCACTCAATTCAGACATGTCTGCATCTAACGTAAACATTCTGCCCTTCTTCTTTCCTTTTGCTATCAAGCGACCTTTATTTTTTATATCCTCAACAAAGCATCCATGAGGATTAAATCTGACCTGCAAGCCCTGCTCAACCATTTGACCAACAGAAACCAGATTCTTGGTGATATTCGGGACATGAAATATATCGGACAGGTATTTCTTTTTCCCATCTTGCATAAACAAAGAAATTTTTTCAATCTGCACAATAAGATGTGCAGTATCATCACCAGTCTCCACAAATCCTGGTTTTTTCATTTTCCTTGCATCCTCCATCCATTCTGCATGACCTGTCATGTGGTTTGATGCACCTGAGTCAACATACCATACATCATTGCTTTCTTCAGCACTTGTCACAGAATTATTCATGTGCTGCACCATAAACAAATGCTCATTTCTATCATCACCCTATCTACTAGAAGATGCATAATTCCCTTGTTGCAGTTTTCCATTCATGATGTCATTCTGCTTTTTATAGCAGTCTTTAGTCATATGACCCATTTTACCACAGTAGTAGCATTCAACATTACTGTTTGCATTTTGGCCTCTTTGCCGTCCACCACGACATCTTTGGCTCCCCCTGCCTCTAGAGTTACCACGTCCTCCTCCATCGGACTGGTTTTCTTGAGTTTGTTGCATATTCTGATTTCTACCACGGTCTCCAAATCGGCCTCCTCTACCTCTGCCTCTACCTCTTCCAGCATTTGAGTAGAAGACAGTTTCTTTTGAAGTTCCTCCTGAAGAAGATGCACCACCATTTCTTTGCTCCTCAGAAATTAGAAGAGCAATCAACTCCTCAAAATCAGGAAATCTTTCACGAACTGAAATGGATGTTTGAAACTGTGCATAATCCTTTCCTAGACCATTCAAGGTCACAGAAACTAAATCATCATCTTCCACTGGCGACCCAATGGAAGCAAGTGCATCTGCAATCTTCTTCACCTTCATGTGGTAGTCATTGATGCTCATACTTTCTCTTTGCACATTATGCAACTCTTGCTTGAGCTGCATTTTCCTGGCTTGCGTATTTGTGCTATACATTTTTGACAAAGTATCCCATGCCTCCTTTGGTGTACTTGCATCCTGAATATGCACAATCATAGAGTCTAAAATACTGATAGACAGCGAGTACATAACTTTCCTGGCTCTCTCATGCCATGCTTTGAATGCTTGCATTTGCTGTTGATTGGGAACATCAAGAAGAACTGGTTCTTCTTCATTTCCTACAACAAATTCCCAATATCCTTTTCCCATAAGGAAATTCGTCATTCTAAACTTCCATGCTTGGAAGTTGTTCTTGCCAAGCTTTTCAGTTACAATCTGTGAAAGAGAATCAGACGCCATTACAGAATACTGCAAAAAATTCTGTCACTGCAGAGAACACAGCTTCAGCCTCACAAGGGCAAATCTGCAAAACTGACGAAAGTGGTATTTGACCACACAGTCACTTCCTAGTGACGATTTTGCATCAACATGCAATAAGGATGATTCTGTAACTCCCAATGTCTCTGCGCACAGGCATACGATGCAATTTCTACAGTAACTTTTCACTGACCTGTAGAACAGTGGCTGCACAGCATAAAACTGGGCCTTTTCCCGAGTGTATGCAGAAAACTTCCGCCTCCAAAACAGGCCCCGAAATGGCCTCAAATAAAAAAAACAGGGTCGCGAAGGGCATCTTGCTTCACCGCAAAGGGTGTCTCAACCTAAGACAATGCACTCTTGCAATTTCCGGCTGTGCTACCTGTAGAGATCTACTCCCAAAATAGAAAATGAAAGCAACACTGCTCCTCTTACCAGAACACTGCGAGCTTGGCTTGCTTTCTTGAGCTCCTTACCACGAACAAGGCTCTGATACCATGTCAAGATTGTGGGAGAGAAGGAAGGAGTCTCACTTGTAGCTTTCTTGCTTGCACAATGGGGGAATACACACAAGGGTAGAGGCTGAAAACAGTTTTCCTCTTCTTAGTTGTGTAAGCCAAAAAGAAGTCTCATACAAAGAAATAGAAGAACCCTATATATGGGTCTCAAACCAAAGACAACTAACTAAGGTGGTATACAAACTGAGCCACGAACTAGAGTAGATAAGGATAGCTGTCATCTAGCTATTATTCATGGGCGGTGTACCAACCGCATCTGCAACTAACAAGTCGGTGACATAAATGCATAACGGTCACCCTGGCATATCACAAGTGGAGCTCGATATCTCAACAGTCCAATCTAGGTTCACATCATTGAAGCCTAAAAAGACCATTAAACCTTTGAAGAAGATTGCATATAAGAAAAGACCACCAAAGTCATATTTTGAAATACTACATATGTATGATTTTCAGTCTTTCTCTTCATTGCAATTTTGAATATCAATTGTTTGTAAGGGTGTCCTTGATTTGCTTTCGTATTCATTGGCAAGTTTGTAAGGGACTAGACATTGCCCTTGTCTTAGCAAGTGGTAAGACCTTCCCAATGGCCACAACATATGCTAATGTCTGCCCTCAAATTAATAAATTTGATGGCAAAGATTTCCACCCATGGCATGTATTTATCAAGTACAAGATGATGGAGAGAGGGTATTGGCCTCTCATTCAAGGCACTAGAGCTATAAACTCTGCAAATCTAGTTGACGTAGAGGATGACCAACATGCCCAATCAATCATCATGTTACACTTAGACGAGTCATTGATTCATCAAGTTGACCAACTAAATACTGCTAAAGAAAAATGGGATGAGCTTGAAAAGCTCTATGGAGCCACTAGTAAAAATACTAAAATCTTCCTTAAAGTTGAATTCTTTAGCTTGGAATATAAATCAGGAGAAGACTTTGGAAAATTCATTTCTCACATGAAGGGTCTCATGGCACAACTTGCCTCAATACAAGCTCCAATCCATGAAGAGGATGCTATTGCTATTCTCCTAAAAGCTGTGAAAAAAGTGTTTCCTACCCTTGTAACCACTCCTACCAACATTCCGAATCCTATCTTGGCAAGTACTATCCAATCCTATTTGGATGAAGAAAAGAGGAACCACAAAGAAGGCAACACCAGTCAGGCATCTTCAACTTCCCATGATCAAGTTTTGGTACATACAATTCTCACTAAATGTTCTTTTTGTAAGAAACAATGGCATATTGTAAACAACTTTTGGAAGAAGTATCCCAAAAAAATGAAATGTAACAAATGCAAGAAGACAAGGCATATCGCTAGTGAATGCCCCAACATTCCTAAAGTACCCAAAGAATTGGTGGCCAAGTATGTCTCCAATCCATCTGATTATCGACTTTTTTAAGCCTCTAAACCATCTACCTATAAACACTCTTTTAGCCTAATCCATAAAGGCATCCCATTTGTTTGAGGGGGGAACATCTTACATGCTTTGTAATCCAATGCCACCCTGACATTGAGGGGGGGTGTTGGAAGATAGGCATAGGAACCCACCATAAGCAAGGGTGTATGGGGGTAGATGGGTGTGAATAGCCTGAAAGATAGGAAAAACCCTAACCCTAGCCATGTAGAGGCTATATAAATAGCCTATGGGTCACTATCAAAGTGTGAGAGAGTGTACCCAAGTTGTACTTGTAAGCAACTTAGTAAACAAGATTTTGTTCTTGTACTTTGAGTTCTCTTCTCCCTCTTATGCACACATTCCAATGCTTGCCTCTTTGATATTTTCATAGAGTTGTGGCTTGTTTTTTAGGAGCCCAATGCCTTTTATTAGGTCCTTCTATATGTATAAACGAAGAGCTTTTAGAAGTGGATGGCTAGCTACTACAAAGAGCAATAGTGCAAGGGGGCATCCTTGAACCACATTCAATATTGGATCTTGGATATGTTGGCCATGAACAAAGCCATGAAGATGTGGGTGAACTAGATCAGGAAGTAGAAATTTGATGTGACATGAAAGGGCCTTCGCCATTACTTTATATAAAATCTCTTGCTATCTTCTTATCCCTTGAACACTATATTAGGGAATCTGGGAATTCTCATATAGTTTATGTTGGGGGTAAAGGCACCTTTGCCTAGCCACCCATGTATTACTACACTGACAGTACTTGCACCTGCACAGTACATGCAATGAGTGCCCATCATTTTCACTTCATTATTTATTCTTTCATTGAGATTTGAATTAAGGAAAGGCCGGTCACACATTGTGATTGTTGGAGTTCCCACATCATGTGTGTGTCTCTCTCTTGCTCTTGCTCCTTCCACCATAGCTCTTGCTTCCGCTCATACTTCCACTTCAATGTTGGGAATAAAGGGCAATGTACCTGACCATTGAGCTCACCCACCCAACATTATACTCTATGTACTATATACCTATCCAGAAAACCAAAAGAGGTACACTATTGTACTTGCACACTGTGTGTGTGTGTGTGTGTTTCTCTCTCTCTCTCTCACCTACATAGTATCCACCATTGAAGCTCCATTCTCTCTTCGATCCACACACTTCAAACTGGTATCAGAGCTTGGGATTCGGGAGCAGGAGCTTACGTAGCATGGGAGCAGCAATCCACTTGAAAGCTTGTGGCTATGACAGCCATGGTAGCTCTTTGTTAAGGTTTGTCTTGATCTTATTTGCTTTGGCATCTATCAAGGCACCTTTGAACCTCATTAGGGCAGAGCTTGGGCATTATTGAGTGTGTCTTGAGCTCATTTGGAAGAGCACTTCAAGTTGGAAACATGACAGCCATGTCTCTTTGCTTGTTGTGTTATTGTAGCCTTCCAACCCTCCCAACCGCCCATGCGCCATCACATCAATAGCCATGACTTCTGTCTCAGTTCTAGACAAATTGACCATAGGTCATTATTTTGCTTATAACTTGAGCTAGAAAACTTGGATTTAATTTTTTTTATAAATAAAAAACAAAGCTCACTTTGAGCTCTATGACTTTGTAGAAGAGCTTGTGAGCTGATTTGGAGTGCAGGTATGTCTAAAATTGAAAACACATAGCCTATTTTCTAAGGATAGTGTATATGGAACTTGGTTGCAGGCAGATCAGCCCACTATCTTGATCATCTCCTTCATCATTGGAAACACCATCATTGGATACTTGAGAGCTCACTCTTGAGCTTGGCATTTGATTCAAGCTTGGCATTGGCATTGGGAGTGTTTTACTTAGTTTCTTGGACTTTTCATAATAGTTTACAGGGCAACATTGATAGTTCATGCATATGCTTGAATAGTATTGGTTGTTTGATGCTTATGCATGCCCAAATGGGTGCCTACTTGTCATGGAATGTTATGCATACCATTTGGTACTGATTTGGAGCTAACTTTGGCACTATCATTGCTCATTTTGACAGTGAATTCTCTACTAGAATAGTAGGGGTTGAATGCAATTTTGTCAGTGAATGACATGCCTATTGGTGCATGCACTATCTCAGGTACTCAAAGTGATGCCTAGATGCTTATCTTGGATGTCATATACCTAGGAATAATTTTGGGGATGCTTTGAGCTTGGTTTGAGCTTGGGACATTTGTCTTGGTTGGAAAATTACAGTTTGCAAGTACCATAACAGAGAGGGTATTTTGGACAGTTGGACGGTTGTCCTTATATACTGATTTGGTATTGATATTGTTGATATATGCTTTGGACATTGGGTGCACATGCTTTATGCCTCATTTTTAGGCTGAAACAAATCAGTCTGTGTAGGCATTTTGGTGCTGTTTATAGTGAATAGCAGATCTCGCTGGTCAGTCTACATCTCTTCTTGGTCGCTTGCTTTTTGACAGATTTGGCTTGTGTTCTTGTCATTTGATCTGCAATTATGGCTGGCAATGGTGACAACACTCATCCTATGCACATCAAGAAGCTTGAAGGGGCAATTAACTTTGCAATTTGGCAAAAGCAGTGCTATAATGTCTTAGTGCAAAAGAAATAGGTGAAGCCTATCAAGTTGAAAGGAGCATGACCAATAAACATAGAGTAAGAGGATTGGGATGAGCTGAGTGAGCTAGCTCATTTGACCATCGAGCTTTTAGTTTCTGATGCTTTGTTGTTCAACATAGAAGGGCTCGATTCTGCCTATGCCGGAAACGAGTGGAGGAATTGTATGCTCAAAAGAGTGCTGCAAGTAAAGTCTATTGCATGAAGAAATTGATAGATTTACACATGAAGGAGGGAACAACTATGTCTGTACACCTCAATGATTTTAATTCCATTTTCAGCTAGCTGGTTGCCTTGAATTTCAATATCAATGATAAGTTCAAAGCTACTTTTTTGTTATGTACTCTGCTTGAAAGCTGAGATACTTTTAGGACAGCCATGAGCAACTCGAATGCTATGTTGTTGTACTCTGATGTACAGAGTTCTCTGCTTATGGCAGAGATGAATCAGTAGAACAATGCATCCGACAAGTCGTCTAGTGCTTTGCATACTAGAGGTAGGTTTTAGTAGAGGGGGAAATTTGAAAGCAAAGGACGTAGTAAATCTCATGGAAAAGATGTGGAGTGCCACCATTGTGGCAAGAAAGGACGCTTTAAGTAGGAATGCTTTAAGTGGAAGAAAGAGAAAGGAAAGGGTAAGAAGATTGATGATAGCAAGGATGAGAAGAAGAATAGTCAGCCAACTAAGAAGAGTAGTGTCAAGATTGAAGAAGTTAATGTAGTCAGCCATGAGAGCGATAGTGGTCATGATGTACTCCTTGTCTCTTCTTGCTTCAATGCACATGCCTTAGTAGCAGACATGGATGATGACATGCATACCTGAATCTTAGATTCAGGTGCCTCATTTCATGTCACACCTCATCCTGAGTGGTTCTCAGACTACATTAGGGGGGGTAGACATGGTGTTGTCCACTTGGGGGACAACTATGCATGTGACATTGCAGGCATTGGTAGTGTGTAGCTACAGTTTTAGCATGGATCTGGCTTTACTCTTCAAACTGTATGGCATGTACCCCAGCTCAAGAAGAGCTTGATCAATACTAGACAGTTAGATGATGATGGTTTTCCTACCACCTTTGGTGATGGGAAATGGAAGATCTATAAGGGATCTAGGGTTATTGCCAAAGGCTTAAAGAGGGATACCTTGTATCCACTACATGTATCTAATGTGCATGACCATATTGTTGCTGTGATGATCGAGTAGCCAAGTGTTTCCTTGTGGCATAGCTATGAACAAGGTGGAAAATCTGGAAAATCTAAAGTATAAGACAAAGGCCAAGGCAAAAGTAAACGGAAGACGAAGGCGCGATATGAAAAATATGGAAACACAAGAAGTGCAAAAAAGTCCTAAATAAAGGAAAAATGCGCACAAGAAAAAGCGCAAGTCAATACTTTTGTAAAAGAGCGTAAGCGCATCTGATTTAATTTAAAGAGCACCGGGCTCTCACCCATGCAATTCGTAAAGGTAGATGGATGGTAGAAAGGAAGCTAGGAAGATAGGAGGACAATGGGAAAAAGGGTCTAGACCATGGCCGGCCATGTAAAAAAGGGGATAAGGAGATGACCGCCCAAAAGAGATTTAGGGTTTTGTATATAAAGTTGAAAAGTGAAGGAGAAGCTCATTCTTGTGTGTAGCCAAAAGTGGGTCTCCTCCTCTTCTTCTTCTTCTTCTTCTTCTTCTTGCTTGCTTGAGCTTGTGCTTGGGAGAGGGAGTGTGAGAGTGTGAGGGTGAGGGACCGAGGAGGAGAAGCTCTCCATCTTCTCCTCTCTTTTTCTCTTCTCTTCTCTTCTCTTCTCTTACTCGTGGCAATGGAGCTTTGAGCGTAGAGCTTGAGGATGGAGTTTGCTTGAAGCTTGCACTTGGATCGTGGAGCTACTGGAGTGTGCGAGAGAGGAGGTAACTCGATCGGCATGGAGGTAAGCTCACTACACTCGTAGGATCAACGGCGTGTCGGCTAGGTGAGAGATAGCCATTAGAGCTCGCTTGAAATGCTTGAAACAATAAGCGATCCCTGGCTCTTGGCGGTTGAGTGTGAGCTCCCTCTACATTTTGATTCCATTGCCGGGACCAATGGATTCAAGCTTGAGCACTTGCACACCTCATATCGAGCATCGAAGTAAGGGATTCATCTCCAAACCGGAGCTTGAGATAGGTAGGAAGTTGGGTTTTTTAATCTTCAAAGCAAGTAAGTATTTTGGGTTATTTTGTTTGTTTGATGATTGGAAAACATGGAGAAATCATTTTAATTTTTTGCTTTCGATTCTTGTTGCATTTAGCATAGGTTAGGATTAGGAAATAGAATCGGAAAAGGGTAGGGTTTACCGTACCCTTTTCAATCGTCAGTTTCAATCAAAATCGCCTCGATGTTGCCTCATCGCATGCAACACGGCCCATTCGAGCGGTCAGTTTCTGGGCCGAGTCCTAGAATTGGCCCTCGGCCCTTTGTCTTTCAACCGACTCAGCCCAAAACCCTACTCGGCCCATCCAAGTGACATCACTTGGTCCCACTTACAAACTCAACCCTCGGTTAACCATCCCGCTTGGCCCTCGGCCCGTCCGAGCGACCCAATTCGGCCCTCGGCCCTCGAACAAACCCAATTCGGCCCTCGGCCCATGTCCCTCAACCCGTCTGAGTAGACTCCCTCGACATGTCCGAGTGGACCTTTTCAGCCCGTCCAAGTCAACACCTCGGCCTGTCCGAGTCCACCCTGTCCGAGTCATCCATTCGGTCCTCAACCTGTCCTAGTCATCCACTCGGCCCTTGCAATGCAGACAACTTGGGCCGAGTGTGAACTTTTCCAAATTTTCTAGAAATTTGACCAGACCCAGCTAGAGCTCAGCCGCACAACCTGTCGCGAGTCCTCCTAATGCTCATAACTCGATTTTGGGACAAGGAATAGGCAAAATCATAAGGCGCAACCGCTTAGCAGCTTGCGTAGGCTGTCGTGAGACCTAGAGTCCTAGAGATAACCCATTGAGCCATAAACCCCCCGGACCCCCACAGAGGGGGCTTTGCCCCCTCCGCACCTCCCTTGAGTAGGTTTGAGAGAAAACACGCGCCGTGATAGGTCCTTTAAATTAGACCCTAGTGTAGTAATGGCTCTACACAAGCATGGATTCTCACTTACAAAAGAGCAACCAAAAGCCCATACCTGAACAGAGACAAACGGAAACCCTAGAACCTCAATGGGCCAATCTAGCCAACAAGGGAAAAAAGGCCACGCTACAAAAACACGTACGTGTTGCGTTTGGACTGCATCTAGTCAAAACGGAAAGCAACAACATCAAGCTACAACGACGAGAATGACTAGATATGACAGTCCTAATGATAGATGCTCCTTGAATAGCACTGCATAGACGATCCAAGACATCAGTGGAGAATCTACCTCTGGTCGTGCAGTTGGGGACTCAAGGGCATTTTTCAGAAGGCTTAAATTTACAAGCCAAGACCCGGAAGACAAAGACATAGTACCACCTGCTTATCTTAGGGTCAAACTCACCATGAAAAGAGCACACACTATCAATGCTCTGATTGATGAAAGAGCAGATTTTAATATCTTAACCTATGAAGCATGGACCCTACTAGCCCAACCAGAGCTCACACCGACTAATGCAACTCTTAGCCCTTATGAGGGACACACACAAGCACTCATAGGGAAGTGCAAAATCCTTGCGACAATTGAAACTGAAAGCTTGCCTGTCCTATTTCATATTCCTCCAAATAGTGCTAATTGCAAGAAGGAAACCTCCTAGGAAGACCCTTCAAAAGGGTGATCAAGTGTGAGGTCGATTATGTAGCACAAAAAATACACTTGACACTACGAGGTGTGAGGATTGTCACAACCTTTAGTAAGGGTGACCTCATTGAACCTCGAGGGAAAGGCAAGGAAGGTGCTGACATAACAGTCAAGCCTGCTAACGAGAGCAAGGACTTGTTGGAAGAGTTGATACAAGCACATGTCGAACAACGAGAACCAGTGAGTGAGGCCATGCTTGAAACAAGGAGATCGGGAACCAATGCCAAGGACAAGATTTGTACTTATAAATATCATAGAAGACCCCAAAAGAAGCCTAAGCCTTATAGACGAAGGCATCGATGGAGAGCCAATACAATGCCGAGATGGATATCCAAAGCGTTGCTACATGCTCAAGGGTATTATGTAGGTAACCGATGGATTTGGGTACCAACTGCTAAACCACCTCTATTAATTGAAGGTCAGATTGCATCAAAAGCAATGAAGCACAGGAGGAAATCTAAGAGAAACTCTAGGTCTCGGGGCAAGAAACCAAATATGAGTGTTCAAAAGAAAGAGCCTCAGCCTAGCATGCTTAATAAGCAGATGTCAGATGTAACCATTGAGCGTGCACAAAGACCACTAGTGCTCAAGGAGCTTTTGACTTCCCAAGAGGATAATGAGCACCAAAGGCACAATGCTGCTCGTAAGAAGGTTGATTGCTCAACAAAGAAAATGGCACAATCATCGAACAGCCTCGAGCAAATCGTTCAGCTAGTGCCAAGTCCACCTAAGAGTCCCAGATCTCCTACACCCTCTTTTCCCAAATGGACACAGGAAGCATAACAGTAATCATCAAGGGCAACTGCTCAATCCCAATCTCTATCTCCATCTAAGCTTCCAAATGTCCAAGAGGTGGGACATGGCACCACCTGTAGCTCTTGGCCCAAGGGTATGCCTGTGCAATCTATTGTGACTAGAACAGTTGAGGCTCGATCTGCACAAGTGAATGCTCAAAGGGCAACAAAAGACACGACCACTTTTAATCGGTCTAAGGACTTGACACCACAATCCACCAATAGTAGCCAGTCCACTGAACTAGCTACTACTACTTCCAATCAAGGATCACAGTAGTCACAGCCCTTGGCCATGACAATGCCCCTTGCGGAACGTGTCCTTAGTAGTCCACTTGTGGAGAAGGTGTCACAACCAACTTCCTTGACAACTCCAACACTTCCAAAGCGCCTAAAGCCTAGGCTGGAGGAGTTAAACAGAAGGGAATTGGCTGAAGAGCTAGACTCTCCAAAAAGAGAGAAAATTGTACCCTCACAACCTAGCGAGGCTATTCAGCAGGCTGCGGCTATGTCCCATGAGGACACACTAGAGGAAGAGAATGCTGAAGCCCAGCCAAGCATATCGACGACTGACCTAGTTCAAGGTCTCGAGTCTTCAAGGGATACACCTCGATTGCCTAAGAAAAGGAAGAGAAAAGAACGAAAATAAGAATGGTAGTTGCAAGTGGCTGTAGACCCAAGAAGATTGAAACCAAGAGTGTCGAAGAGCTTAGGAATAAAGCATCGAGTCCACCCACCAATGAACCCATTGATGTCTCTCCTAATAGCGGCGAAACCTCAGACACATCCGTGTGTTTTGAAAAATCAAAGCAACTGTTACCATCAACGGTTGCTTGCAATACTCAATCCACCAACAACAGAACTCGCATTGACCAATCAAGAGTGGATACAACGCTGTCACAATAGGGTGACAAATTTATACCAGTCACATCCAAGTTGAACCATGCAATAACAAAGCCTCAAGAGAAACATGGAAACCTCAAGAGCATAAGCAATCCTAGCATTGACAGATCTTGCTCATCTAGGCCTGATCCCCCAGTTATGCTAAAGCCTAGGCAAACTCCTAGAACCTTGCATGAGATAGCAACCAAGCAAGCCCTCGTTGAACATAGAAGTGTCGCAGAATGCTTAACCGAGTTGGATGCTAAACTCACGGTATTCGCACGTGTCTACATCCTTGCAGACATGGGCACATTCCCTAGGGAGCAGCTTGAAGAATACTTGCCATTTCTCCTATCCTGGGAAGAGCAAGAACATCTTGATAAGCACTATGACAGGCTCCTGCATGAATGCATGCGAGTCACCTCTGACGAGGAAGCCGACGAACTATGCTTAACTGTAACATTCAATGATGTGCTCTGCCAACCAAATCTCTTAGAGATAGAGAAACTAAAGCGACAATCAGAGGGTCGAAGTCAATTTGAAAAATGTTGGTTTGAAAACCGTGTTGCAATGGCCAAACTAGGAGCCCAAATTATGACATTCTCAGAGGAGCGATTGGCCAAATGGCGATCTCAAAGAGACCCAACCTATGTGGCACCAACTTTCTTTCGAGTGCTGACTGCCATTTGGGGTACGGACTTAGCTGGAACTAGCCATCCTATGTGGCACCAACTTCCTTTCAAGTGTTGACTGCCATTTGGGGTACGGACTTAGCTAGAACTAGCCAAGAGAAATCTCTAGCTGATAAGGTTCTCACACTGAGGAGGAGTTACATGTTGCCAGTAGACTCGGACAAGGCGCCATGCTACTCGATGTTGCAAAATATATATCGTTATTGAGTAAGCTACCACCCACGAGTACTGGATATGTGTGCCACACTCCAATACAATCCAGAGTTCTACAATTGGTTTTTATCCTCGTGAAGTGGCATGGATTCGTAAACATGTACATAAATACACAATGAATTTTGTGACCCTGTATAGATAATATCAACATACACAAGCAATGATAGTCAAGCGTAGGGAGAAGAGTTGGGCTTGATAGGCCGAGCTCCTTATGTCCTCCTCTCACCACACATTTAGAAGTTGTGTGATCATTCTTGCCCCCAAGAGGAGGACATGCAACCCTCATTACCACCATACGAAGCTCTAACCAACATCTCTGATGGTGTAGATGGGGCACCATCCCTTTTTATACACCTTTCCCCTTTTTTGGTCTATCCTTCCAGGGATGAGCCTTGCTCCACTCCATGACAACCCCTCTGTGCAACTTAGCATAAGCCAATATCTGCTAATGGCTAAAGGAAAAATGAACATCAACAGGGGGTTGTCCCTCTACAATAAACGCTGCATGCCTCACCTCACCCCTCCTCATCATATGCGCTAGATAACCCACTGTATAATCCCTTCCATGCGAATAGTTTTATCCTGCCTCATGGCCTAATCCTTGGTTCGCAATTTGCAGGTCCCCCACGATAGCCGACATGGAGCACCCAGTGCAGCTGGCTTGCAAGGATGCTATCTGCCGTCAGAGGGAGCATGCAGCACAAGCTCCTCCGCCGGAACGCTACGTACCTACCCTTAAAAGGTACGTAAAGAAACGAGGCCCCAAGTGACACCGCCCCGAATGTAGGCCAAAAAATCCCTAGGCTAGGAGAATAGAAGCTCAAGGGAGCACACGGGGCATGGCAACACCAGTCGTGCAGGCCCCCACTAGACGCTCAAGCACCAGGTGCTCGAAAAAGGAGAGGGCAGTTCGAGACAAGCAGGAATTTGATGCATTGTTCAAAATCATTCTCGAAACAGTTGCGGCCAGGGACTATACCATTTAGGTCCCGGCCGACATCTTTCTCGCCCAGCCTCACAGGAGCCCTTTACCAGTAGAGCCTCAATTGCCCGACCACCCGGACTCGCCCTGCCTCGTATAAATAGAGTAGCCCCATGTTGTAGAAAAGGCTTATCAAATGCTACCTGGCCATGAATTTTTGTCTCTAAATGGTTAAGTGCTGACAGGTTCCCCAATTGTACAAACTTTTCATATATGCGTTTAATATATTTCAGGGCTTTAGCAAAAGAAAAAGATAATCAAGCACAGGTGATAAGTATCTAAGTCAATGCCATGGAATTCAGATAAGTGATGTCTCCTTGCATTGCACTGGTTTATTATAGTTGCGGCATGTGCCGTGCATATACTCTCATGAAGTGACAAGTGGATGTAGGATGACACAGGTCTTTGTGCGAAAGTGTTCAATACCCAAGACACCACAAGACCACCAACCCCACGAAGAGCCGTGACAAAGCCACGCTACCGAAATCGAAAATCACCCTTGCTGATCACCCACATTGCATGGTCCAAATCATGATCATAACCACTTTCTCTATCTGGGTTATACTCTACACCGAGCACTCACGACATCTCTTACCTCAATTGTACCAACATCGCATGTTCCAAAGAGGGTTGCAAAATCTCAAGTGTATCTTCTCATCTCAACAACTGCTTCTCCAACAATGAGGCTAAGACACTCATCACTGTAATATTCATTTCCCGAGCCTTCAAAGCTTGACATTTCCCAACCCATTGAAAGGATGATAGCCTCAACATGTTATAATGGTTGTACTTAGGCAAGTCTAAAAAAAAAAAGAACAAGAAAAAGAAAACAAAAAGAAAATGAAAAAGGAAAAAAGAAAAGAAAAGAACGAAAAGATAAGAAGCACCCACGATCACAGCACAGCACCTAGGGGTCCTCAAATTAGGTACGTCCAGTGACTTTGGTCAGCTGGCTCTATCCCTAGTCCCCTATCCCTTTAACATCACCCACAATTGTTCAGGGCACATCAAGGGCAGGACATACCTAGGGAGCTTGTCTCGCCTATGGCTAGACCTGTCACCTTGACCCATTCGCACGATTCCCTCTTGCACTCTGCCTTAATACCATTGCAATCAATCGTGGTAAGCACCGCACGAATGGCCATGAAAAGTACTCTATCCTCATCATGCAGCTCCAATAGCTACCGAAAGTGTGGTGCACATGTGTTCAATTATGCTACATCGTGTAATCACAATGCAAAGAATGTCTCATACACCTTCACGTGTACTTCTTCTCAACATGGACAACTTTGCTTCACCCACATGTTGTTACGAGAAACCAGGCCGCGGTCTTCTAACTACGTAATATTTAAGTATGCATGAGCACTCACATAATATATGCACCGAAATATATACATAGTTTGGGTCCTCAAGTGCAGGACAATACTCTCAACTTACTTAGAGTTTGACATGTCTCCCAAACTAATTGAACTGCATCTTGTGCACGATAAAGAAGACTAGAACTACCCCTAGGGAGAGACCACATATGAGAGGTTTTCAATTGCAGGTATTGAAGACTCCAACAAAAGTGTTGTTCACTCTTCATCGACACTCACCTCTGAATTCTTATCCTTTATCATCTTGCAAGCTCGCCAAGAATCGTCATGTTTAGAATCCCCAACAAACCAACACTTGTGCTGGCCATTAGTGAAATCCCCAACAGAGAACAACCCTACCACCAACTCCAACAACCCTACCACCAGCCACCTAGGCCACCAACATGCCCCCAACGACCTTCCTCCACACCACCACCAACACTCCTTCACGGCAACCCCACTGATGTCCCTTCCACCCACATCTTCAGTGCAGGCCAAAGCATGTTACCTACGATAGTTAGTGCCATGGGACTGGCACTTGTCTAGGAGGGGGGTAGTGTTAACCGTCAGACGAACAAGGTGGAATCGTCAGACGAACAAGGTGGAAAATCTGGAAAATCTAAAGCAAAATACAAAGGCCAAGGCAAAAGTAAACGGAAGACAAAGGCGCGATATGAAAGATATGGAAACATAATAAGTGCAAAAAAATCCTAAATAAAGGAAAAATGCGCACAAGAAAAAGCGCAAGTCAATACTTTTGTAAAAGAGCGCAAGCGCATCATGAGATGGGCGGTAGGAAGGAAGCTAGGAAGATAGGAGGACAATGGGAAAAAGGGCCTAGATCACCACAGGCCATGTAAAAAAAGGAATAAGGGGATGACCGCCCAAAAGAGATTTAGGGTTTTGTATATAAAGTTGAAAAGTGAAGGACAAGCTCATTCTTGTGTGTAGCCAAAAGTGGGTCTCCTCTTCGTCTTCTTCTTCTTCTTGCTTGCTTGCTTGAGCTTGTGCTTGAGAGAGGGAGTGTGAGAGTGTGAGGAAGTGAGTGCGTGAGGGTGAGGGACAGAGGAGGAGAAGCTCTCCATCTTCTCCTCTCTTCTTCTCTTCTCTTGTCTTACTCGCAGCAATGGAGCTTGGAGCATGGAGCTTGAGGATGGAGCTTGCTTGAAGCTTGCACTTGGATCGTGGAGCTACCGGAGTGCATGGGAGAGGAGGTAACTTGATCGGCATGGAGGTAAGCTCACTACACTCATAGGATCAATGGCGCGTTAGCTAGGTGAGAGATAGCCATTAGAGCTCGCTTGAAATACTTGAAACAATAAGCGGTCCGTGGGTCTTGGTGGTTGAGCGTGAGCTCCCTCTACAGAAGCCTATTGGCTATCCATTGCCTTCTCATGTGAAGGTATCATAGGCCCATTATATGCAAATTGATGAGCAGAAGGTCGAGACGGCCAAGATTCCCTATGCGTTTGCAGTGGGCAATCTTATGTATGCCATGATAGCCACCCATCCAGATATTTCTTTTGTAGTTGGTATTGTGGCACGTTATATGGCAAAACTTGGCAAGAGGCATTGGGATGTTATGAAAGGTATCATGAAGTACATGAAGGGTGCTGTTGATATGTGCATTTGTTATGGCAACTAGGATACATGAGTCGTTGGGTATATTGACTCTGACTATGCAGGACATGTAGAAGTAGGAAGTCCACTTCTGGCTATATGTTCACTTTTACTAGAGGTACTATTTCATAGATGTCGAGGAGGGTGCATAAATGCATGGCCCTCTCCATTACAGAGGCCGAGTATGTTGCAGCCACCATTGAGGCTTGCAAGGAGGCCATCTGGTTAGGCCATTGGCTGCCAATCTTGGTATGATAGATACTATCCCTACATTGCATTCACATTCTCTGAGTGCTATCTAGTTAGCCAAGAATCTTCCATGCGAATATGAAATACATTGAAGATGGGGTATCACTTTATTCATGAGGTCATTGAGGACAGGTTTTTTAATCTTGTCACGATCTTGATTGACCAGAATCTTGCAAATTTACTCGCGAAAAGTCTTTGAGTAGAGTGTTTTGCCTTCCTTAGGAAGATGATGGGTGTAGGATGAGATGACATCTTTCCTTACCCTATTGTACTTATGTAAAATTGTATTTTTTTATTCTTCTTTTTCCCTCCTCCACTACTAAGGCAAATATACCTTTAAGTGGGAGGTTGTTGGGGGTAAAGGTGCCTTTGCCTAGCCACATGTGTATTACTACAATGACATTACCCGCGTCTACACATTGCAGGCAGCGGGTGCCCATCACTGTCACTTCATTTTTTATTCTTTCAGTGATATTTGCATAAAGGGAAGGCCAGTCACACATTGTCTCCCACATTGTGTGTGTCTCTCTCTTGTGCTCTTACTCGTTCCACCATAACTCTTGCTTCCTCTTGTATTTCCACTTTAGGGCTCACCTCCCTTTAGTTTGGGGATTCCTAATATAGTTAATATTTGGCCACATGATCAAATCTTTTTCTCTTACTTGAAATTAGAGTCTACCCTAATTACTATATAGGTTGTTTTTTCAAGTCCCACTTTGAAGCATGGGTTAAGATTTAGCCACATGGCCAAATCTTTACCCCTTATTTGAAAGTGGTACTTGGCAGATTTCCAAATTCTCTAATATGGTATTCTTGTACATTGATCACCCTTTTTCATTCTGGATCATTAACATTGATTCATGCATGTGCTTATTCTTGAGCATATTGAAGAAGAATTTTTTGGGCCCCTCACCTTCAATGCTCCATCTGACCTGAGGTGGCTTTTCGTTGACTTGATTCACAAGGACTCTTGATAGGCTATGTAATCTTTAGTGTCTTGCAATACTTTCTACAAATACATGTTGGCAAGGGATGCTTCGAGGGCTAGTCGTGTTGTAAGGCTATAGCTTGCAGCACCTTCTAGCATTCTTCTCTCCTTCTACCTTTGTTTCACCTGTAGCCTTTGGAAAATGCCATCATAGCTACAATGCATCCCTTCTACAATTTAAGAGGAATGCATCGAAGGGAAACCCCAATCCTACCTAGCAGCCTCTACTTTTCCAATTATTAGATTGGGAAGCAATCCAAATTATAAAGGAGACTTCTCAAACTTTGAAATGCCCACCTCTAATTTAATTGGACTCTTTAAAAAGTTCAAAATGACTTATTCCTAAAAAATAGTAAATGCTTTTTTTCTCAAGGAGAAGTCACGACACAAGATTGCATCCCTAAAGACATGCTACCACCCAAAAAGGATGGCCAAGTAGGACCAAGAACCTTTTATATCTCAAAAGGAGGTGGATTTGGAAGTACAACTAGAGTGTGTGTGTGTTTCCCTCTCTCTCATGGCCTAGTTTTGTTTTCAATTTTGTAGAGGTATTGGAAGAGGTAGAGTTGGAAGGAGAAAGTCTTTACTAACATTTTCAATGTAAGAGATTGGTGAACCTTTCTCTCCCTCATGATATATTTTTTTAAAAATTCCCTTCCCCTTACTCTTTCTCTCTTTATGTATCTCATCTTTAGTCCCTACCTCCGACTTCTTCTATGTATATCTCTGCAAAACACAATCACACACATTTATTTTGCACTACCAAGGATTGCTCAAAAAGGGTTTAGGATTCAAAACTTTGGCAAGATGCTCTCTCCTACCATACTCATGCTCTAGTTCTCTCCCAATCTCCTTGAATCATGCTTGCTCTCTTGTATCTGCTCTCCTCTAGATCTTGCTTCACCCTTATACTCTCCTTGTTGTGATAGAGGCATAGCAAATCAAGGATCTCTAACCTAGGAATGGATGCTGGCTTTTTGCGTGGGCTGCCATCCAACAATGTAGCAAGTGTGGGCTAATTTAAACTTCATGCTATTTCTAACCAAAACAAATAGCAACTTCATATATGTAGATGCTCATCAAAGGGACATGTAGTTTTCTAAAGGGGATGCCCTAGATAGAAATTTAGGGTAGGCCAATGCTAAAAAAACCATCTTTTAGTGTATGTTTTCCAAGCAAGATTTTCAAAAAATTGGTTGAAAATGAGGATCCCAATCTACCCCCAAATCAGCCCTTGTTTCTTGGCATTCAAGGAGCCTTTGAACTACATGTCCATCTCTGCATGTTCATCTATTGTGCATCCATCTCTCTCTCTCTCTCTCTCTCTCTCTCTCTCTCTCTCTCTCTCTCTCTCTCTCTCTCTCTCTCTCTCTCTCTCTCTCTCTCTCTCTCTCTCTCTCTCTCTCTCTCTCTCTCTCTCTCTCTCTCTCTCTCTCTCTCTCTCTCTCTCTCTCTCTCTCTCTCCCATAGAAGCCTAAAATCTCATCTATGGCATGCCTAGAGAGTGTGGGAATATGTTATTCTTTTCAATCATCCATATATGAGGCTTCGTTTCTCCCACAATAGACTCCATGAGAGGAAGAGAGATGTGTGGCCCTATTTGTCTCCCATGGCAAGTAGCTCTGTGGTGTTGCGCATGCACAGAGGAGGAGATGGAGGGATTTGAGAAGGCTACACCAAGATGCCCCCAAATCCACTTGGCAGCAGCTCTCTACTATGCATGCACAAGAACATACTAAATAATACTTCTCCAAATCCACCCATATTTGCATGATACCTCCAAATCTGCCCCTACTTGTCTACCATGGCAAGTAGTTCTATGTTGCACATGCACGAAGAGGAGGAGATGTAGGGATATGAGAAGGCTACTATATGATGCCCCCAAATTAGCCCCTCTTTGTCTCCCATAATAAGTAGCTCTCTATTGTGCATGCATAGAGAGCAAGAGATGGAGGGAGGTGGAGACAGGCTAGGCATGCATAGAGAGGAGAGGTGTTGATCTGCATGCATAGATAGGAGAGTTGTTGATCTATAGAGAGGGAGAGAAAGCACCTGCATGTGTGCATGTGCATACACACACAACATGCTGAGCTAGAATAGAGATATTTGTCCTGATATCAAAACAAGACTTAATGGGTTGCTTTTGGCGACCACCTGATGCATGACTCCCATCGCTATGTCAAGCTATTGAATGAATCCCATCTCCATGTCCAATTACTAACCCAATGCATTACAAGAAATAGAGTTCAAAGAGAGAGAGAGAGAGAGAGAGAGAGAGAGAGAGAGAGAGAGAGAGAGAGAGAGAGAGAGAGAGAGAGAGAGAGAGAGAGAGAAAGAAAGTTATATTAACGTCTTCTAAAGACCAAAACTGGCCTATGAGACAAACTGTGATACAACTGATGAGGTCCAGCTATCCAAAATAAAAGTGCTGAATGAAAAGCTAAAAACTGGAAACTGAAAATACAGTGTTGTGAGTGTGATAAGTGTCGTGTATGTGTATGTGCATGCTAACCTCAAAATGACAGAACGCACAAATAGACTTATGAAGGAGCATAAAAAGATAGCTCATTGGAAAAAGAAGACCAAGAAGCATGGAAAAATTTTTAAAAATCAAGAACAAGACACGCGAGAAATAAAGTGCACGTCAGCCCCTTGTAAAAGAGTGCCAAACTCCCTCTTGTGTAAGTTGTAAATAAAAAGGCGCATGTAAAAGAGCCATCACAATAGTAAAAAAATAGGAAAGAAAGTGGAAAAGAGAACCAAGGCCGAATGGCCAGTCATGGAAAAGGATTGGGTGTCCAAGGGGAGAAGGGCATGCATAAAAGTCAAAAAGTGAATGGATAAGTTGATTCTTGGTATTTGTGCGAACTAGCTCTCTTCTTGTTCTTACTCTTGCTTTCTTCTTGTGCATGAGAGAGGGAGAGTGTGAGTGTGTGAGAATGAGGGACTGTGGATAAGCTCTTCTTCTCCTCCTTCTCTTCTCTTTTCTCACACGCGCGGCTATGGAGCTTGGAGCTTGGAGCTTGAAGATGGAGCTTGCTTGAGCGAGTGCCTTGAATTGTGGAACTATCGAAGGATTCAAGGAAGAGGACTACAATGATCGGATTTAATGGTGAGCTCAATACATCCTTGTTCGAGAGCATGCATGGCTATGTGAGAGGTAGCCATTGCCACTAGCTTGAAATTCTTAACTCGATAAGAGGTCCATAGGGTCTTGAATGTTGCTAGCAATAGTGATGGCATTTTGGTTCCATTACCGAGACCATCAGATTCAAGCTTGAGTGCTTGCCACTCCAAATCGAGTGATGGAGTAGAAGTTCGTCTCCAAAACAGTGCTTGGTTTAAGTAGAAAGTGAGGGAGTCGAAAGGTATCAGATCTCCTTTGCTTGATAGTTTAGGTGTTGAAAGATTTAGAAGCATTAGTTAGATCAGTGCATGTTGTTTCTCATTAGTAGGATGCATTAAGATCTAGGAAACGAGGAAAAAAGAAGGAAAATATAAGTCTTTGTAATAACCAGGAAACAGGGGAGCAGAGATAGGAAAGAATAGAGATTCTGAATAGCTAGGAAGGAAAACAGATAGTAAGGAAAGAAAGAGAGAGAGCATTAAAAGGAAAGTAAAGGGGGGGAAGAGCTCATTTGAGTTGTGTGTGTGTGTGTGTGTGTGTGTGTGTGTGTGAGAGAGAGAGAGAGAGAGAGAGAGAGAGAGAGAGAGAAATAGGTTAGGAGAGAGCGGTAAGGCCAAGAGAGCAACGACAGTAGAAATCCAATGTAACATCTCTTTCGATGATTCCAGATATGCTTAGAACCCTCCTTGTTGAGACTAAACAAAAATAATAGGATTGTAGTTGGAAGAGCATGCGATTAAGTGATTCATTATCATCAATTTTTTATCATTTGACGTGTTTTTTCCACCGCTTGGATAGCATCTCTAGGTCTCAAATGGTCAAATCCTAATTGGTCCTTGAACAACCGAGTCACTTTAGTCCACTTGGACATCCTCCACTTGGACTTATACTGTCCCACTTGGACTCAAACAGCCAAAGTCACTTTGAACAACTTGGATAGCCCACTCAGACACATTTTTTTAGACTCGGACAGATAACCCACGGTCTGAGTCCAACCATTCAGACAATGTAAACTCACCACTCAGACAACCAAATCTAGGACTCAAACAATCAAAGACCTCCAACTTGGATGTTCAAATTGGAAGATTACCAAGGCCATGATACATTCTTAGGGACCGTCTAGACCCCTCAAACATATCATAGGTTGTGAGCTAAATATCAAGTGACCCTAGCTAGATCCAAGAACTATGAGTGTCACCATAGAACTAATCAACACCAAAATTGCCTTGATATGCC
Organism: Lygodium microphyllum; assembly: GCF_053477565.2. Taxonomy (NCBI): domain Eukaryota; kingdom Viridiplantae; phylum Streptophyta; class Polypodiopsida; order Schizaeales; family Lygodiaceae; genus Lygodium; species Lygodium microphyllum. The sequence goes on along the minus strand of NC_141146.1, from coordinate 25,592,541 downwards.
CAAGAATTGACCAAATCAACCAATCACTTGCAGTTTGCTACCTAGTAGAGACATTATTCGATTGTCTAGTGGGTGTCTGAATGATTTCATTGAAGGTTGCACATTGCATTGTAGGCACTTAGTTGCATGAGAAAAGTGGACAGCGTGATTATGCACAACTCGCCCTGCATTGCAACATTCAAGTGTGCGAGTAGGCATAAACTAGCAAAGAAATTTCATTAACAAGAAACACACTAAAGGGAAATTAAGTTGAGAAATGAACCCACCAATAGGACTTGCAACACCCCTGGGACCACGACAACAAACCAAGAAACCCATCACCGAGAAGTGAATAGCCTCAAACCACTTGAGAACCAAGTGAAGAAAGAAACGAACCACAATTAGGGACAGATCCTTAGTCAACTTAATCACCCTCATTAACATCTTAGTGGTTCATGAGACTACCAACATGGCAAGTGCTATCAAGAACACATGCGACATTACCTAGGATATTTTTCAATCAACATACAACAACTCATGTCACAATACGACCGTTAAAAAAAAATAGCACACCATGGGAGATGCATAGATGAAATCATAGTTGATCTTGAGGAGGCTAGGAAGAGTTCCTCAGCAATGCTTAGCCAGCTACAACTAGGAGCAATGTGCTTAGAGGCACGCCAATAAATAGAGCTAAACGAGGTCTAATGGGTTCTAGCCATCGCAAGAAAAAACAAAGCTGGAGGAAATGCTGATAGGGAGAGAGCATTAGAGGCTAATCTTACATTGAATGAGATCCTTGCGAAGCGGCTGTTAGACAACACTATCACAAAGCAAAGTGGAGCAACCCTAGCAACTTCGTGCTAGCTGGACTAGGAATCACCCCAAACGTTAGAAGCGAGACCAAGTTACCTATAGTTGCAAAGAAACTTGAGAAGTATTAGACAGGTAACAATCCTTATAGCTTTGTTGAGTAGTTTGAGTAGGTGTGCAAGGCAAATAATCTCATGGACCCCGCTTATTAGTGCATGCTCAAGCTTTTTGACTTTTCCTAGGAGACAAGGGATGAACTTGGTTTACTAGCCTAAACAACATTGAGTGCAACAACTTCAATAACATAAAGGATATTTTTATTAAAATGTTTTTCGAGGGGTTGGATATTCAGATAACCTCATTGTCAGGCTAATGAATGTCAATAAAAAAAGACAATGAGAAAATCTGACACTATGTCTCTCACATGAGAAGTCTTTACAAGAGGATTCCAACACAATGGAACGCCCCAATGAGAGAGCAGTCTAGCTAGTAGCTTGAACCTACAAAGGGATGTGTTGGCCATGGTCTTTGAGGAGGCAATATGTGTGGATGAAATGAAAGAGAGAGAAGCTCAAGAGTCATACCGCAAGAGAACATCACGTCTAGGAATACTGAGAGAACCACAATCCTTAGTGATCGATCAAGCCATGCCATGCAAGATAAAGGAAAAAACATTGACCAAAACCAAGAAATAACTAACTTGAAGTTAGAGTTGGCCAAGCTACAAGAGATATTGAGAAGGACTGTGTGACCCCACATGCAATGTGTGCATTGTGGTGGGAATCATCTTCTAGCTAAATGTCCCGACCCTAGATCATGGCCTTGTGCTAACTACAGTAGGGTTGGACATGATGCATTGCATTCCTATTGGTTGCCAAGAAGGCTCCCATTCCTACAACCTTATACTCATCCCCCCTATCTAGGGAGGAATAGGCAATCCAAATTTGGAAGGGGAGCTCCATTAGCTCTACTAACGCGAAGCCAACTATCCCTAAAATGGACATCAACCCCACAGGAATGCCAAGACCACTTGGATCCATAGTGACCCATCCACTGAGTGATGCTCCAATACACTTTGTAGAGGAGCCATTGGAGGAGGAAAAAATGTAGGTGAATCCTTATGTCTCCTATGATGAGGAGGGTAATCCTATACTAATGGATTTTCGACTAGTGTCTATTATGGCTTTAGGTAGGGGAAGAGGTACATGTTTAGGAGGAGGCTCGAACCAAGAACCACTACCATGTTGGACTTGTGGACATCCCGAGCACATTTCATCTCGTTGCCCTGAAAGGAGCAAGAAAACAAAGATAAGGCCGACTTGAGATGTCCAGAGTGTGGAGTTACATATTTGTATGCTAATTGCCCGAAACGAAAATCCTCCACTAACATGGCAATTGTGCCATCAGTACCACTTGGACTCTTTAGTGTCGAAACACCCGATGATAAAGCCATACCAATCCCACTCAATGTCATGACCCGAGCCCAAAAAATGAAGTGGGCTGATATCTCATTACTTGAACCTAGCAACTTAGATGCAACATTTGAGGGAAAAAAGGGTCGGAGAAGGAGAAGGAAGAGAGCTAATGCTAAGATAACACTTAAAACTAATACTGCCACTACACTAACCAAAGGGAAGCAGGCTATGAATGCAGAAGTGGAAATATCTACTCCTAAGAGAATGGAAAAGGGAAATGCCAAGGTTGGAGAATACCTTGACTTGAAACATCAATTAGAAGTTGTGGACAAAGTTAAGGAATGGGTGAAAGAAGCTCAAGCACACCTACAAGATGTTGATCCCATCATGGATGATAAGATTAATGAGCTCTCTAACGCAAGTCCACTAGTCTCCCCTACACATTTGAGATCATGAGGCACATCAATGCCCCATGTAGCACCACATAAGTGGAATCTAGATGCCACAAATGGATGAATTGTCCAATAGTATTGGTAGAAAAGCCTTGAGTTAGAAGAAAAGGAAAAGGTTGGCAATTTTCTCACAACACTGATATCAAACCATGTAACCTTGGCATTAGGAGAATTTCTTAGGCAAATCCCCATGTTATGGCAAGTATTGAAATAGTGGATAGAAAGACCCAATGGACATGGAGCGACTAACTTCTCAGACCATGACACAAAGATGCACATACCAAGCTTAACCTTGAATCTATTATCTAAATCTTTACAAGTGAATGCCTTCTGGGAGGGCACATAAATGCACGTAGTCTTACCTATTGCTACATTAGGTGATGCTGCATGGAAGGAAATTGTGGACATAGGAGCAGGAGTTAGTGTGCTTAGCCATACAATTCAGTAAACTTGAGGAAATCCACTAGTGGAAATTGCACGGTTTAATGTTACGCTAGCAAATTGAATGAAAGTCAGATCATTTAGAGTGCTAAAAGATTGGCCTATGAAGATAGGAGGAGTCCAATACTCTAATAATTCATAGTTATGAAGGGAGTGGACTATGATATGCTATTAGGAAGGCCATGTATGAGAAATGCTCAAGTGATAGAGGACTAGGTCAATGGCCTAATATTCATGGGCAACAGAACAAAAGTAGTTAGGGTAGAGACTAACACTTGGAAAACCTCATTAGTTGACCTTGATGCTATCTCTACAATACTAAAGGGTGACTCACAAGGAAAGCATGAACATGGACCTCTAACTAAGTATATTCCTTGCCCTAAGGATGAGCACAATTGGATGCATGTATTGGCAACCATTGACTTGCCATTCTTACTAAGCTTGACTATAGGCAAAGCTATAGAAGTAGCTAGTAAACCCAACAAAGTCATAGCTTTGGAGTTACCCAAGAATTATACCACACCATCAATACCTATTTGCATGATGGCCAGGAGTTCCACTGATCATGCAACCAATGTCTATCACCTACCATATACCAACTAATAAACTAAAACTCCATGGAATTCTTGGGTACCTAACAAGAGTGAATCCGACTATAAACTTTAAACCTCTTAAGAATCTCATGGAGAATCTAGAATGACAATGGACTAGGGTAAGGAGGCATGGACAAATCGTTTAGTCAAACTAGAATGCCTATTTGAAACCTGACTCATTGCAACCCATACCCTAATCTAATAAAAAAAATGATGCAAGAGTTGGTTTGACAAGCATGTTAAACAATGAGACTTTGAGTGAGAAGACTTAGTGTTGTTGTACTTTGTAAAGGGTCACAAACAAAAGATGAAGTTTAGGGGTTGGAACCTTTCAAAGTTTGCAACATTAGTAGAATATGTGACGTGGAGCTTGAAATCCTAAAAGGAGATGATATAGGCTTTTTCAATAGTAGTTACATTAAGAAGTACTACCCTCAATCACATCCACTACACGATCCTCCAATGATAACACCATCCATGAACATTAGAGTGGCAATAATCACAAGCATGGAGGATGGGGACGAAGAAACATTAGCAATAGCCTACTTGTGCATAATAGTAAACATCCAAAAGGTACATACCTTTGATGCATTAATTGACAAGGGAGCTGACCAACAACATTCTCACATATAATGATTGACCCCTCATTGGTTAGCCCAAAGTGCAATCAACTAATGTGAAACTCAACCCATTTGGGGGGCTACCCTATCCACTGCAAAGTAATGGTTTCTATCGAGACTAAGAGCCTCTCAATCCTCTTTTATGTACTTCCTAACAAAAAAAAATGTTGGCAAGGAATCACTTTTGGGTCACGCTTTCAAGAAATAGACTCACTTCAATGTGGACTATGACTCTTGGAACATCGACCTTGCCATAGGTAATGTTAGGATAGTCATGGCTTTCAGCAGAACAAGAACACCGTGGCATCACCAAAGCCCACTGCACCACAATGGTGGTTAAGTGCCATCCCTAATAAGGAGATGATAAATCCATACAGATATCCACTGGTGGGAAATACTTACAATACTTGGATACTTGGAAACCCCACCAACCAAAACTATAATTCCGATGACTGGGTTTCCAAACAAAAATTGCAGCCTACCAAGGGCACATCCACAAGATTTCATGGCTCTTGTGTCCTATACACTAGACCTAAGAAAAAAAGCTAGCATTATAGGAACAGACACAAGACCAAGCCATGATGGATGCCAAAAGCCCTATTACATGCCCAAGGCTTCTAGGATGAAAACACTTTGTTGTGGTTATCTAAATCCATGAATGGCACCCTTGTCCATCCACCACAACCTTCGAACCAATGTCCACGTGTAAGCTGGTAGGAGGTAAAAATCAAAGCGAGCAAGAAGATGCTCAACCCATGAACACTCAATGGGTCTATAGCCCAAAATTCAGACTCACTACCAAAAGACCTTGCCCTAATACTTCCAATGCACCACTCACTACAAAATAGAGACCCACATGGCCCCTAAACCTCAAGCTCCATTACAAGCAACAAATAACACTCTAATGGCCAACACATAGCAAAGGCCACCATAGCTCAGAAATCTAGTCCCAATCAAACCCCAACCACCCATGGGCCTTAAACCATTTTATCAATGCCAATCAATTCTTGAATTGGAATTTGATATGGACAAGAACACAGGAGATGACTTGGTGACTTGTATCAAATGATTAGACTCAACTTTCACACTATTTGCTAGAAGCTATGAACACTTGGACCTAGCGCTTCTTGAAGAACACATAGCAAATGATGTACACTCTTTGCTTTGTTCTTGGGAGGTGTTTGAATTCATATTCACAAAAACTTTCACGATTGTAGAGGAATTGATTGCCATTGAAATTTCATGAGAAAAAGCCTTAAACCAATAGCAAATCATGTCCTTGAAGAAAAGCTAAGTTCCAATGTTGCCCGATGAACTAGATGAGCTAAAAAAGTAAGCCGAATCCGACTCCAATTTCCTATGAAAATGGTACTCTCTTCACATCCACTAGGAACATGTAGGTTATCAAATTATGACCAATGCAAAGCAAATACGTGCCATCAAGACTTTCAAATATGATCTCACCCGCGTGGCCCCAACTTCATTTAGAGTACTCATCTTAACATGAAATAGACCATTAGAGGACAATGTCATGTTGAATCCATACTTAGATAGGATCTTGACAAAGGAAGAGCTTCATGTTGCTAGTAGAATGAACTCAGGTGATCTGTTGACCTATATCACACATGTGGACATTCATCCACAAGACATAGACTACTAGGCTACATTAGAGTGTAACCCAAACTTCTACAATTGGCTCTTGCAACACTAGAGCCCATCAAGAGCATTGTAAATGCCCTTATCTATTCATTCTCAAATCCTAAGAAGGATTTTCGTCATTCCAAGAGGGGAGGGAAGGTGAAAGGTGAGTTTTCATTTCGTGAAAAATCCTGCACGTACTTCTTGCATGGAATGTATGGATTGATTACTATGAAAAATTTTCATTCCTTGGCTTATAATTTTCACTCATTGATAATGTTTCCTTTTAACTACTTCATTTTTAAACAAAATTTATCCTTCAAGAAAAACTCATTGTGAGTTGTTGTGTTATTAGGAATCCAAATGGCAGGGCTACATTTATCGAGGAAGAACATAACAATATCGCCTAACCAGAAAAATGTGGGTGTTCAAAAAGTTGCAATACCAAAGCATACACAACGTGGAAAATCTCATGGCAACAACCGAGAATGCGGCTAGGTAGATTGTCAAGCAATGCAACCTAGCCAAGTACCTAGAGAAGGTTGACTAGTAGATAGATCACAATAGATGCATAGAGTTTTTTCAGATCCTTCAATGCCAGCAAGAATAGTGGCACAGTGGTGGTGATCAAAGAAGGAAACCTAACCAGGACCGTGAAAGTGGTGCTCATCCTAGAGTTGGTGGAGAAAGCTCTAGGGTTGATGGAGAAGCCAAAAAAGAGGCCAAAGAGATGTATACCACATGCTGGGATGCATAAGTAGCAAAGTGTACACAAATGATGGAATCAACATAGCAAACATCCCGGAGCCTACTATCAGGTTGCAAGCCAAGATGGTGTGTGCTCTCTTTTTGATCCAAAAGTACAATGCACTCACAAACAGAATAGGGTTTACCACTATTCGAGAGCCTTATAGCCAAGACACTAGATAAAGTGAACCTAAACTCCTATGTCTAAATAACAATCTAGGAGCTAGCTAAAGTATTGGTGTCAGCCCTAAGAGCCCCGAGTGGAGAATCCTCAATGATGAGGGCCAAGCCAAAAAGAAAAAAATGAGCATCCAAGACATCAAATGTAGGTTTTGGAGGAGTGTTGATGGCACTAATCCAAGAGGCTACAGGGGAGATGGATAGAGAAGAGAAGAGGGAGGAAACATCATAGCAATTGCCGATCCATGAGCACCAATCACCTATTCTAGTGAGCCCTCTAGTCTCTCTCTCCACAAGAAACCATGGAGAAGAAGAGGCTAACAAAGTCCAATAGGAAGAAGCACATCAAGTGGCTAGGATAACAAAAGTTGATTGCCAAGTGCAACAACAAGGAACTTCAAGCAAGAGAACAATCGACGAGTGGAGGGCTTAGCACCATCTAGCCAGGGAGAGAAGCAAACAATTATACTCAGGATTCTTATTAGGAAGGCTAGATCCATCGATGAAGAAAGTAGAGATTTACAAAGGACTGAAGAATAATCAAGAAGACTCAAAGAAGGAGAAATGAAAAAAGAGATAAGAGGAAGAGGAAAAAAGACTAAGAACGAGAGGAGGAGGAGCATGTGGCCATCGCCAATAGAAGTTCAATGGAACAACCCTCGATCCCAGGAGCTAGCCATGATGAGCCCTACACATGAGGATGTGTCTAGCACAAGTGTTACTGTAGAGGAGGCTGGGCAAAGACTAGTTGTGGAAGGCAAGGGAAAGGCCCCCAAGCATGCAATACCATCAGACATGGCTACCACAACCACCCAAAACAAGGAGCCATAGAAGTAGTGGTGAACAAGAGTAACGTAATGGTATGGGTACAATACTTACTTGGCAAGTGCATGAGCTCGCACCAACGACATCAAAAGGGGCCCCAATGGTAGGAGCCAAGAGAGTAGTAGTAGCAGATGCGGAATCCTCCCAAGGTCCAAAGGTGCCAAGACTTGAGGTATCCACCACATTGGTATCGTTGGTAGCGTGCAACACAGAAGAATATGATGACCTAGTGTGAAAGAGCTCCAAAGCCAATGGAAGAGAATGAATGAGGAACAAAAAGCTCCGCTCACCAAGCTAAAAGCAAAAAAAGAGGCTTTTGCAACCTCTTGATTTGAAAAAAAAGACAAATTATGATATATACGAGGGAGTTGACAACTTTGAAAGATGCCTTGAAGACAAGATAGGGAGAAGAAAATCTAAAGGATCTGCATGAAGAAGAAAGGGAAAGACGCAAGCTTTAGAGCAACTATGTGCCTTAAACTTCAAGGAAAATAAACGTCTAGAGTTAGAAAACAAGGAGTTGAAGAGAAAGAGATGAGACAAGAGTTGCATGCTATAGAGATGCAAAAAGATGAAGAGGCCATAAAGAAGATGGCAAAGCTAGATAATCAACTCCATGCAGCACTCCATGAGCAGGCCATCCTAAGGGAGCAGGTGGAACACTAGGGCCAAAACAAAGAAATGATGCTTGTAATATGGAAGGAGTAAGCACAAATGGTAACTAACCTCTCACAAGAATAAAATCAGATCCTTGAATAGCAAGTACATAATCATTGAAGAGAAAGCGGAGGTGCTAGAGACAAGGATGCTAGCACAGTAAGAGGCCTTCTTGAACACAGTGTTACATGTCACTCAGGCTGAAGGAGATGAGACAATTAAAGGGCTTGAAAGAAATAAAAAGAGTATTGAGATAACATATCCATGAAAAGACACCTAGAGAAAAGCACCAACCTAAGCATAGAATAGCAAAGGGAACACCTAGTCAAGGCAGGGTTGTTTAGGCAAGAGTCGGAATGCTAGGTTTTAAAGAACAAGAGCAACAAGCATAGCCTTGCACTCAAGAGCCTGTCGAGCCAAATTTGGAAGAACAACCTAATTTTGAGCAGAAAAACGATAAGGAAGAGTAGCATAACATGCCAAGCCCACCTCCACAACCTAAATCACAAGTAGAAGTGCCTGGTGAAGATCCCACTACCCCATAGAGAATTGTGGAAATGAGGTGTAGAAGAAGAGAGTTGGTAGAGTTGTCACAAAGGAAGCTTAGTGCCAAACCTCAACCACTGCACTTGAAGCCCCAATCCCTCAATGTGAAGAATGCTTGCCAGTCAATTGGGCACGACAGTTGTCCCTTTGGGAGCAGTATGAAAGCCACTACAATCCTTTCGAGTTCACCTTCTCCTACCCTCAATCACTTGATTGAGTGCTATCACCAAGGGTGGTGGAGGAGGTGATCAAGCTCTCCATGTGGTTGAGCAAAAGGTGGCTAGAGGAAAGAGCAAGACACCCAATGTTGTGGCAAAGGGAACCTACTAGATATTAGGAGGACAAGGTGATGGAGAGCTAGAATACTCAAGGGCTATGAATCTCAGCCAAAATGGAGAATAAATATATGGGATGGCAGTATAGATGCATGGATGGTCATCTACACAATACTTTGCCATATGAAAGGGATAGTCCAACCTACATGCCCTACCCAAGAAAACAGGGAGTAGATTTTGATCCGAATGTGCATGGAATGTACGATTTCCCTCGAATTTACAATGTTAATATCGCAATCCTTGAGGAGCACATGATCTTCACAAAAAAATATATTCAACCATGTATCGCACACTTCCTTAAGGAATTTTTTTCATGTCAAAATTGAGCATTTATCACCACTTAGAACTATCTATATCTCCTAAGGATACTTCTTAAGCAAAAGCTAGTAGTAGCAGAGGAAGAGTGCCTACCGCCCCTCTTTTTTTATGTAAATTCAAGAATAGATAGTTGCGCTATGAGTAGGCTCATGATGAGGGCTACCTTATTGCAAGATTTTTATATGAACCTCCTAGAGGACATGAACAATAGTCGATTTACGAGGTGTAACCACCCACTTTTATCCACTATCCCTCTAAATATGAGGGTTAACTTAAAAAACTATATGCTAAGCCAATCCTTCCTAAGTAGGTCACTTAAACCTCCACCTAGCTCTACCCTTACAAGAAAATCAAATGCAACTTAGCATCATCCCTTGTACTATATATATATATATATATAATTTATTTATTTATTTATTTAAAAGAGAGAAAGAAAAGAATAAAAGAAGAAGAAGAAGAAGAAGAAGAAAGAAAGAACAAAAAAAAGGGAGAGAGGGAGAAAAAGAAAAGAAAAAAAACATAAATTTTCTCATTTGTGATATATGTGTGCTATGAACACTGCATCTAGGGACCATTAAATCCCTAGCCCCTCCCCACTTCACATGCTTAGAGCACATCAAGGGCAAGACAATTATGATAGAACTATCTTCCTAAGTCATGCGATCACCTCTCCCTTCCACGAACTAGGTCCTCAAGTGTGGAACAACATCTCAAAGGCAACCCAACTCCCAGTTCCAGCAACACTTGCACAATGCACCATATGGTAAGGCAAACATAACCCCTAGGTAGTGCACCTACTTTTCCTTTATAGGTACATTTTATAGCCATGTAGCTAGCCAACAACTCCAGAGGCCCTCTTCAATCAGCCAACATGTTCTCAACACCAACAATCTATAATCATATGTTGCAAGATTATCCTATGTTGAGATATCGAGCTCCACTCGTGATATGCCAGGGTGACCGTTGTGCATTTATGTCACCGACGTGTTAGTTGCAGATGCGGTTGGTATACCGCCCATGAATAATAGCTACATGATAGCTATCCTTATCTACTCTAGTTCGTGGCTCAGTTAGTATGCCACCTTAGTTATTTGAGTTTGGTTTAAGACCCATATATAGGGTTCTTCTATTTCTTTGTATGAGAGTTCTTTTGGCTTACACAAACTAAGAAGAGGAAAACTGTTTTCAGCCTCCACCCTTGTGTGTATTCCCCCATTGTGCAAGCAAGAAAGCTACAAGTGAGACTCCTTCCTTCTCTCCCACAATCTTGACATGGTATCAGAGCCTTGTTCGTGGTAAGGAGCTCAAGAAAGCAAGCCAAGCTCGCGGTGTTCTGGTAAGAGGAGCAGTGTTGCTTTCATTTTCTGTTTTGGGAGCAGATCTCTGCAGGTAGCACAGCCGGAAATTGCAAGAGTGCATTGTCTCAGGTTAAGACGCCCTTCGCGGTGAAGCAAGAGGACAGTATATGCTGCGGGAAAGGGCTTTAGCCCTTGGCGACCTTGTTTTTTTTATTTGAGGCCATTTCGGGGCCTGTTTTGGAGGCGGAAGGTTTCTGCACGCACTCAGGAAAAAGCCATGTTTTATGCTGTGCAACCACTGTTCTACAGGTCAGTGAAAAGTTACTGTAGAAATCGCATCGTATGCTTGTGCGCAGAGACATTGGGAGTTACAGAATCATCCCTGTTGCCTGTTGATGCAAAATCGTCACTAGGAAGTGACTGTGTGGTCAAATACCACTTTCGCCAGTTTTGCAAATTTGCCCTTGTGAGGGTGAAGCTGAGTTTTTGCAGTGACAGAATTTTTCGCAGTGTTCTGTAATGGCGTCTGATTCTCTTTCACAGATTGTCACTGAAAAGCTTGACAAGAACAACTTCCAAGCATGGAAGTTTAGAATGACGAATTTCCTTATGGGAAAAGGATATTGGGAATTTGTTGCAAGAAATGAAGAAGAACCAGTTCTTCCTGATGTTCCCAATCAACAGCAAATGCAGGCATTTAAAGCATGGCATGAGAGAGCCAGGAAAGTTATGTATTGGCTGTCTATCAGCATTTCAGACTCTATGATTGTGCATATTCAGGATGCAAGTACGCCAAAGGAGGCATGGGATACTTTGTCAAAAATGTATAGCACAAATACGCAAGCCAGGAAAATGCAGCTCAAGTAAGAGTTGCACAATGTGCAAAGAGAAAATATGAGCATCAACGACTACCACATGAAGGTGAAGAAGATTGCAGATGCACTTGCTTCCATTGGGTCACCAGTGGAAGATGATGATTTAGTTTTTGTGACCTTGAATGGTCTAGGAAAGGATTATGCACAGTTTCGGACATCCATTTCAGTTCGTGAAAGATTTCCTGATTTTGAGGAGTTGATTGCTCTTCTAATTTCTGAGGAACAGAGAAATGGTGGTGCATCTTCTTCAGGAGGAACTTCAAAAGAAGCTGTCTTCTACTCAAATGCTGGAAGAGGTAGAGGCAGAGGTAGAGGAGGCCGATTTGGAGGCCGTGGTAGAAATCAGAATATGCAACAAACTCAAGAAAACCAGTCCTATGGAGAAGGACGTGGTAACTCTAGAGGCAGGGGGAGCCAAAGAGGTCGTGGTGGATGGCAAAGAGGCCAAAATGCAAACAGTAATGTTGAATGCTATTACTGTGGTAAAATGGGTCATATGGCTAAAGACTGCTATAAAAAGCAGAATGACATCATGAATGAAAAACTGCAACAAGGGAATTACGCATCTTCTAGCAGACAGGGTGATGACAAAAATGAGCATTTGTTCATGGTGCAGCACATGAACAATTCTGTAACCAGTGCAGAAGAAAGCAATGATGTATGGTATGTTGACTCAGGTGCATCAAACCACATGACAGGTCATGCAGAATGGATGGAGGATGCAAGGAAAATGGAAAAACCAGGATTTGTGGAGACTGGTGATGATACTGCACATCCTATTGTGCAGATTGGAAAAATTCCCTTGTCTATGCAGGATGGGAAAAAGAAATACCTGTCCGATGTATTTCATGTCCCGAATATCACCAAGAATCTGGTTTCTGTCGGTCAAATGGTTGAGCAGGGCTTGCAGGTCAGATTTAATCCTCATGGATGCTTTGTTGAGGATATGAAAAATAAAGGTCGCTTGATAGCAAAAGGAAAGAAGAAGGGCAGAATGTTTACATTGGATGCAGACATGTCTGAATTGAGTGCAGCAATGTTTGCACATGGGACCGGTGTAGTTGCAGATATTGATATCTGGCATAAACGCATTGGTCATGTTAATGTACAGCGACTTAAATCAATGCAGGCCCAAAACATTGTTGCAGGATTGCCTAAATTCAAGGTTGCAGAAATGCATAAGGTATGTGAAGCCTGTCAGTTTGGAAAACAGGCAAGGAAACCATTTCCTAGACATGTTCAAGAGAGTGAGAAGCCATTGGAATTAATCCACTCTGATGTGTGGACTACTAAAGCTGCATCTCTTGGAGGCTGTCATTATTTTGTCACTTTTATTGATGACTATAGCAGAAAAGTTTGGGTGTATTTTATGAAAAAGAAAAGTGAAGTTTTTGGGCATTTCAAAACCCTTAAAGCTATGGCTGAAAAAGAAACAGGTCTGTAAATAAAATACCTAAGGTCAGATGGAGGGGGAGAGTACCTCTCAAATGAGTTTGCAAAGTTCTTGCAGGAGCATGGCATAAAGCAGCAATATTCATGCAGTTACACCCCACAACAAAATGGAATTGCAGAAAGGAAAAATAGGCATATTGGAGAGGTATCTCGTGCCATGCTCAATGAAAAAGACTTGCCAGATTTTTATTGGGCTGAAGCAGTTGCTACAGCAGTCTATATAATGAACAGGACTCCCACTGTAGCAATACATGGGATGACTCCAGAGGAGAGGTATACTGGTAGGAAACCAGATATTTCTCATTTGAAAATTTTTTGTTACATTGCCTATGTACATGTGCCAGATGAGTTGAGATCCAAGTTGGATCCAAAAGCTGAGAAGTGCATCTTTATTGGTTACTCTTTGCAGCGAAAAGGGTATAGATGCTATAACCCTTCTACTCGTAAGTTTACAGTGAGCAGAGATGTTGTTTTTTATGAGATGAGTAGCTGGTATAAACCAGTAAATGTGATTGATGATGTAGATGCACAAAATGGTAATGCTGCACAGAATTCACAGCAGCAGTCACAAAATATTAGTGGACCTGGAGCGTCCTCTAGCAGTGGTTCACATTCTTTGCCATGGACAGGCAGATTGAGATCAAGAGAATCTTCTCAAAGTAATGCAGATAGTGGTATGCAGGTATCACGAAAAGGAAAAGAGAAGGTTGATCAGCCCATGTTTGATGTGAATGCAAGTCACTCTTATGTGGATGGTGAATCCAGTGGCTCAGAACAGAGCATTGATGATGAGTTGGGTATTCCCTCTATTGTTACACCTGGAGTAAGGAAGACCAGGGATGTTTTGAGAGCACCTAGGAGTGAACCTACTTTGCGCAGGTCTACGAGAGCTAGGTATCCTGTGGATAGGCTGAAATATGATGGATTTACAGCCATTGACTATGCATATATGGTTAAAGTGATACAGGAACCAGAACCCACTTCTTTTGAGGAAGCCATGGAAAAAGAAAAATGGGAGAAAGCCATGGATGAAGAAATGGATGCCTTAGAAGCAAATGCTACATGGGAATTGGTACCTTTGCCTAAAGGTAAAAATGCAATTGGCTGTAAGTGGGTTTATAAGGTGAAGCACAATGCAGATGGTTCTGTGAACAGATACAAGGCAAGATTAGTAGTCAAGGGGTATGCACAAACATATGGCATTGACTATGAAGAAACATTCAGTCCGGTTGCAAGGATGGCAACCGTAAGAGCAGTCATTGCTATGGCTGCATCAAAGGGATGGTCTTTACATCAGATGGATGTAAAGAATGCCTTCTTGCATGGTGATTTGCAAGAAGAGGTCTATATGGAGCAGCCACCAGGTTATGTGCATGCTGTTCATCCTGAGTTTGTTTGCAGGTTGAAGAAAGCCTTGTATGGCTTGAAGCAAGCACCTAGAGCATGGTCTAACAAGATAGGACAGTATCTTGTCACTATTGGCTTTCAGATTTCCAAGGCAGATTTCTCACTTTATGTGAGGAAAATAGAGAAAGGTATTATGCTACTTGTCATTTATGTTGATGATTTGATTATGACAGGTGACAGTGATGAAGATATCCTTCATTTGAAAATGCTATTGAAGTAGAAGTTTGAGATGAAGGATTTGGGAGAGCTGCGTTATTTCTTGGGCATTGAGGTGATTAGATCACCAAGTGGGATACAGCTCTTGCAGAGGCAGTATGGATTGGACATGCTGTCCAAATATGGGATGACAGGCTGTAAGCCTATTTCAGTTCCTTTGGAGCAGAATGTGAAGCTGAGCACAGATGCAGGTGAGCTTCTAGAAGACCCTACTATGTACAGACGCATAGTAGGAAGTTTGATTTATATGACTATTACCAGGCCAGATTTGAGCTATGCTGTTGGATTGGTAAGTCAGTTTATGCAGGCTCCAAGGAAACCACATTTGGATGCGGCTAGACGCATACTCAGGTATGTGAAGTCCACATTGCAGTATGGACTATTTTATGAGACTGGGGTTCAGATACAGTTGCATGGATACACTGATGCTGATTGGGCCGGTAGTATTTCTGATAGACGATCTACCAGTGGATATATGTTCTCTTTTGGGAGTGCTGCAGTCACTTGGAGCAGCAAGAAACAGCCTACAGTTGCCTTGTCAAGCACAGAGGCTGAGTACAGGGGTGCAGCAATGGCTGCATGTGAGGTAGCTTGGTTGCATAAGCTACTTTATGATATGCATCAGTCTACAGATGGGCCAGTTGTCATTTATTGTGACAACATGAGTAGTATACACTTGGCAAATAACCCAGTCTATCATGCTAGAACAAAGCACATTGAGGTGCATTATCACTATGTGCAAGAGAGGGTTTTACTAGGTCTTATTGATCTAGTTTATGTCAGCACAGAGGATCAGGTAGCTGACATATTCACGAAGGCATTGGGCGCAGAGAAGCTGCGCAAGTTCAGAGACATGCTTGGTGTGCAGGAATTGGGATTGAGCTCGAGGGGGAGTGTTGAGATATCGAGCTCCACTCGTGATATGCCAGGGTGACCGTTGTGCATTTATGTCACCGACGTGTTAGTTGCAGATGCGGTTGGTATACCGCCCATGAATAATAGCTACATGATAGCTATCCTTATCTACTCTAGTTCGTGGCTCAGTTAGTATGCCACCTTAGTTATTTGAGTTTGGTTTAAGACCCATATATAGGGTTCTTCTATTTCTTTGTATGAGAGTTCTTTTGGCTTACACAAACTAAGAAGAGGAAAACTGTTTTCAGCCTCCACCCTTGTGTGTATTCCCCCATTGTGCAAGCAAGAAAGCTACAAGTGAGACTCCTTCCTTCTCTCCCACAATCTTGACATCCTACATGACCAAATCCCCAAAAGCTGCAAGTACCATTTCCTAGACCTCAACTTTCCAACCCATACCATCCAATGCGATGGGACTTGCACTCAACTAGGAGGGGGGTAATGTTAACCTCAAAATGACACAAAGTGCAAAGAGACTTATAAAGGAGCATAAAAAGACACCTCGTTGGAAAAGGAAGATCAAGAAGTGCATGAAAATTTTTAAAAATCAAGAACAAGTTACGAAGAAATAAAGTGCATTTTAGCGCTAGGCTCCCTCCTGTGCAAGTTGTAGATGAAAAGGTGCATATAAAAGAGCCATGAGGATAAGAAAAGAATAGGAAAGAAAGTGCAAAAGAGTACTAAGGCTAGATGGCCGGTATCGGAGGGGTTTTTGTCAAAAGGTCGAATCCACCGAGGATCAGAAGTAGAAGGAAGTAGAGATAGGAGATGGAAGAGAAGATAGAGAATACCCAAGTGGTAAACACTACAAAAACAGATCACAATGAATTGAATTAATATGTATTGAAAGAACCTCGAATATTCGCACTACTCAAAAGCAATCTCCAAGCATTAGTTCTCCTGGAGCTCCTTCGTAGACCAAAGACATGGACCAAAAAAATCAGCTCTTTCTCTACTGCACGGAACCCAAATTTGATGGCTACGTTGGCTTCGAAAGGGGCGTAAAACCATAGGACACCTGCTCACGGATCTCCCAGATCACTCATTCTTCTTCTTCTTTTAGTTCAATCTATCACCCTGTTTACAGTGATCGCAATGCGCACGATTTCGTCAATCTATCTATTTTTTAATGAAAAATCTCCTAACTGGATGAAAAAGCCACTTGATTTTTGCATACCATCCTAATCTAGAAGCTTTTCTAACTTTTTCAGATTTTTACAATAAATAATATCAAATATAGCCTAAAATTATCCAAAAATCTAGTAATTTTGGATAATCCATTCAACTCGCACTAATACTAATGGCTCAGATCACATTGACTCTCTAGATCAATAAAGAAGTCGAATGATGATGCATTCCATAATTTTTCACATTGTGTCCTCATAACATCACGACATCCACCCCCTCTGAACCTGCACATCCTTCGGTATGTGGCAAAATCCTAGTTGTCACCGGATTCTGAGTCCTCCTCATCCTCTGCAACCATATCCTTTACTTCTTCATCTTCCATATCTTCCTGGCTAGCCCCTGTATCAAGACCACTATTTTCTTCCGATTCTGGCAACTCATAGGTAGTAGATTCTCACCTTTTGAATAATTTGATTCTTTTCCCTGTTACCGAAAGTTTGATGGATGTCCCATCTAGCTCATTTAATGCATAAGTAGCATTATCCAACACTTGTCTTACCACATAGGGTCCAAACCATCTTTTGGAAACTTTATGCATGGCACTATGTTGGTTATCTAAATTACTATCATAAACCAATACCCAATCCCCATCTTGTATGGTTCTTGGTCTCAATCTATGTCTTTTGTCAAACCGTTTCTTGTTCTATATCCTTGCTGCCCTTAACTTTACAGTTGCTACCTCTATGTCTTTTGACTTTCTTTCCAACTGTCTAATGCGTAAGGCCAACAACTCCTCTCGATTCAACTCCTCCTCCCAAGGTAACACACTCCATGTGACTATCATCTCTTCTATCGGCATGATAGGTTTTTGACCATACATCAACTCTGCAGGCATATATCCTGTAACAGCACTATGAGTTGTTCTGTCGGCCCACAAAGCATAAGGAGCAATCGTGGCCACTCTTTTACCTTCTCTCCACATGCTTTTGCCAATGCCTTCACAATAGGTGGATGACCTCTTTCACTTTTTCCATTTCCTTCAGGGTTATAGGCTGAAGTTAAAGCAAGCTTTATCCCCAATCATGCAAAGAAATCATGAGCTTCATCTCCATCCAGCTCACCCCTATCTGCTGTAATTTTTCTCACACAGCCATATCGACAAAAGATCTCTTCTAAGAGAAAAAGACATATGGCATTTGTCATCTTAGTACGTAAAGCTCTCCCTTCCACTTGATTAGTCAATTCTTCACGAGCAAGCACAAGATACTCCATTTGCCAAAGACATGTAGGCATTGTGACCAAATCCACCACCCACTTAAAATGAAGAGACAATGGATATGTGGGTTGCAATCCATCCCGATGTCTCACAATTGAATACATTTGACATGTTGTACATGTTTCCACAAAGTGAGCAACATCCTTATACATACCCTGCCACCAATATCTTTCTTTGATCTTTGTAAAAATACCCCCAAACACCTCTATAACCAGCCCATAAGCTTTCATGAAATTCTTGCATAATAGTTACTTATGAAGCTCTATCACCCAAAACTCGCAATGGCATATCCTGTTTCTTTTTAGCATGTTTCCATAAGTATCCATCTTTTAGGAAAAATCCATAGGCTTTCCTCTTGATCTTCTTAAACTCCTCATCTGACCATTCATCTCTCTTTGTTAATGTACTGAGATATTGACCAATTCTCAGACACTCTCCTGCATATTTGTCTTCCAGAAACACTTCTACACAAGATGCAAAACATCTAAAGTGTCTTCTCTTTGTTGTCCAAACTTTTGTTAATGCTGTAGAACCACCTTGCATTGCTAAATTCACTCTTGCAACATCATTTTCAACCATAAGAAAGTCATCTTCTTCCTCCTCATCCATCATCCCATCTTCATTCTCATAGCGTGCTTGAGATAACATGTATGCCACTGGGTTATCTCTTCCTGCAATATGCTGAAATTTAGGGTTCAAAGATTTGATGTATGCAATCCACCGGAGCATAGCAATGTCTGAGGTAGCACAACTAGTAATCATACCCAATACCGGTAAACAATCAGTCTCAATGACTACATGAGCACCCATAAAATACTCCTGATCACATTTAAGGGCTGTCACAATTCTTCATAATTCTCTTTTTACGTGTGGATATCTTCTCTGTCATTCAATCAATACTTTTGCACCAAAGCGAATTGCATATATTTGCCCTTCCTCATCATCTTGCCCAATTGCCCATCCAATCCTGATTGGGCTTGTATCAAGAGAGTAATAATGATAGGATTTCCATGTGAATAGTCAGCCTTTCTCAATGTAGGAGCAGATTTTAAGAGTTGCTTCAATTTCTTCATTGCTTTTTGATGCTTCCTTTCCCACTGAAATTTCTGACCTTTTCTTAGAAGCTGATAAAGAGCATCGGCTACATGTACAAAGTGAGGAATCCATATCAAATAGAACACACATGCACCCAAGAATCTATGCACCTCTGATACATTCATTCATACATATCGCATTCTATCAATCCCATCTATTTGTGTTGGTGATGGCCTTCGCCCATAAGGCCCACACATATGCCCAACAATCAAAACCTCCTCAACTCCAAAGACAGACTTTTGTCAAGAAAGAGTTAAATGCACCTCTTCTAGACGTGTCAGAATCCTCTCACAATCCACAATATGGTCTACAACAAACTGTCTACATCCATGAGCATCCATCTCTTCATTCTTTTCATCCACTGCACACCCTTTGATTGGAACATCATCCAAGAAGGGCATAGTCAATTGTGGTATAAAATCCCTGAGTACCCTATTCATAGCATTTGTCATGTGTGCCACTGAATTTGTTGCGCCCTGTGGGAGAGTACACATTCGTACTAACCCCAAAGGAGTCTTCATGGTTGTGATATCCCTGCTTTCAATTACAAGCTGAAACCGATCATAACCGAGTAAAGATCACCCAAAGAATAGATCGCTCTACCTGCAAAAGCCTCTGCAAATTCATCAACCACAGGACCTGCACCCACATTTCTTATGGTCACTTTATTGGCCGGTTGCATGTCTTGAATAAATCTCAAAGCCCCATTCTTTTTTGGCACAGTAAATCAACGATTTGAGTATGGGGCTGAAGAAAGCTCCAAGATCTTCATGCGAATCTTTTCATTTAGCAAATCCATCAGCTTTGGTAAGTAAGCTTTAGGCACTGAAATTAGGCCTCAAGTTCCATGGTACATGTGGCACAGTAAATATGACCATAGGAGAGACAACATTTGGATCCACATAACCTATTTCACTTGGCTGAAATGCAAATGCCTTCCCATATCTAGCCAACATCCACATAAAACAATCTTTCTCAGCAAGCAAAAGAAACCCTTCTGCACCAACTTTCAATTCCTGTAATGTTTCAAATGTAAACTGATGACCTATATCTTTAGGATCCCGTAAGCTTGGCTGCCTTGACACTTTTTCATACATACCTCCACTCTCTGGTGGAAGTGGCAAAGCAATTGGTTTCACTTTTTTGTCAATTGTCTTGTACTTTGTCTCCACAAGTGCTTCAGCCCATTGTAATCCTTCCTGCTGAGAAAACAATGCTATAACATCATACATATCCAAAGAACATACCAACAACACTCTGTTTTCAGCCTCATTTTCTACATGTATAGTTGCTGAAATTTCAGCCATAGTGTCAGTAATATTCAGGCCATAAAAGATGCCTGAAATGCCATCATTTTCAACTAACAGTCCCAATGCTCTCAATTTCTTAATAGCCCGTTTCACAGATATGCGTTCATGCCTACACATAGCTTCCATAGGCTTAAACCAACATGAACTGTTTGCTATAAACTAAGAATTACCAATAGTAAATACATGCTTCATTTCATCAAGAGGTGAGTACACCCTCTAAACAACACTACTGTAGCCCCGAATTACAGCAGTGCTTAATGAAAATCCAGGTCTTTGAATTCCCTTGCATTTGGAACCAAAGGAGACTCTCGAAGCGTATTATGATTTCTAGGATGATTAACACAAATAGTAAGAAATTGGACTACTTTTCTCCCATCCTTGCTTCTAACTCTTGCATAAGCAGAACCATCATCAAGCACCTTTGTTTCCATACGCACACCTATAATATAGGGCTATCCCAAAATCACTGCATATGAGGAATTATCTTGCACAAAGAAGTGTTGCTCTTCCTGTACATCACCAATCGTCACTTTTACATTAGGACATGCAGCATAAAGCTCCCCTGAAGAATTATTTGCAGCCCTCATATGCCAACCATGATCAATGTCCAAAGGCCATATACCATTTTCATACAATCCCTGCTTAATGACATTTATCTCAAACCCATGGTCAAGTAAAGCAACACAAGGAGTTTTACGTTCCCCTATTTTCACTACCGTTTCAGTGGTAGCTCTAGCCCAATGGTTTCTTATGTAGTGACTTCGAGGAAGAAATCCTAGAGTCTCTTCTCCATATTGTTGCATTTGCCTTACTCCATCATGCATATTGCTACAAGACAATGCATTTTCAGCCACTTTTTCTTCTCTTTTCCACATGTTGTCCACTGATTTAGTAGCATCCTGCATAGATAATCCAGTACTTACTTCATACTCATATTCAGCCTAAATGCCCAACAAACATGTTTCCTCTTCAAATTGTAGCAATGCACTAGTGGTATCACCAAGAAACTGACGCTTCCTTTTAATTATGTCAATGATCTCATCATGAAATTCTCTCTTGGCAATGCCAAGCACCTCTCCCAAGGTAAATTCCACCCGATTGTTTAAGATCCGTTCTTCAAGAATCTTCTTAAGATCTATGGCTATCTCAATGTCAGATTGCAACTTATATCCTAGCTGCTTGCCCCTCTTTTTGCCCTCTTGTTTGTTATCCTGTTTTTGCTCCTGACTGACCTCTTCCATAACATGCTCGGGAGGTGGCTGATTTGTAGCTTTAGGCTGATCCACACTTCTTGTCATTCTTTTAGATGTCCTTGCAATATCTTCATCTATCTTTTGTTTTTCTTCCACAAGTACATCTGTGTTTTGTACATTTGCTAAATATGCATACATTGAATATGCATCTACCGGTGATTCCCAACCAGTTATGCCATGAATATCTTGCCTTGCATGAGACATTTCACTATCAATGGCCTTTCTCTTTTCAGCTGCATGTAAAGCATGTGTCCATATTTCAGCCTTTGGACCAACCATCACTTGGCCATGCATTCTATCCAGTTGTAGACCAAAAGTAGAAGCATGTACCGCCGCATAAGCATTTCGGACAGCCAAGTCTTCCAACAACTTCTGCATACCTCCCTTTCCAAAATTCAAAGCAAGAGGCAATCCTGTTTCTTGTGAATGGATCTTGCCATCTTTCCAAAAGATAAGCTGTCATGCCAAAGCCTCCTGATAGGCAGCACAATCCTTTCTCTCATGTTGCAAACTGTCACACCACATACATCTTTTTCCAGGCTTAGGGGCTACTGCCCCATCCCCTTTCCTCTTGTCCTTTTTCGTCCAATTTTGCAACCTTCAATTGAAGATCCCACATCCCTTTGACTAATTCATCCAAGACATCTTCCCTTACAGAGGGAACAATAGCAGGTACAACCATAGGGTTAGCCACTGAAGCGGGTGGCTTACTGGATACTTCAACTGTTTTGCCCGTAATAGTGGGCAAGCTAGAGACATGCAATTTTTCTCTTCTTCTATGCTTCTTCACAAGTGCAATAACAGCTTCCTTGACATGTCTCCACTCTGTTTTCAAACCTGTCTCTGTAGTCTGATCCTCCAGCAAATCATCAAGTTTCTGTTGAAGCTCAAGATTAGCTACCTATAGAAACAATTCAATTTCCTGACTTGCAAGAGCTTGCTGTTCTGCGAGATCCAACTGCTTAAATCGACTTTCAAATTCTCTTAACAATTCTATAGCCACAAGACCCTTATTGGGTTGTATAACCCACTCCTGAAAAGTCTTGCGCGTAATCAAACCGGTGTCCTCAATGTAAAATTTTTCCCTGAGTGTCTTCTTGAAAGCTACCTAGTCTGCATCCTGCAAGTATAATTCAGTAATCCGTGCTTTCAGTTCATGAACAGTAACGTGTACAAAATAGCAGCTCCATGTAGATTGAGCCACTCCAAATAATTCCATCTTCTAAGCATAGATATGTACATATGCAGATACATTCCTGCCATTGAATAACTTCACCTCACGCTCAACTGCTTGCAAAGCATTCATCATAACACTTTTTGTTTAAGCTGAAGCTTGCATCACCTGTTGTTATTGTTGTACCTGCATACGCATATTCATATTTTGCACCAACTATTGCAAAATATCACTGGAGAATGTATTCAAAGATTCTCCCATCTTGTCTTTCCTTCTTTTGTGACGACCTTTCACGTCGGGTTCACCAATGTCAGAGGGGTTTTTATCGAAAGGTCAAATCCACCGGGGATCAGAAGTAGAAGGAAGTAGAGATAGGAGATGGAAGAGAATATAGAGAATACCCAAGTGGTAAACACTACAAAAATAGATCACAATGAATTGAATCAATATGTATTGAAAGAACCTGGAATCTTCGCACTACTCAGAAGCAATCTCCAGGCAGCATTAGTTCTCCTAGAGCTCCTTTGTAGACCAAAAACGTGGATCAAAAAAATCAGCTCTTTCTCTACTGCCTGGAACCCAAATCTAATGGCTCCATTGGCTTCAAAAGGGGAGTAAAACCCCAGGACACCTGATCACTCCTTCTTCTTTTATTTCAATCTGCAATTTTCAACCTGTTTACAGCGATCGCGACGCACGCGATTTCGTTAATCTGTCTTTTTTAATGAAAAATCTCCTAACTGGCTGAAAAAGCCACTTGCTTTTTGCATGCCATCCTAATCTAGAAGCTTTTCTAACTTTTTCGGATTTTTACAATAAATAATATCAAATGTAGGCTAAAATTATCCAATGCAACTCACACTAGTACTAATGGCTCAAACCACATTGAATCTCTAGATCAATAAATAAGTCGGATGATGATGCATTCCATACTTTTTCACACTGTGTCCTCATAACATCACAACACCGGTATCATGGAAAAGGGTTGGGTGCCCAAGGGGAGAAGGGCATGTATAAAAGTCCATGAGTGAATGGATAAGTTGATTCTTGGAGTTTGTTCTTACTCTTGATTTCTTCTTATGCATGAGAGAGGGAGAGAGGAAGAGTGTGAGAGTGAGGGACCATGGAGATGCTCTTCTTCTCCTCCTTCTTCTCTTCTCTTTTCTCGTGCGTTGGCTATGGAGGTTGGAGCTTGGAGATGGTGCTTGCTTGAGCACACCTTGAATCATGGATCTATCGAAGGATTCAAGGAACAAAAATGCAATGATCGGATTCAACAATAAGCTCACTACATCCTTATGTGAGAACATGCACAACTATGTGAGAGGTAGCCATTGCCAGTCACTTGAAACACTTGACTCGATAAGCAGTCCGGAGGGTCTCAACGGTTGCTAGCAATAGCACAAAGAGAGAGAGAGAGAGAGAGAGAGAGAGAGAGAGAGAGTACAAAAAAAAAGTTCAAAGAGAGAGAGAGGGGGAGGAGAGAGAATATACTTGGGGGCCCATCTAAGAAAGACTATATGCTTATTGTCCCTGCTTTTTAAAAGTTTGAGCCAAGGGGGCTCTCTAACACTAATATTTCCATGTATTGATTTGAAACTATATGTCAACCATTTTTGTATGTTGATTTTCTAAGGTATATTTTCTATTTTCTAATTTTCTTTTTTTACTTTTGTGTCATTTAAATTCAAGGTCAACCATGTTTTCCTAAGTTTGTGAATTAGCCATGTGAGTGTATGTGTATGGATATTTAAGCATGTGGGTATATCTAATTTTCAAGTCCATGGCTCTATGTACCATCATATTGGTTCGTTGTTACCAAATATGGCAACAACATAGACCTAAATTTGCACAACTATACATATATGATACTGAGCATAAGCTAAGAAATGTATTGGGTGTTATGCTTAGCCTGTTGCTAGAGCTATTGGAGCAACTTCAATCCATGATGCATGCATGCAATGTTTATGCACATGCTTTTCATTTAGTGGGTGCTCATTTGCAAATTGATCCCACAATTGAGATAAGGATAATGATATGAGAAAACCACTCCACCTCTCAACAATACTCTACTTGTGTAATTTCAAAAAAGTAAGCATTTTCATTCCCTTTAATGGCATGTGCCCAAGGCGATGATGCCATAATGATATATATAGTATTGTAACCATTACCAAAACATGGTCGATAACCGCATATATAAGTAAGGGATAAAAAGAGTGTTAGCCTTGGCATCTCATGCTAGGACAAGATTCCCAATGGGCAATCGTCCATGAGGAATCACCAAAAGATACGAAGTAACATGCATAATCCAACTATCTAGCTTTTAATCAAAGTTGGAACATGGTGTACATCATGCAAAGTAAAGATATTGTCTAAAGCAAACTACAACTTTACATCTCCAATACTAACAATATCCAATGCAAGGTCATTACCCAATCGAACAAATCTTATCATACTATGATAGAGTGGAACCACTCTCGATGAGAGGTAACATGAAATGAAGCCCGTGAATCAATCAGCAACACCTAGCATAAGTAGATGAGATATCAGTTAATTACAAGAGAAGAAGCTACAAGTATGTAATCATCATTAGAATCATTCTGCATGATGTTAATCTCTTCAGTCTTGACACTAGACTTGCTCCGGATGATGCTATGATCATTATTCTTTTCCGAAACTTTGTAATTTTCATTTTCCTTGTGCTTGCTGTCACACATTTTGTAACACTTTGGCTGAATACGACCTTGCTTTCCACAATCATGACAAGTCATTGTAGACTTATGATCACGGGACTTATTGCAAGACTATCCACCTAACAAAGAAATTCTATGAGAGTCCATTCCACAGTGGTCATTACCACTCTTAGCATTATTGCCTTTAACTATCAAAGTATGAGAACTATGAGAAGCATCAAACTTCTTTTTATTAACCTCTTCATTCAATAATGCACTCTCTACATCCTACAATTTTAGCTTATCAATAGGCACATTTGCACACATAGCAGTATAGAATATGTCCCATGATTTAAGCAATGAACCAACAATAACAATGGTGGAAGATTGTTCTTAAAGTCAATCCCCTATGAAGACAAGTGGCTGAAAATTGAATAAAACTCATTTGACTAGGCATACATGGAAGTTTCCTCCTTCATACAAAGGTCCATGAGTTGTTTCAGCCAATATATCTGAGAGATAGGGCTTTAGTTATCATAAATATCACGGATCTTCCCCTTTAACTACTAGGTAGTATGCACTTCAAAGTCAAGATTATAGAATACTAGCTTAGAGAGTGGCTATATAATTGTAGATTTACATAACTCACCTAATTTAGGCCAACCCTATACATCAAAGTGTCTAGGATTTATACCCTCCTATCTCATTGATTTAATCTACAATTTTAGTACTGAAACTTGCCATATTTGTGCCTTCCAATAGCTATATATAGTCTCATTGAAATTGTCAATATTAAAGATAGCATTGTCATTTGATTCACCAGTCATCATGCCAACAAATGAAAGCATAGTACAACAAGATGGGTAGCTATAAGTTACTACAAATCAGCCCTAAATTACAAATAACACAAGGGATAAGCAAGAGAAACTGCTAAAATAGTGAGCTATCCACTAATTACAACCAATGAACTATTAAAAGACAAAGTGTATACTCTCATAAACAATGCTGAAAACTACAATTACAGCATGTTGAAATAAATATAGCAATAAATCTAAAGCTATCCACTAACTACAACCAATGAACTATTAAGACAAAGTGTCTACTCTCATAAACAATGTTGAAGACTACAATCATAGCATGCTAAAATAAATATAGCAGTAAATCCAAAGCCAAGTGTGGGCAAGCGATCTGGAATGTCCAAGCTCCAACTATGAGGTATATCTTGCAACAAATGGGATATGTACAAGTAACTAGTAGTGATTGACTGGTATTAGGAACTGTCAAACTCAATGTGTTAGTAAACCATGCATCCAGAAGGCATAGACATCACGCATGTAGTAGGTCTTAGGAAAAAAACTGAAGTGAATTGCCAAATGCACAATTAACCAAGGGTAAGGAAGCTCAATACATAGCCCAACAGGGTGGATACATCATTGACAACAACTGACAATGATAGATGCCAAGTCTAAAGCAAGAATCAAATCAGTCCACTAGGCAAGTAACTGCATCCAAGTAGCATATACATCAAACGAAAGTCCACTATCTCAAATGAAGTAAGCTCAACTGCATAAAGACCCAAAGCTTTGCTTGAATGTAAGATATCCAAGTAGCTCAAATGGCTCCCACTGAAATAAAATTGAATGCTAATTGAGCAAGACAAACTCAATAGATCATATACATGACATCCCAGCATCCAAGATACATAAAGCATAAGTTGGAAGCATAAATCCCAATAAAATCTTCAAGCTTGTAATTGTGTAGGCCACTATCGCAACCAAGGATGTAACCACAACCAAGAAAAAGGCCACCAAGCACAAAATTGAAGCTCAAAATCTCTCAAGACCATATCCAAGCATGTAGCTCAATGCTAAGCACCAATACATCCCGATGAGTATCCAAAGAGCATCAAGTAGCAATAAGCATAGAGTATCCTTGATAAAGTGGGATGCTATCTAGAACTATACAACAATGAAATACTCTCAAAATCTAAGCTATTTAAGCTTAGTAAAGCCAAGAAGCACCTTAATGCATGCTCATAATAATCCAGGCACCAATGCATGAGTAATAGGCATCAACAAAGTCAATATGCATACAATACAAGCTGCCTTGAGTGTGCATAATAGATATGTTGTGAATATATAGCAATCATGCCAAAATACCTCTTCAAGAGTAACCTAATGTCAGCTAATCAGTGTTGGGAGCCGAAGTTAGGCATTTGCCTAATGCCTAAGAGTACCAAGAGAAACACAAGATGACCTAGAGCAAGTTGAGGTGTGGAGGACAAGGTTGAAAAGTCCACATTGATATTTGCACATGTTTTGCTAATCTACTTGCTAGTCACAATGCTAATGCTAGTAACGCTCAAATGATTATTGGAAATGCTTGAAGTATCCCCTGGAAGGTCCCTAACAAGTGTAGAAAGACCTAAAGAGAGTTGAGCATCAATAGTTACCTTGATAGGTTGAAGCCATGGCTACCATGAGTTAAGTGTTGTAGGTGTTTGTCACGAGCTGAGAAGAATATGAAAGAACCTCTTGAATGCAAGGTCTCTAATACCAATTGAAGGGAGAAGCTCGAGTGAGAGCACGAGCAAGTCGAAGCAATGGCGTAGGTGTGAGCTACGGCGGATAGAATAAGAGAGAGAGAGAGAGAGAGAGAGAGAGAGAGAGAGAGAGAGAGAGAAACTCAAGATGTGGAAACTCCAACAATTACAATGTGTGACCAGCCTCCCTTATTCTATTGGTCACTAAAAGAATAAAGAATGAAGTGACAATGATAGGTACTCTATAATGTCCCCATTACTAAGTTTATTTTAATGTGCGTATACATTCCAAAGAAATTAGATTTATGTTGTACATTTTTAAAAACTAACTCTAATTATGAAACTGAGTCTCATTATGAAGATAATTGTTATTATTAATGAGGTATTATATGCCAATTCATGGAAGGAAGACTTGGGAGACCCTCCAAATATTAGCTTATCAAGAGTATGTTTGTAGTATAGAACAACAAAAAGAACTTGCCTAGTGGATAGTCATCTGGCAGTTAAGTGCACTTGGGTGACAACACTGCTGCTAGGATGGGTGACCTCCTGGGAAGATTATCTTACAAGCTAGTGGGAGCTTCTCACCCACAATCGACGGCACCAACAAAGCCATTGTAGCCCGTTGCCAAGTATTCCAAGGCCAAGATGCCAAGGTCTATGTCTTGGTTGCCGCCTTGTTCCTGAGCCTTGGAGTGACATCGCCCAACCACCAGACGTGTGATGCTTGCCCATATATTCGTTAAATTGGTATCCTCATGCTACAAAAATGGATCCCCTCCCTAACGTCGTCAAAAACACTAAAAGAAAGCATTTACTCTTTATCATCGATGACATCATCAAAAAAAACTAAAAAGCAAGTTTCTTCCTTTTACCCCCCATTGTTATATAAACAGGGCTAGAGCGTCACGTCAAGAACACACAGACACAACAACAACCTGTGCAGAAGTCTCTCTGCTGGTTGATGTGACGAAGCTCTGCTGCAACCGGCCAAACCTCTCTCTCTCTCCATACCTACGTGGGAGCGCTGCTCGAATCCATCAGCTTTTTCCATGTCTCCCAAGAGACGTCGAGATGCTGAGCAAGATTATGCTCAGAGAGCTCCCCAACGCAAGGAAGTGGCCGATGCTGAGGGAACTCGATACGATATTGAAGTGCAAGTGGAAGTTAACCCCAAACCCATTCAACCCAAAGGACCAATTATTACACAACAAACCGTGGTTGCAACCATAAACCATAATCACGATGGATGGTCGAATAGAGATAATCATGTTAGTACATAAGAAAAGGATCACAATTAGTTAGAACTTACTTAAACTTATAAAAACATGGTA
The DNA here is from genome assembly GCF_053477565.2 of Lygodium microphyllum. Classification (NCBI taxonomy): domain Eukaryota; kingdom Viridiplantae; phylum Streptophyta; class Polypodiopsida; order Schizaeales; family Lygodiaceae; genus Lygodium; species Lygodium microphyllum. The sequence goes on along the minus strand of NC_141146.1, from coordinate 25,563,035 downwards.
GTATTATCAATTGCTTTCTAGGAAGGAACACGAAAACTGACAAAGAGGATAGATTCTATGCATCGCATACAAGTGTGTTAAAATTGTTTTATGGTTATGATTGCTTTTTGGATTTGTAAATGATGAATTATGGTTCTTATGATTACGAGCTTGCATAGCTAAACGAGTTGTGGATTGTGGTGGTTCGGGACATTGGGGTCCTCAATCCAATGCTCCCTAACACTCTGCGGAGTGTGGAAAAACTCACCTATGTGTGGGGGTCCTATGCTCCTGAGGGAGATAGGTGTTTTTGGTTTTTGATCACTCGAGCACTTGAGAGGGAAAAGGGCCGAGTGATAAGTGCCCATGTTATGTAGGACGACTCTGGAGGCTCAGGGAAGATAAGAGGGGCTCTGACCCAGTAAATTCCATATTGACCGTGGATGGAGTGCGATCACATATAGCCCAATCTTGGGGATTGAAAGGTCCTATCCTAGGCTAGACAATGTCTTTCTATGGAAAGATGGTTTTGTACCACTCTACGAAGTGATGGTGAAATAAAGTATCCGATTTCTAAATTGTTTGTTATGTGCTAAAGATTGAGTTTAACGAATCCAGCTTAACGTAGTAATAAAAGGAAGGTAATTTTATATGTCCAAACAGTGTGGTAGTATGCCTTACTAATTAGAAAACTAAGCAAACCCCATCGAGGAAAGTGGGAGGCTTCAATCTTGACAATTGGACGCTTATGACTGGGTGGACACAATAAGTCGGGTAACTTTCCACCATTAGGTAGAGCTAATTAAATCATGACCCTCCCAATATGTGTAGGAGTAGTTACGAGGTTTAATACCATTTTAGGGGGCCGGAGCACTAAGATTTTACCTTATGGATAGGGGGATCAAGTTACACTCTCCCCCGTCTCTCACTCTCTTTGAACCAAGTGTGGTATTAACCTCACTCCTACCTTTGATTGATTACAAAATGGTCTTTCTTAGGTGGGTGTTAGATTGCTATTAGGGGGTGACATGCCCACGCTTTCCCTGTGAACTATAATTGAGATTCCCATGTTCAACTAAGTCAAATGTTTCCCATGGGGAGACGAGATGATGATGTGCATGGATTTGAATTTCAGTCAACTACTAAGAGGACTCCTCCAGGTCTGTTGGAGGAAGCACCTCACACGTAGTATCAGAGCCTAGGTTTCACATGAGCTTTTAGTATAAGGTTAAGTAGTCAACGTATAGAATGAATTAATAAAATAATCACACTTGTTTGAAGAAAACTATTGTTAACTATCTTGAACTAACACTAGCATACACATTGTGCCTATAGGAACTTAGCGATGAGGAAGCTACACGTTTGCGGGATATTTTTCCCATCATGTATCAAGTAGCCTTAGGGTCGAATAATTTCTGATACCACGAAGCTATATTTGAGATAATGGAGATGATCTTTATTCCTCCAGTTATATTGCAACCTCGTCCTAACTCATGGTACATGAGAGATTTCTAGCCAAGGAATAGGTCACATATGGGGATATATTGTGGGCATATCATCCTTCTTCATTACGAACTATGAAGGATTCAATGGGCTGAACAACTAAGGATAGTTAAGATATACCTATTATTATGTGCCTTTTTTGAATGGTTACTAGACATTAGGGATGATCCTGTATCTGAAACCTTGTGGATATATCAGAAAATGTTACAAATAGTACCACCCAAGAGAGTTGTTGTAGTACCAAGAAGGCCTTATTTTGGTATGGGATGTTTTGGTTATCCCCAAGAGCCACCACATTATGTTGTTTGCCATGTACATGAGAATCCACCAAGATATGAGAATATAGACCCTGATACTTTTCATGAGGAAATGATCCATGAGATGATGTATTGGTGGATCATAGTATGATCAAATACATCTTTGTAAGTACCTTTCATAAATATAAAGTCTCATTATTATTTTTGAAGAGTGTGAGTTATGAGCTTATGATGATAGTTGAACTATTTTGACAAGTTAATGATGAAGTATGCTTTATGGAGTGATTTTTGAGATCATGTACTCCACTGCTTGCCAGTCAAACGTGTTGGAATTAAGAGAAAGCTTAATAGATGTCTCAGAGAAGACTCATCTATGGAGTTGTATAAGCTTACGAAGGGGCTACAATTGGAGCCCAAAATCTAGGGACGAGATGACCCTTACGTGTACTTTGTGCGAAGATGTGAAAGTCCATCTCAAGTTGTTGAAATGGCTTGAAGAACTAAAACCGGTTCGATGTTTCTTATTTGAAGGACATAGGGTTAATGATATTGTGAGAATTAATGGGGAGACAATGACCCTACATCATTGGGGTATGACCAATATACAAAGGTTATTTCTCCCAATAGGATCGCCCTTACCGGGAGTGCAAAGTCAAAAAATTATGAACATCTAGAATATCCCAATCTCCCAAAATCTTATCAATTCCTAAAACCGAAGGCCAAACCACCTTGTTTTGTAACAAAGAAGTTAAGAAGAGAATCAAAATTGCCAATTAGTACGAATTGATGAAACATACAAGGAACTCCAAGAGAATAAGTTTATTCTCAAGCAGATACCAACACCTTTAGCGGTGAAAGACCCAAGGTGGAGCAAGATGCAGAAGCGTGGATTGAGGCTTTAGATGACTATTTCCTAGCTGCTGAAACTACTGCTGCAAATCAATCCATGACTACTCGTCTTCGTCTTATTGGCAAGGCTAAGCTTTGGTGGAAACAGTTTTGCCAAGATAAAGGGGTGACAAAAGCTCCCAAACTTAGGAGGAGAATCAAAGAAGCTGTGAAAGGATATTATCTTCCCCCATCTTTTGAATCAATCAAGATGAATGAATTCTACAACTTACGACAATTAAGCCTAACCTTGGAAGGATACTATTCTAAGTTTGTGAGTCTGTGCAAATATACACCCCCAATGACAACGTCTCAATAGATTACAAGGTTCTGCCATAATAAGGACTAAATCCACCTTTGGACACTTTCCTTGAATCACTGAGACCAACAACTCTCGAAGATGCTCTTATGTGAGCAAAACCTATGGCTAAGAAAATTGCTCGAAATGGCCAAAGGAACCATCCAATAAACAACTATGGAAGGGGCTACCCAAACCGTGGTGTCAACATGGCTAATGCCAGAGGGAACAGTAGAGCTAATGCAATCACCCAAGGACCAAATGGGATAGGAATCGGACACTACTACCATTGCAGAAGAATTGAACACCTAAGGGCAAATTATCCTAACCGTCCTCAAAATCTTGGCCCAAACTAAGTTGGTGGAAGAGGTCGAGGGAACAACAACAACAACCCAGGTCATGGACGTGGAAGAACAGCTGGTGCCCGGGTAAATACCATGATTGGACAACCCAAGGAATGCACGTTAGCTGAAGAAATTAAAAGAGGATCCATTCATGCTGTCATGGAAAGGAAAGGAGAGGACCACCAATGTTCAATAATTCAATCTCCAACTACTTACAAGGGTACGTCGTTTATAATCTTAATTGATAGCAGTAGTACACATTCCTTTCTTGCACCCAAGTTTGTTAAAAGATTGCATCTAGAATCTAGGGGGACAAGAAAAATGATAGTAGAATTGGCTAGCAGAAAGGAAATCGCCTCAACCGAAACTGTAGGGAAACTTCAATTTGAGTAAGACAACCATATAACTGAACCAGAATTTTGAATCCTACCACTAGGATGCTACGATTGCATTCTAGGAATGGATTGGCTCAAGAATAACAAAGCCTAGATTCTATGTGTTGAAGAGGAAATAATCTTTCAAAACTTGGAAAGAGAAACTGTAAAGGCATATGGGAAAGTTGGAGAACTAGAACTAGCCAAGGCAACTCGACTCAGGAAGGGATTGAAGAAAGGTCAACCAATCTACATGATCTAGTCGAATAAGGTCAAAAAAACTAATGGACTAATGGAGGCACCCTACCTTGCTAGATCAATGACTTCGAGGATGTCTTCCCATAAGAATTGGCTCAACTACCTCCAAATCGTGAGGTTGATCATGAAATAAAATTGATTTCTGAAGCCCAAAACAACCATACAAAATGTCTATTCCTGAAGCTATTGAGCTTGAGGAACAACTGAGGCAATTGATAGAGCAAGGATTTATCTATCCAAGTAATTCACCTTGGGGAGCGCCTGTCATCTTCCAGAAAAAGAAGGATGGAACACTTAGACTTTGCATTGACTTCAGAGGACTAAATCGGGTTATGGTAAAAAACAAGTACCCCATACCCAGGATAGATAAACTTTTAAAACGCCTACATAGAGCCAAGGTTTTTTCCAAGATTGATCTAAGGTCTGGATACTATCAAATTTGAATCAAGGAACAAGATATCCCAAAGACTGCCTTCGACGATTGAATATAGCTGGGGCATTAGTCAATTTGAATGGCATGACTAAAATTTCATAATTACCATACCTATTTAAAAACCATATCTAGATGATTTTGTGCTAGTATTCTTTGACGATATACTAGTATACTCCAAATCAATAGAGGAACATGAAGATCGCATAAAGATCTCCCTAGTAACACTATGTGAAAATTAGCTCTATGCCAAGATGAGTAAATTTGTATTTCTAACAAAGACATAATTGAATATCTTGGATACATTGTTTTCGCTAATGGAATCTCTATAGACCCTACCAAAGTGAAAGATATCCTAGAATGGCCAATACCTAAGACAATAAAAGAAATCCGAGGATTTTTGGGACTAATAGGATGGTACCGAATCTTCATCAAGGATTATTCCCTCATTGCTACACCTTTGACAAATCTTTTGAAGAAAAATACAGTAATCATTTGGACCAATGAGCATCAAGAAAGTTTTTATAAGCTTAAAGAAGCTATAACCACTGTACATATATTAAAAATTCCCGACTTTAGTCAACCATTTGAGGTGATCACTAATGCAAGTGGACTTACAATCGGTGGGGTGCTGGTACAAGAAGGAAGACTAGTGGCCTATACTTCTAGAAAATTAAAACCCTACGAGTCCAATTATGCCACTCATGACCTTGAGTTACTCACAGTAATCCATGCCTTGAAACTATGGAGACACTATCTATTGGGAAGGGAATTCACTTTAGTGACACATCATAAAAGTCTTAAGTGGACCTTCACCCAAGCTGACCTAAACATGAGGCAAAGAAGATGGATAGAGATACTCCAAGAATTTGATTTTAAAATCAAATATCATCCAAGGAAGGACAATGTTGTTGAATATGCCTTAAGTCGAAAAGCCTTTCTTAATAGCATTGTAGAAGTTCAAAGCTTAAGAACCGTATCCATACCTGATAATCATGTACTTGAGCTTGTATGCCAAGCTATTTCTCAAGATAAGGAATATGAAGTACTCATGGCTAAGGTACTTCAAGCAGAAAGCTTTGACAAAGAAAGGTCTAAGATTAAGGATTGTCGTGCTAGCAATGGTTTTCTATATTACCATGAGTGCCTTTTTGTCCCAAAAGGACCAGAAGTGAAGACCAAGATCTTATGGGAAGCACATGACAGCCCCATTGCAAGACATCCAGGGTATGCCAAGACACTCAATGTAGTTTGTAAGAACTATCACTAGCCATGATTAAAAAGGGATGTATTAAAGTACGTAGCTCAGTGCTTGGCTTGTCAAAGAGTCAAGGCAGAAAGGATCAAGATGCCTAGAGAGTTACAACCCTTAGACATTCCACAAATGAAATGGGAGTCAATAAGTATGGACTTTGTTGTTGGATTGCCTACTGCTACTGGTGGATATGATTCCATCATGGTAGTGGTTGATAGATTAACAAAAGTTATACACTTGATCCTAGACAAAACAACCTATAAGTCATCTGGCATTGCTCGAGTCTTTATCAAAGAAGTATCTAGGTTACATGGATTGCCAAAGATCATAATCAATGACCGATACTCTAAGTTCACCTTTAAGTTTTGGACTTGCCTATTTCAAGCAATTGGAACGCAGCTATGCTTTAGTACTACTTATCATCCTCAAACAGATGGCCAAACTGAGAGGGTGAACCAGACCATTGAAGATATTCTAAGGTCTTATTGTGGCAAAGAATTGAAACGGTGGATTGAGAACATTTACCTTTGGTGGAGTTTGCTTATAACATTGCCTTTCAACAAACAATCAAGATGTCGCCATTTCAAGCCTTGTATGGGCAAGAATGACGTACACCTCTAAACTTCTTAGATCCCACTCTCAAGGTAGAGGCTTCTAAGGTTATGCTTGAAGAGACGGATCAACAAATCCAATTGATCTGACATGACATCCAAGTTGCTCAAGATCGACAAAAGTCCTATGCAAATCTTGAAAGATACATAAGAAAATTCAAGGAAGGTGACATGGTGTTTCTAAGGGCAAGGCCTGACAAGAGCTCATTATCCTTGGGGAAATACAAAAAGCTTAGTCCAAGGTATTATGGACCATATGAAGTAATCAAAGTAATGGGAAGACAAGTCTACAAGCTTAAATTTCCACCCCATCTCAAGATTCACAATTTATTTCATGTAACCCTACTAAAACCTTATGTACCAAACCCCGATCATGTGCTTAATGATGAACAAATAGTTATGCCTGCCCAAGGAATTATGAAAATGCAACCCAAGAATATTCTAGATACAAGGAAGAAACCTCTAAGAAGTCTAATCCTAAGAGAACACCTAGTACAATGGAAGGATTATCCTGAAGAGGATACCACTTGGGTTGATGAGGTAACCCTTATAAAAGAATACCCCTAGTTTCTCTCCAAATGAGGACATCTTGATTTCTCTAAGGAGGGAAGAATCTAATGTTCCCATTACTTAGTTTATTTTAATGTGCATATATATTTCAAAGAAAATTGTTTTATGTTGCACATTTTTAAAAACTAACTCTAATTATAAAGCTGACTCTCATTATGAAGATAGTTGTTATTATTAATGAGGTATTATATGCTAGTTCATGGAAGGAAGACTTAGGAGATCCTCCCAAGACTATGTTTGTAGTATAGAACAACAAAAAGAACTAGCCTAGCGGATAGTCACTTGGCAGTTACGTAAACTTGGGTGACGATGCTACCAGGATGGGTGATCTCCCAAGAAGATTTTCCTACAAGCTAGTGGTAGCTTCTCATGCGTAGCCAACAGTGCCAATGAAGCCTTCGTAGCCCATTGCCAAGTATGACAAGACCAAGATGCCAAGGACTATGCCCTGGTCGTTGCCTTGGTCGTGAGCCTTGGAGTAACACCACTTGACCACAAGACGTGCGGTGCTTGCCCATATTCTTTAAATTGGTATCCTCGTGCTACAAAAATGGAGCCCCTGCCTGACGTCGTCAAAAACACTAAAAGAAAGTGTTTACTCTTTATCATCAATGACATAATCAAAAATGCTAAAAAGCAAATGTCCTCCTTTTACCCCCATCACTATATAAACAGGGGTAGAGCATCACATTAGGAACACACATAGACACAACAACGACCCGTGTAGAAGTCTCTCTGCCAGTTGACGCGACGAAGCTCTACTGCAACCAGCCAAACCTCTCTCTCTCTCTCTCTCTCTCTCTCTCTCTCTCTCTCTCTCTCTCTCCACACACCTATGCGGAAGCGCTACTCGAATCCATCAACTTCTTCCATGGCCCTCAAGAGACATCGAGATGCTAAGCGAGATCATGCTCAGAGAGCTCCCCAACATGAGGAAGTGGCCATTGTTGAGGGAACTCAATACAACATTGAAGCGCAAGTGGAAGTTAACCCCGAACCCATTCAACCCGAAGGACCAATTATTCCACAACAAACTGTGGTTGCAACCATAAACCATAATCACGATGGATAGTTGAATAGAGATAATCACGTTAGTACATAAGAAAAGGATCACAATTAGTTAGAACTTACTATAAAAGCATGTTAGTATTATCAATTGCTTTTTAGGAAGGAACATGGAAACTGACAAAGAGGATAGATTCTATGCATCGCATACAAGTGTGTTAAAATTGTTTTATGGTTATGACTACTTTTTAGATTTGTAAATGATGAATTATGGTTCTTATGATTTCGAGCTTGCATAGCTAAACGAGTTGTGAATTGTGGTGGTTCAGAACATTGGGGTTCTCAACCCAATGCTCCCTAACACTCTGCAGAGTGTGGAGAAACTCACCTATGAGTGGGGGTCCTATGCTCATGAGGGAGATAGGTGTTTTTGGTTTTTGATCACTCAAGCACTTGAGAGGGCAAAGGGCCAAGTGATAAGTGCCCCTGTTATGTAGGACGGCTTTGGAGGCTCAGGGAAGATAAGAGGGGCTCTAACCCAGTAAATTCCTTGTTGACCATGGATGGAGTGTGATCACATGCAACCCAATCTCGAGGGATTGGAAGGTCCTATCCTAGACTGGACGGTGTCTTTCTATGGAAAGATGGTTTTGTACCACTCTGCGGGAAATAAAGTATCCAATTTTTGAATTGTTTATTATATGCTAAAGATTGAGTTTAATGAACCCAGTTTAACGGAGTAATAAAAGGAAGGTGATTTTATATGTCCAAACAGTGTGGTAGTATGCCTTGCTAATTAGAAAACTAAGCAAACCCCATCAAGGAAAGTGGGAGGCTTCGATCTTAACTATTGGATGCCTATGACTGGATGGACATGATAAGTCGGGTAACTTTCCAACATTAGATAGAGTTGATTAAATCGTGACCCTCCCAATATCAGTAGGATTAGTGATGAGGTTTAACACCGTTTTAGGGGGCTGGAGCATTGAGATTTTACCTTATAGATAGGGGGATCGAGTTACACTCTCCCCCATCTCTCACTCTCTTTGAACCAAGTGCAATGTTAACCTCACTCGTACCTTTGATTGATTACAAAGTGGTGTTTCTTAGGTGGGCATTAGATTGCTATTAGGGGTGACTTGTCCACGTTTCCCCTGTAAAGTAGAACTAAGATTCCCATGTTCAACTAAGTCCAATGTTTCCCATGGGGAGACGGAATGGTGATGTGCATAGATATGAATTTTAGTTGACTACTAAGAGGACTCCTCCATGTCTATTGGAGGAGGCACCTCACATACTCACCAGGTACGTGTATAAGTGTGTGGGCCTTGCCACCTACATTCTATAGGTGTGTGGTAGTAAAGTGTAGTGAATACACATGCAACATAGGCACATGTGCCTTTACCTCCAATAGTTCTTATTCGAAGGATTACCTTTATTTCAAGTATATTGCCTCTACCTTTCACTTTGAAATGAAAACAATTTCCAGTGAGGCTTGCATTTGCCAACCATGACCATGAACAAGGCACAATGTCAAACATTTATATTTTTGGGATTATACCTCAAAATTCTAGTCTTTACTCATGGACAATTATATATTGCTTTATTTTGGATAAAGTCAACATTAGGTTGTTTGACAATATTACTAGAAGACAATATTTTATCTTGGATAAAGTCACCATTAGGTTTGAAAGTATTGCTAGAAGACAATGTGTCATTCAAGATCTACTACAAATATTGTGTATGAAGAGGTTTTGTAAAAAATGTTACAATAATCCTTTTATTGAAACATGTTCTTCTCGATGATTCTTTTAACTTTTTCACCATGGTTTTGCATTTATATGCTAATTTTACATCATAACATTTGCCCCTTTGCTTGTGGCATGTTTGATAGATGGCTCCTCCTGCTTTGGATATTATTATTCTTCTAAGATTCAATTGGCCTTGCAAGAGGAGTTTGAATCAATTATTCTAGAGCTTAAAATTCGTTGATCGCTTGCACATACTATTGACCGATTGGAGTCTTTACCTTTCCTTATGGCTTTTGAAGGGTCTTTCCTTGAAGTTTGGATTCCTTCTCATTGGAAGCCATGGGAGTGCCATGATATTTGTTGCATTGTTGTATTGTACCAACTTGACATTGGCAAAACACATGATTTTCAAGCTCATTACCCTCATCCAAGTATATGTTATTTTTCTTCACATTGATATTTAGACATGCATACTATATTTTAGAATTTCTTCGTAACTATCTTTGTAAGTAATTGAGTGATTGTGAACTACACTACTACTACAGACCATGTGGAATGCAATAGGTCAACACCACTTCTATTGTGCAGTATGTGGAAGCATCACCCGTTTGAAATACTATGACAAGGTTCCCAACACATGTTGTTGTGTCGACACCCATTCTTATTTCTAACAATTCACAATTAAAGAGATTGTTTTAACAATGTTCTTCTTTTGGCTGTGATTGGATTGCAATTGCTGATGAGAAATAAAGCTTAAACTTGATTACTTGGATATCTTGTTGTCACCTTTTTCTTTGCATGTGCAAATGTGCAAAATAGCCTTTTGTGGCTTTGCATGTTAACCATTTTCATTTGCACATGTGTGTTTGAATAAGGAAAAACATGAGACTTAAGAAGTGTGCAATATAACATTTACCATCATCGCATGTTAGTCTTATCAATTCACACAAGTATGATTGAGTGACAAAGGGTATGATAGCAAATGTATCAGCACCTCATTGTGATTGTGCTCTATAACAATCATTACACTTTAGATACAACAACATAGTTCATGGATCACTAGTTTATTCCCATTAATAGTCGGGTTCTTTAGAGAATCCAAGGTTTCTTTCTAGATTCATTCTAATGCTTTGCAATAGGTCAGCTCTTAGAGGAAGAAGATATTAAGGCATGTTTTACAATAGGGTGGATGCCAAGGGAGTCCGTATGACTTTTTCTAAATATATTTATCATTCATTCTTATCATTAAAATGCAATTGGTGAGTCATTTTAGGCAATTGTTGTGCAACGGCCATGCCAAAGGTTCAAAGCTCTTTGCACTAAAATAGGTGAATAAAAGTTTTGGGTGTACAGGTCAGGCTAGTTGATATTTGCATCCACGGACATGTTTTAAGAGAAACCTCCACGAAATAAGTCAACTATGTGCCCCTTTATGAGAACCATGTCTTGATGATTGTGAAACCTCCCCAAGTTTGAACTAGGGGAGGAACTCATGTCACTTACAAACAACACACTAGATTAAAGTAATAAATTAAAGGGATGTGATCAGAGTTGAAAACCTGAGTAGCTATTTGGATTCCTCTTTTAGGACCCATCCACCAACACTTGTTGTTTGCATAGGCCCTATCAAGGCATGTTGCTTGCCATTAGAACCATAGTGATTGTTGGTCGGCCATGGGATAGCCCATGAGGAAAGCATGCTTTAAGAGTGCTAGGTCGAGAAAATTGAGCTGCAGCCATTGCTTCCTAGGCTATTCTTCCTTCCCCTATCATTCTAACCCCCTCCATTAGATCTAACTTCACCTAAAGGTTCACGTTCCAATCCCTTGTCAGCAACAACATATAGGGATGCTAACAAGATTCTATTGAAGCCGATTCGAGAGGTGGTCCCTTTTGCCAATTTATTGGGGTGTATATTGATGCTATTGATATTACTTCCCCATCTAGTCTCATCTTGATTCCTCTTACATGCCCTTTCCCATCTTATGATATTATCTCAAGCTTCATGTAGGACCTAGCAAAAATCAATGTGCCAACCCTCCCTTTGGCTCTTGCTTCCACAAAGGCCATGAAGCCCAGTGGGGGGGTTTAATAGATCTACATCTAGGCTTGTTTTGATTTCCCATAGAGCCAATATATCTGGCTTGCATTGGTAGATTAACTTGTGGCAAACCTTCCTTCTTTTCTTCCTACAGTACCCTCTTATGTTCCAAGAAAGTGTGTTTATTTTCTATGGGAGCTTTCGCTCAACCGCCAAGCCCCACGGACCCCTTATTGTTTCAAGCATTCTAAGCTGAGCACTAATGGCCACCTTTCACATAGCCGACGCGCCATCCATATCTACGGGTGTAGTGAGCTTACCTTGATGTCGAAATGAGTTGCCTCCTCTCTCGCGCACTCCAGTAGCTCCACGATCCAAGTGCAAGCTTCAAGCAAGCTCCATCCTCAAGCTCCACGCTCCATGCTCCAGAGCTGCGAGCAAGACAAGAGAAGAGAAGAGAAGAGAAGAAGAGAGGGGAAGATGGAGAGCTTCTCCTCCCCAGTCCCTCACCCTCACACACTCACTCCCTCACACTTTCACACTCCCTCTCTCAAGCACAAGCTCAAGCAAGCAAGAACAAGAACAAGAACAAGAAGAAAAGTGCCACTTTTAGCCACACACAAGAATGAGCTTCTCATTCACTTTTCAACTTTTTATACAAAACCCTAAATCCCTTTTGGGCGGTCATCCCTTTATCCCCTTTTTTACATGGCCGGCCATGGCCTAGGCCCTTTTTCCCATTGTCCTCCTATCTTCCTAGCTTCCTTTTTACTGCCCATCTACCTTTACAAATTGCACGGGTGAGAGCCCGGCACTCTTTAAAAAAATCATGGTGCACCTTGTGCTTTTTTACAAAAGTATTGACTTGCGCTTTTTCTTGTGCGTCTTTTTTCTTTATTTAGAACTTTTCTGCACTTCTTGCGTTTCCATATTTTTCTTGGCGCACCTTCGTCTTCCGTTTCACTTTTGCCTTGGCCTTCGTCTTCTGCTTTAGCTTTTTCAAAATTTCCACCTTGTTCATCTGACGGTTAACATTACCCCCCTCCTAGACAAGTGTCAGTCCCATGGCACTCACTGTTGTAGGTAGCAAGCTTTGGCCTACACTGAAGACGTGGGTGGAAGGGACATCAGTAGTTGCCATGGAGAAGTGTTGGTGGTGGTGTGGAGGAAGGTCGTTGGCGGCCTAGATAGCTGGTGGTAGGGTTGTTCTTTGTTGGGGATTGCATTGATGGCCAGCACAAGTGTTGGTTTGTTGGGGATTCTGCACATGAAGATTCTTGGCAGGCATGTAGGATGATAAAGGATAAGAATTCAGGGTGTCGATGAAGAGCGAAAGACACTTTCGTTGGAGTCTTCAATACCTACAATTGAAAACCTCTCATAGGTGGTCTCTCCCTAGGAGTAGTGCTAGTCTTCTCTATCGTGCACAAGACATAGTTCAATTAGTTTGGGAGACAGGTTGAACTCTAAGCAAGCTGAGAGTATTGTCCTGCACTTGAGGACCTAAACTGTGTATATACTTCGGTGTAGATATTATGTGAGTGCTCATGCATACTTAGATATTACGTAGATAGAAGACTGCGGGTTGGTTTCTTGTAACAATGTGTGGATGAAGCAAAGTTGTCCATGTTGAGAAGAAGTACACGTGAAGGTGTATGAGACATCATTTGCGTTATGACTGCATGACGTAGCATAATTGAACACAGAGACATCACACTTTCAGTAGCTGGGAGTTATTGGTGGACTTGCTTGATGAGGACAGTGTACTTTTCATGGCCATTCGTGCGGTGCTTACCACAATTGATTGCAATGGTATTAAGGCAGAGTGCAAGATGGAATCGTGTGAATGGGTCAGGGTGGCAGGTCTAACCATAGGAGAGACAAGCTCCCAGGGTATGTCCTGCCCTTGATGTGCCCTGAACAATTGTGGGTGATGCGAAAGGGCGAGGGGACTAGGCACGGAGCTAGCTAACCAAGGTCATTGGACGTACCTAATTTGAGGACCCTTAGGTGCTATGTTGTGATCGTGGGTGTTTCTTATCTTTTCGTTCTTTTCTTTGCTTTTCTTTTCTTTTTTCCTTTTCAGTTTTCTTTTTCGTTTCTTTTTCTTGTTCTTTTTTCTTTCTTTCTTTCTTTTTTTTCTTGGGACTTGCCTGAGTACAACCATTGCAATATGTTGAGGCTATCAGCCTTTCAATGGGTTGGGAAATGTCAAGCTTCGAAAGGCTCAGGAAATGGATGTTATAGTGATGATTGTGTCCTAGCCTCATTGTTAGAGAAGTAGTTGTTGAGATGGGGAGATACACTTGAGATATTGCAACCCTCTTTGGAACGTGCGATGTTGGTACAATTGGGGTAACAGCTGCCGTGAGTGCCTGGCATAGAGTGTAATCCAGAAAGAGGAAGTGGTTAAGATCATGCTTTGGGCCATGCAATGTGGGCACTCGCAAGGGTGATTTTCACTTTCGGAAGTGTGGCTTTGTCGCAGCTCTTTGAAGGTTGGTAATCTTGCAATGACTTGGGCATTGAACACGTTTGCACGAAAACTTGTGTCGTCCTGCATCCACTTGTCACTTCATGAGAGTATATGCAAGTCGCATGCATCAAGTACAACGACCAGATGCAATCATGTCAATATTACTTTTTCAAAATCCTATGATGCTGATTGCGATGCATAGTTAGGTGCTTGTTAAAGACGTGGCATATATTAGCAATAGGTAAGGAAATTGTATACAGGTGGGGAGCCTGCCCCTTTAACCATTTAAAGACAAAAAGTTATGGTAGGATGGCCTTTGTTAAGCTGCTTATATATCATAGGGGCTACTCTATTTGCATGAGACAGGGTGAGTCCGAGTGGTCGGGCGAGTGAGGCTGTGCTGGTGAGGGGCTCCTGTGAGGCTAGGCAGGGAAGATGTCGGCTGGGACCCGGATGGTGTAGTCCCTGGCCACAACTGTTTCCATAATGCTTTTAAACAATGCGTCAAATTCATGCTTGTCTCGAGTTGCCCTCTCCTCTTTCGAGCACCTAGTGCCCGAGCATGTGGTGGGAGCCTGCACGGCTGGTGTTGCCACACCCAATGTGCTTCCTTAAGCCCTCGTCCTCTTGGCTTGGGGGGTTTTCAGCCTGCATCTTGGGCGGTGTCGTTTAGGACCTCTTTTCAGTGCGTACCTCTTTAGAGTAGGCACGTAGCGTTCTCGTGGGGGCACTAGTGCCTTATGCTCTTTCCGATGACGGAGAGCTTCCTTGCATGCCAGCTGCACTATGTGGTCCATGGCTGCTACAATAGGGGGACCTGCAAAATGCGAACCAAGGATTAGGCCCTAAGGCAGGATAAAACTATTCTCATGGAAGGGATTATATAGTGGGTTATCAAGTGCATATGACGAGGAGGGGAGAGGTGAGGCATGCAGTGTTTGTTGTAGAGAGATGGCCCCCATGATGATGTTCGTTTTGCCTCCAGCCATTAGCAGATCTTGGCTTATGCTAAGTTGCGTGGACTAGTTGTCATGGAGTGGGGCAGGGCTCATCCTCGGAAGGATAGACCGGAAAGGGGGAAAGGTGTATAGAAAGGGACGGTACCCTGTCTACACCATCAGAGATGTTGATCAGGGCTTCCTATAGCAGTAATGAGGGTTGCATGCCCTCCACCTGGAGGCGGGAATGGTCACACAACTTCTAAATGTGTGGTGAGAGGAGGGCCTAAGGAGCTTAGCCTGTCAAACCCAACTCTTCTCCCTGCGCTCGACTATCATTGCTTGTGTGTGTTGATATTGTCTATACAGGGTCACAAAATTCATTGTTTATTTATATACATATTTACGAATCCATGTCACTTCACGAGGATAAAAGCAAATTGTAGAACTCCGGATTGTACTCGAGTGTGGCACACACATCTAGTACTCATGGCAGCTTACTCAATAACGATATCGAGTAGCATGGAACCTTGTCCGAGTCTACTAGCAACATATAACTCCTCCTCAGTGAGGAACTTATCAAACAGAGAGTTCTCTTGGCTAGTTTTAGCTAATTCCATACCCGAATGGCAGTCAGCACTTGAAAGGAAGTTGGTGCCACATAGGTTGGGTCTCTTTGAGACTGCCATTTGGCCAATCGCTCCTCTGAGATTGTCATAATCTGGGCTCCTAGTTCGGCCATTGCAACACGGTTTTCAAACCAACGTTTTTCAAATTGACTTCGACCCTCTAATTGTCGCTTTAGTTGCTCTATCTCTAAGAGATTTGGTTGGCATACCACATCATTGAATGCTACAGTTAAGTGTAGTTCATCGGCTTCCTCGTCAGAGGTGAGTCGCATGCATTCATGTAGGAGCTTGTCATAGTGCTCGTCAAGGTGTTCTTGCTCTTCCTAGGATAGGAGAAATGGCAAGTATTCTTCAAGCTGCTCTTTAGGGAATGCGCCCATGTCTGCCAGGACATAGACACGTGCGAACACTTTGAGCTTAGCATCCAACTCAGTTAAGCATTCTGCAACACTTCTATATTCAACGAGGGCTTGCTCGATTGCTATCTCATGCAAGGATCTAGGAGTTTGCCTACGCTTTAGCATAGCTAGGAGCTCAGGCCTAGATGAGCAAGATTGGTCCACACTAGGATTTCTTATGGTCTCGGGATTTTCATGTTTCTCCTGAGGCTTTGTTATTGCATCATGGTTCTCCTTGGATGTGATCGGTATAAATTTGTCACCCTGTTGTGATAGCGTTGTATCCACTCTTGATTCGTCAATGCGAGTTTTGTTGTCGGTGGATTGAGTGTTGAAAGCAACCATTGATGGTAACGGCTGCTTTGATTTTTCAGAGCACATGGATGTGCCTAAGGTTTCACCGCTATTAGGAAAGACATCAATGGGTTCATTGGTGGATGGACTCGATGCTTTATTCCTCAGCTCTCCAGCGCTCTTGGTCTCAATGTTTTTGGGGTCCACAACCACCTCTAACTGCTGTTTTTTTCGTTGTTTTCTCCTCTTTTTCTTGGTCAGTGAAGGTGCATAACTTAACAACTTAGGACCCTGAACTAGGTCAGCCGTTGATGTGCTTGGTTGGGCCTCAGCTTTCCCCTTCTCTAGTGTGTCCTCATGGGACGTAGCTGCACCCTACTAGACAGCCTTGCTAAGTTGATTGGTCAGATGCGCCATCTCCTTGGCCACATCTTTGAGAGGTTTCTCCTTAAGCCTAGGTTTTAGGTGCTTTGGAAGGGCTAGAGTTGTCAAGGATACTAGTTGCGGCACCTCCTCCCCAGGTGAACTGCTAAGGATACGTTCCGCAAGGGGCGTTGTCACGGCCAAGGGCTGTGACTATTGTGATCCCTGATTGGAAGTAGTAGTGGCTAGTCTAGTGGGCTGGATACTCATGGTGGATTGCGGTGTCAAGTTCCTAGGGCGATTGGAAGTGGTCATGTCTTTTGTTGCCCTTTGAGCATTCACATGTGTAGATCAAGCATGAGTTGATCTAGTCACATTAGGTTGCACATGCATATCCTTAAGCCGAGAGCTACGGATGCTATCATGTCCCACCTCTTGAACATTTGAAAGCTTAGATTGAGATTGAGCAGCCGCCCTTGACGGCTGTTGTTGTGCTTCCTGTGTCCATTTGGGAAAAGGGGGTGTAGGAGATCTAGGACTCTTAGGTGGACTTGGCACTGGCTGAATGATTTGCTCGAGGCTATTAGCTGATTGTGCCATTTGCTTTGTTAAGAAATTAGCCTTCTCACGAGCAGCATTGTGCCTTTGGTGCTCATTATCCTCTTGGGAAGTCAAAAGCTCCTTGATCACTAGTGGTCTTTGTGCATGCTCAATGGTTACATATGACATCTACTTATTAAGCATGCTAGGCTAAGGCTCTTTCTTTCGAACACTCATGTTTGGTTTCTTGCCTTGAGACATGGAGTTTCTCTTAGATTTCCTCCTGTGCTTCGTGGCTTTTGATGCAATCTAGCCTTCAGCTAATAGAGGTGGTTTAGTAGGGGGTTTTGGTACCCAAATCCATCGGTTACCTGCATAATACCCTTGAGCACGTAGCAACACTTTGGATATCTATCTCGGTGTTGTATTGGCTCTCCATCGATGCCTTCGTCCATAAGGCTTGGGCTTCTTTTGTGATCTTCTATGATATTTATAAGTCCAACGCCTGTCCTTAGCATTGGCTCCTGACCTTCTTATTTCAGGCATAGCCTCACTCACTGGTTCTCGTTGTTCGACCTGTGCTTCTATCAACTCTTCCAACAAGTCCTTGCTCTTGTTAGCAGGCTTGACTATTATGTCAACACATTCCTTGCCTTTCCCTAGAGGTTTGATGAGGTCACCCTTGCTAAAGGTTGTGACTATCCTCACACCCGGTAGTGTGAGGTGTATCCTCTGTGCTACATAGTCGGCCTCACACTTGGACGCCCTTTTGAAGGGTCTTCTTAGGAGGGTTTCCTTCCCGCAATTAGCACTATTCGGAGGAACATTAAATAGGATAGGCAAGCTTTCAGTTCAATTTTCGCAAGGATTTTCCACTTTCCTATGAGTGCTTGTGGGTGTCCCCCGTAAGAGCTAAGAGTTGCATTAGTCGGTGTGAGCTCCGATTGGCCTAGTAGGGTCCATGCTTCATAGGTCAAGATATTAAAATATGCTCCTTCATCAATCAGAGCATCGATAGTGTACTCTCTTTACGCAGTGAGTTTGACCATAAGATAAGCAGGTAGCACCATATCTTCATCTTTCGGATCTTGGCTTATAAATTTAAGCCTTCTAACAAATGCCCTTGAGTTCTCAACTGCACGACCAGATGTGGATTCTCCATTGATGTCTTGCCTCGTCTGTGCAATGCTATTCAAGGTGCATCTATCATTAGGACTGTCATATCTAGTCATCCTCGCTGTTGTAGCTTAATGTTGTTGCTTTTCGCTTTGACCAAATGCAGTCCAAATGCAACACGTACGTGTTTTTGTAGTGTGGCCTTTTTGCCTTTACTGGCTTGATTGGCCCATTGAGGTTCTAGGGTCTCTGTTTGTCTCTGTTCGAGTATGGGCTTTTGGTTGCTCTTTTGCAAGTGAGAATCCATGCTCGTGTAGAGTCATTACTACACTAAGGTCCAATTTGAAGGACTTGTCACGGTGCGTGTTTTCTCTCTAACCTACTTGGGGGAGTTGCGGAGGGGATAGAGCCCCCTCTGCAGGGGTCCAGGGGGGCAGTCCCCCTGGCCCACAGGGCCATTACGGTAAACACCATGAGCGATTTGAATGACTATTTATAGCCAAATTTTAAACTACTTTCTCTAAGTTTCAGTCCCGTAATCGATTTATAATATGGTCTCTCGGTTAGTTTCAGGGTCTACAGGTTAAGATTTGAAAAAATCCAAATTCAGCCCAACAGGTCCGAATTGCAGGGGCCGAGTGCCCAATTCGATCCATTCCAGGACCAAGGGTCGAGGGCCGAATGAGAAACGGTAGAATGTAACTAGTTCGAATGTCAAATTCAGCCAATCCGAGTGTGGTTGTCCGAGGATTCAAGTTGCCAAGTGGGCTAAGTCAAGTGGGCTGAGGGCCGAGTAATGAATTCAGCCAGGCTGAATATCAACTTGTCCGAGTGGGTTTAGGCGGAGTCAGGTGAGCCGATCAAGTGATCTGAGTGGTAGTGGGCCGAGGGTCGATTCTAGGACTCGGCAGAATTGTTGTCACTCAGACAGGCGGAGCACAATGCGATTTTTACCAGACTTCAAAGAATTCGTCACGCCGAGCAATCGAGGGCTTCCTACATGGATGCTGAGCACCTCCAAATCCAACCTACTCATGTAGGGGAATGTGTGGAATTACTTGGGTTGGGCAAATAACTCTTGGATGGCCAGATCAAAGTGGATCCACTCAACAAAGCTTTCTCCCTCTCTCCTGCTCTCCTGAAACCCTGCAATGCACAATGTGGCCTTTCTTGCCACTCTTGGCCCCTTATCACCCTGTCCAGGTCTGCACTCACCTTAATCTTGCTTCCCTTACTAACATTTAATCCAAAATTTCATTTTTTACCCTTCTTTTCCCTATTTCAGCCTGTTATACAGCAACAGAAAACAATCATAAGGAAAATACCTACTCTACTCCATCATACTTTCCCAAGTCCAAAACAACAAAAACATACTTGCTAAGGAGATCAAATACCTCTTCAAACTCCCTCACTTCCTACCTATCTACCTCAAGCACCGGTTGAGGGAAAACCCTACTTCAATGCTCGATTAGAAGCGTGCAAGCGCTCAAGGCTTGATTCCATTGGTCCTAGCAATGGAACCAAAATGTGGAAACTTTCGCTCAACCGCCAAGACCCATGGACTGCTTATTGTTTCAAGCATTCCAAGCCGAGCACTAATAGCTACCTCTCACATAGCCGACGCACCATCCATATCTACGGGTGTAGTGAGCTTACCTTGATGCCGAAATGAGTTGCCTCCTCTCTCACGCACTCTGATAGCTCCATGATCCAAGTGCAAGCTTCAAGCAAGCTCCACACTCCATGCTCCATAGCCGTGAGCAAGACAAGACAAGACAAGACAAGAGAAGAAGAGAGGGGAAGATGGAGAGCTTCTCCTCCCCGGTCCCTCACCCTCACACACTCACTCCCTCACACTCTCACACTCCCTCTCTCAAGCACAAGCTCAAGCAAGCAAGAACAAGAAGGAGAAGAAGAAGAAGAGAGCCACTTTTGGCCACACATAAGAATGAGCTTCTTATTCACTTTTCAACTTTATATACAAAAACCCTAAATCCCTTTTGAGCGATCATCCCCTTATCCCCTTTTTTGCATGTGGTCGGCCATGGCCTAGGCCCTTTTTCCCATTGGCCTATCTTCCTAGCTTCCTTCCTACCACCCATCTACCTTTACAAATTGCACAGGTAAGAGCCCAGCACTCTTAAAATAAATCATGGTGCGCCTTGTGCTTTTTTACAAAAGTATTGAATTGCGCTTTTTCTTGTGCATCTTTTTTCTTTATTTAGGACTTTTCTGCACTTCTTGTGTTTTCATATTTTTCTTGGTGCACCTTCGTCTTTGGTTTTACTTTTGCCTTGGCCTTTGTCTTTTGCTTTAGCTTTTTCAAAATTTCCACCTTGTTCATCTGACGGTTAGCATTTTCCTTCTCAACCTACTCATCTTTCAATACAATATATTCATCCTTGTGCTTCTTGAGTGACATGTAGATATTATTCTCAATAAGGGGGCATCTTTCCAAACTGTTTAAGGCTCATTTGCTTCTTCTTACCTTTCTTTCTTGAGGTCAACCCTCGTCTTTTCCCCTCTACATTCTCCTTGTGGTGTGGCTGACATCCCCTTAGAGGTTTTTGGAGGGTCTCAAGGGGCTTCTAGAGATCGAGGGGAATTTGACTTACTTTTATGAGGCTGCATTAAGGTTGTGTGCTCCTTCGAAGCCTTTTCTTCTTGGCTTCCATGATCACAAGTTTTTTACTTCTTGGTCTGTTGTGCCTTCTTAGGTTGCTTGGTTTGTGTCTCTTGCTTGGAGACTTCAGGAGCTTTCTTTATATAGTGGTTACCTTAGGTGGTTGTAGGAACATCAATGCCTTCTTTCTCTTCATTCTACTTATGACATAAATTATGGCGTAATGCATTGTAGAAATAGCAAGAGCTTAGGAAGGGGGCAAACCTAACCTTAGTCCACATCTTGATTCCATTAGTATCAAAGGGTTCAAGGAATTTTGGGATGTCATTTCTTCAGCCCCATAGTACACGCCCATTTTTGGGGCCTAATGACTTTTGGATGGAAAGGCGAAATATACAAGTCTTATCCTAGGTTTTCTATAATGGCAGCCACTTCACTCTTGAGCCAATCAATAAGTGCAGGGAAATGCACCCATATTGGGCATTCATACTTAAGAACTTGTCAAGGAGAGGACTGGAGAGAGAGAAAGACTAGAAAAGGAGAAAGAATGACAGAAAAAGAAGAGAAGCCATAGAAGCTGTGAACAAGGAGGTGAGGTAAGAGACATTAATGTATTAATGTTCCAAAAGGATGTGAAAATTTATATGACTCTCCCTTTTATATCTATGTCAGTGTGACAAGGTATTATTATTATTATTTCTACACTAAACATCTTTTCTTCCCAGCTTCTTACAGTCCATCTCATCCCAAAGGTTTTTGCCTACAAAAACAATCTTACAAATGTTGGAAAGAATGGATGAAATAGAGCACTACTCTGTTTTTAGCTACACAAGGTAGGGAAATGAATGAAAGATTGAAATCATATTAACGGGCCTGACATTGGCTCTCTAGCACTAGCCGGACCTTTAAGACACACAAGACACCCCACATAGCCTCGTGGCTAGGAGCGTCTAAGGGACACGCTATACTAAGCTCCAATATTGATCTTGCGTTTGTAATAGGACACAGTCCAACATTTTTCTTTCCCTACTCCTCAAAGGGAGATCCCATACATATTGGTATAATATACCACGTATCACATACATAGGAGGCAACGTCTCGGTTGAAACACAACGGCCCCATTGTATTTCTCCTACATCTCGGAGATTGGTCCCTTGATGCACTGCTCCAACATAGAGAACAAACGTGCAAGCTCCACTCTTTTATATATTGAACAATACAAGAGTTGATATTTCCTCACTAAACTTACCCCAAGGAACCGCTCGTCTTTCCTACAACTTAGGAATCCTCACACATTCTACATTGGTCATTTATTTAGACAATCAAGTGATGTGCATCCAGGTTTTATACCATGTGGCATGCAAAATGTAGACGTGTATGACCATTGTGTGAAACCATTCTATGATTAGAAATCGGCCACGTGGTGTGCAAAACAATCCTTTAATGATTTTCAGTCTACTTGTTGTTGTTGCATTGCTAGAGACTGGCACCGAGTTTCCTCGTGCTACTAGTCTCCTTAAATTTAAATTTTCATCAGCTTATATGCTATGCATAAACCAAATGAATCAGAATTTGATGTATGTCCAACAACTAAACACACTCACAAATGCTCTCTCCCCCTAATCATTCAGGTTTTGCAACATTGCATAGTTTCAAGGTTCATTTGTATGTCATTTTTTATATGAAAAGTAATAAAAAGACACTAAAACATACAAACAAGGATGAGCTTAGGCTTAATCCTCATGCCTCAACCTTGTCACACATCCACAAACATTTATCATATTTTTCTCTAATTATTTATCAAGAAAGGCCTATTTTTTATTTTTTTCTATTTATTTTCTTCAAAAATTATGAAAAATCAGACTTGTTAACTCTTACTGATCAAAAGCACTCAACCCCATTTTTATATTCATTTTTACTCAATGGAAACTCAAAACACTCACTAAAACTCCCAATCATGATTTCGTCAAAAATTGCACTTTGTGAGTTTTACGTGTTTTGAGGAAATTTTATTATGTCATCAAAATTTTTGGCTTTTTTCTTTCATTTCAGAGATAATTCAGCATATGCAACCAAGATCAATCATCATCAATCATTTCCTTCAATTATCTTTCATCAAACAAAGAAAAATAATACTTACTCGTAGAAACTCGCATGTTCAATGCACGTATCCCGAGATTGAGAGGCCCTGATGCTTCCCTCTTGCCATTGACGTGCTCTCTAACCCTGATCTACGTCCTCTACTGCTCCATCAGCATCGTTTGCTTCAAAATCATCATCACCCCCATCCCCTTCTCTTTCATTGATGCATATGAACAACTGCTAAGAGGAGAGAGAAAGACTAAAAATCATATTTTTAAATCCTCCATTAAAATGGGCAAGCTTACAACCATCTCGTTCCTCTCTTTGTCCTAATCGAGATTCTCTCTCTCTCTCCAAAGGAGTGTGTATCAGAGAGGCATCGGGCAAATTTGAGAAGGTGTGTTGACGCTTCCCTCTCTGTTCGACCATTTTTGCATTAATTTGATGCTTCTTATTAAGTCTAAGGTTTAAAACATTAAAATAACCGGTTCACGCTTGTGTGTTCACACTATCCGGCAAGTGGATATTTCGGTTTTGAGGGGGCAAACGGACTCGAATTCGAGATTCGTCTGGACAAACGGCTTCACAACATTGAAATCTATAAAGTTGGCCTTTTTGTGCACTTTTTGACTCCCGAATCCAATAGCTGCTTTACAACGCTAAACCTTGCAGGGATTAAATGGAGGGTCAAATAACCTCCGATCAACGAACTGAGACTTGCATCGGATTCTTGACGTCAAGAACGGGCTCTAGCGCTTCAAGAACGATCGGGTCCTAAAATCCAGCCCTAAAAAACTCATGGATCTTTGCATAAAGGAAGGGATGTCTATGTCTTCTCATTTAAATGAGTTTCATTTCATTTTCAATTAGCTTACTTTGCAAGGTCTTAAATTTGAGGAGAATATCAAGTCTCTTTTCTTACTTATCACACTACCTAAGTTTTTGGATACATTTCACACTATTATAAGTACAAATGCTTCTTACTTGTGCTCCATTTGTACTTCATGATATATGTCATGTCTCATCTTTGACTAAAAGCCTTATCTCCATTGGTGGACAATTGAATGATGACAACTACCATGTCTCTCTTTTTTATTCTACATGGAAGATTACTTGGAGTAGTCTTATTTTTGCTAGAGATGCAAGGTTGGCAACTTGTACCCTTGCTTGTATATGGCTCCATTGATTACATCATTGATCTTCATCATGTATCTATTTGGCATTGTCATCTTTGGCATATGTCTCTTATAGAAATAAAAGTGCTCACTTGTTTACAGTATTTACTGCCTCATGACTACTCATGTTTTTGTTGAGAAATCAAATGATGTATGCCCATAGAGGCAGGATAAATGCCCAAAAGAGGCTACCCCATATATGGCTTTGCATGGAAGATAGACAAATGATGTATGCTTTAGGAGGAGATTTTCAGAATCCCATATGCATAGTGATGAGAATGGTACTATCCAAAAAGCTATAAAGGCATGTACTTGGTTGACACTCATAACAAGGTAATGAAACTATCAATTTGAGTCACTGTCAGTGTTATTGTCCATCTTACACAAGAATGTGTTTATGAGTCCAAGCTTATCTATCTTGGAACCTAATTCACTTGTGTAATAGCTAGTCTATCTAAGTCTATGTCATCATGAGTTGTATATTCATCTTCCATCCTCCATAGCTTCTGCCATGCTCTAGATCGGTGTTTTTAACAATTTTAACTCTTATGATCATTATTTATATGGCAGGCAAACATGTAACTCGTATAAAAGTACGGCTCTATGCATGTGGGTGAGCCTTTTAGCTCTTATTCATTTAAATATTTATAGTCTATGCCATGTTAGTCATTACGTGATGCTAAGTACTTGTGACATTCATTGATGATTATTCGTATAAGGTTTGAGCCTTCCTTTTTAAGCAAGAGTCGGAGGCATTAGCTGCATTTTAGCACTTTCTTGCTATGGTTGAGAACCAATCTAGGCATAATATAAAATACTTATGACCTGACAATGGGGGTGAATATGTCTCTAAGGTATTTGAGCAATTTTGTGATGAGAGGGATATTAAGCATTAGTTGACCACCCTATATACCCCACCCCAGAATGGTGTTATGGAGCATAGCATATGACTATTCAAAAAAGAGTACACATTATGCTTAGTCAGCCAGACTTACCACAACACTTTTAGACTAAGGTAGTTACTATTACTGTTCATTTAATTAATAGATCCTAATGTATTACTTAAAATGATCAAGTTGCTAAGGAGATATGGTATGGTAAGCTTCCTTATATGCTCTAATAAGAGGCTTTGGATGTGAGGCTTTTTGCCATATTCCCAAAGAAAAATACAGTAAGTTGACGTCAAATGCATCTTTCTTGGATATGGTGATGCAAGTGAGATGGGCTATTGCCTTTAGGATCCGCATGCTCAAACAATTATCCACAAAAAGCCATGATATCATATTCCATGAGGAAAAGATGGATATGAGACCAAAGCAAGTAGTTGAGATATTCACAGTGATCTTTCAAAAGGAGCCTCCTATTAAAGTATAGTCAATCTCATTAGACACCCTACTACTCTACTGATGATATAGTGACCCAAGATATGCATGTCATGCAATATCATAATGTTGGATAGATGAGATAGACTGTACAAGCTCCATAGCCACAGTCTTGAGATACTCCACTAGAGTGTGACATCCTCCTAATCGTTTTGAGTTCTCTATGCATTATATCATAGTGAAAGATGATGGTCAGAGCCTCTGACTAATGAGGAGGCTATGCGCAAAGGTAATAATTACTCCTGTAAGAGAGCCATGTAGTCTGAGGATAATTCACTGCAAAAAAACCATACATGAGATTTGGTTCCTTTGACCAATGGAAAACATGCATTTCCATACAAGTGGATGTATATGTAGAAGAGTACCCATGGTTACCCTAAGATAGCATATACATCTAAATTAGCTACTAAGGGTTTTAACAAGAGAAGGGAGTTATTTTTTATGAGATATTCTCTCATGTGGTCAATATTACTACCCTACACTTGATATTACCCTTGGTTGCATAGATGGATATGGACTAGCTTTTCTTTGTGCAGACTTGCGCAAGGATATCTATATGCAGCAACTTAAAGGCTCTGAGGAAAAGGGCAAGAAATACCTAGTGTGCAAATTGAGGAAGAGTCTTCATAGACTTAAGCAAGCACCTAGGGAATGCTATCATAAATATGATGCTTTTATGCATTCATAGGGTTATTCCCATAGTGATATCAATTCATATCTTTATAGAAAAAGGCACGTGATAGTAGCCTTATCATTTTGGTGCTATATGCTGATGATATATTTATTGCTAAGAGTAAAAATGATGAGCTAGCTGCTTTGAACTCGACTCAATAAGAGCTTTGAGATGAAGAATATGGGGCATGCCTCTCATATACTTGGTATGCACATTATGTCTAATCACTCTAAGGGACTCCTCGACTTGTCACAAAAGGAGTACATTCATAAAATCCTTTAGTGGTTCCATATACAGGATGGTAAGTTTATCGATTGCCCATTACCTTCTCATATGAAGATCAATCAAGTATATTATCCCCAATCAAGTGATGAGAAGACCGAGATGGCCAATATCTAGCATGCATCCATAGTGGGAAACTTCATGTATGCCATGATAACCACCAGACTTAACATAGCATTTGTAGTAATAGTTGTGGCTCATTATATGGTGACACTTGGCAAGTGATATTGGGATTCTATGATAGTAATAGTTGTGGCTCATTATATGGTGACACTTGGCAAGTGATATTGGGATTCTATGAAGGGTATCATGAGATACCTTAAGGGCACTGCACATATATGCATTTGTTATAGTGACCAAGATATTGCAATCATGGGCTACATAGACTCTGATTATGCAAGACATGCAAATAGTAGGAAGCCCACCTTTGGCTATATCTTTAGTTTTACCAAATGTGCTATTTCTTAGATGTCCAAGCTATAGAAATGCATGGCCACTATGACTCCTACATTGCATTTGGACTCTATGTTGAGATATCGAGCTCCACTCATGATATGCCAGGGTGACCGTTGTGCATTTATGTCACCGACTTGTTAGCTGTAGATGCGGTTGGTACACCGCCCATGAATAATAGCTAGATGACAGCTATCCTTATCTACTCTAGTTCGTGGCTTAGTTAGTATGCCACCTCAGTTAGTTGAGTTTGGTTTGAGACCCATATATAGGGTTCTTCTATTTCTATGTACTTGAGTTTTTTTTGGCTTACACAACTAAGAAGAGCAAAACTATTTTCAGCCTCCACCTGTGTGTGTATTCCCCCATTGTGCAAGCAAGAAAGCTACAAGTGAGACTCCTTCCTTCTCTCCCACAATCTTGACATGGTATCAGAGCCTTGTTCGTGGTAAGGAGCTCAAGAAAGCAAACCAAGTTTGCGGTGTTTTGGTAAGAGGACCAGTGTTGCTTTCATTTTTCTATTTTGGGAGCAAGTCTCTGCAGGTAGCACAGCCGGAAAGTGCACGAGTGCATTGTCTCAGATTGAGAGACCCTTCGCGGTGATGCAAGAGGGCAGTATATGCTGCAGGATAGGGCTTTAGCCCTGGGTTGCCCTGTTTTTTTTATTTGAGGCCATTTTGGTGCCTGTTTTGGAGGCGGAAGTTTTCCGCATGCACTCAGGAAAAGGCCATGTTTTTCTTGTGCGACCACTGTTCTACAGGTCGGTAAAAAGTTACTATAGAAATTGCATCGTATGTATGTGCGCAGAGACATTGGGAGTTACAGAATCATCCTTGTTGCCTGTTGGTGCAAAATCATCACTAGGAAGTGACTGTGTGGTCAAATACCACTTTCGTCAGTTTTGCAGATTTGCCCTTGTGAGGCTGAAGCTGTGTTTTTTGCAGTGACATAATTTCTTGCAGTGTTCTGTAATGGCGTCTGATTCTCTTTTACAGATTGTCACTGAAAATCTTGACAAGAACAACTTCCAAGCATGGAAGTTTAGAATGACGAATTTCCTTATGGGAAAAGGATATTGGGAATTCGTTGCACGAAATGAAGAAGAACCAGTTCTTCCTGATGTTCCCAATCAATAGCAAATGGTGGCATTTAAAGGAAGGCATGAGAGAGCCAAAAAATTTATGTACTGGCTGTCTATCAGTATTTAAGACTCTATGATTGTGCATATTCAGGATGCAAGTACACCAAAGGAGGCATGGGATACTCTGTCAAAAATATATAGCACAAATACGCAAGCCAGGAAAATGCAGCTCAAGCAAGAGTTGCACAATGTGCAAAGAGAAAGTATGAGCATCAATGACTACCACATGAAGGTGAAGAAGATTGCAGATGCACTTGCTTCCATTGGGTCGCCAGTGGAAGATGATGATTTAGTTTCTAAGACCTTGAATAGTCTAGGAAAGGATTATGCATAGTTTCGAATATCCACTTCCGTCCGTGAAAGATTTCCTGATTTTGAGGAGTTGATTGCTCTTCTAATTTCTGAGGAGCAGAGAAATGGTGGTGCATCTTCTTCGGGAGGAACTTCAAAAGAAGCTGTCTTCTACTCAAATGCTGGAAGAGGTAGAGGCAGAGGTAGAGGAGGCCAATCTAGAGACCGTGGTAGAAATCAGAATATGCAACAAACTCAAGAAAACCAGTCATATGGAGGAGAACGTGGTAACTCTAGAGGCAGGGGGAGCCAAAGAGGTCGTGGTGGATGGCAAAGAGGACAAAATGCAAACAGCAATGTTGAATGCTACTACTGTGGTAAAATGGGTCATATGGCTAAAGACTGCTATAAAAAGCAGAATGACATCATGAATGGAAAACTGCAACAAGGGAATTATGCATCTTCTAGTAGACAGGGTGATGACAGAAATGAGCATTTGTTTATGGTGCAGCACATGACCAATTCTGTGACAAGTGCAGAAGAAAGTAACGATGTGTGGTATGTTGACTCAGGTGCATCAAACCACATGACAGGTCATGCAGAATGGATGCAGGATGCAAGGAAAATAGAAAAACCAGGATTTGTGGAGACTGGTAATGATACTGCACATCCTATTCCTTTGTCTATGCAGGATGGGAAAAAGAAATACCTGTCGGATATATTTCATGTCCCGAATATCACAAAGAACCTGGTTTCTATTGGTCAAATGGTTGAGCAGGGCTTGTAGGTCAAATTTAATTCTCATGAATGCTTTGTTGAGGATATGAAAAATAAAGGTCGCTTGATAGCAAAAGGAAAGAAGAAGGGCAGAATGTTTATGTTGGATGCAGACATGCTTGAATTGAGTGCAGCAATGTTTGCACATGGGACCGGTGTAGTTGCAGATATTGATATCTGGCATAAACGCATTGGTCATGTTAATGTACAACAACTTAAATCAATGCAAGCCCAAAATATTGTTGCAGGATTGCCTAAATTCAAGGTTGCAGAAATGCATAAGGTATGTGAAGCTTGTTAGTTTGGAAAACAGGCAAGGAAACCATTTCCTAGACATGTTCAAGAGAGTAAGAAGCCATTGGAATTAATCCACTTTGATGTGTGGACTACTAAAGCTGCATCTCTTAGAGGCTGTCATTATTTTGTCACTTTTATTGATGACTATAGCAGAAAAGTTTGGGTGTATTTTATGAAAAAGAAAAGTGAAGTTTTTGGGCATTTCAAAACTCTTAAAGCTATGGTTGAAAAAGAAACAGGCCTGCAAATAAAATGCCTAATTTCAGATGGAGGGGGAGAGTACCTCTCAAATAAGTTTGCAAGGTTCCTACAGGAGCATGGCATAAAGCAACAATATTCATGCAATCATAACTCACAACAAAATGGAATTGCAGAAAGGAAAAACATGCATATTGGAGAGGTATCTCGTGCTATGCTCAATGAAAAAGACTTGTTAGATTTTTATTGGGCTGAGGCAGTTGCTACAGCAGTCTACATAATGAACAGGACTTCCACTGCATTAATACATGGGATGACTCCAGAGGAGAGGTATACTGGTAGGAAACCAGATATTTCTCATTTGAAGATTTTTTGTAGCATTGCCTATGTTCATGTGCCAGATGAGTTGAGATCCAAGTTGGATCCAAAAGCTGAGAAGTGCATCTTTATTGGTTACTCTCTGCAGCAGAAAGGGTATAGATGCTATAACCCTTCTACTCATAAGTTTACAGTGAGCAGAGATGTTTTTGATGAGATGAGTAGCTGGTATAAACCAGTAAATGTGATTGATGATGTAGATGCACAAAATGGTAATGCTGCACAGAATTCACAGCAGTAGTCACAAAATATTAGTGGACCTGAAGTGTCCTCTAGCAGTGGTTCACATTCTTCACCATGGACACGCAGATTGAGATCAGGAGAATCTCCTCAAAACAATGTAGATAGTGCTATGCAGATTTCACGAAAAGGAAAAGAGAAGGTTGATCAGCCCATGTTTGATGTGAATGCAGGTCACTCTTATGTGGATGGTGAATCCAGTGGCTCAGAACAGAGCATTGATGATGCGTTGGGTATTCCTTCTATTGTTACACATGGAGTAAGGAAGACCAGGGATGTTTTGAAAGCACCTGGGAGTGAACCTACTTTGCGCAGGTCTACCAAAGCTAGGTATCATGTGGATAGGCTGAAATATGATGGATTTACATCCATTCACTATGCTTATATGGTCAAAGTGATACAAGAACCAGAACCCACTTATTTTGAGCAAGCCATGGGAAAAGAAAAATGGGAGAAAGCCATGGATGAAGAAATGGATGCCTTGGAAGCAAATGCTACATGGGAATCGGTACCTTTGCCTAAAGATAAGAATGCAATTGGTTGTAAGTGGGTTTATAAGGTGAAGCACAATATAGATGGTTTTGTGAACAGATACAAGGCAAGATTAGTAGTCAAGGGATATGCATAAACATATGGCATTGATTATGAAGAAACATTCAGTCCGGTTGCAAGGATGGAAACCGTAAGAGCGGTCATTGCTATGGCTGCATCAAAGGAATGGTCTTTACATCAGATGGATGTAAAGAATGCCTTCTTGCATGGTGATTTGCAAGAAGAGGTATATATGGTGCAGCCACCAGGTTATGTGCATGTTGTTCATCCTGAGTTTATTTGCAGGTTGAAAAAAGCCTTGTATGGCTTGAAGCAAGCACCTAGAGCATGGTCTGACAAGATAGGACAGTATCTTGTCACTATTGGCTTTCAGATTTCCAAGGCAGATTTCTCACTTTATGTGAGAAAAACGGAGAAAGGTATTATGCTACTTGTCATTTATGTTGATGATTTGATTATGACAGGTGATAGTGATGAAGATATCCTTCATGTGAAAATGCTATTGAAGCAGAAGTTTGAGATGAAGGATTTGGGAGAGCTGCATTATTTCTTGGGCATTGAGGTGATTAGATTACCAAGTGGGATATGGCTCTTGCAGAGGCAGTATGGATTGGACATGCTGTCCAAATATGGGATGACAGGATGTAAGCCTATTTCGGTTCCTTTGGAGCAGAATGTGAAGCTGAGCGCAGATGTAGGTGAGCTTCTGGAAGACCGTACTATGTACAGACGCATAGTAGGAAGTTTGATTTATATGACTATTACCAGGCCAAATTTGAGCTATGATGTTGGATTGGTAAGTCAGTTTATGCAGGCTCCAAGGAAACCGCATTTAGATGTGGCTAGACGCATACTCAAGTATGTGAAGTCCACATTGCAGTATGAACTATTTTATGAGATTGGGGTTCAGATATAGTTGCATGGATACATTGATGCTGATTGGGCTGGTAGTATTTCTGATAGACGATCTACCAGTGGATATGTGTTCTCTTTTGGGAGTGCTGCAGTCACTTGGAGCAGCAAGAAACAGCCTACAGTTGCCT
This sequence comes from Lygodium microphyllum, assembly GCF_053477565.2. NCBI lineage: Eukaryota > Viridiplantae > Streptophyta > Polypodiopsida > Schizaeales > Lygodiaceae > Lygodium > Lygodium microphyllum. Next base: position 25,531,130 of record NC_141146.1, on the reverse strand, counting down.
TGTCAAGCACAGAGGCTAAGTACAGGGGTGCAACAATGGCTGCATGTAAGGTAGCTTGGTTGCATAAGCTACTTTATGATATGCATCAGTCTATAGATGGGCCAGTCGTCATTTATTGTGACAACATGAGCAGTATATACTTGGAAAATAACCCAGTCTATCATGCTAGAACAAAGCACATTGAGGTGCATTATCACTATGTGCGGGAGAGGGTTTTACTAGGTCTTATTGATCTAGTTTATGTCAGCACAGAGGATCAGGTAGCTGACATATTCACGAAGGCATTAGGCGCAGAGAAGCTGCACAAGTTCAGAGACTTGCTTGGTGTGCAGGAATTGGGATTGAGCTCGAGGGGGAGTGTTGAGATATCGAGCTCCACTCATGATATGCCAGGGTGACCGTTGTGCATTTATGTCACCGACTTGTTAGCTGTAGATGCGGTTGGTACACCGCCCATGAATAATAGCTAGATGATAGCTATCATTATCTACTCTAGTTCGTGGCTCAGTTAGTATGCCACCTTAGTTAGTTGAGTTTGGTTTGAGACCCATATATAGGGTTCTTCTATTTCTATGTACTTGAGTTCTTTTTGGCTTACACAACTAAGAAGAGGAAAACTATTTTCAGCCTCCACCTGTGTGTGTATTCCCCCATTGTGCAAGCAAGAAAGCTACAAGTGAGACTCCTTCCTTCTCTCCCACAATCTTGATACTCTATAAGTGCCATTCAATTGGCCAATAATCCGTTGTTTCATGTGAAGACTAAGCACATTGAGGTCCATTATTACTTCATCATAGAAGTGATTGAGGACAAGTAGATAGAGCTTGTAAGATCTCAACTAACAAGAATCCTATAGATTTGCTTAATAAAAGTCCCCGAGTTGAACATTATACCTTTCTTAGGAAGATCATGGGCATAGAATGAGATTATATATATTCTTCATCCTATTGTACTTATACATACACTCTTTTACTTTTTTCTTATTTTCTCCACACTCGTGCACATTTGCCTTAAGTGGGAGTTTTTCAGGGTTAAAGGAGGTAGCCAATGTCTAGCCGTCTACATTTCCTTATACTTACTATCCTCACACTTGTGCATTGCAAGTACACAGGTGGCGAATTACCCATCATTGTTACTTTATTCTTTATTCTTTACAGGATAACAGAATAAGGGAAGGCAGATCATACATTATGATTGTTGGAGTTCCCACACACCGGTCTCTTTTTTCTTTGCTTGAACTTCCATAGCTCTTGCTACTCTCTTGCTTTTAGTCATGCTTCTAATCTTGCTTCACCTTTAAAGTTTTTTGAATTTCATCACTGATCATGGAGTTTAACTTGGTGAGAAAAAGATATTACTTATGCTATAAAAATTCACAATAAAAACAAGCTGATCAAAACCATCTAATGAAGCAGCTCTGTGTGGACTAAGTGAAAGAAGTGATAGTGAAAGTGAGTGTATATGTATGAGAAAGTGATAGAGTGGAGGACCTTGAAGGAAAATTGTTTCCCTTTTCTATTCATGTCATCTTTTTCTTCTCTTCTATTGCACACCATGTGGTATGTCTTTACCTCCATTGTCCATTTTGAGAGAGAGAGAGAGAGAGAGAGAGAGAGAGAGAGAGAGAGAGAGAGAGAGAGAGAGATGTGTGTGTGTGTGTGTGTGTGTGTGTGTGTGTGTGTGTGTGTGTGTGTGTGTGAATGTGTAAGAGAGAGAGTGTGAGTGTGTGAGACAAAGTGGGGGACTATAAAGGAGAAGCATCTCTTGCTTCCATTTTCATCATCTTCATCTTATTCTCTTCTTTTGTATACATTACATTAACAACTATTAACCATGTTTAGCAAGAATATACAAGTCAAACAAGGGTGCAATGTATCAACATTAATTTGGAGGGATATTTTTAAAAAGATTACACTACAATAATTTAATGACCATCATCTACAAGGTACAATAAAGTGATTGCATTACTATTTGTAATATTAAGTTGAGAGTGGAACTCACTCACATGCAAATTGGATTAGTCTCAATAGACTAAAAAAGATAAAGCAAAGTGCTTTATTTAATTTTTATTCTAGAATGGCTCATGTACATTAGGGAAAACATGCAAATACAGAATGACCAATCATTCGATCATAAAGTAGATTGGATGCCCAAATTGGGTGGAAACCCTACAACTCATGTATAAAAGGGATGAAAGGAATAAATCAAGCTATTCATGTGTGTCGAAACTTTGGGACTCCTTATTCTTGCTTCTCTTTTTCCATGCTTGGGAGAGAGTGAAGGAGAGGGAGAGAGTGAGTGTCAACATGAGATTAAGCAACTAGGTGAGAAGGAGCTCTTTGCCCTCTTCTTTCTTCCGATTTGTGCCTTCATTACGATAGATGAAGTTGAGGATGCACGTGTGAAATTGAATTGAGAGCGAATGAGAAATGGATCAATGGTCAATCCTATGAAAAGCCCAAGCTTAAAAACAACTTGCAAAGAGCTGCAACTCACTAAACAGTCAAATTAACATATGCTAGTTTCCCTTGACTATGAGGCATAGCTAGCGACTACTCACATTGTGTCCCATTCTCATCTTCAAACCCAAGTCCAACCAATGAGTGCAAGACACCCATCTGACCCTAACAACACCCTCATCATGGCACCTATAATAATGAGCTAGGATCAAACAACCATCCTACTTAATAAAACCAAACTAAAGTCAGAGTTCACCCCAATGCCTACAGCCTTCTTACAAGAGGCAACCCCCTCTTGGAACTAGTTGCCAACATGACCATGGATACTAGTGACAACATATCACATGTATTCAATGGTTGGATAATACCATCACTTTATTCATATGCAACTATGAACAACTTAACCTACGCCTCCTTGATAATAATACCACCAACAATGTGAAGTCTCTACCATGCTCATGGGAGAAATTCGAATTCAACTTTACCAAGGCTACCTTGATTGAAATGAGCTCATTACATATTAGATTTCATGTGAGCAAGCCTTGAAAGGACAACTGATCACTTCCTTCAAACGTAACTATGTCAAGATCACACCTAAGAATCTTGCCAAACTCAACTACCTTACATAGTCTGCGTCTTTGTTTTTACAATATTGATTTACATTACAAGCACAATGAAAAAGAGTGAAATGTTAGATCATGACCAATGTTGAGCAACATCGTGCCATTAAGATGTTGGTATATGACCTACTCATGTTGCCTCCACTTTGTTTTAGGGTATGGTGATTTGACCATAACCACCTACTAGAGGATCCTATGATGCTACATCCATACATAAACCAAATCTTTAGCGAGGATGAGCTTCACATTGCTACTAGAATATGTTCAAGCGACCTCCTCACCTATGTCCTAACCTATATCACCCATGTCAACATTTGACCATAGGATATGGACCATTACACTGATCCGGGTTTTTTACAACCCGGATTATTACCACAAAATTTTGGCCAAAGCCCCTATCAAGAGCTTACCATATCACTTTGGGTTTACTCTTCAAGCACTAGGTATGCTACATTGCTTCTCGATTACGATAACTCTAGCAAATGGGGGGAACAAGTTCTTAGGAGGCATGTCAATGTAAAGGGTAAAAGGGATGGTTATCTTAGTGAAGATAAAAATGGATTACACCTAGGAGTTGAGTGAATGCATAGATTTTTCAAAGGACTAGCCTCCAACTACACATGGGCCCCGTCTGCATCACTAAGATTTGGAATCTATCACCATCATTAGAGGACACCTCACCCTTGCATACAAGTCAATATCCACATCATGGTGTCATTTGGATCTTGCACAAAAGCTTATAAGCATGGACCCCTTTTGTCACATGCTTATATGTATTTATATACATATGGGGGGCTAAAGTCAAAGCAACTTTTAGAAGCTGTTTTTTATAATCTCAATAACTCCCAAGAAAAAGCGAATTTCAAGAAAATTTTCGCGTAGGCCGATCGGTTTCGACCTGGTCTACAAAGTTGCAGAAGAAACTTTTTTCAAATTCCTCACGGATTTGAAGTTACAAAGGCGCAGACTGCTGGCTACATGCAATTTTCTTCTCTTTTCCACTCTATCCTTCTTGTAAATATATTATAATAATGTGCTTTGGGCATCCACCTCTTGTAATCTAGCTCAATTTCTCTATTTTGTCTACCACCACCCTTGGCTTCTTGCATGATGACCAAGGTGGGGACTTGTCCCATCCACTATGCTCCATATTTTCAAAGATGCCATACATCATCTAAGATTATGTTAATCAAGAAGATTAGCTTAATCTAATCCCTCATGGAGGCTATATAAAGAGCCCATGGAGAATGAGAATGGGGGAGGGGGAGGGGGAGGGGGAGGACAATGACAAGTCCATGAGAGCACTCTACAATATCCTCATCTCTTTGAGGTAAGCTATGAGTAAGTTCTTTTATTATGTAGTATAATGGCAAGCTTCCTCTACCTCTTCTCCTATTATCTCCCTCTCTTCTCATCTTCTCATTCCATGTAGCATAATGGCAAGCTTCCTCTACCTCTTCTCCTCTTGTCTCTCTCTCCTCTCATCTCTCTCTCTTATATTCCAATGTGGTGTCTAGCACATATATTCTCTCTTGTAAATTTGTGTCTTGGCTCTCTTGATTCTCTTTGAGAATAGGGATGTCCTAGCCCATCCTCCCTTTGGCTAGGTGGTGCCCCTCTTTAGTTCTCTTAATGAGGATCGGAGGTTGGATGGGTAAGAGGCAACCCGTTCATCATTTCAGCCCTCAACACCACCATGGAATATGATCCGTACTTCTACAATTGATTGTTACAAAAGTACTAGGGCATCTCTTTGTATATAAGCACATTTGGAAGCACCTCAATGTCCTAATTGAAACACATTTACTCCATCTTGTCCATAACTCCTTTGTGTAATCCTAAATATTGCAATCCATGAGGAGGGGAACGGGCTTGTAGCAAATTATACAAATTGATTATTTCCTTAGATGTAAATTTTCATTTATTTAGGTATAAATTTTTGAGTATATCAAGTTAAGTTTTTTGGAAAGGGTGTAGATACATTTTTTCATTTATATCATTGTCTTCATAAATTATTCTCAAAATCACACCATGAGGTATTGTTAGATTCTAGATATGGTAGGACAAGGAGAAAAGATTGCACAGGAGAAGGCAACCAAGTCATTTACACCATTTTTCAATAAAAAATAGGTGAACTACAAGCCAAGCATGGAGGTCAAGAGGTATCACCACTTATGGTACAAACAAATCCATAACCTAAAAGAAGTGGCAATAAAAAATCCAGACTCTAGGGAGCTAGTGGACCAATATGGATTGAACGAATACATGGAAAAATTCAAGGAAATGTAAATTATGAGAATCAAAATTTCTCATCACCTACGACCTTGACATGCATAGTGGGTCAATCATAGTGAGCAATGACAAGGGACAGAAACAAAGAGATCCCTCTCAGTCCAAAAGTGTTTTATAAAGCCCTAGGCCTACTAGATAATAAGAAAAAGTAGCCAAAAAGAGACATGTATGCAATGCTTTGGATAGATAAATAGAAGGTGTTTGCTAATGATGGTGTTAGCTGGGAAGACATCCTAAAGCCTACAATGAAAATTTAAGCCAAATTGATACGTGCTCTATTCTCTAGAAATAGGTACAATTCCATGATGAGTAGGATTCATGTAGCAATGCTAGAGAGTATGGTTGCACATGCAATGGACAATAATGTGCTTTGCTCATGGCCTCTTTGAAATGAAAAAAGCCCTATTGAAGGTACATAAGGAGAGTTGCAATGGGACTAAGGCAGATGGATCTTTATCTTTGGATTTTTTACCGGTCATTCTGATACAATTTCCAATAAGTTAGACTAGTTTAAGGAGGATGGAGAAAAAGAGTCACCATTTGTTGATGTGACTTGTTTATTCGTATTGAAGCTTTAGGTCCTCAATACCTTTATCATAAAAACCATCCACAATGTAGTAATCTTGGATCTGGAGCACAAGAGTCAAAAAAATCAAGACCCATGTCAGGAGTAGGTAAAGAGATAGAAAGGAAGAAGATAGTAAGAAATTTATTTGGAATTATTTTTGTAAAAGAGAGCTAAGCTCACTCCTCTGCAAATTGCAAAATCTAAATGAGGCATGAGCCCAAAGGATTTCGACCCAACAAGTCATAAAATAGTATACAAAAAATGAGAGAAGGCCAATCTAAGCTAATGCAATGGGAGAGTGCCCAAAAAATTTAAGGATATGTATGAAAACTAGGAATGGATAAGCTCGTTTTTGTAGTGTGCAATTTTGAGATCTCTCTTATTCTTCTTGCATGCTTCTTACATGTGTGTGTGTGTGTGTGTGTGTGTGTGTGTGTGTGTGTGTGTGTGTGTGTGTGTGTGTGTGTGTGTGTAAGACAAGGGGAGAGTATGAGGTGGAGTGAGGGACCGGTGTGGAGGAGCTCTTGCTTCCCCTTCTTCTTCTTCTTATTTTTATTCTTCTCCTTCTTTGTTGAAGCTTGCACAATTATCAAAGAAAAGGAGTTTGAGCTCATTTGAGGCACATTGCAAGGATCATGGAGCCATTGCTGACCCTTTCGTGGATAGACTACAATAAAAAGGTGAGTCGATTAGTTCACTATATTTGTTCAGAGGATTTCCAATGGTTACATATAAGAGGTATCTATAGATGTGGTTGCTCAAAATTCTTGAAATGATAGGCATTCTATTAAGTCCAGCATGCATAGCTTGTGAAAGCAATCTCTCTCTCTCTCTCTCTCTCTCTCTCTCTCTCTCTCTCTCTCTCTCTCTCTCTCTCTCTCTCTCTCTCTCTCTCTCTCTCTCTCTCTCTCTCTCTCTCTCTCTCTCTCTCTCTCTCTCTCTCTCTCTCTCTCTCTCTCTCTCTCTCTCTCTCTCTCTCTCTCTCTCTCTCTCTCTCTCTCTCTCATATATTTACAAGACAAAATAATTCATGTAAGCAATCTAGATCTAGATTTGTATAGTATTGTCTTATGATAAGTATAGCAATCCAATTATACTATTGAATCACAAATTGAGAGAGATAAGGATAGTAAAATTTTGATCATAGCTAACCAAATGAGCTATGCATGTATTTTCTTAGCAAAATAAACTGCATTTATGCTAAGAACTAGCATAGCTTTTGTTTTGTTAGTCACACTATGGGCAATGATGGAAAAGTTCTTCTACTTCCAAATATGAGGTGCAAGTTTTATTATGTAAGCATGGCTTGATGTATAAACATGTTTACATTTGCATCCATTCCAAACACTCAAAGGTACTTGTAGTACAAGTACTTGCATACCAAATATGCTTTCCCTTCTACCACACAATCCATGAGATCCCGACAATTACATATTGGGTTCTTTATAATATGCACATCATGACACTCCTACAAGAAACTTGAGTTAAGTATCTCTGATTTGAAAAGCTCATGTCTCAAGGCCTTCATCACTATATGGCTCTTGTTGTATCATCTTCTGTGGGTGCACATCTTCGCATGTGGCACAGACACTTGTGCTCATCTTGGAAATTACTGTACACATGAGCCCAATGAAATAATCAAGATCTCTCCCTTCCTTACATTATTTATTTGGACCATCATTGAAGGCTACCTCTAATTCTACTATAAACCCTAAAAAATAAGCTTTCGGATGCTCATACTTCTCCATCGCTTCATTCAACTTTGACCAAAATAAGACTTATGTGTTTGTATCTTCTTCCTTCATCTCACATATCTCCATAGTCATCAACTCTTGTATGCTACAAAAGGTAATCCCAAATTGGACTTCAAGGAATAATATGTCATTTATGTTTGTGTGGTGATGACAAAACAAGACAAGAGGAAGTACCTTGGGTCATGCACGTGTATTGCCATGGTGGTCCAATGATTAATACAATACACATGGTTGAAGCATATCCAACTATTGCGTATGTCCTTGGCACCATTCCTTCACATATAATTCACCAAGTCAACCCCTGATGCTAGCCTTATCATTTCACTTTTGAATATGAAGCACCTCCTATTATTGTCCAGCAATGGCCATTGTACTTTTGCTCCATATCCTCTATGGGATGTATGTTTGTTGGTACCTATTGAAGCTTGTATGCCACATTACCATTGCACAAAACTAGGATTTCCTCCACCCTCTCTAAAACAATTGTATTCTAAAGCAATCAATGTAAGACTTGACATCACCCTCCTGAAGACATTATGTAATCAACGACACTTGTAATCATGGTGTTGGCCCATCTCTCCTCTTCCACATCATGTGATTGGGATGGTCTTGTTTTTGGTTAGTTGATGGTAATATGTGGGATGATTCAAGTAGCTATGCATGGATCATGGAGCATATGATGAGCATTGAGCTTAGAATACAAGAAAGAGGTGAGTTCTTTATCACTACACCTTGATATTAATTTGTATTTATTATTCCCCTGGATAGGAAGGGTGAGTGTCTATTTAGAGTAGAGCATGAGAATGGTCATGTGAGAGGTAGCCCATCCACATACCTAGTTTGAGGCTCTTAAAATAATTAGAGTTTGTGCTAAGTCCCCATATTGCATGTGTGAAACACAACCTTATGATTCCTTGTGAGGATAGGGTAATCAATGTATAAAATGATCAATACCTTTTCATTCCTTTATCTAATGTAGACAACGAAGACTTAGATGGACATGCATGAAATTGCAATTACTGTAAGTAGCTTATAATATGACCATGCCATGCTACTGGGGCTTGTTTTAGCCCATAGATTGCCTTATGCAATCTACATACCCTATGTGGGTACCTTTGAACCTCATATCCCTATTGCATACAAACCTCTTCAATAAATTCTCCATTCAAGAATACATTTTTCATATCCATTTGACCCATCTTCAATAATCTTAAAAGGGTAGTTTGGTCTCTACTCCACCTCTCAATAGACTAGCTTCCTACTCAAAATCTATTGTTCCAAATGTTGTTGATTGGCCATTTACATCACCAACATATGAATGGATTTAATGCTCCCTTGAACATTTGATTTTGGGATATTGGCATTGATCTAGAGCTTTTAAACTCACAATATAGAGGTTAATTTATGGCTATAACATCAAAAACACTATGCATTTTCCACTATTCTAGAGCCACCTACATGTGATCTCTGTCACCCTTGGACTAGCTATCTCTATTGTAGTAACACCAATACACGAAGTAATTACAACACCTAATGTGGATGTCCTTGCACATGATTTTTATCCATCTCAATTTATCATGAGTACTCATAACTTGAGGGTGCCAAAACTGCTCAAACCATGGAAGACTACATCACAACTAATGTGAAGCTCATGATTGTAGCATGTAGCCTTTCGTATCTCTTGTATATCCAACAAAAACATATTTCTTTACCTTGGGATCTAGCTTCTTTCTCTTCTCATCAAGAACATGAACATAGCAAATGCATCCAAAAAGTTTAATGTGAGACACATCTGACTCATCAGGTTGTCCTAGAAAAATCATATGTAAAAGTAGTTCATTCCAAGTCATGCTTGTCTAGGATGTTGTCCATATGTCAATGTATACAAACTCTAGCACTCTTCATGCCCTCTTCCCCTCCTTTGACTAATTGCTTTAAATTCATGTGGCCTATCCATTTAGGCTATATCTAAACATTTGAAATTTTTAATAGTAAGCATGGCTAAGTTATCATGCTTCTCTTTAGGCAGGCTCATACTAAACTTGAGTATCCAACAAACCTCATTTCCATGGGTAACCACATGCATATTGTGCTTCATATCTAACACTATACAACTATGCTTGTCAAAGCACATTTCTAGATCCCTCTAGGTCATCTGACTAGCTAACAAGAGATTCTCAGTGATGTTGTGCTATAGTACCAGGAACTATTTGCATGGGAACATTTGAGAGATGGATGAAGTGTGGTCATTGTCAAGCTATGCTATACACAAATATGTAGTTTATATTAATAAAGAAGACCTTTAGTAACATGAGACTTATGCACTCACAAAAGACAGTATTGTGGCCACATCTTGGGCACCCAAGATCCTAAGACTCGTGATTTCTGGCATGCTATAAGAGGCTTAAAACCACAAGCCTGATTGATTGCACTACAAGATAGCGATGCTTAATAGTGGGATCAAAGATGGATTTTTTCCTCCTCCTCAACCTTGGGGAGGTGGCTAAACACTAATGACCACACACATTTAGTTGTGCATCCATCCCAAAACACATGTTGGAGAGTCTCCTCCCTTCCACATATGTAGAGGCCATTGGCTACTCCCCTTTTCTTTAACTTGGATACATATAGCAAAGCACTCATCATCACTCTCTAGAGGAAGATTCTATATTTTAGTGGGAACCTTAGAGCCCAAGTGTTGCCAAAGCATTCTTTGACCTTGTCCACTAACAACTGCAAGTCCTAACTTCATCTTTCCTATTGCATGGATTCCTTTCAACCTTGAGAATATGACATTTGATGCCCCTAGTGTTGAGGGACTTGGATAGGTCCTTCCCCCCCCCCCCCCCATACTAAGGTAAGAGAAGATGGCTTCCTTGGTTGAGGTTGGTCATAACCCCTCACTTTGTTGAATCATCCAGCCTTTATTGAGTTGTATTGGCTTTGAAGTTGTACCCTAGTTAAGCTCTTTGAAGCTAGATGGCCAATAAGTCCCCTCCCTAATCCAATTCTTGAACCTAATAAGATGTCTTTTTATGAGCTATAGAGCTTTCTATCCTAGGCTAGAGATCAAGAGGGAGTTAAATATTTTGGACCAAAATATATTATTCTCAACTATCAACCACCCTTGATGATTGAGATATTTTTGCCATGCTTAGTACCCAAGCCCATGATTTTATTAGTTCCTGAATGAGCCCCTGGGCTTTGACTTTGGACAAGGCATGAATTTTGATTAGTTTCGAAAGGTGACAGTCCCCATGTATTGCATAGCTTTCTATTACTTGCCTCCACCAAGTCCACTAGCATACAAGACCATGGTAGGTCCTCTGACCAACATCTCTTCAATAGTTTGGCCTTGTCGGGAAGACTCAAGCCACCTTCTAGAGGTGCAGCTTTGAGTTTGTCCAAAGCAATGGGTGCAGAGTACCTTACCTTTCCTTGATTGCCCCATAAGAATCTGTTGGCCAAAGAGTCCCATTGCTTTTTCTCTTGTTTCCCCCACCTAATAAATGGCAAGTAGAATGTTAGCATTAGAAGGATGAAGTAATGTAATATTTTCAATCTAATGTGCAATGGCTAGTTGGTTGATGCCGAGCTACTAACCTTCTCCCTTACTTTTTTTAGTACCCAAGAGGACCCACTGGATTGTTGGGTGTCCACCCCCACATGTATTTCTAGATATCTAAAGAGATTGCCTCTCCTCACCACATGTCGTTTCCATTGCAAGTTAAGTAAGTCCACCTCTGATAAATTGATTAATTTGGGTTTGCGTAGATTGATAGCAAAACTAGTTGCCTATTCATAGATATCAAAATCCCCAAAGTTCTTTCCAAATTCTCTTTTTGGGCTTTTAAGGCCACTAAGAGATCATTTGCAAAGCGTGGGCCAAGAATTGCCTGCCCCTTGAATGAATGCCATGAAGGTCTTCTCTTTTTGCCAGATTATCAAGCATGCAGAACAAAGGATGAGTGGCCATTGTGAATAGTAAGGGGCTCAAAGGATAGCCTTGCCTAACTCCAGAGGAGATTGAGAAGGAAAGGAGAAGGCCATTGAGTGAGGTGCCAACATGAGCTTGACTAGCCATTAGCCTTGGGAGGTGTCAACATTGAGTAAGGTGACTAGCCACTAGCCTTGGGAGGCTTGCAATTTTGCAAGAAAACCCCATATTTTTTAGCACCCTCTCTCTGTATTCCAAACTCACTCTATTAGAGGCCTTCTCAATGTTAAGTTGGAGTAACACTACATCCTGCTTAGAGGATCTAGCCCAATCTATTGCAATCATAGCATTAGAAACATTGTCAATAAGGTTTTTGCCCTTTGTAAACCCAAACTAGTGCTTATGAATGTGCTTGCCAAGTAGTGGCATAAGCTTGTTAGCCATCGCTCTTGCAAATTTTTTATAAATTGAGTTAAGCAAGGATATGGGCCTCCAATCCTTTAGCTAAAGGCATTGTCTCTATTCATGGACCAATGTTATGATCCACACATGATTCAGGGGACTCTCCAACATGCTTGTTATGGCTTCTCCAAGCTACAACAAAAATACAAGAACATACCAATTCGTTGACATGCACAAATTCATCACAGCCATAATGTGTACATTGTTTCCAATAGCCATAACCGAGAACATTCATAGACACATAAGTCATGATCAACCACTAGAAAATCAAGAAAATGAGACATAGTAATAAAAATCAACCATTAGTGACCAACCAAGCATGGCGCTATCATTCTTCATTTTCAGTTTCATTCGTCGGATCTCAAAAGATACAACTGTCTAAATATCAGGACAGGCACCTGCATTTCAGGTAAAGGTATCACATGACATATAAAGTTGGTTTCACATAGGTTGATCTCTTATAACACATGCACACAAAGACTAAGGTAAGAAATAACATTAAATATATGGTGGAATTCAAGTCCTAACACCTAGCACAACCCGATGGATGATTGGGACAATCAGAACAACAGAACCCACAAGTAGCTAAGTAACATGCAACATGACTCAAATAACATAGTTATGCCTTGCCAGAGGCCTTGCACCTCTTAACGAGTCACACTAAGCTACCATGAGTAGAGCCCCTCTAAGATGCTCATTGTCCTCTTATGCAGTTGCATAACCTACTCTACATGCCAATTAAAATGCATCTATAAACTGTTAAGAACCAAAAAAGAAGTAAGAACATAGAGCTATAACAAGCTAAAAAGAGATACGAACGTGAACAATAATGTCCCTACAAGAAGGAATTTGAACTCCTGAATGCTGACCACCATGTCCTGTAGGTAAAGGATCATCCATGCCATGGAACTCCTCATGTACCTCATGAACCACTTGTTGAGATATCGAGCTCCACTCGTGATATGCCAGGGTGACCGTTGTGCATTTATGTCACCGACTTGTCAGTTGTTGCAGATGTGGTCGGTACACCGCCTATGAATAATAGCTAGATGGCAGCTATCCTTATCTACTCTAGTTCGTGGCTCAGTTAGTATGCCACCTTAGTTAGTTGAGTTTGGTTTGAGACCCATATATAGGGTTCTTCTTTTTCTATGTACTTATGTTCTTTTTGGCTTACACAACTAAGAAGAGGAAAACTATTTTCAGCCTCCACCTTTGTGTGTATTTCCCCATTGTGCAAGCAAGAAAGCTACAAGTGAGACTCCTTCCTTCTCTCCCACAATCTTGACATGGTATCAGAGCCTTGTTCGTGGTAAGAAGCTCAAGAAAGCAAGCCAAGCTCGCGGTGTTCTGGTAAGAGGAGCAGTGTTGCTTTCATTTTCTGTTTTGGGAGCAGATCTCTGCAGGTAGCACAGCCGGAAATTGCAAGAGTGCATTGTCTCAGGTTGAGACGCCCTTCGCGGTGAAGCAAGAAGGCAGTATATGCTGCGGGAAAGGGCTTTAACCCTAGGTGACCCTATTTTTTTGATTTGAGGCCATTTCGGGGCCTGTTTTGGAGGCAGAAGTTTTTTGCACGCACTCAGGAAAAGGCCCTATTTTATGCTGTGTGACCTCTGTTCTACAGGTCGGTGAAAAGTTACTGTAGAAATTGCATCATATACCTGTGCGCAGAGACATTGGGAGTTACAGAATCATCCCTGTTACCTGTTGATGCAAAATTGTCACTAGGAAGTGACTGTGTGGTCAAATACCACTTTCGTCAGTTTTGCATATTAGCCCTTGTGAGGCTGAAGTTGTGTTCTTTGCAGTGACATAATTTTTTGCAGCGTTCTGTAATGGCGTCTGACTCTCTTTCATAGATTGTCACTGAAAAGCTTGACAAGAACAACTTCCAAGCATGGAAGTTTAGAATGACGAATTTCCTTATGGCAAAAGGATATTGGGAATTTGTTGTAGGAAATGAAGAAGAACCAGTTCTTCCTGATGTTTTCAATCAACAGCAAATGCAGGCATTTAAAGCATGGCAGAGAGCTAGGAAAGTTATGTACTGGCTGTCTATCAGTATTTCAGACTCTATGATTGTGCATATTCAGGATGCAAGTACACCAAAGGAGGCATGGGATACTTTGTCAAAAATGTATAGCACAAATACGCAAGCCAGGAAAATGCAGCTTAAGCAAGAGTTGCATAATGTGCAAAGAGAAAATATGAGCATCAATGACTACCACATGAAGGTGAAGAAGATTGCAGATGCACTTGCTTCCATTGGGTCGCCAGTGGAAGATGATGATTTAGTTTCTGTGACCTTGAATGGTCTAGGAAAGGATTATGCACAGTTTCGAACATCTATTTCCGTCCGTGAAAGATTTCTTGATTTTGAGGAGTTGATTGCTCTTCTAATTTCTGAGGAGCAGAGAAATGGTGGTGCATCTTCTTCGGGAGGAACTTCAAAAGAAGCTGTCTTCTACTCAAATGCTGGAAGAGGTAGAGGCAGAGGTAGAGGAGGCCAATCTAGAGACCGTGGTAGAAATCAGAATATGCAACAAACTCAAGAAAACCAGTCATATGGAGGAGAACGTGGTAACTCTAGAGGCAGGGGGAGCCAAAGAGGTCGTGGTGGATGGCAAAGAGGACAAAATGCAAACAGCAATGTTGAATGCTACTACTGTGGTAAAATGGGTCATATGGCTAAAGACTGCTATAAAAAGCAGAATGACATCATGAATGGAAAACTGCAACAAGGGAATTATGCATCTTCTAGTAGACAGGGTGATGACAGAAATGAGCATTTGTTTATGGTGCAGCACATGACCAATTCTGTGACAAGTGCAGAAGAAAGTAACGATGTGTGGTATGTTGACTCAGGTGCATCAAACCACATGACAGGTCATGCAGAATGGATGCAAGATGCAAGGAAAATGGAAAAACCAGGATTTGTGGAGACCGGTGATGATACTGCACATCCTATTGTGCAGATTGGAAATATTCCTTTGTCTATGCAGGATGGGAAAAAGAAATACATGTCGGATATATTTCATGTTCCGAATATCACCAAGAACCTGGTTTCTGTTGGTCAAATGGTTGAGCAGGGCTTGCAAGTCAGATTTAATTCCCATGGATACTTTGTTTAGGATATGAAAAATAAAGGTCGCTTGATAGCAAAAGGAAAGAAGAAGGCCAGAATGTTTACATTGGATGTAGACATGCCTGAATTGAGTGCAACAATGTTTGCACATGGGACCGATGTAGTTGCAGATATTGATATCTGGCATAAACGCATTGGTCATGTTAATGTACAGCGACTTAAATCAATGCAGACCCAAAATATTGTTGTAGGATTGCCAAAATTCAAGGTTGCAGAAATGCATAAGATATGTGAAGCTTGTCAGTTTGGAAAACAGGCAAGGAAACCATTTCCTAGACATGTTCAAGAGAGTAAGAAGCCATTGGAATTAATCCACTCTGATGTGTGGACTACTAAAGCTGCATCTCTTAGAGGCTTCATTATTTTGTCACTTTTATTGATGACTATAACAGAAAAATTTGGGTGTATTTTATGAAAAAGAAAAGTGAAGTTTTTGGGCATTTCAAAACTCTTAAAGCTGTGGTTGAAAAAGAAACATGCCTGCAAATAAAATGCCTAAGGTCAGATGGAGGGGGAGAGTACCTCTCAAATGAGTTTGCAAGGTTCCTACAGGAGCATGGCATAAAGCAACAATATTCATGCAGTCGTACCCCACAACAAAATGGAATTTCAGAAAGGAAAAATAGGCATATTGGAGAGGTATCTCGTGCCATGCTCAATGAAAAAGACTTGCCAGATTTCTATTGGACTGAGGCAATTGCTACAGCAGTCTACATAATGAACAGGACTCCCACTGCAGCAATACATGGGATGGCTCTAGAGGAGAGGTATACTAGTAGAAAACCAGATATTTCTTATTTGAAGATTTTTTGCTGCATTGCCTATGTTCATGTGCCAGATGAGTTGAGATCCAAGTTGGATCCAAAAGCTGAGAAGTGCATCTTTATTGGTTACTCTTTGCAGCAGAAAGGGTATAGATGCTATAACCCTTCTACTCGTAAGTTTACAGTGAGCAGAGATGTTGTTTTTGATGAGATGAGTAGCTGGTATAAACCAGTAAATGTGATTGATAATGTAGATGCACAAAATAGTAATGCTGCACAGAATTCACAGCAGCAGTCACAAGATATTAGTGGGCCTAGAGCGTCCTCTAGCAGTGGTACACATTCTTCGCCATGGACACGCAGATTGAGATCAGGAGAATCTTCTCAAAGCAATGCAGATAGTGGTATGCAGGTATCACGAATAGGAAAAGAGAAGGTAGATAAGCCCATGTTTGATGTGAATGCAGGTCACTCTTATGTGGATGGTGAATCCAGTGGCTCAGAACAGAGCATTGATGATGAGTTGGGTATCCCCTCTATTGTTACACCTGGAGTAAGGAAAACTAGGGATGTTTTGAGAGCACCTGGAAGTGAGCCTACTTTGCATACTAGAGCTAGGTATCCTGTGGATAGGCTGAAATATGATGGATTTACAGCCATCCACTATGCATATATGGTCAAAGTGATACAGGAACCAGAACCCACTTCTTTTGAGCAAGCCATGGGAAAAGAAAAATGGGAGAAAGCCATGGATGAAGAAATGGATTCCTTGGAAGCAAATGCTACATGGGAATTGGTACCTTTGCCTAAAGGTAAGAATGCAATTGGCTGTAAGTGGGTTTATAAGGTGAAACACAATGCAGATGGTTCCGTGAATAGATACAAGGCAAGATTAGTAGTCAAGGGGTCTGCACAAACATATGGCATTGATTATGAAGAAACATTCAGTCCTGTTGCAAGATGGCAACCGTAAGAGCAATCATTACTATGGCTGCATCAAAGGGATGGTCTTTACATCAGATGGATGTAAAGAATGCCTTCTTGCATGGTGATTTGCAAGAAGAGGTCTGTATGGAGCAACCACCAGGTTATGTGCATGCTGTTCATCCTGAGTTTGTTTGCAGGTTGAAGAAAGCCTTGTATGGCTTGAAGCAAGCACCTAGAGCATGGTCTGACAAGATAGGACAGTATCTTGTCACTATTGGCTTTCAAATTTCCAAGGTAGATTTCTCACTTTATGTGAGAAAAACAGAGAAAGGTATTATGCTACTTGTCAGTTATGTTGATGATTTGATTATGACAGGTGACAGTGATGAAGATATTCTTCATTTGAAAATGCTATTGAAGCGGAAGTTTGAGATGAAGGATTTGGGAGAGCTGCGTTATTTCTTGGGCATTGAGGTGATTAGATCACCAAGTGGGATATGGCTCTTGCAGAGGCAGTATGGATTGGACATGCTGTCCAAATATGGGATGACAGGCTGTAAGCCTATTTCAGTTCCTTTGGAGCAGAATGTGAAGCTGAGCGCAGATGCAAGTGAGCTTCTGGAAGACCGTACTATGTACAGACGCATAGTAGGAAGTTTGATTTATATGACTATTACTAGGCCAGATTTGAGCTATGCTGTTGGATTGGTAAGTCAGCTTATGCAGGCTCCAAGGAAACCGCATTTGGATACGGCTAGACGCATACTCAGGTATGTGAAGTCCACATTGCAGTATGGACTACTTTATGAGACTGGGATTCAGATACAGTTGCATGGATACACTGATGCTGATTGGGTTGGTAGTATTTCTGATAGACGATCTACCCGTGGATATGTGTTCTCTTTTGGGAGTGTTGCAGTCACTTGGAGCAACAAGAAACAGCCTACAGTTGCCTTGTCGAGCACAGAGGGTGAGTACAGGGGTGCACAATGGCTGCATGTGAGGTAGCTTGGTTGCATAAGCTACTTTATGATATGCATCAGCCTACAGATGGGCCAGTTGTCATTTATTGTGACAACATGAGTAGTATACACTTGGCAAATAACCCAGTCTATCATGCTAGAACAAAGCACATTGAGGTACATTATCACTATGTGCGGGAGAGGGTTTTACTAGGTCTTATTGATCTAGTTTATGTCAGCACAAAGGATCAGGTAGCTGACGTATTCACGAAGGCATTGGGCGCAGAGAAGCTACGCAAGTTCAGAGACCTGCTTGGTGTGTAGGAATTGGGATTGAGCTC
The DNA here is from genome assembly GCF_053477565.2 of Lygodium microphyllum. Taxonomy (NCBI): domain Eukaryota; kingdom Viridiplantae; phylum Streptophyta; class Polypodiopsida; order Schizaeales; family Lygodiaceae; genus Lygodium; species Lygodium microphyllum. Next base: position 25,512,899 of record NC_141146.1, on the reverse strand, counting down.
GAGGGGGAGTGTTGAGATATCGAGCTCCACTCGTGATATGCCAGGGTGACCGTTGTGCATTTATGTCACCGACTTGTCAGTTGTTGCAGATGTGGTTGGTACATCGCCTATGAATAATAGCTAGATGACAGCTATCCTTATCTACTCTAGTTCATGGCTCAGTTAGTATGCCACCTTAGTTAGTTGAGTTTGGTTTGAGATCCATATATAGGGTTCTTCTATTTCTATGTACTTGTATTCTTTTTGGCTTACACAACAAAGAAGAGGAAAACTGTTTTCAGCCTCTACCTTTGTGTGTATTCCCCCATTGTGCAAGCAAGAAAGCTACAAGTGAGACTCCTTCCTTCTCTCCCACAATCTTGACACCACTTCTTTCACTATATCACTGCTATCTATTGCCTAAAAATCCTTCTGTTGTAACAAAGTGGCAATGTAATCTTCACTAGCTCTCTTGGTTTTCAAAGCCTCCTATAATTTTAGTTCCAAGTCATGACACCTTGGTTCCAACATAAATGCTCTCACATTCAATGATTTTTTCTCATGACAGTCGACCTACTGCTTGGTAACAAAAACATCTTTAAACATAGCATAGGGTCTAGAAACCAACACTTCCAGGTTTTGAGCAACCTTTATCCATGCTTGCTTCACCTCTAAAATCAAAGCATTATGAATCTCCTCATATTCTGATTTAAGTACCACTGATCCATCAACAATAACATCCAAATTCTGAAGTATCTACTATTCAACCATTTTCAAGGGGTCAAATCCATCTAGCAACAATCTATGATCAACTTGTACCTACCCATGCATGTCCATAAACTGCTACATCCCATCTGCACACTTAGACTTAAGCACCTTGGTCCATTTTTCAAACAGATACACTGAAATTTTATTATGCTCAATCACCTGCTGCAATTCTATAATTTGAGCCTTATGCTGAGATAACAAGGCATCATAATCAACTATTTTCTGCTGCAATTGTTGAGACAAAACATGAATCTTCATCTTTTTGGTTGTCACCTGACATTACAGTCTTTGAGCCTTTGTTGCAATCCCAAACTTTGCATGCTCATACTACTTCAAATACATCATAACCCTTTGCATCAAATCCATAGCATCTATCATGCTACTACCCATGCAAACACCAGCCCCAAACTGACCCGAAGCAAATGGAATGTGAGATATATGAGTAGATTCAAAATCTTTATCCAATGCCTTCTTAATGGTGACACGAGTATCATCCAACACATCCGATGGCTTCTCCTCAAGCAGAGGCCTACCCCACCTGAGCCAAATCTTTCCAATGTTATGCTTCTTTTTCACCTCATGGACATTATTCGAAATCTTTAAGACATGCATTTTAACGTGCTCATCCTCATGCATTACATGATCAACATTCATATGCTTTTCATGGTCTTCCACAAAATCCAAGGCAACCCGCTTTGCATAAGATTTTGGATACCCTGCTTGAAGCAATCTTTATAGATTGCACATCTATCCTCATTACCCCCAAAAAGAGTATTAGCATCATCACAATCTTTACTATGACTATGATTGTCTGTCATAGTATCCTCGTCATCTATATCCATAGAGATAGAATTAGGTGTCCATTTCAATAAAGCATCCATAGTCAAGTTGAAATTTTGCATCCAAGCATATTCATACAAAGCAACCAAAAAACAACCCACTTGTGATTTATGGAACACCTTCTTTGTCTTGGAGCACCTTAATTTATGTCATAAGCCAATCATGCATAACCCCTGCCCCATTAGGTACATTAACATTTTCAGCATTATAGATGAGCCCGTCGGTCTCATGAGCAATAGAAACAGTTTTGATGTACATCATAAACCTCTCCATGAACCATTGTAATTGCATCTTTCGGGTTGCATCAATGCACTTCAAGACATAGACATTGCACGAACCTGTAGCATCCCAAATGCTGCATTCATTTGCTCATCCAAACACTACCACAATGTGGGATTGACATTCATAGGCAATGCAAATACTCAACTCACCACAGCCGTAGTGAGATCAATATGACCAGTAATATTTCCCTCAAATTGCCTCATAATGTCAAGTTGAACTTTAAGCATGTACATTTGATGCCCATGCTGCCCAAGGTAAACATGCAAACTCATACAACTCAATCTCCAACCACAATTTGGTGGGAGGATGATCAACATCCAAGACCAATGTAGAGTCTACAAATGGTGTGTAAGCAACACTAGGACTAGCTACCCGAGATGAAACTTTCGGTGCTACCTCAATGTCATATTGCTCTGACCACTCCTCCTCCGCCAAGTCAAAGTCTACATCATCGTCACCATCCATGCGAGCACGCTTCTTCATGGATAGCCACTTGGCTGAGCTATGCTAAGTATGGGTCTTGGTGTGGATTGCAGACCAATTCACCGATGACAATGGTGAGAAGGAGGAAGAAACAAATGAAGGGGTCTTCTTCTCCAATCGAATCAAGAAGTTGAAGTTGTCTAAATGTTGAGAACCTTTTGTGCCATTTGTCCCATCAATATGACACCTAGAAGACCACTCTTTGTCATCACTGCATGTCACTATTAATTTTGTACAACATGGCAAATTTAAATTAATCTCAAGATAATAAGGTTGAACCAATCTTTTCAACCTAAACCCATTTATTGCAAGCTTCAACATTCAACACATTTCCCTACAAATCCTTAATAAAAATGTGCCCTAACCAATATCCTTGAAGATCATAAATGAGCTTGCATACTAAAGCTTTAATTTGCCAGGAAATTTTCAAAGTCAAGAGTTATAAACAATAACCCAATCTCCTTCTTGAAAATTTTTATTTTTAACATGTCTATTTACCCAAGCCTATCTTTGTTGCCATGTAACTCTTGAAATGTAGGTAGCTAATACCCTATCCTCCTCTAACTTCAGGAGTTGTGCCAATCTATGTTGAATTGACTTCTCAAGGTCCAACTTATGTGTAACTGCAATTCTCAAGCTTGGTACCACAAATTCCATAGGCACTACAGCCTCTAATCTTCCCAATCTTCCTTGTTATCCTCAACAATTTTCTTCAAGATACAAAGTAAAATCTTGTTGAAACTTTCAACTTAACCATTAGCCTGAGGATGATAGGGGGTAGACTTCTTATGTAAAATCATATGCCTAACAATCAATTCCTAGATAACCTGATTTAAGAAATGCTTACCCCTATCACTAACCAACTCAATAGGGCATCCAAACCTGGTCATAATATTAGAATACATAATTTTGGCCACACTAGATGCTTTATTGTCCTTCAGTGCTTGGGCCTCCACCCATTTGGTACTATAATCCATACAAACCAAAATATATATGTTACCTGTCCTTTTGGTTGCTAGTTTAATTGGCCCAACAAAATCAATCCCCCACTTCTGAAATGGCTCGAGTGGAAGTACAGGATGATCTTGCATCCTATCTCCATGTTAAGAGGTTGACCCTTCTTCAAACATTGCAAACACTCTTTAGCATACTGATGAACATCTTTCAACACAATAGGCCACCATAAACCTGCCTGCAGTATTTTTCGGCCTGTAATCTCCCTTGAAAAATGACCACCTAATAGTCAGAATGAGCTTCATGTAGAACTGTCGGTTGCTCGAATTCGGGAACACACCTTCTCGAAACATTATCTATCTATTCCCCTTCTATACAATGTGTTCATAAAAACCTAAAATGCTTTGATCTTTAGTGCCAATCTTCATCTTTCATTAGCTGTAAGATGTGCTAGTATAATCTCTTTCTTTAGGAAATGCAACAATTGATCATAATACGAATCAGAGTCTATCACCCGAACCTCAAAGAGTTCAGTATCGGGAAGCTGATCAAGAACACCTACTTTAGCCTCATTAGTTTTTCCAATCTACTTAAATAATCAACTATAGCATGTTCTTTCCCTGGGTTATGGATAAACTTGAAGTCAAACTCTTGTAGCAACAACATCCATATTGCCAATCTACCTATCAATTGAGGTTTATTTATCAAGAATAAGAGTGTTTGATGATCCACATGAAAGATTACTTGATTTCCAAGCAAATAATGCCTAATTTTCAACACAAAGAAAACCATGCCAAGTGGTTCTCTTTCTGTAATTGAGTATTTCTTTTCATTAGTACTCAATCTTCTGCTTGCATAATAGATTGGTCTGTACTAGCTGGCTACTTCATCATGCATAAGTACAGCTCCCACAGCTAGGTCAGAAGCATCAACAAGAACATGGAAAGGTAAATCCCATGCTAGAGGTTGCAATATGGGGGCTACAACTAACATCTTCTTGAGAATATTAAAGGCTTTCTCCTAATCTTCCCTCCAAACAAACTGCATCCCTTTCTTAGTTAAAGTTGTAAGAGGATAAAAAATATGTGACAAGTACCTTAAAAACCTACTATGCCACTTCACTTACCCGATAAACCTCATAACTTCTTGCATAATGACTGAAGCCTTAACTTTTTTGAACAACTGTGATATTTCTTGGATCTATGCTCATACCTTCCTCAAACAAGATGTGGCCTAAAAGCACACCCCTCTTTACTACAAACACGGACTTGAAGGGATTCAATGACAAGTCAAATCTTTTACATCTCTCAAAACATAACCTAAGGTGTTTCAAATGTTCTCTCCTATTACCAAAAAAACATAACTCATCAATAAATACCCTCGTAAAAGTTGTTAAATATGGCTCAAATGTCCTATGAGCAGCTCCCTGAAACTCAGGATGTCCATTCGTTAGTCCCAAGTTCATGATTATGCTAACATATGCTCCCCACTTAGTGATAAAAGCTATCTTATCCATATCTGCTGGATGCATCCTAATCTAAATGTATCCTGAAAACCTATCCAAAAAATTATACATTTCGTGACCTACCACATCATCAAGGAGAGAGTTGGTAAAAGAAATTGGGAAGGGATCTATAATGGTAGCTGCATTTAATTTCCTGTAATCCACATAGACTCTAATCTTTCAATTCTTCTTGGACACCACAACAATAGGAGATTAGCAAGTAACCTCATTAACCAGTTTGATGAACCCAACTCACAAAAGTTTATCAATTTCTTCTTTTACCTGTTTAGCATAGTTAGGGTTCATTTTATACCTCTTTTGAATAATTAGCTTAGCATCTTTCTTTAAATTTATCCTGTGTTGATACACAATTGGATCAAATCCTTTCATGTTCATATAATCCCGAGCAAAAATGTCTTGAAATTCTTGACACAACTTTATAAGATCCCACTTGAATTTTTCTTCCACAAAAATACTGACCTTGATAGGTTTGACCTCCCCTTCAAGATTCAAATTGACTTCATGAACCTCATTCTCACCTACCCTTGCAAATCTTCTCATTGTATGCTCATATATTAGTTTAGCCTAAATAATGGCTTTCTGTCCTTTTGCATCCATTACATCAGTATTGTCCATAGAAATGTCCAAACAATTTGCTACTTTTCAGATACTTCCTATTGAGAAACTTTAGAATGGCTAATTCCTTGGTCTTGAACTATTTTATACAACTCATTTCCTAACCTGTCTTGAACTTCAAGTTGCTCCTAACCTTCAAGAAAGCCTTCAAAAATTTGTCATGTATAGTTTTGAACTACAGTTTGAGCTCCTTGGTGTTCTAGAACTTCATTTCCTACACTTATAGGAGAATCCTAATACTCCTAAATAATACTATCCACATCTATTTCAAACAGTGGAACCACATAAGGATTTGCCTGAAGAAATAAGTCCTCCTTATCGTCTTCCACTTCATCTACAAGATTAATAGTTTGAGCTACTACCGATCTAGAGGAACTCTTTAAGATAACCTTATTAACTATTCACAACCCAATTTCCTTGAGTCCTCTGGGGATACATACGTAATCATTCCCCCAATCTTGCTTCAATTTGGCCAATTTAAACCACGGTCTACCCAAAAGCATTGTATGAGAATCCCCAATTTTTGAAATTTGTAACACAACAAAACTCTGCCTAAATTTCAGGCCAGCCACTCGAATTTGTTGATTCCTAAGAATACCTAAAAGTTATAACCTCCTCTAATATTCCATCCTGACCTGAAATGGGGTCGGTAGTAGCTCCTCTTAATCAGTGTTGCCAAATATGTATGTTCAGGAAGTATATTAACTCCTAAACCCCCATCTAATAGGACATCATCATGCTTTATTCCTGCATGCCCAACTTGAATGGTAGGCACTTGGTAATCCACAACTTCTTGTTGGGTTGGTATAGCTACATGACAGTCAGGAACTACTTTGATCCTGAACTGTTGTACTTTCAAGAACTTCATGTTGCTTTTGCCTAATCTTCATGAGTAACTTTTCCTTAAATATTGGTATTAAATCCAAGATCTACTCCAAGGTTAAGTGCAGAGAGCACTTTGCTAAATACAACAACATACCCCTATTTTTCGAGAAGATGCTCCTGCAGTTCAGGCTTGTGAATACTTGAATCCCCTAAATCATCATATTGATCAATTTTTGATTTTTTAGCAAGTTTTTGTAACTTTCTAACCTGTTTTATTGTCTTTTTCCTTGTGTTCTCTTGTTCTTGCCAATCAAGCTTCAAACCAGCTTGGCTTCTTGTAACCACTAAGACCATTGCTTCCTCCTGACAATCCTCTACTTCAATACAATTAGAATAATCACAATGAACATACATACTTCCAACATGAATGTTACCATACACCTCCTCTGCCCTTTCTTGAACCTTATCTTGCTTAATTTTCTTACAACTAGCAGTACATGTACCTTCAGGAAATTGCATTTTCTCATCTTGATCAGGTAACTCTATGAGGACTGCTACAATTGGGGTAGGTGGATGTTGTGGATGAGATGCTCATGTAGGTCTTCCATCATTGTGAAACCTTGCTACTGGCATTTTTCTCCTAGTCCTATGCCTTGCCCAAAGTTCACAATTCGGTCCAACAAAGTATCCTTGACCTCCACATTAGTGGCATGCTCTCGTTTGGGTGGTTTGCTGCTATGCTTGAAAATTTTCCCAAGGCTATCATGCCTACATTCTTCTAGGTCTCTTGAAGGGCCTCTGAGGTATTATGTCAGTAATAACCCGATTGACTGCAACTGGCTAAATAGGTCTTAGCCTAGGCTGCATCACTGGCATCTACTGTGCCATTCGAACATTAGGATTGTACCAACAGGTCCTAGTCTCATGGCCATTCCTCTAACATATCTCACATTACTTTTCTTTCTTCTTGGTATCAGAAAGACCCAAATCCTTTAGCTTTTGTTTAATCTTCTTATCTAGCTTGTTGTCCTATGCTTTTCTTATCCTTATCCTTTGCTTTTCTCTTTTTAGTCATGGGGGTTGATTTTATGCTTCTTCCTACTAGGTTCATCATCATTAGAGTTACTGAAATCATAATCTAATTTTGAGTTGTAGTCATTGTCCTCATCATCACTATATGTGTCAAAATCTGAATCTAAATCTAAATCCGAAGAATCCTCATCCTTGTAGGTCTTTGACCGAGAGATACCAACTATCCTCTCCACTCTCATAGCAGCCCTGATCAGGGTGTCCAATGTATCATTTTGCCCATCTCCACATGGGTAATGGGGTTCATAATTTTACCCCTTAAGCCCTTCATAAAATAAGTGATCTACATTTCAACTGAAGGTGTATCATCATCATCTAACCTGTTTAGCAATTTCTTAAACTCCTGGCATAGTCCTCCACACCAACATATTCTTCTGTTTGATCTTCTTGATCTTCCTTAAAATATCTCGTGGAGTTTTGTCCTTACGGAACCTACCTAAGAATGTTGTTTTTAAGGCATCATATGTATTGAAAGCTGCCATATCGTAACTAGCAAACTAGTCCATGGCCTTTCCCTACAAGGAAGCAATAAACTATTGCTTCTTGACTTGATCCCCATACATCTGGTTGAATCCATTGGTTGTCCACCTTGTCTCGAATTGTGCCACATGGCAGTCTGGGTCTTCCTTCTTTTTGCTTGAACATTTGGATTAACAAGCTGAGGTGGGTCCATTATGTTGTGCTTCTTGGGCTTCCTTTGAGGTGTTAAAGGATTAAAGTTCAAAAATCTCTGAGATCGGATTCTAGCACTCCACAAAAGAAATGCCCTCCCCATCACTATATGTTGTAACCTCTCAAGTGCCTGTCTAGGAGGAATATCCTGTTGTTCAATCGGTAGTATTGCACCCTCGTCATCTGACAAATTTGGAGATTCTGCTAAGGTGGCAGGGGAATGAAATGCTGTCGAGGTACCCCCTCCAAAGAATTCTGCCCTCTGCATCAATAAATTGCACTGCATCCAACCCGCCTAGAACTTTTGCTACACTCCTAGCATTCAACCCTGCAACTTGCTATTGTTGAAGGCTTTACTGAATTCTCGGGATCTGCTCTTTGTAAGGATAGGATTGGACAAATAAGGATAATTGTTTGACATAAAGATTGCCTATAGAAGGCACCTGATACGCCCTCAATGCCATCAGCTTTCCTAATGCCAGATCATGCAACCTAATTTGATGAAAATCAATTCCAAGCTTGTGCTTAAATCAGGAAAATTATTTCCATGAAACTAGCAGGGATTGTCAAAGTGTTATGGCTTCTCCAGGCTACAACAAAAATATAAGAGCATACCAATTTGCTGACACATGCAAATTCATCATAGCCATAACATCTACATAGTTTCCAACAACCATATCTGAGAACATTCATAGACACATAATTCATAATCAGCCACTTAGAAAATCGGAGAAATGAGACACAGTAATAGAAATCAACCATTAGTGTGACCAACCAAGCATGGTGTTGTCGTTCTTCATTTTTTGTTTCATTCGTCGGATCTCAAAAGATACAACTATTCAAATATTAGGACTAGCGCTTGCATTTTAGGTAAAGGCATCACATGATATATAAAGTTGGTTTCACACAGATTTATATCTCATAACACATGCACACAGATGTATGAAATAGCAATAAATATATGGTGAAATTCAAATCCCAATAATGCTAATACTTGCTAATCATGGAACTTATGGTTTGCTTTAACACCTCATAATTAAAACAAAGAAATTCCATTGTTATCCCATTCAATCATGGATATTTTTTTACTACCCAAAATTTTAAGAGCACCTCGAGCTCCTTTGTGGAAAATGGACATGTTAAGTTGCTGTTATTAGCTTCCAGTGATCAGCATGGGGGCTGCCTCCAGCAATTTTTGTATCGTGTCAACTTTCACCATGCTCGAGATCTCTTGGTATAGCTTTAGTGAAGTATGCTCTACACATGTGTGCCACCTGTTGTTGTTGATTTGAGATCCAATGGCCATTGTCTAGTTGGAAATTGTCCCTTCTCTTCCTTCTATATAATCTTACGATGAACTAGGGGTAGGTGCAATTAGGGTCTATCATTAGCCTTTTTCCAAACAAAAGGTTGATCTTCTCCATCTCTCTTTCCAAGATATTCAATTTTCTATTGGAGTAGGGGTTTATGACCTACCATTGCTGAGAGGTTGGCCAATAGGTTTTTTGCCCATTCCTCCTTATTTCTTTCTTTGGTTGTAGATGAGACTCCTTGGAGGGTAATTGCATGTCGCATGGTGTTGAAAAAAGTCCACCATGGATCATGCCCTTGGTTGCATAAGTTCTCATTCTATTTGATCGCTACACCTTGGAGAATGTATTGAAATGCCATCCTAACCATAATGCATGTAGTTAGCAATTATGCACTTGTGCTTGCCCACCTCTATAGAGGGCTCGACCATACACATCTCTAGAATAATTGGAAGGTGATTTGAGAGAAGGCAATTGACCTTAATGCTTAGTAGAATAACATTAGGGAGCCAATCACCCACCTATCAAGTCTTGCCTAGTAGCCTTACGGGCAAGGGAATTATATGTTGGAGATGCATGTGGGTTACCCAAATAATTGGCAATGTCCACCAAGCCTTTGTTTTCCACCACTAAGCACCATGTAGCTAGTTCATCACCATAGGCCATAGCTGATTCAGTAGAGGCATCTTTATGGTGTACCACCATCTTGAAGTCCCCCCCGATTAGACAACTCCTTTTATTAAGTTATCTAGTCGATTCAATTGCATCTTCTCAATTCTTCGATTCTATAAGTTGTATATGTTGATGAGTGTAAGAGGCTCACCCTCCCATGTGATGGCAATGGACAAGACACCTTCCTCCTCAGACTAGAAGAGCACAACTAGGTTCTAGGTGCTTTTAACTACTATCAAGCACCCTAAGTAGCTCCCTCAATTTCCATCAACAATGTAGGTATAATCCTTGTAAAGAAAATTAAGCCTTCCCATTTGTGAAGCTTATGTTCTTTGACCATGACAACATCGAAGTCGTGTCTATGCACCGAGCTCCATAAAAAGTGTCTCTTGGTCCCTCCATTCAGGCCCTTAAAATTAATAGTTGCTATCTTAAGTTGTCTTCTAGCTGCCTTCATTGGGATGATTAGGCAAAGAGTTGAGTTCTCATTCCTTTATACCTCTAGGTCCATAGGAATTGAATCACTATGTGGGATGAAATGCTCATTTTCTAAAAGGTGAGAAGGATCAAAGCTTGCTTGGAAGAGCTATGGTGGGAGAACAAGAGCAAGAAAGAGAGAGACACAAAATGGGAACTCCAACAATCACAATGTGTGATCGGGCCTTCCTTTATTCAAACTGTTATTAAAAGAATAAAGAATAAAGTGACAGTGATGGGTGTCCACCACCTGCAGTGTGCAGTGGCTGGTACTGTCAGTGTAGTAATACATAGGCGACTAGGCAAAGGCGCCTTTACCCCCAACAACCTCCCACTAAAAGGTGAATTTGCCCTAGTGAGGAGTGAAAAGTAAAAGAAAAATACAATACAAGGTACACATGTACAACAGGATGAGGAAAAACGTCATCTCATCCAACACCCATCAATCTCCTAAGGAAGGCAAAGTGCTCAGTGGTGAGGCTTTTCGTGAGAAAATCTACAGGATTTTTGTCAGTGAAGACCTTGACAAGGTCAACTGACTTGTTCTCCACGACCCCACTTATGAAGTGATACCTCACCTCAATGTGTTTCATCTTTGCATGGAAGACCAGATTCTTGGCTAGCTGAATAGCACTCATAGAATCCGAATGCAACGTAGGTATAGAATCAATCCCAAGGTCATGAACCAAATGGCCCAACCATATGGCCTCATTGCAAGCCTCAGTGGTGTGGCTGCAACATACTCGGCCTCAGTGGTAGAGAGAGCAGTACACTTCTGGACCTTGGACATCTAAGAGATAGTACCGCCAGCATAGGTGAATACATAGCCAGAAGTGGACTTCCTACTATCTGCATGTCCTGCATAATCGGAGTTTGTGTACCCACAACTCCTATATCATGGCTACCATAGCCAATACACATATCTGATGTGCCCATTAGGTATCTCATGATACCCTTTACAGCATCCCAATGCTTCTTGCCAGTCGTAGCCATATAGCATTGCTACAACACCAACTCCAAAGGCAATATCTGGACGAGTGGCTATCATGGCATACATCAAACTGCCCACAGCTGATGCATAAGGGATCTTGGCCATCTCGGCCCTCTGCTCATCTGTCTACGAACAATAGGTTTGAGACCTTCACATAAGAAGGTAATGGGCAACCAATAGGCTTTATGTCCTGCATGCGAAAACGCTCAAGGACTTTATGAATGTGCTCCCTCTGTGAGAAGTAGAGTAGTCCCTGATGCCTGTTGTGCTTAATGCGCATACTAAGAATGTGAGAGGCCTGTCCCAAATCCTTCATCTCAAGGCTCTTCTTCAGCTGAGATTTAAGAGCATCAAGCTCATCATGAGCTTTCCCTACTATCATCATATCATCCACATAAATTACTAAAATAAGCAATGAGCCATCACGGGCTTTCTTCATGTAAAGACACGGATCCATAGCACTCCTATTGTAGCCCTGTGATTGCATAAAGACATCAAACTTATGATACCACTCCCTAGGTGCTTGCTTCAAGCGATAAAGACTTTTCTTCAACTTGCACACTAGGTGCTCCCTACTAGGTTCTACAAAGCCCTTAGACTACTCCATGTATATCTCATCATGCAAATCCCCATGCAAGAATGCAGTCTTGACATCCATTTGATACATGTCCAAGTCAAGCTGCGCAACTAAGGCCAAAACCAAGCGTAGGGTGGTCATCGTGACCACAAGAGAAAAGACTTCATCAAAGTCAATTCCATGCTCTTATTTAAAGCCCTTAGCAATAACTCTTGCCTTAAGCCGACTTAGGGTTTGCAGGGGTACTTTTTAGCTTGTACACCCATTTGCATGGCAAAGTTTTCTTGTCCTTAGGCAATGCAACCAAATCCCAAGTCGTATTCTTAGGCAAAGATTCCATCTTAGACTGCATAGCCCTCTCTTAGGAGTGACTTTCACCCCTACGCATAGCCTCATCATAGGTAAGAGGCTCTCCTGCATTTGCAACCAAGACACAATGCATCGAGGGCTCAAATTTATCAGGTGGATGTCTAGCTCTATTAGACTGTCTCACTGCAGGCTCTGCTCTGCACGTCTAGCATCCTGTCCAATACCGTGGCTATGTGTACCAACTGCTGCTGCAAGCTGTCGCACTAGTTGTGCAGGAGTACATGGCTCCTCCTGGAATATAACACTCCGTATCTCTACCACCTTCTCAGGCTGCCTATGCATATTGTCTTCACGGAAGACTACATCGTGGCTATGGATTGCTTTCTGCACTTGCAGATTCCAAAGGCGATAACCATCTCGCTGCATTTCCATAGCCAAGGAAAATGCATTTGACACTCTTAGGATCCAGCAGAATGCCTCACATCCAAAGACACGTAGATGCACATAAGATGGAGGTTTTCCTGTCCATATCTCCTCTGCAACTTGGAAATCCAAACCACTGGAAGGTGATCTATTTATGATATGCATAGCTGTACTAGCTGCCTTAGCCCAAAAGCTTTGTGGTAGGCATGCATAGCTAAGCATATTGTGTACACGCTCCTAGATGGTTCTATTCATCCGCTCAGCCAAACCATTATGGGGTGGGGTATAGGGGGCAGTCAACTGACACTTATACCCCTCTCGTCACATAGTTGCTCAAAGGCACGTGACACATATTCTCCCCCATTGTCAATCCGTCCTAAGGCATTTCAGCCTATGCCCAGTTTGGTTCTCAACCAATACAAGTCATCTCTGAAACACAGCCAATACATTTGACTTAAGCTTAATGAGGTAAGCCCGGACTTTACATGAAAAACCGTCAATGAACATCACAAAATACTTTGCACCACCCATAGACTGATAGGGCATGGGCCCATAGACATCTAAATGTACCAATGCCAAGGGCTCACTCATGCGTGTCCTATCAGACTTCTTATGCATATTCCTAATCTGTCTACCGTAAAGACAATGCTTACATGAATCAAAACATGCATAGTCAAGGGGCGGTAAGTACTACAAACCAAAAAGCATTTTCATTCCCTTCAAGGGCATATGGCCCAAACAGGCATGCCAAAGAGATACATGTGGGATGGAATTGACTAACAAAACATGGTCAACAAAGGACCCATCAACTACAAGAGGATAGAGGCTATTAGCCCTGGCACCTCTAGGAAGCACAAGTTTACCACGAGTGATCTTCCAAGTAGAATCCCCAAATGAAACATGAAACCCAGCATCATCAAGCTGCCCTGCAGACATGAGACTGTGTATAAGCGCAGGTACATGACGTACATCCTATAACAGAAAAGTACTACAAGTAGAGAACTGCAGCTGTACATCCCCAATGCCAACAATAGCGAGTGACTTGTCATCATCCAAGCGAATTGAGCCAGAGACAGTGCGGTAGGAGTGGAATCCCTCATAGCAAGGTGTAACATGAAATGAAGCACTAGAATCCAAAAGCCAACATTGCACATACATAAAGTGAACCTCGGTCAACAGTGTAGCATCACAAGAACTAACTACAAGTATGTACTCCCCATCGGAGTCATCAGTCTGTATGACATTTATCTCCTCTATTTTTACACTGGATTTCGCATGCACAATGTTGCGATCAAATGACTTTTCTTGTACTTTGTCTTTCCCCTTTTCTTTGCACTTCTCATTGTGCAACTCATGACACTATGGGGGTATATGACCGTTCTTGCCGCAATGATGACATGTCACATTAGTATTTCTCCCACAAAACTTACTGCGTGACTTAGACCTAGACTTCTGCGAGTCTCTGCCATGTCCATACCCATTGTCATTCTTTCCATTACCATCTCTACCTCTAACAGTTAATGTGACACATGAGAGGCATCCAAGTTCTTACGATTGATCTCTTCTTGCAAAAGAGCACTCTCTACATCAGGCAAGTTCAAAATAGTAGCACAAGCACATAAGGCAATGTGGAATACATCCCATGACTCACTCAGAGTCCCAAGCAAAAACAATGGAGTAATCTCATGATTAAAGGTAATGACGTGTGAAGTCAAGTTCTTGAGAATAGCATGGAACTGGCTCAAATGAGCAGACATTATTATATTCTCCTTCATGCGTAGGTCCATAAGTTACTTCAACCAATACATCTAACTTGCTGGACTTTTCTTATCATAGAGATTCTTGATTTTATCCCAAAGCTGCCAAGCACTCTATGGTTCCTCAACCACATTGTAATGCATTTGTTCAATGAGAGACAAGATGAGGGTGGACTTCCATAACTCATCAAGCTCATCCCATTTGTCATCAATCATAGTTTCAAGTTGCTTGCTATGCATCCTTAGTGGCTCTATCTGCGATTTTTGCACCAATACCTGCCAAACTTGGCTCTTCCAATAGGCATAATTCGTACCATCAGGCTTATGATGTTGAAGATAGAACTGTCAACGGAAGAAGATGCCATATTGCAAGCTGAAATAGTGTAGACAGTTCAAAACTCCTTGCTATAAATTGTAGAAAATGACAAAAAAAACACCAAAACCAAGGCAAAATGGTGAGAAATGAGTATTTAATGATGCTTTCCACTAAGTACCATCAAAAGTACATAAAATTAGGATGATTTAGTATGAAAAATACATCATAGTTTGGAGATATATGCTTGCTGTAATTTATGACAGCAGTGTACAATGAGAGTTGACAGTAGGCAAAACCCAATATTCAAAGTCAATCACTAATTGTCAATGTAAAACCAGCATCAAGCAGGTATCAACAAGCATGTAACAGTCAAACTGACATGAGCCAACACCCAAGCATGTCAGACAAAGTCCGTCAGTAAAGTCAATACATCCCCCAATCAACAGGGCAAAACGTACATACCACTACTAGGACCTAACACAAGTCGGTGTCTGCTTAGTGAATACAAAGCCAAATCAGCCCAAGTACATCTACACGGACCAAGGTATATCAAGCATACATCATCCACAAGGAGATCCTAGTCTCAAGTATCCAATAGCTCAATATGCATAACCCACATTGTTACTGAATGTCTGATAAGCATACAAAGACGCTCCCACTGGCACAAAAGCTGTAAGTGTCATGCAAATAAGCTCAAACAAAGCATATAAAAGCACCACTGACGGAGTATCCAATATCATACATCAGTAAGACATCCAGAGCATATGAGCAGTTAAGTATCCAATGATAGCATCCAATGTCATGACGATAATCCCACTCAATCTTTGTGACGAGCCAAAGCAAGACCAAAATAAGCTCTAGAATATCCAAATTCAAGCCTAAACGAAGTTTCGATAGCATTGAAGTCCAAACAATGTAAATAGCATATGTAGGTAACATAAGCATCAAGCATGTACCAACGGGTCATACATAGACCATAGCTATAACCTCCGTCACAAAGCATGCTAGTGTAGACCAATGTCAAGTAAATGGCAACCAATAAAAAGCTCAAACAAGGCTCAAAATACATTATGGAACCATCCAAAGCATTTGCCAACCTTCATTTGCATCCCAATAGTCATATGAAACACCTAGGAAGCACCTGATCAGTAGGCAAAGCATAAAGTGACTAAATAAGCTTCAGCCCTGGAGTGTACAATAGTGATATACTATGCAAAATTAAGCTTTTCAGGCCACTAAATCAGCTCCAAATGATGGCCAATCAATAGGCATACATTCCCCAGACATTCGAGGACCACTTGGGACTAGCCAAGCATAATTGGGCATCAAATGACCATGTAGCATAAGTATAAAGTGTAATGATAGGGGGCTGCCCTGTTTTGGGCTGCCTGTGGACTATGTAAAATAGTCAATGGGTGATAAAATTCAGCCCCAAAATCATCTCACATCATAGGCATACATTTCCCTAGCATTCAGGGAGCATTTGAGACTAACCAGGCATCAAATGTCAATGCCAAAGTAATCAAAACATAAAATGCTAATGTAACTTTGTTGTGGGCTGCCTGTAAACTATATATAACAGTCCCAAACCTAAAGTAAATCACATCAATGCTCTATGCCAAGGCTCAGGATCAAATGCCAAGCATAAACCAAGTGTATAGTGCCCAAATGAGGCTGCCAATGAGTGCCAAGGGAGGGCTGAAGTAAAAAATAAATTTTTTTTGCAGTCCCTTCCTGCTATACCCTACAAATTGAAGTAAACACTCAAAAGAATGTTTCAATACCTCTGAAGGAATGCCCTGAGGGTGCCCAAATGGATCGGGTAGGTACTTTGGGAACCCAGGGAGTGACGGGAGCTCAAGAGAGTCTGCTATGGCTGCCGAGAAGGAGACCTAATGAGTGTAGGTAATCAATAGGCGTGAAAAAGCAGAGTTGCAGTAAGAAGAATGTACAGAAGAGGGTGATGAGAGCTCAAAGTACAAGAATAAAATCTTGCTTACTAAGTTGCTCAAGGTACAACTTGGATACACTCTATCTCACACTTGATAATGACCCATAGGCTATTTATATAGCCTCTACCAAGCTAGGGTTAGGGTTTTCCCTGCCCCTTAAGGCCATTCACATCCATCTGCCCTTATATACCCTTGATTAGGGTGAATTTCCACGCATATTGATGCCAGGAGGCATATTCCACGGTGGATTTCGTGAGGTTTTACGGTGGATTCCGTAAACTTAGATGACCGGGGCTCATACACAAAGAGGATTCTTTGTGCGAGAAGTTGATGGGGACGCCTGTCCTTTTTGGGCGTTTCATTAATTTAGTGTGTACATGGGTGATTCCATAGCGGGTGATTCCGCAAAATGCATATTAAATTAATAAACGTTTATGAGTTTAGAGTGCGCACTCGTAATAAATTAAGGTTAGGATTTATTTCTAACCAGTTGATTTATTTATGTAGCTGAAGACTGCTAGGTATTCACTTTTGTTGGTTTAATTGTATTATTTTACTAATGATTGTGAATGCTTCAGTTGATGTGTAGAGATAGCAGCAGTGGCGGATGAAAGCATTGGAGTCTACCGAGTATTTGACCTTTGGACTATATTTTGATAGGCGCCACGCCTATATTTTGTTATGTCTATCGAGACATTGATTATTGATTATTATTTTGTATGCGCCTATGCGCACGGATATGTTATTTCTATTTGGACATTGAGATTGGGCGTGCTAGACTCTATGGGCACCGTCCATTAGCTTTATTTTCCTATTTTTGTAGAAAGCAAACTCAAAAGCTAAAAGCTTGTCATATTTTTGTAAATTGGGCTATTATTGAGTATGAAGATGGAAATATACATAAAATACATGCTTTGTGAAGCGCTCACACAAGGCATGGGGGGAGATTGAACCCAATTGGTCTCTTGCTTCTTGTCGTTCATGCTTTTACATGGTTTTTTGTGCAAAAAGGTAGAGTTCATTGTTCTTGAGGACCTTCCGGGATTCACTACGTGAGCATTCTGCGACCGATCTGCGCACCAGTGGTATCAGAGAGGAGCTGAGATCAAGAGCTTCCAATCGCTACCAATCTCGGACGAAGGCGGAGCTCCAGGAACAATCGGGCTCTACAGTCAATCTCATCGCGAATCGTCGATACATGCAGACTTCTGGCGATCAAGAACCCCTGTTTCTACTATCAGATCGCAAAGGACCAGGCTCTGTAGGCGGAGGACCACGCATCCATCTCCTTCATCAAGTCGTCAAGAAACAGTGAGAAAACAAAATTCATATATTTCATCTCTCATAAGTTTAAGCTTAAGTTAAGCTTAGAAGAAGCTTAAGAAGCTTTAAGCTTCCAAATTTCTCATCGTGGTATCAGAGGAGGCTCGCGTTTTTCGCGCCGTCACGAAAAATGCCCCCCCCCCCACGAAATCTGACGACCTGCTGTTTAAGCTTTTAAGCTTAATCTCCTAAGTCAAGCTAAGCTTTCTGCAAGTCACACAGGGCAACAAAGTCACTAAACTCCGGGTCCTGCGCATCAGAAGTCAAGTTTTGCAAGTCGACTGGAATCAAGTCCTGCAAGTTCCTCAAGTCGGCCTAAGTTCTGCAAGTCAGCAACTCTGCAAGTCGGGTAAGTCTGCAACTCTGTAAGTCAGACTAGTCAACTGGAGTCAGAACTGACTAGTGCTTAAAACTCCTAGAAGGCTTGTTCCTATGCAAAAACTCTGAATTGGAAAGTTGTTCGTGGCAAGGTGTTCTACCTATCTACAGGTCCGCTGAAGTATTTTCAGCAACGAAGACGGAAATATTGCAGATTTTCTGAAAATTGAGAAAGAAATACCAAAAAATACATAGCCTTGTAACCCCGAATTTGAGCTACGCTCATCCCGCTAACCTGATTTTGAGTGAGAAAGGTTTATTGAGTTTTACAGGATGACGACCCCACATATGGATGATCCTATGGCTGAAGACGACCTACCTGAGCCTACCATGGAACAAAAGCTAGATCTAATCATGCTACAATTGGAAGAAGAGCGAAGGGCTAGACAAGCATTGCAAGCACAATTGACAAAACTACAAAGAGCGTCCACCGACAAAGAAGAACCTCAAGCTGAAGATTTGATTCGACGTACCATCGACGCCACTCTTGAAGCACAAACCATTCGCAAGGAATCCAAGATAAGTAAACGAAGTTTCAAATTTCGCACTTTCAATGGCATACGAGAAGGAAAGACTGTTTAATCATTCATTAGCCAGTTTGATGACTATTTCCATGAGGAAACTTATCCAGAAAAAGATAAAATCAAGTGTGTTACTAATCATCTGATAGACAGAGCATCACTATGGTGGACTATAGTACGCAAGAGCATAGAATGTCCTGCTACTTGGGAAGATTTCAAGAAGAAGTTCATGCAGAATTTCCTTCCACCGCAATTTCATGAGAAGGCTATCAAGTAATGGGATTTACTTCAACAACGGGATCGTGAGCCTATTCCACAGTATACAGAGCGTTTTTTGAATGCACTCCTACAGCTACGCATGCTTGAAGACGTACCGGAGACGACACATAAGCGGAAGTATATGTCTGGACTTCTTGGACATTACTACGCTGAAGTGAACATGTTCAAGCCTGCTACCCTTGAAGACGCCGTCTCACTAGCTCACGACATTGAAGATAAGTTACGCGGAAGAGACAGACGACCACATCAATTCCAAGCCAATGGTAATTATGGATCTAAACAATTCAATTCTAATTTTAGAAGGTTTAATCCAGGTCGTTTCTCATCACCATCTTTCCGCAATAATTGGGCTAAACCACCTGCATTACCATCCACTGTCAATCCAAATCCAAAGCTTATTCCACAAGCAAATCCAAATGTACCCAGACTTCCAGCCATTGCAAATAATGTAACCAAAGCCAAGCCAATAGTATGCTATAAATGTCACCAGCCAGGGCATCTCGCAGCAAATTGTCATTCAAAGAAGCCACCATCATATATCAACTATCTTGGAGGCATGGACGAAGACGAGCATGAGGATATGCCAGATTTCACTGAAGATGAGGATGATCCTACTCCTACTTCCGACACTTTACCAGGTATGCCTACTCCACATTCATTGTTGACTATGAAATGTATGGTGCATGGAAAGGAAAGAACTATCTTGCATGATGACGGTAGTACTCATGACTTTATTTCAGCAAAATTGGTAAAGGAATTGAAATTGCATACTGTACCTACGCATTATCGCATAAAAGCTGCATTTTTAGGCACTAGGTACAATGGCACACAAGAAGTACAAGATTTAGAGATTCAAATTGGTTCATATATTGAAAGAAGAAATTTCTTAGTTGTCCCATTACAGTCAAGCGACATTATTTCAGGAATGCCTTGGAGACACCAGCATAATCCAAATATAGATTATTCCACGCACACAATGAATATTAATTTTCAAGGAAAATCTATTACATTATATGGTATGCATGCATCTAATATTTTTCCACTGCTTTCGCATACTCAAGCAAAACGTGCATTACGCAAGAGTACTAAATCATATCTCATTTGGGTGAATGAATTGCAAGCAAAGGAAAATCATATGCACCCTAGGCATAATGAATTTCTTGCATATTTTAAGGACTGTTTTGCAGAAGACCTACCACCAGGTTTACCACCTTCACGTCCAGAAGACCATAAGATTGATTTAATCCCTGGCACACAACCACCTTGCAAAGCACCATATAGGCACAATCAAATAGAGCAAAAAAGAAATCCAGAGTCAAGTTGAATAATTACTAAATAGAGGCTTAATTCGACCTAGCAGTTCTCCATTCGGTGCACCTGTACTCTTAGTCAAGAAAAAGAATAATACTTATCGTATGTGTATTGACTACCGAGCATTAAATAAGATCACTGTAAAGAATAGGTATCCTATACTTAGAGTTGATGACCTTATGGACAAACTGCAAGGATCTTCTATATTTAGTAAAATTGACCTTAAGTCTGGATATCATCAGGTGAGGCTAGATAGAACTAACATATTTAAGACTGCATTCAGAACACAGTTTGGCCATTACGAATTCTTAGTCATGCCATTCGGATTGACTAATGCACCTGCTACTTTCAGTAGAATGATGAACCGTATCTTTTTGAAATATCAGTATTGTGTGATTGTTTTCTTTGATGATATTTTGGTGTTTAGTCAAAGTGAAAAAGAGCATTATGAGCATTTATCATTAGTTTTTCAATTACTGAAAGAAAATCAATTGTTTGCAAATCCTGAAAAGAGTGAATTCTTTAAGACAGCGATAGAATATTTAGGTCATATTGTATTAAAAGAAGGAATTAAAGTTGATCCTAAGAAAATTGATGCAATATTGCATTGGCCTGTTCCTAAAAACGTGAATGAGTTACGCTCATTCCTTGGTCTTGCTAGTTTCTATAGGAAGTTTGTACGTAATTTTTCATTACTTGCTTTACCATTAACCAAACTTCTTAAGAAAAGAATTGTTTATCAATGGACTGAAACTCAGCAGAAATCCTTTGACTTACTGAAACGTGCATTAACTAATGCCCCTGTTCTACAATTGCCTGACTTTAATAGACCATTCTTTCTAGTTGTGACCGATGCTAGCGGATCAGGAATAGGAGCCGTACTAATGCAAGACAATCATCCAATAGCATATTCTAGTTCTAAGCTGAAACCCTCTGAGCTGAAATATTCCACTTATGACAAAGAACTATTAGCAGTTGTACAAGCATTAAAACAGTGGAAACATTATTTAATGGGTTCAGAATTCATGATAAAGACCGACCAGCAAAGCATTAGACATCTACTTAGCCAACCCCAAATTTCTGACCGTCATATCAAATGGGCTTCCTTCTTTCAAAGTTTTCATCCTATCATTCAATACCAACCTGGAAAAGAAAATGTAGTTGCTGATGCATTGAGTAGAAGACCTGCAATTCATAATATTTCTATCATATCTTTTGATTCTTTGATTGCTATGAAAGATACATATCACCAGGATATTACTTTTCATTCTGATTGGCAAAAATTAGTTCAAAATAATTTCATTCCTGTTGATTCATTGTCATATAATGATGGATTTATGTTTTTTGAAAAGAGACTGTGTGTTACTATTCCATTCCGATCTTTTGTTTTGAATGAAATTCATTGTCCCCCATATCAAGGTCATAGAGGTATCATATCTACATTACGCATGTTAACTGAAGATTTTTATTGGCCGCATATGGATGCAGATGTATCTAATTTCGTTTCTGAATGTTTGATTTGTCAAAGAATAAAGAGACATCATGGTAAACAGTATGGATTATTAATGCCTTTGTCTATTCCATCAAAACCTTGGGAACATATTTCTATGGATTTCATTACTGGTTTACTAAATACTAAATCTAACCATGACATGATTTGGACAATTGTAGATAGATTTAGTAAGCAAGCATATTTCATTCCATGTAAGAAAACTTTAACAGCATCACAAGCAGCACAGTTATTTTTTAAAACTGTTTTTACTAACCATGGATTGCCAAAAGTGATTATTTCAGATCGTGATTCTAGATTTTGTAACAATTTTTGGATTACATTGTTTGCAAATCTAGGCACAAAGATTGATTTCTCATCTGCATTTCATCTAGAAACAAATGGACAAACAGAAGCCACAAACAACACCATTTTAGATCTTTTACGTGCATATACTATCTCTAAACCTCAGACATGGGATACTCATTTGCATTTATTACAATTTGCATACAACAATACACTGCACACATCTACAAAGAAAGCACCTTTTGAAGTTATTTATGGATATAGATTATCTACACCTGTTGCATCTTTGTCTAATAGAATTCAAAGTGCTGATGATATTGCTACTATGCATAATACTATTTTTGATGAGGTTAAGGATATGATTGCTAAAGCCCAACAATCATATACCGAACAAGCCAACAAGAAAAGACAAGCTATGAATTTCAAAGTTGATGATTGTGTTTGGCTTAGAATAGAAAAGCGTAGACTGCAAAGTGTAGATAGACATCCAGTTGTCAAATTAGCTCCTAGATTCTATGGACCATTTAGAATCATTCATAAGATTAACGATAATGCATTCAAGTTAGAATTGCCATCTCATTGAAAAATTCACAATACATTTCACATTAGTTTATTGAGACCATTTAGAGGTCAATTACCTATCCACCCTGTTTATGAAAACCCACCTTTATTAGAGGAAGAGACTGAAATACTTGAACCAGAAGCCATCATAGACACTGACTACATGACCACTAGAACTGGCCGCAGGTATTCTAGATATCTAGTAAAATTTAAGAACCATCTTGTAGGGGAAGTACAATGGATGTACGCTAGAGACTTAAATGCTTTCCCCACTCTGTTAGCTCCACATTGAGCTAATAGCAATTGAGGTTAATTGCTATCCCACCCCGGGGGTATGATGCCAGGAGGCATATTCCACGGTGGATTCCGTAAACTTAGATGACCGGGGCTCATACACAAAGAGGATTCTTTGTGCGAGAAGTTGATGGGGACGCTTGTCCTTTTTGGGCGTTTCATTAATTTAGTGTGTACATGGGTGATTCCATAGCAGGTGATTCCGCAAAATGCATATTAAATTAATAAACGTTTATGAGTTTAGAGTGCGCACTCGTAATAAATTAAGGTTAGGATTTATTTCTAACCAGTTGATTTATTTATATAGCTGAAGACTGCTAGGTATTTACTTTTGTCGGTTTAATTGTATTATTTTACTAATGATTGTGAATGCTTCAGTTGATGTGTAGAGATAGCAGTAGTGGTGGATGAAAGCATTGGAGTCTAGCGAGTATTCGACCTTTGGACTATATTTTGATAGGCGCCACGCCTATATTTTGTTATGTCTATCGAGACATTGATTATTGATTATTATTTTGTATGCGCCTATGCGCACGGATATGTTATTTCTATTTGGACATTGAGATTGGGCGTGCTAGACTCTATGGGCACCGTCCATTAGCTTTATTTTCCTATTTTTGTAGAAAGCAAACTCAAAAGCTAAAAGCTTGTCATATTTTTGTAAATTGGGCTATTATTGAGCATGAAGATGGAAATATACATAAAATACATGCTTTGTGAAGCGCTCACACAAGGCATGGGGGGAGATTGAACCCAATTGGTCTCTTGCTTCTTGTCGTTCATGCTTTTACATGGTTTTTTGTGCAAAAAGGTAGAGTTCATTGTTCTTGGGGACCTTCCGGGATTCACTACGTGAGCATTTTGCGACTGATCTGCACACCACATATATTGTAACACCCCCCCTCAATACTAGGGTGGCCTTGCATTACAAGACACGTTAAAGTTCCCTCCCTCAATCAAATGGGATGCCTTTATAAATTAGGCTACAAGGATATTCATAGGTAGAGGATGCTAGAAGACTCAAAAGAGTTGGTCATTTGTGGATTGGGAGGCAAAGTTGGCCTCCAATTTCTTAGATTCTAGTGGAACACTGGGACACTTACTGGTGATATGCCCGATCTTTTTGCATTTGTCGCACTTCATTTTGTCAGGGTATTTCTTCCAACAATTGCTTACAATATGCCCTTTTTTGTAACAGAAGGAGCACTTAGTAGAAGCGGTATGGACTAACGCTTGCTCACTGGAAGTGACTGCTGACGCTCCTTCAGTATGGTTTCTCTTCTCTTCATCCAGGCAAGACTGGATAGTACTTGTCAAAGTTGGGTTTGGGATATTAGTTAGGGTAGTCACAAGGGTTGAAAAAACCTTCTTCACAGACTTTAGCAGAATGACAATGGCATCTTCATCGTGGATGGGTGCTTGAACGGAGGCAAGCTGTGCCATAAGCCCCTTCATATGTGAAATAAACTTACTTAGATCTTCGCCATGTTTGTATTCCAAGCTAAAAAACTCAATCTTGAGAAATATCTTGGAGTTCTTCCCTGTAGCACTGTAGAGCCTTTCAAGCTAATCCCACTTTTACTTAGTAGTGGATAGTTGGTCAATATGATGAATTAAAGATTCATCTAAATGAAGCATGTTGATGGCGTAAGCTCTTCACCATCTTCTACATCAAGGGGATTGGATGGGTCAATTACTTTGGTTCCTTTTATGAAGGGCCAATAGCCTCTCTCCATAATTTTGTATTTTACCAAGACTTGCCAAGGATGGAAGTCTTTTCCATTGAATGCCACTTGAGATGTAAGATGTGGATTGTTTTATGAATTAAAGATATCCATCGAGGGTAAGAACTTTGAAATGGAGCTTTCAAACCTTCAACAAACTTTGGAGAAGATCAATCAATAATTAGAATCACTGTTAGTGCTCAGACATTGAAAATTTTGAAGAATGAAAAAGCTTGAAGCTTCTTGGCTATGGCTACCAGGAAACAGATAGTTAGGGTTTGATTGATTGCAACCACCACAGGAAGAATTTCACCAAATCCTCTTAGAGGGAGATAGCCCACTGGGGGGGCTTTGAAAGCCCTATGGTGGTTGGAAGGATTGCTGCATCTACAGGCCGTGTTGAGTTTTGAGAGTTGATGTTTGCAGATCTGAGAGTTGACCATTATTGCTAAGAAACCTACATGCGGAACACAAATGTCTAACCATGTTATGGCTTGCTCTTAAGGGGCGAAGTGTGGCTCACATATAATAGATATGATGGAAATGATGGTTTTTAAAAATTTAGACCGTGAAAAAGTTGCCATTTTGTTGCATTTTGCAAGGGACTAACACGCCCATGCAAAAGGAAAACTTGAGAATTGATGCCGTTGTTTCATTACATTGCTCTTTCCCCAAAATTTGAAGATCCCCACCCATCCCCCTTCTCTCTCTCTCTCTCTCTCTCTCTCT
Source organism: Lygodium microphyllum (assembly GCF_053477565.2). NCBI lineage: Eukaryota > Viridiplantae > Streptophyta > Polypodiopsida > Schizaeales > Lygodiaceae > Lygodium > Lygodium microphyllum. The sequence goes on along the minus strand of NC_141146.1, from coordinate 25,487,168 downwards.
CTTTTTGATGTTGTAAGTTCTCTCTCTCTCCCTCTCTTTGGTTTTGCTTCGTGGCCCGCCATCGCCTCCGCTTCTCGTCTCTCGAAAGAAGAAGAAAACCACTTCCCTCGCTCTACCTCTCGCTTCTACCCCCCCTTACGCGCTCGCTCACTCAGCTCCTCTGGGGGACCTGTTCCAGAGCTCCAGCTTCGGGTCACTGCCTCTTTCCTTCTTCGCCGTCGTACCAGTCTGGAGCGCCCTACAGGAGCAGAAACATGGCGGCCGCTGCAATCCGTTTGGCTGAATGCAGTTACACTGCTTCGCCTAGCGCAGCCATGAAGCTCAAGGCACAGGTACTGTTCTTTCGACACTTCCTCCCTTAGCTCAATGGAAACTTGCTCCGTGTAGAATTATTGAGGTTTTGTTGCTGCTCCTTTCTTTGAAAAATCTTATTCTGGTCGAGAACGAGAACCTTTATTCTCATTATCTATGGGTATCTTTCTTCCTATCTCATCATCATCCTCATCATCATGTGTCGTGTTGATGATTATCAGGATGATCATGTTCATGCTATATTTTTCACATGTGACTTCAGTGTGCTTGTTTCTTTATCTATCACACATTTCAGAGAAATTACTATTTTCAAAGAAATTGCTGCTTGGAAGGTTCTGCATTTCAAGGTTCAGCTCCTTGAAATGTGTGGGTACAGTGCTAGGAAGTACAATCGATATGTGGACACTGTGTGAGGAAGTAAAGGACAGATTGGAAGAAGCTCCAGAGATCCTGTTTTACTTTAGAGGTGTAATGTTTTTGTTATAGACACATAATAGAAGAAAAATGTTTCTAGAGTTGGAAGATCGTTTTGAGGACATGTTTTTGTTAGCTAAGTGGCACAGAAGATGAATGGACATTCTTAAATAATAGGCTAGACAAGGTAAAGATCAGAGCTTACTCAACAGGTTTGGATTCCTGATGACATAGTTGAAAGTTGCTTGTCGCTTGCACAACAAGCAACTTTCAAGTTGCTTGTTGCTTGCACAACTGTTAGTGCAAAGTTTCTGTTCAAAGTCATGCAAAGTTTGGAGGTTGTTTTGGGAATTCATGGTTAAATCAGGTGTCTAAAGGTGGTTTTCGTTTCTGGTCATTTAGGTTAATCTCTTCTTTTTTTTCAATTTGGTTTTGGGGTTTAACGTGGCTTTAATTTGTTGCTGAGAGGAATTTCTGATTTGTCTGTGCAGCTTGAGGTTTTAGTGAATATCTATCTTAAACCCAATGTGCTTGATTGCAGGATGCCTTATTTCACTTGGTCAACCTTGAACCACGAGATCTTTGTAACGAGGCTATAGTTGAGAAGTGCAGAGCGACAAGAGACCTGAGAAGTTGTGGAAGGATTGTTCAACATGTCTTAGTCTCTTGTGGACATGCCTCTCTCTGTGCTGAATGTTGTCAGAGATGTGATGTTTGTCCCATCTGCAGACTACCAATAGAGAGATCAGGACCTGCAATGCGGTTGCGACTTTATGAGGAGTGTTTGGAAGCTGGTCTGATAAGCTATAGGGATGATGAGTTGAGGGAAAGAGATGGGCATATTAGTGCTGATGTTCAGCGCCTCTGGTCTTTTTTTGATATTGCACTTGAAAACAGCTTGGTATCTCTGATAACTCAATGTATCCTTGCAACAACACGTGGAGTTTTAATTTCTGATTTCCATCAAATTACTTGTTGGCAACATATCTTCAATTATGCTTCTTTCATTCTCCTTGACCACATCTTCAGATGTTTCAGAAGTCTGCATGGATGATGATGCAGTCTCCAGCAATGCTGTTGTCTCCATGCTTTTGGATGGAACCGTTGTCAAAGAATGGTGTGAAAAGACTCTTATGCAGATAGTACGAAGCCTAAGGGAAATTTGTATCCTTTGGCAAGGTTCAAATTTGTGAGTTAGAATCTCTTAGTTGTAGACAGATTGAATGGTCGCTATGTCTACTTGACACATTTAATGATAATCAGATAGCTCAGGAACTAAGCAGATACAAAATAAGGTGGGATCATTAGACAAGCTTTCCATAAAGCTTGTTAGCTTATCCCATGTCCTGGAATGCCTTGAGGTTCCTAGTGATATCGCTTGTGCGCCTGTACTTGAACTCCAACAGATCATTGAAGGTGTAACACGAGCATCTCAGGTAGTACTTTTGACTTTCTCTATGAAGGGCTAAGGCCAGCATGCTAAATGCATAGCATAGATATGGCCATTAACATGCAAACCAAAAGCTTCTGAAAAGTCGAGGATCTGAGTCACCTAGTTTTGATTATTAATTATTAGGCAACTTTGCCAAGATTGGCAGTATGTGAATTTATGAATTTTAATGCCACAAGTGCATGAATCTATGATATATTTTGTCACAAATTAGTATTCACAAAATAGCATTGGCATGGGGATTTTGAGAAAGGACTTCACTGATTGGCAACAAAATTTTTTGCTGATGATTTTTTTCTTATAATGAGGTACACTAGCTAAATTTGCTCAAGAATTTAGAGCTGCATAATGTTATTAATATGTCCAAATTCCTTTTACAAATATTTTGAACATAATGATAAGATTGCCTCTTCATTTTTGCCAGTTCGTCGAAAAGATTGTGATACCACTAATTTTAGTGCAAGTAATGTTTAGTAGGAGTGATGGCTTGGGTCTATTATATCTTATTGTTTTATGTGGCTTAGAAATCATCAAATTAGCTTTTTCTTTGGAAGGCTTGTACAGAGACCATCAAAATGATAAGAACAGCATCAGAGACCTGCATGCAGTGGAGCTCAACCCATAAGAGTATTGGAGATGTTGAGAGAGCACAGTGAGGCACAAAGACACAGATAGCAGTACATAACTTGCTTCTGCTTCAGCTGTGCCTTGGTGAATTGATTGTCAGCTTGGCCTGGCCAAGCAGCACTAAACCGGTTTTGCCTAGCCTTTAGATGTCTTGCCATAGGTGATGTGAGAGTAGAAGGGACAAGTGTCCAACCAGCACCTGCAGTTAGAGAGCAGATGATGGCTCTGCTGTAAATGTGCCTTGACAAGGTGAGTGTAAAGCCCACCTACACTAGATCAGACTTTTTAGCAGCCCTTAAATATCTTGCCATAGCTGTGGATGACTCCATCAACCTTGAGACAAGTTCAGATGGCTCCTATGTTAGCAGATTGGTCAGTTCATGTGTGAATCTGTGCATTAGCAGTAGGCTGGACACATTATTTATCAGTGCTGATCAGTTGGTGCCTGATTTATCAGGGCAAGATTGTGACCGACCTGACTATTTTATTCATTTTCAGCTGGCCGGCTTTTTGCTGGTCGTGGCCTATTTATTGGCCACTGCTCCCTCCTCAGTCATTTGTTGTCAGCATACTCAGCATTTGCAGGTCCTGTTGGAGTCGTTGTCCTGTACCGTCTTGTCTTGGTGTGTGGATTCTTTCTCCTGAGCATTCTTCTTCTTAGTTCTCTTTGCAATGTTCTTCTTTTCTTTTCAGTCTCTCTCTTGTGTTATGCAGTCTATTGCAGCAGTTTTGCACGCTTCCATCTCTGTGCCCACGTTTGACATGGTATCATATATTTGTGTTTGGGAGCTTGGCGCTGTTTTCTACTGCTGCAAGTCTGCCCTCACATTGTTCCATTGCCAATTAGTCTTATCCTCTTTGTTGCAGCCTGGGTGACCATTTCTTGGTAAAAATTGGCCTGCTAACAGCCTTCTGCTGCCTGTGTTTTGACTACAGCAGCTTGTTGTCAGAAGTGGATGCAACAATGGAAGTGTACATGTATGCTGAAATAGACTGCTGAGCACAAGGCAGAGAGAAAATAACACTACGAAAGAAGAGTACTCAGAAGAAGACTCAGGAAATGGAATCCATATACCAAAACATGAGATAGTCGTATACAATAGTGAGTCATTGGCTGTGTGGGTACTGGCATTGGCTCCTCTCTCCAATGGGACCTAGGTGATGAATGCCATGATTGCGGAGGAGCATGATATACAGGTAATAAATATGCCATAAACAACAGTTTGTTAGCTAGCATTGAATGGTGGTCAATTGGCATAAAATGCCCAAAAAGCCACAAATAAAGCACAATAAAAAATGCCTAAAATATCTAACACATGCCCAACCCAATCTGGCATGCATAGACTTATACATGAGTTGACATATCTGCTAACACCCTCTCTTAGATCATGGGTGATCTGATACAATACGATATACAATGATAAGGTCCCATCATAATACATACAACAATGTCCAATAGCGTAGAACCATGGATACCCAAGCAGTGTGCACAAGCCACCACCAAGGTGGCTCACAGAGAACTTGATGTCAATGTTGATCATACTAGCTCATGAAAATAGAGAAGAATCAAAGCAGCTCTCAATGTTTGTCAACAATGTCTTGCAGTAGCATACAAGACCATCCTATCAAAATGCCTCTGAACATATGTGGCCATGGATTCCTTGCCTTTGGCCAAACTACCAATGTGTCCCCTCCGCTGAGCTCAAACTAGGAGCCAATCTGGCTCTCTATCAAATACTAGCCCATCAGGAACTTGGATGTCAATTCCAGTTGCAAGATTTAAATCTACCAAACTTTAGTTGGTTTGTTAGGGATGTTTGTCTTTGGAACTTGTGCTTCTATGTACTTGTATGGATGAGGTTTACCTATCCCATCCGACTACCTTCTTACACTCCCTCTTTGGCACTAGGGAGTTATAAGGGATGACTACATCACCTGTACTAGATAGTAGCAGAGGAAGGGCGCCACTAAGCCCTTCCCTCGATTTGAAGAAGCGGATTCCTTTTGCGTCTTTGCCTTTGCCTTGGCCGGAGGATTCAAATCGGAGTCAAAGGAGGAAGATGACTTGACGGAGGAGTCCACAAACATCTTGCTTCTTCTTTTTCTCCTTCTTCTTGGAAGCTACCAACTCTTTACAGTCCTTTTGCAATTGTCCCTTCTACCACAATGATAACATTGTGGCCTTTGATTTCTTATTCCTATCACCCCTCTTGGAAGCTACAAGAGCCTCATTAGAACCTTTATAATGAGACAGAAGCTTGCCTTACAGAGGCAAAGATGCCTCATGCTCAAGTAGCATGGAGGACATATGGATAAAGTTCAGTAGTGTTAAGGATATCTATGCCTTCAAAGCATTGGCCACTCCATCAAACTCTAGGGGAAGCTTGTAGAGTATCATTCCTACAATAAGTGCCTTTGGAAGGGCAAACTGCATGTGTGAAAGCTAGTCTTGTATCTGTGTAACACGGAGCAAAAATGATTGAATAGTGCCCTTAGGTTTGAATTTCATTTGCTGGAGTTGTCCATAAAGTGTCATTGCATGCATGGTGGAAGGTGCCTCATACAACATCTGAAGCTTCGACCATACTTTTGGAGATGTTTTGCAAGAGGTAAGTGTCAATAGAACTTCTTTAGAAATACATTGTAGAAGAGCTGAATAAGTATGCGCATCATCCATATCCTATGTAAAGCATAGCTTCCTCATGGTTGTCCTTTTCAAAATCTTCTGGAATTAGAAAAGGATCCTGAGATCGTGGAATAGCTTTACAACCAATGTGCCGTAACTGCTTCTACACAAATGAGTCTTTCATAACAACAACAAGTTAGATAGTCGGGGCCACGTAATTTATCATCAATAGAAGTGGATAGAGGAGCCTTGGAGAGGATAGGAAGAGAAGAAATTTCTCTTATCCTATGGCCATTTCTCAGGTTACCTTAGCAAAATCCAGCCATTTGAGTCATCAGATGTGGAGATATTGGAAAACCTCTGTTGTAAACCCTAATTTACAGCATAAATTACAGTTTGACAGTCACTTCGGGATGTGTGTTGAGAATTGAGAGCCTAGAACTTGAATTCTAGCAATTGAAATTAAAGAATTTTAGGGAGATTCAAGAGGACAACCTATATAAGATTGGGGGCTTAATTCGTCTTTCAAGGAGCAGGGTGTAGGACAATCCCCAAGCAATCCAAGGGGTAAATTGGTTTGAAGGCTTGTTGGTCAATTTTGATAGCAAGAGACACTTGGATTAGTAGAGGAGATTAGCGAATCTCAATTTTACTTCATCCATTTGCAATAAAAGCTAGAGAGACACAGCAAGGGGTGCTAGTTTGAGGCCAATAGGCTGTCCATTGTCTAAGATTAAAGTGGTAAAGTGTGCATTTTAGTTAATGTGATTTATTTACTTGTTGTAATTGTTGTTAAATCAAGTTATTACCACCCTCTTTGAGGAGGAAGGTTGGTTTCACATGCACTGATTTATGGCATTTTATAGCATGCAATAAATTCTTTGAATAAATGATAAATTGAAAACTTAACACTTTACGAGATTGGGCTAGAGCCCTAAAGAAATTGAGACAAGTTGGCAGCCAATTGGCTCGTAAATGTTGGCACCTCTTGTGGTAAATGCAATCAAGGCTGCTCATTGCTGTTGAAGCCCTTGCCTCTCTTGTACTCTTCAATCCTTAGAGCCCTCTTGGCTTTGATGTCATGTAAAAACTATATAGAACAATGAACAAAATTTCAGCAAAGAATAGAGTGTATATAGAAAATTAGAGAAGAAGTGAGATATCTTTAATTACAAACAAAGTGATAGAATGATGGTTATGTCTACTTGTGTACTTCCGCAGCAAGGCGTATATGATGAATTAGACAAATTCTAGGTGAAGAGCTTAAAGCTTTAGTTGGATGACTCTAATTGGGTGAAAGGATAGACAATCATGGTTCCAAGAGGTTCTTTTTATGGCCCTTAAAGGTGGTCAAATTGACTTGACTTACATGGCATTGCCTATTGACCGACGAATGAGTAAGGGATATTCTATTTGTTTTTGTGCCACTGAATTTCATTTCTTAACATTAAGTGAATTCAAATTAAAGTGTATTGCTCTTTGGTGTACTAGAGGTTGTTGTCACTCTCTTTTGTGAGAGTGTGCAATGGAAGAAGGCCTGTTGACCGATGAATGAGTAAGGGATATTCTATTTGTTTTTTTGCCACTGAATTTTATTTCTTAACATTAAGTAATTTTAAGTTAAAAGTGTATTGCTCTTTGGTGTACTGGAGGTTGTTGTCACTCTTTTTTGTGAGAGTGCGCAATGGAAGAAGGAACTCAAACACAGAGGAAGAGAAAGACTCAATATGCAAGATAAGAGAAGAAACCTGCACTAAACAAGGAACATATGCTGAATACTTAAGGATTGATCAGTCCTTGCATGCTACCCATAGCGTTAGCGAGGGCACCGGTTTGGGCTAATGATGACAGCAACAGTGGAGACGGAGGAAGATGACGGAGTTGGAGTGTGCACTTGTCAAGGAAGGAGGGAAGATGATATATATGATTACCAAGCAGGAAATAGCTATGAATAGTCAAAAATCCAAAAACTGACCGACCTGAAATCTGTAGCTATAAATATGGTTAACCAGCAGTTAATGCCGGTAAAAATGCTAGAAATTCTTAGAAGAATCCGAGAAAGGGTAGACAATGTCCGGTAGGTGAGGCAAGCTGAAGAATGCAGAAGCTATCCTTGGAAATGCACATAAAATCTTGATTGGAGGAGAGAATGCACTGAAATGTAATAAACTGAGTGCTCTAGAATGAGCTATCTGCTTCGTCAAAACAAGTGATAGATAGGTCAGAGCTCCTAGAGTTCTCGTTTGACTTAGATTGAGGCTCACAGGCAGGAGATGACAAGGCTCGATAAAGATGACTACTAATATCTCCTCTTAGATCCTGAATGTGGCGGAAGGCCAAGGGAGAAATGTTAGCAGATTAGTCAGTTCATGGTTGAGTTTGGACTTGTGGTTCAGTAGGCTGGGTACATAGATTATTTAGGCATTTTATTTGTCATTATTTATTGAGGTTTGGGCATTATTTACAGCCAGTCGGCCAATATTAAATGCTGGCCGACTCGTCATACTGTAGGCATTTGTTTTGGCCTATATATTGTTTGGCTCCCTCCTCCACTTATTCATTCATCATTGGACAGCCCTTGGAGAGAGGGAGCAGGTGCCAGTGCCTCCACAGCCGGTGACTCACATTGTATCTGTACTATCTCATGTCTTGGTATATGGATTCTATTTCCCGAGTATACATCTGAGTTCTCATTTGTATTATGTTATCTCTTTCTTTTCTTTTTTCTTGTGTTCAACAGTTTATTTCAGCACATGTTTATGCTTTCATTGCTGTTCCACTTCTGACATGGTATCAAATTTCACGGTTTGTGCTCCTGTTGTGTTTTCTTGCTGATTTCAGGACTGTTTTCACCCTTGCTGATCAGGTGGGTGTTGCTCCATACAGGCGACCTGTTTGACTTGCGTTTTCATCATTAGGCTGCTGGCGACAGTACCCTACACCTGTTTATGCAGTGTGTAGCTTGCATTTTGCTGTTTTCAGCACTATTTTGGGCTGGGCGACTGGCAAAACATGCCGTTTTTGCTGTTTCTGACAGTTTTGAACTGATTTTTTGACTTTGTGCAGCGGATTTTGGCTTCTTTTGATCAAATTTTGGGTTATACTGTATATGAACTGTTGTTTTTTGCAGTCTGTGCTCGTGGTTTGGCCGTGTTCCCTCTCCAAATCCTTTCTTTTCTCTACTTCTTTTCTAAATCCCCTACAGATGGATCCTTTGAGCACCTACGCTATATGGAGATTCCAGTGATGCTTTTGTAGCTTCAGAGAGGGTTTTGAAGACAAAGAAGTCGAAGGCCCAGTGTTACCACTGTGGCAAGTAAGGTCATTTATAGAAGGACTGGACTGAGTTAGCGGCTTTCAGAAAGAAAAAGGAGCAGACGACAAAGCGGGATGCGGACTCCTCCGATGAGTCTTTATCTGCCTCAGATTCCGATTCCGATCCTTCGGCCAAGGTGAAGTCCAAGGTGCGGCAGGAATCCTTTTATTTGGATCGTGGGAAGGGCTTAGTAGCCCCTTTCTCAACTGGTTTCTAGTGGTGGTGATGCGGACATCCCTCACGACTCTCTAGTGCCAGAGGGAGTGTGAGAGGGTGGTGAGATGGGGCAGTCGTGCCTTATCTATATGTCTATACAAATGCACAGGATCAAGAGAGGGGCATCCCTGACGCATGGACCGAAGTCTAGCAGGTACAAATCCTGGATCTAGGATTGACATCCAGGTTCATGATAGGCTGGTTACTTGATAGAGAGCGGGTGGCTTCGTCTGGAGCTCATATGAGGGGACACTTTGGCGATCTGGCCAAAGACGGGGAATCCATGGTCATTTTTGCATTGCGGCATTGGTGACAGGATGGTCATGTATGCTACATCAGGGGCATTGTTGACAGACATTGAGAGTTGCTATGATCTTCTCTATCTTCAGGAGCTGGTACGATCGGCATCGACATCGGGTTCTCTCCGAGGCACCTTGGTGGTGGCTTGCGCACCCACTACTTGGGTATCCATGGTTCTACTCTGGTGGACATTGTTGTATGTACTATGATGCAACATTATCATTGTATATTATATTTATCAGATCACCCATGATTTGAGAGAGGGTGTTAGCAGATTAGTCAATTCATAGTTGAGTTTGGACTTGTGGTTCAGCAGGCTGGGCACATAGATTATTTAGGCATTTTATTTGTCATTATTTATTGAGGTTTGGGCATTATTTATAGCCAGTCGGCCAATATTAAATGCTGGCTGACCTGTCATATTGTAGGCATTTATTTTGGCCTATATATTGTTTGACTTCCTTCTCCACTTATTCATTCATCACTGGACAGCCCTTGGAGAGAGGGAGCAGGTGCCAGTGCCTCCACAGCCGGTGACTCACATTGTATCTGTACTGTCTCATGTCTTGGTATATGGATTCTATTTCCCGAGTATACATTTGAGTTCTCATCTGTATTGTGTTCTCTCTTTCTTTTCTTTTGTCTTGTGTTCAACAGTTTATTTCAGCACATGTTTATGCTTTCATTGCTGCATCACTTCTGACAAGAAACGGATCTTGGGATGGCAAGAGGAATGCCAATGTCGATGAAGTCGATCGATGAAGACTACCAATGAAGAAACTCCTCACGATCTTGGGAAACCCCCTTTGAAACACTAAGGGCCAGGGAATCCATAGCCGCATCACCGAGATCGTCCCCCTCTGAAAGGGAGGGGGGGTACGAGGGAACCACTGGAGGAGAGGGTGGGGATGGAAAGGAACCTTTGGAAAAAATGGTGCACAAGTGGGAATAGGTGTAGCAATAGACAATTGCCTTAGAGGACCTTGCATAAGAGAAGGGGAATGGAGCCTATAAAGCTTGCTCTCTTGCCAACTTGTTGTGATAACAGTCCTTGTAGTAGAATCCTCAATATAAATGGTCTGCTCGGTTGAAGACAACTTGGGTACCAAGCCTACTAAGGCCATAAATTGAGAGGAGTAGAAAGCCCAAGTCTAGAACACAAAGGGCTTGTGAAAGGGAGCTCGAGGCGCGGTTGGGAAATAAAGGCAAAGTGCCAACACCACAAATAGGCATTGAAACAATGTCACCAATAGTGACTGAACCCTTAGAAGGGCATAGATCCCGCAACAAATCACCTCATGGAGTCATATGACTAGAAGCTTCACTAACAATCAGCCAAGGTCTCTTAGAAGATGAAGCAACCACTGAAGAAGGATCCTCCAAGTCAACAATATGAAGGAACACTGACTCATGGGTAATCGTTCGAGTAGAGGTAGAAGGCTCAAATGCGTAAGCTACATCCTTCACTCTTGGACTAAGGTGAGGGTACTTCTTTCATTATTTCTCCTCTGGATGTGTCCTTGTCCCACAATATGGGCATTTAGGTTTCTCTGAGTCAGAGTTAGAACCTGAAGAACTCTCCTGTTTTTTAGCCTCTTGTTGGAAAATGACAGCTATCTATGGAGGAGAGAAAAAAGAGACAATGAGAGTGTGCTGAAGCAAAAGAGTAAAATGTACTTGTTGAACTGAAAGAATGAGAATGAAAGGTATAAGATAGGTCTAAGATAGACCTAGCTCTAACTCAACTAGAGTTAACCAACTCTAACTCGAATTCTAAGAGTGGTGACAGAACTTATAACTTTAGTTGTGTTCACACTAAGAACTGAAAAAGAACTAAAGACTAAAACATTGGGCATTGCCCATAGAATTGGCAAATTCTAACATCTCTCTATTGTGCCAATGTGGTAAAGTACATGAAAATCAATCACCAAAGGGTAGCAAGTTTAAGGACTTGTGAAAAGCCTCAAACTTCTCACGAGGTAGTGCCTTGGTGAAAATGTCTACAACATTTTCTTGTGTAGGAATATGCATCAAGCTGATCTCTCTTGCATAACATCTCTCTTTGACATAGTGGTAATGCACCTCAATATGTTTCGTGCGAACATGAAACATAGGGTTTCATGCCACTGCAATAGTACTCTTAATTGTTAGAAAGAATGGGTTTAGGACCCTCCAATGGCAAATGTAGATTAGCTAACAATCTGCGCAACGGTATACATTCCATTGTTGCTGTGAAGGTTGCCTTGTACTTAGCCTCACAGGACGAGGTAGCCATTGTATGCTGTTTCTTGCTTAGCTATGAAATGCATGAACGGCCTTGAAAGAAACAATGTCACTAGTAGATTGCCTAGTGTTTACATCACCAGTCCAATTTGAATCACTGTAAGCTTGTAATTGCAAGTCTCCCCCCCGCGTGGGAAATAATAATGCATGTGATTGAGTACCTTGCACGTATCTGAAGATCCACTTAATTGCTTGCCAATGTATAGTCCATGGGCTATGCATATACTTGCTCACTTGAGATATTGCATATTGAATGTCAGGGCGTGCGTTGCAAAGATAAATAAGATAGTTAACAACTTGGCTGTAAATTACAACATTAGACATCTCGTCACCATTGTGCATAGACACCTTTAAGCTTGGCTCCATAGGAGTGTACATAGGTTTGCAATCTTGCATATTAAATCTATGTAACAACTTATCCATATATTGTGATTGTGACATGATGATATTGTGCTGATTTTGGGTAAACTAAATCCCCAAATAATAGTGTAGACAGCCCATAAGTGGCAGAGCAAATGCATGTTTTAATTTAGCCTTGAAATTTTCAATTTTTGATTCTAAAGGTCTAGTGAGCAGCATGTCATCTACATAAAGAATAATAATCAACAAGTCCTCCCCTTTATTCCTAATGTATAGAGTGGGAGTAGTTGGCTTATTTTTGAACTCTTTGTTGGCCAAATATGCATCAATTTTAGAGTACCATGTATTAGGTGCTTGTTTGAGACTATAAAGAGCCTTGTTTAGCTTGCATACCATGTGCTCTGTTTGAGACTATAAAGAGCCTTGTTTAGCTTGCATACCATGTGCTCTGTTTGAGACTATAAAGAGCTCTGTTTAGCGTGTATATCATCTACATAAAGAATGATAATCAACAAGTCCCCCCTTTTATTCTTAATGTATAGAGTGGGTGCAATTGTATTATTTTTGAATCCTTTGCTGGCCAAACATGCATAAATTTTAGAGTACCATGCACGAGGCACTTGTTTGAAACTATAAAGAGCTTTGTTTATCTTGCATACCATGTGCTCTTTCCCCTTAACCACAAACCCTGGAGGTTGTAACACATAAACATCCTCAGGAAAATCCCCATTCAAAAATGTGGTCTTAATATCCAACTGATGTACCTTCCAACCATAGTTCGCAGCCATAGCAATTACACATCTCACCGTACTCATACGGGATGTAGGAGCAAAAGTCTCTTTAGAATTTGTGCCCTTCTTCTGTGTATAGCCTTTTGCTACCAATCGTGCTTTGTACCTGTTAATAGTACCATCAGCCTGACGTTTGAGTTTAAGAACCCATTTTGTGCCAATGGCCTTCTTGCCAAGTGGTAAATCCACAAGATCGCATGTAGAGTTAGTGGCAATAGTCTAACCCATTGTGCATGGCGTGCATCTAATGTACATCTTGCCAAGCTTTGTCCAAGAAAAGTAGACTCATCATCATCCAATAGTGAGCTCATAAATACATTCTCATCACAATCATCTACTTCTGTAAAATTAGCCAAATGGGCTTCCCCTACATCATGTGTTGCATGTCTCGCAGCTCCCCATCATCAATACCGTGTTGTTCAAGCGCATATGGTGCAACAACTTGCTGCAACTTGCTGTATTATGTGTGCTGGCCATTTACAGCAGGCATCGACTCCAAAGAAAGTGGCATGAGACTCTCAAATACATCACTAATGTCATGAGTGGCCGGCATTTGAAATTGATCATGTGAAAATGCAGCATTTTCAGTAGTATGACATCCCTACTGACAAACTTTCTTTGTGCGTGGGTCATACAAGCAATAGCCCTTGCTTTTTGAATTGTAGCCAGTAAATATGCATTTTACAGCCTTGTCATTAAGCTTCCCACAAAGCTCTTTTGGAACATGTGCATAGGTTATGCAACTAAACATTCGAAAGTAGTCGACAACCTTGGGTTTCTTGCCATGTCAAACTTCAAACGGGGTGATTATCTTTAGTGCCTTAGTGGGTGCACAAGTCAACACATGATTTGCATATTGAAGGCCTTCTAACCAAAATTTATGAGAGAGTCCCTTGCTTTTGAGTATACAACGAGTCATCTCCATAAGAGTGAGATTTTCCCTTTCAGCAACACCATTTTGCTGAGGAGTCATTCTAACAGTGGCTTTATGTGTAATGCAATTATCAAGCAAATATATCTCAAAAGTACGAGACATGTACGCGCGTCCCCCCGGCCCCCTCTATTCGTGCGAAGTGTTTGCACTTTCAAGCTAGTTTCAGCCTCAAGCTTTGCAATAAGATGTTTAAAATGCATAACACATCAGATTTTGCTTTTAGTCCATACACCCATGTATACTGAGAGTAGTCATCATTAAATGTAACAAAGTAAAGATGACCTCTAAGTGCACAAGTCCTATGGAACCACAAACATTAGAGTGGGTAAGCTGGAATTTTGGACAGCATGCATTGCACCTGTTAGTGGAGTGCGCGAGGATCAAGACACTCGATGTTGTGGTTCGCACAGTGAGAGTGAGAGAGGGAGAGCACAAGACTTGATGTGGGCCAATCTCCAAGTATCACTTTAGGTTTATATATATATATATATATATATATATATATATATATATATATATATATATATATATATATATAGTACATGCGTAAGGGTGCGTGGACTTGGACACTGTAAAAGGCACAGTGATCCTTTATTCCCAACAACCTCCTATCTAAGGGCAATGTGCTTGAAGGTAGAGGAAAGAATCAACTAATTCTATGTATGTACAAAGCTGAAATACACATATACTATCCAATCCCCATCATTTGGTGTCAATGAGTAAACCGCTCTGTTGGAAGACCCTTCGTGAAAAGGTTTGCAGGGTTATCATCGGTATGTACCTTGACAAGCTCAATGCTCTTGCTGTCAAGTATATCCTTGATAAAATGATACTTTATTTGTATGTGCTTTGTCTTTGCATGAAAGATAGGATTCCGTGCTAGCATGATAGCACTTTGACTATCACAGTCGAGGATAGGAACCTTTGTAATGCTAAGCTCTCTTACCAGATATGAAAGCCATAAAGTCTCCTTGTATGCCTCAGTGGCAGCCACATACTCTGCCTCTGTAGTAGACAATGCAACACACTTCTGCAGCATGGATATCGAAGAGACTGCTCCCCTTGTGAACTGAACACATATCTTGATGTAGACTTTCTGCAGTCAGGATGATGAGCACAGTTTGCATGTGTGAAGCCAACAAGTGATAACTTTTACTTCCCAAAGCAGATACACAAGTGCTTTGTGCCCTTAAGGTATCTCATGATACCCTTCATTGCTTTCCAATGCTTTTTGCCAAGATATACCATGTACTTGCTAACCACTCCCATTGCAATTGCAATGTCAAGACGTGTAGCAACCATAGTATACATCAAGCTACCAATAGCTCAAGCATAAGGACTCTTGGCCATCTCAATCTTTCCATCATTAGATGTAGGGTTGTCATCTGCACTAAGTTTTACATATGGAGGCAATGGTACACCAAAGGATTTTTCCCCCTCCTTATTGAAACGTTGCAAAACCTTAGCAACATGCTCTTGTTGTGATAGATAGAGAAGACCTTGCGATCTGTCCCTGAGTATACACATGCCAAGAATATGATTAGCCTCACCAAGATCCTTCATACCAAAGTTATTGTGTAGGCTTTGTTTCAAGGAGTCCAAAGTATGAACATCCCTGGTTACAATCAGTATGTCATCCACATACAAAACCAAGAGAATAAGACTGCCATTTGCTGCGTTCTTGGTGTATAAGCAGTGATCAACTTGAGATCTATGGAATCCCTGAGATTGCATAAATGTATCAAATTTATGATACCATTCTCGTGGTGCCTGTTTCAGTCCATACAAACTCTTGTTGAGTTTACATACCATGTGCTCTTTCCCCTTTGCAACAAAATCCTTAGGTTGCTGCATATAGATCTCCTCATGTAGATCACCATGTAAGAAAGTTGTTTTTACACCCACCTGTATGAGTTTCATATCTTCAGATGCAACCAAGACCAAAATGATTTGTAAAGTAGTCATTTTGACTACATGAGAAAAAATTTCATCAAAATCAATTCCATATTTTTGCTTGTATCCTTTAGCAACTAGTCGCGCTTTGTACCTTGGCAAAGAACTAGATTCCATCTCTGACAGCATAGCCTTGTGCCATTTCTTGCTGTCTTTTTTGTCCATTGCTTCTTTGAAGCATGACAGCTCACTACAATTTGTCAACATGACATAATCAGCCACATAATTGACACCATGAACAAACCTATCTAGCTGTCTTTGCATTTTGGTTGACCTATGGACGCAATGTTGAAGATTTGCTAGCTAACAACTTGCTATTCTGCAGGTTCAGCATGCTGTACAATTGGTTCTCGTTGTTCCAAAGACATCTGTTCTTACTGAAATTGTGATACATCATGGGCAATATCTTGCCGATCATTTTCAGCATCATTCCCTGCATTTTCAAGGCCATTTACAGCAGGTGTTTGTTGGCATTCTTTGCTGTCTTATTGGTATGTCTTTCCATAATACAACCCTTCTAACTTTCTCAGTCTTTTCAAGCTGTTTGTGCATGCGATCTTCCCAGAAGATAATATGATTGTTGCATACAGTTTTTCTTTTTTGGGGATCCCATAACCTATACCCCATTTCACCCTTATCGCCATATCTTAGGAAAATACATTTGCAAGACTTTGGCTCAAGTTTGCTGCGTTCTTCCTTGCGAATATGCACAAATGTCTCATAATCAAACACTCTCAAGCGAGCATACGAAGGTGGCTTGTCCGATCATGCTTTTGGAGGAAACCCATTCCCCCCCCCCCCCCCCCCCCCCCCCCCTTTTTACAAAAGCCTTTGCCCAAGATCCATGAGGTAAAGCAACATGTGACAACATTGTACAGACCGTGCCTTGAATGATCGTGTTCATACGCTCAGCAATATCATTTTGGGGTGGATTGTGAGGGGCGGTGAGCTTATTTTTAATCCCTTTGTTGTCACAAGAGTCTTGAAAGGCTTTGGACACATATTCCCTATCATTGTCAGAGCGAAGACACTTTAATGTCTTGCTGGTTTGATTTTCACAAGTGCTAGGAATTTTTAAAATTCATCCAAGGCCTTGTTTTTACGACGGATTAAATAAATCCATATTTTGCGTGTGGCATCACAAGGCCTTGTTTTTACGACGGATTGAGTAAATCCATATTTTGCGTGTGGCATCATCAACAAAAGTAATGAAATACTTATTTTCCCCTAGAGATAACCGTGGCATTTGACACACTTTTGAATGTACCAACTCTTAAGGGTGAAGACTTTAGAGAAAGAGATTTTTTATGTGACATTTGAGCATGCTTACCATAAAAACAATGATCACATTGTTCAAAATCAGCATACCTCAGACACGGCAAATAACCCAGACAAGAAAGCACTTTCATCCCAGTTTAACTCATGTGTCTCAACCGGCTATTTCACAAAGAAACACTTGGTTGCTTGGTTATGGCGACTAAATGGTCATGCACCATAGATACATACAAATGAAACAAAGTATTATTTTTAGAGCCCTTAGCAACAATACAAGAGTCCTTACAATTTTTCCATTTGCTATCCCCAAAGGTGGTATGATAGCCTTTGTCATCTAGCTGCCTTGTGCTTATCAAGCTCTTCTTGAGCTGAGGTACATGCCTCACATTATGCAAAACAAACACAGAGCCATGCTGAAATTCCGATTTCATACTGCAAATACTTGCAATTTGACATGTATAGTTATCCCCAAGTGGACAACACCACGTGCATCACCATTGTAGTTAGAAAACTACTCATGATGTGGTGTGACATGAAAATATGCACCTGAGTGAAGTATCCAAGTGTGCATGTCATCATCAGAATCTGCAATCAATGCATGTGTACTCAAAGAAGAAGCAAGGAGTACATCACCGTCACTATCATTCTCATGAGTGACTATATTTACTTTTCTTTGTAGGTTGGCTGTCCTTTTTCTCACCCTTGTTGTCTTTAGTGTTTTTTCTTTTGTCCTTTTTTTTCCTTCAATCGAAAACAATCCCGTTTGTAGCGCCCTTTCCTGCCACAATAATGACACTCCACATTTTTGCCAGGAGACTTGTTGCGTGCTCTATTTTCAGAACTGCCCTTTTGTTGAAATCTGCCCATAGTGTGCAATGCATTAGAAGATTTGTTTGCTGAATTATTTTGCCTGTTGAGTTTTTCCATCAGCTAAGAATTCTCCACATCAGAATATAACAGTTGAGCATTTGAGTTACTCAAAGTTGTCTTGAATGTATCCTAACTTTCAAGCTAAGTGCATAGTAAGAAAGTAGCCCATCATCCATGTGGAAATCCAAAGCAATTAGTTGATTGAAAATTGAGTTGAACTCATTCAAATGTATAGACATGGTTGTGTCTGTCTTCATGTGAAGGTCCATCAACTTTTTCAGCCAATAAACCTTGTTGGTTGCACTTTTTTGAGCATACAATTGCTCAAGTCTTCGCCACATTTCATATGCAAAATGTAGCTTCTCAATGCTAAAGAGCAAGTTGTCTGACACTGAGAGCTCTATGGTAGAGCATGCAAGCTCATCTAAATCATCTGACTCTTCTTGTTCCATACTTGCTGGTCTTATTCCCTTTGCTTTGATGGGCTTTACTTGTTTCTTCTGCCCCAAGACATTGTAGCACTGTTTTTGCCATATTGCAAAATTGTGTGCACCTTTGAGCTTCTTGATGTGCAAAAGGTTGCTGCTATCATTGTTTCGAGCCATGATTTGTTGCACTAAATTGACTCAAACGTCAGCAAATGCAAGCCCAAATGTCACACAAATGACCACCGACGTTGTAAGTACCAACGAATAGTGAAAATCAAGAAATTGCAGAAATTTTAGATTTGCGAATTGATTTCTAGAATTAGAGAATGTTTGCTACTACACTCCACAATTGATTACAGCCAGATTTATAGGCCAATGCACCAATTGCACGTGAAATCCCCAAAAATTTGCTGCAATTTTGGCTCCAAATGCATTCTCAGACACAAATTTGACGATTGCGGTCAAAAGCCCCAAATTTTCAAAGGCAAATCCATCCAAATTGCATCAATACATGTAGCCTAGTGCATATATCAAGAAATTCTTGCACAATTTGAGGAAATTTTGCAAAAGCCCCAAATTTCTTGGGTTCGAAGTGCACAAATTTCAATGAAATTGACAAAATTTCACTAAAATGTGAAAAACCCCAAATATCTTGAGCAAATGTGCACCGAATTTGCAATTTTTGAATCAAATTGTTTTGTTC
This sequence comes from Lygodium microphyllum, assembly GCF_053477565.2. NCBI lineage: Eukaryota > Viridiplantae > Streptophyta > Polypodiopsida > Schizaeales > Lygodiaceae > Lygodium > Lygodium microphyllum. The sequence continues at coordinate 25,468,310 of NC_141146.1, read as the reverse complement.
TGCATCAAAATCCCCTAATCTAGGAAAGCCCCAAATTTTCAGCTCAGAATTTCACACGGTGCTTATGCATGCAAACGCCCATCAGTGGGCCAAAGGTTTAGTTCAGAAAACCTTTGAAATTTTGAAAAATAATGAAAGATCTGTCCCGTTACCTTGATTGGATTGTTGCATGTAGTCTGGGCTGTCAGACACAGTGTGATGGGCTGTCTGACACAGCCTGACGGACTGTCTGATGCAGCTTGATTGACTGATGCAGTTTGACAGACTGTCTGATGCAGCCTGATGGACTGTCTTGACATAGTCTTGATGTAGTCCTGATGCATCTCTGACGATTGTCTTGACACAACTCTAGCAACCTAAGCTCTGATATTAGTTTGTCAGTGGAGTGTGTGAGTGTAACCAGCCCTCCTTTCGTGGATGGGTGGTAAATCCCTGATTACAACTTAATTACAGCAGCAAAACAATAAATGCAAATCTAAAAATACAAATTTACCTATTGATCTTGGACAATGCACACCCAATTGGCCCCAAATTCAATGGCTGGCTAGTCCTCCACCTGAATTCAGCTGAAATTCACCTTCAGCCTTGTTGAATCAAAGTTTTGGAGCTTCCAATTTTTGGCACGCTTCCCAAGGCTGCTGAAAAATCCTAATCTCTGTTGTAAATTAGGGTTTACAGCAGAGAAATTTGCAATTTCTTAGCCTCCAAGGGTCCAAATGTTGAGATCTTCGGAGCAAGGTTGTGAAATGGCTGGGAGATGAGAGGGAAAGCTGTAGAGAGAGAAAATTCAGAGTTTTGTTGCGAAGAATGACTGAAAATCAGTCAAGTGCAGCTGCTGCCCTGCCACAACAGCATGTAGATGCAAAGAACTGAAGAAAATTAGTCATTTACTGCTGTTGCCTTGCCTCAACAACCTGTAGATTCTATATGCTGTTGTTGATTGGTCTTCTTTTGCCCTTAGTTGCCTCAGAAGGCCCTCCAATGGTTGTAAATCAGACCAACAGTCTCTTCTCCCTCTCCCTTGTAGGCTGAATTTAAAGAAATGCTTCTTATCAGTCCTAAAGACGTTTTTCGTCTTGCATGGGTATTTTTCACAAGTGACAGCCTTTCCAAATGGTTTTTTCAGCATTTTTCATAATTAAATATTAATTTACAGCCTTCAAATATTTAAAATTAATCTAATAATTATTTCGATGTCCTGAAAAATAATATGACTGGCCAATAATTAAATTGGCTAGGCAACTTCCATTCCTGAGTGTCTCTACACCATCTTTAACCATCAAATGAGCGCTAGATACCATTAAATGCTACTTCTCTAGTGTCACCAATTGACAGTTATGGCCAAATAGTTGACCTAGGTCAACAATTGACACCAGATACCACCAAGTACTCGTGTGGCATAACTTATAGCATTTTTTGCCTTTGACATCTCGTAATTTCTTCAGGTCCCGGGCTTGTATATTTACTTTAACCCCAGTTGCACCTCACATGTGCATCATTTACTTAATCATGTGATTAAAAATTAATCCACATGTTAAGTGAGGTTTAAAAAATACATGTCCTCGTGACAGTTAGGATTGAGACATGCGATGTTGCAGTTCGCACAGTGAGAGTATAGAGTAGAGAGTGAGAGAGGGAGAGCACAAGACTTGATATGGATACAATCTTCAAGTACCACTTTCAAGTCTATGCATCTTGCCCAAAATACATCGCTCGCATGCATGAGGAGGTAGAGTTTCCATTGGAGGCAACGTATCTACTGTATGACACTTGTGAAGGGTCATCAAACGCCCAAAACTTAAATGTCCATAGCGAGCATGCCATAGCTCCACATTCTACATAGTAGGCGATAGAGTAGTAGTGATTGCCAAAGCATCATGAGATTGTGCACCATAGGTATTTAACAAAAACGTTCTCATATAGGGTCTTAGATAGCTTGAGTGCATAATCCATCACCCTATCTCCAACAATACATTGGTCATTCTCAAAGATGACTTGAAAGCCATGCTTGTTAAAAATAGAGATAGACAATAAGTTCTTTGTAATGCTAGGTAGAAACAAGATATCTAGAACCATGAAGTTAGAACCATCTATAGCAGTAATAGTGACTGTCCCAATGTTACAAACATCATAACTGACACGTTGCCTAGTAGGGGTTGAATGCAAAGAGAAAAACAAACACTTTCTAGAAGTGATGTGCTTTGAAGCTCCATTGTCAAAACACCATGTTTGCTACGTTTAAGTAGCATTAAATGTTGAATCAGCCATTGAAGAATCATAAGTGCAAGTCATAAATGCATAGTTTTCCTCCACAAAGTTGGTTGAAGCATCACCATCAATAGATTTGCTAGCCGACATCTCTTGGATAGCCAAATCGGAGTCTTTTTTCTTTTCTTTGGCTAATCTCCTACGGCATTCATCAATAGTGATCTGGTTTCTTGCAATAATGACATTTCCTCTTCTTTTTAGACTTTTCCATGTCTTGGAGAGGCTTATTTGATGGTTGTTCAGCATTACCCTTGTGCTTGTTTTTTGCATTTTGCTTGACTTTTTTCTTTGCCTTGGAACTTGGAAAGCATAGCCACATCTCTTGAGCGCAATGCAACAATCTTTCGAGTTTGTTCCTCTTGCAACAAGAGGCATTTCTATTGTACAAATGTAAGGGGCTGCACAACAAACCCCCCGTGAAGAGACAATATCAAAGAGGTGTGGAAACCAAGATACGACTGTGAAAGAGAGTTTAGTGTGATGTTTACCAAGTTTAGCATCCTGAATGATTTCATCCACATTGAGGAGTTGCTCTTGCAAATCTTGTATGTGAGTAAGGTGATTTGTCATGGTATTTGTAATGAGTCTTTCTTCTCGGATAGGGTGGTAAATAACCTGATTAAGCACTATTTATTGCTATTAACAAATTCACAAAACTGAAATGCACACTTCACCATATAATCTTGGACATTGGACACCTTGTTGGTCCCAAAAGTGGCGTCTCTTTTGGTATTTATTTAACTTAATTGAAGAAGAAGTTGATGTACAATGGAATTCTTCCAATCCCTTTCGGTATTCTAACTTCGCTTGCCGTCCAAAATGACCAACAAGTCTTCAATTGGATTTGCCAATTGATTCGGGCAATCAATTGGTATTCACTCGCTTTGATGGAGATGGAAAATGTCCCAAATTCAATGATTTATTGGTCCCTCCACTTGAATAGGCTAAAAATAGCTTCAGCATTGTCGAATCAAAGTCTTGGAGCTTCCAATTTTTGGTACACTTTCTAAGGCTGTTGCTAAACTCTAATTTCTGTTGTTGCAGATTAGGGTTTACAATAGAGAAATCTGAAATTTCTCAGTCTCTGGTGATCTCAATGCTGTAATTTTCGGAGCAAGGTCGTAGAAAGGCTAGGAGATGAGAGAGAATGTTGAGGAGAGAGAAAATTCAGACTTTCTTCATGAAGAATTGAAGAAAGTCTGTCATTTATTGTTGGTGCCATGTCTCAACAGCTTGTATATGCAAATAACTGAAGAAAATCAATCATTTACTGTTGCTGCTCTGTCTCAACAGCCTGTAGATATTGTCAATTGTTGTTGATTGGTCTTCTCCTGTCCTTGGCTGCCTCAGAAGGTCCTCCAATGGTTGCAAATTAAACTAGCAGTATTTTCTATCTCTCTTGCAGGTTAAATACGCTAAAAATGCCTCGCTCTAGCCTCCAAAGACGTTTTTCAAACTTGCATGGGCATTTTTGACAAGTGGCAGTCTTTCCAAATGGTTTTTCTAGCACTATTCATAATTAAATATTACTTTTCAGTCTTTAAATACTGAAAATTAATTTAATAATTATTTCGATGCCTTGAAAAATAATCCGACTGGCCAATATTTAAATTGGCTAGGCAACTTTCATTCTCGAGTGTCTCTACGCCATCTTTGACCATTGGATTGGCGTTAGGTACAATTAAACGCCACTTTTCTAGTGTTGCTAATTGACACTTATAGCTACTCTGAATCTGCCATAGAAGCTTCTCATGGGTCCTTGATGTAAGAAGGTTGGTGTAGAAGACATCAAACTGGGGAGATGGTAGCTGAGTCAAAAGAATCATGACCATATCCTCTGAAGAGATCATCGTACCAAGGGATGCAAGCTCATCCCTCATATCCTTCAACTTGTTGATATGATCCTTTATTAAAGGAGAGTCATCAACAGCAGCAAGCATCTATAACTCCTTGAGAGTAATCTGATGGGCAAATGTCTTCTAATTATATAAAGAAGCAAGCTTTGTCCACACTTCCACTGCTTTGCGTAATGTGTGCTTATGCACTAGGACAAAATCTTGTAAGCTCATTAAAAAAATAGAATGGGCTCTAGAGTTGAGCTGATCCCATAAGGCCGCATGATCCATCAATGATCCAACAATGTATTCTCCATTGGATAGGGAATATGGTGGTAATAAACTCCCAAAGTTTGAAGGTATCAAGGATACACTCCACCTTACATGACCAAAGTGAGTAGTTGGAACCATCAAGCTAGTTTTCTTTGAGCAAAGAAGGGAGTACGAGCACCTGTATAGAGGGTGCCATGAATGGCATATGAAGGCTAGGAGAATAGGCCTTTTGTGACACATAGAGAGAATGGGAAGGAGAGGGATCTCGTATAAACGGGCTAGGTGACCTGCAGTCGTTGCGTGAACTAGCACGAAATTCTCTCTGTCTCGTAGTCAGCAAAGAATGGTGATAAGACATTTTCAATATCTTGTAAGACACCCACAAGAAATTTGCGTTTTGGCGATAGTCCTAAAATAGGAGGAAACGGCTACAAGATCACAAGTTGATGTAGAGGGTCCACCTAGGGGAGATAGACTATCACGTGGCACAAGAAAAGCATATGCCTCCAAGCAGAAAGCTGCATTTTCAATAAAACGTTGATTTGGTAAGGCTGTATGGCAATCTGGGGTGGTCTGCCCTGTAAGAAGTTAGCTTTGTGTCTCTCTTAGATACCATGCTTTGATACCATGTGAGAGTGTGCAATGGAAGAAGGAACTCAAACATAAAGGAAGAGAGAGAGACTGTTTGCAAAAGAAGAAGAAAAGAAACCTACATTAAACAAGGAACAAATCCTGAATATAGGAGGATTGATCAGTCCATGCACGCCAACATCAGTGAGGGCACCAGATCAGACTGATGACGGTAACACTAGAGTTGGAGGAAGATGATGGAGTCGGAGTGTGCACTTGCGAAGTAAGTAGGGAAGATGATGATGGCAACACCAGAGATGGAGGAAGATGATGGAGTCGGAGTGTGCACTTGCGAAGTAAGGAGGGAAGATGATGATATATATGATTGCCAAGTGGAAAATGATTATAAATAGCCAAAAAGTTGAAAAATCGATTGACTTGAAATTTGGGGCAAAAATGTGGTCGACCAACATTTAATGTTGGTAAAAATGCCAGAAATGCTTAGAAAAATCCCGAAAAGGGTAGACAATGTCTGGCAAGTGAGACAAGTTGAAGAATGTAGAAAGTGCCTTGGGAAATGCACATAAAATCCTGAGTGGAGAAGAAAATGCATTGAAATGCAATAAACTGAGTGCTCTAGAATGAGCTACCTCCTCCGTAAAAACAAGTGAGATAGTTTAGAGCTCCTAAAGTCCTCGTCTAACTCAGACTAAGGCTCATAGGTAGGAGATGACAAGGCATGGCAAATATGACTGCTAACATCTTCAATAAGAATTTGAATGCTTGAGTTGTAGAGCTTTGGAGAGAAATATAGTTTAAGGTTATGATAGGCTTGTTACCTTACGTGCATTGTTTTACTCGTTGGTTGTTGAAAAAAAACATAGTTTAAGGCTGAGATATGGTTGCTACCTTACCCAAATGTTGGAAAATGGCAGCCAGCTATGGAGAGAGAGAGAGGAGAGACAATGACAGCAAGAGAGTGAGCTGAAGCAAAAAGAGTAGGGTGTACTTGCTAGCATGAAAGATAGAGTGAAAGTACAAGTTATGTTTAGATCAAGGGTTGATCTAACCAGCGTTCCACCAACTAACTAGAGTTAGGTTTATTTTACTCTAGAGCCTAGTGTCACTAATGCATGTGGCTAAGTACCTTGCAAATATTTGAAGATTCGCTTAACAACTTGCCAATGTATGGTCTGGGGCTATGCATAGACATTCTCACTTGAGATACTACATATTTAATGTTAGGGCGTGTTTTGCAAAGATAAATAAGACAGCCAACATCCTTGTTGTAAATTGCAACATCAGACATCTCTTCATCATTATGCATAGACAGCTTTAAGCCTGGCTCCATAGGAGTGCACATAGGTTTGCAATTTTGCATACTAAACCTATGTAGCAGCTTATCTACATATTGTGATTGTGACATGATGGTACCACGCTGATTTTGGGTGAATTGAATCCCCAAATAATAGTGTAGGCAGCTCATATCTGACATAGCAAATGCATGTTTTAATTCAGCCTTAAAATCTGCAATTTTTTCTTTTGTAGGTCTAGTGAGCAGCATGTCATCTATATAAAGAATGATAATCAGCAAGGCCCCCCCCACATTCTTAATGTATAGAGTGGGAGAAATTGGACTATTTTTGAACCCTTTGCTACCTGCATAAGCATCAACTTCGGAGTACCATGCACGAGGAGCCTGTTTGAGACTATAAAGAGCTTTATGCAACTTGCATACCATGTGCTCTTTCCCTTTAACCACAAACCCTGGAGGTTGTGACACATAAACATCCTCATGCAAATCCCCATTGAAGAATGTTGTCTTAATGTCCAACTAATGTACTTTCCAGCCATAATTTGCAGCCATAGTAATTACACATCTCATTGTACTCATACGGGATGTAGGAGCAAAAGTTTCTTTATAATCTATGCCCTTTTTCTGTGCATAGCCTTTTGCTACCAACCGTGCTTTGTACTTGTCAATTGTACCATCAGCCTTGCGTTTGAGTTTAAAAACCCGTTTTGTGCCAATGGCCTTCTTGCTAGGTGGTAAATCCACAAGATACCATGTAGAGTTAGTGGCAATAGAGTCTAACTCATCCTGTATGGCCTGCATCCAATGTACATCTTGTTGAGCTTCGTCCAAGGAAGTAGGCTCATCATCATCCAATAGGGAGCTCATAAACACATGCTCATCACAATCATCTACTTTCGTAAAATCAATCAAATGTGCCCCCCCTGCATCATTTGTTGCATTTCTGGCAGCCCTTTTAGTGTGTTGAGGTATAGGAGCATCTATTTTACTCTCCTAAAGAGTCTGTAACAGCTACCTCGGGATTGTTTTGGCTGCATTTACAGCAGCCCTCTCATGCTGTACTGCTTCTTCCATTGCATGTCGCAAACCATCATCGATACCCTGCTGTTCGGGAGCATATGCTGTAGCAACAACTTGCTGTATTAAGTCTGTCCTGCCATTTACAGCAGGCACAGACTCCAAAGTAAGTGGCAAAAGACCCTCAAAGACATCACCAATGTCATGGGTGGTTGGCATTTGAAACAGACAATGTGAAAATGCAGCATTTTCAGCAAATAGAACATCCCTATTGACAAAGACTTTGTTCGTGCGTGGGTCACACAAGCGATAGCCCTTGCTCTCCGAACTGTAGCCAATAAATATGCATTTTATAGCCTTGTCATCAAGCTTCCCATGAAGCTCTTTTGGAACATGTGCATAGGCTATGCAACCAAACACCCAAAAGTAGTCTACTTTGGGTTTCTTGCCATGCTAAGCTTCGAACGGTGTGATCGTCTTCAGTGCCTTAGTGGGTGCACGATTCAACACATGATTTGCACATTGAAGGCCTTCTAGCCAAAATTTGAGGTAGCCCCTTGCTTTTTAGCATACGACGAGTCATCTCCATAAGAGTCCGATTCTTCCTTTCAGCAACACCATTTTGCTAAGTAGTCATTCTAACAGTGGCTTGATGCGTAATGTCACGATCAAGTAAATATGTCTCAAAAGCACGAGAGATGTACTCCCCCCCTCTATTTGTGCGAAATGTCTGCACTTTTAAGTCAGTTTCAGCTTGAAGCTTTGCAACAAGATGTTTGAAATGCATGAATACATCGGATTTTGCCTTCAGCCCATACACCCATGTATACCAAGAGTAGTCATCAATAAATGTAACAAAGTATTGATGAGCTCCAAGTGCACGTGTCCTCATGGGACCACAAACATCAGAGTGAATAAGATGCATTTTTTGGACAACACGCATTGCATTATCCTTTTTGAAGGCAAACCTATGCATCTTGCCCAAAATACATCCCTCACATGCATGAGGAGGTGGAGTCTCCACTAGAGGCAATGCATCTACCATATGACACCTCTGAAGGGTCATCAAACTCCCAAAGTGCATGTGTCCATAGCGGGCATGCCATAGCTCCGCATTTTGCATAGCGGGCGAAAGAGTAGTGACTGCTAAAGCACCATGAGACTGTCTGTCATATGTGTCCAACAAAAATAGACCCTTATGTAGGGTGCAGGACAGCCTAAGTGCATAATCCATCTCTCTGTCTCTAACAATGCATTTGTCATTCTCAAAGATTACTAGAAAGCCATGTTTATTAAAAACAGAGATAGACAACAAGTTCTTTGTAATGCCAGGTACAAGTGAGACATCTAGAAGTATGAAATCACAACCATATGCAGCAGTAATAGTGACTGTCCCAATGCCACATACATCATAACTACTGCTGTTCGCACATGTAACACGCTTCGCAGTAGGGATTGAATGCAAAGAGGTAAACAAATACTTCGTGGAAGTGATGTGCTTTGACGCCTCACTGTCAAAATACCATGTTTGCTGCGTTTCAGCAGCATTAAATGCTGAATTAGCCATTGAAGAATCATAACTGCATGTGAGAAATGCTTAGTTCTCCTCTACAAAGTTGGCTGAAGTATCATCATCAGTAGATTTACTGGTTGATGTTTCTTGGACAGCCAAAACTGGAGTTTTTTTTCTTCTCTTTGGCCAATCTCTTTTTGTATTCATCGATATAGTGATCGGGCTTCTTGCAATAATGGCATTTCCCCTTCTTTTTAGTGTTTTCTGTGTCTTGGACAACCTTATTTGATGGCTGTCCAGCATCACTGTTTTGCTGATTTTTTACATTTTACTTGACTTTTCCTTTGCCTTTGAACTTGGAAAGCATAGCCACATCACCTGAATGCAATGCCACATTCTTCCGAGTTTGTTCCTCTTGCAGCAAGAGGCCTTTCAACTCCACAAATGTAAGGGGCTGTTGTGGTGTGGAAACCAAGATATGACTCTGAAAGAGAGTTTAGTGTGATGTTTACCAATTCAGCACCCTGAATGAGCTCATCAACATCGAGTAGCTACTTACACAAATCTTGTATGCGAGTAAGGTGCTTTGTTATGCTATCACCTTCATCCATGGTCACATTGGTCAACTCTCTGCGGAGGTAGGATATCCTGGCCTCATAGCGTGCTACAAACATACGCTCAAGTATATTCCATGCTGATTTTGAGGTCTTACAAGATTGAATGCGTGGAATAATTGCCCTTTTTATTGACAAGGCAATCAAAGAAAGTGCCTGTGTATCTTTTGAGTCCCATTTCCTTTGATCCTCAGTAGGAGGGAGAGGGAGGGGCAGCAGCAGCAGCAGCACCAATACCACCAGCAGCAACACCAGTAACTTGTCCTCAAGCGTTACGCTGAGGTATTTGAGGTGCAAGACCTCTTGGTCGTTGCAAATCACCTGTAACATAGTCCCACAAGTCCTTCGCCACAAGAAGGTTACGGACCATAAAACTCCATAGTGGGTAGTTTGAGCCATCAAGTTTGTCCTCCTAAGTGAGGACACCAAGGATGTTGCTCTGATCGTTATTCCCTTGATATGCCATTCTGTCAATGATAGACAAAAATCTACAGCCAAATACTTCAATGCTGAAGTATACAATATACTCCTCAAAGTACCAAAATCCCCCACAGGATTAAGAAACAAGTACCAAATTGTCACTCAAATGCCAAAGTGTGCACAAGGCCACCCAAATCAAAACTCAGCTAGTAAATTACAGCACTATACTGCTGTACCACACTCGCCTCGAAATGTGTGCCCACAAAAGTATAAAATACAGCAACTTAATGTTTATTCTTACCAAAATTTATTGAATTTTCCCAAAATTCTCTGCCTAGTTTGATTGTAATAGTAATTAAATGCTGTTGTATTGCTTGTTGCTTGCCTTGGAGTGCGTATCGGGCAAAAGCTACAAATTTCTTTCTAAAATTTTAAAGAAATTGGAGAAATTTGTACCTTATAGTTGAAATTTTTGCGGAAATGTTGCCTCGGGATGCATATCAGTAATGAATAGCAGCTGAAATCTGCCTTGTGATGTGGTCGGATCCAAAAAACTGAAAAGCCCCAAATTTTCTTGAGCCAATGTGGAAGAATTTGCGCAATGTCTATGAGTTTGGTAACAATTTGCGCAAAGGGTCTCCAATCGGGCAAAAGCCCCAAATTTTTGGTGGGAATGTTTAAGGAATTGAGAAATTTCTTCGAATTGGTTGTCAATTCAAATTCTGGGAGAAAAATTTAGCAAAAGCCCCAAATTTTTGGGCAGCACGAGGTTGAGATTCAAGAAGAGATGGCTGAAATAGACTGGAAATTTCAAAAATTTCGAGAAAACCCCAAATCTGAAATTTAGGGTTTTTGCACTTTTTAGGGTTTGCAGAAATTGGCGGGCAGGACTGAGAAAATGGTAGGTAGAGCTGAGAAAATGGCGGGCAGAGCTAAAAATGACAGCAGCTCTTCCAAAACAGCAGCTCCTCGGGCTGCGTGCAGGGTTGTGTGTGGGACTGTGCGTTGGACTGTGTGCAAGGTTGCGTGCAGGCTGAAAACAGCGGATTTGGAGTAGATGACTGAGCTAGACAGATTTGGAGCAAATGGACAGATTTGGAGTTGATGGTTGAACTGGACAGATCTGGAGTAGACAAGAGACGGCTCAGCTACAACTCCTCCACTTCAGCAGCACCTCACAGCAGCTGAAAACTCTTCCTCGAGCTGAGAACCAAGCTAGCAACAATAGGACATTGGGCGGGATGGCACCAGTTGATGGTGGCTGAATGGAAACTGCGCTGTCGTGCCACTACGCGGACACGGTGTGAAAAACTTTGGAGTGCATCATCATCGGACTTTCTAATTGATCAAGAGGGTCAATGTGATCTGAGTCATTAGTACTAGTGTGAGTGGCATGAATGGTCCAAAAATATTGGATTTTTGGGCAATTTTAGTCTATTTTTGATATTATTTATTGTAAAAACCCAAAAAGTTAGAAAAGCTTCTAGATTAGGATGACATGCAAAAAGCAAGTTGCTTTTTCAACCAATTATGGGATTTTTCATAAAAAAGAAAGAGGGGCGAAATCGCGCGTGTCGTGATTGCAGTTGACAGGTTGAAAACTACACTTTGAACTCGAAGAAGGAAAAGAAGTGATTTAGGGGATCCCCGAGTAGGTGTCCTGGGGTTTTACCTTCCTTTCTGAGCCAATGGAGCCATCATATTTAGGTTCCGAGCAATAGAGGAGCTGTTATTTTTTATGTACGTTTTTGGTCTACGAAGGAGCTCCAAGAGATCTAGTGCCTAAAGATTGCTTCTGAGTAGTGCCAGATAAGGGATTCCAGGTTCTATCAATACATATTGATTTGATTCATTGTGCTTTGTTTTTATCGTGTTTTATGGAAACATGCTAAAAAGAAACAGGGTATGCCATTGCGAGTTTTGAGTGACAGAGCTTCACAAGTAAATGTTATTCAAGAATTTCATGAAAGCTTGTGGATTGGCCATAGAGGTGTTTTGGGTACTTTTGCAAAGATCAAAGAAAGATATTGGTGGCAGGGTATGTATGAGGATGTTGCTCACTTTGTGGAAACATGTATGACATGTCAAATGTATTCATCTGTGAGACATCGGGATGGATTGCAGTCCACATATCCATTGTCTCTTTCATTTTAAGTGGGTAGTGGATTTAGTCACGATGCTTGCAGGTTTTTGGCAAATGAGATATCTTGTGCTTGCCTGTGAAGATTTGACTAATTAAGTGGAAGGGAGAGCTCTACATACTAAGACAACAAATGTTATGTGTACTTTTCTCTTAAAAGAGATCTTTTGTCGATATGGATGTGTGGGAAAAATTAATGCCGATAGGGATGAGCTAGATGCAGATGAAGCTCATGATTTCTTTGTACGGTTGGGGATAAAGCTTGCTTTAACTTCAGTCTATAACCTTGAAGGAAATGGCAAAAGTGAAAGAGGTCATCCACTTATTGTGAAGGCATTGGCAAAAGCATGTGGAGAGAAAACCTTGAAGGAAATGGCAAAAGTGAAAGAGATCATCCACTTATTGTGAAAGCATTGGCAAAAGCATGTGGAGAGAAGGTAAAAGAGTGGCCATGATTGCTCCCTTATGCCTTGTGGGCTGATAGAACAACTCTTAGTGTTGTTACAGGATATATGCTTGCAGAATTGATGTATGGTCACATAGAAGAGATAACAGTCACATGGAGTGTGTTACCTTGGGAGGAGAAGTTGAATCGAGAGGAGTTGTTAGCGTTGTGCATTAGACAGTTGGAAAGAAAGTCAGAAGACATAGAGGTAGTAGTTGCAAAAATGACAAAAGATATAGACTGAGACCAAGAACCATACAAGATGGGGATGGGATATTGGTTTATGATAGCAGTTTAGACAACCAGCATAGTGTTATGCGTAAAGTTTCCAAAAGATGGTTTGGACCTTATGTGGTAAAACATGTGTTTGATAATGCTACTTATGCATTAAATGAGGTGGATGGGACAGCCATAAAACTTCCAGCAGCAGGGAAAAGAATCAAATTATTCAAGAGACGGGAATCTAATGCCTATGAGTTGCCAGAATTGGAAGAAAATAGTGGCCAAGATATAGGGGGTAGCTAGGAAGATATGGAAGATGAAGAAGCAAAGTATATGGTTACAGAGGATGAGGAGGACTTTAGAATCTGATGACAACTAGGATTTTGGCATATACCATAGGATGTGCAGATTTAGAGGGGATGGATGTTGTATCTCTACGTGGACTCAGTGTGAAAAACTCTGGAGCGCATCATCATCCGACTTTCTTATTGATCAAGAGTGTCAATGTGATCTGAGTCATTAGTACTAGTGTAAATAGCATGAATGGTAAAATAATACTAGATTTTTGAACAATTTTAGCCTATTTTTAATATTATTTATTGTAAAAAGTTGAAAAAGTTAGAAAAGCTTCTAGAGTAAGATGGCATGCAAAAAGCAAGTTATTTTTTCAGCCAGATATGGAATTTTTCATAAAAAAGAAAGAGGGGTGAAATCGCACATGCCACGATCGTAGTTGATAGGCTGAAAACTGCACTTTAAACTAGAAGAAGGAGAAGAAGTGATTTGGGAGATCCCTGAGCAGGTATTGTGGTGTTTTACCCCCCTTTTGGAGCCAACGGAGCCATCAAATTTGGGTTCCGAGTAGCAGAGGCGCAGTTGTTATTTTTTATGCACGTTTTTGGTCTACGAAGGAGCTCCAGGAGATCTAATGCTTAACGATTACTTCTGAGTAGTGTCAGACAAGGGATTCCAAGTTCTTTCAATACATATTGATTTGATTCATTGTGCTTTGTCTTTATCGTGTTTGCCTCTTGTCTATTCTTTTTCTTCTCCTCCATCTCTTATCTCTACTTTCTTCTATCTTTGATTCTCGATGGGTATGACCTTTTGACAAAAACCCCTCCAACAGTGTGTACGTGTTGCTCTGATACCAAATGTTGGAAAATGGCAGCTAGCTATGGAGAGAGAGAGGAGAGACAATGACAGCAAGAGAGTGAGCTGAAGTAAAAAGAGTAGAGTGTACTTGCTAGAATGAAAGATAGAGTGAAAGTACAACTTATGTTTAGGCCAACCAACTAACTAGAGTTAGGTTTATTTTACTCTAGAGCCTAGTGTCACTACTTTAAGTTTCTAAGACTCTAGGTGTACACACCTTACATTGACACTTTAATAATTGTCGACACCACACAAAATACATTGGGCGTTGCCCATAGAATCGGAAAATTCTAACAACCCACACTCTTTTACTTGTATCCCTTTGGAGTATCCCTTTTGCTTATTCTACTTTAGAATGCTTTTTGACTCCCAAGTCTCTTGACACATTTCATCCCTCTCTGTCCACTCTCCAAACTCCTTGATGATGTGACATTTCTCTATTTTCATAAATTACTATTTTTGCTTTTGTTTTATTTTCTAGCCCCTATATGGTTTTGGTGTTTCCCTTAATGATGGTTTAGGGGGACTTCAATACTTCTATGAAGGTGATAATATAGACTTTGCTAACCTCCATAAGGTTAGTTGTAGGTTTTTTTTTGGTAATGAGACTAGACATTCTCTAGTATGGAACAAGACCTTGATTGTGTTTCTATTACAATATGAGATTAGACATTCTCTTTAAGATAATACCTTCTCATGAGATTTTGCGTGTGCTTCAAGTCATAAGTTTGTCATTTATGATCAAAACATGCAAACACATGTAGTATTCTTGCACGTGAGAACGTATTTACCATGGGTTGGAGAAGTTGGAAAATGCTACCTCTATGATTGAGCTCTAAGGGTAGATTCAACACAGAGTCCTTGGGATATAGTAAAGTGTATCTTCCAAACCACATGCCAAGGCAAGAACACATTGCCTTGAGCTGAAGAAGTTGGAAATGATGCCTCTTTAACTCACACTCCCTAGCACACCATGAAATGCATCATCCAACCACATGGCAAGACAAAATGGGCTTGGCAGTTGCTCCTTGCCTCAACCTCAACAAGTTTGGCACTCAACTCATGCACATAACGTGACTATGAAGATAATATCATATACCCGTTATCTATCCTTTCGCAGTCATCTTGCTTTTGAAACAATAGGAGTCCTTCCATATGTCAAATAATTGTCCGAACTTTGTATGCATTAGAGAAAAGCATGAAACATGTAGGGCCCTCTGTGAACAACTAGAACGCTCAAAGATAATCATCATGAACAATACCACAAAACATATTTTATCAGTTGAATCAAAAACATACTTGCTATGTGAAATACCAAAATGTTGCAAATACTTTCCTCACACCTTCATAGTATGTTATTTAGATCCCTCCTTTTTTGTATTGCCAAAAGTAGTAAGTACAAATGTGGACTATGGAACAAAAGATGACCATGTTGAGATTGAAGCCTTGCAAGTGGGTATCCTCTTTTCCTTACACAACCAATATCTCATTCCATAAAGGGAGGTATATAAAATATGAGATTTTAAGAGCTCACATGGAGTCTCTACAGCCTTAATGTGATGGGTTCAATAGCCAATGGGTCTCGTAGGTACATAAATAAATAAGGGAATGTATAGAATGCTGAAGGGTAGGGCTGTCCAATAGCCAATGGGTCTCGTAGGAGCGGGCTGAGGGAGGGGTAGATGTGTGTTGTCCACCGGAGACAGATCTTGAGTGCAGCAACCACCACTTGGAGCAAAGGCTGATGATGAAAAGTGCTGAAAACACGATGATTACCTGCTGAAGATGATGGCAGCTGATCATTGGCAACAATGGGAGGCGAGATGACATGTAAGACCATGTAGCAGCAATCGTTTGGGGCTGGACAGCTAGTAGAAGAGGACTAATGGCTGAAACTTGCAAGACAAGGATGGGGCTGAATGGTGGGCTGGAAGGAGCGTCCCAAATTAGGATTTTGCATGTGAGACAGAGAAACTCTCTAGAACTACTTGTTGTTTAATAGGACTTTTGGTAATTTGCATGTTTTGGGTTGAACCGCCCTTAAGTCGTTTCCTCAAACTGTCTTGGTTTGATACTCAATTTCTCCTTCATAACTCTTGCACATCCAGCACCTTAGTTGCCTCAAACAATTTGACCAAAGCTTTGCCACCCTCCCGCTGTTTGTCAGAAGCCTGTTCTTCATGCGCAAAGCTGTGGCTGCTGGGACCAGGCTACTTTTATTATAATAATCATGGCTTCTTGTTTCTGTAGTTGCTCGAAGAAGATAACAGTGCCGCCACTTCTTATTTTCAAATGCACAGTTGCTCTGTAATGCAATGCTACAAACCACCTCCTCTCTCTGTCATGTCGCATGAACTCCCTTTTTCTTATCTACCTCCACTCATCTTCATGGCAGTCATTCCCTCCTTTCTTTTTCTGTCTTTTTACCCGTTTTCCCACCCCGCAAAGCCATGCAAACGGTCACCCTCCTTCCATCTAACCTTCTCTCTTCCTTATGCAAGTGTGTTACTCGCATCAGCCAGCTTCTCATTTCCATGCCAAAAAACATCATGCATTGGGGCCATTTCAGCATTCTCTCTCCCGTTTCCAAGACCGTGCAGCCCACCAGTATTCCTACTCTCTTCCCAGTTGGCACAGCCTTTCGTTTCACTTTCCATGCACAAGGCCATAACCACTTCCTTCATATCTTCTTTCATCCCAAAAGGTGCATGCATACTTCATGGGCAGTTTTCTGTTATCTCTAGAGTCCACCACTCTCACATAGCCTTTATTATTCCATACTTCTAGCTAGCAATGTAGCACATCTCTGTGACTAGTCTTTTTGTGCTTGACATCCACCCCATGTAGCTATATGTATGTGTTCCCATGCTCAAATATCATTGCATAAGTCTCCACCATGACATAGATATAACCTCCTTAGACCTTTTGGATGGTTCTCAAACCTGCCAAAGTAATGCTTCTCCTCACCCTAAGGCAGTGGCTCATAGAATCCATGATCATCTGCTTATTGATTGCTATATCTACACCTCCCCAAAGCACACATCCATGAAGCTCCACCATTTTTGATTAACTCCATATCCATATTAACATCATGATGTAGTTTAGTAGCTGTAGGCTTATCCTTCTATCCTGTAATCTTCATATCCTGGGGGGAGGGGAGGCATTTGTTGTTATTTAGGCTAGATAATTATGCTTAAAAAATCGTAATGTGTTGCACATTTTAGTCTTTGAGTGTGTATCACACCTCGGGCTACTAGGTGCACTTATTCTCTTGGCCCCTATATAAAAAGGGGTCCTTGATCTTTGTGTTGTGTGATATTTTCTTCGAAAAGCTATTTTGGGTGTTTCTCCTTATTTAATTCCAACATTGTTTAAACTTCCATATGTGTTATTCTTTTATGTTGCACAATGTTGGGCTGGATGCATCTTCAAAGATGCATGCATGTCCTGTGGAATTAGAGTCAAGAAGAAAGGAAGGCTATCAAAAGGCTCAGTCAAATCAAAAGGTCCATTTTTTTGTGAAAGGGGACACAGATTTCTTTGAACTTAGACACAACAAATTCTGAACAGATCTTTCACCAACAGAGAGCTTCTGGTTAAGAGTGTTGAGGTTTAGTGTGGAAGAAATCCATACTATGTTATAAAGCAGGTGGAGTTACAAAGAGGGACATCCAAGGAAACCTTAGGAATGTGAAGCTCTAGTGTCATGCTTAAACTTGAATATTCATGTTAAATTATTACTCAAATTATAACATGCGTGGTGATGTGGCAGGATTTAATACTTAGTAGAGGCTTAGTTCTGTGTTTGAATGTACTATACTCTTGTACGTTGTGTTTTTGTTTGCAAGTACAGATGCACATTAGAGGTGGTACTTTATTATGCATTTTGCATGTAGTGCAGTTCAGAAATACATCTATGTAAAGTCATTAATGTCTTTGAGGTTTCTATTTTGATGTGTAGCTCAACTTTATGCATTTAGTATGATGTATGCACAAACATACTATTTATTTGCTTCCAATTTTACAACTTACCTGTTTCCTTGGTTCAATACATAAATCATTCATTTGATCTGCTGTTTGTATCGTAGCACCTCGATGCAATGCGTTGGTGTGCTAGATATAGTTTCTTGGAAGCAATACCATCCTCCCATTCAACAGTCAACAGCTGGAGATCAGCTGTGAGAGCACGCAAATTAGCAGCTAACAACAGGGCCTGGCCTGAGCATACAAGAGGTGTGTCTGATGCTTCTTGTCAGACAACGACACTCTTTATAGAGGATGCCATGTCAAATATTGGATATGGGAAGGGTCAAAGTGATGATATACTCAGCATGTTTGAACTTGGATCTTTGAAGCTAGCCACTGCCACACCCTCAGCAGCATTTAGAAGGAGAGAGGTCTCGGGGACACAGGCTGCTATGCATGGCTCAGCAGCAATGTACCCTCCAGACAGTGTGCATGCTGCTGTGGACCTGATTTTCTTGGACGCAAGTGCAGATCTTATTCTAGCAAAAAAAGCTGTCGTATCCATTTATACAGATAGGCCATTTCAGTATGATGACTTTGTTGGTCGATATTTTTGAACCTTGTAGTTGCTTTCCATTTGATTTTTGGGTATCATTCCTGAAATGATCAAGCTGCATCTTAATTTGCAATCTTAAAATTTGGTTCACTTGGACTTAGGCTTAGCTCTTGCATTTGTCATATTGTATAATAGTATTCTAATGAAATACTCAAGGCTAGCATATCTAAATAGATAAGTTTGCTTTATTTACTACAATACATTGCAGAAAAGGTATGGTTAGCCTGGACGCAATGTCATAAACCCTCACTGCATTGAACCTGGGTTGCCTTAGATTAAATCTCCGATCCTTAACTAGCTGCCAGTTTTTATATTATCTCTTTGACAGGCAATGGCCTGATTTAGATGGTGAATGGAAGTTGGTCTTGGACGATTACATGCAGACATTTCATATTCCGAGACATGTTATGCTGGAATCCTTATTGTTTTTCCTGCTTGATGACAGCAGTGAGATAGCATTGGAGGTAAATTTTTTCCCTCTAGAGGTGCTACTGCTCAGAGTTTAATTAATGAATCAAGTTGGTTTTCAGTCGAGGTTGTAGTTAAATAATGCAAAAAAATAGCAGGAAACCAATATGGGCTCTTGCATTGGAGCAGGAATGTCTCAGTTTTTTGAATATGTAAATAGAGTCTTGTAATGAGTCCTGAGTGGTCCTTGTCTTGATACCACTGTACAGTCTATGTGCTTTAGGTGGAGATTTGTCATCCATCAGATACATTTATACTGAGTTTATGGCCCGTAGTTTCTCGGTTATCATTAGAAGCTGTTTACTGGGTGCTTGAATTTGTGCAGCTTGATTATAGTGTCACATTATTCATGAACACTGCCTGAACATGTATACTTTGTGGAAAGTACAACATGGAGAAAAACTATGAACGGAAATGGGAATGGAAACTATAGGCAACTGAAATAGAGAAATGGTCTTTTACTAAAACAAGGGATGAACAATGTGAAGATGGCAGAAAATTTTAAATATACTTCTCTTGAGCCTGCCACTTTTAAAATGGCATTGGAGCTTCTGATAGTTCATCCTGCTTGGGCAACATAAGCGTAGAGGTAAGTGACATCATTGCTTATGAAGTTCATGCTCCTTGCTTGTAGGCTTCTCTTGAGCCTACCATACTTTTAATATGGTACAGGGTTGCATCCGTCCACTGACAAAACCATTGCATCGTATCTGTCCAGTCTGGTTAGATCTGTCTGATCTGGACTGTTCAAACCAAGGTGACCATTGCATGCAGGACCGTTTTTTACTGGTTTCTTTGCAAAGAAGAGAACTCAGAAGGATGCTTGGAAAATGGAATCCATATACAAACATGAGAATGATGCGTACAACAATCAGTCATTGGCTTGTAGGCACTTGCATTGGCTCCCTCTCTCCACAAAACCTGTAGGTATGCGATTGATTGAGGAGGGAGCTTTGTATAAATAGGACAAAAGTATGCCATAAATGGTGGCAGGTCGGCCAGCAATAAATGCCCCAAGTAAGCATCATAAATGCCACAATAAAATCCCTAAAATGCCTAGCTATGCTTGGCATAACTTAGACTCACACGAGCGGTTTAGATTGCAAACACCCTCTCTCAGAGCATGGGTGATCTAATACAATACAATGATACAATGATAAAGTCTAATCATAGTCCATACAACAAAGAATCACCGGCGGACTAGAACCATGGATATGCAAACATTGGGTGATCAAGCCACCACCAAGGTGCCTCAGAGAGAACTTGATATTGATGTCGATTGTACTAGCTCCTAAGAAATAGAGAGGAGTCATAATAGATCTGTGTGTCTGTCAACAATGTCGCGTAGTAACATACAAGATCATCTTGCCAAAAATGCCGTTGAACATACGTGACCATGGATTCCTTGGTTGTGGCCAAGGCTTAAGTCTGCCAAGGTATCCTCTCATGCGAGCTCATACTAGGAGCCAATCCTGCTCTCTGTCAAGTAACAACTCTTTATGAACCCCGATGTCAATCCCGGCTCTAAGATTGAATCTTGGCAGACTTTAGTTGATACATCAGGGACGTCTCTCTTTGGAACATGTGCACATGTATACCTGTATAGACGAGACTTACTTGTCTCACCTCACCACCATCACATGCTCCTCCTTTGGCATTGGAGAGTTGGGAGGGATGACTACATCACTAGTACTAGAAAGCAGGAGAGGCCCCCAAGGTCTTCCTGCGGTTAGAAGATGATAATTTTGTCCTAACCTTAGCCTTGGTAGTGGCCGGAGGATCCAAGTCGAAGCTTGATGAAGAGGATGACTTAGCAAAGGAGTCCAGATCTTACTTTTTCTTTTTCTCATTCTTCTTCCTCGAAACCAAGAACTCTTTGCAACCCTTGTGCAAATATTATCATATGATAACACCGGGCCTTTGACTTTTTCTTCTTATCACCCATCTTTGAAGCTATAAGGGCCTCACTAGAACCATGAGACTATGAGGGAAGCCTCTCTTGTAAATGTAAAGACATCTCATGCTCAATCAACATTGAGAACATCTATAGAAAATTGATAGGTGTTGATGATGTTTTAGCACGCAAAGCATTGGCCACTCCATTAAACTCTAGAGAGAGTTTATAGTATAGCCTCCACAAGATGAGCCTCTAGAAGGGTGGACTACTTGTGCCGAAGCTAGTCCTCTGCTTGTGTGACATGAAGTAAGAAAGACTAAATAGTGTCCTTCGGCTTGAACTTTATCTATTGGAGCTGTCTAGAAAGAGTGACGGCACGCATAGGTGAAGGAACCTTGTACAACATTTGAAGTGTCACCCAAATCACGAGAGAAGTCATGTACGCGGTAACTGCCAGAAGAACTTCTTTGGAGATGCAACAAGGAAGGGCAGAATATGCATGGCATCATCATTATCCCATGTGAGCACAACTTCTTCATAGTCGTCCTCGTTGAAATGAGTTGGAAGAGGATCAGCACGCTTAGGACGCTCACAAGCTCTAGATACAACGTACCATAACTGCTTCTACACAAACCAAGCTTTCATAACAGCACTCCAAGTTAGCTAATCAAGGCCGTGTAATTTGTCATTAGTAGAACAGCAAGGGGGAGCCATTTGGAGGATAGGAAAAGAAAATAAGTTGTCCTCGTCGAAATCAGCTGGAAGAGGATTAGCATGCTTAGAACGCTCACAAGCTCTAGATACAATGTACCATAATTGCTTCTACACAGACCAAGCTTTCATAACAGCACTCCAAGTTAGGTAATCAAGGCCGTGTAATTTGTCTATAGTAAAATAGCAGGGGGGAGTCGTCCGGAGGATAGGAAAAGAAAATAAAGGAAAGAAGAGGAGGACAGAGATAGTACAACCAACCAACAGCGCAAATTGCACAAAACAGGGTTCAAACGCAGTGTACACCAGCTGATTACAAAAACCAATTGCAGGAGAGAGATTATAGCCAACAGACCTGGTTAGAAGCCAGAGAATGCTGTTGCACAGCTTGCCAGGGTAGTAAATTTAGGAAATGCAGCAGCTGATCAGATAAACACAGGTTAATCGGGAATTAAATTATGTAGAAAATCAAAATGCAGCCTGCTGGACCCAAATGCAGCCTACAGAAGGCTGGAAATAGGGCGATGGGCAACAGACGTGCAGCCTACAGAAGGCTGGAAACAAGGTGATGGGCAGCAGACATCGGTTGCTAGGCTGTAGATAGTGTGTAGCAGGCAAGAAAGTGAAGAATCAACAGGGGCAAACATGCAATCAATAGAAAACACCAATAGAAGCATAGATCTTGAAATCTGATACCATGCGAGAAGTGGATGCAGCAATCGAAGCATAAAAATATGATAATAAATTGTTGAACACAAGGATAAAAGAGGAAAACACAAAAGGAGATTGCAAAGAAGAGAACTCAGATGACGCTCGGGAAATGGAATCCATATACCAAACACCAGAATGATGTGTGCAATAGTGAGTCACGGGCTCGTAGGCATTGGCATTGGCTCCCTCTCCCCACAAAACTTGTAGGTGATGACGTGATTGATTAAGGAGGAAGCTTTAGTATAAATAGGATAAAAATGCCATAAATGGTAGCCGGTCAACCAACAATAAATACCCCAAATAAGCATCATAAATGCCACAAAATCCCTAAAATGCCTGGTAGTTTCTGCTTTTGCCGTGCTGGTCCTCCAAAGCCTTCAGGTTGTTGAAATCTCCTCCAACAATCCACGAGTCCATCTTTGGGAGTCCATTTGCGATCTCCACCCAGAACTTGCTTCGTGCCCTAACCTCCGTAGGGGCATAGATATTGAGGACTCCAATGCATGAGTCCCCAATATCCTTTTTGATCCATAGAACCCTCCCTGCCACTATCGTCCTGTGGTCTCGTACATAGGCGGTGAGACTCGGGCCAATAGAGGTGCATATGCCTCCACTCTTACCGTGGGCACCTATGGTGTGTTCCCAGTAAGTGTGCAGGCTGCCCGGAAGTACCTTCCCTACCTGCTGAGTCTGGGTGGGGATGAGCTTGTGCTCTTGCAGAAGTAAGATGTAGGTCCGTCCGTCAAGGGCAGGTTGCAACTCCTGCCGAACAATCAACATCCTGGAACCACGTGCTTCACTATAGTGGAGACTATTCACATTTCAAGATGTAGGGTGTAAGCTCATGGGGAAACTTGTGACTGACCGAACAGGCATTTGTTCGGTGTGGATGCTGTTGATGAGGAGGAGAAATTGTGAGGCATACAAGTACACTTTGCTGCTGGTCTGGACTGTGAACTCTAGTTCCCCATGGTGGCCATTGGCAGAACCATAGAGGTGATAGATGCTCCAAGTGGTACTATTAATGCATCTATCAGCCAAGCTGAGAGTTGCGACTCTGTACATTGGTAGAAACAGGCCGCTTGTGCCAGGGGCCACTCGATCACGTCCCTCGGAGCTCTCCACTGTGGAGGGGCTCAAAAGATAATGCTCAAGTGTGGGACCTCGGCACCAGCCCATGAGTTAATCTGACCAAACATGCATCTTTTCGGTGTGGATGCTGTTGATGAGGAGAAACTGTGAGGCATGCAAGTACACTTTGCCACCGGTCTGGACGGTGAACTCTAGTCCCCCATGGTGGCCCTCGGTCGGACTATAGGGGTAATAGATGCTCCAGGTGGTACTATCAATGCATCTATTAGCCAAGCTGAGAGTCACGACTTTGTACATGGGTAGAAACCGGCCACTTGTGCCAAGGGCCACTTGATTACGTCCCTCAGTGCACTCCACTGTGGAGGGGTTCGAAAGATAATGCTCA
This sequence comes from Lygodium microphyllum, assembly GCF_053477565.2. Lineage (NCBI taxonomy): Eukaryota > Viridiplantae > Streptophyta > Polypodiopsida > Schizaeales > Lygodiaceae > Lygodium > Lygodium microphyllum. The sequence continues at coordinate 25,444,677 of NC_141146.1, read as the reverse complement.
AGTGTGGGACCTCGGCACCAGCCCACTAGTTAATGTCCATCATGTAACCAGGCCAGTGCTGTGCAAACAGTGCCAATCCTTCATCTCCCATCCATTGGGAGATGTGATCCGCCACCTGACTCTTCAACTTCTCTATTTGTGTAGTCGGCCACTCCCCTGAGTAAGAGGACTGAAGAAAAAAGGTGTAGTTTGGTCCATCCAGTGGTGCTAGTAGATGGACCTTGCCCCTCCTTGACTTATGAATCAGGAAGATCCCTACCTCTAGAGGTAGTGAGAACTCTCTGCGCTCCGCAACTCTCAGGTAGGACGATGGGCCAATGCTGCGGAAGAACTCCTGTGGCAACAGTTGTGCTTGTCTTGAGGTGTGATGGGTCGCAGGGGTGGATGAGCTGGTAGCTGTGTGGGAGGGGGAAGACTGTTGGTGCGAGGAGGTAGGTGTGTGTGGCTCATTACCTCCTGTGGGAGGAGGGGGGGTGGGCTTGGGGGGGATCATCTGAACCGGGTGCTGATCAGGGGGTGCTCAGTAGGGGAGGTGGTGGGGGGGAAGAGGATTGAGGGATGGTGGGATGGATGGAGATGCATGGCAGGTGTTGGGGGAGGGGGTTGGTGGCCTTGGAAAGGGGGGGTTGTGGGCCAAGGTCAGTGGGGGGGGGGCATGGGATAGGGGGGGGGTGGGTGAGGGGACTGTGAGAACTTAGGTGAGGTAGTCTATGGCGCGGGTGGAGGATGTGGGGGGCTTCGGGCCTGTCGGGTGGGACAGACAGGGGGGTGTGGAGTGCTGTGTCGAGGTGGCATCGCTCGCCCGTCTGCACCCTATTGTCAAGGTTGGGATTGAGAAATTGGTTGTGGCCCTGTGACATCTCCCTCTCTGTTGTCTCTGGACCCATGTGAAGCCGTCAGTGTCCACCTGCGGGCTTGTCGGCGAAGCCGTCTTGGCTTCAAAACGCGTACAAACTTGTAATATTTCCATTATGAGAATATTTCTAAACCCACGTGATAGTCATGCAAGGAATTCCATCATCCAAAAATTACGCCAATGATGTGATTTTCGAATGTCACACTACGTATCTTAATCTCTGCTTGCATAAACGAGATAATCGAATTTACATGGGAACCTCCTCCTAGAAAGCCAAAAGGATAACCTTTGGATTAAAGGAAATTTTTATTATTATTCCCCTTTTTTCCCCCAGCGGCTGTCATGCTGGAAGGGAGGGGAATAGCAAGGATGACTAAGCATCCTTGCTGGGGGTCGTAGGGTGGGATAAACCCATGCACGAGCCACGTGGGGAGGGAAGGTACCTCTCCCCCCCCCCATATAAACCCTGTGGGAGGAAGGGAAGGATTGGAGAGGGAGAAGGAGACGGATAGCCATCGCCCTGTTGAAGTCGGGATGCTGTGCAAAGGAGGGTCGAAAGGAGGCACCGCCATGGGACATTGGGCATCATGAGTAAAGGAAGTGCTGCCGCCACTCTATAGTATCGTGAGGAGAGAGAGAGAGATCGAAGACAAACTGGCCGCTACGTCTGGGAGTGGAAACGAGGCGCCACTGTCTGCCGAAGGCCAAGATGGCGTCACCTTTACTGACGGGCCGCCCCAACAGTCAAACGCCACCAATTCGGCGTTGAAAAACTTCCCCTCTTGCCACGTTCTGAGGGGAAGCTTCGAAGGGGGGGGCTAGATAAGCCCCCTTTCACCCCCTTCTTGTACCTTTTAAAATCCCTTAAGCTCTTTCATTTTCCCTCCCCCGTGCTTTCAAAAATTTTCACCCCCTCCTTGTACGTTATGAAGCCCTTTTAACTCCCATATCCAAAACCCTTTTCCATGGGTATTAGAACCCCCTCCGCCGGGATTTAAAAAGCCCTTAAATCCCCTTTCACCCTCGTACTAAAGCCTTTTTCTTTCACTTGGAGTCACTTTTCCCCCCAAGCACAAAGGCCTTATGGGTCTTATTACTTCTTTACCTGTGTATAATCTCTAAAAGACCTATTCCCTTGGCTTTGGAATCACTCTTCCTGTGGCCTCTTAAAACCACTTCTCCCGTGATTACCCTTAAGCCTTTACCTTGGCATCAAAAACCTTTCACCTTCCCCCATGTGTAAGCCCCCATAAGCCCTTTTTCTCCAAGTTTGACCTAAGGGCCCTTAGACCCTTACTTATAATCTTTACGGCTATTATTTTTCTTTAAAGCTCTCCTACACCTTGTGTCTTCTCCACCCCTTGTTATTTCCGTTCGTGCGAGCTTACAAAGACCATTAAGCCTTCCCCATGGCTTCAATGGGTCTTAGTTGTAAAAGTTTCTAAAAATACCCTTTTCAATTCCTAAATTCAAGGAGGGAAACCTTTCAAAAACTACTTTGACGAACGGTGCAAGGAGCGACGGTGGAGTTCTAAGGAGAAGTTGTAAAGCTGCTTCCACGTGCGACGGACCACACTTGCAATGCCTCCTAAGAAAGTCCAAGGCGTAGCCGCGGGAGGGACATCTCCCGGTATCCATGTGGATATCTCACCTCAAAGCCAAGTTTTCTTCTTGATGTTAATTTGGGTTTTAGTCAATCATGCAAAGAAAAATTGTTAAGGAAATATATTTATTTGATCAAGTTATTTTTAACGAAGTAGTTAGCTTATGAATGACAATTGGCTTTCTTCAAGTTGCATCAAGCATTATAGAATAATAGGCAAAAACTATCCATTTGCTATAGTAATATAGCCCTAAAATAAAAAGTTTATATCTTGCGCCATTAGTATTCCTTTCGCAACGAATCATGGCAAAAAGGCTAAATTCATGAAAGATTTCTTTCGATGCTCAAATTACTAGAGAGTTATCTTTGCTAGTTGCACATCTAGCAAGGCAACTGTTGTAATTAGCATGAGTTCATTTTTAAAGGAAACGGAAGTTAAACATTAATAAGTATAAAAATTAGATATACGAACTCATTTGGATAGAAAATGTAATAGGAAGTTGCTGGATGACACTCTATTAACACTTTTCCCCTGCAAATTGAGGACTTGGAATAAATAAAGTGTGTATTCACCAATTCCTTAGCTAGTTATTTAGGAGTATCGTCACTCTTTGTATCATCATGACATTAGGCTATATGCCAAATTAAACTGTATTGATTGAGAAAGTTAATCGAAGATAGTAAAAACGTGACAAGACGAGTAAGTTTACCTTCCAAAAGCTGACCAAACCAATCTTTCCAAAAGATAACCGGACCAATCTAGACATAGAAACATTCATACCCTAAAACACTGGACTACTTACCTTACCTCAAGGACCATAAATTCATAAAGATAAGAAATTAGGATTCATCCCTAGGGTTCTTAAATGAAGAAACCCTAGGCCTGACATACGTCAGCTTTATTCCGTCGCCAGACTTGCTCAACATGTATGAAATCATTTTTGTGATCAATTTACAAAGAGAAAAGGAAAAAAAAATCCTTTTCAAAGACGGCAGGTCTTTATGCAAGTTATCTTGCAAAAAGACGTAGTTTTTTTGATATCCTTCAAAATAAGAAAAGTTGTAAAATAGGAACTAGCATATCTAAGGTATCTTAGGGTAAACCAAACTAGGTATACCCTACATCCGAATATAAGGGATCTTACCAAGTTACAAAACATCTTAAGAACGACTGCTGATACTCTCAAAAAGGAAAGAACACTTCTTTAGCAGTTTGCCATACAACTGGGTTGGTTAATGGAAATGTTTGTGCTTGCTAGAGATTTAGAGCTCTGTTTGATTTATGAATTACAAATTAAATAAGTATCTATACTCCAGGTTAAAAGCCTGAAGGGAGAGGCAGCTTCAGTTACCCCCGACTGCTTGCTTGACCCTAACCAAGGGGGTTGTTTTACCGTGCCGGAAACGTGGACCGAACCCGCCGCGAGAGGTCTCGCCGTTGAGTTCTACTTGGAGCAGGAGGACGCTTGGGTGCCAAGGGGGGACTCTGGCCGTAAATCCCTCGCCTTCCGGGTCCTGCACAAGGGGCTAACGCGACTCGGGATTGGATCCCGAAGCCCGTATACTAGTTGACGGGCGGAAGCTTGGAATAGTGATCCCTGGAGATTACTTGTTAGCCTCCGGGCAGATTATGGATAAGCCTACGGGCGGAACTTCTTGTAATTCAAAGATAAAATGATGAGATGTTGAAAGAACTTGCTTGATATTGTTTTTATATGTCACGTGATAAGATTACGTGAAGGAACCAGTGCTTAAACAAGATTAATTAAAGAAGCTGATTGTTATATGTCAAATTAATGTGTTAGATAATTACATAGCTAAAACAAATCGAGGAAAGTGCGGAGGATGGACCATAGGTCCGTCCTACGGTTGGGTGGTCCCGGTTAGCCGGGAACTTTTCTCATAAATCTCGAAAGACAGCGGAATGATCATCATCATCAAATAGAATAACGAGAGCGATGACTTAGAGTTACGTCTTACCCAATTTACGTTGTTTTAGGGGAACGGAATGGGACTATGCCTTATGGCAGAGAGGTTGAGCTTAGCATCCCTCTCGTTTCCTATTCTCCTTGAACCAAGTGCAGCGTGAATCCGCTTCGGACCTGGCGTTTCTGCGTAAAGTAGTTCGCTCGGGTGTGACGCTAGTTGCTGTTAGCTAGTGACCCATTAGGAAAACCCTAATTCCGGTCGATCCTAAGTGGAAACGGCCAGGATACTTCCGCTACGTGGCAGACGCGGGAAGAACTAGATCGCAAAACCCGTAACATTCCATGGGAGTGTCGGGTGGAGCTTTCTAGACATCCTTTCCGATGGACTGCTAAGACGTGTCCTGGATGATAGTAGGGGACACGTTATAATACTGCTGCCTGATGCCCAAAGTCGAGGCAGCGTAGGCATTGCCCTGGTTGCCCAATCACAATGACCTGCTGCCTAAAGGAGTGCTCTCTTGTCTCAATCTCTAGGAATTGTGGGATATTCTTGACCTCTTTCACTGACACCTGTACCTTTGGGACTCCTGCTGCTGTCACTGCATCCGCGAAAGATGCGGGAAGGATAGTGCCGAAGAGCCATCCAAAGTCTTTCACCAATTGGCGATACTCTTTCGCTAGGCTGATGAAAAGAAGGGTGACCGGGTGTTAAAGAAACCTGTTGTGGAGTGCAAATGCCTCCACAGTAAAGCCACTGTACCAAGGGACCATGTATATGACCCCCTTCGTGGACGCACGTGGTAAATTGGTGAGTAACTTGCGAGCTGCGTCCGTCGAATTGACCCGGACCATGAAGATCCCTTGGCCCATTAGGACCGCCTCCACGATCTACGCTGTGCCTATGCGCAGTGTGGAGTGAAGCCAGTCCCGAAGCTGGGCTCTGGCTGGGGAATGTCCTACTACTTGACCATAAATTGTTGTTTCCATTAGCTCTAGCTTCTTAGCTCAGACGGCTAAGAGATGCTCCTCAGAGAGGACGACGCGCAAGGTGTTTGACTGGGGGGCACTTGCTGAGTGCATTGGCGTTTGACCAGAGGTTTCCATTGTGCGTCCCTTTTGAGAGAACTACCAATCACATCGTGGTGCGATCTGAGGGGGGGGGGGTTGCTGTAGATAGAGGGAGCAAATGGAGGGTGGGGGGATCAATGGCGGGGGGGGGGGGAACAGTGTTGTTTTTGATACTCCGTGGACGGGGGAAGCACGCCGGGGGGCGGGGGGGAATCTGGAGTATAGGGTAGCCTTGGGGGGGGGGGCAGCGGACTGTCAGGGCGAGAGGGGGAAGTCTCGCCTGGGCGGTCAGGCGGGGGGGGGGGGGGGAATGGCCAGGTGCTAAATTTGAAGGTGCAGATTGTTTGACAGTTATAAACAACTCATCGTGGCCAGGTGCGGGGGGGGGGGCAGCGAATTGTCAGGGTGGGGGGGAGGCAATCACCCTGGGTGGACAGGCAGAGGGGAATGGCTAGGCGGAAGGGAAAGGCCAGGCGGGGCGGGGGTGGGACACTCGTGTGGGTGGACAGGCGAGGAAAAACGTCCAAGTGAGGGGGAAACGGTCAGGTGGGGTGGATAGACGAGGGGGGAGGGGACAACCCGCGATCTGGGGGGGTGTGATTAGGTGGAGCGAGGGGCGCGGTCAAATTGGATTTGTAGGTCTTTACCTACGGGAAGAAAATATCCAAAGTTTTTTTAAGAATTACCGACGGAAAAAAATTAATAAGCGTCAAAACTTTTATTTTTGGAACCGAGATATTTCCCGTGTTTCAATGGCTTATTCTGGTTCCACTTGTCAATAGCAATAACAATTGGGAAATGCCTATCTGTGATGAGATTTCGCGCCCCGGGGCGGGCGCGATCAGATGGAGCAGGAGGTGGGGGAAGCTTTCGATGTGATGGTGCTGAGCTGTTCATAAGCTATATTCTAATGAAGATGCACATGTGAGAATGCTCACGGAATAAAAGTCACCGTAATTGTTCCACATTACACTTTTTGATATTGTTGCAATGATAAAAGTTGCTCAGAACAACTTGAGGAATGCAGGGGTCACCATCCCTAAAATTTAGGGAGTTACTAGTTTTGGACCCGAGAATCAATTCACGTCATTATCTTCGTTTTTACACGAGGATTAATTCTCTGGTTTGTGTCGATGTCAAATTTTGCACCGATCATGGAGAATTTTAGACCAGAAGGTTTAAACGGGAAAATTGTCACATGTATGCCATGTGGGACAAATTCCCGAGAGAGAGAGAGAGAGAGAGAGAGAGAGAGAGAGAGAGAGAGAGAGCATTTTAAAAAAACGTAATAGGCATAAGGGGCAGATTCGAGAATGAAGTTTGGAGGAGCCGAGGGTAGATTGTTGCGAGTTCATCAGCTATGGAGAGTACTTCTTCGACTCTGACTCACGTACGGAGGTAGAGCTTGCTCCCTCTAGTTAACTCTCTCTCTATTCTTAGAGGAAATGCTCTGCATTTAGCTCTAATTTTGTGCTGTTTGTGGGACTATTTTAATGCTAGAATGATGCTTTCCTAAAAGGGATGTTGTTCTAGACATGCTGGACAGTAAGAACAGTGAATTTACTGTAATTTTGCACATGAATCATTGAGTTATGGTTACAGAAAATGTTTTCCTAAAAGAGATGTTGATCTGGTCATGCTGAATTGTCTTTATGCAGCTGGGATTTACTCAGAAAAGATGAAAACCAACTATTCATTGGTTATGTATTTTGGAACATTTCATTTTGATAAAATTTTCCATCTTTTAATTGATAAAGAAATACCGAGAAGGGCGCCGGTCTTCGGGGCCAATCTGGTGTTGAGTGAGGGAGTGAGGTCTTTGTTTGTTTGTGTGTGTGAAAAGACTAGGTGTTAATTGAAGGAACTGTTGCTTTATGTGAGTCATAGACCGGTTTCAAGAACCTTCATGGGTTGGCTGATGAGATCATTTAGAAATATTTTCCCATTTCAAAGGCATCGGGTAAGGTTTCTATTCGTATGGTGCAAGCTCAAGAGAAAGTCTCGCCTTACTTATGCACACCCACGACCACCCCTTTAGCTATATTGAAGGGATTCATAGATTTCTTTCATCCCCCTTTTGCTCCGTTTGCCTCTGTTGTTGCCCCCATGCATAGATCCAAGAGGCTCAAGAAACGAACCTTGCTTATTGAGGCAGTGGGATGTATTTTGGGTCCACTTTCATTTCTTCGAGAGTGACAAAGGAATGCAACAATCGAGATTGCACGTATCATCATCAAGTGCAATCTTTCTTTCCATATTCTAAGAGCGGATAGGTGAAAAAGAATGGTAAAGGCCATTGTGACCGTGGGTTCATATGAGGGGTGGCATGGAGTTACCTATAATGAGAGGCACATAAAGAGGTTAGATGAGGAGAGGAAGAGAATCCACGAGTCCCTTGAGTTTGTTTGTGTCGATTGGGTGAAGTATGGGTGCTCCATTCTCTTTAATGGATGGAGTGACCGAAAGAAGAGAGACATCATTAATATACTTGTGTCTTACCCTCTTGGCACTTATTGCATCTTGTGGATGTGGGTGTGAAGGGAAAGAGGAAGATTGACTAATTTGTCCTTAAGCACATCCAACAAGCCATTATAGGGGTGAGTCCACATTTTTTGAATATTTATGTTTTATCTTTTAATGTTTCATGCTTCTTAAATGCTTTTTAAATATTTTATGTTTTGTACTTTTATACTTCTTGAATCTTGAATATTTTCAATTTTCTCTACATCTATCTCCACCTCTATTAGTAGAGACTTTATCTCTACATATTTGCCCACCTCTTATCTAAGCCATACTATATTCTGTGTGTATGTAGGTGGGACCAGTAATGTTGTCCGAATTGTCACTGACAATATTTTAAATTGTCGGAGGATGGGACGATTGCTTTGTTAGCAGGTTTGTCAGCTCATGTGTGAGTTTGTGCATGCTTGTCAAGGCTGGGCACATTGCCTTATATTTAGACATTATTTTAGTGATTTTTGTGTGGCATTTGTGGCATTTTATGCAAGTTGGTTTGCATTTAATGTTGACAGACTAGCTGCCATTTATGGCTTTTTATGCCAATGCTGGCCGACCAGCTGCCATTTTAGGTCTATTTTATGCCTATTTATTTTGTGGCTCCTTCTCCTTCCGTTCAGTCATCATCATTCTTCAGGTGGTCTTTTTGTTGAAGAGAGAAGCCAATGCCGATGCCCGCACTGTTAGAAGTGGAGAAGCAATGGAAATGTAAACATATAATGTAATAAATTGTTGAAACACAAGACAAATGAGAAAGGGAAAAAAATATATTGAAAAACAGAATACAAATGAAAACTGAGATGTATGCCACGGAAATAGAATCCATATATCCAACACGAGGCAGTCGCATACAATAGTGAGTCACTGGCTACGTGGGCATCGGCAATGGCTCCTCTCTCTACAGAGTCTCCACACGTGTGATAGTAGATGAGGAACCGAGTGAGGAGGAGCTTGAATATATAGGACAAAAATATGTCCTCAATATGATCAGGTCGGCCAACAATAAATGCTAAATATAACTAAAACGAAGACCATAAAAAATGCCTAAAATATCCTAAATAATGTGCCCAGCCTCTGCACGTATAGACTCACATATGAGCTGATATGTTTGCTAACACCCTCTCTCAGATCATGGGTGATCTGATACAATACAATGGTACAATGAGAATGAATCATAAACCATACAACATAGAACCACCAAGTAGAACCATGGATAGGTAAGGAGTGAGTGATCAAGCCACCACCAAGGTGTCTCGCAGAGAATTTGACGTCGAGGTCAATCATACCAGCCCTTGAAAACAGAGAAGATCATAGTATATGTGCGTGTTTCTCCCAATATCTCTCAATAGCATACATGACTATCTTGTCAAAAATATCTTTGGAACATACGTGACCATGGATTCCTCGCCTTTGGCTAGATTGCCAAAGTGTCCCCTCATGTGAGCTCATGACTAGGAACCAATCCCGCTCTCTGTCAAAGAAATAGCCCATCATGAACCTAGATGTCAATCCTAGCTCAAGGATTTGAACTTGCCAGACTTCAATCAATGCGTCAGGGAAGTCCCTCTCGGGATCCTATACATTTGTATAGATGTATAGATGAGACGCAGTTGCCCCATCTCACTACCCTCTCACACTTACCCTCTTACACTTTCTCTCTTGTACTAGAGAGTCGTGAGAGATGCCATCATCACCACCACTAGAAAGCAACTGAGGAAGGGGCTATCAGTCCCTTTCCCCGATCCGAAGAAGTTGATCCTTTCAGTGCCTTGGACTTCTTCTTGGTTGGATATTGGAGTCAAAGTCTGTTGAGGTAGATGATGACTCGTCAGAGAAGTCCACATCTTGCTTCGTCTTCCTCTCCTTCTTCTTCTTGGAAGCCGTTAACTCTTTGTGGTCCTTTCGTAAATGACCTTTCTTTCCACAGTGGTAACATTGGGTCTTGGACTTCTTCTTCGAAACCCTCTCTGAAGCTGCAAAAGCCTCACTAGAACCTGACGAAAGCCTCCCCTGTAATTGCAATGATGTCTCACGCTCAAGGAGCATCGAGGTCATATGTGTAAAACTGATAGGAGTTGATGATATTTGCACCCTTAAAGCATTCGCCGCTCCATTGAACACCAGAGGGAATTTAGAGAGTATGAGTTCAATAAGATGAGCCTTTGGAAGGGTAGACTTCGTTTGCCGAAGCTAGTCTTGGATTTGGGTCACATGAAGTAGAAAAGACTGGATAGTATCTTTGGCCTCGAACGGAATTTGTTGGAGCTGTCCATACAGAGTAACTGCCCTCATAGTGGCGGGATAGATATTGACGTCAGCAAAAACACAAGAAAAGCAGGTCACTTGGTTGGAGCAGTAGTTGCTTGATCAACAATGGTCAAAACAGTCCTAAAATCAGTAAAGAAAATACAACAGGAGAATAGATCTTGAAATTTGATACCTTGTCAGAAGTGGAGCAACAATGGAAGCATAAACATATGCTGTAATAAATTGCTGAAACACAAGACAGATGAGAAGTCAGATGTATATTTAGGAAATGGAATCCATATATCCAACATGAGACAATCGCATACAATAGTGAGTCACTGGCTACGTGGGCATCGGCAGTGGCTCCTCTCTCCATGGAGTCTCCACATGTGTGATGGCAGATGAGTGATTGAGTAAGGAGGAGCCTGAATATATAGGACATAAGTATGTTCTCAATATGATCAGGTTGGCCAGCAATAAATGCTAAATATGACCAAAGTGAACACCATAAAAAATGCCTAAAATATCCTAAATAATGTGCCCAACCTTTGCATGCACAGACTCACACATGAGTTGACATATCTGCTAACACACGTAGCCAATGTCGTACTATTGTATGCGTCATTCTCATGTTTGGTATATGGATTCCATTTCCTGAGCACATCTCTAAGTTCTCTTCTTTTGTAGTGTTCTTTTGTCTTGTGTTTAGCAACTTATTTCAGCACTTGTCTATGCTTCCAATGTTGCACCTCTTTTGACATGGTATGAGATTGCAGGATCTAGGATTCCACTGCGATATTCTGCTGATTACATGTCTCTCCTCCCTTTGCTAATTAGGTGACCTGCTGTTGGTGGTTTTCAGCTTGTTTGTACTCAGCTGCTGCCTGTGTTTTCAGACCAGCAACCTGCGTTTTCAGCTTGTGCTTGAATTCCAGCCTGCAATTGTCAGTTTGCTGCATTCAATGCTCAACTAGCTTGTGTGTTTGGTTTTTTGCCCCCTAACTGCGTTTGGGCGATGTATTTGTAGGGCATTTTTGCTGTTTTCGGCAGTATTTCACTAGTTTTTCTTCATTTTGCCACAATTGCTATTTGTTTTTGGTCAGATTTTTGGTTCCACTGCATGTGGACTCTCATTTTGTGACGTCTTTGCTGTTGGTTTGGCTGTATTCCCTCTTCGTATATCCTCTATCCTCTATTTTCCCTTTTTCTCCTCTCCCAATGGCTTCTTTGTGCACTTCTATGTATGATAAGTTACATGGGCTTGACTATCTTCCATGGAGTGCTATGGTGAAAGCTTGGTTTGAAGTAGATTCGGTGCATTGTATGTGGAGCTATTTCTCGGCCTTAGCACACTTTTCCTTTTCCCAAAGATTTTGATGAGGACAACCATGAGGAAGCTGTAGCTCACATGGGATTCGAACGATGCATGTGTATATTTTACATTGCTTTGGTGCATTTCTAAAGAAGTTTTACTAGCGGTTACCTCCTATGGGACATCCCTAGAGATATGGTTGATGCTTCGGCTGTTGTATCAGGCACCTTACCCCATGCATGCAGTTACCCTTTATGGATAGCTTTAGCAAATGAAGTTTGAGTCTAAGGACACCATTTAGTCAGTTTTGCTTCTTGTTACACAGGTATAGGACCAGCTTCCACATATGCAAATTGCCCTTCTAGAGGCACATCTTGTGAGAACGGTACTCTACTAGCTTCCCATGGAGTTTGATGGAGTGGTGAATGCCTTGAGGACGCAAACATTATCTACACTTGTGAGCTTCACACATATGTCCTCGATGTTGCTTGAGCATGAGGTATCTTTATGCTCCAATGATATTTGAGGATTGCAGTTTGGTCCCTCAATACTTGTCCTTGACCTACCAGTGATTACTTCAATAGTCCATTGCCTAGAGGATTGTGTTTCGATCCCTTCACAGTGCGGATTTCCCACAGGTGTTGTCGCCTAAGTCAGACAGGATAGTGCAGTCGTCTTTTGAGCTTTGGCTTTGCTGTATCATCTTTTCTTCTTATAGCTTGATTTAGTTCATTATCATCGTGTTCTTCTTGTGTTTCTGAATTTCTCTTCTCTCTCAGTGTTTGCTATATACACTTTGTGTTTCTCTTCACAAACCCTAATGCCTCTATGCACCGTCGTAGATCTTGACACATGGGTGCTTTGCCTTCGAAGAGCACTGAAGTTAGGAAAAGCTCGTGTAACCTCCCAACTACTCAAGACGATAGCCTCTTTTAGCACCACATTGGTATCTTTAGGTAGATCCATGGACTCTATTCTTAGATTGACTTTTAGAAAGTCCATTGACACTGATCACATATCCTTTTATCCTTTGCCATTTGGTGCACATAGCCTTGTGTCCTAATGTGGGCTATCCTTTGGAAGAGTTTTCATCCTCGAAAACAACAACATGAAATCTCTTATTGAGTACATTGATTTTTTCTCTAGTAGAACCTTGTTCAAGTCTATCCTTCACTTGACTAGAACTTGTTTCCAAACATGATGACATGACGATGCTCATGGAAATCCAAAATACGTTTTGGCTCGTGAGGTTGAACCGATGGTTCAATAATATCTACTAATAGTCCTTGGTCTACCAAACTATCATCATTACAAGATTGCCTTCGCAATTGACTAACATGAGAGACTGGATGGACTCTACTTGGGGATGGTAGATCTAATTTGTTTGCAACTTCTCCAATATGTTAAGGATTGTAAAAGGGCCACGATACCTTGGAGGAACTAGTCCAGATTTCAGACTTTTTGAATGTTTTGGAACATGCAAGTAGACCTTATCACCTTGTTCAAAAGTGACCATATGTCTATGTTCATCTGCACATTTCTTATGGTGGTGTTGAGCTTGCTGAACACTCAAGTGTGCTACTTTTACCATATCAAAATGATCTTGAAGAAAGTCCTTTACATGTTGGATTTTCTTGTTGTCCAATACCACCATAAGTGGCGATTGAGATTGAAATTCATACATAAGTGCAAACATACTAAACCTTGTTGTCACGTGCTTATAGACAGTGGGACAACAAATTCTCTTAGTTTGGATTGATATTCTAGCGCTCCTTCCTTTGTATAAGAGGTTCTTGTTTTCCCTTGTCTAAAGCAATGCTTGGACCTTGTGCCAATGTGGAAGTTTTCCTTGGAATGATATCTATTTTTCTTTAGCTGCAGGAGTATTCCTCTCTGTAAACTTGGGTATTCATGTCCATAAACTTGAGTATTTTTCTTTAGCTGCAGGAGTATTCCTCTTCATAAACTTGAGTACAAGAGCAGATCTGTGGATTCTTGGAGGACATAACATTGTTTGATTGAAGATACTGGCATAGTGACTCTCGAAGACTGGACTGACTGGCCTTTCACTCTCTTTTTGAGATCTGAGTGCAATGGCCGACACTATTTTCTGCCTTTCATGTGTTTGCTTTCCTTGCTCATGCATGATAACAGAATACTGTTATAACTTTAGGAAAGCTTTGAAGGAAAGGAAAAACTGGTCTATGGAGAGCTACAAGGGCAGGTCAAGTGCAGAATTAATAACTCTTTCAAACACATTTCAATCATAAGAGCACCTAATTTCTAAAGATGGACACGAGGGATGCTGAGTATGGGTGGGAATACCCTCTACAGCTTGATGCTAGACTCTCTAAGGAAAGAGCATTCTTGCATCAGATATTCCTCTTCAACATTGATGCTTCAATATGAAGGTTTCTGGCTCTTAATCTAATTCATCAACAGGACAGAATACCACTCTTCTTGACTGCACGGGCAAAGAAGATGGGACTGAGACTTGTGCAATTTTCATTTCACAGTTTCCTACCAATTATCTTTTAATTCAATAGGAAATGATGAGTTGGCTTGCCGAACGGCCATTGCCTACTTTTTGTCATTCTCTAACATCAGGCCTTCCTGTTTCAAATATTAGCCATTTTCTGTGCATAGGACTGTAATGTCTATTGGTAACTTGAGAGTGGTTTGATCACAGGCTGCAGTGCACACGGTTGTGAGGGAGAAGCCTTTTATGACAATAAGTAATGGTTGGCTCTCAGTTTGACTTCTTCACTTGTTGAGTGAGGATGAATCTTACATGACCTGGTAGCACTATTGATAAAAGGCGTGAGAGTGAGAGCTCACATTTAACCTTGAAGCACACAATGCAGCAGTTTCAATAAACTGCACAAGGTTCATCTCAAAGTCGCATATAATGTAAAGAAATTCATGTGAGATGAGGATCGAAGTCATCATGGCCATCAACAGTGAGACGTGCAACATCGCACACCATAAATGGTGGAAAGTTGGGACTTTTGGAGTTCCTGACCACTTTATCATGGGTTAAATATTATACTCTACTTCAGTGAGAAAGATATTAGTTTTGTCTTGATTGTTTCCGATCGGAAAGAAAGCAGTTGGGAGTTTAGCCTAATAAGTGGTTCTTCATAGACTTGCATATTTGTCTGAAACAAAATCATAATTAATGTTGGCACATGAGAGCTGATTCGTAAAACTCTTTTTTGGCAGGAAGCACAGAATATTCTACCTGAGGTTGCAACGTTTACCCTACATCCCAAAGTTTCACGTGTATTCCTTGAAAGACAGAAGCCAGATGCAGCTTTATGTGCTTTGCGCTGTAGCGGTCAGGATAATTGGATGAGTTTTTCGAGATTTGTGAGGGAGGCAGATATTCCTCCCCTTTCAGATGCTGTGACTGCTGTAAGGGTTAGGATTGAATGTGGGCTACTCACAGAAGCCTACCTTTACCAAAGATCATATGCAATAAAACTCAAAGAACAGTCACAGGAGGATAGGGCAGCTGGTAACACAAAAGATTTAAGAAACTGGTCTGGAGATATTGATTTGTTGGTGAGCGAATTATGTTGGTTATGCATCCGCAAGAGACTTGTGGATAAGCTAATTGAGATGCCCTGGCAAGCAGCTGAGGAGAGAATTCTTCTAAGATGTGTTCTGGAGCATGCAAGTCAAGATCCTTGTTCTACATCTGGGAATCTGATGGTTGTGTTTTATGTCATGGTAAGAAGCAAGTCCTGAAATTCATCATACAATTGTTTTTGTTGTTTTGGGTGGTTGGGGGAATCATTTTCAGTTACACTCAGGGTTGGCTTGTGAAATATTTCTAAGAGGGAACAAAACGTATTTTCAGCTAGGTTCACACTTTGTTTTGAGCTTAGTCTGTAAATCATACCAATTCTTGTTGTTGTACTGCTTGATTCCTGTACACAACTGCTGCTGAGGTCCATCCTTTTAATAACTGTATCAGGTTATCTGCATGCGGTTATTATGGGGCATTGTGCTTTGTTGTTAGTGTCTGATGATATTAATGGCTATATCAGTTACTGTACTCTATACTGGGTAGCCATGCTGGATACGACCCACTAGAATCTCAAGACAAACCCATATGCTCACCAGAGCAAAGTGTAAGGCACAAACTGGATTGATGGAGAAGCAACTGTATCAGCTGCTCAAGAGCCTCCACAAATCAGAATACCCAGCCTGCTTGCCATTCCAACTTTTCAAGCCCTAGGTACAAACATCTTCTAGAAAGGAGCTGAGTGCTATGCTGTCCTCCCAATGGAAACCTTTGGTGACTCCATAAGATGAGGAATCATTGATATAGGTATGGGAGGGAGTAATTTGGACCAAGAAGTACTGAGGGCTTTGGAAAATGCTCCTAAAAAGAGGGTAGAGGGGAAAGGGGGAAGGAGGGGAGGATATGAGAGGAGATATGAGGGAGGAAGAAACATAAAAAGAAAGGGAAAAACTTTATTAACTTTACTAGGGGGAGAGAAGGGGAGGACATGAGAGGAGGGAGGGAAAAAGAATTAAAAAAAGAGGGGAAAAAACTTTATTAACTGTACTATGAGACCAAGAGAAGGGTTGAAAGAGTAAGTAGCAAGAGAATTCTATGAAATGGGATCCATTACATCTAGGAGGACATGAGAGGAGGGAGGGAAGAAGAATTAAAAAGAAGGGAAAAAACCTTACTAATTAACTGTACTGTGAGACCAAGAGAGGGGTTGAAAGAGTAATTAGCAAGAGATTGCTATGACATGGGATCCATTACATCTATGAATGTGGCTCTATTTGTCATGCTAAGGTGTTTCGCTTCACAATTAATGCATTGTAGTGTTGGATTATTTTCCAACTGGGAGTTTGTAGTCTAGTTATGTTTTTGGGTCTTGGGTTTGAAAGTGACAGCTTTGGTGTAATGCACAGGCCTGGTCTATGACAGCTTCTTGAATTCAGTCTTAGGTGTCTTTGTTTGCTCGCTTTATGAATAGGAGGAGGCACAGACATGGCTGGTCACTCAAGTGGGTGGACCCGAAGCTTTCTCAAAAAGGGAGTGGAATCTGTCATAGTATCATAGGATATTGGACACTTGCATAGCTAGTTCTTCTTTGATCTCCACCTCTAGGATAGTATAATGTGCAGGCATAGTCTATGATAACTTCTTGAATTCAGACTTAGGTCTCTTTGTCTGCTTATTAAATAGAAGGAGCCAAAGACATTGCTGCTCAGTGCTCACCCAAGCGGGTGTGCAGGCGTGGTCTATGGTAGATAACTAGTTGAATTCATACTCAGGTTTCTTTGTTTGCTGGCTAAGTACAAAGAGGCACAGGACAATGCTGGTCACTCAAGTGAGTGGAGCTGAAACTTGCTCAAAAAGGGAGTGGAACCTCTCATAGATATCACAGGATATTGGACACTTGCAGAGCTCATGCTTCTTTCATCTCCACCTCTGGGATGATATAATGTGCACTTCTCCAAGTCATTTGATGAGTATACAATGTAGGCCTGAGCTGTTGAGTGGTGTGATGATGGGACATATAGATGCTATATTAAGCCTGTCTCCTTGAGTGAATTGGATCAAATTGTTTCTGTAGAATTCAATTTTCGTGGAAGATCCAAAGTTTGTGTGTATGTGACATGAAAACTCAGTAGGTCTAAATAGATATTCTTGTTTATGTGGACTTGCATAAACTTTGAGAAGCTCAGTTGGATTGTATGTGGAGCATAGTCACATGGAATGAAAATGGAAACAGTAAAGCCTGCCTGTAACAGCAGCTGTTTGATAGTAGGAAATGGAAACAGCTAGGAAAGAGTTGACCTGCAACTCTCTATTGGAACCTTTAATTTAATGGTTCCTATTCATAGTCAAACATTAGAACTTATTCATAGACTTCAATAAAATAAAGACATTGAACTCTTTGCAGGTCTAAATAGATATTCTTGTTTATGTGGACTTGCATAAACTTTGAGAGGCTCAGTTGGATTGTATGTGGAGCATGGTCACATGGAACGGAAATGGAAACAGTCAACCCTGCCTGCAACAGCAACTGTTTGGTAGTAGGAAATGGAAACAGCTCAGAAAGATTAGACCTGCAACTCTCTATTGGAACCTTTGATTTAATGGTTCCTATTCATAGTCAAACATTAGAACTTATTCACTGACTTCAATGAAATGAAGACATTGAACTCTTCGCATTGAATGAGAATAATGAAATGAAAGCTAACAAGATACAAAGGAGTATGATAGAAAATGAAAGTTTCTAGTACCTAGATTCTAGAATCTTGAACCAAGTAAATTAAAGTGGAAAAGATACATTATACGGCTCATGATTCATGATCCCAATACGCCTCAACAAAAGGCAGAGCACTAGTGACTACTATGTAGGATAATGGACTATATCAAGTTAAGTCTCAGAATGTGGGCCTTCTTCTTGATCATCCATCTCACCTCTGTCTCCACATTTTGCTCAATGCCCTCTTCATCATCACCTTAGCCATGGCGGACAGCTTAACAAGAGTCTGTGCTATGGGAGATGCCATTCACCCAAGAAGGCGCAAATTAGCACTTGCAGAGGCATGATCACTGGGTCTTTGTATACCCAGCAAGTTCATCTTCTTTGATGCGAGGTGGCCAAGTGTATCCCACAATTGCTCAAGAGGAGAGGAAGAACATTCTGGCTGAAAATGCTAATAACTAAGTGCTGAAGCTTTGCAGTAGCTGCACCGTAATACTCCCACTAAAGAGTACCGTTAATCTTCCACCTATTGTGTGCGAGTTGTACAAAACCTGCCCTGTCTACTCTTGTAAAATGACAGTTAATTTTTTTAGAACTCTCCTTTGAGAAGAATTCGGAACCAATCTTTCTAATAAAAGAGTGGAAGAAACTATTTTACAGGCTCTCAGAATGACTGCTTTGAACTGGCTCTCAAAATCTCTGCTTAACTTATAGCTTTGATGTGAGAAAGAATCCATCTCACATGGGCTTCCCATGAATGGTTTGATTGATTAAAGTTGCTAGATGAGAAGCTTTTGCCAATGGTCAATCTCTGGATTTCCAAAGTCCCCTTTGAATCGTGTAAATGAGAGAGATTGAAAGACTGGTACATAATGAGGTTGGGGTCCCGTTGATCATTTTTCTCTCTCTGTGTGGATGAGACAAGTAGCAACTTTTTGACAAGGAGATTGAAGGTATTCAATTGCCCCTGTGTGCATACACACATGGAATCTTGTTGCTTAGTTTTATTAGCTTGTAGATTATAGATTAGCTCCTCACCAAGCCCAAACTGGCAGTTCATGAGTATCAATACCTACAGGGATTATAATACGATAGCGTAGCTATTCGGGGGAACTAATATCAGTGCATATCATGAGATAGAAACCTTGCTTAGAGCATAAGGATCAGGAAGTTCTACTAGTGTTCAAGAAGGCTCTCTTTAGTAGACAGAGTGGCAGTGTCTAACAAAGTTGTGACAATAATGGAATATATCAATTTTGTTGGGCAAGTCTTTTCTAGGTCCCTCTTTGGACAAGTGGAGTGTTTGATGAAAACTTCATATGATCATGTAGAGATGGGGTCCATCTAGGGTGGACGTGAGTATGATGGTGATCATGCAAGCCTAAGAGAGTGATGGCATTGGTATTGTTGACCTAGTCAACCAAGTCAAAGCTTTGTTTGCAACTAGGAGGAGCAACTGCTACATAGTCTTCAGGAATGGTTTTCTACATTTATGAGGATCATCAGAGTGACATCAGAAATGCAATCCACACCCATCACCATCTCAGAGTGGTAGGGTTCAAACTTGCTCCTTAGAAGGAAGATAGAGGCTGTGATTCAGTGGACATATTGACAAGGCAAAAACAATAAACCTTGAAAAAGTTCTCTCTCTATGGTTATTCATGGCACCTTCATTGGACTAGGGAGGTTTTGCTCATTTGGAGTCCCAAGCTTGCCTTTGTTGCAACCTCCTGATTTTATGGTGCAATTAAGGGATAATTTGTGAAGCTAGGTTCATTGTGTATGGATTAGGGCTTATTGTACATGTTACACATTAATCCCTAATTAGAAAACACTAATTATGTAAGAACATAGAGGTACAGTTGGACAAATGAAATTTCATGCACTATGATGCACACCTTTCGTCTAATACTGAAATGGCATTTGGAGGAGGATCAAATAACCAAGGTAGGTGGTACCTTGGCTATTGTAGAGTTTTGAAGAGATGAGGCTTAGCATTTACATCAATTAGAATCCCACACTATAATATGAATCGAAAACTCAATTTCTTTGGGGGAAAAATAGAATCCCAAACCCTATTATGAAAAATATGTAATGACCCAGAGTAGGTTGTGATGTATGCACTATGGTGTAGAGCTTTCCTCTAACATTCAAATGGCCTTTGGAGGAGGATTCAAGTGGTCAAGGTAAGTGATACCTTGGTTATAGTTAGGGCATTTGAAGAGGTGGGTTTTTATCTATCTGTGGCTTCTTAATCTTGATTGCTTACTCATTTATAAGAAAAACGTTTTTCTTTTCATTGAATCTCTTGCTTAAGCTGTGATGGTGTGTACTTATAGCTGTAGGTGTCCCATGGACCAATGTAAATGCATCCCATGTATGCATCTTGAACATCTTTCTCGTAAGTGCACCTTTAATTAAATGTTGTCAGTCACTCACTAGCTCCAGTCCTTATACAAAAATTGTGTTTTCTTGATCCACCACGTCTAATCTGTAATTTCATCTTGTACCCCTGCCAATTGTAAGAACTTGAGTGTGAGGATTCGTGTCTGTGACCACTATGGAACAAAGGGCTAATCCATTGGAAATTGATACTGTTGAGTATTGTCCTTGGTGATGCTATTGCCTGATATTGATCTCTCTGCACATTTTCTGCACTGCTTTTCAAAGTTGTTTGCATCAGAATGCATAACCTATAGGTCCTCTGACCCTACATCCAAACACTTTGTCTAACATTAGTATATGCAGAAAAGCTTCCCATGAGGTGGCTTTGTTGGGTGCTGTGCAACATCCCTGTGAAAACATGCTTGAGTTTATCTGCATTATTGGTGATGTGGCATTCATATCAACAGCCTGCATCTCTTCTGATCTGCTGATTTTGGCCATAATAATGATGCAAAACATAAAGGTTTTGAGAGGAAAATGATATTTAGCTTGCATTTTGAACATGAAGCATCCATGTTACTGTAATTCACAACTTGGGCTTTGATACGTAATGCAGGTTGGCTCAGGCCCATAGCCCCATTGTTCACTCGCCTCAAGGCATCTGGGCTTGTTTATTGTGTCATTGTCTACACGGCATGCTTGCCTTTTGAAACCTGGATACGCCCTGAAGCAGAGTTTCACTGATTTTGTAGAGTGTATTCACAGCCATCTGCAATCTGACACTTGAATTCTAAAGCAAGCTGAGTTTGATCTTGATTCTCAAATGTCTGAGTCCTCTGATTCATTGTTTAAGTGGAGTGTGCGGTATGCCCACAACCACTACAACCCGCGATCTGATTGTTTGTTGACATGCTAGAATGGAGCACAATCTATTGCAATGATGCATATAGGGTGTGGCATGTTGGTACATGGTACCAAGTCTTGCTTCAATGTGGCCATTCGTAGCTGCAGCTGTGTCTTCATCTTAGGAGTAAGTCCAATAAACAATGCTTAGGTTGGTGGGTGATCTGCAGACTCTCATAACCAGGCCGATTGTAATTACGTCTGTTGCTTGTGAATAACCTGTGAGCAGCCTGTCACAAAGCGGTGCAATGTATGCTGGTAATTGTTGATTGAATGCTTCATGGAACTCAACATTATCATCTTTTTGAAAATTCTCCTGTCTTTGAACATTTTTTTGGTGTGGATAAAGTATTGGGGTGCCCTGTGCATCATTCTTGTGCTTGTAAAGCTAAACTGTAATGCTAAGGTGTCTCCCTCTTTAATTTGATGTGAACAGAGGTGTCGCAATAGAGAAGCTTATCTTGTGCATAAAAGGTTATGTGCCTTGGAGAAAGTATTTTTGGAGCAGTGCATTGATGAAGGCAAGAGAACACATGTGAGAACTACATGTGCACGGCGGATTGTTCTGGTGGTATGTTTGTTCTCATCTCTAGTCTCTTTGTATGATTCAGATTTTTAGAAACTAAAAAGAATATAGACTAAAGACTGGGATGAGTGTGATTATGTTATGACTTACGGAGTACCATCTTTTGTTGATATCGTGACTGCTTGTTGGCATTAGTAGTTGAAATTATTTTAAAAGCATAGGTACATGTTTATACAATGATCAATGATTGATGGTTTCTGGTGGTTAAAGTTCAACAAGGATCATGCACATTCTACCTTTATAGTTTCAATGTTAGATTATCATGACTGCTTGTTGGCATTAGTAGTTGAAATTATTTTAAAGGCATAGGTACATGTTGTAACAATGGTCAATGATTGATGGTTTTTGGTGGTTAAAGTTCAACAAGGATCATGCACATCTTACCTTTCTAGTCATAAAGTTAGATTATCTTTCAGAATTCTAATGGGGTGTAATTCCTTTGCTTTCTGCACAAGAATGTAACAAATTCCATGCCAGGAAAACTGGTGGCTAATGATTAAAACTTATAGTATCCTGCGGCAGTCAGTGGCAAAGTCATGCTACTGAGCTGGATGGTGTTCATTAAGCTTCCATATGCAGGCTCACTAGTGGACCCAGTATAGCAAAACTTTTCCAAGGTCGTTTGGTTCTTTAAAGTGCTCTGACTGGCATTTCATACACTGGACACTTAACTCACAGCAGTTATCAATGACATCACGCTCATCTTTCAATTTGATTATACTGAATGCAACACTTCTTGATGAGCACATGATCACAGTCCAGAGAACACTTAGAAATCTTAACTTTGGCAGTGCTTTTGAAAAAAACATGCGACTTTTCCTGCATCTAACACACTGACATCACCCTTTTGGATTTATTGTACAAGTGCATTCGTCCTACCAAGGTTGGATTTGTTTCATCCAATGATTGACTGAAGTGTGAAACATCTGCTAACAAATCCCCATATCATTGAAAAAATTGAAATTGCAGACTTTTGATAAGCCCCTTGACCTTGCATTTTCTAAACAGGAAAAAGCTGTTGAGCTTCTGCCAAAAGTCCTTCAGGAGCAGCTACAAAGTGGTGCAATAGAGGACCTGCTTCCTTTTTCGGTCGAAGTCTCTGACCCTCAGGGGAAGTCTGCAGCTCTTTCTGAGAAAACACAGGGTCCTGACTTGAGGCCACATTTGTTCTCCCATGGCAAGGGTGAGTCATTGCTCTTGCCCCACAGGATGTCACCTGAGTCATCAAGCCAGGCAGGGTGGGAAGATTTTCGTCAACCATCAATACTTCATGGAAGGCCCTTTAAAGCTACTCCGGGACGGTCTTCTGTATTCCCTCAGATGGATCATGCATCTTTTCCTTCTCAAAAGGAGAATGAAGAGGGATTCAGTCCAATTTTGGGTAGAAGATTAATCTATAATGCGGACGGAGATGCAACACCTTTAATGAGAAAATCCAATCTAGGTTCTTCACTACAAGTTGATCGTCAGAGAGAGAAGCAAACCAACTACTTTACTGATGCAGAATCAGAGCTCCCTGCAAACATCAACCTCTTGTCACGAAATTTGCAAGGGCAAATAAATAGTAGTACAAGACAAACTGAGCCTTCTGGCACTGCTGAGTTGAGATCACATAACGAAACTAATGGCACTGAAAGGATGCAAAATGGGGTAAGGCCTTCACCTGTAAATGTTGCATCTACATTCATGGACAGCTACTCATCTGACACTTTCAACTCACAATTGGAAAATGGAAAAGAACAGCAGATTAGTTTTGTAAATAGGCTGGAACCTGCTTCTTCATATAAACCTAGAAGGCATATGCTACATGCAAGTCCGAATGGAAAGAGAAAAGCTTATGATCAACTGGAACTTTCCCAGCCAGATTTAGCTCCAGAGCTGGACCGGGATATAACTGGTAGTCTCTTCAATGAAAATGGCACTAAACACTATGGAAAGGAGCTGCAAAAGGGGTAAGCATACTTAACTGATCATGTAAAACTTTTGAAATGGATTGTTTATGAAACTTGTTAGGATTCAAGGAGTGGGGTTTATTTGTGTCATTGAGTACCATCTTGACTTTTTGTCAGCTTTGAAATATGTATGACTGATTTTTTCACTCTGTTTGTTGCAGTGTGGTGTCAGAAACAGAAAGTTCCCTCAATGCATCAGGAAAAAGTGGCTTAAGGTGGCGAGCAGAAGAAGATGGCATGGAATTAACTGCACCGTCTGTTCCCAGGAACAAACCTTTGTCAGCCTTGAAAAGGGGAAACAGGTTACTGAGAAATCATGCCTTATAGCTGGAGACTGGGGGCAGTAGGTGGTCATTTTGATCCTTGGATATAGAGCTCTGACAATTACCAGAGCTGTATCAAATCTGTCAAATTTGACACATTACATTGGCTCATCTGGAGGTTGAAGTTTCTGAGTGACACTGACGAGTCTATTCAGCTTGGTTTGGCATGAGGGATACCTAGCTGTGTGCACTCTCAACCAACTACTTGGGCCCTGCCTGCTTTTAACTCGCCATCTTGGGGATCATGATGGAAGGACAATTGATATTTTTCTTATTCGGCACATGCCCTATCTGATATAATAACACTCCATGCTTCTTGTATCACAGTACCTGCCCTTTCTTTAAGGGTAGAAAATATTTTGTAGGAAGCTGAAGAGTTTGTATGATTTGTAGGAAGTTTGTATAAGCCTGGTACCAGATTGAGGGCAGTGTTGATGTAAGAATCTCGGCCGGTTTTCCTACATGGTTTACTGCACCTATGAGGGTGTAAACAATCCAATTTCCCAATTCAAGTACTTGGTGGAGACTCAACTGGAGAGAGTGAAATGTAAAGCAGTTGGAATTGGGAACTGGTTCTGGCATTCCAATGTGTTGTGATTAGGTCACTGTACTAAAGCTTCAAGCAGTCTCTGAATTCAGGCGCTTGCCGAAGGTAAAGCAGTCTCTGAATTCAAGCAGTCTCTGAATTCAGGCACTTGCTGAAGGTAAAGCAGGTGAATTGTGCGACGCACTAGCATTTCCATTACGTCTGGATGGAGCAGATTATGATCTGTATTTGTATTAGCTTCTGGTAAAGAACAGTGGTTAAGACGTGTGATGAGTATCTTGGTTCATCAGGTCAACCAGAGTCTTAGCTGCTGATGAAGATCAGTGGTGGATGTTGGAATGTTGCGAACTCAAAATTGTTTTCATAATGTGAATGCCATATGGTACTTTGCACATGCAACCCTCTGCAGTACCTACATGCTTTGGACCACAATTACCAGAAGGAAGGTTTCAGTTCAAACAGTTGTCATTCAAGTGGATAGCTTTGCCAGTAAGTCTCTTTTGTGTGCTCTTTTACTTTCTACAAGTCGGTTGGTTTTCTTTCATTTTTTGTGGGGGGGAGGGGAAGGGGGGAAGCGGTTTGCAACTTCAGTAATTTGACATACGCATCTTGTGGTAGTTCCCCTGAAGTGGGTGGGGATGGGGGGGTGTTTGTGCCAGAAACCATGTAAATACCTATTGCATTCATTTTGAAATGAAATTTGCTACTCTAGTAATTGGACAAATTCATTGTGTGGTAGCCCCTGTGAAGCAAGGAGCAAGCGGAGGGGGCAAGTCTTCAAGTAGCAAGGAAGTGTTTTAATGGAGCTTTGGCAAAGATAATCAAGCAGTTAGTTTTTTGTAAAATGATAAACTCCTGTCAAATATCTACAAAGAGTTGAGAAGAAAATGCTTTAGAGGGCTTCTGTCTCAATTGCACAAGAAGCTGCTGTAATGATGTGTAGCTGTAAAGTTCTGATGGAAGTTCATCTATAATTCATAATAAGGTGGATGGAAGTTCTTTGATAAAATCTATATCAATGTAGAATGGGGATGGTGTAGAATAGATGGTTGAAAAAATTATCTGACAGCCAATCTTAGGAATTGAGATGTCAAGTGAGGTGGACTTTGGTTTGTCTATGGGACTTCCAACCTTCGTTTTTTAGAGTCACTAATTATCTGACACAGCCAATTTTAGGAATTGAGGAGACGTCAAGTGAGGTGGACTTTGGTCTGTCGCTGGGGCTTCAACCTTGGTTTTTAGAGTCACTAACCAGCTAGAAGTCTGCAGATTAGTATGGGAAGCATTGAGCATGCAGTTTGCTGCAGTTGGAGACCGGTGAGATCACATATAAGAGTAGCTATTTGGAAGTGTAAGATTGTGGTGTGGCCTTTCTACAAGAAGAGAACTTGCTTTGCATATGTGGCCTTAACATGGGGTTTTACATGTTGGACTTAGTTTTGGTGGATGTGGAATTTGGTCCACACACCCCCCTCCCCCCCCCCCCCCCCCCCCCCCCCCCCCCCCCCCCCCCCAACCAAGTCTAACTAGAGGGGAAATGTCTTTTGGCTAACTATGGCAGAGTTGCATAGTAAATTGAGATGACCAGTAGGAGAAGCTTTTTGAGATGAAATAGAGGTTTTTATATACCCACTAAGATAGTGTGGAATGCTCAAGAAGAATGAGTTGTTCTCTAGGCAAGGAAGCTACAATTATTCCATTATTCCCAAGGAAAGTGAGGCTTGCATACTACAATGAGGAAAAAGTTCTGATGAAGATCATATGAAGGTTCAAGTGAGGTTTAATAGTTTGTGAAGCTTATCTTTAAAAGTAAGTACACCTGATTTAAGCGAACCTGCAAAAGCAATGAAACCCACAAATTATTGTGGTGAAAAGTTGAGAAAAGTTTGAGGGCCATCTATAGGTTGAAGTTAGTGTTTCATTAGCTTGTGGAGCTCTCTCCAAGAGTGAGAATATCAATACTTGAAATAGAGCAGTACTATTGTCAAGTTTAGAATGACATGTTTTGAAATACCCTTATTGAGGTGAACTTTTACGCTAAGATTAACGAGATTGTTTCGTGAATAAATGTACTTTAATGTATGGAAAATTTATATTAGGCATTCAAGCCATTCATATAGAAAGGATACATGTCTCACATTATGCCTTACGGCCAATCATGAAATTCTTGTCAAGCACAAGCGAAAGTCAAAAGGCTACTTTAAAATAACACAATTATCATGTTGAATGTAGAATTGAAGTAGAGTGAATAATATGTAGCCAAGGAGTAGCCACATTAAGGAGGATCACATCCTTACATTGGAGCATTTAAAGCCATGTTTAGGAGGATTAAGACTCATAGCAGAGCAGAGTGTACTGCAAGACTCTAGTTTTGTGATAAGGAAGAACAAAGACTTTATGTTATCCTCAAATTGAATGCTATGCGAGATAAGTTGGTTAAAAATGGAGCAAAACTCATTCAAATGAGTGGACATATGAGTGTTCTTCGTACAAAGCTCCAAGTAATACATTTGTGAAGCGCGAGTTTACTTGTTATAAAGGTCATATATCTTTTTGCATATATCATAAGCATCACCTTCAATCGTAGTAATGCTAAAACGAATTTGCTTATGTGAAAAAAAGATAATGGTGGACTTGTATAGTTGCTTATCCCAATTATCTCTATTTCAATCATTTGACTTTATTCTCTTGGTTTTCAATGGTCTCATTTCTTTTGTACTTATATTTACCAAATTTGGGACTGTCAATATTGAAAGTTAATGCCATCCAACTTCTCTATGATAAAGATAGCGTTATCATTGGAAGCATGTGAAACATCTGTCATTATCTTAGCCAAAGAGACTATAGGTTATAATAGTAAGTCAGTCCCAAAACTAAGCCAAAAGTGTACAAGAAGACGACTAAGCCAATACATTGTTGTCCACAAGTAGAAAATACTAGTGTGCAAGACAAGTGTTTGCTCTCAAAGAAACTCTAACAAATGGAATTCAGTATGGTTGTCCATAGAATTGCAGTAAATAAATGTATAACTGTAGATAAAAGATCAATAAATGCAAAGCTTCCATTGCTAGGGATATTAGGGTAGCAATTGAGGTATACAATGCGACTAGCAATATAAGAAAGAGCATAAAACCACGGAGGTATGAAATATTGCCAAAGAACCAAAGATGTCAAGTGATATAGATGTAATCGCAAATAGAAGAGTAGCATGCATATAAGCCAAATGTGCATAAGAGGTCTCCAAAAGCAACATAGATCCACCTATTTGTAACTAACTCATCGCATATGAATTGTGAAAGCTCTAGTACATAACCAAGAATGCATCAAAGTTGACAAACCCATCTGTTAAGAGAAAGTATCATGTGTATAAACCAAGGCTAAATTAGCTCGAGAATCATCCATGTCTGCAAGGATAGTGTATACCAAGTCATGGTAAAATAAATAGTGTTATTTTATAGAGAAGTAGGTAAGAAACAATGTCATATTGTTTTGTTCTTATCCTTTTGTTTGTCCCTTTGGATCAACTTTAAGATTGTTTTGTTGAATTTAGAGTAGCTCATACTCTTGTCATTTGCGGACATTATAATAGGTTCATCAACATATAGTGCTATTTTCAATATTGAAAAGCTGGATGATAATAACTTCCAATACTACAAGACACAAATATTGTAAGCCTTGGTACAAAAGAGGCATGTTAAGCCATTGAAGTTAGAGGATATAAAGCTTGAGCTTTATGATGTAGAGGATTAGGCAGAACTTGATGAGCTATGCAAATCTACTATCATTATGTCATTATCAAAGTATGTATTTTAATGTGATTGACACTAAGGGTGGTGCTTATACGTTATGAGAAGATTTATGATCTTTGTAACAAGCAAAGTCATGTATCTTAGTTGTACTAGTTGAAGAAGCTTGTGGACCTTCATATGAAAGAGGGTATGGTTATGTCTATTGATTTTAAATGAGTTTCATTCCATTTTCAGTCAACTTGTATTGTAAGACATGCAATTTGAAGATAGTATCAAGTCTTTGTTTTTGCTTGCTACATTGCATGAGTCATGGGGCACCTTTCGTATTGTTATGAGTGCTCATCTCCGTAAGGGTGGTTTTAAATGCACTGATGTAGAGAGTGGTCTATTGATAGAAGAGGTAAACATGAAGAACATTGATGTAGTCTACACTTCTCATGCGTTGACTATTAGAGGTAGAAATAGTGGTAATGGTAATAATAATGGTGGTACAGACTCACAACCCAACAGGGGTAAGTCTCAATCTCGTGGGCAATCTCGTAGAGTAAATCGCGCAGACATAAGTTCTCTTTGACATGTCATCATTGTGGACAGTAGGGTCATACAAGGCCAGAGTGCCATAAAATGTGCAATGAAAGGCCCAATGAAAAAGGCAAGGGGAAGGCATAAGGTAATGTAAAGTTTGATGATTGTAGCATTATCCCTACTAAGTCCAATGTGAAGATTCAAGAGATAAATGTAGTGTAAAGATTCAAGAGATAAATGTAGTGTATCCTTAATTTGATGATGACTATATCTTAATTGCTTTCTCTTGATGTTACTTAGTTGACTGATGCTTCATCTACATTCTTAGTATTGGCCATTTCATTATTTAAGAGCTTCTTTATGTATTACTCCGCATCAAGATTGGTTTCATACCTATGGTAACATTATAGGTTCTGTGAGACTTGAAATTGACACTATATTGGATATTATTGGCATTGTGGATGTTAGATTGTAGTTTTTTTCAAGCAGCTCTTTTATTTTGTATACTGTATGTTATATATTGACTTTGACCAAAAGTCTATTCTTTGTTGGATAGTTGAACGATGTAGGATATCATGTCTCTTTTGGTGATTGCACATGGAAGATCACTTGTGGTTGCCTTGTTATTACTTGAGATACCAAGGCAGCTTGTAGCCTCTATCTGTTGTTTGTATTTGGGTACGTTGATCATATATTGGTTGTTATTGATTTACTACATGTATCTTTATGGCACCGTCACCTTTGGTACATATCTTTGAAAGGAATGAAAGTATTTACTCGCATGTAATATCTTTCGCCTCTTGATTAGTTGCATTTTGATTCATGTGATTAGTGTCTTTATGATAGGTAGACATATAACACTCATAAAAAGTCTGGCACTATGCACATGGATGAGTCTTTAGCTCTTATTTATTTTGATGTATGTAGTTCCATGCCTTGTCAGTCATTGGGTGGTGCGAAGTACTTTGTGACATTTCTTGATGATTATTTGTGTTAGGTTTAGGCTTATTCTATTAATTAGAAATCAAATGTTCTGGCTACATTTCAGCACTTTGTTTCTCTTGTTACGAACCAGTCTGGGTATAGGCTCAAATGCTTAAGGTGTAACAATGGGGATAAATATGTGTCTAAGTCATTTGAGCAATTTTGCGATGAAAGGGGTATTAAGCGTGAATTGACCACTCCATACACCCCTCCCCTAGAATGGTATTGTGGAGTGCATGAATATGACTATTTAAGAAAGAGTTTGTTGTTGGAGCGTGTAGGGTTGAAGGTCTACTGCATGGGTAAGAGACAAAAGGGTGTAGGGAGATTGAGACATGGAACAATATGAAATCAATAGAATATAGAATTTGGAAGATTTAGTGGAGATAGATAGAGGTGAAATCGAGTGAGTTCATTTCATATGGTTTAATAGAGTAATCAATTTGCAATACATCTGATAGATATGCCCAAGACAAAGGCACATGCATACACTTGGCATGATAGCCCAACACAAACTGAGACTATGGCTTAGTATATGCATTGATACATGAATAATCTCTACTGAACATAATCCAAAAGCTATAGATAACACCTCAAAATCTTATGCATACATCAATCTGATGATGGAAGATGATAGGTGGCACCATTGTAGATAACATATACGAATAAGAATGCATAAATCCATGTAAATACCCTCTACGGGCCTTCAAAAGCACTTCACTCTATAATTACATTTTCATTTTAGTAGCAAAATACAATATAGATGTTACTCCAAATACACGAGAAATATTGTTTATACTATGTCTATCAAAGGTAGAGATCAAGAATTAAGTGGCAAAGCTTAAGAGAAGTCTTGTTTGAGCATCAAATCTCAATTTCTAGCTTGATGCCTTGTTTTTGACTATTGTTCATAGCCCAAAACAATCCACATGAGGGGCATAAATCCATCAAAAGTCCTCTTTGATGATCAACGAAGGTTCCCTTGATGTTTAGGACTAAGAATTAGGTGAGAGATTGCCTCAAAGACCTTGCAAGAGATGAGTATCTTTAAGGACAGCTTGTTGCCTTCTGTTTTTTCATGTTCTCAAAATAGTCCCAATACTCTTCTCTCTTTTTTCAATGCATGGGCCTCCAGTCCACTTACTTTCTTTGGCTCTTTTTCCCACCTTTTCCTTGTGTCCTCTCCCAATTAGCATGCCATCGCCTTCACCTTTGTGGCCACACTGGACAGTAGCCGCCCAATTAATCCTATTAGACTCCCTAAATATGTATTGAATGGTCTTCTTGATCTCACGCTTCATTCTCCACCACATAGCCCAAAAACAAGTCACCTAAGTAACTACTAATCACTACTCAAAGCCACATGGTCATTAACTCCTAAGATTCCACTTGACAAACTCCTATTATCAAGACAATGAACACATTGTTAAGCGAGTGGTAATCGAAGATTAGCCTCTCTCACAACTTGAAAATGGAATGTTAAGGAGTGTTGGTTAGGGAATTGTCAGTGTTCAACATGAAACAAAAATTTTCAATGTCTTAGGAACACTACATAAACAACACGACCAAATATGCCTCTTATAGCTCAATAAAATTAGAAAAAACAAACACAAGGTAGAGCATCTATGCTATTAAAAAATTGAGTCTTAAAAAAAAAAAACGATTTCTTTGTACCTCTATGTTGATACAACTTTTTGAGCTTCCAATATTCGAGATTGTGCAAGCTTGATCGTCACACACGAACGTCCATACAATTGTATGGGACTTTCCTCTCTCTTCCTCAAGAAAACAAATTTGATAGCAAGGAAAGAGCCAGGGCCTCTACAACTTCTCTTTACCCTTTTTTATAGGTTTTCTACAACACGTTGAATGTTTACTTTTTTGAAAAGCTTAATGCCTTTCAACCATTTTAATCTTTTCTATAAAGCTTTTAAAAACTTTCCTTATTATCCTTCATTTTTTAAAAGTGTACACATCGTCCTAAAAAGCAAAAATAGTAATTGCATGGTTGATGTAATGTGATCAACCTCCATTATTGCTTTAATCACCATGACCCTTAATCTTCAAATATCACTTTAGAACTCTTCTTCATTGATGATTAAAAGATTATGCAATTAATGCTTCCATGACATAGAATAACGACATCTCCTGAGAGTGAAATTCAAAATGGGTGTAGGAAGGAGTTTTCTTCTTTTGCTTCCCTTTCAGTTCCCCTAGGTAGTTGCTCCTTCCACTTTGCTCACAATTTTTTCTTCATTCTCATTCATAGGCAATGGCTTGATCATGACAAGAGTGTAGTGGCGTAGCGAAATGCCCATATACCACTACTGAAGATGTTTTATTTTCTTTTTCAAAATCACTTGAAGATTCTTTCCAGTGAGCCAAATAGCCTACCATGTGGAGGGTTGCAAACAACAATCAGCATTTGGATAAAATTTTCTTGATACTAAATATTCATCAGAGAGTGCGGCTACCTCCAATGCTACAACCACTTTAATCAAAAGATCATGTCCATCTACGGAAAAGAAAGCTCCTCTGCAAGCTTTCTAATCACCTTGGCTCGAGGATCATTATTGATGCCCAAAACTTGACATCTTTCGCTTCCTATTCTTTGCACCATCAAGGAACTCAGGATTGTTATCAATGCTACCAATTTTCACTTAGTATTTTAAGAACTGCCTATAATTTTGAAAGAATTTTGCTGCTCAAAAGACCCTGGAGGCGAGATGTGGTACATCTAAAATTCCTCGACTCTTGTAGAAAGGGATAATAATGATAGGCCAATGCTATCATTGTACGTAGTGTCAAGGGAAATAAATTTTTCAACGCTCAAAATTTTGTACCTCAATGCCCAATTGCTTCTTTGTAGTGTTATCTGCCATGGTGGAGAAAAGCGAATGTTCTCATCCTTTGTGAGACTAAGTGGACATTAGTTAACTCCTTTTTCTTGACTAGGTTGACCTTAAGATCCATGTCCTTTGAGTGTTCTCCTATAACCATGCCATCATATGCCTCCATGCCAGGAGACATGAATAAAATCCTTCGAACTTCAAGATTCATTTAAGCATGAGCTATGATTATTCTAATGGATATTAAAACCACTACACCCTTTCAAACTTTTCAAAACTATAAGCATGAGGACTACATCACTCAACATTACTTTTGGTATGTCCATTATCTTCTTGATCTTCCACCTTCAATTTTTCTGGAGCAAAAAGATAAGGAGCAGCTTCTACTCCTTTCATAGCATCTTCTTCATGACATTCTTCTTCCTCTTCCTTGGTATGTTAATTATCATCCACCTCCAAAGCGAGCTTTCCATAAATCACACAAAGTTACCTTCGAATATGGTAACCGGTGTCACCACCTCCAGCCTTTATAAAAAAGATCTCCTTCAAGATCAATAACTTTGGCTCATGTTTACTCCCTCCCTTAAGCCTTCAAAAACTGATGTTTTTTTCATTTTTTATTCATGCAAAATATCCTATCTAATAACATGCTTTGAAATGGAACTTCATGCTCAATCAAACATGATCTGAAAAAAGATGCAACATCGGATCCATGCTTTGCAATCAAACAAGTGATGCTTCCACACAAAAGGATACACTGGAAAATAGAGTGCCTAGCCTATCTTCATGTGCCCGTGCATCATGCAAGATGCAAACACAATTCCTTAATTAGAATAAATCCTTAACCTCACCTCTCAACACACTCAGAAAGGAAAATGTCGTACTCTACTCCACCCTTACAAAATCTCATTGTTACTTAAGAAAATCACAGTCCTCAAGATGTTGACCAAGAAAATAACCCACCTCATGATTGGCGACATCCATCATGACCCTCAAACTCACCCTACCACCTTTTCCACTCAACTACATATTCCTAACTCAATGATGAATATCCCAACATTCGTGCGTGTGAAGAATTGTGCGTGCACAATGAAAGGTGCTCTCTCAAGTGCGCATGCAACTAAGATTTATTGCATATAGCTGTAGCGGGCCTCATGCTGTGCTAGTGCTCAATGATGGTGTGAAACGTGCATTGACCCAACCCATGGCATGGAAGTAATTGTAAAAATCAGGGGATGACTCCTGAGTGTAGTGCATTGGAAAAGTGCAACATGAAGTGCTCGTGAATCCAAAATCCTCGTGATGTGCAAGAGTCTAGGCAAGAAAATATACCTATTTCAGGATTTTTGGCAGCTACTAGCAAACTCTAGCTCCAACCTATCCAAAAAAACTCCAATCTCAACCAAGGCTATTAGGTTTTCTCACTAAAAAAATCAAACATAATGAAAAAAACAATTCCCAAGCTAGACAAACACAAAAAATCCAACTTCAAAATGAAAAAACAAATAGTCACACAAACAACTAAGCTAACAAAAATCCAACCAATCTACAGTTTTTGTAGGAGTTTTTGGTCTTCACAAAAACGCTTGACAAGGTTAGAGAAGTCGAGTACCTAAGAAGTCTCACTTACTATTCTGTAGATAGAGCATATCCCGCTTTTACACTCTATGTCAAAAATCCCATGATATTCACCTCCTTTGAACCTGCATGTTCTCTGGAGGTGCCATACAAGTAGCCCATCAGGATAAAAAACCCAAACACTTGTCATCTTCATATTGTGAGTCCAACTACTCCCAGTTGGATCGTAAGGCATCAAGAGCATAAACATCCCATCTTGCATGTATCCCCTAGCATCCATTCTTAGCAATGATAGCTCCTATAACATTTCAATCCCTATAAATCCACCATATATCCCAAGTTCATATGTCAACTCATTATCAACTGCATCTTCAATGTCTGCCACTTTCTCTTTCTTATCTCATGTTTTACTAGGCTCACTAGTGGATAGATGTCTTATGCATTTCTCATTTTTCATATCCTAATTCCCTTCCCTTTTCTAGATATCCACATGTTAGTCTTATGCAGCTCTGGCAAAGTATATGTCGCATATAGTAGATTATATCCATTAGACTCACTGACCAAAAAATTGCTCTATAGGACCACCTTGCAAAAAATTGCATGTATCTTCCAAATCATAACTTCGATCGCTAAGCTTTAAAAAAAAAAAGTAGCCTGCTCGTGATCTACAACTTTTTTGAAGACATAGGACCAAATTTTGAAGGTATCAACCCCTAAAATTTTGTGCACAACCTACTTTTGTTCTTTATAGCATGTAGTCTTGATTAGACATTGCTCTTTCCAACCTTGTAACTTCTACATACAAACTTGGATGCCAACCAAACTTTGTAACACCCTTCATGAGGTATCAAAGCCCATTTTGGATGTGTTGGTGACCAATAGTTTTCAACATCTTCAAGTCTGCCATGCTTTTCCACCATTATAGTCTCTTTCAAACATTTTGCTCGCTTGGATCTCCAAACTTACATATCCTTTGGCAAATGTTGAAGTGTTAGTGTTCAATAGATTCAAAGACTTCCTCATCCATATCTATGCCATTCTCTTCTTCTTATTCTTCTTCTTCTTCCACATTATCAAGTTCAATACTTGTATCCAACTCATCCAA
Source organism: Lygodium microphyllum (assembly GCF_053477565.2). NCBI lineage: Eukaryota > Viridiplantae > Streptophyta > Polypodiopsida > Schizaeales > Lygodiaceae > Lygodium > Lygodium microphyllum. Next base: position 25,409,415 of record NC_141146.1, on the reverse strand, counting down.
TTCATATGCTATAGACTCTCTTTGCTTAAAGAGCTTGATCCATGTATTAGCTATAGGAATGCACAATTTCATCCCATCCAATTCAGTAAGTGAATAGGTAGCACTGTCAAATACCTAGCTTACCTCATATGGACCAAACCATAACTTAGACAACTAGCACTATAGTGATTTTCCAAGATGCTATCGTAAATCAACACCTAGTTAGCTTCATATATGGTTCTTGGACGGAGCCTATGTCTCTTATCAAACCATTTCATATTCTAAAGCTTGGCTACCTTTAACTTCTCCACTACTATCCTAATGTCTTTTGGCCTTCTTTCTAACTGCCTTATACGTAAACCAATAACTCCTCTTTATTCAACGCCTCTTTTTGAGGTATCATACTCCATGCAATAGCCATCTCTTCTACTGGCATGATTGACTTTTGACCATACATTAATTTAGTTGGCATTGATCCCGTGACAACATATGAGTTATTCTATCAGCCCACAAAGCATATGGGAGTAGTTGTGGTCACTCTTTCGTCTTCCCCTCACATGACTTATGAGTCATTATCATTGTATCCTTATATTGTATCAAATCGCCCATGATCTGAGAGAGAATACTAGTAGCACAGTTAGCTCACGAGTGATTCTAGGATGTGCATAAGTGGGACAACCATTACTAAGTGTTTTAGGTATTTTAAAGTTGTTATTATGATGATTATTTTGGTATTTATTGTTGGATAACTAACATTAAATACTGATGACCTAATCACATTATTGGCATATTTTTGCATTTGTATTTTGACTCCCTCCTCCATAGGCAGTCATTCACCACCTGCAGATTCCAGTGGAGGGCCCTATTGAATAGAGGGAGATAGTGCCAGTGCCCACACAACCAATGACTCACAATTGTACACGACTATCTTGTGTATGGTATATGGATTCCATTTCTTGAGCATATCTCTGATTTCTTATTTGTAGTGTTCTTGTGTTTTCTCTTTCCTTTCTCTTTTGTCTTGTGTTCAACATTTTATTTTAACATTCTTCTTTGCTTCAATTATTGCATCCACTTTTGAGATCTTATCCCTAGCTTGCATAAAATTTATGGACCATATTCAATCTTACTAAAAGGAAACTGAGAATAGGTGGTGCTTGAGATTTGAATTTTCTCACATAGACCTAAAAAATAGACTATCATGGAATTAATTCAAGGTCTTGAGATTGAAGGTAAAAAATGTAGTCAAAGCTAAGTGGGTGCGTGACATAACAGAGACTACACTATTTGCAAATTGAAGATGGATTACACAAGACCAATCACTCTAATAGGCCATATATAATCTAACCAAGGTTTGAAAACAATTTGGATGACAAATCTAGGAAGTAATTAACTTCTAGACACATGAAGGTATCCACTTATCAAACTAACTATTTTATGTTGGTATAGCCAATTAGTCATGGAAAGAGTAATGATGGTTATGTGTAGTGACTTGCAAATGCTCTTGAGCTATAAAGATAGCACAATGCTACTAAGACTTTGTACATTCCAAGCATGAAACATAGTCTTACATACCAAAATGAATATTGTTTTTAGGCTTGAATACTTGTAGTTGAGAATGGGCTAGTATATGAATCTTGTTCTTAGGCTTGAATACTTGTAGTTGAGAATGGGTTAGCACATGAAGTTTCCCAACACAAATTGTTTGTTGTAAAGATTGGGGCCATTAATAGAGGTCTCTAATTCATATAAGTGAGTAGATAGATTTTACTTTGCATTAATAACAATACATTTTTGACCATTCCCAATTCTTCTCTCTTAGTTGTTGAGTAGTTCATTTTTCTATCAATGAGTTGTGTATTTGCAAAGTTTACTGGGAAGTCCATGTTATGTTTGCCAAGTTGCCATGACACCACTTTGATAGCAACCTTGGATGCATTGATATGCACATGGAATGTTACCATTCAATCGAAGGCTCATAGCATAGATACTATTGTCAGAGCCTTCTTAAATGCTTTGTAGGTAGCTTGACATTATTTGATCCAATCCTCAATAGTAAGGAGCTTGTATAAGGGTCTCACTATCATCATGTAGTTTAACATTAAGTATTTAGATATCCTATACAACCTAAGAAGAATTGGCTCTTCTTTGGTTTAGTCTATGGTGGTAGGTCCATCATCACACAAATGTTGATTGTGTCAATTGCAATGCCATCCTCGGACACAATGTGGCCTAAGGGGACATACTTTGCCTAAAATTATCACTTTAGGGGGGACTCAAGGGAGAGTTGATATTGCCTGTGCCATTTAAAGACGAGTCTCAAGTTTTCTAAGTGTTTCTTCCAATCGGAGCTGACACTGATGTCCTCCGCAAAAACTTCAAGTCATTTTCTTAGCATGTCTTTGAAAATTGTGTGCATCAATTTTGGCAAGTAGCCAATGTATTGGTCAACCCAAAAGGCATGACAATATATACAAACACTCCCTACTATATGGAAAAGGTTGATTTGTGCCCATTTTCTGGGTGAACTTGCATTTGGTTATAGCAAAAAAATCCATTAAGAAAGCTATATGCCTCATTGCCTACCATGTGCTCAATCATGTGCTTGATGTAGGGTAGTGGATAGTGATCTCTTTTAGTTGATGCATTCACTTTCTTGTAATTTAGGTAGGCTTTGATTTTTTAATTCTTTTAGAGTACCATAGTAATGAGTGATAACCAAGACATATGCTCAAATTTGTAGATGAATCCCACTTTGAGAAGCTTGTCCAAGTCTTTGCAAACTTGATATGCATATTGTGGATTCATTGTTTATGATTTTTCATTGTTCTTGGCTTGAGGGTCAATTGGAATCATATGTGTGAGAATGTGAGGAGGGACTCCCTTGAATTGGTATAGTTCCAAGTGAACACGTTAATGAGCTCCGTGAGCAAGTTCACGAGATTTACTCCCTTGTTCAATAGTAGAGTCTTCATTTTGCACTAGGGATACTATTAGGCTGTTGTGATTATCAAACAATATTTAGCTTGGTCTATTTCTAGTTGGGGAACTCAAGTAACCCTCAAAGATCATCAAGTTTGCCCCCTGGATATCCTTGAGGTACCATCTCTATTGTGAAAGCATATTCCAAAGTTGAAGTTTGTTAGAGGGGGTGAAAAACACTTCCATTTTAGGCAACTACAATGGTTTGGGATTCATCATGAACATTCGCATCAAGAATGTTTCCATGGAAGATTTGATCATGTCCCCAATGGTCTTTTTAGTTACTTTTATAATCAACCTCTTGTAAGCTTCTCAGTACTCTCCCTCTTCCATGAATGTTGGGTTTAACTTTGCAAGAATATGCATCCAATCTCACTCATCCTTAGGGCAAGGGATGTACTTATTAAGGGGTCATGGCACAGGAGGGTAGCTTGAATCTCCTCTCAACATTCTAAAGATGGCATTGATATTGATTGATGTGGTCTTCTAGCTTTCCATTACAATGTGAATCACATCCTCCCTATTCCGTAGGAAGACAACACTTTCCCCAAACCTAGATCAGTTTTGCATGTTACATCTAAGGACATTGGAGCAACAAGTTGTAGTCAACTTGTTTCATGACTACAAAATTAATGGAGAACTTGACAGTTGCAATGTTAATGGACCATCCTTTAGTATACCAAGTGGAAAACTATGAGTCCATTGGCTACGATCAAATTAAAATGCACGTTTTCTATGAGAGGGTTCTCAAACTCGTTCAACTATTTTTGTGTCCACTCTTCAATCCAAGATTTAAAGGTCTTTCAGAGGGGAAGATCTCCCATAAGTAGTGTTGCTAATGGGATCATCATGTTAGTGGAGGCCAAGGTTGTGATATTGCATGGGCCAACTTGATTATACTCAAAGTCCTTGGATTTGATGTTGTGGTTATGTTGCAATGATGGGATGCTTTGGTGGTCCTCTTGTTTAGGTGAATTTGAGGTAGGCCTCCCAAATATGTGAGGATCTATGGGGTTGAAAAAGGTGCCACATTGGACAACCAAAATGCTCTCGTGTCTTTTAGTTCCTCTTGATCTTGTACCTCAACTTGCACCTCCTTAACCAAGTGCTTGATGTTATTGATCCCTTCTAGCTAATGTTTCAGGGTAGGGTACTCTCCTACTTTAGCTCTAACACCCTTTTTGGTATGGGGTCCAATAGTGGTTCTCTCTCCATTGGAAGCAACTATTTGTGCCAATAGCATAGCAAGTCCATCACTTTTTTGAGCAATTTTAATTCAATATGCTTCTTTGACTTTTTTTGCACTATTCTTTTTCTATCTCATTGATTGGCAATGGTTAAGACAAATATGTTTCCTTCTCGTTTTGTACTCTAAGCTCTTGGGATGGCATTCATAGATCAATATAGTGTCCTCATCATTGGTCATCTCCACACAAAGAGACTTAGAGGTAAGGTACAATTGCCTTGTGCTAGCCACACTTTGGGAAATTGATGAATATGTGAGTGATTCTTAGGGGGTTCCCATTTCTGTGGGAATCTTGTTGACACATGCTTGAATATTTTGCAATTCCAATGTTCTATGGTTTTATGAGGTTGAATCATTTCTCTCCCTCTATCTCATCCTAATATCCTAATAGGGATTGGGTATAGTACTCCATGAGGATTGCATTGCCCTCTTCATTGTATGTGACATAGGAGCTCGTGTAATCCTCTTCCTCTAGGAGTTCCTCAATGAAGTGTGCAAGAGCATCACTAGGAAGGTGGGTAACAATTTGCCTCAGATGTCTAGGTATGCTTGAAGGGTTGATTTGTGCTATTGGAGTTATTGGTCTATATTCAGGTGGGGTAAGTAAGGCCTATTGTCGAGATCTTGGGTAGAATGGGTCTCAATTTTGTGGTTGATATCCAACATAAGTGTGCATGGTAGGATAAGGAAGTCTTCTTGGGGCTCAACTAAGCACGGCCTCATATCCCAAGCATCTATAGTTTATGTACGTTTGATTGGGTCTTGGACACTTTGATGGGAGGTGGTTACTCAAGATAGTGCACACACTAGACATTCTATTAGTAGAAGTGTTGGTTGCATTATGAATTTTGTGAGGTAAGAGAGCTTAAGCTACTAAGCAATAGATCCTATCATGTGGTAAGATCCATGCTTCTTCTACTAGGTTGGGAGTTGTCAATCACTATCCCCTTCTTGTATGTGCCCCTCTTCGTGTGAATGTCATTAATGTAGATTGCTTCATCTAGTATGCTATTGATATTGGATCTATCCATAGTGGAATTGCTTGCCATGCCTTCAAAAATTCTTTCATCTTAGATGCCCTTGACAAAATCTTTGGTGATGACCTTGGTGTTAGGTCTTTTTACTATCGAGTTTCTCTTATATAAGATATGGACCTTTTAGACATAGTCTTCTCTCATGGAGTTTAGAGATAGTTTGAAGTGAGGGTTTTCCTCTTACATCCTTTCATAAACTAATCTATGAAGGCTATCCCCAATTCAATATGCTACTTAGGTGTTATTGAGATCTTTGATTGCCTCTTGGTCCTAGGCATGACACCAATTCTTATGAGTAGTGTGTTAGCCACATGCATTCCTAACTATAGCATGCTTAAGTTATTTAGTAACTTTTTTTAACAAGGTTTGCTAGAGAATCATTAGAGGATCTTGCCAATATCTTATTCAAGATGAGTCTCTTAATATCATACATTTCTCTTTGCATCTAGCAATGTCTTGCTTTGTTGCTATCATTAAAATAGTCAACCTAGAATAATGAAATCCCAAACATGGAAATAATGCTACCTTGGATTCTTCTCTTGGTCTCTACCTACATCTCATAGTCTCTTTATTTTGTTTAGGCACTTTTTACTTGTTGATGGGTTATAGGTGTTTAACTTGCACGTCAAGTACATCTACAACAAGTTTTCACCCCCTGTGCTAGTCAAAGTCGTAGGTCCATGGGTTGGGGTATTGTCCTAGTTTTTCTCTTTGGCTAGTTCCCCTAAGTTGAAGGCATATATTACTTTGGTCTTTGGAAATGCTAGGTAGACTTACTTGTCAGACAAAGTTGAGATTGCACTTGATGTGATACTTGAATGGGTGGCCCAAGAGTAAAATATTAGGGGAATGCTTTTAGTTTCCATCATCATCATTATCTTGCATTTTCCTATCATGAAGTAGAGAGTGCCACCATAAGGATTGAGTTTCCCATCAGTGGGAGTGGATCAGTACCTGATAAATTAGCATAATTGGAGTTTGTCTTGTGGCTATCTTTACTCAATAGACCTATAAAGCTACCATGAGCTTGTTACCTTGGTCTCTCCTAAAGAGAGAGATAGTATAAGTTAGGAAATTTATTTGTGTCTTATTAGTGGATTTTCCATGGCTATTTCTTTGAGGTTAGTTTGGGGTTGACTTCTTGTAAATGACTAAAAACATAGAGAGTAGGTGCTCTATAATTTCAATTATGAAGTGATTTATTAGTTACTCACAATTTCAATGGAATAACCAAACTATAAGATGATATGTTTTTGCAAAAACTTAGCCATGCTTCATAGGCATCTACACATGCATTGTTACACTTCAACGGAGCTCTAATTAGCTATAGTATATAGTGCACATTGGCGTGTGCACACCTCCATGCATGCATGTACACGCCACCCCATGTACACAACTAGTGTGGATGAGCCCAAAATCATATAACTAGTGGGAAACTGACACAATCAAAGGGGATGAAGCCTAAAAAATCAAACTACAACAACCAAGAGAATTGAAGGTGAATTCACTTTTGAAAGAATTTAGCAAATCCATTGAGACAAAAAAAAACTGAAAGACATTGACTTGCATACTGATTGTCCAAAGGTATTATAGAGTTATTGTGCTATGAGATCACAAAATTGGAAAGGGAGAAAGCATACTTGCGTATCATACACTTAAACACATTTAAGAAGAATCTAACATTCTAAACATATAAATTTGTTTAAGATAGTCAATAGAAAACCATTGGGTAGAAATTGGATTGGGCAACAAACACCAAGATTTAGCAAACAAAAATGATAAGAGTAGAAAACCAGACACCTATATCAACCAGAGAGAATCTATGAATCATACATCTCAACCTAGGTGCATGCACTTGAGAAGCGGACTGGAGCTTATGACTTTCATAATAAGCAAAGGTCCTCGTCCCAATAGGTAGATTGATATTGAAAACACCCCTGTCCATGACCTCACAAACCAAGTCATTGAACTAGTCAACCTAGAGACCATGGGCATACTACCTAGCACAATGGCAATAATTGAAAAATCCCAAGGATGTTGGATGACTCCTTGGCTACCATTGACACCTTCCAACATATTCCTAACTTCAACATCTCAAATATGACCGTTGAGGCCATGGAATGAAAGTTCATAGAGCTGTAAAGCCACGATACAAATACTCTTAATTGGTTGATGGACATCAACAATGATACAAGATGGAAGCTTGCAACCATGCAAGCAAAAATGGATAAAATTTGAAGGATGCTATTAAACACAAGATTTATTATTGGATATTGTGTAAGAATGCCTCTTTAACTACACAAACATGCTTCAAGGAGAACTCACATCAGTGAGACCCCCTTCACTAGGGTGGGGAACATACCAAGAACTAATGATCAAACAAAGTTCCCTCTTGTGCCCAAGCAGTTGGCGAATGTTAGCATGAAAGGGACAACCCTTATAGTTTCATTGAATATTCTAAGAAAGTCAAAAAAATCTTATGGGTGATGCTAAGTAGGCACAAGCATTTGGATTGTGCCCAAGAGAAAATATGTGAACTTGGTTCATCAGGCTTGATACCATTGTATAAGCCTCATTCACATTGCTTAAGATCTCTTTATCATGAAAGTTGGTTCTAATGATAATCTCACCATCTAGATAATGAATATCAAGAAATAAGAAGAGGAGAGCATGAGAGACTATGTCTCAAAAACAAGAAGCCTCTTTAAGTGAACCTAAGTTGCCCAAAGACCCTTTGCCAAGGCTATGACAAAGGTATTCATCAAGGGAATCCATGACAAAAAGATTTATGAGACCACGTAAGAAATTGAGGTCTTAATTGCTTGAATAATAATAATGTACTAGATGAGGGTATCCTTGTTGATGATTTTCATAAGAAAAAAAGTAGGAACTAGAAAGCCATAGGTTACTAACAAGATCCTCAGTTGAGTTGAGGCAAGATTGAGATGAATGACACATAGGATCTCATATCAGATGTAAAAAAGCAACAACAAAAGCTCCTAGAGATGTTTGAATACTTGAACTTTTCCCAATCTTATCACCAAAACATGTAGTACATACATTGTAGTGAAAACCATCTCCCATCGAAGTGCTCAATGCCAACATATGCACTAGCTATGGATTCTTTGGGCACCAAGCCACTTATATTAGATCTCCTCGAAGCTTCCCAAGACCTAACCAAATTTTTGGATATTAGCAATTTCACCATGGTCTCAATTATTGGAGAAAACCCTAATAAATTCCACAATTAGCTTTACTACTCCCACCTATAATAAAGGACCAACTACTCCTAGATCCAAAATCAATAAGGAATACCTAAGCCCCCTAGCCCCATCATGACTGAGCCCTCTAGTGACCCTCCTACACATTTAATAGAAGAATCATATTATGATGAGGAATGCATGAGTCCTTACATAGCACATGATGAAAAGGGTAATGCGATCCTCATGGATCATCAACCTATTCCAATCATGACACTAGGGTGTAAGAGAGGAAAATGAATGAACTACTTGAGAAAAAATACTGAAACTTGGAATTGCCATCATCTAGGGCTGCCAACCATCTAGAGGTCCACAAAATGGATATGTTAGACATTTCACCATCTCGAGATGTAGTTGATGTCCAATTGATGTTCATTCCAAGAATTATGAGTTGCTAATGCATAAAGATTATGAATAGTTATCGTACAGCAAGTGGATGCAAATGTCTCATCAAAATCAATTCCCTTCTACTACGCATAACCCTTTACCACACGTTTAGATTTATAGTGCTCAACACTACCATGTGGTTTGCTATTTAACTTGTAAATGTACTTAGTGCAAATGGCCTTTTTTCTAAAAGACAAATCATGTAAGAACCAGGTATTAGTTTTGATAATAGCATCATACACAAATTGCACAACAACTATCCAATTTTCTAAATTTTTTACCCCTTCAAAAGACATAGGCTTAACCTCATCACATACATTAGAAATAGGAAATACATAATTTGATCCATAATAGGTAATATGAGATCTTGAATGACTAGGACTAGCCAACAATGCATCCAACTAACTATTACACAATGTTTACAACAGACATTTCAGCATGATCCTAGACTACTCAATCTCTACTCTCTCATCAAAGTGCATCATTCACATCCGCATCCAAAATAGGTTAATCTATGTTATCATGAGAAACTTGTGTAAGATGAAAAACTACCTTGTTTGGCACTACATGTGACTACACACCACTAAAAAGAGGAGAAGGAGTCAATGTTTTATGAGCAGATATCTATCTCTTTTGTATATGAAAGTAAAGGTTGAACAATGTTTTCCATAAAGGCAACATTATAGCTGCCCAAAATATGCTTATTTGTGGATGGTATACCTTATAGCCTTTGCTTTCATGACTGTATCCAATAGAAATGCATTTTACATCCTTGTCATCTAGCTTCTTACACTACCACACTAGTACTCAAGTATAAGTTAGTCAACCAAAATCACAGGAGCCATAGATGGTTCTATGTCATGCTAAGTCTCATACAGTGTGATAGACTAGAATACATTAGTGGGACACCTATTAAGTATATAGGTTTCACATACAACAACCTTAAGCTAGAAACTATGTGGTAAAGCCTAAATCTTAATCATAAATGGTGCCATCTACATGAGCAATTTATTTTTCCTTTCAGATACACCATTTTTCTGTGGTACATATATAGCACTATGCATTATTATCTTATCCCATTTTCAACTAGATATACATTAAATCCCTCGGACATATACTCTCCCTCTCAATCCAAATATAGAGTTCCCACTTTCAACCTTGCAAGCAAACTACAGAAGCATAAAAATACTTCTAATTTAGCTTTCAAACTATATACCCATGTATGTCTAGAGTAATCATCCAAAGAAAGTCATGAAGTATAGATAGTTGCCAAAAGATGTTGTTTACACAAGACTACAAACATTACTACTTACAAGCTATATTTGCAAATAACTCTAACTAAACTATATTTTGGAAATGAAGCACATTGTATATTTTCCAACAACTTGTGATCAATAGCCAATATACAAAACACATCATCAATGCCATCCATGGAGATTTGGTTGCAAAAGTTGCTTACATGGAGGAAAATATCCACAAAAGTTGCTTGTATAGAGGAAAATATGTTCAAAACAAACTGTGCTATATAGCACATAGTACAAAGGAGACTATAAGGGCTCTTACGTGGACTGTTATAAAAAATTCTATACAAAAGGATAAAATTGCCTATGTAATATTGTAGTAGTGCAAATAGAGGCCAAAACAAACCCAAATAAAAAATATGACTATACCAAATCCTTATGGGTCCACTTGTAGTAATTGTCAACTTGAGAATGCTCATCAAGTTTCATCCGAAAATGAGGAAATCAAGTGGAGGACATTGGTGACTTTAGCCAAGAGGTCAAAGCCTATGGTAAAAGCCCATTCTCATACCAATTATTTGATTTAGGGTTAGAGAAATGCAAGCACATATCTACAAGAAGAAGCTTGAGAGACATAACTTGTATTGAGAGATATCAATAGAGAATATTTACAAGATTAAGTATGCTCTAAAAGTGAATAGGAAAATATATAAGACCGAGGGAAAAAATCCTCTTAAAGGGGGAAAAAAGTATATTGATAGTCTTGATGTGTCCATACACATCACTACCAAATATAGTGACATTAAAAGCAAAAGAGCCAAGTGTATTCAACAAGAATTAGTACACCATGCAAAAGCAATATAGTGACATTAAAAGCAAAAGAGCCAAGTGTTGAGATAATGACTATTATTGAGGAAAGATAAGTTGTATCAATCGCTAAACTAGTTGTTGAGATATTGACTATTTTTGAGGAAATATAAATTGTATGGAAGTCCACAAATGACCTAAGGCATATAGGTCCAACCTCCTTGAAAGTACTTGCAAATGTATGAAATATTGAGCTACTTGAGTTAGTCCTAGATCACCCTTTACTAAATAAGCTTCTCACAGAGTAGGAATTGCACATCACTAGTTGATTGGGACCAAGAAATTGTGGTACTTGATATCATTGTGTGTATATTGCTCTTTGAAAAAGCTCCACAACTCCTACATGTTTATGCTACATTACAATACAATCCCAACTTCTATAGATGGCTTATCCCTAGGTGAAGTAACACTATACCATAGTTTATTAACTTGTATATATACACTCACTTCATTGCAATTGCTATAATAAAAAAATTAAATGTAGTTTATTAGAAACTAAAAAATAAAAAAAATCCATGAACACACCACAAACAATACCCTTGCAATTCTCAGAAGCATTGAAATATCATTCGTGTAGGAAGGGAGCAAAGTGAGTTGCTCACAAGTCAAGAACTAGTAAGTGGTAAAAGTCAAGGAAGAAATAAGAATAAAAATAGGTGGTAAGTGATACACTCCAACCTAAAGAAGATATCAAAGAAGCAAAAAGTTAGCACTTGAAGAGCTCAAGAATATAAGAAGGATAAAGAAAAGGGTGCATGGGATCCTTAATGAACCTCAAATGTAGTATATATCATGTGGCTGTACGAAATGGAAAAGAGGATGCATGTAAAGTGTCTTGAAGTCAAAAGTATCTATCTATTTTGGGAGATGCTCATTGTGACAAGAGAAGAATGAAGAAGAAGAAGAATAAGATGGATTGTCTCCATATCTTATGTCATCTCCCTTTTGTTGCACATCTAAGTTGAATCCGTTTAGTTAGTATTAGAACAGAAGTATGGAAGTGAAGAATGAGATTAATGAGCATGATGAATTGAGGTCTACAATGTATTTGAAGCTTGATATCTGCATCAAAACCAGGTACAAATCCTCATCTAATCAACTCAAAATAGGTGTATGGATCAAAAGAGTTACTGGAGCTTGAAATTTGGGGTTCTATTGCATGCTTTGAATGCATTTAGGAAGCCGTTGAAGGCTAGAAATCATGAAGGAGAGCAAGGTTTCAATTTTCTTTGTGGTACAAATTGAAACATATGTTAATGTCAAAAGCATGGGGTTTGCTTAAGCTTGAGGCCTACTTGTGCCCAAAAGCATAGGGGTAGCTTATAGATTGAAGCATAGGGATTTCTTTGTTGCATAAGTAGGGGCTTATCAATAAGAGAGATAGAGATGAGAAGGAGATTAATTTATGGTCTTTGAAGAGAGCTTAAAGCTCAAAAACTCAATGTAAAGGAGCCAATCGTTGGTGACAAGTTGACAAAAGATAACTAAAATATGTGGTCCTATCACATGGAAAATTTTCTAATGGTTGGGAAGAGGTCAATGGGATCTCACAGGAGGTGAGGATCCACGCCTTGAACTTTCTAAAGAGCCCATAGAGGAACAAAAAAGGGCCTACAAAGAATGAAGAGATAAAAATAGCAAGCATTTACATTGGATATGTATAAGCATTTCAAAGCTTGATCCTACACATAAAGAAAGCTAGCACATGTGAATATGCATGGAAGATTATTGAGTAAATATATGGCACCTATAGAGAGCCAAGAAAGATATAGTTCAAGAAAAGATTTCATGGTGCTTGTCATGGAAATCAAAGCATTAGTGATTATGATGTAGAGGTAAATAAGATTGCAAAGGACCTTGCTTTGATTAATACACTTGGATGACGATGGCTTGGTTTTTGTCACCTTGAATGGACTTGGCCTGGCCTTGCATACAAGTCCCTTGATGCTTCTATTGTGTGAGAGGTGGTTCTATGCCTTATTTTGAGGAGTTGATTGCCTCCTTGCTTAGTAAAGAGATAAAATTGGGTCTTAATGTGTCTAGTAGTGGGAAAAATACTAGTTAAGATAATGTATTCTACTATCAAGAGGGCATGGTAGCTCATCAAGAGCTAGAGGATATTCATATGGTCATGGAGATAGCTTTTCTTGTGGTCGTAGCTCTTTTGGTCACTGAGACTTCTTGCCTAGAGGTAGGGGGGATTCTTTTCTCGAGGTAGAGGATGGTCTAGTCCTCAGAGAGATGGTGATTATTATTACTGTGGACAATTTTGCCATTTTGAAAAGGAATGCTACCATGAGGAGAATTCTATGTCAGGTCATGGAAGGACTCAGTATGGTCATTATGCAGGTGGTTATGGAGGTACATGCCATGGTTCTAAATGTGATTCATCACCTAGAGGTCATCTTTTTGCTATGGAGCATCTACTTGGTAGCATGACATATCCCCCTAGAGAGCATGATTGGTTTTTGGATTCAAGAGCAATGAATCATATGAGCATCATGAAAAATAGTTTGATAAGAATTAACAAATGCAAAGTGAAGAGAATATGGCTATAGGAGATGATATATTATATAAGATTATTCACATTGGTAGTATTCCATTGGTAACCACAGATGGAATAGAGAATAACCTTAGGCATATTTTATATGTATGCATAATCATTAAGAATTAGGCTTTAGTTGGACAAGTGGCTAATCAAGGGCTAAAACTAAGGTTCAATAGATATGGTTGCTTCATTAAAGAGTCTAGAGATAGAAAATTTGGTAGGTTGATTGCATGTGGCCAAAAATAAAGATAAGTTTTTTGCATTGGATGCAAGTACTTCTGTCAAATAAAGTTCTATATATGTGGAGACTAGTTTCCAAGGAAGGTAAGAATCAGCACTTATCATTTGGAAATGGTACATTGAGATAAATGGAGTCCATGTCAAAATATATCTTTGAGTAGGAGATGCAATTTTTACATTACCTTTGTTAACCGTCAAATGAATAAGGTGGAAAATCTGGAAAAGCTAAAGCAGAAGACAAAGGCCAAGGCAAAGTGAAACGGAAGATGAAGGCGTGCCAAGAAAAATCTAGAAACACGAGAAGCGCAGAAAAGTCCTAAATAAGGGAAAAGGCGCACAAGGAAAAGCGCAAGTTAATACTTTTGTAAAAGAGCGCAAGCGCATCGTGATTTAATTTAAAGAGCACCGGGCTCTTACCCGTGCAATTTGTAAAGGTAGATGGGTGGTAGGAAGGAAGCTAGGAAGATAGAAGGGCAATGGGAAAAAGGGCCTAGGCCATGGCCGGCCATGTAAAAAAGGGGATAAGGGGATGACCGCCCAAAAGGGATTTAGGGTTTTGTATATAAAGTTGAAAAGTGAATGAGAAGCCCATTCTTGTGTGTGGCCAAAAGTGGGTCTCCTCTTCTTCTTCTTCTTCTTCTTCTTGTTCTTGCTTGCTTGAGCTTGTGCTTGAGAGAGGGAGTGTGAGAGTGTGAGGGAGTGAGTGTGTGAGGGTGAGGGACCAGGGAGGAGAAGCTCTCCATCTTCTCCTCTCTTCTTCTCTTCTCTTCTCTTCTCTTGTCTTGCTTGCGGTGATGGAGCTTGGAGCGTGGAGTTTGAGGATGGAGCTTGCTTGAAGCTTGCACTTGGATCGTGGAGCTACCAGAGTGCGCGGGAGAGGAGGTAACTCGATTGACATGGAGGTAAGCTCACTACACCCGTAGGTATGTATGGCACGTTGGCTATGTGAGAGGTAGCCATTAGTGCTCGGCTTGGAACACTTGAACAATAAGCGGTCCGTGGGTCTTGGCGGTTGAGCGAAAGCTCCCACAACATTCATTGATGATTTCAATAGGATGACATGGGTCTATTTCTTGCAACATAAAAGTGAGGCTTTTGAGAAGTTTTTGGAATTCAAAGATATGGTGGAAAAGAAGTTTGAAAGTTACATAAAGTGTTTGAGATTGGATGATAGAGTTGAATATATGTCAAATGAGCTCTCTGACTATTTCAGAGATCATGGAATTAAAGGATTTGTTACATGCTACAACATTGACCCATCATATATAACCGTATGAGAAGATGTATAGGAGAACAAACACCTACACTTGTATATTTGAGAGTGTTTGGTGTATATGCTATGTTCATGTTCTTGATGACTTGAGAAGAAAAATAGACCAAAGACTATCAAATACATTTTCCTTGGCTATCTAGATGAGAAGAAGGGTTATAAATGCTATGATCATATCACTAGAGGGGTCTACATAAGTAGAGATGTAAGGTTCAGTGAATATGAGACATGGTGGTGTAGTCCTAAAGCTGCATTTGAAATGGATGCTTTAACCAAGAATAAGACTTGGGATCTAGTAGAGCTACCTTATGGCAAGAAAGCAATTGGTTGCAAGTAGGTTTATAAAGTTAAATGCAAGTTGAATGGTTCTTTGGAAAGATACAAAGTAACATTTGTTACAAAGGGTTATGCATAGACATATGGATTGGACTATAAGGAGGCATTCAGTCCAATTGCAAAGATGACTATTATTAGATCAATGATTGCTTTGGCTTTAATTTATGGATAGATTTTATATAAAATGGATGAAAGGTGAGAATGATCGAAGCTTGTAAGTGAGAGCTATGGCGGGAAAGTAAGAGCAAGAAAGAGAGAGACAAGAAATGGGAACTCCAACAGTCACAATGTGTGACCGGGCCTTCCTTTATTCAAACTATCACTAAAAGAATAAAGAATAAAGTGATGGTGATGGGCACCCAACCACCTATAGTGTGCAATGGCGGTGACTGTCAGTGCAGTAATACACGGGCGGCTAGACGGAGGCGCCTTTATCCCCAACAACCTCCCACTTAAAGGCGAATCTGCCCTAGTGAGGAGTGAAAAGAAAAAAGGGAAAAAAAAAAGACAGTACAACATGTACACATGTACAACAGGATGAGGAAAGACATCATCTCATCCCACGCCCACCAACCTCTTGAAGAAGGCAAAATGCTCTGTAGAGAGGCTTTTCATGAGCAGATCTGCAGGATTCTGGTTAGTTGAGATCTTGACAAGGTCAACAGACTTGTCCTCAACGACCCCACGTATGAAGTGATACCTCACCTCAATGTGTTTCGTCTTCGCATGGAAGACCAGATTCTTGGCTAACTGAATAGCACTCATAGAATCCGAATGCAGTGTAGGGATAACATCAATATCAAGGCCAGCAAAATGACCCAACCAAATGGCCTCCTTGAAAGCCTCAGTGGCTGCAACATACTCAGCCTCTATAGTAGAAAGGGCCGCATTTCTGCACCCTGGACATCCAAGAAACAACACCTCCACCATAGGTGAATACATAGCCAGAAAAGTGGACTTCCTACTATCTGCATGTCCTACATAATTAGAGTCAGTGTACCCCATGACTCCTGTATCCTGGCTGCCATAGCATATGCACATATCTGTAGTGCCCTTCAGGGACCTCATAGTACCGGTCACGGCATCCCAATGCTTCTTGCCAGGCGTAGCCATATAGCGTGCCACAACACCAACTACAAAGGCAATATTTGGATGAGTGGCTATTATGGCATACATAAAACTGCCCACTGCGGATGCATAGGGAATCTTGGCCATCTTGGCCCTTTGCCCATCTGTCTGCGGACAATCAACCTGTGATACCTTCACATAAGAAGGCAATGGAAAACCAATAGGCTTTACGTCTTGGATGCGAAAGTGCTCAAGGACTTTATGAATGTACTCCCTCTGTGACAAGTAGAGGAGTCCTTAATGTCTTTTGTGTCTAATGCGCATACCAAGTATGTGAGAGGCCTATCCCAGATCTTTCATCTCAAAGCTCTTCTTAAGCCGAGCCTTAAAAGCATCTAGCCCATCATGAGCTTTCCCTCCTATTAGCATATCATCCACATAGAGTACCAAAATCAATAAAGAACCATCACTAGCTTTCTTCATATAAAGACACAGATCCATAGCACTCCTGCTGTAGCTCTGTGATTGCATAAAGGCATCAAACTTATGATACCACTCCTTAGGTGCCTGCTTCAAGCCATAAAGACTTTTCTTCAATTTGCATACTAGGTGCTCCCTGCCAGGCTCTGTAAAGCCCTTAGGCTGCTCCATATAAATCTCATCATGCAAGTCCCCATGTAAGAAAGCTGTCTTGACATCCATCTGGTATAAATCCAAGTCAATCTGAGCAACCAAAGCCAAGACTAAGCACATGAGGGTGGTCGTCTTAACCATAGGAGGAAAGACCTCATCAAAGTCCACACCATGCTCCTGCTTAAAACCCTTTGCTACCAATCTATCCTTATATGCCGGCTTGGGGTATCCAGGGGTACTTTTCAGCTTGTACACCCACTTGTATGGCAAAGCCTTCTTACCCTTAGGCAAGGAAACCAAATCCCAAGTCTCATTCTTATGCAAGGAGTCTATCCCAGACTGCATAGCCCTCTCCCAGGAGTGACTGTTACCCCTGCGCATAGCCTCATCATAAGTGAAAGGCTCTCTTACATCTGTAACCAAACATAATGCATCAAGGGCTGAAATCTATCAGGTGGATGTCTGTCTCTAGTAGACCTCTCATGGCAGGCTCTGTTGCCTACCCAACTGCCTGTCCAACACCCTGACCATGAGCATCTGCTGTAGCTATAGGCTGTTCAACTGGCTGTGTGGGAGCTCTCAGATCCTCTTGAAATATGACCCTGTGGATCTCAACAACTCTCTCAGGCTGCCTATGCATCTTGTCTTCATGGAAGACTACATCATGACTGCGGATGACTTTCCGCGCCTGCGGATCCTAGAGATGATAACCCATCTCGCCTCCATCCCCATAACCAAGGAAAGTGCATTTGACACTCTTAGGATCTAGCTTACTTCTCTTGTCCCTGGGCACATGGCAAAATGCCTCACATCCAAAGACACGGAGATGCGCATAAGAGGGAGGTTTTCCAGTCCATACCTCCTCTACAACTTGAAAATCCAAACCACTAGAAGGTGATTTGTTTATGATATGAATAGCTGTACTAACTACCTCAGCCCAAAAGCTCTATGGTAGGCCTGCATGGCTAAGCATATTGCATACACGCTCTTAGATGGTTCTATTCATCCGCTCAGCCAAACCATTCTAGAAGGGGGTGTAGGGGGCGGTCAACTAACGCTTAATACCCCTCTCATCACATAATTGCTCAAAAGCACGTGAGACATACTCACCCCCATTATCTGTCCTTAGGCATTTTAGCCTATATCCATACTGGTTCTCAACCAATGCAAGCCATCTCTCTGAAACACATCCAAGTCATCGAATTTCAGCTTAATGGGATTAGCCCAAACTTTCTGTAAAAAATAAACTATGAAAGTAACAAATTACTTTGCACCATCCATAGATTGACAAGGCATGGGCCCACAGACATCTGAATGTGCCAATGCCAAGGGCTCACTCATGCGTGGCCTACCAGACTTCTTATGCATAGACCTAGTCTGCCTGCTATAAAGACAATGCTCACATGAATCAAAACATGCATAATCAAGGGGCGGTAAGTACTGCAAACCAGAAAGCATTTTCATTCTCTTCAAAGACATATGGCCCAAATGGGCATGCCAAAGAGATACATGTGGGATAGAACCCATAGACAAAACATGATCAAGGGAAGAAGCAGATACAATCAAGGGATAGAGGCTACCAGCCTTGGCACCTCTTGCAATCACAAGTCTGCCATGAGTGATCTTCCATGCAGAGTCTCCAAAAGATACGTGATAACCTGCATCATCAAGTTGTCTAGTTGACATGAGACTACGTGTCAAAGCAGGTACATGACGTACATCCTGCATAACAAAACTATTGTCAGAAGGAAACTGCAGCCTAACATCACCAACGCCCACAATATCAAGAGACTTGTCATCACCCAAGCACACAGAACCCGAAACATTATGGTATGAATGAAACCACTCTCGGCAAGTTGTCACATGAAAGGACGCACTTGAGTCCAAGAGCTAACATTGTGCATACATAGAGTGTATCTCTGTCATCTACAAAGCACTAGAAGAAGCTGCAAGGATATAATCATCATCAACATCCTCAGATCGCATAACATTGATCTCTTCAATTTTAACATTGGACTTTGCAGGCACTATGCTGCGCGATCAGAAGACTTATCCTGCACTTTGTCTTTCCCCTTATCTTTGTGCCTTTCATTGCGCAGTTCATGGCATTGTGGCCTAATATGGCCCTTTTTCCCACAATGGTGACAAGTAACATTTGCATTCCTGCCACAGGATTTGCTACGTGACTTCCCACGAGACTTGGACTGAGATTTCTGAGAATCTCGTCCAGGGACATTGCCATTGCCATGCTTTCCATATCCATCATTCCTGCCTCTAACTGTCATAGCATGCGACACACCAGAGGCATCCTAATTCTTACGGTTAACCTCTTCCTGTAGAAGAGCACTCTCAACATCAGATAATTTCAAGGTAGTAGCAGAGGCACATAATGCAGTGCAGAATACATCCCATGACTCATTAAGAGTACCAAGCAAGAAAAGAGGAGTAACATCCTCTGCAAAAGTGATGTCCTACGAAGTCAAGTTCTTGAGTATAGCATGGAACTGGCTCAAGTGAGAAGACATAGTCACATTCTCCTTCATGCGCAAATCCATAAGCTGCTTCAGCCAATACATCTGACTCGCTCGACTTTTCTTGTCATAGAGATTCTTGATTTTATCCCACAACTGCCATGCACTCTGTTCTTCCTCAAATACATTGTAATGAACCTGTTCTGTGAGAGATAATATAATAGTGGACTTGCATTGGTTCTTCCAATTTGGCTCTTACAATAAGATTAATTCATACCATCAAGCTTTGTGATGTTGAAAATAGCATGATCAGCGGACGGACTCTCCATAATGCAGGCTGGAAGACTGCAGACAGTTCAAAAATTACTTGCTGTTTACTGCAGAAAATGACCAAAAAATCACCAAAATCGAGAGAAAGTGGTGAGAAAAGTGTAATCAAAGCTGCTGCCCACCAAGTACTAGTGAAAGTACATCATTTCAGAATATTTTAGCATGAAAAATCCATATCAGTCTGGAGTTATATGCTTGTTGTAATAAATAACAGTAGGGTACTGTGAGAGTCAATTGCTGACCAAATCAATGCACCAAGTCAATAAATAATTGCCAAGACATGACCAACCATAAACGGGCATAAATCAGCACCAAACAGTCATCAAGACCTTGAGCAAACATCCAAACATGTCACCAAAGCATCTGTGATGAGTGAGTAGGCATACCCACGGGACAGTAGGGCAAAGTATACATAACACTGGCAAGACCTGACACCAGTAGGTGTATGTTCACAAGAGTGCAAAGCCCAAGCTCAGGTCAAAAGCAACTCCAAGATATCAGTGCATGAACCATGCAACATCTAAGTGTAAGAGATTCCAAAGTCTCAAGTATCTGCAAAATGCTCAAATAGCATAAACCTCCTGCTCAATGTCGGTCAAGCATACAAGATGCTCCCACTGGCACAAAAGGCGGATAAATGAGCTCAACAACTCAATCAAACCAAGTCAAAGTACCAAAGATAGGTAACCAAGACAATGCCTCAATAGCATTCAATACATCGCAATAAAGATCTCTGACAACCAAAATGACATCCAATACAAAATTCTGGAATAGCAAATGAGAATCCAAGCCAAGTCTTCAGAGAGCACTGAAGCTCAACAAGTACATGGTACACTGTGCCAAGACAAATGCATCAAGCCGTAGGCGTCGGGTAAGCATGTACCCAAAGAGCATATAACTGTCAAAGCACTGACCATTGTCAAGCATAGACCGATGTCAATAAGTGCGGGCTGAAATAAGCTCAAGCTTCCAAAAGCATTCGGATCCAATGACAAGCTCGAAGTCATCCCTCGATGATCAATACATCATAGCATAATCCAAGACATACACCCATAACCAATAGGCATATGTCAAAGCATGAAAGATAGCTTCAAACCAAGAGTATTCAGCATGCATTTATTGTTATAAATTGTGTATTTCCAGTCCCACAATCAGGCCAAAATCATAGCATTACATGTAGCTTCAATCCCCCAATCAATCGGGACGCAATAGGCATCAAACTGGTTATGTAGTCATGCCCAAACAAGCATATGCATAAACTGTGAATGTAGCACTAGCATCAAATGTCTATAGACTATTTATAATAGACTTGAACACTATTTTTAGCCACCAAACCAATGCCTAATCTCAAAGGATCAATGCCAAGTTTCAATAATGTGCAAAAAGCCTGAAATGGAGCCCAAACAAGTGCTTAATGCCAAGCTGGAGCTAGAGCTGAAGTAACTAGTGTGTGGCCGAATGAAACCTGTCCAAAATTAGGTGTAGATTAGTGTGATGATGTTGCTGCTTTTGCTGGTCCACGTGGTAGGTCTGGAGAGATTGGAGGGCTCAAACATGAGCCAAAGAGGCCTTGGAACAAGCCTCTAGCAGCCCACAACCAGTAGCAAAGCGATATGAAGATTAGAAGCTTCAATGGTGGCTTCCCTGTTTACCTAGACATGTGGACTAAAATAAATCTCTGAAATAATGAAGCAATACCTCAATGCCAATGCCGTGATGGTGCCTCAATGGGTCGGGAAGAAGCTCGGGAAGCCGGGGAGTGACGGGAGCTCAAGAGAATGAGCTATGGCTGCTAGGAAGGAGACCCAATGCGAGTGGGGAGTCGATGGGAAGATGAGAATGCCACGAGCCAAGCTCAAGTTTCGGAAAATCGAGCTCTGATACCAGTTGAAAGGTGAGAAGGATCGAAGCTTGCACACGAGAGCTATGGAAGGAGAGCAAGAGCAAGAAAGAGAAAGACAGGAAATGGGAACTCCAACAGTCACAATGTGTGACCGGGCCTTCCTTTATTCAAACTGTCACTAAAAGAATAAAGAATAAAGGGAAGGTGACAGGCGTTCGCCACCTATAGTGTGCAGTGGTGGTGATTGTCAATGTAGTAATACACGAGCAGCTAGGCGGAGGCACCTTTACCTCCAACAATGGATATCAAGAATGCTTTCTTGAATAGAACCTTGGAAGAGGAAGTTTATATGGAACAAGTAGAAGGATATGTGCACCCTAAGTATCCGCATTACGTATGCAAGCTAAGGAAGGTGCTGTATGGGGGGTTAAAGTAAGCACCAAGAGCTTGGTGTGAGAGGATGAGTAAGTTTTTATGTAGTATAGAATTTCAACAAAGCATGGTTGATTACTCACTCTATGTTAGACACACTATATTGATGATCTTATCATAACATCTACTCTTGAAAGATAAATTGTTGAAGTAAAGCATGGTCTCCATAAGAAGTTTGACATCAAAGATCTTGAATTTTTGAGGTACTTTTTGGGCATTGTAGTGATTGTTGCACCACATGGCATTTTCTTACTGTAAATACAACATTCCTTGGAAATCTTGGAGAAGTATGGGATGATAACATGTAAGCTAGTTGATACACCATTGGACTAATACATAAACATGGTTGCTGATTGACAATATGTTGAGGATATTACCATGTTTAGGAATATGGTTGATGGTAGCTTGATCTACTTAACCATAATAAGCCCAACCTTGAGATACTAAGTTAAAGTGATATTGGATGCAGTGAGGAGAGTTGAGGTATGTCAAGAAGATAGTTAGCTATGGCTTGCTCCATGAGAAAGGGATAAAGTGTACATTATTTGGACACATAAATGTTGACTTGGTAGAAAGTATTATGGATAGAAGATCCACCATTGGTTATGCTCTTTCATTTGGTTAGGCCATAGTGAGTCGGAGTAGCAAGAAGCAACCCAAAGTTGCTTTGTCAAGCATGGAAGGAGAGTATAGAGGAATAGCACATGTGAGTAGAAATGGTCGAGATTCCTTTTATGTGACATGGGGATTCAGATAGATGGTGGAGTTATCAATAATTGTGATAACATTAGTAGCATTATGCTTTTCATCAAAGACAAAGTCATGGATGGAGATATAGACTTGCTACACATCAAAACCAATGACCAAGTCACATATATCTTTACCAAAGATAAGTTTGAGTACCTTAGAAGTGCACTTGGGGTATTATATCTGCAAGGTCATTCTCAACTTGAGAAGGAGTATTGAGAAATAAGTCATCAGTTGAGATATATCCTATGGTTGTATGAAATGGAAAAGAGGCTATATGTAAAGTCCTAAAGTGATACTCATTATGGGAAGAGAAGAATGAAGATGAAGGAAAAGATGGATTAAGCCTCCATATATTGTGCCATCTCCCTTCTATTGTGCATGTAAGTCAAATCCTTTCAATTTTGTCAAGCAAAACTTATCTCAAGTCCTCTACTATCCTAACCGGAAGTGCAATAGGTCAAAATTTCCAATCATCTCTCAAACTAGTCTCTTCATCGTTTGATAACAAGTTTTCCAACACAAGGCTTGGACATCAACCATTTCCCCAAAACATAAAATAAAATATTTTTTTAAAAAAACTATGCACTTATGATCATAACATTGTAACTAGGGGTTCTCAAGTTAGGTACATCTCATAGCCTTGGTTGGCTAGCTGCATCCCTAAACCCCTAGCCTTCCTTCCAATTCCCCCCACATTTTCTGAGGGCACATTAAGGGTAAGATATACCTAGGGAGCCCATCTTGTTTATGGTTAGACATGTCACCTTGAGTCACCTACACTTTTTCTCTCTACTCATCAATTTAGTGCCATCACATCAAGTAAGGCACAAAGGCACTTGAAAAAGGAAATCAATTTCTTCAACTGCCACAAGCAACTATGACTAGTAGAGAACCTATCCTTGAAATATCTCTAAGCATGGAAAAATGCCTTATCCAACCTACCAATAGTATCTCCCCATGTTTTCCTCCAAGTAACCTTTTTCTTATTGACAATTCTTCCAACCATGGATGATCACTTACTTCATCGACTACAAGACTACAAAGAACCAATGGAGGAATCTTCTAGTTACATAGTGCCTAAGCATATAAATTCTCTCACATAATAGTTTCACAATAATCTATATAAGATTTGCTTCCTCAAGTGTGCAACAATATTGTAATATTTCTTGGAATTCGATATGTCTCCCAACTAGTAATAGAAGTCCTATACACAAAATACTAGCAATTTCCCCTAGGGAGAGTATGTATGAGATGTTAGATATGATCAATGCCCCACCCTCATTAGGTGCTACCAATGATCCATGGTGCTCAAAGTTGTAAGGCCCCCATTATGAGGAGAAGCCAAATGTGAGCCCGGACATTGGTTGAGTCCTGACTTGTATATCAGATGAGGTCTATGTGACTGGATGGCAAAAAGGTGACCGTTGTGGGTCTAATCTTTGGGTTAGATGGAGTGGTTAAGCTGGTAGCAACTCGAGGCGCATTGCATCTAAAGGGAATATTCCTTGGCCGACTAGTGGAGGCTCATATGGTAGGTCGGCGGTCAGCAGGACGACCTAACGACCTTCGCGGGCTATAAAAGATAAATCCCTTCACAGCCATTGATCATTCATCTTTCACCCAGTCAGAGTTGTTGTTCTAGCTAGCCTTAAGCTATTCACCTATCTTCTGTCTAGATCACCATCTAAGCTTCACACAGTGGAAGTGCACGGGTGGACATAGCCATCTTTGTATCAGTTGTTTGGAGCTAAAGAATTTACTGATTCTTCTCTTATCTGTTGTGTACTCTCTATCTCTTTCTCAGATTCTGTTCGCTGCGCCGTGTAATTTTTACATGATATCAGAGCCCAGGGGGGGTCTAGAGATCGAAGAGTGTGCAAGATGCAAAGGCTTCAATAGCCATGAGAAACTATGTCGACTTTCGGAAGTGATTCTGGTGCATTAGGAAGCGGTGCAGGAGGTGGTGGTGCTGTACCAGCTATTCAAACACTGAGGATTCGTCCACCAACCTTCAGCGAAGGCAAGTTAGATGGTACAAACTACACCTTGTGGAAGTTCAAAATTACAACTATCCTTGATTCTTATGAGCTTCTGGAGACTGTGCTGGGGACTGACGTAGAACCATAGCCTACCCCCGACCCATCAAATTCTAGTGTGATGATTCCTCTGAATTCAGATCTTCTACGAGCTTGGAAACGAAGGAATGCAGATGCATTATGTGCCTTAGTTACAAGTTATTCTGACAGTGTTTTGACTTTGATTCAGCATACAACCAAAGCGTCAGAGGCATGGAATGTGCTAAGGAGTCAGTATGAAACACGAAACCAAACAAGGATTCAAAACTTGGAGAATCAACTAGCAGCGGAGAAGTTTGTTGAAGGAGAGACAGTTGAAGCATTCATCACTCGGATTAAGAATCTGCACGATCAGATGGCTGGCGCTGGGATACAAAAGACTAGCGAGGAGCTAGCTCGGAGGTGTCTTCGGATTTGTCCACAAAAGTTTGATGGACTAGTAACTGCCCTTAATACTCAGGTAAGACCTCAAGCTTTGACTTTTGAGGAGTTTTGTGCATTATTGATGGAGGAGGAGTTGAGGTTGAAAGCCCAAGAAGGAAGCAACAATGGAGATGCTGCATTCTCTGCCAATGCAAAAGGCAAAGGTGGTTCCTCCACCAAAAATGATGGTGACAAAAAGAAGAAGGGCGGCAAGAAGAAGTTTCAAGGAGAGTACTTATACTGCAAGAAGAAAGGACATGCAATTGCAAATTGTCGTGTCAAGAAGGCAGATGAAAAGAATGGTACCCTTAAAAGTAAAGGGAAAGAGACAGCCAATACGGCTGAAGCAGAGTTGGAATTATTCATGGCGACCATTGGGGAAGTGTGCTCCTCGGTGCAAGAAGAATCTACCACTGACTCATGGGTGTTGCATAGTGGGGCCTCCCGTCACATGACCAACAAGAAAGGTCTATATAGTTCTATGCAGCCTCTACAAGAATCCATCACTGTGATGGTTGGAAATGATGCTAAATGCCCTGCTGCGGGCACATGTACTATTTCTTTTGTTGCTGCAAATGGTGAAATAAAAAATCTTTCAAATGTGTTGTATGTTCTCGAAATCAGGAGAAATCTCTTATCAGTTGTTGCTGCCATAACTGATCTTGGTCATGAAGTGAGGTTCAAGAAGAGAGGTGCAGAAATTCTTGATAGTGCTGGCACAATTGTTGGCAAAGGAGAAAGAAGGAACAAATTGTATGAGCTAAGTGCTCTTATAGCCACCGCTGGAGTGGGCACAAGTAAGCTTTGGCATGAAAGGTTTGGACACATCGGATTTGCAGTGTTGAAGGAGATGCAAAAGCAAGGTATGGTTGCTCACCTACCTACAATAACTGAATTGAAGGAACCATGTGAAGCTTGTATGATGGGCAAGCAACAGAGAAAGGAATTTCCACAAGAAAGCAATAATAGAGCACAGGCTCCTCTAGAGTTGGTGCATGCTACTTGTGTGGTAAGATGCCTACACAGGCCTTGGGGGGATCTTCTTATTTTATGTTGATTGTTGACGACTACAGTAGGAAGATGTGGGTGTACTTCCTTCGTGATAAGGCTCAAGCTTTTGGTAAGTTTAAAGAATGGCTAAAACTTGTTGAGAATGAAACATGGAAAAGTGTGAAGAAATTTAGAACAGATGGTGGTGGTGAGTTCAACTCAAAGGAGTTTAAAGGATTTTGCAAGAGCAAAGGGATCAATCGTCAATTGATGACGCCTCACACACCTCAGTAGAACAGTGCTGTGGAACACAGGAATCACACCATTGTGGAGATGGCAAGATGCATGCTAAAGGGCAAGGGATTGCCTAACCATTTTTGGGCTGAAGCTGTTAATACTGCAGTCTACATTCTAAATCGGAGCTACACAAAGGCTCTCAAGGGAAAAACACCTCATGAGGCTTACACTGGTAAGAAACCATCTGTCTCACATTTCAGAATTTTTGGATGTGAATGTTATGCACATGTTCCAGATGAGAAGAGAAACAAGTTAAAACCAAAAAGCAGAAAATGTATCTTCTTGGGTTATAGTGATGAGCAGAAGGCTTACAAATTATATGACCAAGAGGCAAAGAAGATCATCACGAGCCGTGATGTGGTGTTCAAGGAGGAGCCGCATACAGTGGAGGAGGAGAAGGCAAGTTCTTCCACTTTATCATCAAGCAAAGTAGTCCACTATGAACCTGTCTCGAGAGCTAACCCTATCCTCAAGGAGGAGGAAGCATCATCTTCAGATGATGAGGAAAAAGTTCACCAACCTGACATCACCCCACCGGAAAAGCCATTGCCACATTGGGTGAAGCAGCTCTATGACCACAATAATCCTATGCCTGCATCTGTTGTGGAGAAGGCAGACGGACCAAGGAGATCTCAGAGAATAGAGGAGCAAAGGAGGGCTTCTGCTCACATAGTCAATATGGCCTTGATGGTTGAGATGATGAGAGAAGTAAAGGAGCCAACTGACTTAGAAGAAGCACTTGTTGCAGATCCATCATGGAAGGCTACTATGCAGGTGGAGTATGACAGCATAATGAAGAATGACACTTGGGAGCTAGTGGATCGACCAGCAAAGCGGAAGGTTATTGGCACCAAGTGGATCTGAAAGGGAAAGTACAAGGATGATGGTACCTTAGAAAAGTACAAAGCTAGACTGGTTGCCCAAGGATTTTCACAAGTTGAAGGGCTTGATTTTCAAGGGTCATATGCCCCAAGTGCCAGAATGACCACTATTTGCACGGTACTTGCAGTGGCTGCCCACAAGAAGTGGCCAGTGTACCAAATGGATGTTTAGTCAGCGTTCTTAAATGGTGACCTCAAGGAGGAGGTGTACATGGCTCAGCCACCAGGGTTTGAGGCCCCCCATTCAGAGAACAAAGTGTGTAAGCTGAAGAAGGCATTGTATGGGTTGAAATAAGCCCCTAGAGCAAGGTACCAATGGATAGATAAGTTCTTTTTAAACCTAAACTTCAAAAGATGTGCCTCAGATGCTAACTTGTACGTTTACAGGGATGGTAAAAAGTCTGTAGTGATTGTCCTATATGTGGATGACCTTCTTATTACAGGTGACTATGAAGATATGATCAACCAAACTCGAAAGGCTTTGAGTTCTGAGTTTGAAATGACAGACTTGGGCTTGCTGCACTATTGTTTGGGGATTGAAGTCTGGCAAGAGCCAGGAAAGATCTTCATCTCTCAGAAGAAGTATGCATGGGAGATCTTGAAGGCATTTGGCATGACCGAGTGCAAGGAGATAGCTACACATATGGAGGTGAATGCAAAGTTTTCCGTCAAGGATACATTAGCACTAGCAGACATTGGGAGATATAGGAGGTTGGTCGGTGTGACAAATGCGGGATCTAGAGCATGGCAAAGACAGAAGCTATGGAGGATGGAAGATGAAGATACTACTCATGTTGACATTGACAAAGAAGACAACTGTTACACAAGTGAATTATGTTTCAAGATTGAGACTTGAACTCATAAACACAATCTTGTGTAGGACTGATAATGACACAGAGACTTGACAGAAAGAGACAAGTACTATTGCATTATCATCATATGAAAGTGATAGTCAAGTACACCATTATATAGGATTGCTTGGTAGCACATTTCATCACTGTGCCTATGGGATCTGTCTCTCTTCCTAGAATGAACTGCATCTTCCTAGCCTAGTTGTTCCATACAAAGGGGCATACATAGAGTGTGATTGGTAGATTCTCAACACCTCTGCTCAATCACAACCTGAAAGTACAAAGTGTGTAGAGGCTTTAGTGAGAGCAGCACCTGCAAAGTGTGGGCATACCACAAACATGGCAAAACACAAGAGGCTGTCGCAGAAAAGGCTAAGTGTGGGTACCATAAACATGGTGGACATCCAGAGGCTGTAACAGGGGCCTCACAAAGTGTACAGAGGCTGTAGTACAAGGCTACACGAGGAGTTTTTTTTCAAGCTTATGAAAGGAACATTAAGGTAGGTATAATGCTTTTAAAACAGAAAATGAGAGACAAGGACTGATAGGCCCTTGTGGTCTTTTTCAACATATGATTTCTCTTTGTCAGCATGGAAGATCTTCTTGTCTTTCATCTTTGGTTCTTCAGCTTTGAATGATGTGGTCTTTTGGTCTTCATGACTGATCTTCTTATTGTCCTTCTTCCTTTGCTCTTTGATCTTATGGTCTTCTTGGTCTGGTTCCCCATGGACTTTGCTTGCAGCTTTAGTCTTCATGTCCATGTCTTTGTCCCCCTCAAGCAAAGACATCTCATTCTTCATGATGGCCAAGGTAACTGGAGTGCCTTCAAAAACTTTAGATGGAATCATTGATTGCACTTTAATATGAGCAACTCCATGTCTCTCTGCAAGTAGATCACAAAAATCTTCTATGTAGTGTAGATAAGTCATGTTACTTTTCATAAAGTGTATCCACATATAAATCTTCTTGGTTATCATAGATATGAACAAGAATTTGCTTCAAATCTGTGAGTAAGTGGCAACCAAATTGATCTTCAATGTGTCAAAAAACACAAGTGAAGATAGTGTTAAATCAACACTCTTAAGTATCAAGGGATACTAGAGTTGAAGATGGTGATTCTTGATGAACCCGTTGTTTGAGTCTCCTCCTTGCTGGTAAAATCTTGTAGAACACTGAGTAAATACTCAAATCGGATTAGCAAAACCTTTAGTTGAGTGAGAAGGATGAGTTGGAAGAGGAGCTTGATGTGGTTGTTTGAATGCTTGGTCTTCCAATCTTTGAAAATATCCAAGTATCTCCAAGAACTTCTCCTCCTTGATGTGTGGCACTGACTAAATCAGTGAATCTGGATGTCAATAGGGTGATCCAAGTAGCATGACTGAGAAAAAGAAGTGGTTTTATGAGCTTGAGTGGAAAAAGCTATGGAGTCCCATAGTTAGGGTTTTCAGCTTGACTGAGTTTTCTGCTACATTAGTCCACAAACCCGATCATCCGGCATCAAACTTGAGCTAGAGGTAGCTTAGGTCATGGGCTTACAAAGCCCTATGGTTGCAGAGTGAATCGCGGCTTGTGCGTGGAGATCCAGTAGTACGATAGAAAATAGCACAGATTTGAACAGCGAGCTCAAATTTCCGCAATGCTGGGCTCGATGATGAGCAATGTTGGACTGTGATGTATCAGGGAGCTTCGGCACGAGTAGAGGAATGTTTTTCCAGAAGGAATCGTGGGCTAAGATGGCTTGTAGAGTAAGATATAGAAGCTCCAAGTGCTATATGTCCTGTCTGGCTATGGCTGCCAAATAGTGGCTATGGGGTTCAAGTGAGAGATTGGAGACATACACTCACACTGAGTTGGATGTGAGATGGATAGAGGTTGAGAGGAATCAAGAGAGGCTGGAGAAGCAATGCCATGCCCAACTGAGCTCTGATACCATGTGAGAAATACGGGATCTAGAGCATGGCAAAGACGGAAGCTATGGAGGATGGAAGATGAAGATACTACTCATGTTGACATTGACAAAGAAGACAACTGTTACACAAGTGAATTAGGTTTCAAGATTGAGACTTGAACTCATAAACACAATCTTGTGTCGGAAAGACAATGACACAGAGACTTGACAGAAAGAGACAAGTACTATTGCATTATCATCATATGAAAGTGATAGTCAAGTACATCATTATATAGGATTGCTTGGTAGCACATTTCATCACTGTGCCTATGGGATCTATCTCTCTTCCTAGAATGAACTGCATCTTCCTATCCTAGTTGTTCCATACAAAGGGGCATACATAGGGTGTGATTGGCAGATTCTCAACAGTCGGCAGTCTGATCTACTTGTGTAACACTAGACTAGATATCAGTTTTTCTGTTGGTGTTTTGAGTAGGTTCTCAAACAAACCTCATGAGAGTCATTGGAAGGCTGGGATGTGGGTGCTCAGATACTTGAAGGAAACTCTTGACTATGGTATCACATACAGTTTTGGAACTTCTCTTGTGGGGAATTGTGACTCAGATTGGGCAGGAGACAGTGATTCCAGGAAGTCAGTTTCTGGTTATTGTTTCTCTTTGGGTTCAAGAATTTTCTCTTGGATTAGTAAGAAGCAGCCAATAGTGGCATTGTCTTCTACCGAAGCAAAGTACAAGGTAGCTTATTTTGCTGCATGTGAAGCAGTATGGTTGAGAAGGATTCTATGGCATATGGGAGTGCAGGATGAAGAACCAACTGTGCTGAGATGTGACAATCAGAGTTGCATCGCCATTGCCAAAAATCCAGTGTTTCATGCACGCACCAAACATATAGAGATCAAGTATCACTATGTGCATGATTTGATGGAGGATGGGATAGTGGAACTGGTCTACTGTCCAACAGAGGAGAATGGAGCAGATATCTTCACCAAAGCACTTACGAAGGATCTGCTTCAAGTTCATCTTGAGAGAATTGGCATTGGGCCGAGGAGATAGTTCACCTATGGGTGGACATTGAGGGGGGGTGTTAGATATGATCAATGCCCCACCCTCATTAGGTGCTACCAATGATCCATGGTGCTTAAAGTTGTAAGGTCCCCATTATGAGGAGAAGCCAAATGTGAGCCCCGACATTGGTTGAGTCCTGACTTGTATATCAGATGAGGTCTATGTGACCGGATGGCAAAAAGGTGACCGTTGTGGGTCTAATCTTTGGGTTAGATGGAGTGGTTAAGCTGGTAGCAACTGGAGGCGCATTGCATCGAGTTGCGGGGTAAGGGAGTTAAAAGGGGCCCCTATTTTGGGGTCCGAGGGCCACGGAAGCGGCCCCTGGCTGGGGGGTCCTAGGGGGGCTAGCGGCCCCCCTGGCAGGGGTCCGGGTGCAGCGCCCTCGGCCCGATGGTAAAGGGAATATTCCTTGGCCGACTAGTGGAGGCTCATATGGTAGGTCGGCACGGTCAGCAGGCCGACCTAACGACCTTCGTGGGCTATAAAAGATAAACTCCTTCACAGCCATTGATCATTCATCTTTCACCTAGTCAGAGTTGTTGTTCTAGCTAGCCTTAAGCTCTTCACCTATCTTCTGTGTAGATCGCCATCTAAGCTTCACACAGGGGAAGCGCACGGGTGGACAGAGCCATCTTTGTATTAGTTGTTTGGAGCTAAAGAATTTACTGATTCCCCTCTTATTTGTTGTGTACTCTCTATCTCTTTCTCAGATTCTGTTCGCTGCGCCGTGTAATTTTTACATGAGAGGTTCTCTATTACACATCCCAAGGGCCTTTGTGCCATCATGTCCTCTTTAACTATGATTTATTTCACAACTCTCAGGATGATCTTCATCCATCGTTGAAAGTAACTTATCAAAGATACCAAGAATATAATAAACTTTAGTAGCCTTCTCACTTACCACCACTCCAACCACAACTTACCAAGTATAAGAAGCATTTGTCATCAATAAAGAGAAGTAATCCTCCAAGGAGGACACAATGAACATCCCTAAAACCCATATCTTTGGTATAAGTTGGAGCATGCCACACAATGATGAATGCCATGGGACTGGTAGTCATCTAGGAGGGGGTAATGTCATAAGTAAAAGGCAACATGATGCTAATTCATGCAAA
This sequence comes from Lygodium microphyllum, assembly GCF_053477565.2. Lineage (NCBI taxonomy): Eukaryota > Viridiplantae > Streptophyta > Polypodiopsida > Schizaeales > Lygodiaceae > Lygodium > Lygodium microphyllum. The sequence continues at coordinate 25,376,893 of NC_141146.1, read as the reverse complement.
AGTGCAATATGTCAATATCAATTGGAATGCATTATATTTTTTGGATTGTGTTCAAATTTCACTAGGACAACTTTAATTTGTAATTTGTACATAGAAATTGTACTATTAGGTTGTAATGTAGAATAGAGAGTTGAGCTTGCATGCATGAAGTAGGGTGTGAGAGAGTATGTGGAGTGAGGGATATGGTGTTGTGAAGATTCCCATCTTGGTGAATTGATTCTTTGAAGTTGAGATTATGAGGTACTTATGTTCGTGACAACAACATAAGCAAGGTCATGAGTAAAGGGCTATATACATGCTTATCAATACATCATGAATGTGGTAAGAAATGGTAATTGCACTTGATATATTTTTCTCAAATCAAATTATTGTTTGGTAGGTTAGTTCATTGTGCTTATGCATGAGCGTAGATTATGTGAGAAACAATTGTAGACTTCATATGACAAGCTCATTGAAATAATAAGGGTGCATCCAATGGTCATGTGTTGAGCTCATTGAGTACAATACTCTTCTACCTTTCTTATATTTCCTTTATCTTTTTTTGAGTCGTACAAAGGACCACAAGTCTTACAAATAGCCATCAAAAGTATACTACATAGAATATCACAATCTTATAGATTCTTTCAAAAATATAGTTATCATCACAAATTTTTATTTTAAATGCCTCAAAAAACAATTCCAAGTACAACTAGCCCTATAAGGGACTTCCATGTCAGAAAATATAAACAAGGGGAAGTCTATTACAAGGACTGAATGAATTGCCAATAGGGCCTATAATGCGAGATGATGTGGGTCTAGAATAGCCCGTAAAGAGTATAGAAAATCTTTGTCTAGATCTTGAAGAAGTCTTTATAGTGTATACATCCAAAAAAATCAGTAGCATGGAAACATTTGATTATACATATGTCACAAGAAATGCTAGCTATGAGCTCCCATATGTGAAAATGCCCCTTAGTCTCCACAGTATCTATGAGAAATCTAGCATGGCAATCCTACTCACAAGCTACTTCTAAAAAACATAGGCATGTTAGTTCTATACATGGTCACATCCATAAGTTAGCCCTCTATTTGTGACCCAAGTAATGATCCCCCACATGAGAGTCATAGTACATGAGGAAATTCAATAATGAGACACATCAAATTATGAGAAAAATGGTACAAAGTTAAGAGTAGACAAAGAATAAAACACAAGAAATTAAGGCACAAATATCCATGATCATTATGTCGTCAATCTCTCATACAATACTCTCATCCTCATACAAACATGATCAAGAATGATATCCTTAATGGGCAAGCCATGCATATTACATCATATAAACGAACTTATCTCATGAAACATAAAGTCACTTTATATAATCCAAGTCTATGACTAAAGAAGACTAAGGTATACTAGAATATGATAATGCTTAGCAAATGCTATGTCAAAGCCAAGGCCTAACAGTTGGCATAGCCTGATGGTTGGCTGCTAGCCATAGCCATGACTCAAAGCCTTAGTCCATAGCTTCTTTTTCTTTTATCGGAGGTATGGATGAGTGGCTTAAGGCATTAGTTTGCTAAATCAACATACAATAAGATTGTATCATGGGTTCAAATCCTGTTTCCTCCAAAAAAATGCAAAACTAATTATGCCCCATTCAAAGAATTTGGCCTCAAAATGAGCTATATTGAGCAATCATAAATAGAGCCCCTCTAGGATATTCATAACCCTCTTATGTGGTTGCATAACTAATCCTAAAGACCATCAAACAAAGAAATGCATACATACAACATGATGAGAGTACATATCGTAGTGACATAATACCCTTTCATGAGCTTAACTACTCAATAAGAATCCAAAGTAGATATTCCTATCAATGGCTGATTTTGAGGGTGATGTATATGATTAACATCACTAATAGAGATGGGAATCAAATGCATATACATATCATGAAATTTAGATTTTGACTTGACGATTTATATCCAAAAGAATATCATCAATATCAAACTTAAAAGTATACAAAGACCTTTGGACACTCACTTCATTACTCCTCTTTGAATCCTACAAAGTAGATAACATCTTGACCATTCTATCATACTCAATCTATGACATAGGGTTGGCAATCATTTCCTAGCATCATCACATTCAAATCATTTTTCATAAATATTGATATTTCTAAATCAACATCCATGTCTTGTAACAACTGCTTTTCAACCTATAGCAAATGTTGAAGTCTAGTATCCAACAACACCCTCTCTACTCTCAATCAAGCATCATCCTATAGGATAGGTTGTATTATGGTGGACTGTCATTTCAATTAGGGCTGCCAATATCATCATGTTGTCGCTCAATGATTTTGGTATTTAGCTTTTAATCTTTCTTAGCCCTTGTCGTAGCCATGGGCAAGAAATAGAAAGAAGGCAATGATATGGCAATAGGCATCGATTTGGAGGAGATTAGTATGTTTGACTTGGGCTATCCATGATTTGTTTCATCTTGACCACACCACTTTCGAAATATTGAGTGAACTCATTGATTTTCACATTATGTAGACTATTGTGATGAACAAATGTACTCTTTGTTCCCAAGAGAGAAGGCTTCATACTTGGAAGATAGCAAACTTACACCCTATTCAAACTGCGACTTCCATGCTTCCTCATAGGAAATACATTATCTTGCAAAACTTCATGAAGAGTTACATAGAATAAATTCTCTTTTTAAGAAAAAAAAACATTGATCATTTGAACCATGAAAGATTTGGAAAATTCCTTAAACTAATTTATGATTTATTCCAAAATATTTGAAGATAATCCTTGAAAATGAGAAACTATCGCATTTCCCATAGAGGATATGCAGTAATAGTCCAACAACAACTCTACACTTCTTGCAAAGGGACTACAATCGATTTTGACAAATCCAAGTCAATAAACATGTTTCCCACCATATATCACAAAGTAAGGTATGATTGAGTATTTGAAGAGCTCTATATCTATTTCCATTGAGATACTTGCACACCACATGAATATTTGTTGAATCCTATAGTTCTACTTGATGAACTATAGCAATTACTTACAGTGAATTAATTTTCCATATTGTTGAGTTTTTGAACCATCCTTTATGTCATCATGATTAGGTTGGACTAATTTTATAAGGTCCCATATATCTGAACTTCAATTTATCACAGTGTTTGTTGAGTTTAGAGTTATATACCATGACCAAAACTCCTTCCTTAAAAATTTTCTTCTTGATAAGATGGTTTATCCATGCCTATCTTCTTGCATATACCACTCCTGACAAGTAATGTGCAATGAATCATTCTTCTTCTAACTACATTAAATGTTTTGACCTATTGTGAATTGATTCTTCAAGAGGATTCTAAAATCAAACTCAAAATCCCTAGATTTTGATCCAAACAAATTTCCATTAGACATCTAATAATTGATCACACAATATGATCAACACACAAGGGTAGAGCATGTAGGGAGACTAGTGGAGGGAATACATATGGATGTAGCAAGAGAGAGGAGATGGGTAGAGACTTGTTTAAGACAAGTGGCTAGATTCACATGGTCTCAACAAATGTGTAGATGTAGGAGGTAGAATTAGAATAAGTGCACAGCAAATACTAGAATTGGCTAAAGGATCCAAAACTAAAGAAGACATGGAGGAGGTTGGACCTTTAAATGAAAATCTCCCCCCTTTCAAACTCCTAATCAAACAATTTTCATATATGTCTAGAGTGGAAAAAAGTAACTTTGCATTCATGAACTCAATTTTGATAGGATTGGGAGTAACACCTACACCCAAGAGTCAATAGAAGATACCAATTGTCACAAAGTAAGTCGACAAGTATAGAGTGGACAATGACCCATACAACTAAGTCAAAAAATTTGAGCAAGTCTACGATGCAGATAATCTCCTAGATCCAAACGAGCATGTGCAAGCCTTTGGTCTATGGCTAAGCAAGATGGGTACAATACTTGTTTCACAAATGTTGATGACAATAAGAAGAATGCATTTAACTCAATCAAGAATCTATTCATCAAGCAAGATATGATGATCTCATTATCAAGCTCATGAATGTGAGTCAAAAGAATAAAGTCTAAGACTACATCACTCATAGACATAGTCTCTACAAGAGAATCCCTATAGTTAAAACAGCCTATGCAAAGAGCTATGCCAACAATCTACAAGAGAATCCCTATAGCTCAACTATCTATACAAAGAGCCGTGTCAAGAGTCTTCATAAAAAGGATAAAAAACAAAGAATTATATAAAGCTCTATCCATTTATCTGAGTGTTGAGAAGGTTGCTAGATCCTCAATCTTATCAACATTAGCGTTATCTAATGAATAGGTAGATCAACTATAGAAGAGGAACTCTTCAAGCCTTGCTTGCACCAAATGAATAGAAACAACATAAACCTAGGGCCAAAATTAATTTGGCAAGGATATGAAGACCCCCTCATCTTATTGTAGCTCTTCCACAAAGTGATGCACCAGTTAATGGCCATGTGAGGATCATAATGACCACCGATATGCTAAGTGTAGAAGTGCAAAAACCTATGTAACTAGGTGGTCTATCATCAATGTCTAGACGTATTGAGCTTGCCATCTCAACACTCCCTCTCAAGCTCAAACACATCTTTGCAACTCCAAGTAAGCTTTGAAATTTTCAAAGCTTCTCTGCACCCAATGCCTTTGTAAAAATGTCAACTATCTAATCATGTGTGACGACATATACCAAGTTGATCTATCCTGCAAGTACCTTCTCCCTCACAAAATGGTAATGCACCTCAATGTGTTTTGTCTTAGCATGGAACATTGGGTTCTTAGCTAGCTATATACTTCTCATGTTGTCATAGTGAATGATAACTAGACTATCTCCTTGCACATCCAAATCACCCAATAACTTTTGTGGCCATATCATCTTACATGCTATCATAGTAGCACCTTTGTACTTAGTTTATGCACTCAATAACAGTTCCTATTTGCTGCTCCAAGTAATTATTGCACCGTCAAGGGAAAACATGAATCAACTAGTAGAACTCCTATCGAAGTTGCTACTAGCGCAATCTACATCTATGTATGCAAACACCTACACATCCTTGCATACCTCATTAAAAAGTCCATAATACAAAGGTGGAATTCGCATGCCTCAATACTAAATAAGGCTTCTTGGGTGCCTACATAAAATAACTCACAAGTCCAATGGCATAGCGCAAGTCTAGCCTTGTGATGGTCATGTAAATCAAACTCCTTACTATCTTTTTGTGTCATGAATTGCATGGTGGGGGATCTGCTAGTCTATCTTTTGTCAATCAGCCCAATCTGCATCCGTGTATCCAAATACCTTTATATCCTTACCTGCCTCATAAAAAAGTCCATAATATAAAGTGGACTTCACATACATCAATATGCATATAATTGCATCCAAATGAGGCTTTCTAGGCATTTGCATAAGCTGATTGATAAGTCCAACAACATAGCTCAAGTTTAGCCTTGTGATAGTCATATAAATCAAACTTACTACTATCCTTTTGAATATAGTAGAGTCTTTTATCTCATTCTCAACATCAATACTCAACTTCACATTTTGCTCTAATGGCACTAAAAGAGACTTATATGTTGTCATACCATCATCACATTTGATTACCTCAATACCAAGAAAGTACCTTAGCTCACTCGAATCCTTTATCTCAAACGTCTTTTTCAAAAGTTCCTTAACTTCAGTAATCCTAGTGTCATTGTCACCTATAATAATCAAGTCATCCATACATAGAGGACTATGATAACCAAACTTGCATCTCCCTTTCTTACATTATGTGAGTGATTAGCATAAAAAATGTAAAATGTAATGTTGACAAGATACTCTTTGATTCTCTCAACCCATAGAGTACATTCTTTAACCTACACACATATGTGGGATGCTCTAAATCCTCATAACCTGTTGACTGCTCCATATACACCTCTTCTTAAAATTCACCATGCAAGAAGATATTCTTGACATCCATTTGTTGCAAACACCAACCTTTGGCTACTACTAAAGTAATCACACATCTATCAATTGCCACCCTAGCAACTGGATTGAATCTCACTTTATAATCTAAGCCATACATTAGGAGAAATATAGACTCTCTTTTTTTCCCCTTAAGGAGTGAATAAACAAATATAGACCTAACCAATGAGAGAGTTGGGATTCCAAATTCATGTAACATGAATCTTCTAGCCATATCTTGGCCCAAATCTTTCCTCAACAATAGAATAAGGGGAAATGTGGGGAATACAATGCTGTCACTTCTTGGAAGTTTGTGACTTGAATTTTTATTTTTTTATGTTTGACTTTTTATTTCTTCCCTTTTTAGTTTCCCCCTCTTTCTTGTGGAAACATGGATCTAGGACATGGCTATGATAGAAGCTACGGAGGTTGAAAGAGGAAGAATGAACTCATGAAGACATTGACACTAACAAGACAAATTGTCACACAAGTGAATTAGGTTCCAAGATTGATACTTGGACTCATTTACACAATCTTGTGTGTGAACAATGACACATACACTTTATTGGAAATTAAAGAGTACTATCATTACATTAGAAAAGAGAGCAAGTACAATACTTTACAAGAAATAGGATGGTATCACTTCTCCTACTGTGCATATGGGATTCTAGCCCTGAGCCCTCACTGCTCCTTACAAAGAGACTGAAGTAGGTGTGATTGCAAACATCTCAACACCCCTCCTCAATCACAACCAGAAGTACAAAGCATAAAGAGGATTTAGTGAAAGCAACACCTGCAAAGTTTGGGCACACCATAAACATGGCAAAACACCAGAGGCTGTCATAGGAAAGGCTAAATGTGGGTACCATAAACATGATGGACATCCAAAGGCTGTAACAGGGGTCTCACAAGGTGTACAAATGCTGTAGTACAACACTACATGATGATTTTACAAGTTTATGTCTGAAGCATTACGGCTAGGAAATACAAAGCTAAAAGAGTCTATCCGAATAGAAGGACTGATGAGGTTTGTCCTTCTCCTAGTGGTCTTCTTCTTCTTATTCTTCTTTTGCTCCATGTTTTTCTACTTCAACTAGATAGGCCCTTTGGGATCTCTTTTTGGCGTGGCAGAACTTCTCGGTGTGTTCGATCCTTTTGCAAAAGTCACAGAAAAGCTGATCCTTCTTGCCTTTGTACATGTTGCCAACATATAATGCTTGTTCATCTCTAGAAGTGCTTGGTTCTTCCTTAGTTTTTAGCTTCTTTTCCTCCTCTAATAGTGATGCCTAGATATCAACAAGCTCAAGATTTGGCATATTGATTAGAGTTGTTGATACATTATTATATTTAGGAGGCAAACTTTTAAGTAGAACACCAATGCAAACACTTTCTTCCATTTTAACGTTGATTCTTGCAAGTTGGTTTAGAAGTCATTCCATATAATTTAGATATGTGGCAAGTGATGTGTTGGACTTCATTTCAAACCTAAAAAATTCAATCAAGAGACCATACTTTGATGATTTAGACTGTGCACCAAACAAGGTGTCAAGTCTCTTCCATGTATCCTGTGAAGTATCACAGTTATCCACATGGTGGATATAGTTGTCATCTAGCTCCAGTTTGATAATGGCGTGAGCCTTATCATCATTCTTTTGCCAAGTGACTACAAGGTCCACATCACGAGGCTTCTTTTCTTTTCCAATGGTAATGGACAGAGGCCCTTCATCATCAGGATGAGTTTGATGCAGGTCTGCTAGGTGTGAAACCCGACTCCTTTGAAGTGAGTAGTTGGAGAGTCTTTGCCCACGTTAGATGGATAGAGCAGCAGTTAATCAGTACCAAAATTCTCAGATTTTGAGCATCACAAGAGATAATCTTGAGTGTGCTAACAAGCACAAGTGCCAAAAATCACTAAGTGATTAGTATCAAGAGATACTTGTGGAGCCAAATGTTTGCTAAATGCTCAATAGGTCTTCTATTCCCTTCCTTGATTTGCTTGCTGAAGTGCTTGTGGAAACTCAAAGTGGCAAAACCTTGAGTAGGTAAGAAGAATGAGAAGGATGAGATGTAAGAGGTTTGATTTCTTCAAGACTTCAAAGGATCTTCAAGCACTTCTCCTCCTTAATGATTTGATGGCCCAAATTTTGCTAAGACCTTTATTTTGAAGTAGATTAGAGTGACAAGATGTTAGTTTTTCCCAATGGGAATGAAAGAAGAAGTAGAAAATGAGCTTATGATAGAGTGGCTATGGCAGACTGCTTCTAGGGTTTCAGCTCCATATGCATTTTTGTTTGCAGTGAGTTGCAGGAGAAGGCATTTTCCACAAAACTTAGTGGCCAAGGAGCTTAAGCCATGGGCTAAAATTTTCTTATGCTCAGTAGCAAGATTGCGCCCTATAGCTTCACCGCCAGCTATACGACTAGACAGGGCATTTTCCACAAAACTTAGTGGCCAAGGAGCTTAAGCCATGGGCTAAAATTTCCCTATGCTCAGTAGCAAGATTGCGCCCTATAGCTTCACCGCCAGCTATACGACCGGACAGGGCGCAGATCTGTGTGGTGATGGAGAATGTTGCCAATTCCAGACCAAAACATCACCAATGTCATGATGTGGCATAACAAGATGCCGCGACCTGAGAAAAAAAACACATCAAAGAAGAAAGTATGATGTATTATGGCCTCTAGAGTGAGAACAAGAGACTCCAAGCAAGGTAGGTTCCGCAGGCTATGGCTGCCATGGAAGGTCAAGTAGAGATAGGGATGGAGATGAATCTAGATACTTTGGAGAGGGACTGAGAGAATAGAGAAGGAGCTATACCATGCCCAACTGGGCTCTGATACCATGTGAAAACATGGATCTAGGTCATGGCTATGATAGAAGCTATGGAGGTTGAAAGAGGAAGAATAAACTCATGAAGACATTGACACTCATAAGATAAATTGTCAGACAAGTGAATTAGGTTCCAAGATTGAGACTTGGACTCATAAACACAACCTTGTGTGTGGAAAATGACACAGACACTTTACTGGAAAGAAAAGAGTACTATCATTGCATTAGAAAAGAGAGCAAGTACAATGCTTTATAAGAGATTGAATGGAAGCATTTCTCCTACTGCGAATATGGGATTCTAGTCCTGAGCCCTCACTGCTCCTTACAAAGAGGTTGAAGTAGATGTCGTTGCAAACATCTCAAAATTTCTTAGGTGGAACTCAAATTTATTATATCTCTTTCCCTGCTTCTTCTTTCCTCATAAAATTTTACAGCCTCATTATTGCTTGCCCTATTTGTAACCCTGTGAAATTTCATTTCCTCTATACAAACACAGAGTGAGTTTCACATGTTTTATGAGAGAAGAGCTTGTTCTACCAAAGTCCGAAGATTTTCTTCACAAAACTTTACAAGTATATTGTTCTCTTCCATGGATGTTCTATGGTAAAGTTTTATCTCGTTTGGACAAAACATGTGCAAGTGATGTGCATTCTTTGACATGTAATTTCTTTTGTTTTGGTACTCTAGGAGTCTCTTATAGTCAAGAACAATGATCTTTTGAACACTCAACTTCCTCTTCAACATCTTAGGATTTCTCTATAAACAAAGTTACAAGTATGTTGTCTTTTTTTTTGTTGCTCCATAGTTAAATTTTATCTCATTTGGAAAAAATATATGCAAGTTATATGCATACTGAGCTTTCCTTTGGTTTTTTACTCCAAGAATCTCTAAGGGTGGGGAACAATGATTTTTTAAAAACTCAACTTCTTTGGCATCTTTGGGCTTCTTTACAAAGAGAGCCACAGGTATATTATCATTTTTTTATGTTGCTCCATGGTTGAGTTTCAATTCATTTGAACAAAGCCTATGTAAGTTTTAGGTATACTTTGACTCAAGATTTCTTTGGTTTTTGTACTCCAAGAATTTGTTAGTGAAGGAACAATGGTCTTGTTATATAAGCCAACTTCTTGTTCAACATCTCTGGGCTTCTTTGTGAAAAGAATTACAGGTACAATGTTTTTTTTTCTAAATTACTCCATTTAAATTTCATTTCATTTGGAGAGAACATTTGAAAAGTATACACATACTGATAGGTAACTTTTCTATTTGGTTATTATAGATGTCTTCATGGAGAAAAAACATCAGTAACATACTTGCAGTGGAGGTCGTCAATAGGAAAGATAGTGGCGGTAATTGGATTTGTGGTAAGTACTATAAGTTGGATTGAATTTTGATACACCCAAGTACTCAAGGGAGTTTCAAGGTCAGGTGTAAAGATGTTGCAAACCCCAGCAAACATTGGTAAGGTAGAGTTTTAGAGTTCAAAAAAGTGTTTAATGGAGCAAGTACAGTAATGGAAGTGTTGATCCAACATGTTTATATGCACAAACAAATCTCTATGCATGACGAGGACTACATTGCAAATTATAAACAAAATAGTAAGTTTTTAACTTTTATCATTGTTGATTATTTTGCATCAGAGTTGTTTTAAAAAATCTTTGTAGTATTCTAATTCAATCTTATTTTACTGACAGCTCTATATCCATCAACTTTGCATGAATGGAAAAATGTGGAATGTTTGAGCAGCAAGGTACATGTTTGGCATGAAGACATAGGTTCTTTGATCTATGATAATAACTCTGCAAGTCAACTTGCAACTCAAAAGATATATTTTTATAATTCATTGTATGTAGTAGAAAGCCAGAGATTGCAACTTGTCCCATTGCTGCCACTGAATGCTTGATTGGTAGCTTGGAGTTGTCAAGAGCATGTAAGTCCAAGATAAAATCTGACATGAATAGTGCTATGAAACCCACCACATGCTCTAAAGATGTGCATCTTAGTTGGTTTATTTCATTCTCATTGTTTGCACATTTGCTTGGTTTATGTGATGTTTTGAAGAAAACAATGATTACTTATCAATGCAAGTGTCCATCCGAGGAATGGATGTGAGTTAGCTATTAGGTGAGTCTTGGAAAGTCAAAAGAACACATTTTGATGAGACAATTGAGTGTAGGGTCAACCAATCTGATCTCACATTCAGGTAAATCTTTTTTACTACTTTTCATGCCTTGATTTAATTGACATAGGTCTTGCTTAGATGAATTGTTTTGTTAGTCCCATTTAATTACCATTATTTTTGTTTTTATTACATGTATTTCATCGCTAGACAAACTCAGTGCATTCACTTTCGATATAGAAGATGGTGGCTTTTGCGAGAGGAGTGGATCAGCTTGGATCAAGATACCTGAGATGAGACACATACATCTCTTATAGATGTGATAATCTTGTGGATTGGCCATAATCCTTTTGTGGTCAGCGCAGAGAGTCATTGGACCATTTCTTTTATGAGATAAGAAATCCAATTAATGTCCAATGAGCCCCTCTGCAACTTCTATTTGAAGCTAGATAATAGAAAAGTCAGGATTCGTAGTGACCAATCCATGACATGTAAACAATGTGCTTCTCCACATATCCTTAAGATAGTGGAATCCTTGTAAATTTTTTTATAAAGAATGAATACAATTTTTTTTAAAACTTCTGAGTACTTGTAATTTTGATAATCTTACTTTACTATGATCCAAGCATGTGATAATACATACTGTAATTAGTCAGTTATGCTAGTTAAAATCATAATTAAATTGCAAGCTGGAGTTTTATAATCTATGGAATATTATCTTTGCATAATGATATATTGTAGCTCATCTCTTCTACTCATTTCTTAAATTTACATATTAAATTGGATCCAAAGGGATTTTGAAGGTCTTTTAGATTTCTTTTCTTAAAAAGTTTCTATAGTTTCTCTACCCTAATAGAGATTTGGATAGCAGACAACTTGAATCCACTATCCTTTAAACCACACTTCAAACATATAGCAAGGACCTAGAGTGGACCATTGTGAGTGGCCACCACTTGCATGGAAAAACCAGCACTAGTAGCCAAAATTGATTAAAGGGAGAGTGATTTGCATTGATTGTGATTGAATTCACACATTTCTTCACATAAACATTTTGAGTGCACCAGAAAAGTTGAAAGCCTGATTTCTCATAGTGCACGTGAAGGAGCACCCCACTAGCATCTGAGTGCATGTAACATTGAGGATTGTTTTGAATAATAAGGAATTCATGCAAGTTTAGATAAGCTAAATGAACCCACTAGTAGGAGGAGACATCGAGACATCGAATAGTGGCCAAGGATACCAGTCACCGAATATTGAGAGACTTGAATCGTCAAGCTGCTTAGGGAGCAACACAGTGGCATGCATAATTAGGGATGCAACTCTACTCGACTTGATCAATATGATCGATACTCTAGTTGCCCAAGAAACTAGCAATATGTCAGAAACCAATGCCAACTCGAAAAATGATGAGCTTGACTTGAGCAAATTCCCAGTCGACATCCAGTAAACTGATGACATGGTATGACATGTAGACCAAAATGGAGCATCACGATAGACCACCCGAGGACATCATAGCCGATCTAGAGAAGGATAGAAGGTTGGCAAGGAAAGCATTGATAAGCATAGTTTCCTATTACCAAGAGTAGCAAGCTCAAAAGTTGAGAAAAAACGTAGAAATGTGTGAAGTCCAACATGTCTTAGCGCTCGCCAACCAAAGTAGAACAAGACCAAATACTGAGAGGGAGAGAGCACTAGAAGCCGATCTTACACTGAGCGAGTTGATTATGAAGTGAATATTACAACATGGCTATAGAGCAGAGCAAAGCAATCCTCGCAACTTCGTTGCTAGTAGGACTAGGAATCACCCCGAACTCTATGAGCTAGACCAAGATACCTGTGGTTGCTAATCAACTTGACAAGTATCAGCCCGACAATGATTCGTATAGCTTTGTGGAGCAGTTTAAGCAAATATGCAAGGATAAAGGCCTCCCATGCCTTGCTCAATGTGCACAAGATTTTAGACTTTGCCTAGGAGACAAATGATGGACGTGGTACACTAGTCTAGACAATGCCAAATGCAATGACTTTGATAACCTCAAGAGTCTCTTCATCAAGAGATTCTCTGAGGTGGAAAACTCTAATAATCTCATTGTTAGGTTGATGAATGTTAGTTAAAAGGACAAGGAGGATATCCAAGACTATGCCACCCACATGCAAAGACTCTTTAAGAGAATCCTAGTCGCAAAGCAACCTAGCAAACGAGTGGTCTCACTCTATTCATAAGTGGGATCCGAAGCGAAGAGCTTTACAAGGCCTTGGTGAGCAACTCAACCTTGCAAAGGGATGTACTAGCTAGGGTCTTCGAAGAAGCCATACAAGTGGATGGCCTACTCAAGGAGCAGAGCTCAAGACCCATAATTCGAGATAGCACTGCCTCTAGAATTTCAAAAAGAGCTATGATTGTTATTAGTGAAAGATCTAGCCAAAGCATCCAAGATAAGGGAAAGAGTATCAAACAGAGCCACGAATTGGCAGACATGAAGCTAGAGTTGGCTAGGCTTTAAGAGATGATGAGAAGGCCCGCACGACCTCACATGTAATGAATGCATTGTAGAGGAAGCCACCTTTTGGCTAAGTGCATGGATCCTAGATCCAAACCCTGTGCCAATTACAGTAGGTTTGGCCATGATGCACTGCATTGTCGACTACCGAGGTGATTTTCATACTCATAGCCATACAATCGACCTTACTACGTAGGGTATAGACTATAACCTTTCGGTAGGGGGGCTCCACTAACTCTCCCAACATCCAACGATTCAAAGCCACAGTCGTCCCTAGGATGGACATTAACCACATGGGGATACCTAGACCACTTGGACCCATCATGACCCATCCACCAAGCGATACTCCGATATATTATGTAGAGAAGTCAAATGAGAATGAAGCATATGTAAACCCTTATGTATTTTATGATGAAGAGGGTAATCCCATCTTGATGGATTTTAGACTAGTGTCGGTGATGGTGTTGGCCCAGCATGGGAGAAGAGATAGAGGTCTAGGAGAACAAAACCAAGAACTTGTCGCATGCTAGACTTGTGGTCACCCAAGACACATCTCATCTCAATGCCCCAAAAGAGAGTAAGCCAATTGAGGGAAGGCTGACCTGAGATTCCTTGAGTGTGGGATCACACACTTGTATGCCGTGTGCCCTAGGCTAAAACCTTCCCCTAGTTTGGCTACCATGCCATCCGTACCATTGGGGCTATTTGGAGTTGAAACACTTGATGGCAAAGCCACACAAAATTCCATTGAATGTCATGACCCAAGCATATACAAAGCAATACGGTATTTCATTACCCAAACCTAGTAACCTTGATGCAACTTTAATATGAAAGAAAAGCTGTAGAAGAAGGAAAAAGAGGGTTGAGACGAAGATTATGCTTAAGATAAACAGTGCCACTATGTTACTAAAGGGGAAGCAAGCCATAGATGTAGAAGCAAAGACATCTGCTCCTAAGATAGTAGCAAAGGAAAGTGCCAAGGTTGGAGAATATCCTAATCCGAGGCACCAATTGGAAGTAGTGGATAAGGTCAAGGAGTAGGTGAGAGAAGCCCAAGCACACCTAAAGGATGTGGAACCCATCATGGAAGATAAGATCGATGAGCTCTCTAGCATGAGCACACTAGCCTTGCCTACTCACTTAAGATCAAGAGACGCATTTGAATCCCACGTAGCACCGCATATGTAGAGCCTAGATGTCACAAGTAGGCAAACTACCCAAGATCATTGGCAAAAGAGTATAGAGCCTAACAAAAAGCAGGTGGTTGGCAACATGCTCAAGACGTTGATATTGGCCCCTATGATCCTACCTTTGGGAGAGCTGCTAAGGTAGAATCCAATGCTATGGCAAGGGTTGAAGCAGTGGTGGATAGAAGGATATGATGAGCTTGGATTGACTAACTTGCGTGAGTAATGCACATACCAAGCTTAACCTCGAACTCAATGCCTAAATTTTTTGCAGGTAAATGACTTTTGGGAAGGCACAAAGATGTACGCAATCTTGCCTATTGTTAACCCCAACACGAAGAAAGCAAAAGGAAGTGGAAAAGACGCAGGGCAAAGGTGGAAAAAAGGTAGCCCGACTGAAGAAAGAAGAGGAGAAAAGGCCAAAAGTGCAAGGGCAACCTTAAAAGTCCAAGGCAAAGGCAAAATGGAAAAGGCGCATTTTTAAATAAAAAGGCGCACCCTGAAATCTTATAAAAGAGCGCCGGGCTCTCACCCGTGCAATTTGTAAATGTAGACGGGCGGTGGAAAGGAAGCTAGGAAGATAGAAGGACGATGGAAAAAAGGGCCTAGGCTACGGCTGGCCATGTAAAAAAGGGGAAAAGGGGATGACCGCCCAAAAGGGATTTAGGGTTTTGTATATAAAGTTGAAAAGTGAATGAGAAGCTCATTCTTGTGTGTGGCCAAAAGTAGCTCTCCTCTTCTTCTTCTTGTTCTTGTTCTTGCTTGCTTGAGCTTGTGCTTGAGAGAGGGAGTGTGAGAGTATGAGGGAGTGAGTGTGTGAGGGTGAGGGACCGAGGAGGAGAAGCTCTCCATCTTCTCCTCTCTTCTTCTCTTCTCTTCTCTTCTCTTGTCTTGCTCGCGGCAATGGAGCTTGGAGCGTGGAGCTTGAGGATGGAGCTTGCTTGAAGCTTGCACTTGGATCGTGGAGCTATCGGAGTGTGCGGGAGAGGAGGTAACTCGAATGGCACGGAGGTAAGTTCACTACACCCGTAGATATGGATGGCGCGTCGGCTATGTGAGAGGTAGCCGTTAGTGCTTAGCTTGGAACGCTTGAAACAATAAGCGGTCCGTGGGTCTTGGCGGTTGAGTGAAAGTCCCACATTTTGGTTCCGTTGCCGAGACCAACGGATTCAAGCCTTGAGCACTTGCGTGCTTCGAATCGAGCATTGGAGTCGGGTTTGCCCCGAACCGGTGCTTGAGATAGGTAGGAAGTGAGGGGGTTGAAGATGGTATTTGATCTCCTTGGCAAGTAGGTTTTTTGTTTTGTTTGAGGTTTATGTGTGAGACGGAGTAGTGTAGGTATTTACTTTGTGATTTGGATGCATTAGAGTAGGAGAAAACAAAGAAAAAACAAAGAGAATAAGCATTAGGGTTACTGTTGCAAAACAGTGCAGAAACAGGGCAAGAATCGTGCAAGAGTGGTAAAAAACTTACTTGTGATGCCTAAGGTCGGTAAGTGAGTTATTGGGGATGCCAATACCATACCTGGAAGAGGATGTAAGGGCTAGAAGTGGCAAGAAAGGCCACATTGTGCATTGCAGGGTTTCAGGAGAGCAGGAGAGAAGAGGAAAGCTTGGCGAGGAAATCCACTTCAATCTTGGCATCAGGGAGATCTTCGGCTAGCCCAGGTAATTCTACACCTCCCCCTACAGTAGTAGGATCAATCTGGAGTTGCACAACAAGGGGGAAGACCCCCAGCGCCCTGCATGTCAGATTTTGCGAGCTACGGCAAAAAAATGCGCGGCGTTCGGCACGTTCGAGTCACGTCGACTTTGGTCTGAGGCCCAGACTCGGCCCTCGGACCACCCGGTCCACTCGGCCAAACCCTAGTGGGCCTCGAACCGTCCGAGGAAAAACCTGCCCGAGACTCAAATTCGGCCCTCGGCCACGTCCCACATTCGGCCCACGGCCCAAGTGCCTCGGCCCGGTTGAGTGACCTTGTCCGAATTCGTCTGAATCGTCCGAACTTAGCCCTCGGCCCGTCCGAGTGACGCACTCGGACCCTGCAATTTGGACCTGTTAGGCCGAATTTAGATTTTCTCAAATTTTGACCTGAAGACAGTGAAATTAACCGAGAAACCATATCATAGATCCATTACCGGGCTGAAACTAGGAGTAAGTGGTTCAAATTTGGCTATAATGTTGAGATGACAAGCTCAACACATGCGGACATTGATGATGGACCGCCTGGTTAGATGGGTCCACACGTCTACACTTAGCACGTCGGTGGTCATTATGACTCTCACATGGCCACTGACTCATTACTTATTATATTCAGGTTGTTACACCTATTTACAGCTGGCATAGTTATAGCTCCAGTCGACTAGTGTAGTCGGTTATGCATTGTTTGACTTAGTAGGCCACTTTCCTTTTATGTTGTATCTTATCTATACTTTGTGTACATTGTAAAGAGTGTGGAAGAAGAAGAAGAAACCAGCAAGAAAACGTTTTGGCCTCCATCTCTCTTCTTGTCTCTTGAGTGAGCTTCTCTTTGTGCATTCTATGTGTGTTCGGCGCAGCATCTTGAGCAACCCCCTCCACCACGCGATTCTTGACATGGTATTAGAGCCGCACCATTGAGAGAGGCTGATTTTGAAGGTTAAAGTGAAGGAGAAGAAGCAAGGTTCGAGCAAGCAAGCTACGGGTAAGAATCTCTCCCATTCTTCCACTCCTTCTCTTGGATAGTGCCTGTGGAGGCACCGGAAGCAGGGCATAGCAAAAATCTCAGATTGCAGTGAGATTTGGTGTGCGCGAAGAGCGCAGTATATTCTGCAGATAAGCCCTTTAGGGCTTGCCACAGTTATTTTGGGCATTTGAGGCCGTTTCAGGGCCCGTTTTAAAGCTGCAAGGTTGCGGACAGCAGTTTCGGGGTACACTGTGACTTCGACTGTATTGACCGAACGTGGGTGCGCAGGTTACAGATTTCAGATCTGTAAGTTCAAAGGTGTTTACTAGTGAGTAAACACAAGGTTTATCTACAAACTGGTTGCAGATTGCATGTATTGTTGAGCAGACAGTGAAAAAGGCTGTCTGGTGTACTGTTGTGCACTACAGGTCAAGGGTTGCAGAAGATTTGCTTGCTGTTTGGTATTAGTTTTGTGATAATGGCAGAGAATAGTGGAAGCCCCATCATTGAGAAGCTCGACAAGAACAACTACCCATCATGGAAGTTTCGTGTCACGAACTTCCTTATTGGAAAAGGCCTCTACGAGTTCGTTTCAGGTGAAGAAAAGGAGCCGGAGGTGAGTGATCCTCCAACTGCAGAAGAGACAAAGGCACGAAAGGAATGAAATGCAAAAGACAAGAAGGTCATGTATTGGTTGTCTGTAGTAATTGACAATAATATGCTGGGACACATTAGAAATGCAAAGAATGCATATGCAGCTTGGACCATACTTGAAAGTATGTTTTCTGTAAATACAAAGGCACGAAAGATTCAACTCAAGCAAGAGTTGAATACATTGAAGAAAGAGAAGATGTCTATCAATGAGTATGCACTGAAAGTAAAAAGCATTGCAGATGCATTGGCAGCGATTGATGCAATGCCCGATGATGATGATTTGGTATCGTCTACCTTGGGTGGACTTAACAATGAAAAGGCTTGGAAGTCTTTTGTAACTTCCGTATATGTCAGAAAGCCATTTCCAGATTTCGATGAATTGGTCTCCCTTATGATCATTGAAGAGATCAACATGCACAGTGAGACATCTGAAAGAAGTGGTGAACATGTCCAAGCTTTCTACTCCAGTTCAGGAAGGGGACATGGTAGGTTCTCTTCAAGAGGCCGTGGTACAGGACGTGGTAGTGATAACCAACAAAACAGATTGAATCAGCAATTTGGCGATATGCAGGTTTCAGGAGGTCGTGGTAACTTTAGAGGCAGGGGGAGCTTTAGAGAAAGAGGTGGATGGCAGAACAGAGGTTCTAACAACTCTGGTATTGTGTGCCACTACTGTGGCAAAACAGGTTATATTGCAGCCCAATGTTATGCTAAGAAAGATGATATCCGCAGTGGTAAGTTGCACAATTTAATGCAAAGGGCTGCTTTGTAGAAGACTTCAATGACAAGTGCAAGTTGGTAGCAAAGGGAAGTAGAGTTGGACGTATGTTCACTCTAGATGCTGGAATTCCTACTATGAATGCTGCTATGTATGCCAAAGGAAAAGGTGTTGTTGCAGACATTGAAATTTGGCACAAACGCATTGGACATGCAAATGTACAAAGGTTGAAATTAATGCAGTCCAAAGGGTTGGTTACAGGTTTGCCTACTTTTAAAGTTGCAGAATTTTAGAAGGTATGTGAAGCATGTTAGTTTGGTAAGCAGGCAAGACAACCCTTTTCACGTGATAGAGATGTAAGCAGAAATATCCTTGATGTTGTGCATACAGACATTTGGGGGCCTACACAAAATGTATCTCTTGGAGGTAGTTCAAACTTCGTCACATTCATTGATGATTGTTCTAGAAAGCTGTGGGTATATTTTATGAAGGAAAAGAGTGAAGCGCTTGAGCACTTTAGAACTTTCAAGGCTGCAGTTGAAAGAGAAACAGGCTTGAAAGTAAAGTGCCTGAGGTCAGATGGAGGGGGAGAGTACCTCTCAAATGAGTTCAGTGATTTTCTGAGGTCTCATGGGATAAAGAGACACTTCACATGCAGGTATACCCCACAGCAAAATGGGGTTGCAGAAAGGAAAAACATGCATATTGCAGAAGTTGCACGTGCCTTGATGGCTGAAAAGATTATGCCTAAGCATTTTTGGTCTGAGGCTATTCATACTGCTGTTTATATTATGAACAGAACTCCCACAGCTGCAGTTCATGGTATGACCCTCGAAGAATGTTTTACAGGTAAGAAGCCTGATGTTTCACACTTGAAAGTATTTGGCTGCATTGCATATGTTCATGTGCCAGATGAGTTGCGGAAGAAACTGGATCCAAAGGCTGAAAAGTATGTCTTTATTGGATACTCTTTAGAGCAGAAAGGGTATCGCTGTTACAACCCTGTCACATGTAAGTTCAGAGTGAGCAGGGATGTCATCTTTGATGAAATGAGCAGTTGGTATGCATCTAGTGGTGATGCATTGGATGATGATGATGATCATGACACTCATGTGTAGGCTGAAAAGCAAGAATCACGGACTCTTAGTGGACCAGAGACATCATCTGGTAGTCCTTGGTCTGGGAGACTAAGGAGTACCTCTACATCTTTGGGTGCATCTAATAGCACTACAGGTAAAGACAAAGAAAAGAATAAGGTGTCAGAAAGCATTGATGCAGTTCTTGATGAAGACTCCAGTGGCTCAGAGAGCTTGGATGATGAGCTTGGCATTCCTTCAGTGAGGACTCTAGGTGTGCAGAGAGCACGCGTTAATGCAAAGACTCCATTGAGTGATCCAGTGGTACGCAGGTCTAGCAGGGTGAGATACCCTGTTAAAAGATTTGGTTTTGAAGGTTATGCAGCTCACTATTATGCTTATATGGTGAAACTAGTTGAGGATGTTGAGCCCACATGTTTTGAGGAGTCTATTGGTCATGCTCATTGGGATGCAGCAATGGATGAGGAGATGGCTGCATTAGAGGCCAATAAGACTTGGGATCTAGTATCATTGCCGAAGGGAAAGAAAGCTATTGGATGTAAGTAGGTTTATAAGATTAAGCACAATGCAGATGGTTCTATTAGCAGGTACAAAGCTAGGCTGGTTGCAAAAGGCTATGCCCAGACATATGGCATAGATTATGATAAAACCTTCAGTCCAGTTGCTAGGATGGCAACTATCAGATGTGTGATTGCTTTGGCAGCAGCCAAAGGTTGGAGGTTGCAGCAAATGGATGTAAAGAATGCCTTCTTGCATTGTGATTTGCAGGAAGAAGTGTATATGGATCAGCCAGCAGGTTATGAAGATTTAGAGCATCCCACGTATGTGTGTAGGTTGAAGAAGGCACTCTATGGGCTCAAGCAAGCACCTAGAGCATGGTCTGACAAGATTAGAGAGTACCTTGTTAATATTGGCTTTTATGTTTCTGATGTTGATCACTCAGTTTATGTGAGAAAGGAAGATGCAGGTTTGGTCATCATAGTCATCTATGTGGATGACTTAATTATTACAGGTGATAGTGATAGTGGAATTGCTGAAGTCAAGGGCTGTTTGAAGATGAAGTTTGAGATGAAGGATTTAGGTGAGCTAAGGTACTTCCTTGGTATTGAGGTGATCAGATGTGATGATGGTATATGGCTGTCCCAAAGACAGTATGGCTTGGATATGTTGTCCAAGTATGGTATGACTGCATGCAAACCACTTTCAGTCCCGTTGGAGCAGAATGGAAAGCTGAGTGCTGATGTTGGGGATGAGATAGAAGACCCTACTATGTTCAGGAGGATAGTGGGGTGTTTGATCTACATGACCATTACAAGGCCAGACTTGAGCTACGCTGTTGGTCTTGTGAGTCAGTTTATGCAAGTACCTAGAAAGCCACATTTGGATGCAGTGAGACGCATATTGAGATATGTGAAGTCCACATTAGATTATAGACTTTTCTATGAGGCAGGCACAGATGTACAGGTGTTTGGATACACAGATGCAGATTGGGCTGGTAGTATGTCTGATAGAAGATCTACCAGTGGATACATGTTCTCTCTTGGTAGTGCAGCAGTTGCATGGAGTAGCAAAAAGCAATCTACAGTTGCTTTGTCGAGTACAGAGGTTGAGTATAGAGGTGCTGTTGTTGCAGCATGTGAGATACTATGGCTGCAAAAGCTATTAGCTGATTTGGATGTGTAGGTGGAAGGTCCAGTTGTCATTTATTGTGACAACATGAGCAGTATACAGTTGGCTAGGAACCCTGTGTTCCATGCCAGGACAAAACATATTGAGGTACACTACCACTTTGTGAGAGAGAAGGTACTAGCAGTGAGATTGACTTGGTATATGTCAGCACACAGGATTAGATAGCTGACATCTTCACGAAGGCATTGGATACAGAGAAGCTTCAAAAGTTTCGAAGCTTACTTGGAGTTGTAGAGATGCAGTTGAGCTTGAGGGGGAGTGTTGAGATGACAAGCTCAACACATGCGGACATTGATGATGGACCGCCTGGTTAGATGGGTCCACACGTCTACACTTAGCACGTCGGTGGTCATTATGACTCTCACATGGCCACTGACTCATTACTTATTATATTCAGGTTGTTACACCTATTTACAGCTGGCATAGTTATAGCGCCAGTCGACTAGTGTAATCGGTTATGCATTGTTTGACTTAGTAGGCCACTTTCCTTTTATGTTGTATCTTATCTATACTTTGTGTACATTGTAAAGAGTGTGGAAGAAGAAGAAGAAACCAGCAAGAAAACGTTTTGGCCTCCATCTCTCTTCTTGTCTCTTGAGTGAGCTTCTCTTTGTGCATTCTGTGTGTTTTCAGCGCAGCATCTTGAGCAACCCCCTCCACCACGCGATTCTTGACATATAAACGGTCCTCCAAATTGTGCATGGCTTCTACCATAACGGCCCTACGGGCCGGGGGGACTGCCCCCCCCGGACCCTTGCAGAGGGGGCTCTGCCCTCTCCGCACCTCCCCCAAGTAGGTTGGAGAGAAAACGCGCGCTGTGATAGGTCCTTCAAATTGGACCCAAGTGTAGCAATGGCTTTACACGAGCATGGAGCTTCACTTGCAATAGAGCAACCAAAAGCCCATACCCGAACAGAGAGAAACAGAGACCCTAGAACATCAATGGGCCAATCTAGCCATCAAGGGCAAAAAGGCCACACCATGAGAACACAAAGACATTGTGTTCATACCAGGTCCAGTCAAAGCGAAATGCAACATCAGCAAGCTACAAATGCCAAGATGACTAGACATGACACTCTTGACGAGAGATGTATCTTGAATAGCAGTGCACTGACGATCCAAGACAACAGTGGAGAATCCACATATGGTCGTGCAGTCGAGAACTCAAGGGCATCTGTTAGAAGGCTCAAATTTACAAGCCAAGACCCGGAAGATGAAGACATAGTACCACCTGCTTATCTTAGGGTCAAACTCACTGCGAAAAGAGAGCATACTATTAATGCTCTAATTGATGAAGGAGAAGATTTTAATATCTTAACCTATGAATCATGGACCCTACTAGGCCAACCAGAGCTCACACCGGCTGATGCAACTCTTAATCCTTATGGGAAACATCCACAAGCACTTCTAGGGAAGTGTAGAATCCTTGTAACAATTGAAACAGAAAGCTTGCCACTCCTGTTCTGTGTTCCTCCCAATAGCGAGAATGGTGGGAAGGAAATCCTCCTAGGAAGGCCCTTCAAAAAGGCTACCAAGTGTGAGGCGGACTACGTAGCTCAGAGAATACACTTGACGTTACCAGGTGTGAGGATAGTCACGACCTTTAGCAAGGGTGACCTTGGCAAACCTCGGGGGAAAGGCAAGGAAGGTGCTGACATAACAGTCAAGCCCATTAACGAGAACAAGGACTTGTTGGAAGAATTAACACAAGCACAGGTCGAACAACGAGAGCCAGTGAGTGTTGAGATATCGAGCTCCACTCGTGATACGCCAGGGTGACCGTTGTGTATTTATGTCACCGACTTATCAGTTGCAGACGCGGTTGGTACACCGCCCATGAATAATAGCTACATGATAGCTATCCTTATCTACTCTAGTTCGTGGCTCAGTTAGTATGCCACCTTAGTTAGTTGAGTTTGGTTTGAGACCCATATAGAGGGTTCTTCTATTTCTTTGTACAAGAGTTCTTTTGGCTTACACAACTAAGAAGAGGAAAACTGTTTTCAGCCTCCACCCTTGTGTGTCTTCCCCCATTGTGCAAGCAAGAAAGCTTCAAGCGAGACTCCTTCCTTCTCTCCCACAATCTTGACATGGTATCAGAGCCTTGTTCGTGGTAAGGAGCTCAAGAAAGCAAGCCAAGCTCGCGGTGGTCTGGTAAGAGGAGCAGTGTTGCTTTCATTTTTTGTTTTGGGAGCAGATCTCTGCAGGTAGCACAGCCGGAAATTGCAGGAGTGCATTGTCTCAGGTTGAGACACCCTTCGCGGTGAAGCAAGAGAGCAGTATATGCTGCGGGTTAGGGCTTTAGCCCTTGGCGACCTTGTTTTTTTTATTTGAGGCCATTTCGGGGCCTGTTTTGCAGACGGAAGTTTTCTGCACGCACTCAGAAAAAGGCTCAGTTTTATGCTGTGCAACCATTGTTCTACAGGTCAGTGAAAAGTTACTGTAGAAATTGCATCATATGCTTGTGCGTAGAGACATTGGGAGTTTCAGAATCATCCTTGGTTCCTGTTTATGCAAAATCGTCACTAGGAAGTGACTGTGTGGTCAAATACCACTTTCGCCAGTTTTGCAGATTTGCCCTTGTGAGGGTGAAGCTGTGTTTTTTGCAGTGACAGAATTTCTTGCAGTATTCTGTAATGGCGTCTGATTCTCTTTCACAGATTGTCACTAAAAAGCTTGACAAGAACAACTTCCAGGCATGGAAGTTTAGAATGACGAATTTCCTTATGGGAAAAGAATATTGGGAATTTGTTGCAGGAAATGAAGAAGAACTAGTTCTTCCTGATGTTCCCAATCAACAGCAAATGCAGGCATTCAAAGCATGGCATGAGAGAGCCAGGAAAGTTATGTACTGGCTGTCTATCAGCATTTTAGACTCTATGATTGTGCATATTCAGGATGCAAGTACGCCAAAGGAGGCATGGGATACTCTGTCAAAAATGTATAGCACAAATACACAAGCCAGGAAAATGCAGCTCAAGCAAGAGTTGCATAATGTGCAAAGAGAAAATATGAGCATCAATGACTACCACATGAAGGTGAAGAAGATTGCAGATGCACTTGCTTCCATTGGGTCGCCAGTGGAAGATGATGATTTAGTTTCCGTGACCTTGAATGGTCTAGGAAAGGATTATGCACAGTTTCGAACATCCATTTCCATTCGTGAGAGATTTCCTGACTTTGAGGAGTTGATTGCTCTTCTAATTTCTGAGGAGCAGAGAAATGGTGGTGCATCTTCTTCAGGAGGAACTTCAAAAGAAGCTGTCTTCTACTCAAATGCTGGAAGAGGTAGAGGCAGAGGTAGAGGAGGCCGATTTGGAGGCCGTGGTAGAAATCAGAATATGCAGCAAACTCAAGAAAATCAGTCCTATGGAGGAGGACGTGGTAACTCTAGAGGCAGGGGGAGCCAAAGAGGTCGTGGTGGATGGCAAAGAGGCCAAAATGCAAACAGTAATGTTGAATGCTACTACTGTGGTAAAATGGGTCATATGGCTAAAGACTGCTATAAAAAGCAGAATGACATCATGAATGGAAAACTGCAACAAGGAAATTATGCATCTTCTAGTAGACAGGGTGATGACAGAAATGAGCATTTGTTTATGGTGCAGCACATGAACAATTCTGTGACAAGTGCAGAAGAAAGCAATGATGTATGGTATGTTGACTCAGGTGCATCAAACCACATGACAGGTCATGCAGAATGGATGGAGGATGCAAGGAAAATGGAAAAACCAGGATTTGTGGAGACTGGTGATGATACTGCACATCCTATTGTGCAGATTGGAAAAATTCCTTTATCTATGCAGGATGGGAAAAAGAAATACCTGTCCGATGTATTTCATGTCCCGAATATCACCAAGAATCTGGTTTCTGTTGGTCAAATGGTTGAACAGGGCTTGCAGGTCAGATTTAATCCTCATGGATGCTTTGTTGAGGATATGAAAAATAAAGGTCGCTTGATAGCAAAAGGAAAGAAGAAGGGCAGAATGTTTACGTTGGATGCAGACATGTCTGAATTGAGTGCAGCAATGTTTGCACATGGGACCGGTGTAGTTGCAGATATTGATATCTGGCATAAGCGCATTGGTCATGTTAATGAACAGCGACTTAAGTCAATGCAGGCCCAAAATATTGTTGCAGGATTGCCCAAATTCAAGGTTGCAGAAATGCATAAGGTATGTGAAGCCTGTCAGTTTGGAAAACAGGCAAGGAAACCATTTCCTAGACATGTTCAAGAGAGTGAGAAACCATTGGAATTAATCCACTCTGATATGTGGACTACTAAAGCTGCATCTCTTGGAGGTTGTCATTATTTTGTCAGTTTTATTGATGACTATAGCAGAAAAGTTTGGGTGTATTTTATGAAAAAGAAAAGTGAAGTTTTTGGGCATTTCAAAACTCTTAAAGCGATGGTTGAAAAAGAAACAGGCCTGCAGATAAAATGCCTAAGGTCAGATGGAGGGGGAGAGTACCTCTCAAATGAGTTTGCAAGGTTCCTGCAGGAGCATGGCATAAAGCAGCAATATTCATGCAGTCATACCCCACAACAAAATGGAATTGCAGAAAGAAAAAACAGGCATATTGGAGAGGTATCTCTTGCCATGCTCAATGAAAAAGACTTGCCAGATTTTTATTGGGCTGAAGCAGTTGCTACAGCAGTCTACATAATGAACAGGACTCCCACTGCAGCAATACATGAAATGACTCCAGAGGAGAGGTATACTGGTAGGAAACTGGATATTTCTCATTTGAAAATCTTTGGTTGCATTGCCTATGTACATGTGCCAGATGAGTTGAGATCCAAGTTGGATCCAAAAGCTGAGAAGTGCATCTTTATTGGTTATTCTCTGCAGCAAAAAGGGTATAGATGCTATAACCATTCTACTCGTAAGTTTACAGTGAGCAGAGATGTTGTTTTTGATGAGATGAGTAGCTGGTATAAACCAGTAAATGTGATTGATGATGTAGATGCACAAAATGGTAATGCTGCACAAAATTCACAACAGCAGTCACAAAATATTAGTGGACCTGGAGCGTCCTCTAGTAGTGGTTCACATTCTTCGCCATGGACAGGCAGATTGAGATCAGGAGAATCTTCTCAAAGTAATGCAAATAGTGGTATGCAGGTATCACGAAAAGGAAAATAGAAGGTTGATCAGCCCATGTTTGATGTGAATGCAGGTCACTCTTATGTGGATGGTGAATCCAGTGGCTCAGAACAGAGCATTGATGATGAGTTGGGTATTCCTTCTATTGTTACACCTGGAGTAAGGAAGACCAGGGATGTTTTGAGAGCACCTGGGAGTGAACCTACTTTGCGTATGTCTACGAGAGCTAGGTATCCTGTGGATAGGCTGAAATATGATGGATTTACAACCATTCACTATGCATATATGGTTAAAGTGATACAGGAACCAGAACCCACTTCTTTTGAGGAAGCCATGGGAAAAGAAAATGGGAGAAAGCCATGGATGAAGAAATGGATGCCTTGGAAGCAAATGCTACATGGGAATTGGTACCTTTGCCTAAAGGTAAAAATGCAATTGGCTGTAAGTGGGTTTATAAGGTGAAGCACAATGCATATGGTTCTGTGAATAGATACAAGGCAAGATTAGTAGTCAAGGGGTATGCACAAACATATGGCATTGACTATGAAGAAACATTCAGTCCGGTTGCAAGGATGGCAACTGTAAGAGCAGTCATTGCTATGGCTGCATCAAAGGGATGGTCTTTACATCAGATGGATGTAAAGAATGCCTTCTTGCATGGTGATTTACAAGAAGAGGTCTATATGGAGCAGCCACCAGGTTATGTGCATGCTGTTCATCCTGAGTTTGTTTGCAGGTTGAAGAAAGCCTTGTATGGCTTGAATCAAGCACCTAGAGCATGGTCTGACAAGATAGGACAGTATCTTGTCACTATTGGCTTTCAGATTTCCAAGGCAGATTTCTCACTTTATGTGAGAAAAATAGAGAAAGGTATTATGCTACTTGTCATTTATGTTGATGATTTGATTATGACAGGTGACAGTGATGAAGATATCCTTCATGTGAAGATGCTATTGAAGCAGAAGTTTGAGATGAAGGATTTGGGAGAGCTGCGTTATTTCTTGGGCATTGAGGTGATTAGATCACCAAGTGGGATACAGCTCTTGCAGAGGCAGTATGGATTGGACATGCTGTCCAAATATGGGATGACAGGCTGTAAGCCTATTTCAGTTCCTTTGGAGTAGAATGTGAAGCTGAGCACAGATGCAGGTGAGCTTCTAGAAGACCCTACTATGTACAGACGCATAGTAGGAAGTTTGATTTATATGACTATTACCAGGCCAGATTTGAGCTATGCTGTTGGATTGGTAAGTCAGTTTATGCAGGCTCCAAGGAAACCACATTTGGATGTGGCTAGACGCATACTCATGTATGTGAAGTCCACATTGCAGTATGGATTATTTTATGAGACTGGGGTTCAGATACAGTTGCATGGATACACTGATGCTGATTGGGCTAGTAGTATTTCTGATAGACGATCTACCAGTGGATATGTGTTCTCTTTTGGGAGTGCTGCAGTCACTTGGAGCAGTAAGAAACAGCCTACAGTTGCCTTATCCAGCACAGAGGTTGAGTACAGGGGCGCAACAATGGCTGCATGTGAGGTAGCTTGGTTGCATAAGCTACTTTATGATATGCATCAGTCTACAGATGGGCCAGTTGTCATTTATTGTGACAACATGAGTAGTATACACTTGGAAAATAACCCAGTCTATCATGCTAGAACAAAGCACATTGAGGTGCATTATCACTATGTGCGAGAGAGGGTTTTACTAGGTCTTATTGATCTAGTTTATGTCAGCACAGAGGATCAGGTAGCTGACATATTCACAAAGGCATTGGGCGGAGAGAAGCTGCGCAAGTTCAGAGACCTGCTTGGTGTGCAGGAATTGGGATTGAGCTCGAGGGGGAGTGTTGAGATATCGAGCTCCACTCGTGATACGCCAGGGTGACCGTTGTGTATTTATGTCACCGACTTGTCAGTTGTAGACGCGGTTGGTACACCGCCCATGAATAATAGCTACATGATAGCTATCCTTATCTACTCTAGTTCGTGGCTCAGTTAGTATGCCACCTTAGTTAGTTGAGTTTGGTTTGAGACCCATATAGAGGGTTCTTCTATTTCTTTGTACAAGAGTTCTTTTGGCTTACACAACTAAGAAGAGGAAAACTGTTTTCAGCCTCCACCCTTGTGTGTCTTCTCCCATTGTGCAAGCAAGAAAGCTTCAAGCGAGACTCCTTCCTTCTCTCCCACAATCTTGACAGTGAGTGGGGCCATGCCTGAACCAAGAAGGTCAAAAGACAATGCCAAGGATAGGCGTTGGACTTACAAATATCGTAGAAGACCCCAAAAGAAGCCCAAGCCTTATGGAAACAAGCATCGAGGGAGAGCTAGCACAATGCCACGATGGATATCCAAAATGTGGCTTCGGGCTCAAGGGTATTATGCAGGCAACTGATGGATTTGCGTGCCAAAACCCCTAGCTAAACCTTCGTGGTCGACTGAAGGCTAGATCGTATCAAGAGCAAAGAAGCGTGGGAGGAGATCTAAGCGAAAAACCAAGTCTCGAGTCAACAACAGTGGAGTGACCGAGCCCCTCATGGTCGAAATCAAGAAACCAAATGGGACCAGTTGGAGGGTAGATCCTCAGCCTAGCGTGCTTGACAGGCAGATGCCATATGTAATCGTCAAGGATACACAGAAGCCGCTAGTGCCCAAGGAGCTTTTGATTTCCCAAGGGGAGAACAAACATCATAGGCACAACATTGCTTGTGGCAAGGCTACTCGCTCAACAAAGCAAATGGCACAATCGTTTAATGGCCTTGAGAAAATCATTTAGCTAGTACCACATCCACCTATGAGTCCTAGATCTCCTATGCCATCTTCTCCCAAACAGACACAGGGAGCACTACAGCAGTTGTCAAGGGCAACTGCTCAATTCCAATCTCTATCTCCATCTAAGCTTCCAACCGTCCAAGAGGTGGGACATGACACCATCTGTGGCTCTCGACCCAAGGATATGCCTAAGCCACCTATTGTGACTAGATCAACTCAGGTTCGATCTACACAGATGAGTGCTCAAAGGCCAACAAAAGACACAACCACTTCTGATCGCCCTAGGGACTTGATACCGCAATCCACCAAGGGTTAGCGCATGCGACTCATCTCTGATGAGGAGGCTGACGAACTGCGCTTAACCGTCACGTTCAATGAAATGCTCTGCTGACAGAATCTTGTAGACATAGAGCAACTAAAGCGACTGTCAACAGGCTAGAGTCAATTTGAGCAGCGTTGGTTTGAAAGCCACGTTGTAATGGCCGAACTAGGGGCTCATATCATGACAGTCTCAGAAGAGTGATTAGCCAAATGGCGGTCTCAAAGAGACCCAACCTATGTGGCACCAACTTCCCTTCGAGTGTGCTGACTGCCATTTGGGGTATGGACTTAGGTGGAACTAGCCAAGAGAGCGGTCTGTTTGATAAGGTTCTCACTGAGGAGGAGTTACATATTGCCAATAGACTCGGTCAAGGCTCCATGCTACTCGACGTGGCAAAATATCTATCAGTATTAAGTAAGCTGCCGCGAATACTAGATGTGTGTGCCGCGCTCCGGTACAACCCCGAGTTCTACACTTAGTTCTTATCCTCGTGAAGTGACATGGATTCATGAATATGTATATAAATAAACACTGCTTTTTGTGTCACCGTGTATAAACAACGTCAACACACACAAGCAATGATGGTCAGGCGCAGGGAAAAGAGTGGGGTCAGATAAACTAAACTCCTCAAGTCCTCCTCTCATCACGTGTTTAAAAGCCGTGTGACCAGCTCCACCTCCAAGTGAAGGGCATGCAACCCACATTGCCGCCATAGGAAGCCTTGACCAACCACTCTGATGGTGTAGACAGGGTGTAGTCCCTTCCGATACACTTGCTTCCCTTTTTGGTCTATCCTTTCGAGGATGTGCCCTGTCCCACTCCACGACAACCAATCCATGCGACTTAGCATAAACTAATATCCGCTAATGACTGGAGGCAATGCGAACATCAGCATGGGGGCCATTCCTCTACAACAAACACCGCATGCCTCACCCCTCCCCTTCTTGTCATATGTGCTTCATAAACCACACTAAAATCCCTTCCATGCAAACAGTTGTATCCTATACCCAGGTCTAACCCTTGGATTGCATCTTGCAGGCTTCCTTTTTTGACGGAATGCATGGAGAATCATGGAGATCTGGCATGCAAAGACGCTCTTCGCAAACGACGGGAGCATGTGGCACGCGCCCCTCCACCGGAGCGCTATGTGCCCACCATCAAGAGGTATGCCAAGAACCGAGGCCCTAAGCGACACTGTCCAGGGCGAAGGCCGAAGAATCCTCGAGTCAGGAAAGTCGAGACTCAAAATGCGCAACAGGTGGTAGCACTAGTGGCACAAACCCCCAGCTCACGCTCGGGCCCCAGATGCTCAAGGGCGGAAAGGGCAGCTTGGGAAAGAGAAGAATTTAATGAATTGTTTAAGGACATTCTGGAAATGGTAGCGGGCCGGGACTACACCATTCAGGTCCCGGCCGACATGTTCCCTACCCAACCCCACAGGAGCCCCACACCAGCCGAGCCCCAATCACCCGGCCACCCAGACTCGCCCCGCCTCGTACAAATAGAGTAGCCCCATGTTGTATAAAGGGCTTATCAAATGCTACCTGGCCATAAATTTTTGTCTTTAAATGGTTAAGTGTTGACAGGTTCCCGAATTGTACGAACTTTTCATATCTGCGTTTAATATATTTCACGTCTTTAGCAAAAGAAAAAGCTAATCAAGCGCAGGTGATAAATGTCTAAGTCAACACCATAGAATTCACATAAGTGATGTCTCCTTGCATTGCACTGGTTTATTATAGTTGTGGCATATACCATGCATGTACTCTCATGAAGCGACAAGTGGATACAGGATGAGAAGGTCTTTGGACCAAAGTGTTCAATGCCCGATCACCGCAAGATCATCGACCCCACAAGGAGCCGAGGCAAAGCCACGCTGCCCAAAGCACGAATCACCCTTGCCAACCGCCCACATCGCATGGCCCAAAGCACATTCATGGGCCACTCTCCCTTTCTCGGTCAAGCTCTATAGTTGGCTCACGGCAGTCATTACCTCAATCATACCAACATCGCGTCTGTTGCAAGGAGGTTTGCAATATCTCAAGTGTATCTCCCCATCTCGACAACTGCTTCTCTAACAACGAGGCTAGGGCACAATCATCATTATAATATCAATTTCCTGAGCCTTCGAAGCTTGACATTTTCCAACCCATTGGAAGGATGATAGCCTCAACATATTGTAATGGTTGTACTCAAGCAAGTTTTAAAAAAAAAAACGAATGAAAGAAGCACCCACGAGCACATCACAGCACCTAGGGCTCCTCAAATTAGGTACGTCCAGTGACCTTGATCGACTGGCTCCGTCCCTAGTCCCCTAGCCCTTTAGCATCACCACAATTGTTCAGGGCACATCAAGGGCATGACACACCTGGGGAGCTTGGCTCGCCTATGGTTAGACCTGTCACCCTGACCCACTTGCACAATTCTCTCTTGCACTCTGCCTTAGTATTATTGCAGTCAGTGGTGATAAGCACCGCACGTTTGGCCATGAAACGTACACCGTACTCATCAAGCAAGTCATTTAATTTCCAGCCACGGAAAGTGTCGTGTCCTTGTATTCAATTATGCTACGTCGTGCAGTCACAATGCAAAGGATGTCTCATATACCTTCACGTGTCCTTCTTCTCCACATGGACAACTTTGCTTCATCCACGCATTGTTATGAGGACCTAGCCCACGGTCTTCTAACTACGTAATATCTAAGTAAGCACGAGCACTCACATAATATCTGCACCGAAGTATATCCACAGTTTGGGTCCTCAAGTGCAGGACAATACTCTAGGCTTGCTTAGAGTTCGACCTGTCTCCCAAACTAATCAAAATATGTCTTGTGCATGATAAGAAGACTAGCACTACCTCTTAAGGAGAGACCACATGCGAGGTTTTCCATTTGCAGGTATAAGGTGTTATTCGCTCTTCATCAACATTCAACTCTAAATGCTTATCCCTTACCATCCGACAAGCCCGCAAAGAATCGTCATGTGCAGAATCCCCAATAAACCAACACTTGTGCTGGCCACCAATACAATCCCCAACACAGAATAGCCCTACCACCAACTCCAACAACCTTCCACCAGCCACCTTGGCCACCAACCGGCCCCCAGGATCTTCTGCCACACCACCACCAACACTCATCCACGTAAACCACAGGCGTCCTTGTCACCCACGTCTTCGGTGCATGCTACAGCCTACTACCTACGACGGTGAGTGCCATGGGACTGGCACTCGTCTAGGAGGGGGGTAATGTTAACCCCAACACGAAGAAAGCAAAAGGAAGTGGAAAAGACGCAGGGAAAAGGCAGAAAAAAGGTAGCCCGACTGAAGAAAGAAGAGGAGAAAAGGCCAAAAGCGCAAGGGCAACCTTAAAAGTCCAAGGCAAAGGCAAAAGGTAGACGGGCGGTGGAAAGAAAGCTAGGAAGATAGAAGGACAATGGGAAAAAGGGCCTAGGCTACGTCTGGCCATGTAAAAAAGGGGAACAGGGGATGACCGCCCAAAAGGGATTTAGGGTTTTGTATATAAAGTTGAAAAGTGAATGAGAAGCTCATTCTTGTGTTTGGCCAAAAGTAGCTCTCCTCTTCTTCTTTTTCTTCTTCTTCTTGCTTGCTTGAGCTTGTGCTTGAGAGAGGGAGTGTGAGAGTGTGAGGGTGAGGGACTGAGGAGGAGAAGCTCTCCATCTTCTCCTCTCTTCTTCTCTTCTCTTCTCTTATCTTGTCTTGCTCGCAGCAATGGAGCCTGGAGCGTGGAGCTTGAGGATGGAGCTTGCTTGAAGCTTGCACTTGGATCGTGGAGCTACCGGAGTGCGCGGGAGAGGAGGTAACTCGAACGGCACGGAGGTAAGCTCACTATACCCGTAGATATGGATGGTGCGTCGGCCATGTGAGAGGTAGCCATTAGAGCTCGGCTTGGAACGCTTGAAACAATAAGCGGTCCGTGGGTCTTGGTGGTTGAGTGAAAGTCCCACACCTATCAACACAGTAAAAGATGCTACAAGAAAGGGAATTGTAGATATGCGAGGTGGAGTCAGTGTGCTCAACCACCATGCAGTCTTGCAGGCTTGAGGTAACCCACTTGTGGAGACTGCAAGGTTTAATGTAATGCTAGCTAACAGAATGAATGTTAGACCATTTGGAGTGCTAAAAGATTGTCCCTTGAAGATAGCATGAGTCTAGTTCTCAGTGAACTTCATAGTCATGAAGGGAGTGGACTACAACATCCTACTAGGCTGACCCTAGATGCAAAATACACGAGTGATAGAAGATTGGGGAAATGGTCTAATATTCTTAGGTAACATATTGAAAGTCATGAGAGTCGAGATGGATACTTGAAAGACCACTTTGATCGACATAGATTCCATCTCTGCTATGTTGAAAGGAGACTCACTAGTTAGCAATTCCTATGGGCCACTAATAAAGTATATCCCTTGCCTTGAGGACAAGCGAGATTGGATGTATGTGCTAGTAGTAGCTACCATCGACTTTCCATTCTTAGATGAAGAGGAGGATTATAAACAAGCTACCAGGGTAGTTGGTGAGTCCCAAAAAGTCACATAATCTCAACTACCACCAAAGAGTAGGATCCCACCATTAGTACCACTCTACATGATGGCATTTGATCAACACCAACGCACTGACCACACGAGCCTCCATGTTGAACTCACTTGTAAAAGTAAGAGTAGCCACAATCACTAAGATTGTGGAAGAGAATGAGGAAGTAGTTCCACTTGCCTATCTACACATATCAATGACTACCCAAAAGACACACATCTTTGACACACTTATCGATGAGGAAGCTGATTTTAATATTCTTACACACGACCATTGGACCCTCATTGGTTAGCCCCAACTGTAGCCTCCTAACATTAAACTCAACCCATTTGGGGGACAATCCTACTCACTATTGGGGAAATGCAAAATTGCAGTCTCTATCGAGTCTAAAAGCCTACATATGATCTTCTATGTGATACCCAATACCAAGGCCATTGGTACGGAATCATGCAAGATGTGCATTCAAAAAACAAGCACACTGCAATGCCAATTATAACTCATAGCACATTCACCTCATCATTGGCAATATTCGGATAGTGATGACTTTCAACAAGGGTAGTGCAACTCCATCTAAGACCATAGCACCACCGGTAGAGGAACCTAGTGCAAGGTCTAAGGAGGGGAATCATAACTTGTTCCACCCTACCAAGACAAACCGCACACAATTTAAAGGAGGCACATCTAAGACCATTGAGCAACAACTCAAATGGGTGCCCAAACAACAACCACAGTTACCTAGATGGAAAACCACATGAACCACTAACCACAGAACCTCCTGCCCAAGGCCTAGGACGCAAAGTTGGCACTACAGAAGTAGATGAATAGTCAAGCCGCAATGGGTGTCCAAAGACCTATTGCATGCTTAAGGCTACTACGAGGGAAATGCTTGGATTTGGTTGCCCAAGTTCATGAGTGGCCCAAGGGGTTCCTCAACCACACCACCATCACTTTCAAAGCATCATCTCCACAAAAAGATGAGCTAGCTAGGTATGAGAAATGAATTGACCCAAAAAGCACTAAACCTTTAGAACCTCCAAGTCTATCAACCAGAACCACAACCAGTTCCCCCTAGACCAACTCAACTTGACACTCCTAGCATTCTTATGACTCCACAAGAAAAAAGTAGTGCATCATCTGAGCCACAAGACCAACCCATCGCACAAGTGACTGCTAAGCACCCTGTTGACCGACTCATGGTGCATGCATTAGTTCCTAAGTTATCTAGTCTCCAACCTCCTATAGGCCTCAAACCCTCCTATGAGCATAGATCTATCCTTGTCTTGGCCTCAAAACTCACTAGGAACATGAGGGACGACCTTGTTATCTACATCAGATGTTTGGATGCCACCTTCACTATACTAGCTAGGAGCTATGAACGG
This sequence comes from Lygodium microphyllum, assembly GCF_053477565.2. NCBI lineage: Eukaryota > Viridiplantae > Streptophyta > Polypodiopsida > Schizaeales > Lygodiaceae > Lygodium > Lygodium microphyllum. Next base: position 25,341,330 of record NC_141146.1, on the reverse strand, counting down.
TTGGATTTAGGCCTCCTCAACGAGGCATTAGCAATGAAAGTGCACTCCTTGCCATGCACTTGGGAGGAATATGAGTTTGTGTTCATCAAGGTTCCTGAGGTGTCAAGGAATTGATCACCACAATGAGATCTCTTGAAAGCAAGCTTGCAAACAATGGTTGATCACATCCTATAGAAGGAGCAAAGTCTCTACAACAAGTCAAGAGTTAGAAGAGCTAGAGCAGTTAGCTGACTCTGACTCTTCTTTTCTATGCAAATGGTATGGTCTTCATCTCCAATGGGAACAAGAGGGATGCCCAATTATGACCAATGCTGAGCAAAGACAAGCAATCAAAACCTCTGAGTACAACCCAACCTATGTGGCTCCTACCTCTTTCATAGCATTGGCTATCAGTCGCAATCAATTGTTAGAAGACCATGTCATGGCCCACCCCTATTTTGATCAAATCCCAGCCAAGGAAGAACTGCATATCACTATCAAGATAAACTCCAGTGACTTCCTCACTAATGTCCTGACCTACATTACACACGTAGGCATTAGACCTCATGAAATGGACTGCCATGCCCACTTGGAGTATAACCCAAATATCTACACTTAGCTCATGAAGAAATAAAAGCATAGCAAGCATGTGGTTAATGCCCTTAACCATTCATCCTCCAATCCTTGGAAGGATTTTCATCATTCTTGAGGGGGAGGGGGTTAAGGGGAAAAGAAGACATGACTTGAACCTTATACCGAACTTTAAAAAAGCAAAAAGTATTGATAAAAGAGTCGATTCATACTCGATGAAAATTTTTATGAAATTTTGGATGGAACTATGTGGACTAATTGAAGCAAAAAATTTCATTTTGTACTTGAGCACTTTATCTTTCCATAGCATATATTCATAACCCCCTCATCTTTTTGCAAAAAGTCATTTCAAGTAAACTAATAGTGAGCTATTGCATAATGATAGGAACTCGAGATGGTGGGGCATGACAAAGGCAGCAAGTTCCCATTCACAGAATAACGACACGCCAAATATGGCCTAACAATGAAAACAAGGGCCTTTAATCAACTTAAGTTCAGAAGCATCTAGAACTTAGAAAGCATGGTGATGAAAGAGTAGGCGGTAAAATAGATCATTGACCAGTGTAATCTTGGCAAATACATGGAGAAGGTTGGTCAATCCATCAACTACAACAAGTGTGCAAAGTTCCTGTGAACTTTCAATGTGAACAAGAACCACATCAATATGGTAGTAAGACAAGGAGGAGAGATTTGTAGAGTAGAAGTCGAGTTGAGCCTCAAAATAGTGGAAAAATCTCTAGGGTTGGTCAACAAGCCGGAGAGGTGGCCCAAGAGAGATGTTTACAATATGCTAAGGATAGAAAGGGCCCGTGTACATGAATGATAGAGTTAGCCTAGCTGACATCCTTGACCCCAACATCAAACTACAAGCAAAGACAATCCATGCTCTATTCTCTAGTCAAAGGTACGATGCTTTGATGAGTAAGGTTGGAGTACCATTGCTTGAAAGCATCGTGGTCGAGTCTTTGTGGAAAAATTTAATTGGAATGGCTACGTGCATAAGACCATGGAATTCTCAGCGAAGCGCTAGCCACATGAGCTAGAGTGGCAGGTGGGGAGTCTCTGACTTCTATAGCAAAGATGACAAGGTCAAAGCTAGCATGTAGTTACTAGGGCCTCCAACATAGGTTTTGGAGTTGTCACTCCCATAATCCAGGAGGCCGTGGAGACTTGGAAAGACAAGAAGTAGCAGAAGAAACCCTGAAGAGCTCACCAACCCACAGATCACTCATGAAATCACCCAAAAAGAGGGAAGCTCCACCCCAAGTCCAATAGCAACAAGAGGCCTTGAGAGAGAGAACCATTAGTGAGGAAGCGAAGGAGGGCTTAGTCCCATTGAGCCAAGGCACAAAGAAAAAAATCAAGCTAAATATCCCAAGGAAGAGGAAGAACACCCTGGCAAAAGGAGACAAGGAAGTAGAAGCCACAAATAAATCAAGAGAATTAGAAGATAAACAGAGAAAGAAGCAAGAAGAGGAAGAGGAGCGAGTAAGAAAGGTGGAAGAGGGGTCAAGAAGGGAGGAAGAGGAACAAATAAGGAAGCAAATAGAAAATGAGGAAAGGCTGAAAAGAGAAGAAGAGGAGGAAATGGCCCTAGCATTGCGGTTGTTAGTAGAGCAAGCCTCCCGTTGACCCAAAGAGCTCACAAGGAGAAGCTCGAGTGATGAGCCAGGCTCCAACATCACAGTAGAAAAAAGAGCTCAAGGCCCATTGTGCCAGGCAAGGAAAAGGCCCCCATGAACCCACCACCACCGGCCCTAATTGCCACGCTAGATACCACCCAAGAGACCTCAAAAGGGGGAGTGGACCAAAGCAATATGAACTCGGTGAAGCAGCTCAGCCTAGCACCCGGTGGTGGAGCCCTAATAATAGGGACGAAGAGACATGCTGCCATGGACGCAGAATCTAGAAAGGACCCAAAGAAGTCCAAGGTCGAGCATCCACAACATCTATGCCATTGTCCATACCAGCAGCGACTAACTATGACGAGTATGTGCAAGAGCTCCTAGGCCAACTTGAAAAGATGAAGGAAGATAGAAAGGCTACCATGGAGTTAAAGGTGGAAAAAGATGCATTTTGTTGCCTACCAACTAGAGAAGACAAAGTAGGTAGCCATATATCAGAGGGAGGTGAACGATCTAAAGAAGGAATTAGAAGCAAGGAAGAAAATGGAGGTGAAAAAGAAATAAGAAAGTGTAAAAGAGCTACAAGTGGAAAAGGTAGAGGGAGAAATGGGGCTAGAAAAGGACTACTCAAGCCTCATATAGGGCCAAAACAATATAAAGGAGCAATTTGAACAATTAAAGAACCTAGGACAAGAGCTCATCAAGAAGCTGAAGAGGGTAAAGGCACAAGCTCATGTAGAGCTCTAAAAGAAGAGGAAAAAGGAACACCTACTGAAGGAATTGCAAGAGATTGAGGCCCAGAAGGACACCAAGTTAACAAAAAAGCTGATGGAGGTGGAGAATCAACTCCTCACGACCCTCCAAGAGTAGGCACGACTAAAAGAAGAGTTGACTCGCCACAAACATGACAAGGAAAAGATGATGTCAATATGGAAAGAACAAGAAGAGGTGGTGACAATGCTGTCACAAGAGTTGTCGACTGAGTCAAGGCAAGATGGAGGAGAAGGGCGAGGCCTGGGAAGAGAGGAACATTGGAAGAGTCAAGGACCTAGCGGAATGCCTTGCCCTAGTAAAAAGCAGGAGAATCATGGCCGAAGCAAGGGCGGCAATGAAGTCAGGATTAGAAGTCTAACAACACACCTTCCTCAATACAATATTCCATGTAACTCAAGCTAGGGATGATGACACTGTGGAAGGGCTAAAGAGAAAGCTGGAGGTCTCAAGGAGAGCCATAAATATGGGCTCCAAGATCATACCCCAAGAACCACCGGCACTAGCCCAAGCTAGGTGCAACAAAGGCAGTTTTTGATGCAAGCGGGCCTCTCATCTCAATAGGGGAGTTAGAGTAGCTTGGAATTGGAGAATAGAAGCATTGAGAGCAGTCAACCACCACAACAACCCAAGCAAAACCACAAGGGATGAAGGGCCCGATTTTGAGCAACTTGCTAACACTAAGGCACAGTCGGGTGAACAGAGCCCTCCCCCACCTCCATCAATAGAAGCAGAAGGCCAAGAAGAAGAAGATCTTGACATTGCAAAAAGAATCATCGAGTCCAAAAGAAAATGTAGAGAGTTGGTTGACTTCACAAGAATAAATTTTAATGCTAGACCACACGACATGCCCAATTTCCAAATGTCACAAATCGAGGAACAAATGCCTATCAATTGGGTAGTGGAATTAGACCATTGGGAGTAGTGGGAGAATGGGTGCATGCCATTTGAAATTAAATTCTTCTACCCTTCTGCCCTGAATCGAGTGCTACCCCCTCAAGTGGTTGAAGGATCCATCTAGGTTGCAAAGAGGCTAAGGAAGCAGTGGCTAGATGAGAGGGCTAGAAATCCCACATCATGGAGAAGAGAGCCTGTGAGGTACTAGGAGGATAAGGTCACGGAAGAGCCAAGAAATATCAAAGGCTATGAAGCCCAACCTAAATGGCACCAAAGAATCTAGGACACCAATTTTGAGGCATGGATGGCTTTTTGCAACACGCTACCATACAAAAGGGATGACCCCACTTACATGTCTTACCGGAGGTGACTGCGGATGACTTTCCACACCTGCGGATCCCAAAGATGATAACCCATCTCGCCTGCATCCCCATAACCAAGGAAAATGCATTTGACACTCTTAGGATCTAGCTTACTTCTCTTGTCCCTGGGCACATGGCAAAATGCCTCACATCCAAAGACATGGAGATGCGCATAAGAGGGAGGTTTTTCAATCCATACCTCCTCTGCAACCTGGAAATCCAAACCACTAGAAGGTGATTTGTTTATGATATACATAGATGTACTAACTGCCTCAACCCAAAAGCTCTGTGGTAGTCCTGCATGGCTAAGCATACTGCGTACACGCTCCTGGATGGTTCTATTCATTTGCTTAGCCAAACCATTCTGGGGGGGGGGGTGTAGGGGGCAGTCAATTGACGCTTAATACCCCTCTCATCACATAACTTCTCAAAAGCACGTGAGATATACTCATCCCCATTATCTGTTCTTAGGCATTTTAGCCTATACCCAGACTGGTTCTCAAACAATGCAAGCCATCTCTGAAACACAGCCAAGACATTGGATTTCGGCTTAATGGGATAAGCCCAAACTTTTCGTGAAAAATCATCTATGAACGTAACAAAATACTTTGCACCACCCATAGACTGACAAGGTATGGGCCCACAGACATCCAAATGTACCAATGCCAAGGGCTCACTCATGCGTGGCCTACCAGACTTCTTATGCGTAGAACTAGTCTGCCCACCATAAAGACAATGCTCACATGAATCAAAACATGCATAATCAAGGGGCGGTAAGTACTGCAAACCAGAAAGCATTTTCATTCCCTTCAAAGACATATGGCCCAAATGGGCATGCCAAAGAGATACATGTGGGATAGAACCCACAAATAAAACATGATCAAGGGAAGAAGTGGATACAATCAAGGGATAAAGGCTGCCAGCCTTGGCACCTCTCGCAATCACAAGTCTGCCATGAGTGATCTTCCATGCAGAGTCTCCAAAAGATACATGATAACCTGCATCATCAAGCTTTCCAACTGACATGAGACTGTGTGTCAAAGCAAGTACATGATGTACATCCTACATAATAAAACTGCTGCCAGAAGGAAACTGCAGCCTAGCATCGCCAATGCCCACAATATCAAGAGAGCTATCATGACCCAAGCGCACAGAATCCAAAACAATACGGTATGAATGGAACCACTCTCGGAAATGTGTCACGTGAAAGGACACACATGAGTCCAAGAGCCAACACTGTGCATACATAGAGTGTATCTCTATCATCTGCGAAGCACTAGAAGAAGCTGCAAGGATATAATCATGATCAACATCCTCAGGTTGCATAACATTGATCTCTTCAATTTTAACACTAGACTTTGCAAGCACTATGCTACGATCAAAAGACTTATCCTGCACTTTTTCTTTCCCCTTATCTTTGTGCCTTTCATTGCGCAGTTCATGGCATTGTGGCCTAATATGGCCCTTTTTCCCACAATGGTGACAAGCAACATCTACATTCCTGCCACGAGATTTGCTATGTGACTTCCCACGAGACTTGGATCGAGATTTCTGAGAATCCCGTCCATGGCCATTGCCACTGCCATGCTTTCCATATCCATCATTCCTGCCTCTAACTGTCATAGCATGCGACAAACAAGAGGCATCCAAATTCTTATGGTTAACCTCTTCCTGCAGAAGAGCACTCTCAACATCAGATAATTTCAAGGTAGCAGTAGAGGCACATAATGCAGTGCGAAATACATCCTATGACTCATTAAGAGTACCAAGCAAGAAAAGAAGAGTAACATCCTCTACAAAAGTGATGTCCTGAGAAGTCAAGTTCTTGAGTATAGCATGGAACTAGCTCAAGTGAGCAGACATGTTCACATTCTCCTTCATGTGCAGATCCATAAGCTGCTTCAACCCAATACATCTGACTCACTGGACTTTTCTTGTCATAGAGATTCTTGATTTTATCCCACAACTACCATGCACTTTTTTCTTCCTCAAATACATTGTAATGAACTTGTTTTATGAGAGATAATACAATAGTGGACTTGCATAACTCATCAAGCTCAAACCATTCCTCATTTGGCATAGTTGCAGGTAGCTGCCCGCTGAACCTCAATTGTTTGATCTGCGATTTCTGCACCAATACCTGCCAAATCTGGCTCTTCCAATAAGATTAATGCGTACCATCAAGATCAGTGATGTTGAAAATAGCATGATCAGTGGACGAACTCGCCATAATGTAGGCCGGAAGACTGTAGATAGTTCAAAAATTGCTTGCTGTTTACTGCAAAAAATCACCAAAAAATCACCAAAATCGAGAGAAAATGCGAGAAAAGTATAACCAAAGCTGTTGCCCACCAAGTAGTAGTGAAAGTACATCATTTCAGAATATTTCAACATGAAAAATCCATGTCAATCGGGAGCTATATGCTTGCTATAATAAATGACAACATGGTCCTATGAGAGTCAATTTGTGACCAAATCACTGCACCAAGTCAATAAATGACAATCAAGACATAACCAGCCATAAATGGGCATAAATCAACCCCAAACAGTCATCAAGACCCTGAGCAAACACCCAAACATGTCACAAAGCATCCGTCAGTGAGTAGGCATACCCCCTGGACAATAGGGCAAAGTATACATAACACTGGCAAGACCTGACACCAGTAGGTGTATGCTCACTAGAGTGCAAAGCCCAAGCTCAGGTCAAAAGCAATTCCAAGATATCAGTGGATGAACCATGCAACATGTAAGTGTAAGAGATCCCAAAGTCTCAAGTATCTACAAAAATGCTCAAATAGCATAAACCTCCTGCTCAATGTCGGTCAAGCATACAAGATGCTCCCACTGGCACAAAAGGTAGATAAACGAGCTCAACAGCTCAATCAAACCAAGTTAAAGTGCCAAAGACAGGTAACCAAGACAATGCCTCAATAGCATCCCAAGAGCATGACGGCTACAGAGCGGCTGTAGGTAGCATCCATGAGTAAGACATACATTCCAATAAAGATCTCTGACAACCAAAGTGACATCCAATACAAAATTTTGGAATAGAAAATGAGAATCCAAGCCAAGTCTTCAGAGAGCACTAAATCTCAACAGGTACATGGTACACTGTGCCAAGACAAATGCATCAAGCCGTAGGCGTCGGGTAAGCATGTACCCAAAGAGCATATAACTGTCAAAGCACTGACCATTGTCAAGCATAGACCGATGTCAATAAGTGCAGGCTGAAATAAGCTCAAGCTTCCAAAAGCATCTGGATCCAATGACAAGCTTGAAGTCGTCCCTCGATGATCAATACATCATAGCATAACCCAAGACATACACTCGTAACCAATAGGCATATGTCAAAACATGAAAGATTGCTTCAGTCCAAGAGTATTCAACAAGCATTTACTATTATAAACTGTGTATTTCCAGCCCAAAATCATAGCATTACATGTAGCTTCAATCCCCCAATCAATCGGGATGCAATAGGCATCAAACCGGTTATGTAGTCATGCCCAAACAAGCATAGGCATACAAATACATGCTGTCTCAGACCTGAAATCTATTGTAGAATATTCTGTCATCAGAATTTGGAAAATTCAACATCATCATCGCATCCAAAGCGTGCCAAAATCCCAACTTAGACTCTTACCTTGCCTGAATCGGGTTCCGAATGACCGAGATATGACAAAAAGAGTGATTTTTGGGCCAGATTTTGAAACAGGTGCAAAAAAAAAAAGTGAGCTAGCGGGGGGTCTGCTGTCCCACGTGTCAACAATGGGGCCCAAAGGGGGCACAAATGGGGGCCAAAGAAGACCTACACCAAGCCTCAGCAAGCCTTGACAGGTTGGAAGCAAGACCCAGGTGAAGGAAGCTCCAAGAGGTGTGAGCTATGGCTGCCCACAACCTATGAAAACCTTGTTTACCGAGACCTGTGGACTGAGATAAATCTTTATAATAATGAAGCAATACCTCAATGTCAATGCCCTGATGGTGCCTCAATAGGCCGAGAACAAGCTCGGGAAGTCGGGGAGTGACGGGAGCTCAAGAGAATGAGCTATGGCTGCCGGGAAGGAGACCCAATGCGAGTGGGGAGTCGATGGGAAGCTGAGAATGCCACGAGCCAAGCTCAAGAGTCAGGAAGCCGAGCTTTGATACCAGTTGAAAGGAGAGAAGGATCGAAGCTTGCACTCGAGAGCTATGGCGGGGGACCAAGAGCAAGAAAGAGAGAGACAAGAAATGGGAACTCCAACAGTCACAATGTGTGACCGGGCCTTCCTTTATTCAAGCTATCACTAAAAGAACAAAGAATAAAGTGATGGTGACGGGCGCCCGCCACCTATATATAGTGTGCAGTGGCGGTGACTGTCAGTGTAGTAATATACGGGCGGCTAGGCGGAGGCCGCTTTACCCCCAACACTAGTATTCTTTGATGATATACTAGTATACTCCAAATCAATAGAGGAATATGAAGGTCACTTAAAGATCACCCTAGTAACACTCCATGAAAATCAGCTCTATGACAAGATGAGAAAATACGTATTTCTCACTAACAGGATCAAATATATTGGATACATTGTTTCTGCTAATGGAATCTTTGTAGACCCTACTAAAGTAAAAGATATCCTAGAATGGCCAATACCTAAGATAGTAAAAGAAATTTGAGGATTTTTGGGACTGACAGGATGGTACCGAATCTTCATCAAAGATTATTCCCTCATTGCTACACCCTTGACAAATCTTTTGAAGAAAAATACGGTAATCATTTGGATCATTGAGCATCAAGAAAGCTTTGATAAGCTTGTAACCACTACACCTATACTAAAACTCCTTGATTTCAGTCAACCATTTGAGGTGACACTACAATCGGTGGGGTGCTAGTACAAGAAGGACGACCAGTGGCCTATACTTCCAGAAAATTGAAGCCCTACGAGTCCAACTATGTCACTCATGACCTTGAGTTACTCGCAGTAATCCATGCCTTGAAACTATGGGGACACTATCTATTGGGAAGGAAATGCACTTTAGTGTGACAGATCATAAAAGTCTTAAGTGGGTCTTCACCCAAGCTGACCTAAACATGAGGCAAAGAAGATGGATAGAGATACTGCAAGAGTTTGATTTTGAAATCAAATATTGTCCAAGGAAGGACAACACTGTTGCAGATTCCTTAAGTTGAAAAGCTTTTCTTAATAGCATTGTCAAAGCTCAAAGCTTAAGAATCGTATCCATACCTGATAACCCTATACTTGAGCTTGTATGCCAAGCTATTTCTCAGGATAAGGAATATGAAGGACTCGTGGTTAAGATACTTCAAGGAGGAAGCTCTGACAAAGAAAGGTCTAAGATTAAGGATTTTCGTGCTAGCAATGGTTGTCTATATTACCATGATCGCCTTTGTATCCCAAAAGGACCAGAAGTGAAGCGCATGACATCCCCATTGCAGGACATCCGAGGTATGCCAAGACACTCAATGCAATTCATAAGAGCTATTACTGGCCATGATTGAAAAGGGATGTATTAAAGTATGTAACTCAATGCTTGACTTGTTTAAGAGTCAAGGTAGAAAGGATCAAGATGCGTGGAGAGTTACAACCCTTGGACATTCCACAAATGAAATGGGAGTTAATAAGTATGGAATTTGTTGTTAGATTACCTATTGCTACTGGTGGATATGATTCCATCATGGTAGTGGTTGATAGATTGATAAAAGTTGCACACTCAATCCCAATCAAAATAACCTATAAGTCATTTGACATTTCTTGAGTCTTTATCAAAGAAGTATTTAGGTTACATGGATTGCCAAAGAGCATAATTACTGACTGAGACTCCAGGTTCACCTTTAAGTTGTTTTAGACTTGCCTATTCCAAGAAATTGGAACGCAGCTATGCTTCAGTATTGCTACTTATCATCCTCAAACTGATGGTTGGCCAAACTGAGAGGGTGAACCAGACCATTGAAGATATTCTAAGGTATTATTGTGGTAAAAAACCGAGAGGGTGGATTGAACATCTACCTTTGGTGGAGCTTGCTTATAACACTGCCTTTCAACAAACAATCAAGATGTCGCCATTTCAAGCCTTGTATGGGCAAGAATGTCATACAGCTCTAAATTTCTCAAATCCCACTCTCAAGGTAGAGGTTTCTAAGGCTATGCTTGAACAGATCGACTAACAAATGCAATTTATCCAACATGACATTCAAGCTACTCAAGATCAGCAAAAGTCCTATGAAGATCTTAAAGGATCCATAAGAACATTCAAGGAAGGTGACATGGTGTTTCTAAGGGTAAGGCCTGAAAAGAGCTCATTATCCTTAGGGAAATACAAAAAACTTAGTCCAAGGTATTGTGGACCATATGAAGTAACCAAAGTAATGGAAGGCAAGCCTACAAGCTTAAATTACCACCCCATCTCAAGATTCACAATGTATTTCATACAAGCCTACTGAAACCTTATGTACCAAACCGTGATCATGTGCTTAATGATGAACAAATAGTCATGCTTGCCCAAGGAATTCTGGAAATGCAACCCGAGAAGATTCTAGATACAAGGGAGAAACCTCCAAGAATTCAAATCCTAAGAGAACACCTAGTACAATGAAAGGATTATCCTAAAGAGGATGCCACTTGGATCGATGAGGCAACCCTTATAAAAGAATACCCTCGGTTTCTCTCGAGATGAGGACATCTCGATTTCTCTAAGGAGGGAAGAATGTAATGTTCCCATTACTTAGTTTATAAACAATATGTGTATACATTCCAAAAATTGATTTATGTTGGAAATAAAATTGTACATTTTTAAAACTAGCTCTAACTTATGATACCACTCTCTAGGTGCTTGCTTCAAGCTATAAGGACTTTTCTTCAACTTACACACTAGGTGTTCCCTGCCAGGTTCTGCAAAGCCTTTAGGTTCCTCCATATATATCTCATTTTGCAAATCCCCATGCAAGAATGTAGTCTTGATATCCATCTGATACATGTCCAAGTCAAGCTGTGCGACTAAGGCCAAAACCAAGCATAGGGTGGTCATCTTGACCACAGGAGAAAATACTTCATCAAAGTCAACTCCATGCTCCTGTTTAAAACCCTTAGCAACAATTCTTGCCTTATAAGTCGGCTTGGGGATTCTAGGGGTACTTTTTAGCTTGTACATCCATTTGCATGGCAAAGCTTTCTTGCCCTGAGACAATGCAACCAAATCTCAAGTCATATTCTTATGCAGGGAGTCCATCTCAGATTGCATAGCCCTCTCCTAGGAGTGATTGTCACCCCTGCACATAGCCTCATCATAGGTGAGAGACTCTCCTGCATCTGTAACCACCAAGACATAATGCATCAAGGGCTCAAATCTATTAGGTGGACATCTAGCTCTAGTAGATAGTCTCATTGCAAGCTCTGCTGCATGTGTAGCATCCTGTCCAACACCCTGGCCATGTGTACCAACTGCTGCTGCATGCTGTCCAAGTGGCTGTGCAGGAGCACGTGGCTCCTCCTGGAATATAACCCTATGTATCTCCACCGCCTTCTCAAGCTACTTATGCATCTTGTCTTCATGGAAGACTACACTATCATGGCTGCAGATGACTTTCCATGCTTGCGGATCCCAGAGACGGCAACCCATCTCGCCTGCATCTCCATAGCCAAGGAAAATGCATTTGACACTCTTAGGATCTAACTTAGTACGATTATCTTTGGGCACATGGTAGAATGCCTCAAATCCAAAGACATGTAGATGCGCATAAGATGGAGGTTTCCCAGTCCATACCTCCTCTGCAACCTGGAAATACAAACCACTAGAAGGTGATCTATTTATGACATGCAAAACTGTACTGACTACCTCAGTCCAAAAGCTCTATGGTAAGCTTGCATGTCTAAGCATACTGCGTACATGCTCCTGGATGGTTCTATTCATCTGCTTATCCAAACCATTCTGGGATGGGATATAGGGGGCAATCAACTGATGCTTAATGTCCCTCTCGTCACATAGCTACTCAAAAGCATGTGACACATATTCTCCCCCATTGTCAATCCTAAGGCATTTCAGCCTATGCCCACTCTGGTTCTCAACCAATGCAAGCCATCTCTGAAACACACCCAACTTAAGCTTAATGGGGTAAGCCTCTGCAGACTTTACACGAAAAGTTATCAATGAACATCACAAAATACTTTGCACCACCCATTGACTAACAGGCATGGGCCCACAAACATCCAAATGCACCAATGCCAAGGGCTCACTCATGCGTGTCCTACCATAGTCTGTCTACCATAAAGACAATGCTCACATGAATCAAAACATGCGTAGTCAAGGGACGGTAAGTACTGCAAACCAGAAAGCATTTTCATTTCCTTCAAGGACATGTGGCCCAAATGGGCATTCCAAAGAGATACATGTGGAATGGAACCCACTGACAAAACATGGTCGATAGAGGGCCCATCAACTACAAGAGGATAGAGGCTGCCAGCTTTGGCACCTCTAGCAAGCACAAGTCTACCACAAGTGATCTTCCAGGAAGAATCCCCGAATGAAACATGAAACCCAGCATCATCAAGCTGCCTTGCAGACATAAGACTGCGTGCAATCGTAGGTACATGACGTACAGCTTGTAACAGAAAAGTATTGCCACTAGAGAATTGCAGCCATAGATCCCCAATACCAACAATAGCAAGTGACTTGTCATCACCCAAGCGAATTGAACCCCAGAGACAACGCGATAGGAGTGAAACCACTCATGGCATGGTGTAACATGAAATGAAGCACCAGAATCCAAAAGCCAACACTATGCATACATAGAGTGAACCTCGTCCAACGACGTAACATCACAAGAACTAGCTGCAAGTATGTACTCCCCATCGGAGTCATCAGTCTGCATGATATTTATCTCCTCGATTTTCACATTGGATTTTGCAGGTACCTTGCTGCGATCAAATGACTTTTCCTATACTTTGTCTTTCCCCTTCTCTTTGCGCTTCTCATTGTGCAACTCATGACATTGGGTGTATATGACCCTTCTTGCCATAACGATGACATGTCACATTAGCGTTTCTCCCAGGAGACTGCTACGCCACGTGACTTAGACCTAGACTTCTACGAGTCTCTGCGATGGCCATTCCCACGGTCATTCTTTCCAATACCATCTCTACCTCTAATAGTCAAAGCATGTGACACATGAGAGGCATCCAAGTTCTTACGGTTAATCTCTTCCTATAGAAGGGCTCTCTCTATATCAAGTAAGTTCAAAATAGTAGTAGGAACACATAAGGCAGTGCGGAATACATCCCATGACTCACTCATAGTCCCAAGCAAAAACAACAGAGTAACCTCATCATTAAAGGTAATACCCTACGAAGTCAAATTCTTGAGAATAGCATGGAACTGGCTCAAATGAGTAGACATCGTCATATTCTCCTTCATGCGCAGGTCCATAATTTGCTTCAGCCAATACATCTGACTTGTTGGACTTTTCTTGTCATAGAGATTCTTGATTTTATCCCAAAGCTACCAAGCACTCTGTGCTTCCTCAACCACATTGTAATGCACTTATTCAGTGTGCAACAAGATGAATGTGGACTTGCATAACTCATCAAGCTCATCCCATTCATCATCAGTCATAGTTTCAGGTTGCTCAACATGCATCCTTAGTGGCTTTATCTACGACTTTTGTACCAATACCTGCCAAACTTGGCTCTTCCAATAGGCATAATTCGTACCATTAAGCTTAGTAATGTTGAAGATAGCATTGTCAATGGAAGAAGATGCCATATTGTAGTCCAAAATGGTGCAGACAATTCAAAAAATTGATTGCTATACACTGTAAAAAATGACCAAAAAACCACAAAAACCAAGACAAAATGGCGAGAAACAAGTAGTTAATTATGATGCCCGCCAAGTACCATCAAAAGTACATCAAACCAGGATGATTCAACATGAAAAATACATGATAGTTTGGAGATATATACTTGCTGTAATTTATGACACTAGTGTACAATAAGAGTTGACAGTGGGCAAAATCCAATATTCAAAGTCCATCACTAATTGTCAATGCAAAACCACCATCAAACGGGCATAAACAAGCATGTAACAGTCAAACTGACATGAGCCAACACCCAAGCATGTCAGAAAAAGTCCGTCAGTAAAGTCTATACACCCCCCAATCAATAGGGCAAAATGTACATATCACTGCCAAGACCTGTCACAAGTCGGTGTCTGCTCAATGAATACAAAGCTGAATTAGCCCAAGTACATCTACCAAGGTATTTCAACTATATATCATCCACAAGAAAATCTCAGCCTCAAAGATCCAAAAGCTCAATATGCATAACATGCACTGCTCAATGTCTGATAAGCATACAAAGATGCTCCCATTGGCACAAAAGCCATGAGTGTCAAGCAAATAAGCTGAAACAAAGCATGTAAGAGCACCAATGATGGAATATCCAAGATCATGCATCAGTAAGACATCCAGAGCATATGAGTAGTCAAGTATCCAATGATAGCATCCAATGTCATGACAATCCCAATCAATCTCTGACAAGCCAAAGCAAGACCAAAATAAGATCCAAAATATCCAAAGTCAAGCCCAAATGAAGTTCTAGTAGCATCAAGTCTAAACAATGTAACTAGCATGTGTAGGTAACATAAGCATCAAGCATGTACCAACGGGTCATACATAGACCATAGGTATAACCTCTATCACAAAGCATGCTAGTGTAGACCAATGTCAAGTAAATACCAACCAATACAGAGCTCAAACAAGGCTCAAAATACATTTCGAAACCATCCAAAGCATTTGCCAATCTTCATTTGCATCCCAATAGTCATATGAAACACCCCGGAAGCACCTGTGATCAGTAGGCAAAGCATAAAGTGACTAAGCAAGCTTTGGCCTTGGAGTATACATCAATGATTTACTATATAAAACTAATTATTTCAAGCCATTGAATCAGATCCAAATGATGGCCAATCAATAGGCATACATTTCCCAAACATTTACGGACCATTCGGGACCAACCGGGCATCAAATGACCATGTAGCATAAGTATAAAGTGTAATGACAAGGGGTTGCCTTGTTTTGGGCTGCTTGTGGACTGTGTAAAATAGTCAATGACTAATCAGATTCAGCCCCAAAATCATCTCACATCGTAGGCATACATTCCCCTAGTATTCGGGGACCATTCAGGACCAATTGGGCATCAAATGTAAATGCCAACCAAGCATAAACATAAAGTGCTAGTGTAACACTATTTGTGGCTGCCTATGGACTATGAAAAACATTCCTAGATTGAGGTAAATTAGTCCACAAATCAATGCCAATGATAACCACCAATGTCGAGCATCAAGGGGGTGTTCCCAAGTTCCAAATGAAGCGTTTTCAAGAAGCTGCCAATGAGTACCAAGGGAGGGCTGAAGTAAAAAATGATTTTTTTTTAGCAGTCCCTTCCTGCCATACCCTATAAACTAAAATAAACACTCAAAAGAATGCTTCAATACCTCTGAAGGAACGCCCTAAGAGTGCCCAAATGGGCCAAGTAGGTGCTCAGGAAGCTGGGGAGTGGGAGCTCGAGAGAGTCAGCTATGGCTACCGAGAAGGAGACCCAATGAGTGTAGGTAATTAATAGGAAGCTGAAAGAGTCACAGACCAAGCTTGAATGATCAAGCAACCACGCTCTGATACTAGTTGAAAGGTGAGAAGAATCAAAGCTTGCTTGGAAGAACTATGGTGGGAGAGCAAGAGCAAGAAGAGAGAGACACAAAATGGGAACTCCAATAGTCACAATGTTTGATCGGGCCTTCCTTTATTCAAACTATTACTAAAAGAATAAAGAATAGAATGATGGTGATGGCTGCCCACCACCTGCATTGTGTAGTGGTGCGGGTACTGTCAATGTAGCAATACATGGGTAGCTAGGTAGAGGCACCTTTACCCCCAACAGTAATTGTTAATATTCATGAGGTATTATATGCCAATTCATGGAAGGAAGGCTTGGGAAACCCTCCCAAGACAAGCTTATTAAAACTATATTTGTAGTATAGAACAACAAAAAGAACTAGCCTAGTGGATAGTCACTTGGCAATTAAGTGCACTTGGGTGACGACATTGCTGAGATGGGTGACCTCCTGAGAAGCTTTTCCTACAACTAGTGGGAGCTTCTCATGCACAGCCAATGGCACCAACGAAGCCTTCATAGCCCATTGCCAAGTATGCTAAGGCCACGATGCCAAGGTCTATGCCTTCACCGCTTGGTTGCCCATTCGACAATGTGACGTGCAGTGCTCGCCCATATATTTGTAAATTTTTATATTCACGCTACAAAAACGGAGCCTCCTCTTTGATGTCATTGATGATGTTATTAAAGACACTAAAAGAAAGCATTCTCTCTTTATCATGATGATGTTATCGAAAACCTACCTGATGATGTGGCATGCGGTACTCACCCATATGTTCGTAAATTTTTATCTCCACACTACAAAAACGGAGCCCCCTCTCTAACAATGATGTCATAGAAGATTCTAAAAGAAAGTGTTTTCTCTTTATCATTGATGATATCATTGAAAATACGAAAAAGCAAGTGGTTTCTCTTTATTCTTCCCCCCCCCCCCCCCCCCCATTACTATATAAATAGGATAGAGTGTCACATTAGAGGCATAACCCTTGCAGAAGTCTCTCTGTTGTTGATGCGACAAAGCTCTATTGTAATTAGTCGAGCCTCTCTCTACACCTACATGAAAGCACTGCTCAAATATATCAAGCTTCTTCCATGGCTCCCAAAAGATGTTGAGATGTTAAGGGAGGTCATGCTGCTCGGAGAGCTCCCCAACATGAGAGAGTAGCAACTGTTGTTGAGGGAACTCAACATGAAGCTGAAGCGCAAGTGAAAGTTACCCTCAAAATCCATTCAACTTGAAGGACTGATTATTCCACAACAAATCGAGGTTGCGGCCATAACCCGTAATCACTTATGGATAGCCAAACTGAGATAATCAGGTTTAGTACATAAGAAAATGATTACTTTTAAGCTATTAACTCTACAAATTCTTAATGAGGGATAAGTTAATCCATTACATAGATTATGATCAGTTAGAACGTAGTTAAACTTACAAAAACATGTTAGTATTATCAATTGATTTTTAGGAAGGAACACATGAATTGATGGAGGGGATAAATTCTATACATCGCATACATTAACAAGTGTGTTGAAAATGCTTTATGGTTATGATTACTTTTGGACTTGTGAATGATAAATTACGGCTCTTATGATTCTGTGCTTGCACAGACGGATGAGTTGTGGATTGTGGTGGTTCAGGATATTGGGGTCCCCAACCCATTGCTCTGTAACACTTTGCGGAGCATGGAAAAGCTCACCTATAGCTGGGGGTCCTAAACTCTTGAGGGAGATAGGTGTTTTTGGTTTTTGATCACTCGAGCACTTGAGAGGGCAAAGGGTCGAGTGATAAGTGCTCCTATTATGTAAGAAGGCTCCTAAGGCTCAGGAAAGCTTAGAGGGGCTTTGAGCTAGTAAATTCCCTATTGACTGTGGATGGAGTGTGATCACATATAGCCCATTCCTAAGGGATTGGAAGGTCCTATCCTAGGATAGACAATGTCTTTCTACTGAAACATGGTTTTGTACCACTCTGCAGAGTAATGGTTCTACATGTTATTATTAAATAAAGTATTTGATTTTTGAATTGTTTGTTATGTGCTAAAGATTGAGTTTAATGAACCTAGTTTAATGGAGTAATAAGAGGAAGTTGTTTTTATATGTCCAAAAAACGTGGTAGTATGCTTTGCTAATTAGAAAACTAAAGCAAACCCAATCGAGGAAAGTGGGAGGCTTTGATCTTGATATGATTGAATGCCTATGGCTGGGTGGACCCGATAAGTCGGGGGTAACTTTCCAACACTAGATAGAGATGATTAAATCGTGACTCTCCCAATATCAATAGGATTAGTTACCAAGCTTAACATTGTTTTAGGGGGCCGAAGAGATTTTACCATATGGGTAGGGGGATCGAGTTACACTCTCTCCCATCTCTCACTCTCTTTGAACCAAGTGCAGTGTTGACCTCACTCTCGCCTTTGATTGATTACAAAGTGGCCTTTCTTAGGTAGGTGTTAGATTGCTATTAAGGGTGACTTATCCATGCTTCCCCTATGAGGTGGAACTGAGATTCCTATGTTCAACTAAGTCCTAGGTTTCCCATGGGGAGATTGGATGGTGATGTGCATGGATATGAATTTTGGTCGACTACTAAGAAGACTCCAACAGGTCTAGGAACTTCACAAGAAGTTGGAAGAAATTGGACCCCAATACTAAAAAATATATTTTCATTGAGTAGAAAGGCTATCATTGTTATAACCCTGCTAGTGATGAGCTTTGCACAAGTAGGAATTTATTTTTGATGAGATGAGCAGTTGATATGTATCTAATGGAGAGGCATTGGATGATGTTGATGATCATGATAGTCACGTGCAATAGAAAAGCAACAATCTTTTAATGGAGAGGCATTGGATGATGTTGATGATCATGATAGTCACGTGCAATAGAAAAGCAACAATCTTTTAATGGACTAGAGACATCATTTGGTAATAGACCTACAATTAGTTCTTGGTTTGGCAAACTAAGGAGCACTCCTATATCTTTAGATATATCTACTAGTATTAGAGGTAGTGATGAAGGAAAGAAGAAAGTGTGAGATGGTAATAATGCATCTACTAATCATATGGTTCCTGATAGAGACTTTAGTGGCTCAAAGAGTTTAGATGATAAGCTTGTATTCCTTTAGCTAGGATACCAAATGTATAGAGA
Source organism: Lygodium microphyllum (assembly GCF_053477565.2). Taxonomy (NCBI): domain Eukaryota; kingdom Viridiplantae; phylum Streptophyta; class Polypodiopsida; order Schizaeales; family Lygodiaceae; genus Lygodium; species Lygodium microphyllum. Next base: position 25,322,304 of record NC_141146.1, on the reverse strand, counting down.
GCACATAGTAATGTAAGGACTCCTTTGAGTAATCTAGTGGTATGAAGGTCTAGTAGGGTAAGGTATGTTAGAAGATTTAGTTTTGAGGGTTATACATCTCACTATTATGCTTATATGGTAAAGTAGTTAAGGATGTTGAAACCACTTGTTTGGAGGAGGTTGTTGATCATAATCAATTGGGATGTAACAATGGATAAGACTTGGGATCTAGTATAATGTAGATGAATCTATTAGGAGGTATAAGGCTAGGCTAGTTACAAAAGACTATGCATAGACATGTGGCATAGATTATGAAGAGACATTTAGTGCAGTTGCTATAGGATGGCAATTATTAGATATGTGATTGCTTTGATAGTAGCAAAATATTGGAGTTTACAATAAATGGATATGAATAATTCCTTCTTGCACGGTGATTTGCAAGAATATGTGTATATCAAGCAGCCAATAGGTCATAAGGATTTACAACATCCCCACATATATATATATGCATGTTTGTGGGAGCCTCTCACTCAACCGCCAAGACCCACGGACCACTTATTGTTTCAAGCATAGTACAATGGTGGCTACCTCTCACATAGTTGTACGTGCTCTCACATCTACAAGTGTAGTGAGCTTACCTCCATGCTTGATTGAGTTGCCTCCTCCCTTAAGCACTCTAGTAGCTCCATAATCTAAGGTTCAAGCTTAAGCAAGCTTGATCTTGAGCTCCAAGCTCTATGCTCCATTGTTGCGAGCGAGATAAGAGAAGAGGAGAGAAAAATAAGAAGAGAGGAGAAGATGGAGAGGTTCTCCACCACGATCCCTCACCCTCACTCCCTCACACTGCCTCTCTCAAGCACAAGCTCAAGCAAGCAAGAAGAAGATGAGGAGGAAGAAGAGAAGAAGCACTTCCTATTTGCATTGTGCCTTCACCCATGCCCATCTACATTTACAAATTGCATAGGAGGGAGCTTGTCACTCTCTTACAAAATTTAGGATGCGCCTTTGCATTTAAAATGTGCATTTTCACTTTTGCCCTTGCCTTGAACTCTTAGGGTTGTTCTTGTACTTTTAACCTTTTTTCCTCCTATTTGTTCAATGGGGCCGCCTTTTCTCACTTTGCGCTACATCTTGTTAATTTTCTTTTTGCTTTCTTTACACTAGGGTTAACAATACTCCCCTCCTAACTGATCGCCAATCCCATGGCAATTGTAGTCACTTGTTGATGAGGGCATGAGTGGTTGAAGGGTTGCCATGTGGGTTGGTGATGGGGCTTTGTGGAGATTGGACAAGGAGAGGAAGCATCACAAAATTGGATAAGAGATTGCAAAGGTCGAGGATAGATTTTAAGTGGGTAATGGGGGTCTCCAATATTGGTGGGGTGATCCCAGTTGTTGAGTGTATCTGAAAAAAAAGGAAGTACACTACTTGGGGGTTTGTCTACCTCATCGTACAGTGCATAGTGTCTGTGATAGTGAAACTGAGAGTTGGGTCAAATCTCAAGGAAGCCTATGGTGTTGTTCCACACTTAAGGACCCAATTTGTATATAAGGGAGGTGCTGTGGGTGTGACTTAGGGAGACAAGAGCACAAAATCCCTAGGTGTGTCCTACCCTTGATGTGCCCTAAGTGTGAAGTGGGGGGACAAGGAAGGCTAGAGGGTTAGGCATGGATGTAGTCTTCCATGAAGACAAGATGCATAGGCAGCTTGAAAGAGTTGTTGAGATCCGCATGGTCATATTTCAAGAGGAGCCGAGGGCTCCCGCACAGCCAGTTGGACAGCCTACAGCTGCAGCAGATGCTCATGGTCAGGGTGTTGGACAGGCAGCTGGGCAGGCAGCAGAGCCTGCCGTGAGATGGTCTACTAGAGACAGACGTCCACCTGATAGATTTCAGCCCCCCTTGATGCATTATGTCTTGGTTACAGATGCAAGAGAGCCTTTCACTTATGATGAGGCTATGCGCAGGGGTGACAGTCACTCCTGGGAGAGGGCTATGCAATCTGAGATAGACTCATTGCATAAGAATGAGACTTGATTTTGGTTTCCTTGCCTAAGGGCAAGAAGGATTTTCCATGCAAGTGGGTGTACAAGCTAAAAAGTACCCCCGGGGACACCCCAAGCCAGCATATAAGGCTAGATTGGTAGAAAAGGTTTTAAGCAGGAGCATGGTGTGGACTTTGATGAGGTCTTTTCTTTTGTGGTTAAGATAACCACCCTGCGCTTAGTCTTGGCTTTGGTTGCTCAGCTTGACTTGGATTTATACCAAATGGATGTCAAGATGGCTTTCTTACATGGGGACTTACATGATGAGATTTATATGGAGCAGCTTAAGGGCTTTGCAGAACTTGGCAAGGAGCACCTAGTGTGTGAATTGAAAAAAAGTCTTAGGGAGTGGTATCATAATTTTGATGCCTTTATGCAGTCATAGGGCTACAGCAGGAGTGTTATGGATCTGTGTCTTTACACGAAGAAAGCCCGTGATGGTTCTTTATTGATTTTGGTACTCTATGTGGATGATATGCTGATAGGAGGAAAAGCTCATGATGAGCTAGATGCTCTTAAGGCTCAGCTCAAAAAGAGCTTTGAGATAAAAGATCTGGGATGACAGGCCTCTCACATACTTGGTATGCGCATTAGACACAACAGGCATCAGGAACTCCTCTACTTGTCACAGAGGGAGTACATTCATAAAGTCCTTAAGCGCTTTCGCATGCATGACATAAAGCCTATTGGTTGTCCATTGCCTTCTTATGTGAAGGTATCACACATTGATTGTCTGCAGACAGATGAGCAGAGGGCCGAGATGGCCAAGATTCCCTATGCATCCGCAGTGGGCAATCTTATGTATACCATGATAGCCAATCGTCCAGATATTGCCTTTGCAGTTGGTGTTGTGGCACGCTATATGGCTACACCTGGCAAGAAGCATTGGGATGTCGTGAAGGGTATCATGAGGTACGTGAAGGGCATGGCAGATATGTGCGTATTCTATGGCAGCCAGGATACAGGAGTCGTGGGGTACACTGACTCTGATTATGCAGGACATGCAGATAGTAGGAAGTCCACTTTCGGCTATGTATTCACCTATGCTGGAGGTGCTGTTTCTTGGATGTCCAGGGTGTAGAAATGCATGGACCTTTCTACTACAGAGGCCGAGTATGTTGCAACCACTAAGGCTTGCAAGGAGGCCATTTGGTTGGGTCGTTTGGTTGTTGACCTTGGTATTGATGCTATCCCTATACTGCATTCGGATTCTATGAGTGCTATTCAACTATCCAAGAATCCAGTCTTCCATGCGAAGACAAAACACATTGAGGTGAGGTATCACTTCATACATGGGGTCGTTGAGGACAAGTCTATTGACCTTGTCAAGATCTCGACTGACCAGAATCCTACAGATTTACTCACGAAAAGCCTCTCTACAGAGCGCTTTGCCTTCCTCAAGAGGTTGATGGGCGTGGGATGAGATGACGTCTTACCTCATCCTATTGTACATGTGTACATGTTGTACTATCTTTTTTTTTCTCTTTTCACTCCTCACTAGGGCAGATTCGCCTTTAAGTGGGAGGTTGTTGGGGGTAAAGTCGCCTCCGCCTAGTCGCCTCCGCCTAGTCGCCTGTGTATTACTACACTGAAGTCATCGCCACTACACACTACAGGTGCCGGGCGCCCATCACCGTCACTTTATTCTTTATTCTTTTAGTGACAGTTTGAATAAAGGAAGGCCTGGTCACACATTGTGGCTATTGGAATTCCCATTTCTTGTCTCTCTCTTTCTTGCTCTTGCTCCCCCGCACCATAGCTCTCGAGTGCAAGCTTCGATCCTTCTCTCCTTTCAACTAGTAGAAAATCATCTAGATATGGTCGAAAGATGTCTTACATTAGATGGTTGAATGTGGCTAGGGCATTAGTCAATCCAAATGGCATGACTAAGAATTCATAATGACCATACCTAGTGCTGAAGGCAATCTTTGGGGTATCTTGTTCCTTGATTCCAATTTGATAGTATTCAAACCTTAGATCAATCTTGGGAAAAACCTTGGCTCCGTGTAGGCAATCTAAAAGTTCATCTATGCTGGGTATGGGGTACTTATTCTTGACCATAACTTGGTTTGGTCCTTTGAAGTTAATGCAGAGTCTGAGTGTTCCATCCTTCTTTTTCTGGAAGAGGACAGGTACTCCCCAAGATGAATTACTTGGGCAGATAAATCCTTGCTCTATCAATTGCTTCGGTTGCTCCTTAAGCTCAATAGCTTCAAGAATAGACATTTTGTATGGTCGTTTTGATACTAGCTCGGCTCTAGAAACCAATTCTATTTCATGATCAACCTCACGCTTTGGAAGCACTTGATTCAATTCTTCTAGAAAGAAATCCTCAAAGTCATTGATCCAGGAAGATAGAGTGCCTTCACTAGTCTTTTTGACCTTATTCAACTGGATCATGTAGATTGGTTGACCTTTCTTCAATCCTTTCCTGAGTCGGCTTGCCTTGGCTAGTTGGACTCTTGTTCTTCCAGCTTTCGCATATGCCTTTACACTTTCTCCTTCCAAGTCTTAAAAGATTATTTCCTCTTCTTAGCACATAGAATCTAGGCTTTGTTCTTCTTGAGCCAATCCATTCCTAGAATGCAATCGTAGGATCTAGTGGTAGGATTTGGAATTCTGCTTCAATTGCATGGCTGTCTAACTCAAATTGAAGTTTCCCTACAGTTTCAATTGAGATGATTTCCTTCCCGCTAGCCAATTCTACTATCATTTTCCTTGTCCCCTGGATTCTAGATGCAACCTTTTAACTGTTTTGGGTGCAAAAGAAAGTAATGTGTGCTACCACAATCAATCAAGATTATAAACGGCGTACCCTTGTAAGTAGCTAGAGATTGAATTACTAAACATTGGTGATCCACTCCTTTCCTTTCCACGGCAGCATGAATGGATCCTCTTTCAATTTCTTCGCCTAATGTGCATTCCTCGGGGTGTCTAATCATGGTATTTACCTGGGCACTAGCTGCTCTTCCACGTCCACAACCTGGGTTATTATTGTTGTTCCCTCGACCTCTTCCACCAACTTGGTTTGGGTTAGGATTTTGGGGATGGTTAGGACAATTTTCCCTTAGGTGTCCAGTCCTTTCGCACTGGTAGCCTTGTCTTTTGCCTATCCCATTTGGTCCTTGGGTGATTGCATCAACTCTACCATTCTCTCTGACATTGGCCATGTCGATACCACGGTTTGGGTAGCCCCTTCCATAGTTGTTTATTGGGCATCTCTTTTAGCCATTTTGAGAAATTTCCTTGGCCATAGGCTTTTCTCGCAAAAGAGCATCTTCAAGAGTCGTTAATCTCATTGATTCAAGGCGAGTATCCAAGGGTGGATTTAGTCCTTGGCAGAACCTTGCAATCTATTGAGATGATGTCATTGGGGGTGCATATTTTCACAGACTCACAAACCTAGACTAGTATCCTTCCAAGGTTAGGTTTAATTATTGTAAGTTGTAGAATTCATTCATCTTGATTGATTCAAAAGATGGGGAAAGACAACGTCCTTTCATAGCTTCTTTGATCTACTCCTAGGTTTGGGAAGCTGTTATTATCCCTTTATCTCAGCAAAACTATTTCCACCAGAGCTTAGCTTTGCTAGTAAGATGAAGACAAGCAGTCATGGATTTGCAGTAGTAGTTTCAACGGCTAGGAAATAGTCATCCATGGTCTCAATCCAAGCTTCTGCATCTTGCTCCAACTAGGGTCCTTCATCACTAAACCTAGGTATAGTGGTGTCTGCTTGAGAAGAATCTTCTTCTCTTGGAGTTCCTTGTATATTTCATCAATTCACACTAGTTGGCAATTCTGATTACCACATAAGTTGAATGTTAGATTTTATTTTCCAGGAGTTAAAGTACCTACTCTCTCTTATTCAACTTTAGAAAATAAGGTAATCTTTATTTATCAAAAGAAGAAATACAATGGAGATCAGTCATGGACTTCGTGTAATGGTACATTTACAAAGTAAGGGGGTTTCTTATCTATCTCTAAGGCTCTATAAACTGAGGGTAAAGGAGGGTATCCTTTGATAGAGTAGCCATTTTAGGCATGTCTTCGGTGGACTACTATATGTTCAGGAGGTGTAATTTGGATGACTTGTTCATACACCCAACAATGTAGAGTTATTGTCTCCCCATTAATTGTCACAGTATCATTAACCCTCTTCCCTTCAAATAAGAAACATCGAACTAGTTTTAGTTCTTCAAGCCATTTTAACAACTTGAGATGGACTTTCACATCTTTGTACAGAATTGAGTCTAATAAAAGTAAGGGTCATATCATCCCCAGGTTAGGCTCCAATTGTAGCCACTTTGTAAGCTTAAACAACTATATAGACGAGTCTTCTCTAAGATAGCAATTAGTCTTTCTCTTAATTTCAACATGTTTGACTGGCAAGCAGTGGAGTACATGATCTCGAAAATCAATCTCATAAAATATACTTTATCATTATCATCATGAGCTCATAACTCACACTCTTCAAAAATAATAATGAAACCTTATATTTATGAAAAGTATTTACAAATATGTATTGATCATACTATAATCTACCAACACACCATCTCATGGATCCTTTTCTCATTAAAAGTATCGGGGTCTATACTCTCATATCTTGGTGGATTCTCATGTACATGGCAAACAACATAATATGGTGGCTCTTGGGGGTAACCAAAACATCCCATGCCAAAATAAGGCCTTCTTGGCACTACAATAACTCTCTCGGGTGGTAGTATTTGTAGCCCTTTTTTATATACCCACCAAGTTTTAGGTATAGGGTCATCCCCAATGTCTAGTAATCATTCAATAAAGGCACTGAACAAAAGGTATATCTTAACTATCCTTAGTTGTTCATCCCATCAAATCCTCCATAGTTCGTAATGAAGAAGGATGTTATGCCCACAATATATCCCCATATGTGACATATTTCTTGGCCAGAAATCTCTCATATACCATGAGTTAGGATAAGGTTGCAATACAATTGGATGGATAAAGATCATTTCCATTATCTCAAATATAGCCTTGCGGTATGAGAAATTATTCCAACCCTAAGGCTACATGATACATGATGGAAAAAATATCACACAAACGTTTAGCTTCCTCATCATTAAGTTTTGATGGGCACAATGTGTATGCTAGTGTTAGTGCAAGTTAATCAACAACAGTTTTTTTCAAACAACTATGGTTATTTTAGTAATTCCTTTTATACGTTGATTACTTCACCTTACACTAAAAGCTCTTTTGAAACTTGGGCTCTGATACCACGTGTGAGGTGCCTCCTCCAACGAACCCAGAGGAGTTCTCTTAATAGTCAACCAAATATATCCGTGCACATCACCATCTAGTCTCCCCATGGAAAACCTAGGACTTAGTTGAACATGGGAATCTCAATCCTACTTCACAAGGGAAGCGTGGACAAGTCACCCCTAACAGCAATCTCACACCCACCTAAGAAAGACCACTTTGTAATTAATCAAAGGCAGGAGTGAGGTTAACACCGCACTTGGTTCAAAGAGAGTGAGAGACAGGAGAGAGTGTAACTCGATCTCCCTACCCATAAGGTAAAATCTCAGCTCCGGCTCTCGAAAATGGTGTTCAATCTGGTAACTAATCCTACCGATATTGGGAGAGTCATGATTTAATCAGCTATATCTAGTGTTGAAAAGTTACCTGACTTATCGGGTTCACCCAACCATAGGCATTCGATCATCAAGTTCAAAGTCTCCCACTTTCCTCGATTGGGTTTACTTTAGTTTTCTAATTAGCAAAGCATACTACCACGCTGTTTGGACATATAAAAATAGCTTCCTTTTATTACTCTATTAAACTACATTCGTTAAACTCAATCTTTAGCACATAACAAACAATTCAAAAATCGGATACTTTATTTAATAATAATAGGTAGAACCATCACTCCGGAGAGTGGTACAAAATTGTTTTTCCACATAAAGACACTATCCAACCTAGGATAGGACCTTTCAATCCCTCAAGATTGGGCTATATGTGATCGAGCTGCATCCCTGGTCAGCATGGAATTCATTGGCTCAGATCCCCTCTAAGCTTCCTTGAGCCTTAGGAGCCATCCTACATAGTAGGGGCACTTATCACTCGGTCCTTTGCCCTCTCAGGTGCTCGAGTGATCAAAAACCAAAAATACCTACCTCTCTCGAGAGTATAGGACTCCCACCCATCGCAAGTAAGTTTTTCCACACTCTATAGAGTGTTAGGGAGCATTGGGTTGGGGACCCCAACATCACAAACCACCACAATCCACAACTCATCTGTCTATGCAAGTACGAAATCATAAGAGCCATAATTCATCATTCACAGATCCAAAAGCAATCATAACCAGAAAGCACTTTTAACACACTTGTCAATGTATGTGATGCATAAAATCTATCCCGTCCATCAATTCTCCTGTTCTTTCCTAAAAAGTAATTGATAATACTAACATGTTTTTATAAGTTTAAGTTCATTCTAACTGATTGTAATCTATGTAACGGATTAACTTATCCCTAATTAGGAAGTTGTAGAGTTAATAGAGTAAAATTAATCCTTTACTTTTATACTAAACCTGATTATCTCTGTTTGGCCATCCATCGTGATTATGAGTTATGGCTGCAACCTCGATTTGTTGTGGAATAACCGGTCCTTTGGGTTGAATGGATTAGAGGGTAACTTTCTCTTGTGCTTCAGCTTTGTGTTGAGTTCCCTCAGCAACGGCTACTTCCTCGCATTGGGGAGCTCTCTAAGCATGACCTCCCTTAGCATCTCGATGTCTCTTGGCCATGGAAGAAGCTTGATGTATTTGAGCAGTGCTTCTGCATAGATATGGAGAGAGAGGCTCAACAGATTGCAACAAAGCTTCATCGCATCAATAGCAGAGAAACTTTTGCAAGGGTTGTGCCTCTGATGTGACGCTCTACCTCTATTTATATAATAATGGGGGGAGGGGGCGGTAAAAGAGAGAACACTTGCTTTTTAGTGTTTTCGATGATATAATCAATGATAAAGAGAGAACGCTTTCTTTTAGCGTCTTCTATGACATCATCGATGAAATTAGAGAGGGGGCTCTATTTTTGTAGTGCAAATATAAAAATTTACGAATATATGGGCGAGCACCGTGTATCACATCATCAGGTGAGCGACCAAGGCATAGACCTTGGCATCTTGGCCTTGACATACTTGGCAACAGGCTACAAAGGATTCCTTGGCACTGTTGGCTGTGTGTAAGAAGCTCCCACTAGTTGTAGGAAAAGCTTGTCGAGAGGTCACCCATCCCGACAGTGTTGTCACCCAAGTGCACTTAACTGCCAAGTGACTATCGACTAGGCTAGTTTTTTTTGTTGTTCTATACTACAAACATAGTTTTAATAAGCTTGTCTTAGGAGGGTTTCCTAAGCCTTCCTTCCATGAACTGGCATATAATACCTCATTAATAATAACAATTATCTTTATAGTTAGAGCTAGTTTTAAAAATGTGCAATTTTATTTTCAACATAAATCAAATTTTGGAATGTATACGCACATTGTTTATAAACTAAGTAATGGGGACATTACACTTCTGCAATATGCATATTTTGTATTTTTCCAAATCCATTTTGTTGTGGGGTATACCTGCAAGTAAATTGCCTCTTTATCCCATGAGACCTCAAGAAGCTACTAAACTCATTAGAGAGGTACTCCCCCCCTCTATCTGGCTTTGTTCTTGGGGACCTTCCGGCATTCACTACGCGTGCATATAGCATCCGATTTTTGCACCAGTCATAGAGTAGATTAGTATAGACTCTAAGCCAAAAGAAACTAGTACATTGCTCATCAATAGAGGAGTAGTCAGAATGGTACTATGCAAACAAACTTAGTATAGTCTACATGTCCAAGTTTGAGAGAGCATATACCCTCACTACAACTCGAGCGATAGTGAAGAACTAAAAACCCTAGCAACCGCTAGTTGTGAATAGAGTCCCAATTGTGCAAGAGTAGATACTAACAAAGCCATTGGCCATTGCCTCACCAACTGACCAGTCCAAGAACAAGGAGAAAAGTTTTGAGAAACCATAAAAAAACTTGACGTTCCCTTGCTTTTCTCAACCTTCAAGGACTATATGTTCTTGAAGCTAGAGCTAATCAAACTTGCAACTACCAAAGGCTACCATTCTCCTTGCCAAGGCTAACCATGCATAACAACAATCAAAGTAGACAAAGGTTGCATCCACCTTGAAGGCATTAAGTTGACTCTCAAACAAAATCTCTTTTGACGTTAGGTAACCATAACCACCAAGTATATGGCACTAAACTAGACCCACCTCTAGGATTGCATCCCTCTAATAGAAGACCGTCAATCTTGGAATTAAATGTAGACATAACTCTCCATGTGGGTGAAAGAATCATCAATAATATTAAATGCATTGATAATACTTCCACCCTATTCACACTCATAGCCATGTATGCTTAGACCTAGTTCTTTTAGATGATGGCACAACCAAAGAAATTAGATCCCTTCCATGTTCATGGAAAGACTTTGAGTTCATCTTCACCAAGCATCCTAGCATAGTACAGGAATTGATAACTACGTATGTAACAAGAGAAAAAGCTCCAAAGGATTCTTGATCACCTTATTCAAACCTAGATGCTTGGGTACTATGAAAGAGGCAACTTTAGCATTAACTTATTGTATAGAACTATGTCTTACCTAGTGCTTCTTTCTAGAAATTGGCTTATATATTCTTGATGCAAATAAAGTTAGTGTGAGCACTCCACAAGGCATGTTTTTATAAATTTATTCATCTCCAAGCTCAAAAATAGCCCAATTTACAATTAGCATGCTTTGGATTTTGTGTTTGCTTTTGTCCAAATAAAGAATAAAGCGGTTTGGCATCCCTAAAGTTGGGCTATTCCCAAATACAATATCCAATAATAAAATATTTAAACCGAGTGTGGGAGCCTTTTCTCAATCGCCAAGACCCACGGACCGCTTATTGTTTCAAGAGTTCCAAGCTGAGTACTAATGGCTACCTCTCACATAGCCGACACGCCATCCATATCTACGGGTGTAGTGAGATTACCTCCGTGCCGACCGAGTTACCTCCTCTCCCGCGCACTCCGGTAGCTCCACGATCCAAGTGCAAGCTTCAAGCAAGCTCCATCCTCAAGCTCCATGCTCCAAGCTTCATCACCACGAGCAAGACAAGAGAAGAGAAAAGAAGAGAAGAAGAGAGGAGAAGATGGAGAGCTTCTCCTCCTCGGTCCCTCACCCTCACACACTCACTCCCTCACACTCTCATACTCCCTCTCTCAAGCTCAAGCTCAAGCAAGCAAGAAGAAGAAGAAGAAGAAGAGGAGACCCACTTTTGGCCACACACAAGAATGAGCTTCTCATTCACTTTTCAACTTTATATACAAAACCCTAAATCCCTTTTGGGCGGTCATCCCCTTATCCCCTTTTTTACATGGCCGACCGTGGCCTAGGCCCTTTTTCCCATTGCCCTTCTATCTTCCTAGCTTCCTTCCTACCGCCCATCTACCTTTACAAATTGCACGGGTGAGAGCCCGGCGCTCTTTAAATTAAACCATGATGCGCTTGTGCTCTTTTACAAAAGTAATGATTCGCGCTTTTTCTTATGCGCCCTTTTCCTTTATTTAGGACTTTTCTGCATTTATTGTGCTTCCATATTTTTCTTGGCACGCCTTTGTCTTCTGTTTCACTTTTGCCTTGGCCTTTGTCTTCTGCTTTAGGTTTTCTAGATTTTCCACCTTGTTCGTCTTCCGGTTAACATCGAGCGCCTATGCTCATACAAAATAATAAATGTTTGTCAAGCGCTTCAATAAATAAGCGCACCTAAATAAATATTAGTGCCACATATTTAATGATAAAGCACACACCCATCAAAAATTATAATTTCTTCTAGGTAATTTGAATACACACCATCGCCCGGTGCTTCCCAATGCCACCGCTGCCTGCTCTACACATCAACTGAAGCATTCACAATTGTTAGAAAATAATAAAATTAAATCGATCATAAAAGTGAATACCTAGCAGTCTTCAGCTACAAAATGAATAAATAGCCCGGGGTGGAATAGCAATTGTCATCAATGAATAAGAGAAAGAATCAATTGGAATCTAGTTATTAGTAACTAATTTATTCCAATCAGCTTATAAACTGGGGTCATGGTCATAGGTATCTTTCATAGGGATAAGGAATCAAAAGATATAATGAAAATATTATAGATACTTGGTCTTCTACTCAATGCATCAACAACAACATTCTCTCTTCCGGGTTGATATTGGATAAGTGGATGGAAACCTTGAATAAAAGCAGCCCATTTGATATGAGGGTCAGAGATTTGTGGCTGACTAAGGAGATGTTTGATACTTTGTTGGTCAGTTTTGATCATGAATTCTGATCCCATTAGATAGTGTTTCCATTGACGTAAAGCTTGTACTATAGCTAACAATTCTTTATCATAGGTAGAATACTTTAGTTCAGAGTGTTTAAGTTTGCAACTAGAATAGGCTATGGAATGTGAGTCTTGCATAAGGACAACTTCTATTCCTGGTCCGTTAGCATTAATGGACTACTAGAAAGAATGGTCAATTATATTGCAAAACTAGGACATTGTTAAAGTATGTAAATCAAAAGACTTTTGTTGATTTTATCAGACCAATGATATACAACACCTTTCTTTAATAATTTTGTCAAAGGCAATGCAAGTAATGAAAAATTTCTCACAAATTTTCTGTAAAAGCTAGCAAGACCTAAGAAAGAAACTAACTCATGCACATTTTTAGACATTGGCCAATTTCAAAATTGCTTCTATATTTTTAGGATCAACTTGAATACCATCAAAAGAAACAATATGACCTAAGTATTTAATTTGGGTTTGGAAAAATTCACTCTTGTCAGCATATAATTGATTCTCTTTCAATAATTTGAAAACCAAAGATAGATGTTCATAATGCTCATTCTCATTCTTATTGAAAACCAATATGTCATCAAAGAAAAAAATTACACAATTCTAATACTTCAAAAATATACAATTCATCATACGACTTAATGTAGTTGGTGCATTAGTTAAAACAAAAGACATAACAAGAAATTCATGATGACCAAATTGAGTTCTAAATGCAGTGAAGGGCTTGTAGAAGTTCACGACTTTTATAATGAGATTTGAATTCTTAACATCTTTCTTTTAACAAGGCATCATTGACGAGTTACCTGACACCCACCTATTCCACCTGTCCAGAGAGAGAGAGACCTATTTAAGGCCGATCTGATGCCATACTGGGTAGATGACATAGTCCAAGTGCTCGAGCACGGACTACCTAAGTGACCTATAGAAAAGGCATGACTTAGGCGCTTGATATTGAAGCTCCAGCCCTACCAACTGATTGCAGGCCAACTCTATAGGTTGGGGCAAGACGGATTGCTGCAAAGGTGTGTGTGTGAACATGAGATGGATGATGTGCTCTCAGAAGCATACAGCGGCATTGCCGGTGGACACTTTAGCGGAGACATGACAGCACGGAAGGTGCTGCAGTCCCAACTATGGTGGCCCACACTTTTCTGTGACGCCAAGTGATTTGTCAAGCATTGTGACGAGTGCCAGTGGGAAAAAGTTCCGATTCGTAAGGATCAAATGGAGTTAACCCCAATTATTGCTCGCCAACCCTTCGAAAAATGGGGAATTGACTTCATAGGACCAATAAGCCCTGCAGCGCAGTACTCACAAGCCAAGTACATCATAGTGGCCACGGATTACCTCATGAAATGGGCAGAGGCAAGAGCAACACGAAAAAACGATACTAGAACAACGGCCAAGTTCTTATGGGAGTAAGTGATCTCGCGCTTCGGTTGCCCCATCGAACTGGTTAGCGACCAAGGCACACACTTCATCAATGAAGTGATAGCACATCTCCTATCCACCTTTCTTATCATCCATCACAAATCCTCGCCATACTACCCTCAGGCTAATGGCCAGGCAGAATCGACTAACAAGATTCTTATTAACATCCTGACTAAGGTGGTCTCAGCCTCGAGAAGCGACTGGGACAACAAGTTGATGGCAGCCTTGTGGGCCTACCGCACAGCTTATAAAACAGCCGTCGGTCAAACCCCCTTTAGGCTGACCTATGGGACTGAAGCAATTCTACCGGTAGAATTCTTTGTCCCTAGCCTGAGAATAGCACTCCAAGAACGATGGGAAGGGAAGGAAGCATGGATGCAATGCCTGACCGAGCTGGAACGCCTGTTAGAGACTCATCTTCTAGCCACCCACGCGCTCATCTGCGAGAAGGCTCGACGAAAGATGTTGTTTGACAAGCATGTTAAGCAACGAGACTTCGAACAAGGAGATCTTGTTCTGCTATACTCAGTGAAAGGACACAAACAAAAGATGAAGTTCCGAGGACTAGGCCCTTTTAGAGTACGCATGATTGGTAGAACCGGGAATGTTGAGTTGGAGACACTTGACGGTGAAGGAGTAGGCTTTTTTAACGACATCCGCGTAAAGAAGTACTATCCTCCTTCCCATCCATTACATGAGCCACCCATGCTAGCAGCCCCGTTGAACATCCGAATGGCAACTGTAACCAATCTTACAGATCAGGACGAGGAAGCAGTAGCACCAGCGTATCTACGAATCACAGTCACAGCAAGCGCAGTGTATTCTTTCGACACCTTGATTGATGAAGGGGCCGACTACAACATCTTGACGCATGACCATTGGACACGCATTGGTCAACCGATGCTACAGCCCACTAATGCCAACCTCACCCCGTTTGGGGGTGCTGCCTATTCACTCCTAGGGAAGTGCAAGGCACTTGTTTCCATCGAGACTGAAAGTTTACCAGCCTTCTTCCACGTGTTGCCTAACACTAAAGAAGCCGGTAATGTGTCACTATTGGGTCGCACCTTCAAGAAGCTAACGCACTGTAATGTGGATTATAACATAAACCGCATTCATCTTGCCATCGGCAGCACCCGTATAGTAACAACCTTCAGCAAGGGCTGTCAAGATTCCTCCACCATCACGACGCCACCGATAGAAACCCCTAGGACCATGCCCCAGACGCAGTCTAAATGGGCAAAACCTGTGGCTTCGTAATCAGCATGCCATTGCCAGCACATAATCAGCATGCCATTGCCAGCAACAACGGCTAGTAAGCCTCAACTCATCTATCGACCCAAGCAACCGCCACAAGCCTTAAACCTGCTTAATCCAGAGGGCTTAAAAAGCCATATGACTGCTCACTCAGAACCCAGCCCAGCCCCACGCCCCCAGAGCTCCCTACAGCACCTCAGTGTGCTTCTGCATACAAAGCCCAACCTGTGACACTGCGGAAGGAGTCACCACTGTCCAGTCCAGTTGCACCATCCCCACCAGCAGATCTTAGACCCTTGTACGAGGTCCGACCTTTCCTCTCCTTGGCTAACGACCTTGCCGCGACCTCTGGGGATGACTTAATAACCTGCATCAGGATGTTGGACGACACTTTCACCACATTTGCTAGAAGCTATGAGAGGCTAGACCTAGGCCTCCTTGACCGAACCCTTGCTTCGCAGGTTAGTGCATTACCATGCACATGGGAGGAATACGAACTTATAACTACTAAATCCCCCAAGATCGCTGCAGAACTCATAGCTAACAATGAAATCTCAAAGGAGCAAGCGGAGCTCAGACGCCTAGTCACTTCATATCGAAAGCCTCCCCGCTCTGTTCCTGAACACGAGATGCACGAGCTCATGCAGATGGCAAGCTCGCCCTCCATGTTCTTACAGCAGTGGTTTGCTTTGTGAATCCAATGGGAGAAAAAAGGTTGCCGAATAATGACCAATGCTAAGCAACGCAGGGCAATTAAAACCATTGAATACGACCCCACTTATGTGGCACCCATCTCGTTTAGGGTTTTGTCCATCACCCGCAATCAGCAATTGGACGACCATGTGCTCGCCCACCCCTATATTGACCAACTCCTCACCAAAGAGGAATTACATGTCGCCAGCCGCCTTAATACTGGGGATCTCTTTCATGATGTCTTGACCTACATCTCCCAGGTCTCTATCCAACCGACTGCTCTCAATTGTCATGCCCAAATGGAATACAACCCACGATTCTACATGTGGCTTCTTCAAACGTAAATTCCTACCCCAACAGCACCAACGCCACCCTTCAACTCCCAATCCTAGGAAGGATTCTTCTATCATCCGGAAGGAAGGTGGTATGTACGTAGGAAACCCGGTAAAAAGAAAAGTGGGAAATACAGTGGAAGGAATTAGATAGGAAATGAATAAAAAGGGGGCCTGGTAAAGTAAAAGTAGTGAAAGGCTTAAGCATTAGTATGAGAAAAATGGCTTCCAAAAATTCAATTAAGAGTTTAAAAACAGCAAAGTGCCATGTGGAAAACACTAACGAAAGTTATGAATTATGGCAGGAGCAGAAAATGTCACAGCAAGACCGCACCCACCAACTCCCATTCACTGACGAGGAGAGGGAGCTATATTGCATCCAATTGGAAAACCGCGCCTTCGGCCAGCTGAAGTTCCGAACTATCCACAACATCGGAGTCGTGGTGGCGAAGGAGGAGGCAGCCAGAAGGGTGGTGGAACAGTGCAACCTGACAAAATATATTGAAAATTTCTCGTAGGAACCTGATCACTTCAAATGCGTGGAATTCCTTAGGACATACAATTCGGACTAGGAAGCGGGCACTGTAACAGTAGGCCGAGGAGAGGGCGCAAAGAAGGTACCGGTCCGATTGGACCCAGTCCTAGTGGAAAAAGCTCTGGGATTGGTGTTGGGGGTAAAGGCGCCTCTACCTGCCGCCCCGTATATTACTACACTGACAGTACCCGCCACTGCACACTGCAGGTGGCCGGCACCCGTCACGTCACTTTATTCTTTATTCTTTTAGTGACAGTTTGAATAAAGGAAGGCCCGGTCACACATTGTGACCATTGGAGTTCCCATTTCTTGTCTCTCTCTTTCTTGCTCTTGCTCTCCCGCCATAGCTCGCGTGCAAGCTTCGATCCTTCTCACCTTTCAACTGGTATCAGAGCTTGGCATTCTCTTGCTCGAGCTCGACTCGGTGCTTCCCGACCTTTGCATCGACTCGCTTCACGCATTGGATCTCCATCCCAGCAGCCATATCCGATCTCCCCGAGCTCCCAACACTCCCCGGCTTCCCGAGCACCTTCCCAGCCTATTGAGGCACCTTCAAGGCATTGATACTGAGATATTTGATCATTCTTTCAGGGTTTTATTTCAGTCTACAGGTTGCAAACAGCAAGGGCAGCCATGGCTTCAAACCCTTGAAGCTTATTCCCCTCATATTCTGCCTTACACCTATCAAGGCTCAAAGAGGCTTGTAATAGGCCTTTGATAGGCCCTTCTTGAGCCCCCCATTACCCCCTTTTCAGCCCATGTGGAGTAGCAGCAAGTTCAGCACCAACATGGCAGATTGCATCATTTTTTTCCAGGCTGTGAGCACTCATCTACTTCAGCTCCACACTTGGCCATTGCTTCTTGCTCTCTACCTTGATCAAGAGGGCTATAAACTTCATGTTTGATGTCATTCAAGCTTTGGGCATTTGTCTTGATCATTCGGGGCTGATCTCTTCAGATTTGGGACTGTCATAAACTGTCATAACAGGCTGAAAACAGGGCAGCACCATTGGCATTAGCATTTGTTGCTTATACTCCGTTCCGGTTGTGCTATTTGATGCCTGTATGCGGTCTACATGATGCCTAGTGCCTTGGGAATGTGTGCACATGATTATGCCATGATTTTAGCCTGAAATATTGGCTGATTTGGGATTGTTATTTACTATTATATAGTGTTGGAAACAGGGTAGCCACTCTTGGCATAGGCATTTGATGCTTATACTCTACTTCGGTTACCTTATTTGATGCCCGTATGCGGTCTATTTCCTACCCGGATGCATTGGGGATGTATGCATTTGGTTTGACCATGATTTTGGCTTGAATTCGGGGCTGAAATCTACTGTTTAGAACAGTAAATACATGCTGGAATAACAGTAGGCTGAAGGTACTTTACATGCTTTGGCACTTACCTACCGATACCGGATGTATGCTTTGAGCTTTGGCATGATGTCTCTGACATTTGGGGACGACTTGGAGCATATGTATGAGATTATGGGATGCTTTTGAGCTTCGCATTAGCTCCGTCTTCACTGGCATTTGGACCGACTTGGCATGCTCGTGGACCGCCTATGCCTCATGTCTCTGCTTGACAGTTAGGCTTTTGCATTACATGCTTTGGTTCGTGACATATGCTATTTGGTTCGTGTATGCCATACCGACATTTGGAGCTTGGATTTGGATGTATTTGAGCATTCCCGGCTTACTTGATCACTGATCTTGGTTGCTATTTGGATGTCATTGAGTTGACCGAGAGCTTATTTGGGCTTATGTATTGCTTCATGGTTAATACGACCGGTGCTTCATGTATGTCATGCTCTCTTGGATGCGCTTGATGCATTGACAGGGTCACTTATCACTGGTGCTTTCTCTTGGGTTTTTTGAGCTTCTGATCTCGCTTTGTACGCCTTTTGTGCCAGTGGGAGCATTTTACATGCTTGCTTGACCTTTGACAGTTGCATGCTATTGGAGCACTTACATGTATTTGGAGCAATTTATGTCTTGAGCAGCTACATACGCATTGAGACTTTGGGATCATACTCTGATCTTTATGGATATGCATTGATGTACTCTTGGTTCACAGGATGCTTATGAGCTAAGTCTCATATTTGGATCTTTCTTTTTTAGCAGACACCTATTTGTGTCAGGTTTTGGCAGTTACAGGAACACTTTGCCTAGAGTGTCTGGGGGTGTGCCTTTCACTGGCAGATGTTATTTTGACATGCTTCGGTGTTGAGCTCATGTTCTTTTCACTGTCATTGGCCTTGCTTATGTCCGTTTCATGCCGGCTTTGGACCTAGCATTGTTTGCTTGACATTGGATCCTATTTTGGGACAGTTTGCTCTCTAGACTGCATACCTGCAATTTATTACAGCAAGCAGTTATTGGTGGACTGAGGTGTACTTTTCATGCTGAAATATCCTGATTTGGTGTACCGCACCTAGCACTAAGTGGGCAGCAACTTTTGGCACACTTTGCTCGCCCTTTGGACCCCGTTTTGGTCATTTTTGGGCAGTTTCTGCAGTAAAACAGCAAGCAGTTTTGGGCTGTTTGGGCATTTCCAGCCTGCATAATGGCATCATCTTCGCATGATAGTGCCATCTTTAACATTACAAAGTTGGATGGTACCAACTACTCTTATTGGAAGAGTCAAATTTGGCAAGTCTTGGTGCAGAAATCTCAGATTAAGCCACTTCGGTTGAGTGGGGAGCAGCCTGAAACTATGGACAATGATGACTGGCTTGAACTTGATGAGCTATGCAAGTCCACGATTGTATTGTCTCTCACTGAACAGGTACATTATAATGTATTTGAGGAAGCACAGAGTGCATGGGATCTATGGAATAAGATCAAGAATCTTTATGATAAGAAAAGTCCGGCGAGTCAGATGTACTGGTTGAAGCAGCTTATGGATCTGCGCATGAAGGATAATGCGACTATGTTTGCTCACTTGAGCCAGTTCCATGCTATACTGAAGAACCTGACTTCGCAGGATATCACCTTTGGAGAGGAAGTAACTCCTCTTTTCTTGCTTGTGACTCTGAATGAGTCATGGGATGTTTTCCGTACTGCTCTTTGTGCCTCTAGTGCTACTCTAAAATTGGCAGATATTGAGAGTGCTCTTCTTCAGGAAGAGGTGAATCGCAAAAACTTGGATGCCTCTCGTGGTAGTCATGCTTTGACAGTTAGAGGCAGGAATGACAGGTATGACCGTGGTAATGGCCGAGGCCGTGACTCGCAGAAGGGTCGGTCTAAATCTCGTGGTGGCAAGTCGCGTAGTAAGTCGCGTGGGCGCAATGCAAATGTCACTTGTCATCATTGTGGGAAAAAGGGCCATATTAGACCACAGTGTCATGAGTTGCGCAATGAGAAGTGCAAGGATAAGGGGAAAGATAAAGTGTAGGAGAAGTCCTCTGATCGCAGCATAGTACCTGCGAAGTCCAGCGTTAAGATTGAGGAAATTAATGTCACACAGACTGAGGAATCCGATGGTGGTGATGAGTTTATACTTGCAGCTAGTTCTTCTGATGCTTCACATTTGACTGAGACACCTAGTATGTATGCACAGTGCTGGTTATTGGATTCAGGTGCGTCCTTCCATGTGACGCCTTACCGTGAGTGGTTTCACTCTTATCGTACTGTATTTGGATCAGTCAGACTTGGAGATGACAGGTCTCTTGATATTGTGGGCTGTGGAGATATTCAGTTGCAGTTTTCCACCGGCAGTTCTTTTTTGCTCAGGGATGTACGTCATGTACCTGCGCTTACGCGCAGTCTTATGTCTGTAGGACAGTTGGATGATGCAGGGTTTCATATCTGTTTTGGGGATTCTGTCTGGAAGATTACCAAAGGCAGACTTGTGCTTGCTAGAGGCGCCAAGGCTGGCACCCTCTATCCTCTTGTTGTATCTGGGTCTTCTGTAGACCATGTTTTGGCAGTGGGCTCTATCCCACATGTATCACTTTGGCATGCCCATTTGGGGCATATGTCTTTGAAGGGAATGAAAATGTTATCTGGTTTGCAGTATCTTCCGCCTTTGGACTATGCATGTTTTGACTCGTGTGATCATTGTCTTTATGGTAAGCAGAATAGGTCTACGCATAAGAAATCGGGTAGGCCATGCATGAGTAAGCCCTTGGCTTTGGTGCATTCAGATGTTTGTGGGCCCATGCCGTGTATGTCTATGGGTGGCGCGAAGTACTTTGTTACCTTCATTGATGATTTTTCTAGGAAAGTGTGGGCTTATCCCATAAAGCAAAAGTCTGATGTCTTGGCAGTCTTTCAACGTTGGCTTGCTCTTGTTGAGAACCAGACTGGGTATAGGCTGAAATGCCTTAGGACTGACAATGGGGGAGAATATGTCTCACGTGCTTTTGAGTAGTTTTGTGATGACAGGGGTATTAAGCGTCAATTGACCGCCCCTTACACCCCCGCCCAGAATGGTTTGGCTGAGCGCATGAACAGGACTATTCAGGAGCGTGTCCGCTCTATGCTTAGCCATGCAAGCCTACCACAGAGCTTTTGCGCTGAGGCAGTTAGTACGGCAGTGCATGTCATAAACCGATCGCCTTCTAGTGGTTTGGATTTCCAGGTTGCAGAGGAAGTTTGGGCTGGTAAGCCACCCTCTTATGCGTATCTCCGTGTCTTTGGATGTGAGGCATTCTGCCATGTGCCCAAGGACAACAGGAGTAAATTGGATCCAAAGAGCATTAAATGCATATTCCTTGGCTATGGTGAGTCAGGAGAGATGGGCTATCGCCTATGGGATCCGCAGGCGTGGAAAATAGTACGCAGCCATGATGTCGTCTTCCATGAAGACAAGATGCACAGGCAGCCTGAGAAGGTGGTTGAGATCCGCAGAGTGATCTTTCAGGAGGAGCCTAGAGCTCCAGCACAGCCAGTAGTACAGCCTACAGCAGTTCCTCCACAGGGCCAGGGTGTTGGACAGGCAATTAGACAGGCAGCAGAGCCTGCGGTGAGATGGTCTGCTAGAGATAGACGTCCACCTAACAGATTTCAGCCCTCTATGCATTATGTTTTGGTTACAGATGCAGGAGAGCCTTTCACTTATGATGAGGCTATGCGCAGGGGTGACAATCACTCCTGGGAGAGGGCTATGCAGTCTGAGATCGACTCCCTGCATAAGAATGAGACTTGGGATTTGGTTGCCTTGCCTAAGGGCAAGAAGGCTTTGCCATGCAAGTGGGTGTACAAGCTGAAAAGTACCCCTGGACACCCCAAGCCGGCATACAAGGCTAGATTGGTAGCAAAGGGTTTTAAGCAGGAATATGGTGTGCACTTTGATGAAGTCTTCTCTCCTGTGGTTAAGATGACTACCCTGCGCTTAGTCTTGGCTTTGGTTGCACAGCTTGACTTAGATCTATATCAGATGGATGTCAAGACGGCTTTTCTACATGGGGACTTGCATGATGAGATCTATATGGATCAGCCTAAGGGCTTTGCAGAACCTGGCAGGGATCACCTAGTGTGCAAGTTAAAGAAGAGCTTGTATGGCTTGAAGCAGGCACCTAGGGAATGGTATCATAAGTTTGATGCCTTTATGCAGTCACAGGGCTACAGTAGGAGTGCTATGGATCCGTGTCTTTACACGAAGAACGCCCGTGATGGCAGTTTGCTTATCTTGGTACTCTATGTTGATGATATGTTGATAGCAGGGAAAGCTCATGATGAGCTAGATGCTCTTAAATCTCAGCTGAAGAAGAGCTTTGAGATGAAGGATTTGGGACAGGCCTCACATATACTTGGGATGCGCATTAAGCGCGATAGGCATCAGGGGCTTTTGTATCTCTCACAGCGGGAGTACATTCATAAAGTCCTTGAGCGCTTCCGCATGCAGGATGTAAAGCCTATTGGCAGTCCATTACCTTCTTATGTGAAGGTATCACAGGCCGATTGTCCGCAAACAGATGAGCAAAGGGCCGAGATGGCCAAGATCCCTTATGCTTCAGCCGTGGGCAGTTTGATGTATGCCATGATAGCCACTCGTCCAGATATTGCGCATGCAGTTGGTGTTGTGGCACGCTATATGGCTACACCTGGCAGCAGACATTGGGATGCTGTGAAGGGTATCATGAGGTACCTGAAGGGCATAGCAGATATGTGTATTTGCTATGGCAGCCAGGATACAAGGGTCGTGGGGTACACTGACTCCGATTATGCAGGACATGCAGATAGTAGGAAGTCCACTTCTGGCTATGTATTCACCTATGCTGGAGGGGCTGTCTCTTGGATATCCAGGGTTCAGAAGTGTACGGCTTTGTCTACCACTGAGGCCGAGTATATTGCAGCCACTAAGGCTTGCAAGGAGGCCATATGGCTAGGCCGTCTAGTTGCTGACCTTGGGATTGATGCTACACCTACACTGCATTCGGATTCTATGAGTGCCATTCAGTTGGCTAAGAATCCGGTCTTCCATGCGAAGATGAAACACATTGAGGTGAGGTATCACTTCATACGTGGTGTCGTGGAGGACAGGTCTATTGACCTTGTCAAGATCTCCACTAACAAGAATCCTGCAGATCTGCTCATGAAGAGCCTCACTACTGAGCGCTTTGCCTTCCTCAAGAGGTTGATGGGTGTTGGATGAGATGTCGCCTTTCCTCATCCCTTGTACCTATGTACATTTGTACTGTCTTTTCTTTTTCTTTTCTCTCTCACTAGGGCAGATTCGCCTTTAAGTGGGAGGTTGTTGGGGGTAAAGGCGCCTCTGCCGTGCCGCCCCGTGTATTACTACACTGACAGTACCCGCCACTGCACACTGCAGGTGGCGGGCGCCCGTCACGTCACTTTATTCTTTATTCTTTTAGTGACAGTTTGAATAAAGGAAGGCCCGGTCACACATTGTGACCGTTGGAGTTCCCATTTCTTGTCTCTCTCTTTCTTGCTCTTGCTCTCCCGCCATAGCTCGCGTGCAAGCTTTGATCCTTCTCACCTTTCAACTGGCACCTACGACAGAAAGGCGGCAAAAAAGGGATGTCTACGCCTTGCTGAAAATGAAGAAGGAAGAGGTACTTACAAATGACTGCATAAGCATCCAAGACATCATTGACACTTACGCCAGGCTGCAGGCCAAGTTGGTGCACGTGCTCTTCTCCAGCCCCCAATGATACAACTCCTTAATGCATCGGATTAGTGTGCCCATGCTGGAGAATGTAGCAGCCCACACTCTAGATGAGGTGGATTGGAATGGCTATGTGCGGAAGACTATCGATCAAGCAGCCAAAGCACTAGCCCTGGGAAGTGCACCAACAGTAGGAGATCCTTCTGCTTCTAAGGTAACGGAAAGGAAGAAAGCCTCCTCCAAGGCCTCTTTCATCGGCTACGAAGGAGTCTTAACTGCACTAATTCAGGAAGCAGTAAAGGCAGCACAAGAGCCGGAGGAGGGAGAAGGAGAAACACCGAAGAAGTCGCCCCCTCGACAGGACAAGGATAGGTCCACCGATAGGACAGAAACAGAAGAAGAAGGGGAAGGACCAACTAGTAAGAGGGCAATCAAAACAATGAAGAAAAAGGCGGCACAGGGGAAGAAAAAGAATGATGAAGGCAGAAAGAAAGAAAGGGAGGACTTGGAAAGGGCAAAGAAGGAGTCCCTGAAAGAAGCAAAAGAAAGAGAAAGGATGAAAAAGCAGGAGGAGCAGAGGGAAAGAGAGGAGTTGTAGAAAGCCAAGGAGGCGTCCAAACAAGAGGCTGAAGCAGAGAAAAGGAGGGAAAAATAACAAAGAGGGAAAAAGCAGGAGGAGCAGAAGAAAAGGCAGGAGGAAAGGAAGAGGAAAGCGGAGGAAGAAGAGGAGGAGCTCAAGCGCCTAACAGATCAGCTGACCTATGAAAGACAAGAACAAGAGAGGCTGGTTAGGGAACTAGAGGATTATGGACAGAAAATCATGATGTTGACCTTGAGACAAGGGGAAGGCCTGGAAGTGATGAACAAGAGGGCAGAGGAGTGGGCCGCGCATAACGAGAGGAAGGTGAAGACACTGGCACGCCGCCTCGCTTTAACAGAAAAAGAGAAAATCATTGCGGAGAGCAAGGTAGAGGCAGTCCAAGTGGCCTTCAACGCTCAATAGAAGATC
The DNA here is from genome assembly GCF_053477565.2 of Lygodium microphyllum. Lineage (NCBI taxonomy): Eukaryota > Viridiplantae > Streptophyta > Polypodiopsida > Schizaeales > Lygodiaceae > Lygodium > Lygodium microphyllum. The sequence goes on along the minus strand of NC_141146.1, from coordinate 25,297,545 downwards.
TTCCTCGATACCATCTTGGATGCCACCCACACAGCACAAGGAGAGTCGCTGGAAGCAGTACAGAGGAAGCTTGGCATGGCAAGAAGAGCTCTACACGCTGGACTGCAGATGCCACCACTGCCGGCAGAGGTGAGGCTGAGTCTGGAGGAACAGCGGAAATACTTGACGAGAGCCAGCCTGACCCCCCAGGAAATAGATGCCCTCGGGTTCCAGGAAGAAGCAGAACTCGCAGAACGGCAAGGGGAAGAAGCCGAGCTGGAAATCGATGTGAATCGCTTCAGGGAAGATGTGGTCTCGCAACCCCCCTCACCACAGGCCCAAGATCCATCACAAGTAGACCCAGCTGTAGAAAGAAAAGCCATCTCTAAAGAAAGGCAAAAAAAGCTGGTGGAGGAGGCTAGACAGAAGCTGAGAGCCAAACCAGCCATGCTACCATCCGCGCCTCTCCCTCCGTGCCCAGATGATCTCTCGGCGGGATTCCATGCAAAACTGGTGGTGTGGGAGGTGCAGGAACTAGCAAAGGAGCCATTCTCCTTCAGTTTCCTCCTACCCAATAGTCTGTGGAGGGTCCTGCCCCTCAAAGTGATGGACAAGGTGATCGTGGTCGGTGGCCGGCTGGGGAAAAGATGGCTAGAAGAGCGGGAAAAGACCCCAACCTCTTGGGGCACCGAACCGGACGACTATTGGCACGATAAAGTTTTTGAAATCCCCTACACTGTACAAAACTATAGGGACCAACCCCTGTGGAGGAGGCGAGTATGCAACGTAAGCATGATCGCCTGGATGGATTTTTGTAATACCCTGCCGTTCGAGCGGAACGACCCTACTTATATGGCGTACCCTCGAAGGGTAGGAGTAGATTTTGATGCCACCCTCCACGGGCGCTATGACTTCCCCGTCATTTATAACTCCACTATAGCATCCTTCGACAACGCCCTTCTTTTTACCACAGAAAGCCTAGACGAATCCATGATGCACTTCCTTGCGGATTTTTCCTCATGCCCTGACCCCGCCTTCATAACCACCTATAACTATCTTAGGCTACTTAGGCTACTCCTTAAGGAGGACTCGACTCCACAAGAGTGTGGCCTGCCTCCCCTATTCTTCGACCCTAGTGCTGTAGATAATTGTGCCATGGCTCATCTCATGATGAGGGCTACCCTCCTCCCTTGTTTTTGCCTAGCCCTCCTAGAGGACATGAACGACAGCCAGTTCACTAGATGCAACCACCCCTTCCTCTCCACTACCTCCCTACATGTCCGTATGAATCTAAAGAATTACATGCAGAGTCGCCAATTTTTGAGCAAGTCTCTCTGCCCACCTTCTCCTCCTCATTCCGACTAAGATACTTGGGCCTATGTCTCATCCAAAAAAAAAAAAAAAACCTAGGGATCTCCATAGCCCCCTCCCCCACTTCACGCCTAGGGCACATCAAGGGCAGGACTTTCAGACTTGTCACCCTAAGGCTCACACCGCACCACCAATGAAGCACAAGCTGGGTCCTCAAGTGTGGGATGTTACCAAGGGCTTGCCCAAGGTTAGACCCATCTCCCAGTTTCACGGCCACGAGCACAAGACACTACACGACAAGCAGCACACCCCTTAGGGAGGGCACTTTTTTTTTTTTTGCAGTATCGACTCTCAGGGGCTGGCACCCCTTAACGACCCAACGCATGCCAGCCTCCAGCCACCCGCCTGATGCTGAAGACCACTATGATCGAACCAGCTCAAGGTGAGTCCGCCATTGGCATAGATCTTGGACATGTATCGTCCAACGATCCATGCCCTACGCCTCACGATCCACAGATAGCTTATTGATTCCACCGGCCCGAGGACCTTCATATCCAAGGCACAAATCTTCAATCAAAGCCACGGGGTTCAAGCCAAACCGAGTTCAAGGGGTTTTTACCAGAATAAATTCCCCCACACCATCATTGCATTGCTTCCAATGCTTCTCCTACTCACAAGACGACCGGCTACAACCGTGCGACAGATGCCGAGTGTCTCCATGGAGCTTACCATACTCCAGACTCGCTCCGGGTCATCATCCCTAACCACCCACCTACCTATTCCGCCTACCCACCGACCTAACGCGCCCCTTGTCCCACCGCAGTGCCATGGGACTGGCACTTGGCTAGGAGGGGGGTAATGTTACCGTGTTTCCGACCACGTTACCACAACACAGAGGAGCAGAAACTAGGAAGAAGGAAAAAGAGCAAAAAATGCGCCTTGACTGGCAACCAATCCCTGAAAAATTCAAATATTCAAACACGACCCTCAAAAGGCTTCGGTGTGGGGCCACGGCAATAAAAGAGGAAAAGGCGCACCATCAAAATAAGGGAGCTCCCCCAAATCTGTGTAAAAGAGTGCCAGGCTCGCTCCTGTGCAAAGTGTATGCATTAGTAGGAATAGGGTAAATTAGAATGGTGGGAAATGGGAAAGAGGGCCTAGGCTACGGCCGGCCATGTAAAAGAGGAAAAGGGGATGACCGCCCGAAAGGGATTTAGGGTTTTGTATATAAATTTGAAAAATGAATGAGAAGCGCATTCTTTGGTGTGTGGCAAAAGGAGTCCTCTTCTTCTCTCCTTCTTGCTTGTGTGTGCTCTTGAGAGAGGGAGTGTGAGAGTGTGAGGGAGTGAGTGTGTGTGAGGGTGAGGGATCAAGAGGGTGAAGCTCTTCACCATCTCCTATCCTCTTCTTCTCTTCTCTTCCCTTCTCTTCTCTTGCGTGCGTGGCTATGGAGGATGGAGCTTGGAGATGGAGGAGGCTTGAGGATGCTTGCGCTAGCATCTAGGATCGTGGAGCTACTGGAGTGCAAGAGAGAGGAGGGTACTCAATCAAGCATCAAGGTAAGCTCACTACACTCGTAGGATCGACGGCGTGTCGGCTAGGTGAGAGATAGCCATTAGAGCTCGCTTGAAACACTTGAAAGAATAAGCGGTCCGAGGGTCTTGGCGGTTGAGCGAAAGCTCCCACAATCTTCAAGATGTGTAGATGGTAAACAGGGGTTAAATCAATAGCAAAACAATCTTTAAATTGTGAAAGAAATTGTGCATATCTAGGATGCATCTGATTTTCCTTAGCTTCAATTTCATTCACCCATACTAAGTATGATTTGCTACCTTTTCTCAATGCACGTTTAGCCTGTGTGTGACTAAACAATGGAAAATTATCAAAGGTGTGTGTTCCATGTAATGTGATTTGTTTTCCATTAGAATAAATTTTCATTGAATGTGTGGAATAATCTATGTCGAGATTATATTTGTGACACCATTCCTGTGTACCATTGTATCTAGAAGAATGCAGCTTTTATGCGATAATGAGTTGGAATAGTAGGTAAATTCAATTCTTTTACCAACTTTGCAAAAATAAAATCATGTGTGCTCCCATCATCATGCAAAACAATCTTTTTGTGACCATGCACAAGACATTTCATTGTTAATAATGAATGAGGATTTGGCATACTTGTTAAAATATCTTAAGTGGTACCGGTATCATCATCATCTTTCATGAAGTCTGGCAAATCTTCATGGTCTTCATCTTCAGTCGCTCCCAAGTAGTTGATTTGAATAGTTGGCTTCTTGGATTGATAGTTTACTACTAAGTGTCCAGGTCATTGACACTTGTAGCAAACTATAGACTTTGCTTTGAAAATAATATTGGTAATGGTCGAAAATTTGGGTATGTTGGGATTTGGCTGGAGAGATGGCTTAGAATTTGAATTTGTATTTGATGGTAAAGCAAGGGGTCGAGTCCAGGGTTTACGGAAAGAAGAAGGAACAAAGTGATTTTGATTGAATCTTTGAAAGTAAGAATTGAATTGCTTTTGTACCAAAGTTACCGTTAGTTGGAAATTATTGGGGTCACTTTTCTCGTCCACAAATTTTGTCTTCAGCATCATGGGCCAAAGAAATCGCATCCTTTAAAGTCTTTGGCTTGAACATGTTCACTTCCAGATAGAAATGACCAAGCAAACCAGACATATACTTGCGCTTGTGGATCACCTCAAAAACATCTTCAAGCATTCAAAGTTATAGTAAGGCACTCCAGAAATGCTCAGTGTATTGCAGTATGGATTCACGATCTCTTTGTTGCAAAAGATCCCACTGTTTGATTGCTTTTTCATGGAATTGAGATGGAAGAAAATTCTGCAAAATTTTCTTTTGAAAGGCCTCCCAAGTAGTAGGACAATCAATACTCTTGTGAACAATATTCCACCATAACGATGCTCTGTCTACTAGATGGTTAGTGACACATTTGAGTTTATCTTTTTCAGCATACTTCTCTTCATGGAAATAATCATCAAATTGATAAAGCAAGAACAGTTTTTCCATCACGTTGCCCATTAAAAGTACGGAATTTGAAATTTCTTTTACTTATCTTGGCTTCTTTCCTGAGAGACTGTGCTTCGAGTGTCGCATCAATCGTATGTCAAATAACATCTTCGGGTTGCACTCCAACTTGATCAACACTGGATTGTTGAAGTGTAGCCAATTGTGCTTGCAAAGTTTGATGTGCTCTTCGTTCCTCTTGAAGTTGCATCATAATTAGGTCCAATTTTTGCTCCATCATTGGTTCCGGGGCAAATCACCTTCAGCCATAAAATCTTCCATGTTTTGATCAAACATCCTACAAAATCTCAAACAACCTCACACAATCAAAATCTTGTTAGAGGGATGAGCTAGCTCAAGTTTTGGGTTTACAAAGCTTGCTTTTTTTTTTAATATAGCTTTTTGCGATCTTGTTTCTTTTGCGTGTATGATAATTGATGACGGTCTTCTTCCAAAACAGACTGGGTATGACAATTTGCTTACTTGAAATCAACTCTATCACAGTGCAAGTATAAACAAGGGCTTGCAAGAATTGCAAAACCAACTTGGGATTAATTGGGGACGAACTTCCACTATGGAAGAGTTTGATGATGGAATCTTTAGCCTTAATAACGCTTAGCTTTAAGCTTTATATTAAAAAGCTTAATGAATTTGAAAATTTTGTTGCACAACGGTGGCAGCTTGACATCAGATTTAGCGATGATTAGTACATGCTTCCATTGTAGATGTTGGATTTTGACAAGCTTAAGCTTTTTATATAGCTTATTAAGATTTATAAACTTAATCTTATTAAAAGTTTCTTGTGTGCCTTCCCTGAGAAAAAATTTATTTATGAAGGAGCTTCTCGAGTGGTCCTCCATCGCCTGAGAGTGGTCCTTCCATGATCTGACAGCACAACAGGGGGTCCTTCACTACCAGGAATGCACTGATATTGACGGTTTGTTGTAAGACTGCCTGTAGAGCCCGTTCGTTCCAAGAGCTTCGCCTTCACGCAAAATGGTAAGCGATTGGAAGCCCTTAATCTTAGCTTTGCTCTGATACCACTGGTGCACAAATCAGATGCTATATGCACGTGTAGTGAATGCCGGAAGGTCCCCAAGAACAAAAAACTCTACTAAAACTCATAAAGTAAGAAGAAGGTTTTGCACGACATGAAGCAAAAAGACAAATTGGGTACAATCTCCCCCCATGCCTTTTGTAAGCGCTCCACAAGGGATGTATTTATAAATTTATTCATCTTCAAGCTCAAAAATAGCCCAATTTACAATTAGCATGCTTTGGCTTTTGTGTTTACTTTTGTCCAAATAAATAATAAAGTAGTTGGGCATCCCAAAAGTTGGGTTGTGTCCAAATACAATGTCCAATAATGAAATATTTAAACCAAGCACCTACGCGCATACAAAATAATAAATGTTTGTCAAGCACTTCAATAAATAAGTGCGCCTAAATAAATATTAGTGCCACAGCTTTAATGATAAAGCGCGCACCCATCAAAAATGATAATTTATTCTAGGTAATTTGAATACACGCCATCACCCAGTGCTTTCCAACACCACCGCTTCCTCCTCTACACATCAACTGAAGCATTCACAATTGTTAGAAAATAATAAAATTAAATCGATAAAAGTGAATACCTAGCAGTCTTAAGCTACAAAATAAATAAATAGATTGGAGTTTTGTCCTAACCTTAATTTAATAAGACTGCACTCTAAACTCATAAACGTCCATTAATTTAATATGTAATTTGCGGAATCACCCACGTGCATATTAAATTAATCTGACGCCTGAAAAGGATAGGCGTCCCCGTCAACTTCTCACACAAGGAATCCACCTTGTGTATGAGCCCTAGCAAATAAATATAGTTTTACGGAATCCACCGTGGAATATGCCTCCTGGCATCAATAACATGTCCATCAATGTCATAGTCAATGGTTTTGATTTTATTGATAGAGGCTTTATCCTCAAATTCATAGAGTGTATTCACTCTTTGAATCCTCTTCATTATAAGACGCATTGCCTATTTTGCTCATCATCAACTAGCGTTACATCCCCTTTTAGAAAAGGGACCAATCTTATAGTAGATTTAAATCATACAACTTGGGCCACTTTCATCTTCGTGATTCCAATAGCTCCTTCAAGGGTTTTAGGTTAGTTGCAAGGTTCTTATCCAATATACCCTTTATATACTCAAGGATTTTAGGCAACTCTAACTTGTTCATAGGGACAGGGTACATCGTGCAATTAATTCGTGCCTTGACTACACTCTTTGCCATCATACAAATTAGAATCGAGGGTAGATTTCTATCCCAAATATCATTTGCACCCACCGCCTTTGCAGGAGTGCTCGTTTTCTTGACCAATAAGCATCCTCATTGTCTAAGAAGGAAAATTTGATGGTTGCAAAGCTATGCATCCAATCGTGCGCTCATCCTTTGGGCAAGGAATATATGTAGTTAGAGGGTCATAATTAGTCTTACTATGGAAATATTGCTTAAGCATTTTAGAGATGGTGTCAAGGCCAACGGGTGAGGTCTTCCAAGTATCCATCTCTATGTGGATTGCCCTTCTCCAATTCCCAAAGAACACCAATCCATAACCCTAGTCCTCAATCACTCGAGCACTTCTCATCTAGGGTCTACCTACTAGCAGGATGCTGTAATATGCTCCCTTCATCATGGTGAAGCTCACCAAGAATTGGATGGTTACAATCTTGATTGGCAAGTCTTTGAAGACTTTGAATGGTTTGACTTTAGCGTCATTGGCCAATATTACATTGAAATAAATAATCTTAACAAGAGGATTATCCCAAGCTTGCATAACCACATGATTGAGAATGCTTGCACCTGCTCTAGTGTCTACTATCTTAACAAGAGGATTATCCCAGGCTTGCATAACCACATGATTGAGAATGCTTACACCTGCTCAAGTGTCTACAATCCCTTGTTGGGTTGTATCTTCTAACTCAACAACTAGAAGGATTATATGCATTTCATTCCCTTTCGAGAAAGCATTGATTTGTAAAGCTCTTGGCATTAGACTGAGTGTTTGGCAATTTTTGAATTTTGCTCCTACATGGTTGCATCAATTGTTGATTACATAGTTCTAGCTACCCAAGCCTTGAAGGCTTGCAACATGATAGGATCATATTTCAACAATAGGCCAAGCGATGGTGAAACTTGAGTCGAAGCCAATGTGGCTCTAATAGACTTGCATCTAGTTTGTTATATTTGTATTCCCCGTTTCTCTTCCCATTAGGATCTTGTCTATGATAGATTGGAATCATGTTATCACTTAATTTTTGTTCTTGTGTCCTTGACGCCTAATTTACATTTGAGTTGATACATATAGGGAGAAAATGTGCATTCTTACTTGAAAGTTCATGCATCTCATGGCCTAGAATTAATTAAATGTCATTTAGATAAGCATGAGTCTTCTATACCAATTTATAGAGCCACTACTTCACTATTAGGGACTTTTCTCCTCATCATTAGCATGGTGGCACTATCACTTGTCGGATTAAGTTTGGTCTCAACAACAACAACAACAACTCCTCCTCCTCCTCCTCCTCCTCCTCCTCCTCCTCCTCCTCCTCCTCCTCCTCCTCCTCCTCCTCCTCCTCCTCCTCCTCCTCCTCCTCCTCCTCCTCCTCCTCCTCCTCCTCCTCCTCCTCCTCTTCCTCTTCTTCTTCTTCTTCTTCTTCCATATCCACTTTTCTTAAGAGCTTACTAAGAAAAGTTGCATTGCTCACTAAGAAAGTGACTCTTCAAAACCTAGTGGTAAGACTCAATGCTATCATTTGTTTCTTGGTTTGCATGAGGAAGCATTCTCGTAGCTCGTATCCACATCCCTATATATCAAAAGTGAAATCATGAAATATATAATGTAACTACACTATTATAAATAGCTTTATGAGTTTGATAAATTTATAGTACCTATACATGAGGACCATGTATCCTTGAAGTACTTGATGAACAATGCTTGCCATCATATTTCTCATAAAACTTTGAGAGTAGATTGTGAGCCGCATCTATCGTGGCATTGTCATGTCAATTAGGGGTACCTTACATATTCATAATGTTGCCAAGTGTTCTAAACATATCAGCACAAACTTGAAAATCACTGACCTTGCGCACAAGTTTTTTAAGCCAACTCCTTCTTACATGCCATATACATAGATATATAGGAACACCAAAAATCTCCCTGAACATATAAAGAGATAAACTATTTTATGGGTTGCTCATGGCAATAAAAGACAATGAATACATGTAGAGAAAACCATGCTGAATAGCATTGATTGCTACTTGACTGTCATCCATTATAAATGCATTTGGTTCCCATGACTTGTTGTAGTCCAAGAGTCGATTTATTAATGCAACTAGCCATGATGTAATTATCATGGTACAAGAAGAGGGTGTAATGATCCATGCCACTAGTACTCCATTGTGAAAGTGATCGAACACAAGTATTGTATACAAATGGAACTGTATAGAGAAACACCAAAATCAAAACACTTATGTTTAAGCCAAGAAAGAATAAGAAATATAGTACCTTATATTTATTAGTACCAAAGGTTGCATCCATTGCTAATAAGCCTTTTTGTCTATACTAACTAAGCATTTGAAGTTGCCATGTCATTTGGATGCCCAATATCAAAGGGTTATCTCCATTGCCATAAGGTTGATAGAAGAATGTACTACTAAGACTGACCAACTATGGACACTTTTAGCATCATTTGAAGTAGTTTTTTGAGATAACAAATCTAGCTTCTTGGTAGGATTTAGTATGTTAGGAATGTCAAGAAGGTGTCTATTATGGCTTGAAATGTACCTATAGTATCACTTTCTTGAATTAGTTGAATGTGTCGCATGAGCACTTGTTGGGGAGTGAAAACCTTAAGTAACATTTCACAAATCGAATCCTTGATTTGATATGATAGCCACGATGCAAATCTAATTTGGCATCGTGGATCAGTGACACACAAGAAGCCATGGCTAATATCCCCAACATGATTTGTGTGTTGATATTGCACATAGTTGATAAGAGCAATCCATGGCCATATGTATAACTATGACACATGATTTGTGTGTTGGTATTGCACATAGTTGATAAGAGCAATCCATGGCCAACATGATTTGTGTGTTGATATTGCACATAGTTGATAAGAGCAATCCATTATTTGTGTGTTGATATTGCACATAGTTGATAAGAGCAATCCATGGCCATATGTATAACTATGACACCATAAAGTGGCATAGCCATCCACATGTTCTTTTTCTTGAGATAGCATGCCTTTTGTTTACTAGTCATAGTTTGAAAGGATTATCCCACAAGTCCTTCGGCCCATAGGCACACCAATGCCTACAATATATCCAACACATTTTTATATGAAAAGAAAAATTGAACACTTTTTTATGTGTATTAGATGAAAGTAAATTTTCTTACACTTTTAGTTATCCTTAAAGCTATCATGCTTTGGTTTTTTCAACGGTCGTTCATTGTCTTTTTTTGTCCGCTAAATATACAAAAGTTTGTGGGGGCATTGGGCCTCTCATTTTCGCCCTTGATAAAATCAGCAATGTGGTCCATGGGAATATAAGCTATACTCATGATCTTATATTTTGAAGAGATATCCACTAACTTCTCCCACAGCAAGGATGAAGCACAGATGGGCCCTTATGGCAGCAAACTGAACTTTCATGCATGGTTGCGTTTTTAAAAAAAAGATATTGGCATTTTGAAATATAATTTTACAGTAGTTTTTCAATGAAAGGATGCAAAGACCTAGCTCTTTGTTGAATAATTTTAGTATGTATAAATTGAATTGCTAAAATAAACACTATTAGTATATTTTTTGCAAAGTTGCATTTACGCACGCCTTGTATAGGTTGCATTGGAATACTTATTCAAATAATTTTAAATTCAAAATGAGCAATGATATGTAGCTGACCCCGGTATGCAAAGTAGACGGATCAGAGTGTATAGACATAATGAAAATGTAGAATATATTTCTACAAGTTTACACTTTCATAGATGAGGTAATACAAGAGCCACGCTCAATGATATTTTGGCTATGGACCAATGACTTCCTTGATAATAAATCTTCAAATGTACTTTTCTTTACAAGTAAAACGATGCCAAGACCAATTCAATAGGAGATACAGAAAGAGAGGGATGTCGGCGTTGAGCTAAATGAGCACGATCCGAAAGGACTTTATAGAAATTATGGTAGCAACAAATGTGTTGAGTTAGAGCATCCTCCAAAAAAAAACACAAAAGCACGATTAGTATGGTATAGGAAAAGATCAATACAACACGTCAGCAAGTGAGTGCTAATATACCTAGCACTCAATGCAATGCTATCAACAGAATATAAGAATATTATTTGTGTTTTATGCAAGACCAAAGGTATTGCTAATGGTATCTATTTTCAGACTTGTGAATGGGTAGTGTTATTTCAACCCATTTTCTGCCTGTTGTAAATGACGGCCACCTCCTCTAGTCGGCGAGCGCACAGTTTGCTATCGGTTGAGGCTCACAGTTTGACGCAGTATGTTGATGTAAATGTTACTTGAACGAATGCATGCCTTGTGACCAACCGATATTAGCCGCCCCTTTGTTTAAGCTTAGGTCCTTTACTTTGCATGATAATGATAACGATACTGAGGCAACTCTTTTTTTTTTTAATAAATAGAATGCTTTTCCTAAGTAAGCTTTTATTTCCCCATCCATGTATGAAGGTAAAAATTTTATGTCTTTCTAATATGCAAACTCTAAGGCCTCCTCTAGTTTTACACCATCGCCCTCATTATCTGCCAAACCTTGAAGCATGTGTTTATTGGAGTCGTCAAGTGAGATTATCAATTGCATGCCTTGTGCAACACATGGACAATGTACTTTCTCAACCCTGTATGTGATACTATCACTTCATTGAGGGGAGATTTTTGACTTCGTTAGGGGAGCTAGAGCTTGCGCAAAAACAAAGTCTCCTCAATCTACAAAACCTTCATCACCCAAAGAGAAACAAGAAACCATTGTGCAATCCAAGAAAATGGATCCTCAAGGGAAAACCATACCAAAGGATCCAAAACCCAGGCCAGGTGAAAGCATTGTCAAAATCGCATCTTGGACTTCCATCGCTTCAGTCACTTCTAATATATCCACCAAGGGTTCGAGCAAGCAATCATTCTTCATTGCTTATGTAACCAAACCCATTGAATTGGTAGTTACAACTTCCGAATCCATAATGGAACTTAAATGATCATAGGTTTCAATTGCACGACCAAACATATCACTTTAGTCAAGGAACAAGCATGTCTTGATTCAATAGTATGTAGGCTATGAAATCTAAAACAAGACAACACTATCAACTTTGCAACTATCAATATATGCTCTTCTCGAAAATAATCTCTAGAAAACTTAAAACCTAAGTTGATCAAAAGTATATCATGCACATGGCAAAAGAAAAGGCACAAAACGAGAATGAATCGGTAAGCCAATGCATTATAATAACTAAGGATCAGATCCATCACTAGCTTGAGCATATGTTCAAATCGACATTGGTACACTACCAAAAGCATGTGAATTGCTTCTTACATTGCCAACAAGATGGAAAGAGCACGTACATATTTGTACCCAGTACCCACTAATCATGGGTGAGCTCTCAAAATTCTTCCTTAAACACATAGCTAAGCACCAAGAATGGATTCTATCTTTTCACATCAAACACTGGCCAACAAGCCTCAAGGATACAGAAAACTAGATTAGAAAGAAGAAGAATGCAACAATTTCAAACAAAAAATATATTCTATCCATAGTTTCAATGCTCGAATAGGTGGTTAGATAATGACTACTATAGAGCAAAGAAGAGCTATTAGAAGTTCTAAAAGCAATCTAACATACATCACTCCCAATTCACTACAAGTGCTACCGACCATCCAATGCATCAAGCTATCTAAATAGGTCCAATGCCTCCCTTTGCTTGACAAACTCCTTAAGGAGGAAGAGTTGCATGTTGCTTAACTTACTTGTCCATAATACCATGATCAAAGATGTGACTTATTATCTCTCATTCTTAGCCATGTCACCACATCTTCTTGATGATGTTGTAACACCGGGTCTTTTATTTTGGGTGTTGAGGTTGTTGGCTTGTGGTTTTCTTTGATGTCCCCAAGTTTTTATTATGCTTCATTCTTGGGCTAGAAGTTGGATGCTTCTGTCCACACAGAAAAGGGTTTGAGCAACAGGAATCAAAGGGTCATCTAGGATTTGGTAGTTACTTGCATTGGGGTGTTACCAATCTTAATTTGGTTGCTAATTCTTGATGAATGGTGTCATGTTTTGAAAGTTGTTTTTTGCAACATGGGCATGAGAAAAAGCATCCTCAAGAGAATTATGTCTAAGAATGTGAAGCTTTTCTTGGATGTCACTTGAAGACCATCTTTGTACCTTTGTTGCAACATGGCCTTAGAAACTTCATCAAGCAAACACAAAAGAACAAGGCATTGCCAAAAAATATCAATGTAGATAGCCATTGTATCTCCTTCTTGCCAAGATAAATTTGCCCAAGTTTACCTTGCACGAAGGTGAGACTAAGGAGGAACGAATGATCCTTTAACTTTTTCTTCAATTTTTTTTTCATGTGATAGGACAATTATTGAAGCTACTGACAACTTTTCACCAAAGTAAAGCTTTGTTGGTCAAATAATTGGTGGCACACTTGATTTAATATTTTTTGAAAAAAAATCCTTTATCAAAATAATCTTCAAAGTGGCTTATAATTTTTAAAAAAAGTCCACGCTTTTTGCCATTAAATTTAGAAAATTGAAATAACTTATGAGCTATATTTTTTGGTTCTTCTTGACTTGTGCATTGAAGATGCATCGTATGATGTGAGCAGTGTAGTTGTACTCAGATTACTAAGTTTCATTTTATCATTCTTGCTCTTGAAGGACTTTAGTAAATTTTGCCCTTGTTGATAGTAGTTAGCTTAGTATTGAACTTTCATTTAAACGACTTCTTCTAAGCATTCGATCCATTCGTCATTGCACTAGACTAAGCTACCCTTTTGGTACCTATGAAGATATTCATTCAAGTATATGATTGCTAAGTTATGTGGGGAGGTATGCTTAGCATTAGCAATTGCATCCTCCAATATTATTACTTTGTAATAATTATCATATGGTCAATGTTACAAAGTGAACCATGTGGCGAATCTAGCATCTTAAATCTTAGATATAGACAACTTAAACAAACATAAAATAATTTGAATAAGTTAATAAATTTGCAAAGAACAAGAGAAAAATACACTATAGGGTCCAACCTCCCCCATGGCAAAAGCTATGGTTTGCTATCCTCTATTATAGAATATTAATTTACATAGCTATTTACATTCATCTCATACATCTAATTGCAAAGAGATATACAAATATCAATCAAACTATAAAGTTTTGTATATTAATAGGTTTCTTCTTACTTGTTGCAATTGATGCAAAAAGTTATATGTGCCAAATTACATTATTTTGACATCACTAGTGCGTGTGAAATTGGGCAAAACTCCCAAAACGACTCCAAAAGCTCTGAATTCTGACTTTGAACGAGGCAAAAATAATAAAATTAAGTTTTTACCATATACACGTGATCTTGTTGCTTCCATAAAGAAAGCTAGAAAAGCTTTCTAAAGGTGAGCCACATAAAGAAAATAGCAAAGTATTCCATAAAGAAAGTTTATAAAATAATATTTTTAATCTATTATTTTAATATTATCTATATTAAATATATTAAATCAAAATAATTTAATAGTATAGACTAATAGTTCATTTAAAATTACCACTAAAAATTGTAAACTTGTAGTTCATAAATAAGCTAATACTTCTAATAATATATAATATCATGTAAATACATATTATTATATATCATGCTTACTATATAGATTCACCTAAAGATTATTTGTATAGTAGTGTGCTCTCATCATCACAAAGCTTATTAGTATCCTTTTATCTATATCCTACCAAGCATAATGCAACCAGTCTCACACTTGTGAACTTCTACCACAAGTCATAGATCATATGGCAAATAGACAAAATACACAATAAATAAAATAAAAATCATCTTATTTTTATAGTCAATTTTGATAAAATGTTGTGGATATCATAATTTCATAACATTTCTTAGGGTTAAAAACAACTTAACCACATGCTAGTGCTACCTCATGCAGCGAGTCTATACTTTTCTATGATAATAAGTTTCCATGGATTTTACATGAAATACTACCACATGCAATGATTTCGTATCCATGGGATATTAATAGGATTATGAATGGTATACAATTATTGGCTAAGAATATCAACGAGGTTTATTGTAATGAAGCTAAGATAAATTCTAAATATATTAAATTATATAATAGTCATGTAATATTAATGAAATATAGAGAGATTAAACAAATAATAGTTACTTAATGTACATATATAAACCTCAATTTATTTTGGTTATTAAAGTAAAATTTGACTTATAGGCATCTTAAGATTAAAATATCTTTAAAAAATTAGTCATAATTAGAATATTATACATCAAATAAAACTTTAGATTTTCAATCATCTACAAAATGTATCCAACTAAGTATAATATAAAAATGAGGAATTATTTACTAAACCAATACTTTAACATGATAAGAGAGTATATTTTTAGATACTATAATAAAATTTGACTAAAATATTGACTTTGGATAAGATGATATTAAAAAGTATGTTGTAGAGACAAGAGCTCAAGCTCAACCACCACCAAGACCCATGAATCGCTTATTGTTCAAGTGTTTCAAGCGAGCACTAATGGCTGCCTCTCACATAGCCAACGCGCTATCCCTCTCTACGAGTGTAGCGAGCTTACCTTAATGCCCGATTGAGTTGCTTCCTCTCTCAAGCACTCCGATAACTCCACGATTCGTGATGGGCGCTCAAGCATCCTCAAGCCTCTTCCTTCAAGCTCCATCCTCCATAGCCACACGTGAGACCAGAGAAGAGAAGAGAAGAAGAGAAGAAGAAGAGATGGTGGAGGGCTTCACCTCTAAGATCTCTCACCTGTTGGGGGTAAAGGCGCCTCCGCCGTGCCGCCCCATGTATTACTACACTGACAGTACCCGCCACTCCACACTGCAGGTGGCAGGCGCCCATCACGTCACTTTATTCTTTATTCTTTTAGTGATAGTTTGAATAAAGGAAGGCTCGGTCACACATTGTGACTATTGGAGTTCCCATTTCTTGTCTCTCTCTTTCTTGCTCTTGCTCTCCTACCATAGCTCGCGTGCAAGCTTCGATCCTTCTCACCTTTCAACTGGTATCAGAGCTTGGCATTCTCTTGCTCGAGCTCGACTCGGTGCTTCCCGACCTTCGCATCGACTCGCTTCACGCATTGGGTCTCCATCCCGGCAGCCATAGCCGACCTCTCGAGCTCTCGACTCTCCCCGGCTTCCCGAGCTCCATCCCGGCCTTCTTGAGCTTCATCAGGGCCTTGCCCTTGAGGTATTGCTTCAGCATTTGCAGGCATTTGAGTGTATTCTCAGTTTGAAACAGGGCAGGAACAAAGGGCAGCCACTCTTCTTAGGCTCCATAGCTCATATCTTCCCTCCCCTTTGCATTGGGCCTTCATGGCTTGGTATGTGCCTACCTTGGGCCATCATTGAGCCCCCCCACACTCAACATTCAGCAACATTGATCAGCAGTCATTTTCCAGCAACTCACGCTAATTTCAGCGCACCTATTCAGCCCTCCCCTCCTCACTGTTGAAGCTGCAGCCACTTGATCTTCATCCAGCCCTTGTGTGTGGCCTATTGGGGCTTATTTTGGAGCCCCCCAACCATCATAACTCCACGTGATTGGCAGCAGCACTCCAGGCCTCAACACGCTGAATATGGCGCCCATTTTCAGACTTTGACCTCCACATTTTACAGCTGAATGCTTTGTTGCTCATGGAGCACTCATCATTGGCCTCTTTGGAGGGCATTTGAGCCATTTTTTGGATGTCATTTTGATGCTTTGGCTTGACATTGAGGTTGGGAGCTGATCATTCTCAGTTTTGAAACTGTCATTCACTGCATAACAGTGCTGGAAACAGGGCAGCACCCCTGACACTGACATTTGTTGCTTATGCCTCATTCCATTGAAGCTATTTGATGCCCGTATGCGGTCTACTTCCTACCCGGATGTATTGGGGATGTATGCATTTGGTTTGACCATGATTTTGGCTTGAATTCGGGGCTGAAATCTACTGTTTAAAACAGTAAATACATGCTGGAATAACAGTGGGCTGAAGGTACTTTACATGCTTTGGCTTGTGACATATGCTATTTGGTTCGTGTATGCCATACCGACATTTGGAGCTTGGATTTGGATGTATTTGAGCATTCCCGGCTTACTTGATCACTAATCTTGGTTGCTATTTGGATGTCATTGAGTTGACCGAGAGCTTATTTGGGCTTATGTATTGCTTCATGGTTAATACCGGTGCTTCATGTATGTCATGCTCTCTTGGATGCGCTTGATGCATTGATAGGGTCACTTATCACTGGTGCTTTCTCTTGGGTTGTTTGAGCTTCTGAGCTCGCTTTGTACGCCTTTTGTGCCAGTGGGAGCATTTTACATGCTTGCTTGACCTTTGACAGTTGCATGCTATTGGAGCACTTACATGTATTTGGAGCAGTTTATGTCTTCAGCAGCTACATACGCATTGACACTTTGGGATCATACTCCGATCTTTATGGATATGCATTGATGTACTCTTGGTTCACAGGATGCTTATGAGCTGAGTCTCATATTTGGATCTTTCTCTTTGAGCAGACACCTATTTGTGTCAGGTTTTGGCAGTTACAGGAACACTTTGCCTAGAGTGTCTGGGGGTGTGCCTTTCACTGGCAGATGTTATTTTGACATGCTTCGGTGTTGAGCTCATGTTCCTTTCACTGTCATTGGCCTTGCTTATGTCCATTTCATGCCGGCTTTGGACCTAGCATTGTTTGCTTGACATTGGATCCTATTTTGGGACAGTTTGCTCTCTAGACTGCATACCTGCAATTTATTACAGCAAGCAGTTATTGGTGGACTGAGGTGTACTTTTCATGCTAAAATATCCTGATTTGGTGTACCGCACCTAGCACTAAGTGGGCAGCAACTTTTGGCACACTTTGCTCGCCCTTTGGACCCCATTTTGGTCATTTTTGGGCAGTTTTTGCAGTAAAACAGCAAGCAGTTTTGGGCTGTTTGGGCATTTCCAGCCTGCATAATGGCGTCATCTTCGCATGATAGTGCCATCTTTAACATTACAAAGTTGGATGGTACCAACTACTCTTATTGGAAGAGTCAAATTTGGCAGGTCTTGGTGCAGAAATCTTAGATTAAGCCACTTCGGTTGAGTGGGGAGCAACCTGAAACTATGGACAATGACGACTGGCTTGAACTTGATGAGCTATGCAAGTCCACGATTGTATTGTCTCTCACTGAACAGGTACATTATAATGTATTTGAGGAAGCACAGAGTGCATGGGATCTATGGAATAAGATCAAGAATCTTTATGATAAGAAAAGTCCGGCGAGTCAGATGTACTGGTTGAAGCAGCTTATGGATCTGCGCATGAAGGATAATGCGACTATGTCTTCTCACTTGAGCCAGTTCCATGCTATACTGAAGAACCTGACTTCACAGGATATCACCTTTGGAGAGGAAGTAACTCCTCTTTTCTTGCTTGGGACTCTGAATGAGTCATGGGATGTTTTCCGTACTGCTCTTTGTGCCTCTAGTGCTACTCTAAAATTGGCAGATGTTGAGAGTGCTCTTCTTCAGGAAGAGGTGAATCGCAAAAACTTGGATGCCTCTCGTGGTAGTCATGCTTTGACAGTTAGAGGCAGGAATGACAGGTATGACCGTGGTAATGGCCGAGGCCGTGACTCGCAAAAGGGTCGGTCTAAATCTCATGGTGGCAAGTAGCGTAGTAAGTCGCGTGGGCGCAATGCAAATGTCACTTGTCATCATTGTGGGAAAAAGGGCCATATTAGACCACAGTGTCATGAGTTGCGCAATGAGAAGCACAAGGATAAGGGCAAAGAGAAAGTGCAGGAGAAGTCCTCTGATCGCAGCATAGTACCTGCGAAGTCCAGCGTCAAGATTGAAGAAATTAATCTCATGCAGACCGAGGATTCCGATGGTAGTGATGAGTTCATACTTGCAGCTAGTTCTTCTAATGCTTCACACTTGACTGAGACACCTAGTATGTATGCACAGTGCTGGTTATTGGATTCAGGTGCGTCCTTCCATGTGACGCCTTACCGTGAGTGGTTTCACTCTTATCGTACTGTATCTGGATCAGTCACACTTGGAGATGACAGGTCTCTTGATATTGTGGGCTGTGGTGATATTCAGTTGCAGTTTTCCACTAGCAGTTCATTTTTGCTTAGGGATGTACGTCATGTACGTGTGCTTACGCGCAGTCTTATGCCTGCAGGACAGCTGGATGATGCAGGATTTCATGTATGTTTTGGGGATTCTGCCTGGAAGATTACTCGTGGCAGACTTGTGCTTGCTAGAGGCACCAAGGCTAGCAACCTCTATCCTCTTGTTGTATCTGGGTCCTCAGTTGACCATGTTTTGGTAGTGGGTTCTATCCCACATGTATCACTTTGGCATGCTCGTTTAGGGCACATGTCTTTGAAGGGAATGAAAATGTTATCTGGTTTGTAGTATCTTCCACCTTTGGATTATGTATGTTTTGACTCGTGTGATCATTGTCTTTATGGTAAGCAGAATAGGTCTACGCATAAGAAATCGGGTAGGCCACGCATGAGTGAGCCCTTGGCATTGGTGCATTCCAATGTTTGTGGGCCTATGCCTTGCATGTCTATGGGTGGTGTGAAGTACTTCGTTACCTTCATTGATGATTTCTCTAGGAAAGTGTGGGCTTATCCCATAAAGCAAAAGTCCGATGTCTTGGCAGTTTTTCAGAGATGGCTTGCTCTTGTTGAGAACCAGACTGGGTATAGGCTGAAATGCCTTAGGACAGATAATGGGGGAGAATATGTCTTGCATGCTTTTGAGCAGTTTTGTGATGACAGGGGTATTAATCGTCAGTTGACCGCCCCTTACACCCCACCCTAGAATGGTTTGGCTGAGCGCATGAACAGGACTATTCAGGAGCGTGTGCGCTCTATGCTTAGCCATGCAGGCCTACCCCAGAGTTTTTTGGCTGAGGTAGTTAGTACGGCAATGCATGTCATAAACCGATCGCCTTCCAGTGGATTGGATTTCCAGGTTGCAGAGGAAGTTTGGGCTGGTAAGCCACCCTCTTATGCGCATCTCCGTGTCTTTGGATGTGAGGCATTCTGCCATGTGCCCAAGGACAAGAGGAGTAAATTGGATCCAAAGAGCATTAAATGCATATTCCTTGGCTATGGTGAGTCAGGAGAGATGGGCTATCGCCTATGGGATCCGCAGGCGCGGAAAATAGTACGCAGTCATGATGTCGTCTTCCATGAAGACAAGATGCACAGGCAGCCTAAGAAGGTGGTTGAGATCCGCAGAGTGAACTTTCAGGAGGAGCCTAGAGCTCCAGCACAGCCAGTAGTACAGCCTGCAGCAGTTCCTCCACAGGGCCAGGGTGTTGGACAGGCAATTAGACAGGCAGCAGAGCCTGCGGTGAGAGGGTCTGCTAGAGACAGACGTCCACCTGACAGATTTCAGCCCTCTATGCATTATGTTTTGGTTACAGATGCAGGAGAGCCTTTCACTTATGATGAGGCTATGCGCAGGGGTGACAGTCACTCCTGGGAGAGGGCTATGCAGTCTGAGATAGACTCCCTGCATAAGAATGAGACTTGGGATTTGGTTGCCTTGCCTAAGGACAAGAAGGCTTTGCCATGCAAGTGGGTGTACAAGCTGAAAAATACCCCTGGACACCCCAAGCCGGCATACAAGGCTAGATTGGTAGCAAAGGGTTTTAAGCAGGAACATGGTGTGGACTTTGATGAGGTCTTCTCTCCTGTGGTTAAGATGACCACCCTGCGCTTAGTCTTGGCTTTGGTTGCACAGCTTGACTTAGATCTATATCAGATGGATGTCAAGACGGCTTTTCTACATGGGGACTTGCATGATGAGCTCTATATGGATCAGCCTAAGGGCTTTGCAGAACCTGGCAGGGAGCACCTAGTGTGCAAGTTGAAGAAGAGCTTGTATGGCTTGAATCAGGTACCTAGGGAATGGTATCATAAGTTTGATGCCTTTATGCAGTCACAGGGCTACAGCAGGAGTGCTATGGATCCGTGTCTTTACACGAAGAACGCCCGTGATGGCAGTTTGCTTACCTTGGTACTCTATGTTGATGATATGCTGATAGCAGGGAAAGCTCATGATGAGCTAGATACTCTTAAATCTTAGCTGAAGAAGAGCTTTGAGATGAAGGATTTGGGACAGGCCTCACATATACTTGGGATGCGCATTAAGCGCGATAGGCATCAGGGGCTTTTGTATCTCTCACAGCGGGAGTACATTCATAAAGTCCTTGAGCGCTTCCGCATGCAGGACGTAAAGCCTATTGGCTGTCCATTACCTTCTTATGTGAAGGTATCACAGGCCGATTGTCCGCAGACAGATGAGCAGAGGGCCGAGATGGCCAAGATCCCTTATGCTTCAGCCGTGGGCAGTTTGATGTATGCCATGATAGCCACTCGTCCAGATATTGCGCATGCAGTTGGTATTGTGGCACGCTATATGGCTACACCTGGCAGCAGACATTGGGATGCTGTGAAGGGTATCATGAGGTACTTGAAGGGCACCGCAGATATGTGTATTTGCTATGGCAGCCAGGATACAGGGGTCGTGGAGTACAGTGACTCTGATTATGCAGGACATGCATATAGTAGGAAGTCCACTTCTGGCTATGTATTCACCTATGCTGGAGGGGCTGTCTCTTGGATATCCAAGGTTCAGAAGTGTACAGCTTTGTCTACCACTGAGGCCGAGTATGTTGCAGCCACTGAGGCTTGCAAGGAGGCCATATGGTTAGGCTGTCTAGTTGCTGACCTTGGGATTGATGCTACACCTACACTGCATTCGGATTCTATGAGTGCCATTCAGTTGGCTAAGAATCCGGTCTTCCATGCGAAGACGAAACACATTGAGGTGAGGTATCACTTCATACGTGGTGTCGTGGAGGACAGGTCTGTTGACCTTGTCAAGATCTCCACTGACGAGAATCTTGCAGATTTGCTCACGAAGAGCCTCACTACTGAGCGCTTTGCCTTCCTCAGGAGGTTGATGGGCGTTGGATGAGATGTCGCCTTTCCTCATCCCTTGTACCTATGTATATTTGTACTGTGTTTTCTTTTTTCTTTTCTCTCTCACTAGGGCAGATTCGCCTTTAAGTGGGAGGTTGTTGGGGGTAAAGGCGCCTCCGTCGTGCCGCCCCGTGTATTACTACACTGACAGTACCCGCCACTGCACGCTGCAGGTGGCGGGCGCCCGTCACGTCACTTTATTCTTTATTCTTTTAGTGACAGTTTGAATAAAGGAAGGCCCGGTCACACATTGTGACTGTTGGAGTTCCCATTTCTTGTCTCTCTCTTTCTTGCTCTTGCTCTCCCGCCATAGCTCGTGTGCAAGCTTCGATCCTTCTCACCTTTCATCACCCTCACACACACTCTCCCTCACTCACTCTCACTCCCTCCCTCAAGCACTCACAAGCAAGCAAGCAAGAGAAGAGAAAACAAGAAGAGAAGAAGAAGAGTCCACTTTGCCACACACCAAAGAATGAGCTTTCATTCACTTTTTGAACTTTATATATAAAACCCTCTTTCCCTTGGGTGGTCATATTCTTTTTACATGGCCGATCATGGCCTAGGCCCTTTTTTCCATTGTTCACCTATCTTCCTAGCTTCCTTCCTACCGCCCATCTACCTTTACAATTTGCACAGGTGAGAGCACAACACTCTTTTACGAATGTTTTGGCTATGCCTTTATATTTAAAGGTGCGTCTTCTTGCTTTTGGCTTCTTGCAGCTTCCAAGGTTGCATCTTCTACTCCTGGTGGTTGTTCCCATGCTTTTAGATTTCTTCCGGGCCCATTCTCTTGTAGGGTGCATTTTCCTTTTTTTTCGCCTTGCACTTTTTCTCTTGATGCCTCGTTTTTCGCTTTGTTTGCTTTGTAGTAAACATTACCCCCCATCTAGTTGAGTGCTAGTCCCATGGCACTATTGGGTGGCAAGTCAGAGAGTGTTGGTAGGGTAGCCATGTAGCTTTTTGAGTGTGCATACAAGCCCTGTTGGGAAGTGTGTTGGAGGGATTTATGGAACTGGAAGGCCCTTGCAGTTGGAATGAGCCCTGATGTTGGAGGGATTTATGGACCTATTGGAGAGATTTATGGAACTGAAAGGTCCTTGAGTTTGGAACGACCCCTAGTGTTAGAGGGATTTATGGACCTGTTGGAGGGATTTATGGAACTGAAAGGTCCTTGAGTTTGGAATGAGCCCTGGTGTTGGAGGGATTTATGGAACTAAAAGGACCTTGCGTTGGGAATGAGCCCTTGTGTTTGAGGGATTTATAGAATTGAAAGGCCCTTATTCGAGCCCTGGTGGAAAGTGTGTTGGAGGGATTTATGCCTATGAAATTGAAGATAAAGTTGGAGGATCTGTCGTTTGGCCCTCCTTGGCTACCTTCTCCTACGTTGTTCCAAATGAGCTTCTTCATTCACATTTTGACTGGTGCTGTTGCGGCCACCCTGTGCTTTGTTGTGCTTGCATGGTAACGTGTAGCATAAGATGGGGAGTGCATTGCATGGATGATGGGGTCTCTCGAGCTGGAGGCAGGGCCTTTGTTTGTATGTGGAAAGAAAAGAAAGTGGGGGTTTGTGCCTTACCATGGAGTGCGTGGTGCCCATGCTTGTGGAACTGGGAGATGGGTAAGCCCTCGGTGGTATCCCACACTTGAGGACGTGGAGTGCGTGGTGCCCATGTGGAACTGGGAGATGGGTAAGCCCTCGGTGGTATCCCACACTTGAGGACCCAGTTTATGTAGAGAGGAGGTGCGGTGCATGGGGCTTAGGGTGACATGACTAGCCATATACAAGAATTACATTCCTAGGTATGTCCTGTGCCCTAAGCATGTGTTGTGGGGGATCCAAAGGGCTAGGGGGTTAGATATGGAGCTGGCTGACCGAGGCCACCGGTGGCGGACACACCTAACTTGAGAACCCCTAGGTCAAAATCTATTCCCACCCTCCAAGGATATGGTAGATAGGTCGGGTCATTCTGTTCGAAGGGTAGGGAGCCACAAAATGACATCCACACATCCATGTCGCCATTCCAAACTCTTCTCCTCCACTTAGGTTGGGATTTGTAGCCTTTCATCATGTGGGCTCCTCAACCTTGTTTTCCTAGTAATCTGGGGATTTTGTCCCCCAAGCCATTGGGATGTTTCGCTCTTTCAATGAGCCATCAGTCACCAAGCCTTCTTCCCATGGTGATTACTTATGTTACCGCTTCGGTGGATAGTACTTTGCTCAAGGCCGCTGGGTATTGAAAGGTTAAATCAAAGGGTTGGTGGCGATTTTCCCACTGCTCCCACACTGATAGCTTCATATTCTAATTCATAGGTAAGCCGTCCCTTTTTAGTGGGATGAGCGGTTGTGGAACTGCAAGCAGTTGCGCTTGAGCTCTTTTGCATACTTGATCCAACATTCTGGCCCTCTTCTTTTTCGTTTCTACCTTCCTTTCCACTGTGGCATCTTATTCTTGAGAGGGCTCTGGTTGTGGTGAGGGGGGTGGTGGAATCCACTCCTCATCTCGTTGTGTTCCTTCATGGCTTGACCCTGCCCCTGCCTCCTAGGGTTGTTCTTCTTGAAGTTCCAATGCGTCAAGCCTGCTCCTACCGATTCTCTTGATGATCTTGACCGATCGGGTTGAGACTTGCATCTTGGACTTGGGAGCACAGCCCTTGTTTGATTGCCTTGCAGGCTATTTCTAGTTTCCTTTTAAGCATATCAACTGCCTCCTCCTCCTCAAAGAGTGTGATGTCTAAGATTGTGTTGAGGAAGGCATGTTGTTGGACTTCGAGACTAGCTTGAGTGGTGCTTGCCCTACTTTCTGCTATAGCATATTCGTCTTCCCTCTACAAGGGCCAAGTGGCTTGTTAGGTCCTTCACTTGCTTCTCGCTCTTGGCTTCCCATTACCTTGCATTCTTTTTCATCTCTCCCAAGCCTGTTGGGGTTAAAGAGTGTGATGTCTAAGATTGTGTTGAGGAAGGCATGTTGTTGGACTTCGAGACTAGCTTGAGTGGTGCTTGCCCTACTTTCTGCTATAGCATATTCGTCTTCCCTCTACAAGGGCCAAGTGGCTCGTTAGGTCCTTCACTTGCTTCTCGCTCTTGGCTTCCCATTACCTTGCATTCTTTTTCATCTCTCCCAAGCCTGTTGGGGTTAAAGGTGCCTCCGCCTAGCTGCCGTGTATTACTACACTGACAGTACCCGCCACTACACACTACAAGTGGTGGGCGCCCATCATAGTCACTTATTCTTTATTCTTTTAGTGATAGTTTGAATAAAGGAAGGCCAGGCCACACATTGTGATTGTTGGAGTTCCCACTTTGAGTTTCACTCTCTCTCTTGCTCTTGCTTCCATCCGCCATAGCTCTCACCACCAAGCTTCTTCCTCATGGGTTCCACTTCCCTTTCAACTGGTATCAGAGCAAAGGCATTGGAGCTTGCCCGACATTCTCTTCAGCCCAGATTTGAAGAGTTTCAACCCGAGCTTCAATGGCAGCCATGGCACCTTCATTTGCAAGTATGTTTTGATCTCCTGCCTCCTCTCCAAGCTTTCGGACTTCCATTGGCACCTTCGAGGGCTATATCGGAGCCCCCCCGACATTGTCAAGTGCTCCCAAGCACCATTGAAGACCCCCTGCCCACATGAATAGCCAGCACACAATGCGCTGCATTTTTAGGGGGTTGGGCTGACCGTCTCCTAGCATTTCCCGCATCTTCCTCGGCTTTACGTCACTCTTGGCAACCTCCCCGATCATTGTTGGACTCTCCGGCATTAGTTCTTGGCTCCTGGCGATTGATTCAAGTGCTTCCTCCCCCTTCAGCCATTACTGTGTACATAGTCCTAGGACTATCAAAACAAGGAAGCACTTGACATTTACTGTTTGATGCTTCTTGGCATTGCCCGTTTGATGCCTATTGATGCCCGGATGTTATGGGATGCTAGGTCTATGCTTTGGGACTAATTTGGAACAAATTTGGGCACCCATTGAGCTTCATTTAATAGTTAATATGTTGTTGTAATACAGTGGGTTGAAGCTCCTTTACTTGTTGTATGCATTGGTTCTTAGATACGGGGTGCTCACTGGAGGTTTGAATGATCATACAGATATATTTGGAGATTGTCAAATACATCTTTTTGGTTCTGGAATGCTTTTGAGCTTGGATTAGGCTTCTACTTGGTCGTACTTCACTATCATTTGGCTTCAGTTGGCATGCTTTGGACCAGTCTATGCCTATTGTCATTGCTTGACATTTAGGCTTCTTGCATTTATGCTTTGGTCAGATATGGATGCCACTTGGTTTGCCCATGCTTGATAGTTACTTGGAGCTTCGTCTTCAAATGTATTTGAGCATTTTGGACCTACTGGGCATTACATTTGGTTGACAGTTACATGCTCTTTGAATGCTTTCAAGCTTATGCTTTACGGGTCTAAGGTAGCTTGGGATTTATGCTCCGGATGTATCCTACTAGGATTTGGCATGTCTGATGCTATGTATTCGATTTTTTAGAGCATTGCTTGCTCTCTTTACATCTAACTTTACTTCCAATGGGATCCTCTTGGTATATTCGGATATACACAAAGTCTTACTTACACTTGAGCTTGAGCCTATGGGATAGTTACATGCATTTGCTCTCTTGAGAGCTTTATGTCTGCAGTTAGTCTGTAGTGGACTGATTTGATACGCCTATTGGGGCAGGCACCTATCTCTGTCTCACAGGTTTGTCAGTTTTGTATGCATCTTGGATGGTTATGTGTTGAGCTTCTTGCTCTATCAGTTGTGCTTGTGCTTGGTCTCTTCTCTTACCCCAAGACCCATTACATGCATGACTTCTAGACCTATGAGATGTCTCTTGCGTTATTGGTTTGATAGTTCTTGGTATCTTCTTGCCCCTTGACACTCACTATTGGATGTATCTTACTACCTGGCAATTGCAGTGACATATGTATCAGTGATTGCTTCATTTTGGGACAGTTTTACATACTACTATCATTTATTACAGCAGGCTGAAATCTATAGATTTCGAGCACTTCTATGAGGGTAATGCTTACTATTTGATGTTATCTTGGTCATATTGGTGGATAGGTGCTTCTCTTGGTGAATCCACTCTTTCAGCCAGTTTTAACAATGGTTTTAGTGCATATTCTGCTAATTACAGCAACCTGTAATTTTGCTTTTTTGCTTTGATTTGGGACAATATGGTTGGTCATCTAAAAGACACGTCTCTCTTTAACATTTCCAAGTTGGATGGTACCAACTATGGGTATTGGAAGTCCCAAATATGGTAGGTTTTTGTGCAGAAATTGCATATTAAACCCTTGCATTTTAAGGGTGTTAAACTGGAGGATATGAATGATGATGTTTGGATGGAAGTTGATGAGCTATGCAAGTCTACCATTATCTTGTCACTGTCAGTCCATCATAATGTTGTTGAAGATGAAAATCAGAGTACATGGGATTTATGGGAGAAGATTCAGGAGCTTTATGCGCAGCAAAGTCCTGCGTCACAGATGTATTGGCTAAAGCAGTTAATGGACCTTCTCATGAAGGAGGGGACCTCCCTATCATCTCATTTTAGTCAGTTTCATACTATCATGAAGAGTCTGTTGTCACAGGGTATTGAGTTCAAAGACAACTTGTACTCATTGTTTCTACTTGGCACCTTGCCTGAATCATGGGATGTCTTCTGTTCTACCACATGCACGAACAAGCTTGATGGGCTGAAAATCAAAGATGTTGAGAGTGCTTTATTGATTGAGGAAATCAACTGGAGAAACAATGATGCTTTCTGCTCTTCACATGCATTGACCATTAGAGGTGGCAGACATAGCAAGCATGATAATGATCATAAGGTCAGGGACTCTTAGAAGTCCAAGTCCAAGTCACGTGGTCGCAGTAAGTCCCATGGACAAAAGTCTAATCTTGCCTGTCATTATTGTGGGAAAGCAGGACATATTAGGCTGCAGTGCCATAAAATGCATGATGATAAGCACAAGGAAAAGGAAAAAGAGAAAGTGCAGGAAAAGTCTTTTGAGCGCAGCATTGTATATGCAAAGTCCAATTTGAAGATAGAAGAGGTTAATGTCATGCAGGTCAGTGATTCAGATGACAATTACATACTTGCAGCTTCTTCATGCGATGCCTTACAGGCTTCTGAGATATATTCTATGTATGCGCAGTGCTGGCTCTTGGATTCGGGTGCGTCATTTCATGTGACACCCTATAGAGATTGGTTTCATACCTATCAAACCATCTCTAGTTCTGTGCATCTTGGTGATGACAGGTCTCTTGACATTGTGGGCATTGGAGATGTTAGGCTGCAATTTCCTTCTAGCAGTTCTTTTGTTTTGCATGATGTACGCCATGTACTTGCATTGACTCGCAGCCTTATGTCAACTGGACAGCTTGATGATGCAGGGTATTTTGTGTCTTTTGCTCTACATGAAAGATTACTCGTGGCAAGCTTGTGCTTGCAAGAGGTGCCAAGTCTGGGAGCCTCTATCCCTTACTTGTATCTGGAGCTACATTGGATCATGTCTTGTCTATGGGTTCTATCCCCCATGTATCCCTCTAGTATGCTCGTTTGGGGTATATGTCCCTTAAAGGAATGAAAATGCTCCATGCTTTGCAATATCTTCCGTCTTTTGACTCTTCGCATTTTTGATTCTTGAGAACATTGTTTGTATGGCAGGTAGACTAGAAATACGTATAAAAAGTTTGGTAAGAAATGCATGGGTGAGCCCTTGGCTCTTGTGCACTCAAATGTATGTGGGCCCATGCCCTGTCAGTCACTCGGTGGAGCAAAGTACTTTGTTACTTTCATAGATGATTACTCACGTAAGGTTTTGGCTTATCCCATAAAGAGAAAATTTGATGTCTTAGACACATTTCAGCGTTGGCTTGCATTAGCCGAGAACCAGTCTGGGAAAAGGCTAAAATGCCTAAGGTTAGATAATGGGGGTGAGTATATATCACGTGCTCTTGAGAAATTTTATGATGAGCAGGGTATTAAGCGTTAGTTGACCACTCCTTACACCCATTCCCAGAATGGTATGGCTGAATGCATGAATAGGACCATTCAGGAAAGGGTCCTTAGCATACTTAGCCAGGCTGGCTTACCACAACACTTTTGGGCTGAGGCAGTTACTACTATAGTGCATCTCATTAATAGGTCAACCTAGCAGTGGCATTGACTTTCAGGTTGCAGAGGAGGTATGGGCAGGCAAGTCCCCCCTCTTATGATCATTTGTGTGTCTTTGGATGTGAGGCATTCTACCATGTGCCCAAGGACAAACGCAATAAGCTGGATCCTAAAAGTGTCAAATGCATTTTCATTGGCTATGGAGATGTAGGAGAGATGGGTTACTCTCTATGGGATCCACAAGAGCAAAAAGTGATCCGCAGCCATGATGTCATCTTTCATGAGGACAAAATGCACATGCAGCCTGAGAAAGTGGTTGAGGTACGTAGAGTTATCTTTTAGGAGGAGCCACCTGCTCTCGTTCAGCCCACCCACTCCATGGCCAGCTAGACAGTGCACAACATCACCTGATGCTCATGGCCCACATGTTAGACATGCTAATGTTAGGCAGGATGTTGGTTAGGCAATAGAGCCTAGGTTGAGGTATTCTACTAGAGATAGATAACCTCTTGACCGTTTTGCATCCTCTATGGATTATGTACTGGTTATAGTGCAAGCGAGTCTCTCACTTATGATGAGGCTATACACAAGGGTGATTGTCACTCTTGGGAGAGGGCTATGCAATCTAAGCTTGATTCATTGCATAAGAATCAAACTTGGGATTTGGTTTCCTTGCCTCAGGGTAAGAAGGCTTTGCCATGCAAGTGGGTGTACAAACTGAAAAGTACCCTTGGACACCCCAAGCCGGCATACAAGGCTCGATTGGTTGCTAAGGGTTTTAAGTAGGAGCATGGTGTTGACTTTGATGAAGTCTTTTCTCATGTGGTCAAGATGACCACCGTACACTTAGTATTGGCCTTGGTTGCACAGCTTGACCTGGACTTGTACCAGATGGATGTCAAGATGGATTTTTTACATGGAGACTTGCATGATGAGATTTACATGGAGCAACTTAAGGGCTTTGTAGACCTTGGCAGGGAACACCTAGTGTGCAATCTAAAGAAGAGTCTATATGGCTTGAAGCAGGCACCTAGGGAATGGTACCATAAGTTTGATGCATTCATGCAGTCACAGGGCTACAGCCACAGTGCTATGGATCTGTGCTTGTACAGAAGAAAGCCTGTGTGATAGTTCTTTACTGATTTTGGTACTCTATGTGGATAGCATGCTTTTAGTAGGGACAGCTCATGAGGAACTAGATGCTCTTAAGGCTCAGCTCAAGAAGAGATTTGAGATGAAAGATTTGGGACATGCCTCTCATATACTTGGTATGCGCATTATGCGCGATAGATCTCAGGGACTACTCTATCTGTCATCACATAGGGAATACATTCATAAAGTTCTTGAGAGCTTCTGTATGCAAGATGTTAAGCCTATTGGATGTCCATTACCTTCTCATGTAAAGGTTTCACAGCCGAGATGGCCAAGATTCCCTATGCATCAACCATGGGCAGTCTTATGTATGCCATGATAGCCAGTCGTCCAGATATTGCTTTTGCAGTTGGGGTTGTGGCACGTTATATGGCTACATATGGCAAGAAACATTGGGATGCCATAAAGGGTATCATGAGGTACCTGAAGGGCACTGCAGATATGTCCCTTTGCTATGGTAGCCAGGATACATGAGTCATGGGGTACACTGACTCTGATTATATAGGACATGCAGATAGTAGGAAGTCCACTTCTAGCTATGTGTTCACTTATGTTTGAGGGGCTATCTCTTGGATGTCTAGGGCGCAGAAGTGTACAGCTCTTTCTATTACAAAGGCCGAGTATATTACAACCACAAAGGCTTGCAAGGAGGCTATTTGGTTAGGCCGTTTGATTCCAGACCTTGGTATGACAAATACTATGCCTACACTGCATTCGGATTCTATGAGTGCCATTCTGTTGGCCAAGAATCCGGTCTTCCATGCGAAGACAAAACATATTGAGGTGAGATATTGCTTCATTTGCGAGGTCATTGAGGATAGGTCTGTTGACCTTGTCAAGATTCTGACTGAGCAAAATCCTCCAGACTTGCTCAGAAGAGCCTTACTACTGAGCGCTTTGCCTTCCTTAGGAGATTGATGGGCGTTGGATGAGATGACGTCTTTTTCCTCATCCTATTGTACATGTGCACTTATTGTATTGTCTTTTCTTTTTCTCTCTCATTGGGGCAGATTTGCCTTTAAGTGGGAGGTTGTTGGGGGTAAAGGCGCCTCCGCCTAGCCGCCCGTGTATTACTACACTGACGGTACCCGCCGCCACTGCACATTACAGGTGGCGGGTACCCGTCACAGTCACTTATTCTTTATTCTTTTAGAGACAGTTTGAATAAAGGAAGGCCAGGCCACACATTGTGTTGTTGGAGTTCCCACTTTGAGTTTCACTCTCTCTCTTGCTCTTGCTCTCCATCCTCCATAGCTCTCATCGCCAAGCTTCTTCCTCTTGGGTTCCACTTCCCTTTCAAAGCCCTCGCTTTGCCTTTGTGACAGGGCCACTATCACCGACTCCTTCCTTTTCCATTTTTATACAAGGTTCTCTTTTTCTTCTATTAGGCAACCGATCTCCTTTTCTAGTGTTGCTCCTTCTTCCCTTTGTCTTTGCATTCCATGTTCTACTTCTTCTCTTTCTCTTTTCTGTTCTTCCTGCTCTTGTGTTCTCTCTGCTTCCAGCACGGCGAGCTCCTTCTTCCCTTTGTCTTTGCATTCCATGTTCTACTTCTTCTCTCTCTCTTTTCTATTCTTCCTGCTCTTGTGTTCTCTCTGCTTCCAGCACGGTGAGCTCTTTCATGCCCTCTTGGAGTTTTCTCACCTGTGCTTCAAGCTTCGCCAAATGTAGAACTAGGAGTTTGTATTCCCTTTGCATTGTGACTAGCTCCTCATTCTCTTCCTCCAGTTTTTCTCACCACTGTTCTTCGTCATCTTCTTTGGCCCATAGCTTCGCTTTCAGCACATGGATTTCTTTTTGTTGCAAGGCTACTTGGCGGGTCTTTTCTAGCTGGAAGGCATTTGACATTTCCCTTTCCATTTCCAGCTTTTCCACTGCTGCTCTCTTCTCCTCCTTTGCCCTTTCCAATTGAGCATAAAGCTCCCTGACATACTCATCCTGGTCACTAGGCTGTGGCTCCGTGGTAGTAGCACCAGTTCTTGGTCGCTTGGGCCCCTATTGAGATTCGACATCGGCAACTGTCAATCTTTTTACTCCTATCGTCGGGGTTCCTACACTAGAGGTGGGCATTGGGGTATGTGCCTTATCGACCAAGAACTATACCCATGCCATGAGGTTGCTGCCGTCCACCGTGGTTGGAGTGCCTGGCATTGCCGCGATGGTTGGGGTATTTGGCAAGAGGGTAGGCGGGGTCAAGTGGAGTGGAGCCTTGCCCTTTTCTTCCGAGATGGGTGGAGCTAAGTCTTTTGAGGCTTGGCCGCTGGTTCCTGGCCTGTCCTACCTTTGCGGGCTCATTGCTACTAGTTCCTTCTGCATACACTGCTACTCTATGGATATGTGGCACATTCTTTTCTTCTCAGCTCCTCCTATTCGGCAGCTTTTCTCCTCCTCTCTTCCTTGGCTCTTTTTAATGCAGCCTTGGCTTTTAGTAGGTCCGCTTCCTCCTTTCTCTTCCTCTCTTCCTCCTGCTTCTTCTCTCTCGTCTTCTTTTTAGGCATCTTCACCTTCCTCTTGTTGGATTGAGCTTCTTACTCTCCCTCTTCTTCACTCACCGTCCTCTCACTTGATTGTTCTTTGTCGTGACAATGAGGTGATCTCTCAGGCGTTTCGCCTGATCCCTCTTCTCCATCTTGTGCCTCTTTTATTGCCTCTCAGATAAGGGTGGTCAAGACTCCTCCATACCCTATGAATGAGGCCTTGGCTAAGGGCTTCTTCCTATCAATTCCCTTTGATGCTGGGGATTCACCACCCGCCAGTTTGCTTCCAAGGTCTAGTATCCTGGCTAATTAATCTATGGTTTTCCTGACATAGTCATTCCAATCCACTTCATGCAATGCGACTGAGTCGCCACGCTCTCCAACACGGACACACTGATCTTATGCATGAGCAAATTGTATCTTAGGCTAGAGAAGAGGGTGTGGATCACCTTGGCTTGTAGCTTGACCTCTGTGTTGGGAATGTCCTGGATACTTATGCCATCATTTGTTAATACACTTTCCTTCCTCATCCCCAACATGGCATAGATATCTCTTTTATGCCTCTTCTCCACCTTTGGTTCCAACCCCAACACCTTTTCCACTAAGGGCTTGCTGAGTGGGACCTGCACATGCTTGATTCCTTCTCTGCTTTCAGCCAAGGACACTATCCCACTCTCCTTATTGGGGTCATACGTCCTCAAGAATTCCACACACTTAGTGTGGTCAGCTTTTCGATATATGTGGCGAGGTTTCACTAATCCACAATCCTCTTAATGGCTTCCTTGCTGGTCTATACCCCTTCAATGTTGTGGATGCTCCTAAACCTGAGCTAGTTGTACTCCCAGTTCTCAAGGGAGTGATGCTAGGAGGCATATTCCACGATGGATTTTGTGAGTTTTTTATTCCTCGGTGGATTTTCAAGGTTTTGCAATGGATTCCGTAAAACTATATGTATTTGCTGAGGCTCGTACACAAGCTGGATTCCTTGTGCAAGAAGTTGATGAGGACACTTGTCCTTTTTGGGCGTCATGTTAATTTAATGTGCATGTGGGTGACTCCACAACGGGTGATTCCGCAAAATACATATTTAAATTAATGGAAGTTTATGAGTTTAGAGTGCACTCATATTAAATTAAGGTTGGGATAGAGTTCCAACCTATTTATTTATTTTGTAGCTGAAGACTGCTAGGTATTCACTTTTTTCGATTTAATTTTATTATTTTCTAACAATTGTGAATGCTTCAATTGATGTGTAGAGCAGGCGGCGGTGGCGCTAGGAAGCACTAGGCAATAGCATGTATTCAAATTACCTAGAAGGAATTATCATTTTTTATGTGCGTGAGCCTTATCAATAAAGGCGTGGCACTAATATTTATTGAGGCGCACTTATTTATTGAAGTGCTTGACAAATATTTATTATTTTATTATTTTGTATGTGCATGGGTGCACGGTTTAAATATTACATTATGGAACATTGTATTTGGGCATAGCCCACAACTTTTGGGTCGCCCAACCGCTTTATTCTTTATTTGGACAAAAACGAACACAAAAGCCAAAGCATGCTTATTGTAAAATTTGGGCTATTTTTGAGCTTTGAGATGAATAAATTTATAAATACATCCCTTGTGAAGCGCTCATACAAGGCATGGGGGGAGATTGTACCCAATTTATCTTTTTGTCTCATGTCATGCAAGTCTATCTTATTGATTTTTTAGCTTAAGTAGAGTTCTTTGTTCTTGGGGACCTTCGGA
Source organism: Lygodium microphyllum (assembly GCF_053477565.2). Lineage (NCBI taxonomy): Eukaryota > Viridiplantae > Streptophyta > Polypodiopsida > Schizaeales > Lygodiaceae > Lygodium > Lygodium microphyllum. The sequence goes on along the minus strand of NC_141146.1, from coordinate 25,263,403 downwards.
TGCTCGCTACGTATGTATCCAACATCCGATTTGTGCATTAGTGGTATCAGAGCGAAGCTAAGATCAAGGGCTTCCAATCTCTTACCATCTCATGTGAAGGCAAGGCTCCTGGAACAAACGGGCTCTACATTCAATCTCGCAACGATCCATCAATATCAGCATGTTCCTGGCGGTGATGAAGAACCCCCTACTATGTCATTGGATCGCGAAGGACCACTCTCTATCATGCCCAGGAAGCTTCTTCATCAACACGTTTTTTTTTTTCTTAGAGTAGAGAAGAGAGATAAGTCAATTCAAGTTTATAAATCTTAATAAGCTTTATAATAAAGCTTAAGCCCCTAAATCTCATCGTCAATGGTGGCAGTAGCATGTACTTGCAAGCGTCGAATCCGCCGTCAACGTCCTCTTATCCTGGACGATTTCAAAAAAATTTGTTAAGTTTTTTTTTAAGCCTAAGGCTTTAAAAGCTTACTAAAGCTTAAATATTCTATCTTTAAATTTCCCTCTAGCGGGCGTTCACATCGAGTTCTTCTCCAAATCAACCCCAAACCTGTTTTACAACTCTCTGCAAGCCCCTATTCATACCTACACTCTGACGATAGAGACAGTTTCCAGCAAGCAAACTGGTACATGCAGTATATTTTCCGCTTGGAAGAAGGATTTCATCAATTTTTATACCCGCAAAAAGAAGAAAGATCACAAAAAGTCATTTAAAAAAAGAGAAGCAAGTCTTATAAACCCAATTTTGAGCTACGCTCATCCAGCTAACGAGATTTCGAGTGTGTGAGGTTGTTTGAAATTTTCCAGAATGACCGATCAAAATATGGAAAATTTTATGGCCGAAGGTGATTTACCGGAACCAACGGTGGAGCAAAAATTGGACCTAATTATGATGCAGCTTCAAGAGGAATGAAGAGCACGTCAAACTTTACAAGCTCAACTGGCCACTCTTCAACGATCTACTGTCGAACAAGATGGACCGCAACTTGAAGATGTTATACGATTTACGATCGATGCGACACTCAAAGCACAATCTATCAGGAAAGAAGCCAAGATAAGTAAAAGAAATTTCAAATTCCGTACTTTTAATGGGTTACATGACAGAAATACTATTCTCACTTTTATCAGTCAGTTTAATGATTATTTCCATGAAGAACAGTATGCCGAAAAAGACAAACTCAAGTGTGTCACTAACCATTTAGTGGACAGAGCATCATTATGGTGAACTGTTGTCCGCAAAAGTATGGATTGTCCTACTACTTGGGAGGCTTTTCAAAAGAAAATTTTACAGAATTTTCTTCCACCTCAATTCCACGAAAAAGCAATCAAACAATGGGATCTTCTACAACAAAGAGATTGTGATCCTATTTCACAATCTACCAAGCGTTTTTGGAATGCCTTATTGCAACTTCGAATGCTTGAAGATGTACCTGAGGCGATCCACAAGCACAAGTTTATGTCTGGTCTGCTTGGTCACTTTTATGCAGAGGTGAACATGTTCAAGCCGATGATCCTTGAGGATGCAATTTCTTTGGTCCATGATGCTGAAGACAAAATTCTAGGATGAGAGAAGCAACCACAACAATTCCCAACTAACAGTAACTTCGATACAAAGCAATTCAATTCTAACTTTCGAAGATTCAATCAAAATCGCTTTGTTCCATCTTCTTTTCGTAAATCTTGGACATGACCCCCTACTTTACCACCATCAAACAAAAATCCAAATCCTAAGCCATCTTTCCAGCCAAATCCCAACATTCCTAAAATCCTCACTATTACAAATAATGTTTCCAAAGCCAAATCCATAGTCTACAAGTGCCATCAACTTGGACATCTAGCGGTGAATTGTCAATCCAAAAAGCCAATTGTTCACATCAACTACTTAGGAGAGACTGAAGATGAAGACCATGAAAAAATGCCCGATTTTACAGAAGACAATGAAGATATCGGTACTACTTCAAATACTTTACCAGGTATGCCAAATCATCATTCTTTATAACGATGAAATGTCTTGTGCATGGTAAAGAGAATATTTTTTTACATGATGACGAGAGAACACACGATTTTATTTTTGAAAATTTGGTCAAAGAATTGAATTTACATACTATTTCAACTCATTATCGCATCAAGGTTGCATTCTTAGGTACTAGATATAATGGAACACAAGAAGTTCATGACTTAGAAATTAAAATTGGCAATTATGTTAAGTGCAGAAATTTCTTAGTTGTGCATTTGTAATCTAGTGACATTATTTTAGGAATGCCTTGGCGTCATAAATATAATCCTGATATAGATTATTCCATGCATTCAATGAGAATTCATTCTAATGGGAAACAAATCACATTACATGGTACGCATACCTTAGATAATTTTCCATTACTTCATCATACACATGCTAAACATGCATTAAGAAAAGGTAGCAAATCATACTTGGTATGGGTGAATGAAATTGAAGCTAAGAAAAATCGAATGCATCCTAGGCACGCACAATTTCTTTCACAAATTAAAGATTGATTTGCTACTGCGTACCACCTGGCTTACCACCTACACATCTTGAAGATCATAAAATAGACTTAATTCCAAGTTCTCAACCACCATGTAAAGCACCTTATCGACATAATCAAATTGAACAGAAAGAAATTCAAACCCAAGTTGAAGAATTGTTAACCCGAGGACTTAGGCCTAGTAGTCCTCCTTTTGGTGCACCTGTCCTATTAGTTAAACAAAAAAATAACACCTATAGGATGTGCATTAATTATCATGCCTTAAACAAGATTATTATCAAGAATAGATATCCGATCCCTAGGATAGACGACCTCATGGATAAGCTACAAGGGGCCACAATATTTAGCAAGATAGATCTTTAATTTCGATACCATCAAGTACAATTGAACACATCTGATATTTTCAAAACTGCATTTAGAACACAATTTGGACATTATGAAATCCGTGTTATGCCTTTTGGTCTAACTAATGCACCAGCCACATTCAGTCGTATGATGAATCGCATATTTTTGAAGCATCAACATTGTGTAATTGTTTTCTTTGATGACATATTGGTTTTCAATAAGAATGAGAACAAGCATTATGAACATCTATCTTTGGTTTTCAAATTATTGAAAGAGAATCAATTATATGCTAATCTTGAAAAGAGTGAATTTTTCCAAACCCATATTGAATACTTATGATATATTATTTCATCTGACGGTATTAAAGTTGATCCTAAAAAGATGGAAGAAATTTTGAATTGGCCGATACCTAAAAATGTGCATGAATTGCGTTCTTTCTTAGGTTTTGCCAGCTTTTATAAAATATTTGAGAGAAATTTTTCCTTGCTTGCATTGCCTTTGACAAAATTATTAAAGAAAGATATTGTGTATCATTGGTCTGATAATCAGCAAAAGTCTTTTGATTTACTGAAACATGCCTTAACAGATGCCCCTATTTTGCAATTACCTGACTTTAATAGACCATTCTTCTTAGTAGTCATCACTCATGCTAGTGGATCTGAAATAGGAGCTGTCCTTATGCAATATTCACATCCCATAGCCTACTCTAGCTGCAAACTTAAACCATCTGAACTCAAGTATTCTACCTATGATAAGGAATTGCTAGCACTAGTACAAGCTTTACATCAATAGAAACACTATTTAATGGGATTTGAATTCATGATCAAAACTGACCAACAAAGTATCAAACATCTCCTTAGTTAGCCACAAATCTCTGACCGTCATATTAAATGGACCACTTTTATTCAAAGTTTTCATCCACTTATCCAATACTAACCTGTAAAAGATAATGTTGTTGCCGATGCCTTAAGTAGAAGACCAAGTATCCATAATAACTCTGTTATATCTTTTGATTCCCTTATCCCTATGAAAGATACCTATGACCAAGAGTCCAGTTTTCACGCTAATTGAAATAAATTAGTCGCAAATAACTAGATTCCAATAGATTCATTGTCTTATACTAATGGATTTAAGATTTATGAGAAAAGGTTGTGTGTAACTGTTCCATTTTGATCATTTGTGTTGCACGAAATTCGTTGCCCCCCATATCAAGGCCATAGAGGTATTATTTCTACTTTACATACATTGGTTGAAGATTTTTACTAGCCACAAATGGAATTTGATGTTTCTAACTTTGTATCTGAATGTTTAATTTGTCAAAGAGTTAAGCGACACCATGGTAAGCAATATGGTTTATTAATGCCTTTACCAATTCCTTAACGACCATGGGAACATATTTCAATGGATTTTATAACTGGTTTGCCTAACACCCATGCCTAACACCCAAGCTAATCATGATATGATTTGGACTATTGTAGATCATTTAGCAAACAAGCATATTTTATTCCATGCAAGAAAACATTAATTGCATCTCAAGCTGCACAATTGTTTTTTAAAATTATTTTCACTAACCATGGTTTGCCAAAAGTTATCATTTCTGACCATGATTCTGGATTTTGTAATAATTTTTGGACTACTTTTTTGTTAATTTAGGTACAATTTTTTTCATCTACATTTCATCCTGAAACAAATGGGCAAACAGAAGCTACTAATAGTACAATTTTAGATCTTTTGCATGCATACACAATTTCAAAACCACAAACATGGGATACACACTTGCATTTACTTTAATTTGTATACAATAATATACCATATACAACTACACAGAAAGCACCTTTTGAAATCATTTATGGACATAGATTACCTACACATGTTACATCATTGTTAAACAAAGTCAAAGCTGCTGATGATATTGCCAGTATGCATGCTACAATTTTTGTTGAAGTCAAAGACATGATTGGAAAAGCCCAACAATTAAACACTAAAATAGCTAACCAGAAAAGAAAAGCTATGAGTTTCAAAGTTGATTATTATGTTTGGTTACGCATTGAAAAGAGAAGATTACAAAGTGTTGAGAAACACCCTGTTGTAAAGTTAGCCCCTAGATTTTATGGACCTTTCAAAATCATTCACAAAATCAATGACAATGCATTTAAATTAGAATTACCCTAACACTGAAAAATCCACAATACTTTTCATATCAGTTTGTTACGACCTTTTAGAGGCCAATTACATGTTCATCTTGTCTATGAAAGCCCTCCTTTGTTAGAAGAAGAAACTGAAATCCTTGAACCCAAAACTATTCTAGACACTGACTTTATGACCACTAGAACTGGCCGTAGATACTCTAGATATTTGGTTAAGTTTAAAAATCATCCTCTTGAAGAGGCCTAATGGATGCACGCCCGTGATCTAAGTGCTTACCCCTCACTGCTCGCTCCACATTGAGCTCATAGCAATTGAGCACAATTGCTATCCCACCCCGAGGGTATGATGCCAAGAGGTATATTCCACAGTGGATTATGTGAGTTTTTTATTCCACGGTGGATTCCATGAGGTTTTGCGGTGGATTCCGTAAAACTATATTTATTTGTCAGGGCTCGTACACAAGGTGGATTCCTTGTGCGAGAAGTTGATGGGGACGCCTCTCCTTTTCGAACATCATGTTAATTTAATGTGCATGTGGGTGACTCCACAGTGGGTGATTCCGTAAAATACAATTTTAAATTAATGGATGTTTATGAGTTTAAAGTGTACTCGTATTAAATTAAGGTTAGGACAGAGTTCCAACCTATTTATTTATTTTGTAGCTGAAGACTGTTAGGTACTCACCTTTGTCAGTTTAATTTTATTATTTTCTAACACTTGTGAATGCTTCAGTTGATGTGTAGAGCAAACGGCGGTGGCGCTGGGGAAGCACTTGGCGATAGCGTGTATTCAAATTATCTAGAAGGAATTATCATTTTTTATGGGTGTTGCCTTATCATTAAAGACATGGCGCTAATATTTATTTAGGTGCACTTATATATTGAAGCGCTTGACAAATATTTATTATTTTATATGTGCATGGGTGCACGGTTTAAATATTACATTATGAAACATTGTATTTGGACACAGCTTTGACTTTTGGGCCGCCCAACCGCTTTATTCTTTATTTGGACAAAAGTAAACATAAAAGCTAAAGCATGCTTACTGTAAATTTGGGCCATTTTTTAGCTTTGAGATGAATAAATTTATAAATACATGCCTTGTGAAGCACTCACACAAGGCATGGGGGGAGATTGTACCCAATTTGTCTTTTTGCCTCATGTCGTGCAAGTTTATCTTATTGCTTTTTGAGCTTAAGTAAAGTTCTTTGTTCTTGGGGACCTTCCGTCGCTCGCTACGTACACATCCAGCATCTGATTTGCACACTAGGGAGAGGCCGTACTCCACTATTTCCTCTTCTATGAAGGGTAAACGATGGGCTCGGTCTTACTGCAACATCTTTAGCTCCTGTCATAAGCCATGGTTTGCCATTAATGCTTTTCCAAATAGTCACTTGTTGAAAGAAAAGACTCCAAATGGTTTGCCATTAATGCTTTTCCAAATAGTCACTTGATGAAAGAAAAGACTTCATGCTTGGCACATTAAATTATTTTTAGTATAGAATTAGACATTTTCCTCCAAGCTTTCTAAGTCTATTTCTTTCAAATTTTATTGTCAATTTCTCAATCACAAGTTGCTTCATCCTACCATTGAGGTCCCCCATGTGTGCTTTTCCTTTATTGTTCTCCTTATATGCTTGGTTTGATTCACTGTACCCCCCCTTTTTTTAATTGAGAATAATTCTTCCTAGGATTAAATATTTAGCGGATGAAGGGCCTGCAGCACATAATCTTAGTGTTTTACTGTCGCAAGAGCCAAGCATAGAAATTAGGGTTGTATTCTAAAGTAGCATAGCTATCCATGTCTAAAGAACATCTAACTACATGTGTAATGTAAGTGAGGACATCAAGCAAGAAGTCACCGAAGTCCTCTCAGCTAGCAACATGCAACTCCTCCTCAGTGAGGATGCGATCTAAATAAGAATGTCCCTTAATGTATTCTTCCAAAGGATGATTACGAATGGTAGTCAACACCTTATAGGAAGTTGGAGCAACATCGTATTCAAATGCCTTGATTGTGCATCATTGTTTAGCCTTGGTCATTATTTGGCATCCCTCTAGCTCCCGTTGCAATCGTAGAGCATACCATTTCCGCAAGAAGGAGGAGTTGTTGTCAACAAGCTATTACAACTTCTCGATTTCTTGGTTTGTGGCCATGATCGTGTTCTTGCTATACGATGTAATGAGACAATGTTTGATTTCTTATTCTTTGGATATCTCTGTTGCAATTAACTCCTCAGCTGCTTCGAAAGCCTTAACGAATACGAATTTTGACTCCTCCCAAGAGCAAGGGAGTGTTCATACTTCTTTCGCTATAGGTTCTTCCAAGAGGCCTAATTTTAGTCAATCGTAGATTTTAGCCAATGTCATGAAAGTAGTGTCCAAGTGTCGAAGGAAAGCAACCAAGTCATCCCCATTATTTTCAGCTAAATCTGCGACCAATGCTAGAATCAATCACCACTCTAAGGGAATCTAAGTCCGGTGGGTGGTTGAGGCTTGATAGAACTAGAGAGTTTAGCAACTAATGGTCACAGTATGGTTTGATCCTTAGGTTGTAGCTTGGGCCAATGTTTGATGGGTTGTGTTGTAGTTGTAGTTGTGGTGCTACTAGATGCATCTAAAGTCTGAGGGGCACCACTGGGGCTAGATTTGGGTGGTTTGTCAATAGTAGGCTACAGTTTTGGGCGATAGATTGGTCCAGGCCCTAGTAAGGTAGACTTTGGAGGTTCTATGGACTTAGCGGCCTGATTCTCTTGTGGTTTGAGTGTCTTTGGCATGATGTTTTGTGTGGTCAAGCTTGAGGGTGGCGTTTAAGTAGGGCCTTTGGTTGTTTTGGCTTTAGGCAGCCAAATCCAGGTGTTACCTACATAGTAGCCTTGAGCTTGCAATAAGGCCTTAGAAACCCATCGCGGCTTGACCATACACCGATGTTTATAGTTTCGCCTTGACTTCCTAGGTTTCGAGTGCGGATCATTAGCCTTGCGAGGCCATGGTTTCTATTCCTAGGTGTGGCACTCTCTATTTAGGTACCCATTTGAATTGGGGTTCATGGGCTTCAACGTTGGTTCCATGGGTTTCTGGCATCAAGGCTTGGTAGGTTGTGATGAGACACAACCCCCCTCCTCAGACTTGATGGTGGGTTTCTCTACCAATGGCTTTGCAGACTCGAAAAGAGTCATGCTGCCCTTGCAGAAAGTTGTAACAATGCGAACGTTGCCCACGGCTAGGTGGATACATTGCGGCTCATAATCGACATTGCAACAAGCTTGCTTCTTGAAAGTTCGTCCTAATAGCAATTCCGTGCTTACATTCTTAGTGTTTGGCAACACATAGAAGATTATCGACACACTTTCAGACTCGATAGAAACTGCAACCTTGCACTTTCCTAAAAGTGTGTAGGGTTGGCCTCCATAAGGGGTGAGATTAGCATTAGTGGGCTGCAACTATAGTTGGCCAATTTGGGTCCAGTGGTTATGGGTTTAGACATTGAAATTAGCTCCCTCATCGATCAATGCGTTGATGGTGCATGTGTGCTTAGCAATGACCGTCATGCGTAGGTAAGCTGGCGGTACTGCTTCTTCATCTTCACCATCCACCTTAGTGATAGTGGCTACTCATACATGGAGGTACTAGCATTGGGGGCTCATGCAATGGGTGCATGGGAGGGAAATACTTACTTATGCAACTACCATTGAAGAAGCCTATGCCCTCAACTTCTAGGGTTTCGAGTTCTACATTGCCAATTCAGCTGATGGTTTGAACCTTAAAAGGTCCTAGCCCCCGAAACTTTAACTTTTGCTTGTGTCCCTTGATTGAGTATAGTAGTACTAAGTCACCCTATTCAAATTTGTGATGCTTGACATGCTTGTCAAACCAGCGTTTGCGTCTTGCCTTCTCGTATATTAGTGCATGGGTGGCCAGAAGCCAGGTTTCCAATAAGCGTTCGAGTTCAATCAAGCGTTCTGTCCATGCCTCCTTCCCATCCCATCTTTCTTGAAGGGCTATCTTGAGGTTTGGTACAAAGAATTCCAAGGGAAGGACTGCCTCTGTACCATATGTCAATCTAAAGGGGGTCTGTCCTACAGCCGTCTTGTAAGCCATGTGGTAGGCCCACAAGGCTGCCATCAACTTGTTATCCCAATCACTGCGTGAAGCAAAGATGACTTTGGTCATGACGTTTACTAAGATTTTATTTGTGGATTCGGCTTGACCATTTGCCTGGGGGTAATAAGGCAAGGTTTTTCAATGGATGATTAGAAAGGAGGACATGATGTGAGCTATCATTTCGTTGATGAAGTGTATGCCTTGGTCGCTAACTAGTTCGATGGGGCAGCCAAATCGTGAGATCACTTGCTCCCATAGGAACTTAGCAATGGTATGAGCATCATTCTTTCTCGTAGCTCGTGCTTTTGCCCATTTTTTCAAATAATCGGTAGCCACAATGATGTATTTGGCTTGTGAATACTGAGTCGCATGACTAATGGGTCCGATGAAGTCAATCTCCCATTTCTCGAAGGGTTGTTGTGTGATAATTGGGGTTAGCTCCATGTGATTCTTATGAATCGAAAGCCCTTTGGCATTCGTCACAATGCTTCACAAATCAAGCCGCATCTCGAAAGAGAGTGGGCCACCACAGTTGGGATTGCAACACTTTACTTTGCAGGTTATCGCATCTCTACGGAAATGTCCTCCTGCAATTCTACCGTGTGCTTCTGTCAGCACGTCATGCATCTCGTGCTCACACACACACCTACACAGTAACATGTTGCCCCAGCCTATAAAGTTGAATGGCTATCGATTGATAGGGTTAGATCTTCAGGATGAGCTGCCTAAGTCGAGCTTTTTCTATCAGTCGTTCCGGTAGTCCGTGCTCAAGCACTTGAACTATGTCATCTGCCCAATACAGTGTCATGTCAGCTCTAAACAAACCTTTTTCACTGGATAAGCGGAATAGATGTGCATCTGGCAGTTCATCCACAATGCCTTGTCTAGCCGCTTCTCCTATGGGGTTACAAGACAAATGGTCAACCATGTAATTCTGCTTCCCTTTACGCACCACCATGGAGAAGTCAAACTCCAAAAGCAAAAGAAGCCATCTAGCAATGCATCCTGTAGTGCATGGTTTGTTAACAAGATACAACAAAGCTTGATGGTCAACAAAGAAAGTAAAAGGCGTAGCCAAAAGATAATGTCAAATTTTCTTTACAGTAAACATCATGGCCAAGCCCTCTCTCTCCATTGTCAGAGTCTTTTTTTGGCTCCTCATACACGTATTGGCATTCCTCGATCCATTCGAATATAATCAACAACTTGTATAGAGGTCTAGCGATCAATGCATAGTTCAACACGAACTGCCGATAATACCCTGTGTATCCCAAGAAGCACTGAACACCCTTCAAATCAGCTCGGGATGGAAGATCGACAATGACCTTGATCTTTGAGAAATCTATGGCAATGCCATTCTTTGACACCATGTGTCTTAGGATACATCCATGCTTCACCCAAAACTAGCACTTCAAGGGGTTCAAGGAGAGACGGTACAATTGATATCGTTCCGCTCGGAGTCTCTCTAACTATTCTTGCCAAGTAGAGTGAACACACAAGTCCTCTACGAAGACCTCTAAATCCTTCCTCAGCATGTCTTTGAATATTTTACACATCAATCGTTGGAAGGTGGCTAGCACATTAGTCAACCCAAAAGGCATGAGTATGTAGGCATGGATACCCCATTCCGTGGCAAATGCGATTTTATACCTATCGTTAGGATGTACTCGCACTTGATTGTATCCAGAGAAGTCGTCCAGGAAACTGTAGGCCTCTTTGATAGCCGCTCTCTCAAGCATATGCTCAGTGTACGGCAGTGGATAGTTATCTCTCTTTGTAGCTGCGCTTACCTTCTTGTAATTGACACACACTCTAATCTTTCCATTCTTCTTTAATACAATGACTATGGGGGAAACCCAGTCTGTGTGCTCAATTTCATAGATGAATCCTGCTCTCATTAGCTTGTCGATTTCTTCCTTGACAGCATGGGCATTGTTAACCCCAACATGATGAAAGCAAAAGGAAGTGGAAAAGATGCAGAGAAAAGGCGGAAAAAAGGTAGCCCGACTGAAGAAAGAAAAGGAGAAAAGGCCGAAAGTGCAAGGGCAACCTTAAAAGTCCAAGGCAAAGGCAAAAGGGGAAAGGCGCATTTTAAAATAAAAAGACGCACCCTAAAATCTTATAAAAGAGCGCCGAGCTCTCACCCGTGCAATTTGTAAATGTAGACGGGCGGTGGAAGGAAGCTAGGAAGATAGAAGGACAATGGGAAAAAGGGCCTAGGCTATGGCCGGCCATGTAAAAAGGGAAAAGGGGATGACCACCCAAAAGGGATTTAGGGTTTTGTATATAAAGTTGAAAAGTGAATGAGAAGCTCATTCTTGTGTGTGGCCAAAAGTAGCTCTCTTCTTCTTGTTCTTGTTCTTGTTCTTGCTTGCTTGAGCTTGTGCTTGAGAGAGGGAGTGTGAGAGTGTGAGGGAGTGAGTGTGTGAGGGTGAGGGACCGAGGAGGAGAAGCTCTCCATCTTCTCCTCTCTTCTTCTCTTCTCTTCTCTTCTCTTGTCTTGCTCGCGGCAATGGAGCTTGGAGCGTGGAGCTTGAGGATGGAGCTTGCTTGAAGCTTGCACTTGGATCGTGGAGCTACCGGAGTGTACGGGAGAGGAGGTAACTCAACCGGCACGGAGGTAATCTCACTACACCCTTAGATATGGATGGTGCGTCGGCTATGTGAGAGGTAGCCATTAGTGCTCGGCTTGGAACGCTTGAAACAATAAGCGGTCCGAGGGTCTTGGCGGTTGAGTGAAAGCTCCCACATTTTGGTTCCGATTGCCGGGACCAACAGATTCAAGCCTTGAGCGCTTGCGCGCTTCGAATCGAGCATTGGAGTAGGGTTTTCCCCGAACCGGTGCTTGAGGTAGATAGGTAGGAAGCGAGGGGGTTGAAGAGGGTATTCCATCTCCTTGGCAAGTAGGTTTTTTGCTTTCTGAGATTTATGTTGTGGAATGGAGTAGTATAGGTATTTATTTCGTGATTTGAATGCATTTAGGGTAGGAAAAAACAAAGAAAAAGAAGAAAAAACAAGCAAACAGTAGGGTTTTCTGTTGCTGTATAACATGCTAAAACAGGGAAACAGGGGACCAGATTCAAGTTTCTGGGTAAGAAAGGGACAAGAAACTAGTTGTAAGGTTCTGCAATGCTGGGAAAGGACCTTAAGAGGCCTGAGAGGCCAGGACAGACCTCATTTCCTTGGTTTGCCTTGTGAGAGAGAGAGAGAGAGAGAGAACTTCTGGTTCACAGGACGAGGAAGCGCTGCCCCGATTTCTAGGCGCCGGTGATCCAGGTGAGTCTGGTGTTTTCCAGCAAGTGCCCTGATCAGATCTAGAAAGTCTGTGGTGATTGTGTGCACCAGACAGTGAGGAGGGGTCAAACGCGCGCGAATCGCGCCCGCCGCCGACGCACTCGGACTTCCCAGAATCGGACCACCCGAGTTCAGGAGTCGGACAGTCCGAGTCCCAAAATCGGACCGCCCGACTGAGAGTGAGTCGAACCAGTCTGGTCTGATTCCCATAATCGGACCACTCACAATCAGACCAGGTCATCCGAGTCTCAGAATCGGACCACCCTGTCCGATCCGATTCCCAGAATCGGACCACTTGAAAATCGGACCACTTTTTGATCCGACTCCCAGAATCGGACGTGACCAAAATCGGACCACTGGTCCGATCGGACCAACCCAAAATCGGATGTCTGATTCTGATAATCAGACTCCTGAAAATTGGACATCTTAGAATCGGACCAAAAACTGTCAAAATCGAACAGGTATCTTGAACACAAATTCTGACACATCTAAACCCCGAGATTGACCCCAAAGGCTACGTAGAGCTAAAGGCACATCACAGACCATCACTGGGCTAAAATTTAGAGCACGGAGTTCAAATTTGGCTATAAACGGTCCTCCAAATTGCGTATGGCGTCTACCGTGACGGCCCTGCGGGCCGGGGGGGACTACCCCCCCGAACCCCCGCAGAGGGGGCTCTGCCCCCTCCGCACCTCCCCCAAGTAGGTTGGAGAGAAAACGCGCCGTGACAGGCCCTCCAAATTGGACCCTAGTGAAGTAATGGCTCTACACCAGCATGGAGTCTCACTTGTAATAGAGCAACCAAAAGCCCATACCCAAACAAAGAGAAACAGAGACCCTAGAACATCAATGGGCCAATCTAGCCATCAAGGGCAAAAAGGCCACACCACGAGAACACAAAGACATTGTGTTCAAACCGTGTCTAGTCAGAGCAAAATGCAACTTCAGCAAGCTACAAATGCGAAGATGACTAGACATGACGCTCTTGACGAGAGATGTTCCTTGAATAGCATTGCACTGACGATCCAAGACAGCAGTGGAGAATCCACATCTGGTCGTGCAGTCGAGAACTCAAGGGCATCTGTCAGAAGGCTTAAATTTACAAGCCAGGACCCGAAAGATGAAGACATAGTACCACCTACTTATCTTAGGGTCAAACTCACCGCGAAAAGAGAGCATACTATTGATGCTCTGATTGATGAAGGAGCAGATTTTAACATCTTGACCTATGAATCATGGACCCTACTAGGCCAACCAAAGCTCACACCGACTAGTGCAACTCTTAGCCCTTATGGGGGACACCCACAAGCACTCATAGGGAAGTGCAAAATCCTTGCGACAATTGAAACGGAAAGCTTGCCTCTCCTATTTCATGTTCCTCCAAAAAGTGCTAGCTGCAGGAAAGAAACCCTCCTAGGAAGACCCTTCAAAAGGGCAACCAAATGTGAGGCTGACTATGTAGCACAGAGGATACACCTGACACTACTGGGTGTGAGGATAGTCACCACCTTTAGCAAGGGTGACCTCATCGAACCTCAAGGGAAAGGCAAGGAAGGTGATGACATAACAGTCAAGCCTACAAACGAGGGCAAGGACTTGTTGGAAGAGTTGATGCAAGCACAGGTCGAACAACGAGAACCAGTGAGTGAGGCCATGCCGAAAACAAGAAGGTCAAGAGACAAGGCCAAGGACAGGGTTTGGACTCACAAAAATTGTAGAAGACCATGAAAGAATCCCAAGCCTTATAGGCGAAGGCATCGATGGAGAGCTAGCACAACGCCGCGATGGATATCCAAAGCGTTGCTTCGTGCTCAAGGGTATTATGCAGGAAACCAATGGATTTGGGTACCAAAACCCCCTGCTAAACCACCTCTATCGGCTGAAGGCCAGAATGCATCAAAAGCATGGCACAGGAGGAGATCCAAGAGAAGCTCTAGGTCTCAAGGCAAGGAACCAGGCATGATTGTTCGAAGGAAGGAGCCCCAGCCTAGCGTGCTAAATAGTCAGATGTCATACGTAGCCATTGAGCAGGCACAAAAACCGTTAGTGCCCAAGGAGCCTTTGATTTCCCAAGGGGAGAACAAGCATCATAGGCACAACATTGCTCAAAGCAAGGCTGATCGCTCAACAAAGCAAATGGCACAATCAAATAATAGCCTCGAGCAAGTCATTCACCGAGTGCCAAGTCCACCTAAGAGTCCTAGATCTCCTACATCCTCTTTTTCCAAACGGACACAAGAAGCACAACAGCGGTTGTCAAGGGAAACTGCTCAATTCCAATCTCTATCTCCATCTAAGCTTCCAAATGCCCAAGAGGTGGGACATGACTCCATCTGTAGCTCTCGACCCAAGGATATGCATGAGCAACCTAATGTGACCAAATCAACTTATGCTCGATCTACACAAATGAGTGCTCAAAGGCCAACAAAAGACACAACCACTTCTGATCACACTAGGGACTTGACACTGCAATCCACCAAGGGTAGCCAGCCCACTGAACTAGTTGCTACTACTTCCAATTAGGGATCACAGCAGTCACAGCCCTTGGCCGTGACAATGCCCCTTGTGGAACGTGTCCTTAGAAATTTACCTGTAGAGGAGGTGTCACAACCAACTTCCTCGACAACTCCAGCACCTTCAAAGTGCCTAAAGCCTAGGACGGGGGAGTTAAATGCAAGGGAGTGGATTGAAAAGCTAGACTCTCCGAAAAGAGCGGCAGTTGTGCCCTCACAACCGGGCAAGGCTATTCAGCAAACCACGGCTATGCCCCATAAGGATACACTAGAGAAGGGAAATGCTGAGGCCCGACCAAGCACATCAACGGTCGATATAGCCCAAGGTCCAGAGTTGTTGAGAGAGGCACCTTCATTGACCAAGAAAAAGAGGAGAAAGCAGAGAAAACAGCAACAGTTGCAGGTGGTTGTGGACCCCAAGAACATTAAGATGAAGGGCGCTGGAGAGCTGATGAATAAAGCATCGAGTCCATCCATCAATGAACCCACTAATGCCTCTCCTACCAGCGGTGAAACCTCAGACACCTCTGTGTGCTCTGACAAACCAAAGCAACAGTTGCCATCAATAGTTGCTTGCAACACTCTATCCACTGACAATAGAACTCACATTGATTAATCAAGAGTGGATACAACGATGTCACAATAGGGTGACAAATCTATACCAGTCACATCCGAGAAGAACCATGACAAAATAGCAACAAAACCTCAGGAGAAATGTGAGAACCCCAAGAGCATAAGAAATCCTAGCGTTGATCAATCTTGCTCATCTAGGCCTGAGCCCCTAGCCATGCTAAAGCCTAAGGAAACTCTTAGAACTTTGCATGAGATAGCAACCCAGCAAGCCCTCGTTGAACATAGAAGTGTCGCAGAATGCTTAACTGAGTTGGAGGCTAAGCTCAAAGTGGTCGCACATGTCTACATCCTTGCGGACATGGGCACGATCCCCAAGGAGCAGCTTGGAGATTACTTGACCTTTCCTCTATCATGGGAAGAACAAGAACATCTTAACGGGCACTACGATAGGCTCCTGCATGAATAGATGTGACTCATCCCTGACGAGGAGGCTGACGAACTACGCTTAACCGTCACGTTAAATGAAACGCTCTGCCGACCGAATCTTGTGGACGTAGAGCTACTAAAGCGACTGTCAGCAGGCCAGAGTCAATTTGAGAAGCGTTGTGCGAAAGTCGCGTTGTAATGGCCGAACTAGGGGCTCAGATCATGACAGTCTCTGAGGAGAGATTGGCCAAATGGCGATCCCAAAGGGACCCAACCTATGTGGCACCAACTTCCCTTCGAGTACTCACTGACATTCGAGGTACGGGCTTAGCTGGGACTAGGCTTCAGGGCCCTTTGATTGATAAGGTTCTCACTGAGGAGGAGTTACATATTGCCAGTAGACTCGGTCAAGGTTCCATGCTACTCGACGTGGCAAAATATCTATCAGTATTAAGTCAACTGCCACGAATACTAGATGCGTGTGCCACGCTCCGGTACAACCCCAAGTTCTACACTTGGTTCTTATCCTCGTGA
This sequence comes from Lygodium microphyllum, assembly GCF_053477565.2. NCBI lineage: Eukaryota > Viridiplantae > Streptophyta > Polypodiopsida > Schizaeales > Lygodiaceae > Lygodium > Lygodium microphyllum. The sequence goes on along the minus strand of NC_141146.1, from coordinate 25,246,963 downwards.
TGCGACATGGATTCATAGATATGTATATAAATAAACACTAATTTTTGTGTCACCATGTATAAACAATATCAACACACACAAGCAATGATAGTCAAGCGCAGGGAGAGGAGTCGGGTTGGACAAGCTAAGCTCTTCAGGTCCTCCTCTCATCACACTTTTGGAAGTCGTGTGACCAGCCCCACCTCCAAGTGAAGGGCATGCAACCCATATTGCCGCAATAGGAGGCCTTGACCAACAACTCTGATGGTGTAGACAGGGTGTAGTCCCTTCCTATACACCTTCTTCCCTTTTTGGTCTATCCTTCCGAGGATGTATCCTGTCCCACTCCACTACAACCAGTCCACGCGACTTAGCATAAACTAATATCCGCTAATAACTGGAGGCAACGCGAACATCAGCATGAGGACCATTCCTCTACAACAATCACCGCATGCCTCACCCCTGCCCTTCTTGTCATATGCGCCTCATAAACCCCACTAAAATCCCTTCCATGCAAACAATTGTGCCTTGTATCAAGGTTTAACCCTTAAAGTGTGTCTTGCAGGTTTCCTTTTGCGGAGGAACGCATGGAGGATCATGGAGATCTAGCATGCAAAGACGCTCTTCGCAGAAGGCGGGAGCATGTGGCACGCGCCCCTCCACCGAAGCGCTATGTGCCCACCATCAAGAGGTACGCCAAGAAGCGAGGCCCTAAGCGACATTGGCCAGGGAGAAGGCCAAAGAATCCCCAGTCAAGAAAGTCGAGACTCGAAACACGCAACAGGTGGTAGCACTAGTGGTACGCACTCCCAGCTCCCGCGCAGGCCCCAGATGCTCAAAGGCAGAAAGGGCAGCTCGAGAAAGAGAAGAATTTAATGAATTATTTAAAGATGTTCTGCAGACGGTAGCGGGCCGGGATTACACCATTCATGTCCCGGCCGACATGTTCCCTGCTCACCCCCGTGGGAGCCCCACACCAGCAAAGCCCCAATCACCCGGCCATCCAGACTCACCCCGCCTCGTACAAATCGAGTAGCCCATAATGCATAAAGGGCTTATCAAATGATAACTGGCCAGGACTTTTTGTTTTTAAATGGTTAAGTGTTCCCGACTTGCTAAGTGTTGACATGTTCCTAACTTGTATGAACTTATCATATCTGCGTTTAATATATGCTACGCCTTTAGCAAAAGAAAAAGCTAATCAAGCGCAGGTGATAAATGTCTAGTCAACACCATAGAATTCAAATAAGTGATATCTCCTTGCATTGCACGGCTTTATTATAGTTGTTGCATACACAATGCATATGCTCTCAAGAAGCGACAAGTGGATGCACGATAATACAGGTCCTTGTGCGAAAATGTTCATACCCAATCACTGCAACACCCACAACGAGCCGCGGCAAAGCCATGCTGCTGAAAGCACCCTTGCCAACCGTCCACATTGCATGGCCCACAAAACATTCCTGGGCCACGCCCCCTTCTTGGTCAAGCTCTCTAGTTGGCTCACGGCAGCCGTTACCTCAATTGTACCCACATTGCATGTGCCGCAAGGAGAGTTGCAATAGCTCAAGTGTATCTCCCCCTTTCGCCAACTGCTTCTCTAACAACGAGGCTAGGGCACCATCATCATTGTACTATTCATTTTTTGAGCCTTCGAAGCTTGACATTTTCCAACCCATTGAAAGGCTGATAGCCTCAACATATTGTAATGGTTGTACTCAGGCAAAAAAAAAAAAAAAAAGAATAAGAAAACGAAAAGAAATAAATGGAAAAATAAGAAGCACCCACGCTCACAGCACAACACCTAGGGGTCCTCAAATTAGGTACGTCTGGTGACCTTGGTCGACTGGCTTCGTCCCTAGTCCCGTAGCCCCTTACACTCACCCACAATTGTTCAGGGCACATCAAGGGCAGGACATACCTAGGGAAATTGTCTCGCCTAGGGTTAGACCTGTCACCCTGACCCACTTGCACAATTTTCTTTTGCACTCTGCCTTAATATCATGGCAATCAGTGGTGATAAGCACCGCACGATTGGCCATGGAAAGTACACCGTACTCATCAAGCAAGTCCAATCGTTTCTAGCTACTGAAAGTGCAGTGTCCTTGTAATCAATTATGCTACATCGTGCAGTCACAATGCAAAGGATGGCTCATACACCTTCACGTGTACTCCTTCTCCACATGGACAACTTTGCTTCATCCATGCATTGTTATAAGAAACTAGCCGACGGTCTTCTAACTATGTAATATCTAAGTATGCACGAGCACTCACATGATCTCTGCACCGAAGTATATCCACAGTTTGGGTCCTCAAGTGCAGGACAATACTCTAGGCTTGCTTAGAGTTCGACCTCCCAAACTAATCAAAATATGTCTTGTGCACGATGAGAAGACTAGCACTACCCCTTAAGGAGAGACCACATGTGAGGTTTTCCAATTGCAGGTATAAGGGGTTGCTCGCTCTTCATCAGTACTCAACTTTGAATGCTTGTCCCTTACCATCCTACAAGCCCGCAAAGAATCATCATGTGCAGAATCCCTAACAAACCAACACTTGTGCTGGCCATCAATGCAATCCCCAACACAGCATAGCCCTACCACCAACTCTAATAACCTTCCACCAGCCACCTGGGCCACCAACAGGCCCCCAGGACCTTCTAACACCACCACCAACACTCCTCCACGAAAACCACAAGCATCCTTGTTACCCACGTCTTCGGTGCATGCTACAGCCTGCTACCTACAACGGTGAGTGCCATGGGACTGGCACTCGTCTAGGAGGGGGTAAAATGTTAACCCCAACACGAAGAAAGCAAAAGGAAGTGGAAAAGATGCAGGGCAAAGGCGGAAAAAAGGTAGCCCGACTGAAGAAAGAAAAGGAGAAAAGTCCGAAAGCGCAAGGGCAACCTTAAAAGTCCAAGGCAAAGGCAAAAGGGGAAAGGCGCATTTTAAAATAAAAAGGCGCACCCTGAAATCTTGTAAAAGAGCGCCGGGCTCTCACCCGTGCAATTCGTAAATGTAGAGGGCGGTGGACAAGAAGCTAGGAAGATAGAAGGACAATGGGAAAAAGGGCCTAGGCTATGGCCGGCCATGTAAAAAGGGAAAAGGGGATGACCGCCCAAAAGGGATTTAGGGTTTTGTATATAAAGTTGAAAAGTGAATGAGAAGCTCATTCTTGTGTGTGGCCAAAAGTAGCTCTCTTCTTCTTGTTCTTGTTCTTGTTCTTGCTTGCTTGAGCTTGTGCTTGAGAGAGGGAGTGTGAGAGTGTGAGGGAGTGAGTGTGTGAGGGTGAGGGACCGAGGAGGAGAAGCTCTCCATCTTCTCCTCTCTTCTTCTCTTCTCTTCTCTTCTCTTCTCTTGCTCGCGACAATGGAGCGTGGAGCTTGAGGATGGAGCTTGCTTGAAGCTTGCACTTGGATCGTGGAGCTACCGAGCGTGCGGGAGAGGAGGTAACTCAACCGGCACGGAGGTAAGCTCACTACACCCTTAGATATGGATGGCGCATCGGCTATGTGAGAGGTAGCCATTAGTGCTCGGCTTGGAACGCTTGAAACAATAAGCGGTCCGAGGGTCTTGGCGGTTGAGTGAAAGCTCCCACAGGCATTCTTTGGATTCATGGGATACGTTCACTACTTGACCGACGTTACGTCAAGTGTCATGGGTATGTTGTGGGTCACCACACTTGGATCTACCCCTTTGAGCTCTTCTAGGAACCAAGCAAAGATGTCTATATGCTCTCGCAAGAGAGTAATGAGACTTTCTTCATCTTGCTCTGCCAAGTCATTGGCTATGAAGACAGATCGTGGGGTCTCCCCTTTCCTAGCTAAATTGACCTATTTGATCTTGGCAGGTCCCTCAATTGGTTCGCTTGCTTTCCCCTGTCATTTGGCTCCCAGCAAGATCACCACCCTATCTCCCTTTTTGAACTTTGTGAATTGTTTCGGCAGGTCTTGTGGTTTTCGATATTCTTCTGTCTGTGTTTCTTTAGGTAGCTTCCGTTGTTCTTCCCTTAACCATTGGCATCTTAGGTGGATGGGTAGGTCCCCCTTGGTGCATTTCGTCTTGGGAGGTTGAGGCATTTCAAGATCATTATTTGAGCTGCCTTCCGATTCAAAATCAAACTTGCCATCTTTGCTAGAAGAGGGGCTCTCTCCTGGCAGTCATAGCTCAAAAGCTGAGTGTGTTTGCAATAGTGGTGCATCACTTGGCAGGGCTAGGCCTGCCTGCTCATAGTCGATTGCACCTGTGTGCTCCAACCAAGTTTGATTTCAATCCTTATATCAGACTCCTTTCGCTACTCTAAGGGCACTCTGCTTGCGTGGTCTGGGGTCTACTCGTATCTGCTCGATCATACATTCCCTATAGTGTCGTATTCTAGGGTATTGATTTCCCTGTCACTCTCATCACTAAAGGAACAACTGTCCTCATTTTCATTGTCAGAGCTGTCTTTGTCCGATTGCTCATCATTCTCCAGGTTTTGATATATCTCTTTTTGCTAGTCGAGGATTAAGGCCCAATTTTATCTCAAGTTTAAATCGTGCACTTTGGACCATCGCCATTCAGGTTCATCTAAGAGATCTTGATGACCTGCTTGGGCGACCTGCTTGGGCGCCCAAGCTTAGAGTTACAGGGGTGGTCACAGTGTATTGAGGAGGTTGCTAGTCACTTGCTTAGGCGACCTGCTTAGGCGACCTGCTTAGGCGACCTGCTTGGGCGCCCAAGCTTAGAGTTACAGGGGTGGTCACAGTGTATTGAGGAGGTTGCTAGTCACTTGCCTCTCTCCTAAGTCTATGGTTCTTGGCAAATGGCCTTGACTAGTTTGCTAGCCTGGAGTATCTAGACTTTGTCTAGGCAGCCTAGCTTGTGTTGCCATCACCTCCCTTGATCTTGGTTGTGGGGGAGAGATTGTTGTGCTTACACTTAAGAGATCATCGATCTCGTCTTCCAGTATAGGCTTAGCATCCTTTAGGTGCTCCCAGGCCTCCTTCACCCACACTTTCACCTTCTTGATGGCTTTGAGTTGGTGCTTTGAATTGGGGTACTCCACGACCTTAGCACTTCCCTTTTCAGTCGTCCATGGTGCCGACGTTTCTTCCTCTGCATCAATGACTTACTAAAAAAATGTATTCTTTTTGTTATTGATTTTGCTAATTGATATAACTATCCATGCTTTCTTCATAGCAGCACTAATCTTTACTATTTATTATTTAAAGGTTTGCTGGGGTGACTCTCCAACAAGGAGAAAACTTATGAGCCTATGTGGTACAAGGAGGAAGGGTTTGGTATTAATAAAGAGAGGTTTTTTTAAAGGCTGGTTTAATAGCAAAAAAATTGGAAAGGTGAGTCTTTGAAAAGTTTGTATGTGGCTCTCTCCCTCTCCCTCTCCCTCTCCCTCTCCCTCTCCCTCTCCCTCCCCCTCCCCCCCCCCCCCCTCTCTCTCTCTCTCTCTCTCTCTCTCTCTCTCTCTCTCTCTCTCTCTCTCTCTCTCTCTCTCTCTCTCTCTCTCTCTCTCTCTCTCTCTCTCTCTCTCTCTCTCTCTCTCTCTCTCTCTCTCTCTCTCTCTCGGTTGGGTATACAAGAAATAAAGAGGAGTTTTCTTTTAAAGGGTGATAAGATGATGAAAAGAGGAAATGTGAGCTTTGCAACTATTTGAGAAGATTTTCATAATTCTCCTTGCAATGGCTGGCCAATCAAATATGTTCACTTTTTTTTTTAGTACCTAGATGATCCTATTTGGAGTTCCTATGATAGAGTTATGCCAAACACAAGTTCCAACTAGGCACACAACCTATAGAAGAGAAAACAAACACAAGGAAACCATTGAACTAAATAGAAATATGGCTAGGTGAAGTTGTTGAGAGAAACTACTAAAATGACTAGTTGTCCACCGAATAGTACCAAAAGTACATTAAAATTGCATGATCAAGCTCAGTAAATACATCATAGTCTGCATACAACTGCTTGCTGTAATAAATCACAGCAGGTAGAAAATGAGAGCAAACAATGAGCTAACAATGATCCAAAGTCAAGTATAACTACCACGTTAGATCTTTATCGAGCGGGCATGTAACAAACATTGTAGCGGCCAAGAAATATGAGTCAAACACCCAAATGTGTCAAAGCAATTGATGTCAGTAAGAGGATACAACCCCTGTAATAAAGAACTTAAAGAGTACACCAAGATAGGTGTATGCCTAACTAATAGGACTTGAAAAAGATCAGTGTATGCTAGGAGAAGACGGATGAAATCAGCACAAAAACATCCAATGGAGACAAGTATCTACCAAGAGCATAGACATGTAAGAGATCCCAATCTCATATACTCAAGAAGCTCAACTACATAACCTACAAGCTCTACAATATCGAGAGATGGCATGAAGCTCCCAATGGCAGAAAGATTGATATCAATCAAGCAACGAAGCTCAAAGTTAGCATGTGAATATTTAAGACATCATGTAGCCAATACTGTATATCAATGGAGCATCTAGAGCAAGGGATCGGTCAAGCATCACCTATAGCATCTAGTACATCATGTAACAGTCAATGTCAAATCTCTGACAACCCAAATAAGTATCCAAGAGCTTCAAAGTATGCAAATGAAAGCCCAACTGAAGCTCCAAGTGGAAATTAAACATAGACAATGTAAGGAGCATGTATTTTTGACATATACTTTCCTTCCAATCGGCAATATTGTGGCACTTTCGGTTTTGAGGGTGACCTTAGCATCTAGTATTTTCTTCCTTCGTCTTCAACTCTTGTTTCCAACTAAGATTGTGTCAAGGTTGTTGGACCCTGGCAATGATATGCCGGCCTACTTCGTCTACGTGCAGGCCATGACAGGCAATGGGATAGGTGTGCCCTCCCCATCAAGTGTCTCGACACCAAACAACCCCAATGGAATTGATGGCTCGTTTGTCGAACTAGAGGATGGCCTCCACCTAGGGCAATTGACAAAGAGGTGAGTGATTCCACACTCAGTGCATCTCAAGTTAGCCTTATCTCTATTTGTTTACTTCCTCTCGGGGCAGAGCGAAGAAATGTGTCTTGGGTGACCGCAAGTCCAACACACAATTGGCTCTTGGGTCTGTGCCCCTAGGCCTCTGCCTCTCCCCCTACCTAATGCCATCACAGGTATAGGTAGGTAGTCCATAAGGATTGTGTTGTCTTCCTCATCGTACAACACATATGGGCTTACATAAGGCTCATCGTTGTTAGGCTCGTCCACATAGTGGACTGGAGTATCACTCGGTGGGTGGGTCACGTAGGGTCCATGTCGTCTAGGGATACCTGTATGATTTATTTCCATCCTAGGGATGGCCAGCTTAGCATCATTAGGTGACGGGAGAGCTAGTGGAGCTCCCCTTCCAAGGAAGTTCGGTGGCCTGTTCTCAAGATAGGGTTTGACTGTAAAGCTACGGGTACAGGAGTCTCCAAGGTAGTCTACAATGCATGGTGTCATGGCTGAACCTACCACAATTAGCATAAGGTTGTGACCTAAGATCCTAGCACTTGGCTAGCAAGTGGTTCTCGCCACAATGCACGCATTAGATATATGGCATGTTGGTCATCTCATCATCTCCTATAGTTTGGTAATGTCCATCCTAATCTCTGCTTGTAGCTCTTGTTGTCTTGAGTCAGTGCCCTTCCCTTTGTCCTATGTGTGCTTGGGCCTGCTCTCTCACTTAGCATTGAGGCCCTCTCAAAACTCATGGTACTGAACTCTTATCGATTCAAGCATCTGGAGCTTCTTTCCTTGAGTTGGTCATCCACTCTAATAGCTTCCTCAAAGACCCTTGCGAGTGCATCTCGTTGCAAGCTCGAGTTGTCAGCCAAGGCTTTGTAGAGCTCTTCACTTTGTATTCCGCTGATGATACCATGGATACCACTCTTTCAATTGGTCTCTCATCCATTGGGATTCTCTTAAAGAGGCTTCTCACCTGGGTCATGTAATCTCGAATATCCTCTTTCTCTCTCTGCTTGACGTTCATGAGTCGCACTAGCAGGTTGTTGGAGTACCCAGGTTTGGAAAATCTCTTGATTAAGAGATTTTTCAAGCCATTGAAATTGGCACGCTCTGCAGCATCCAAACTCATGACCAAGTCTAGCCCTTGTCACCTAAGCACTGTCCAAAAGCTTGGGAGTGTTGAGCAAGATCGGTAAGGCCATTGGCCTTGCAGACCTGCTCGAACTGTTCCATAAAGTTGTACGGGTCTTGCTTCCAGCTTCTTTGCCACCACATGAATTTTTTATTGGCTCTTAGATCCTTGGTTAACCCCCAACCCTACTAGCAGTGATGTCGCTAATGCTGCAATGCTTTGCTCTGCTCCATGTTATCTAGCAGTTGCTTCGTTAGAATCTTGCTCAGTGTGAGGTCTCCTTCTAGTGCTCTCTCGCTCTCTAATCAATTTCTACCTGTTAGGACTAGCACTCTCTAGATCTCTCACATTTCCATGCTCTGGCGCAAGCTCCTAGTTCGTTGGTCCTGGTTGTACACAACTAGGCCTTGTAGATCCTTGCGAGCCAGCTTCCTCTCTTCCTCAAAGTTTGTTATGACGTCCTCTATAGGTCTACTGCGGAGGCCTCCAAAAAATCTCCTAGGTTAAGCTCCTCGTTGCTCTACAGCCTGAGCTGCCCTTTTCCATGTCTAGGACTTCCTGTTCTACGAAGTTGTCAATCGAAGAGGAGAGCCACTTTTGGCCACACACAAGAATGAACTTCTCATTCACTTTTCAACTCTATATACAAAACCCTAAATCCCTTTTGGGCGGTCATCCCCTTTTCCCCTTTTTTACATGGCCAGCCGTAGCCTAGGCCCTTTTTTCCATTGTCCTTCTATCTTTCTAGCTCCCTTTCCACCGCCCATCTACATTTACAAATTGCACGGGTGAGAGCCCGGTGCTCCTTGAATTAAACCATGATGCGCTTGCGCTCTTTTATAATAGTTTTGACTTGCGCTTTTCCTTGTGCGCCTTTGTCTTCCGTTTCTCTTTGCCTTGGCCTTTGTCTTTGTCTTTTGTTTTAGCTTTCTGGATTTTCCACCGCCTGGCACTCTTTTACAAGATTTCAATGTACGCCTTTGTATTTTAAAATGCACCTTTCCCCTTTTGCATTTGCCTTGGACTTTTTAAGGTTGCCCTTGCGCTTTTGACATTTTCTCCTCTTCTTTCTTCAGTCGGGCTACCTTTTTTCTGCCTTTGCCCTACGTCTTTTTTATTTCATTTTGCTTTCTTCATGTTGGGGTTAACATTACCCCCCTCCTAGACGAGTGCCAGTCCCATGGCACTCATCGTCGTAGGTGGCAAGGACATCGGTTGTTGCCATGGCGGAGTGTTGGTAGTGGTGGGGAGGAAGGTTGTTGGGGGCACGTTGGCGGGTTAAGTGGTGGTAGGTGGTAGGCAATGGGAGTTGGTGGTAGGGCTGTTCATTGGGGGGGGGGGGAGGGGGGGGGTTGCACTGATGGAGTACAAGTGGCGGTTTAGTGAGGATTCTGTACATGATGATTCGTGGCAGGCTTACCAGGTGATAAGGATAGGAATTCAAAGTTGAGTGTGGATGAAGAGCGAACGACACCTTCGTTGGATCTTCAATACCTACAATTGAAAAACCTCTCATGTGGTCTCTCCCTAAAGGGTAGTGCTAGTCTTCTTTATCGTGCACAAGACATATTTTGATTAGTTTGGGAGACAGGTCGAACTCTAAGCAAGCCTGGATTATTGTCCTGCACTTGAGGACCCAAACCATATATAGGTTATAGTGTGAATATTAAGTGAGTACATGTGCATAATTAGGTATTACTTAGTTAGAAGATTGTCGGCCTGGTTCCTTGTATAGCAATGGGTCAGTGAAGCAAGAGGCTGAATTGATGGAAAATTTTGTCGATGAAGACGGGGAGTACACTTGAAGATTGCTTGAGACATCATTATGGTCTTGTCAAGGCAATGTAGCATAATTGAGCTCCTTGATGTCTTAGCTTTTGGTAGCTAGTGGCTACTTGTAGTGCTTGAAAAGTATGGTGTACTTTTCCATTGTCTTTCATGCCTTGCTTACCACTGTTGATTGGAATGGCATTGAGATGGAGTGCAAAAGAATTGTGCAAGTGGTTCAGGGTGACAGGTCTAACCATAGGCGAAGCGAGCTCCCTAGGTATGTCCTGCCCTTGATGTGCCCTGAACAATTGTGGGGGATGTACAAAGGGCTAGGGGATTAGGGACGGAGCCAGCCGACCAAGGTCACTGGACATACCTAATTTGAGGACCCCTAGGTGCGGTGCTGTGGTCGTGTGTGCATTTTTCTTTCTTTCTTTCTTTCTTTCTTTTTTCTTTCTTTCTTTCTTTCTTCCTCCCTTTTTTTGTTTTTTTTTTTTGTGGAAAAAATGCATACAATCAATGCCATACATTGAGGCTGTTAGCCTTTCATTTGGATTGAGAAATGTTGGGATCCAAAGGCTATGAAGAATGGATATTACAGAGATGATTGTGTCACCAGCCTTGATGCTAGAGGAACTGTTGTTGAGATGAAGAGATACACTTGAGATTTTGCAAACCTCTTTGTAGCATGTGAGACATCGAACGATTGAGGTAGCACTTGGAGTGAGCTGTGCATGGACAAGGGCAAAGCATCTTGCGAATTGAATCTTGGATGATGAAGAGACGTTCGCCCTTGTTGAGAGCGTGGCTCCTACCCCGAACATAGAGTTTGGCCAAGAAGAATGAGGTAATCGATGATTATGCTTTGGCCATGCTCAGTTGCAATATGTGCTTTCTGCAGAGGTGTTCTTGGGTTCTCATCCAGTGGTGTTTCCGTCATGGCTTTTGTTTCTTGGTATTCCTATCACTTCCCCCATAATGGTTCTTTGTGGGGTTGGCGGTCTTGTGGTGACTTGGATATTAAACGCTTCTAGACATTGACCTGTGTCATTTTGCATTCATTTGAAAAGGCTTGAGAGTACATGCAAGTCACATGCTTCAACCATAATGAAAATGTCCAGCTAAACAAGACATCGCCAACCTGAATCCCTTAGTTTTGACTTAATGCATATCACCTGTACTTTGTCATCATTGCTCATGGGGTGTGTTGGCCTTTGCTTCTTTTAGTATTATTACACAATCACAAAACACGTTGTTTATTTATGTACATGTTCATGAAACCATGTCACTGCATGAGGATAAAAACCAATTGTAGAACTCGGGATTGTACTCGAGTGTGGCACACATATCTAGCTTCTGTGGTAGCCTACTTAGCAATAATAAATATTTGGCAACATCGAGTAGCATGGTGCCTTGTCCGAGTCTACTTGAAACATGTAGCTCCTCCTCAGTGAGAACTTTATCAATCAAAGGGCTCTCTAGGCTAGTTCCAACTAGGTCCATACCTCGAACTATGGCTAGCACTCAAAATGAAGTTGGTGCCACATAGGTCGGGTCTCTTTGGGACCGTCATTTGGCCAGTTGCTCCTCTGAGACTGTCATGATTTGGGCTCCAAGTTCGGCCATTGTAGCGCGGTTTTCAAACCAATGTTTTTCAAATTGGCTTCTACCCTCTGATTGTCGCTTTAGTTGCTCTATCTCTAAGAGATTTGGCTGGCAAAGCATTTCATTAAATGTCACGGTTAAGTGTAGTTCGTCAGCCTCCTCGTCAGAGATGAGTCGCATGCGTTCATGTAAGAGCTTGTCATAATTTTCGTCAAGATATTCTTGCTCTTCCCACGATAGCGGATAAGGCAAATATTCCTCAAGCTGCTCCCTAAGGAATGTGCCCATGTCTGCATAAACATAAACACATGCGAATAATTTCAGTTTAGTGTCTCACTCGGTCAAGAACTCTACCACATTTCTATGTTCTATGAGGGCTTGCTCGGTTGCTATCTCATGCAAAATTCTAAGGGTTTTCTTAGGCTTTAGCATAGCTGGGGGCTCAGGCTTAGATGAGCAAGATTGATCAATGCCAGGATTGCTTATGCCTTCGAGGTTTTCATGTTTCTCCTGAGGCTTTATGGTAGTTGTGTCAAGGTTCTCCTCGGATGTGACTGGCGTGGTCTTAGCATCCTGTTGTGACAGTGTTGTATCCACTCTTGATTGATCAATGCGAGTTTCTCTATTGGTGGATTGAGTGTCGCGAGCAACAGTTGATGGCAATTGTGGCTTTGATTTATCAGAACACATGGATGTGTCTGAGATTTCACTATTGTTACGAGAGATGGCAATGGGTTTATCTATGGATGAACCAGGCGCTTTGTTCATCATCCCTTCAGTACTCTTGGTCCCACTCTTCTTTTCGTCTGCAGTAGCTTGCAACTGTCGTTGTTTTCGTTGTTTTCTTCTCTTCCTCTTGGGCACTAGAGGTATATTCTTTAAGGACTCAGGATCCTGAACTAGGTCAGTAGTTGATGTGCTTGGTTGGGCCTTAGCATTCTCTTTTTGTGGCATGTCGTCATGGGATTTTGCTACGGCCTCACTAGGTTGAACAGCCTTGCTGGGTTGCGAGGGTTCAACTACCTCTCTTTTTGGAGAGTCTAATTGTCCAGCTAATTCTCCTCTGTTCAGCCCCGCATTTGATTGCATTGACAGTTGCTCCTAGTTAGGCATTTGCTCAAGATTTTTGTCCTTATGTATTGGAACCTGTCTCCATTTCTTCTTGTCAATGTGAGTGTTGTGTTTAGAGCTGTTGTTCTCTTGCTCTAGAGGTTTGGGTGACTCTAGTGTAGAACCATGAGACGGTTTAGGGTTTTTGTCATGTAGGCTTGGAAGAAACCAATTGAAGAAGTCGAGGTTGTATTGATGGGAAGCATAGAGATCTAGGATTGCAGGGTCTTGAGTGAGGCAGAAGACATATGCGCTGACATCAAGTACCATGCTCCCTACTCCTAGCCTGCTAGCCACATGTAGATCTTCTTCTAGAAGTACTTTATCATACAGGGGATGTTTTCGAACAGTGGTAGGAAGCTGGACATCATGGGCAGTTGCCAACACTCTCAATGAGGTCGGGGCAATGTACATGGGATCATGTATTGATGTCCAAAGGGCTTTCCTTTGCTCAGCAACAAGTGTCATTAGTTGGTGGCCAATTTTTGCTACCAAACTTTGGTTGGAGTACCAATTTTGTGTAAAGGTACCTTGTCCTTTCCCTTTTTGTTTGATTGCTTCAAGCTTTTCCTTGTTTATCTCACATAGAGCTGTATAAAATGTGGGTATCAAGCGCAATTCTCTAGCTGTGGCTTTTGGGATGTCCTTCATGACTTCTTCAACAATAGCTGCATAGCAGAAACAAACATGTTGCTGCTCATACCAAGTCAGTGGTTCAGCTATGAGCTTTGTGTGCTCTGGTGTTGGCCTTCAGATGTCCACATGGACGTATGCACGTGTGATGGCTGTCAGCTTGTGATCAAGCTTCACCATGCACTTCATGTCTGGATCATTGGTCAGATGCTCCATTTCTTTGGCCAAGTCTTCGAGAGATTTATCCTCAAGCCTAGGCTTTAGGTGCTTTGGAAGGATTGGAGGTGTCAAGGATGTTTGTTGTGATATCTCTTCCAAAGGTGAATTGCTAAGGACATGTTCCGCAATGGGTGTTGTCACGGCCAAAGGTTGTGACTGCTGTGGTCCCTAATTGGAAATAGTGGTGGCTAGTTTAGTGGACTGGCTACCATCGATAGACTACGGTGTCAAGTCCTTAGGCAGATCAGAAGTGGTCGTGTCTTTTGTTGCCCTTTGCGCATTCACTTGTGCAGGTTGAGCAACGGCACGAGGCTGCTGCTGCCGTGCTTCCCGTGTCCATTTAGGTGAAGATGATGTAGAAGATTTGGGACTCCTACGTGGGCTTGGCACTGACTGGAGAATTTGCTCGTGATTGTTAGACAATTCTATCATTAGCTTTGTTGAGCAATCAGCCTTATCATGAGCAATGTTGTGCCTGTGGTGCTCATTATCCTCTTGGGAAGTCAAAGGCTCCTTGGGCACTAGTGGACGTTGTGCACGCTCGACAGTTACCTCTGATATATGCTTGCTAAGCACGCTAGGCAGAGGATCTACTTTTTGATAGGTCATGTTTGGTTTCTTGATTTCAATCATGAGGGGCTCAATCACTCCAATATTTTTGGTTTGAGACTTGGATTTTCATTTAGGTTTCCTCCTACGCCTCTTTGATCTTGACATAATTGGGACTTCTAACAGAGGTGGTTTAACAGGGGGTTTCGGTACCCAAATCCATCGGTTGCCTGCATAATACCCTTGAGTACGAAGCAACACCTTGGATATCCATTGTGGCGTTGTGCTAGCTCTCCATCGATGCCTTCGTCTATAAGGCTTGGGCTTCTTTCGTGGTCTTCTACGAAATTTGTAAGTCCAAACCCTATCCTTGGCCTTGTCTCCTAATCTTTTTGTTTCAAGTATGGCCTCACTCACTAGTTCTCTCCGTTCAACCTGCGCTTGTATAAACTCTTTCAACAACTCCTTGCTCTCATTAGTAGGCTTGACTGTTACGTCAGTACCTTCCTTGCCTTTCCCTCAAGGTTCAATGAGGTCACCCTTGCTAAAGGTCGTGACTATCGTTACACCCGGTAGTGTCAGATGTATCCTCTATGCTACACAGTCGGCTTCACACTTCGTTGCCTTTCTAAAGGGTCTTCCTAGGAGGATTTTCTTTCCGCAATTCTTGCTATTTGGAGGAACATAGAACAGGACTGGCAAGCTTTCTGTTTCAATGGTTACAAGGATTCTGCACTTCCCCAAAAGTGCTTGTGGGTGTTCCCCGTAAGGATTAAGAGTTGCATCAGTCGGTTTGAGCTCTGGTTGACCTAGTAGAGTCCATGCTTCGTAAGTCAAGATATTGAAATCTGCTCCTTCATCAATGAGAGCATCAATGCTATGCTCTCTTTTTGCGGTGAGTTTGACCCTAAGATAAGCAGGTGGCACTATGTCTTCATCTTCCCAGTCTTGGTTTACAGCTTCAAGCCTTCTGATACATGCCTTTGAGTCCCTAACTACACAGTCAGACGTGGATTCTCTAGTGAGGTCTCGGGTCGTCTGTGTAGTGCTGCTCAAGATACATCTATCGTCAGGACTGTCATGTCTGGTCATCCTCGCATTGATAGCTTGAGGATGTTGCATTCTGCTTCGACTAGACGCAGTTTGAACACAATGTACATGTGTTCTTGTGGTGTGGCCTTTTTGCCCTTGATGGCTAGCTTGGCACATTGAGGTTTTAGGGTCTTTGTTTGTCTTTGTTTGGGTATGGGCTTCTATTTGCTGCTTTGCAAGTGAAGATCTATGCTTGTGTAGAGCCATTACTACACTAGGGCCTAATCCGAAGGACCTGTTGTGGCGCACATTTTCTCTCCAGCCTATCGGGGGAAGTGTGGAGGCGGCAGAGCCCCCTCTGTGGCGGGGGGTCCGGGAAGGGCAGTCCCCCCCGGCCCGAAGGTCCTTTACGGTAAATACCATGCATGATTGGGAAGACCTCTGGTAGCTAATTTTTGAACTATTTGCGGTGGATTTTAGCCTAGTGATAGATCTATGATGTGCCTTTGGCTCTATACGATTTCTGGAGTCTATTCTGGTGGTGGCAACTTAGTTTCTGGCCAAAATGGAATTCTCGAAAAATTGGAGTTTTTGGGCCGAGTCCCAAATTCAGTCGGCCGAGGGCCAAGGGCCGAGTGGGCCGAGGGCCGAATGGGGGAGTGGGCCGAATGGGTCGAGTCGGCCGAGCCGAATGGGTCGAGGGGGTTGAATGGGCCGAGTTAGCCGAGCCAAGTGGGCCAAGTCGACAAGGCCAAGGGCCGAATGGCTGAGCAGTCTGAGTCAAGTGGGCCGAGTCAAGTGGGCCGAGTCAAGTGGGCCGAGTGGTAGTGGCCGAGGGCCGATTCTGGGACTCGGCCCAGAATCGCCATCACTTGGACACACCGAGCGCGGCGCAGTTTTGGCGGATTTGACGAATAATGCTTCGTTTTTTATGATTTTGGTCTTGAGGGGTCACACAAACTTCTAGAATGCAGGAATAGACATGAATGAAGGATTCTATACCCCTGGAATAGCAAATAACCTCCAAAGTACAAATCGGCAAGCAAATCAAACCCTCTTTCCTTGTTTTGACAGCAGAAACCCTAATGCTTATTTTCTTTGTTTTTCTTTATTTTCTCCTACTCTAATGCATCCAGATCACAAAGTAAATACCTACACTACTCCATCTCACAACATAAATCTCAAAAAAGCAAAAAACCTACTTGCTAAGGAGATCGAATATCATCTTCAACCCCCTCACTTCCTATCTATCTCAAGCACCGGTTCGGGGAAAACCCTGCTTCAATGCTCGATTCGAAGCGTGCAAGCACTTAAGGCTTGAATCCGTTGGTCCCGGCAATGGAACCAAAATGTGGGAGCTCACGCTCAATCGCCAAGACCCACGGACCGCTTATTGTTTCAAGAGTTCCAAGCCGAGCACTAACGGCTACCTCTCACATAGCCGACGCGCAGTCGATCCTACGGGTGTAGTGAGCTTACCTCCATGCCGATCGAGTTACCTCCTCTCCCACGCACTCCGGTAGCTCCACGATCCAAGTGCAAGCTTCAAGCAAGCTCCATCCTCAAGCTCCACACTCCAAGCTCCATTGTCGCGAGCAAGACAAGAGAAGAGAAGAGAAGAGAAGAAGAGAAGAAGAGAGGAGAAGATGGAGAGCTTCTCCTCCCCGATCCCTCACCCTCACACACTCACTCCCTCACACTCTCACACTCCCTCTCTCAAGCACAAGCTCAAGCAAGCAAGAACAAGAAGAAGAAGAAGAAGAGGAGAGCCACTTTTGGCCACACACAAGAATGAGCTTCTCATTCACTTTTCAACTTTATATACAAAACCCTAAATCTCTTTTGGGCGGTTATCCCCTTTTCCCCTTTTTTACATGGCCAGCCGTAGCCTAGGCCCTTTTTCCCATTGTCCTTCTATCTTTCTAGCTCCCTTTCCACCGCCCGTCTACATTTACAAATTGCACGGGTGAGAGCCCGGCACTCCTTGAATTAAACCATGATGCGCTTGTGCTCTTTTACAATAGTTTTGACTTGCGCTTTTCCTTGTGCGCCTTCATCTTCCGTTTCTCTTTGCCTTGGCCTTTGTCTTTGTCTTTTGTTTTAGCTTTCCGGATTTTCCACCGCCTGGCACTCTTTTACAAGATTTTAGGGTGTGCCTTTGTATTTTAAAATGCACATTTCCCCTTTTGCATTTGCCTTGGACTTTTTAAGGTTGCCCTTGCGCTTTTGACCTTTTCTCCTCTTCTTTCTTCAGTCGGGCTACCTTTTTTCAGCCTTTGCCCTGCGTCTTTTTTATTTCCTTTTGCTTTCTTCGTGTTGGGGTTAACAGCCAGATAGGCTTATACACTCGGTTTTTTGTCGTCCCCACTAGTTTATAGGGTTCTCTACTATCCCCTCCACTCAGTCATGATTCATTAGTGCTCTAAGACTCCACTCGATGTTGCTGCCAAGCTAGATCGCTAGATGGTCGACTAGTGTTATCTCTATGCCTGCATCTCATTGATCCCCTTATTCCTTGTGCCAGAAAGGCATCTCAAGTGTTTGTATGGTCTTTGGATGTTCAAATGGTCGGTGTCTAGGTGGTTTGGTCCAATTTTTCAAAAATCTAGGAAAATTAGACTCGGTCCAACATGTCCAAATTGCAGGGGCCGAGTGGCTGATTCGGACGGGCCGAGCGCAATGGACCGAGTGACTGATTCGGACGTGCCCAGTGGTGAATATCCAAGTTGAGTGGGCCAAGGGCCAAGTTTCCATGTGTCCGAGTCGAGTGGGCCGAGGGCCGATTCTAGGACTCGACCGAGAGTTGGCATAATTCGGATGGCCAAACGTGACGTGTTTCTTCCGAGTCAACGAAAAATTTGTCGCATCGAACGATTGTAGCCTTCACACTAGCTGCACACCTCTAGATTCTACCTATGCATGAATCAGAAGGTGTGGGTATACCTGTAGTGGGCAACAAACTTGTCAATGATGTGATTGAAGTGGATCCAGGCAATGGAGCTCTCTCTCTCTCTCTCTCTCTCTCTCTCTCTCTCTCTCTCTCTCTCTCAAACAACCAAGGTTTCAAATGAGCTCCCCCTTGGTCTCCTAGCTATTAAACCCCTCTTTCACAAGGCTCTTGCCACTCCCGCCCCCTCACTTATTGACCTTAGCCCCCTTCACCACTCCTTCTCCCCATCTTTCACAGATATCTACCCTATTTGGTCTATTTTACAGCAGCAAACCCTATGCTTTTCCAACCGATCTCCTAACCTTAACCTACTCTAAATACAACAAGAATCAAAAGTAAAGCACTGAACTGATTTTTCCTACCCAACTAACCATCAAAAACCAAAAATACTTACTTGTAGCATGGATTAAAGACCCAAAACCTCCTATCTATCTTAAGCTCCGGTTCGGGGGTGAAACCCTTACTTCGATGCTCGATTTGAAGTGTGCAAGTGCTCAAGCTTGAATCATTGTGCCCCAGCAACAGAACCAAAATGTAGAGGCACGCTCAAGCTCAACCGCCAAGACCCATGAACTGCTTATTGTTCAAGTGTTTCAAGCGAGCACTAATGGCTACCCCTCACATAGTTGACGCACTATCCCTCTCTACGAGTGTAGTGAGCTTACCTTAATGCCCGATTGAGTTGGTTCCTCTCTCGAGCACGCACATAACTCCACAATTTGTGATGCATGCTCACGCATCCTCAAGCCTCTTCCTTCAAGCTCCATCCTCCATAGCCACGCGCAAGACGAGAGAAGAGAAGAGAAGAAGGAGAGATGGTGGAGGGCTTCACCTCCAATATCTCTCACCCTCACACACTCTCTCCCTCACTCACTCTCACTCACTCCCTCAAACACTCACAAGCAAGCAAGCAAGAGAAGAAGAAGAGTCCACTTTGCCACACACCAAAGAATGAGCTCTCATTCACTTTTTGAACTTTATATACAAAACCCTCTTTCCCTTGGGCGGTCATCCCCTTTTTACATGGCTAGCCATGGCCTAGGCCCTTTTTTCCATTGTTCTTCTATCTTTCTAGCTTCCTTCCTATCACCCATCTACCTCTACTTTGTAGTAAACATATACGTATTTGGTCAAAATTATTTTCCATGGTTGCATCTTGCGGCCTTCCTTCACTTTGCAGTAAACATATGTGTATTTAGTCAAAATTATTTCTAATACAAGTTATATTTATTTTTATAATCTACAACTTTACTTTTAATATTATATCTAAGTTCTAAACAAATCAAAATGTATTTTAGGAGAAACTAAATCGTTATATAGGTTTGAGATGAAAATGTTGGCCAAGTATGGGTTAGTTTGAAGGCCTACTTTAGAGACAAATAACTAAGTATATAGGTTTGAGATGAAAATGTTGGCCAAGTATGGGTTAGTTTGAAGGCCTACTTTGGAGACAAATAACTTTCTAAGTATTCAAATTTAGTTAAAGATGATAATTAGAGAGTTATAGATAGCTAAAATTCCTATAAATCATCCCATATTGATGACTTGCTAACTCAAAATGTAAGAGTGAGAAAATAGAGCCCAAAGATAGCCAAAACATAAATTCCTACTTATTGTTATGAAATATGGATTTAGGCTTAGTTTAATAGTGAAATCTCTCACTAAGTATTTAAAATTTGAAAAATGTATCTCTAATACAAACTATAGATCATTTCAATCCTAAAACTTTTATTTTTATGTCATCCTCAAATTCTAAGCAAAAAGAAAGTTACAATATTTAGAAAATAGGTCCACATGAGGATTTGGGACTGAAGTACAGTCATGATGACAACTTTGAGATTTTCGAGTTTTGGCAATCTATATAATCATTCAAAATTCAATAACTCTTTCCAAAAACTAGAGATGAAAAATATGAATTAATCAACATCGTTAAGGAATGAAATTGAGGGTTTTGATGCATGAAAAACATGAGCATAGCTTTTTTTTTGTAATAGTCTACCTTGTAGATCTTGATTATGCTATAGGACTTGCCTTCACATATCCAAACGATTGAAAGTTGGAGCATAACCAAGCTTTAATATCACTGTTGCAAAGCATACCATGTGGCAAATCTAGCATCTCCAATCTTAGATATAGACAACTTAAACGAACATACAATAATGTGAATAAGTTAACAAATTTGCAAAGAACAAGAGAAAAACATACTATAGAGCCAACCTCCCTCGTGACAAAAGCCATGCTTTGCCATCTTCTATTATAGAATGTTAATTTACATAGCTATTTACATTTATATCATATATCTAATTGCTAAAAAGATATAGATATCAAACAAACTATAAACTTTTATATATTAAGATGTTTCCTATAACTTATTGTACCTAATACAAAAAATTCTATGTGTCAAATTACATCATTTTGATATCGCCATCGTGTTTAGAATAAGTCAAGAACCCCAAAACGACAGTGAAATCTCAAAATTCAAACTTTGGATGAGAGAAAACAACAAAACTAAGTTTTTACCTTATTCTCTTGTTTTATGTGTGATCTTGTTGCTTTTATAAAGAAAGCTAGAAAACTTTCTAAAAGTGGATCACATTAAAAAAATATCAAAGTATTCCATAAAGATAGCTTATTTTAATAAAATAATATTTGTACATTCAATAAAGCATCATTTTTTACATATCTTTTTTATGATTATGTGCACATCATTTTTAGCTTGAATTTTCTTATTTTTCCTTTAAAAAATAATTGAAAAAATCATCATCATTTTTTAAAGAGGAAAAAGAAGAAGCTTTATTTGAATTGCCTCGGGTTGCTGTCGCAAAAAAGAGTATTCACAACTTTACTATGAAGAATATCAATGGCAAGGATGTATCATTGAGCACCTGCAAGGGCAATATCCTTCTAATTGTGAATGTGGCTTCCTGCAGTGGTCTAACAACATCAAATTACACCGAACTTGCACAGTTGTAGGGCAAATTTAAAGGGCAAGACTTCGAAATTCTAGCATTCTCATGCAATCAGTTTGGGGGACAAGAGCTGGAAGCGATCAACAGATAAAGAAATTTGCTTGCTCAAGGTTCAAGGCCAAATATCCCATCTTTGATAAGATCGATGCCAATAGTGCCAACACGGTCCCCCATTTACAATTTTCTCAAGTCAAGCAAAAGCACAGTACTATTGGGAAGCCTACTCAATGACAATGTTAAGTGAAATTTTGAGAAGTTTTTAAGCGCGACATTATATTCTGAGGCGTGCAATTCTCATGTGATGAGATAGATGGATCAATGTGAGGTTGTAGGTGTCGAATGGTCGGGAGTGCGTTCGTTGGTCCACCAAGGTGCATGTGATTGAAGGGCCAAGGCATAGCAGGCCTATGATGGAATTGGATGGTGGATGTGATGTGCTTCTGATGCGATGGGAAAATGTCAAGTTCATGCGACTATCTACACGTTTATTTGTATTCAGCAAATCTGTCTATCGAGTACGTAAATAGCTCCCCTACACACAAATATGACCATGAAAGCTCACAAGGACATGGAATATCATCATGCACCCTATAAACCTTTATTGTGCCCAGTCATCGAGCTTAGAGCATGTAACATTCTAACACTATCACAAAAACTACAGCATCACCAAAACCACAATTGTATTTGGACTCGAACCCACTCTCCACGTGACACTTATGGCAATACTATGGAGCAACATACTAGACTGGTAAGATTCGTCGATTTTCACCCAGGCCACCAAACTGAAGGTTTCTTCTTTAACACATTATTGCAATGAACAAGCTTTAGGTCAAAGAGCGAACTAATAAGCACCAAGAACTCAGCACCATCATACTATATTGAATGCCAACTTTGTGGTCTTGTGGCCAATGAGGAAGACCTCGAAATGTTCATCACAAACTACACCCAAAGAAACTTACTTGCTTCGGATCGAACCCACCAACTGATGAACATGATCATTCAAAAGATCCCTTTCATCAAAGACAACCTAGCGACATTCACAGTATCTCCGATAGCTTCTAACTGCAAAAGTAGCGTTGCATCAATATGGATAAAGATGTTATAGCTCACGAAAGAGTTTGGAATAATTCCTGATAATACTCTAACAACAAAATAACAAGTTGTCTACAATATCTCATCAATGTGACATATAATCTACAGATCATCAAAGGCACACTTGGCAATGGAAAGAGGTTCCTCATACATTACTACAATCACAACCTCATTGCCAAGAATAACAGTGTACTATTGACAGCAAGCACATGAGTAGCTGCAATTAGACTATGCAACCTATCCACCATGGTCCATTACCAATTCAAGATACCAATACATGCACAAAAATATTCAGTACAGCTGCAAGAGACAAATGAATGCCACATTGCAATGAGAGAAGTTGATGCAATCATCATCAATGAGATGTCCATGTTAATAAGGATAGTATTTGATATAATAGTGTGCCAGATAGTGAGTGTCTGCCAAGGCTCGCTGCTTAGTCCATTCAGCAAGAAGCTGGTGATACTATTTGATAATCTTGCATAGTTACTACCCATCTACAACCATCAAACCGAGTTTTGCCAATAATGTCACATCATCTCCTCATCATAGTGGGCACTTGGAAAGCAACACACTCTCCAAACCTCAGTTCAACACACGCACAACCTATCATTCTTACAGTTTCTACAAGTGATCAAGTATCGTTGTCCAACAAAGCAAGAGATACATGAATGCTTACATTAGTGCGTGATTGATGAGAAGGACATCCTAGATTTCATCAAACAAAAAACAACAATCATATGCACATAAAAGGAAGATGTTCACAACTACAACAAGTAGATTATACACAAATGCTACACAACTGAACAGATCCACATTATCAAAGTTCAGATGAATGCAAACAACAAGCCATCATTGTAGACTTGGCTACATGATGACAAGAACTTCCATGTGATAAAGGAGATAGCAGTTGGGGCAACTGCAATGATAACTGAGAATATTAACCTCACCATAGGTGCAGCCAAACAGTACGTGTAAGATCAACCGTATCAACATATCAAATGACAAATTGATATCAAGAATCTAGGTCACGATCTAATCAATGAACCAACATCTCACCTTGCCATGTAGCAAGCACCAACGCAAGGCACTAAATAGCAAGTGGTACCATAGATCCACATTCTCATTAACACTCGCATACGTGATCATTGGTCACAAATCGTTAAGGAGCCACAGTTAACCAAAAAGCACTTCTACACATAAGAAGCATGTTTGCACCCAGGCTAGTCTATGCAATGCTCTCCCACATAACCAAATGAAGAAATTTTTATATCATCGACCTTTGAGATCCATCTAAATTTTCTTCGATACCTTTCTTGACACCATGACTCAAGCAGAGAAACAACACAACTAAAAAAAAAACAAACAAATATTAAACACAACACATTCCTTCACACAACAATCTCATACGCTTCTTGTAGCAAGTAATAAAGCAATCTTATGAACCTTCTTTCAAATGTTGTTTGTTAATATACTAATGTGCTTTCCTAATTTTATTCTCCTACTAATATATTTATTAATATACTAACATGCTTTCCTCATTTTCTCCATTACAGATACACATCACCCCCGTCAAGGCAAAGATGACTTCGAACGAGGTATCCACAATCCAAACTATATCTAGTATGTATAAAAATACAAATATATTACTTCGCCTAACCACATTGACCTATGCATGCAGATGCTCCAACTATATATTTGAAACTACAGGAATACCCAACACCATATCGAGAACAGCTCTGCAAATACACAAAATCGCATGTACGTAACGACAAACCAGATGAGAATGGCAAACGTCCTTGGGCAAAAGCCATCAACTGTCAACATATGTCAAGGCCTTCACAATGTACAATGACCTCCAAAAACTAATGGCCACATCCAATAAAATTTTCGAGCATGAATGGCATCTTGCATCAAATGACATGAGTGCAACTGGTACAAAACCTCCTACAAACTTTGCAACCTTCATTTTTACTTGAAACAACAATGCTAACTCATGCACTCCTCAAAGACATACTTGATAGACTCAAACTTGAGTACGAAGACTCGATTGACAATCCACTACGAATAAGCATGGCCCAAGCACTTCTAGGCACAAGAACAAATGGCATTTGAACATACCCAAATGAGTTGTTGCACAATGGATTTAACATCTCACTCAACCAATTTATAAAAGTTACGAAAAAAGAAGGCAAGGGCATACTAGAAGATTACATGAAAAAGAACCACTACAATCACGGTCATGGCAACGTTGCAAATAACAA
Source organism: Lygodium microphyllum (assembly GCF_053477565.2). Taxonomy (NCBI): domain Eukaryota; kingdom Viridiplantae; phylum Streptophyta; class Polypodiopsida; order Schizaeales; family Lygodiaceae; genus Lygodium; species Lygodium microphyllum. The sequence continues at coordinate 25,222,693 of NC_141146.1, read as the reverse complement.
TTGAGAAGATCACATGCCTATTGAGCAGAGAGGTCTACACTTAGAAACACGGTTTCAACTCCGATCCATTCAGCAACATAATCTATGTAACATGTAAGCCCTCAAACACAATTTCTTCTCAAACATTAAAAAAAAACTAATAATATCAATTTTTCTCATAGAAATGCATACAGAAGCAAACCAAGAAGAAACCAAACTTCTACCAACCAATGCCAAACTTGCAGCCTCAACCACTACAAGTCCTACCACCAACTCAAGTACTTCCATAATCAAAATCCACAAGCTGATCCAAAAGCGTCAACTCAAAGACACAAAAGCAAGTACTTCATCTACAGCATAAGATGTGTTAACTCCAATACAAGATAGAAAAAAGAAAATGCAAGAATATGGAATAATGCGGAAAAAGGTAGGCATACAAGAATAAAAGAGGAAATGCCAAAAGCGCAAGGGTGATCACAAACATCAATTCGAAGGTGGAGAAGCTCTCCATAATCTCCTCCCTTCCTCTTCTCTTCTCTTGTCTCGCGTGCGACTATGGAGGATGGAGCTCAAAGGAGGAGGCTTGAGGTTGCTTGAGCTCGCATCTCAAATCGTGGAGCTATTGGATTGCTTGAGGGAGGAGGCTACTCATTCAGGCATCGAGGTAAGCTCACTACACCCCCATAAGATCGAAGGCATGTCAGCTAGGTGAGAGAGAGCCATTTGTGCTCACTTGAAACACTTGAACAATAGGCAGTCCTCTGTGGGTCTTCGTGGTCTAGTGTGAGTCCCCACTTCAAGATGTAAGAAAAAAGGTAAGAAGTGCATAGAACAAATTATCAACATCGAGAAAAGAATCCAACAATAGCAAAGATATCCTGTCAAGAAAATGAAGAAAGACATAGAAACACTCTAGCTGTTCAAGGATAACTTCGAGGTTAATATAGAAGCAATAGTTGATAGCATAGACAAGGTTGGGAATTTCGAGCAGGGCCCCACCATTCATAAGAAAAATACAATCGTGACATGGTACAACAACTTACACGGACACCTAGCAAGATGTAAAAAGTACTGTTTTTTCAAGAGAAGAAACCTCAGCATAGAAAAAAAATGTGAATGTTCAAACTCACGATCATTGACTCGAACTATGTAAGTCTATATATTCTCCTTTCAAGATTCTTCGTGTATTAAAACAATGCTAAATCTTATCTACAAACATACTTCACTTTAAAACATGTCACATGTCTAAACACCCCCATTAATAAAACTACTACATAACAAACATGCTAGAATTGCATATGGAACTTTATACTCCTTTACTTAGCTGAACATGTCAACCTAGTTTAAATTTATTATTTTAATAGTATTTATATTTAAAAATATTAAATCAAAAAATGTAATAGTAAAAACTCGTGATTCATTTAAAATTATCATGCTTACTATATAGTTGCTGCCACATCACAAAGCACATTAGTATTCTTCCTCCTATCTACCAATTATAATGCGACTAGTGTCACACATGTACACTCATGCAATATCATAGATCATGTGGAAAATAGAAAAAATCCATAATAAATAAAATAAAAATCATCCTATTTCCATAGTGAATTTTGGTAAAACACTGTGGACATCATAATTCCGTAACAATCGTACACTTGACTTTATTAAAATATTGTCAAGCAAGACCTATGTTCCACTTGCAATATGGCTATTCAAAGTGATACTATAGATTTGCTAAGGCGGGCATGTCTAATCTTGTGGGATGAAGCATTATTATCCTTTTGAGGCTTTTAATAGATAAGACTTTATCCCAATACCGATATATTTTGGTAGCATGGTTACTCTTTTGGCTGTGATTTCATGTAAATATTGCTTATCATGTTTAAGGGCAACCATGAGGACATAGTCAATGCATTAGCTTGTTTTCCTTAATCATGGCAACATGTAAGCATTTTGAAATTGGCATAGAACATGTGTATCTTAGCTGGAAAAATCTTATTGGGGGGTGTTCAATAATGGATATAGGATATAGGAGAATGGTATTGAAAATATAAGTAACAATATAGACCATTTGAAGTTGCCATGCAATTTAGCGTTGCATGAAGGCCCAATTTGAAAACTTGTTGGATTGGTTTATTATGATGTCCCTTGCATGCATACACCATGCAAAACACACCTTGAGAATGGTAGGATTGATAGGGCCAATTTGATCCCTAATTTTTACAATGAATATAAGACTTGCATTTATAATGACATCAGTAAGGCATAATGACAAACATTGTTCTTCTTAGGTTTGTATCTAAAAGCTCATGTATTTATGCATAGCCAATTATGCATTGCTTTATTTTGGGTGAAGCTTCCACACTGCTTGAAGATATTGTTGGAAGATAGAGTTGGCCATATCAATTCTGCTTCAAATATTATATAGAGAAATGTTACAAAAGATCTAGTAAATTTTATGTGTAAGTGAGGTTGTAAGTTATACATTTTCTTGTTCTCAATATGTTTCACAATACATGTTTAATTGTGCAAGAATTCTTTTTGTTCTCGATATATTTTGCAATACATGTTTCATGGTCAATATTGTTTTCCTTATTAAATATGTCATGTGTTTCTGGTAGATGGCTACTCCAATTTTTTAGTTGGTATAATGCATTAAAAACTCAACTAAGGTTGCAAATGAAGTTTTGCTTGTAGATCATGGTGAAGATACCCTAACACATGTTTTAGTAGTTTAATATCTTGAAACTTTGGCATTTGTTTTTGTTTGTTTAAGGGTTATTCATTGGATTGTATATGAGCAATACATATAGTGTTTCTTTGTGCCTATTCATTTGAATGAACATACACTTTGTGGACCTCACTCCAATATTATCCTTCAACACTTGTAGTAATGGGAGTGTCATCATCTATCGCTTTATGTTGTGTTAACTTGAAATGGGTGTCTGTCTACTCATACAATCTCCCACAAATTGTTTTACACAACCAAGTCTATCTGCATTGTTTATATTACTTTCTACATTTCTGATTGTCTCTAAGATTCTCCTTGAAGAAAAGTTATGTAGGGTATGTAAAGCATTATGGTATGTATGGTAGGTACTCGAATTGGTAGTCATGCTGTTTTTGCAACCTATTGGACTTGTTCCCCATAGCTAGGTAGAAATGTGGATTTCTTGTAGAGTATGTATGGTAGGTACTCGAATTGGTAGTCATGCTGTTTTTGCAACCTATTGGACATTGTTCCCCATATCTAGGTAGAAATGCGGATTTCTTATAGAGTATCCTAGCATTTGATTGAGTTTGAAATATTTTTCAATAATGTGCAACATAGTATATGTGGTGGGGGCAACATGGACATTCATCTTGCTTCAATCTCTAGGAAGTTATTTCAATTGTTGAAAAACTAGTCTATTAATTATCAAGGTGCTTTCTAATACTTGGGTGTCATTGAAATCTTTTGCCCAAATTTTTTATGGGTATACAAGGTTCTATGTGTGTTTGGTAAGGAGCATAATCGTTGCCCATCCTTCTTCACTCTCTTTTGTCCTTTCTTGTCAACTAGTTAAGCACCTATATTCATTTTGTACCTTTCCTTGTAAAGTCCCAATTGTCTTTAAAAAAAAGTGTACAAATATATAGATTAATGTAACCAATTAGGATATCTAACTATGTTCATCAACATTTTCAATCTTCAAAATTGAATATTTATTACTTTTCACATTTAATTGATTTTGTTTGCATATATGCTCATAACCATGGACTTATGTGTTGGTATATTAAAGATTGAAGACTTCATGTTGGAGCATTTGCTGCATAGAAACCATACTCTTTATCCCGTCTCCATATGCTATTACAATTTTCCAAAAATATATGAGTACGAGGGAGTTTTTGTACTATGTGTAGTTTAAATGAGGATATAAAATCACCCCTTGTGAGAAGCACACATCTTGTTACTTATACCCATGCACACCTTCAATGGAAAAGTTAAAATAACACTTCCACATGAACTCTACTAATGGAGATCTACAACACAATAAAGATAGTAAAATAAATAAATATAAAAACTAATTTGAGTGTTGGAATATATCTCTATGTAAACATGACTCTATGAATACTAAATATTGGTATCTACCATTTTGTATTTCCTTTGCATTTTGCTTTTGGCAACCCTTGAAGATGTTACATCATGGCACTATAACTCAACCCAAGCTAAGGTTGTCCACTATTTGTAGCTTTTATCAAATTTCTCTTCATTAAGAAAGCCTCCAATTGAATGCCTTAGTGGTCAAATATGGAGGATTGAGGGAGATATGAAGTAAAGCACTATGCATAGTCACACACAAACCTTGCTATTAAATGTTTCATGGATACATATGCACACCATACACAAGCATGCTTGCAACAACACACACATGCATATGTGCATGTGCAAACCTTGCTTCACACTTTGCAACACATACACAATGGTGTGAGATCTCACAACATGAGGTCTACTTGGATTGGTGGACTAGCAAATACAGTTGCATGCATAAAGGCCTTTGGGCATAGGAACTTCATGCATGGATTTGAGCTTTAAGTCGATGCCTACATCTTTGCTACTTGAGCTATTTGAGACATCATTCAAAGACAATGAGCATAAACATAGATTGACAAGATTACATTTCAATATATGTTAAATATTATACATCCAACAAGCCAATAATCGATGTGTTGCATGAAGTGCATTGTTTGCTCCAAATGAAACATGGCTAGGGATGAATCTCACTCCATTTTGGCAATGCTCTTGTTGCACAAAGTGTAGCTTAGGGTGCAAAGTGTAGTTGGTTTTTGTAATGTTGTGCAAAGTGCAATCTAGATTCATAAGTCCTAGTTGATATTCAAACCTAAGTATATACGTACCACTTGCACATATGTACATTCGGACACTTCTAGCTCTCATAGGCATAATCTTGGCCAAACAATACACTCATAATATAAAACTTAAAGGGCCTTAATGCATAAATTTTTGCTTTATTTCTATGATCAAAATTTGATATGGTCTAGGAAGCTCTTTGTCTTTAATTTGATTAAATCAAATTTAACACTACCCCAAATATCAAAGTAATTTTTGTTTCTTAAACTAGTTATTATGCTCAAAATGGGCCAATGCTTTTATATGCCAATTGAAGTATCTTGTAGGAATCTAATGGTGAAACTTTATTCTAGCCATTTTAGAGCTTTAATACATTGCTATGTGATGTTTGGTTCTACTTTATTATCTTTAACATTTACTTTTCTCTATTTAGATATTCCTTCACTTTCAATAAGCTTTTGAGCATATCATCTAGTCTTATATTGGTGAGACCTTGTATTTACATAACCTTGTTAGTGTGTTAGCACCCACGAGCCTTGTTAACTAAAATCTTGAATTTATGAGTACTGAAGAGCCAACCCCAAATCTATTTCGAGTATGTTTTCATGATGCAAACATCCACCTATTTATCTTACTTGAGAAGCAAATGTCTACAACTTACAACTATGAGAGAACCCATCATGCTCCCAATGGTTCAAAAGAACGATTTAGGTAGAAGCTCTTAACTACAAACATAACTGTTGCTTTTTGGTGAATACCAAATCTATTGGTTGCAAAATTTGAGCTTTCCATATACACTACCATGTATGGTAGGTAGGTCACAAATAAGTTCTCTCTGATAGTGGGTTGATGAAAAGCTCCTTCTACCACATACTCACAAGTATAATGGTTACATCAATGTTCAAGTTTTATTAAAATTACGTGGATCTAACAACAACTTGATATGACAAACAATGATGGAGCCTATATTGTTTTTACTCATTGTATTTCAAAAAAATAAGCTCTAAAACTCAAGATGGGCATGTGAATTTACATACTTCACCATAGGTTCAAAAGTTGTGGTGGTAAGCAAAGTGTTACTTTCTATCAAAGGCATACATTGGATCCATGTACAAAGAGGTAAGCAAATTATGAACTTATATACTTTTGGTGCTACCCATGGTTTTGGATTTCTATGTACTAGGCTCTTTGTTTCAAGTTTCTCAAACATTATTAATGTTCATCTTTATATAGCATGGTTTCGAGGCATAGTACCCTATTTTCTATAACATGTAAAATCCCTTAGCAGAACTTGTGGCACATCTTGTAGCGTTACATTGAAGTCTCAAAAGCAAGATGTGTATCTTATAAAAACAAAATACTACTAGGTAGGTTTGAAAACCTTGTGCATTTTATGCTTGTAACACCTTAGAATGAATGTATGTGTATGATAATAGGGTCATAACTATCTACTACTCATCATTTTTTTTCAGAAGGATCATTAAGTTATATTGAAAAAAGGAAAAAGGAGTTATAAAAGTGGATCATTATTCAAGAGGTACATCCTAGGATTGATAAAGTTGATACTTCAACTACTCTAATGTTTTGTTAATATGCGATAAACTTTTTCATGCTTCTCATCTTTATTTGGGCTTTGTTCAACATTTTCAATGTTGATAGAAAACAATTTTGGGAGTTGATCCACAAACTTCCAACCTTCATCATGTGCAAGCTTTTCTCAGATTCTGTGAAATTTTCTAGTATATTATAGCTAAAAATCAATTATTGCAAATAAAAGTTATTAGCTAGTCTATCAGGCCAGACCCGCTAACTGCACATTGTGCGGTTTGCGGACTTGCAAAGCTTTTTTGCATTGCAAGTTGATAATTTGCTCTTCTTTCTTGGGCTTTGTAAAATTTTCTTGTATGTCATAACTAAAAATTTGACCAAGCAACAAGATACAACCAAATCATCAATTATCCTTATTTGAGAGTCTAAGCATAGTTCACATACCCCACAAACCAATCTACATATGTGTATGGGGGTTGGAATGTGAAGTATTGAGATTGTAAAGTGTGTCATGTATTGTGATTTGTATTACAACTTAAACGATGACTGTAAGAGCATATGATATATTCTCCCTCTTCTAGCATAAAGCAATTTAGCATTCCGGCTAAAGTGCATGATGCATCTTAGGCAATGTTTGTAAATATTCATGATATTAATATCAAGTTATTTGCATAAAAGAAAAATGATCGTAAGCACTAAGATTAGGATGTATTTTCTTTTCTCGAGATAAGACAGGCACTTGGATGCCTACAGGGAGATTACAACTTATTTCAACTTAAACATTTTAAAATTTTCTCATCTCGAGACAAGACATACACATGGATGTGCACTTGGAGCTTAAACTTTAATTCAACTTAAACATTTTTAAAATACAACATATTTTAAACATTTTATTTCAAATGTTTAGTTGGATCCAACAACTTAGAGGGGCTTCACACACAAGGGCAATGTTTACAGTTTACCAGGCTTTTGGAAATGATGTTTCTAAAAACAAAATATGCTTAACGCGGAAAAGTTTACTGATGGTGCCATGACGCATCGCAAAAATGGTCGAGATGCTCGAGGATTAGTGGGGGCAATAGTTTATGTGCGAAGGGATTCTGAAAATTTTGCAAAATATGGTATCATTTTGAATAGTTGGCTGGGCAACAAGTTTAATAAAAATTTTAAAAAGGAAGAAGATATCCTTTAGAAGACTGTAGTCTGTAATAATAAGTTGGTTGACCGGGCACGGCACGGGGCGCCACGCCTGAAGGTGACCGGCGCAGGGCGCGGGAGTCGGTCACGCCGGTGGCAAAGCTTAATTAACGCTAAGCCACCATTTTGTCGTTGAAGAAGCAGAAGCCTCGAGAGAGAGAGAGAAGGTCTCGTTTTGTCTGAAACATTTTGGTTTCCAAACCCTCAAATTCTCTCTCGACAGCGGCTCCTGCTGCTGCTGCTGCTGCAGGTTCATCGATCGTCATCATCCCAGCTCTCACTTCCTTCCCCGTGCATGCTGTCTTGGTACGCTTTCCTGATCTCTCCATCTCGTCCTCTGAAGTGTCTTTGACGTAACAGAAAATCATCGTTCTTCATGTTAATCGCTTCGTCTCTTTGACATTTAAGGATTATCTGCTTCATGGATTATCATACATAACATAAAAACTTTTTCATCATGTTGATCGCTTCACATTTTCCTTTCCAAACAAGCTGATCCTCCAAATATATGAAATGTTCTTGTTTCGTGTCTTTGCCATTTACGGATTATCTGCTCCATGGATTACCATACATAACATAAATTCTTTTTCGTCATGTTGATCGCTTCTCATTTTGAGAATCTTTTCATGTATTATTGTGAAATGTTCCTGTTTCTTAAAAATTCATTGTTCATACTGATGTTCGCTTCACATTTTATCTTTCCAAACAAGCTAATTCTGCAGGCATTCGCTCCTGCGATTTCTCGCATCATTACCTTGTCTAAAGGTGAAAATAAATCATCCAATATAATCTTCCATCATTGAAGCCTGCATGATTGTGATTTTGACCTTTCCAGGGGAAATATTGTGGTAAAATCTGTAGAAGAATCCAATTGCGCAAGGGACATGGATACCACCACTTATCAGTTTACATGTTTGATCTATATGCATGATGCAGCCAATATATGGCTTTGACGCTTCAACTGTTATAAATGTTTAATAGTCTTGCTAAGTAGTTGCAAGTTTAAGATCTAGGTCCGCATGACAGGCTATTTTTTGCCTTGATGCTGCTGATAGTTTTGGGAAAACCAGTCAAAGTATCTCTTGTAAGTTCTGGTGTGCTGCAAAGAACCGAGGTTCATCTTCACCTCCAATGGCACGATTGATTTTGATGTATGAAATAAGCTCAGAATAAGAAGATTCTGTTGTTCTCAACATCAAATCTGGAACTTGGTCAGTTGGATTTTGAAAATGGTCACTATAAATAGGTTATCGGGTTGATCTCAAGGTTGAGGGCAAGCATTCCAGTTCTGCAGAGCAGTATAGCTTGACGTCAGATGAATTTCATGTTTGCAGAAAGTAGCAGAGTCCAGACAATGGCATGCTTGCAGAACAGTGGATTGGGGACAAACAGGTGGGGAGCTCAACAGGTTGATGTGCTTCATCGGCCCACAGACATTTTGAAAGGAAAATATTTATTCCTTGGACGTTTCAACAACAGACTAACTTCCCTCTCAACTACTCGCCATGATATAAACAACAGGAGCTTAATGTGAGGCTGTTATTTTGAGGGGGTAGAGACCTTCAAATCTACATTTGTTTGTATCCATGGTTTTGTTGAATGTAACACTATCAAGCATGTCTGACCTGTGCAGAGTGCAAAGTACTATTCTTGAGAAAGAGACAAAAACTCTGAAAAGGACTACATTACATGAACTTTATGAGAAACAGAAGCAGAGCCCTTGGTATGATAATCTTCGACGGCCAGTCACTGATCTGAAGCCATTGATTGACAGTGGTGTTCGAGGTGTCACAAGTAATCCCACAGTGAGTACCTTATGCCCTATAGTTTTAATTAGTGAGATGAGATTTGTGTAAGGTTGTATATACCTTAACTGACACACATAATCCCAGAGTGTGTTCTGTTATTGTTATTATTGAGGAGTTTAGCTTAAGGTTGTACTATAGTGGAGGTTTATGACCCACTAATTGAAAGGCATGTTTTTGACTTGAACTTATGGGCGCTTTTGGGCCACCCAAGCACATTAGATATGAAATAGCATTGTAAGGAGGCCAAACCTGATTACTTCTTCCCAAGTGTGCAAGTGTCTGAACAACTGACACTCTTTAACTTGGCTGACCTTGGAAGTGACAAACCACCTGGCTCTGACTTTTCATAGAATCTTTAATATGTTTATGTATAAGAGTGTTGCACTGAGCTACATTTAAGAGCCATCAACGTAGACATAATTTGCAGAAATTATGAGTATTCAGTACACATCTACCTTATAGGCACATCCTCATGTTCCACCAATGAGTCCCTAGGTTAAGGTGGGTGCACATTGGATAATGATGTTCTTACAATCAGTTTCAGCATGTGGACTCACAAAAGGTGTTTAAAGTTGTTTCTACCCAGTGCCTGCTGGGGATCCCCTGAACAATTCAAATCCTGGCTATATGACAGTCTTTCATGTTTTGATGTTTCAAGACCCAATTGAATCAGTGTGTGTCTATTTTTAAAAGTATATTGTTGTGCAAATATGTAAATTCTTCAACATTAGAAACAGCTAAATTTTGCCAACTCTTCTAGAGCACAGATATGTATGTCAATAACTTTTCGATTGCACAAGAGAAAACATGCAGTTTTCAGATTGGGAAATAAAGCACATGCTACATTCAATTTGCACTAACAGAATGTTAAAATTTTGAAGGTTTCAAGAGGGGGGTTTTGATATGAATCAGAAGCACCTTTACATCTTTTGTGTATCAATATGTAGAAGTATCAGCGTTTTTTATTGGATTCCTAATAAGTTGAATGTCGGTTGGTTGGGCTTATGCAATGTTGCATTCTATTCATTACAGATCTTTCAGAAGGCAATATCTTCTTCGAATGCATATGATGAGCAATTCAAGTAAGCAGTTTGCTTGTGGCTAAAGTTGTGTGCATATCCACTTGAAGGGAGACTCTGGGATGCTATGCTTTTCTTTTATGCCATTCCACAGCTGTTGCGGAGTCATATTTTTTCTTGGTTATGAATAGACATTCATGTTTAGACATTCATGTTTCTATTCAATAGGCAGCTTATTGTTGAAGGCCATGGAGTAGAGAATGCCTATTGGGGTCTTGTTGTGAAGGATATACAAGATGCTTGTGACCTCTTCCATCACGTTTATGAAGAGAGCAAGGGTGAAGATGGGTATGTGTCAGTGGAAGTATCACCAAGACTTGCACATGAGACAGAAGAGACCATCGAAGCTGCAAAATGGTTGCACGAAGTGGTAAATAAACCCAATGTTCACATCAAAATCCCAGCAACTGCAGATTGTGTTCCTTCTGTCAAATCAGTTATTTCATTGGGTATCAATGTTAATGTCACTGTAAGTTATTCCATTATGAAGCTGTTGAATTATTAGCAACACATTTCCTCCATGTCTTGTACATCTAGCTTGTTCTTAGGTTCTGATTTCCATGGCTGCAGCTTATATTCTCCTTGCCAAGGTACGAGGCTGTTATAGATGCCTACATAGAAGGTTTGGAAGCAGCAGCAGCAGCAAACCGGGACCTATCAAAAATAGCCAGTGTAGCCTCATTCTTCGTTAGCAGGGTTGATTCTCTGGTTGACAAAAGATTGGAGGAGATCGGAACCCCAGAAGCACTCTCTTTACGTGGGAAGGTCTGTCTTTTGCTAGCATCAGAACTAGGTTTGATGTTCAAAATTTGTTACCTTGTTTTTGACACCCTTCCATTGCAGTAAGAAAGCATTTTGTACTGTAGAACCACATGCATTGCAGTTGGCTTCATTTTTCTGACTAACTTTCGGTGATATTTACTGCAGGCAGCCATAGCCCAGGCTGCGTTGGCCTACAAACTTTACCAAGAAAAATTCTCTGGGCCTCGCTGGGAATCTTTAAAAAGTCGAGGAGCTATGAAACAACGCCTGTTATGGGCTTCCACAAGTGTAAAGAACCCCGCATATCCTGATACACTCTATGTTTCTCCTCTCATTGGTCCAGATACTGTAAGCAACTGGAGACTTCTTATTTATGTGTTGCGTAATATCACCGTGCTACAAACATTGATAATGTTTTATGGATTCTGTAGGTTTCGACAATGCCAGATGCTGCACTTGAGGCTTTCATGCATCATGGGACAGTTTCAAGGACCATAGACACAAATGTTGCAGAGGCTCAGAAAGTTTATGACAAATTTGAAGAGTTGGGCATCCATTGGGCAGATGTTGGTTCCTTACTTGAACTAGAGGGAGTGGACTCTTTCAAAAAGAGCTTTGACGATCTTCTTTTGAGTTTGGAGAAAAAGGCAGCAGTGCTATTACAGCCATGAAGATTGTGTGTCTGTGCTTTCCAGGACCGTAGTAATATCGGGTTTAGCAGTAGAAAATAGCTAATACCTTTTGATTGTAAAGAAAAGGGTGACTCAGCAGGAGTGTCAATACTAACAGAGACATACCAGTCTGAATAGCTGTCAGCTCCATGATTGCAAATAATGCACGTGTAATTGTTTTTGCTCGATGGCTGAGTGCAATCCCAGTTATGGAACAGGTGGATGTTCCTCCCAGATAATAATGTTTTTAGTGATGTATGTAATGTAATGCCATATCAATATATGCCAGCGAGGGTGACCAAGACTACATGTACGAGTGCACAATTCCACATTGCAGAAAGATGTTTGGTTGGATATGCAGAATGCTGTTACATGTATCTTGATTAAAGAGTAACTGTTTTTCTCAAACTATATATTATTTTATCCAGGTACATTATAGATTGCAGAGGTAGCTGCTGTAGAGATACACCACGATTGAGCAAGCTATGTAAATTCTATGCAAAACTGGCTTACTGTGAGTTTTAGTATCCATTGGCCATTTGATGCTGTTGAAGGGGTCATCTATTGTACCTCCAATGCAAAGAGTTTTCTAGCTAGGCAAAGCATGAGTGATGTGGTAATGTAGACTTGGTCTTTGCATGTTACCATTAGAATGACAGCTAACTATGATAGTGTTTTTTTTTTTTTTTGCTTGGTTCAAATGCTCAAAATGTGGAATGAAAGAGGACACATTGACACATTGACCATGGTGATTTCTCGAGGGGTTACGATGTCAATGTGTTTAGTATTAGTGATTTCCCAAAATAGCAATTGCTATAAATAGTAATTAACAACAATAGAACTTACTAAAGTTGGAATGTTAAAAAAGTTGCAGAAGGTACCATGAATTAGATCTAAAGCATCATTTGTATGAGTTGCAGAAAAAAGTAGTTGCCAAAATAGTAATTGCTAGAAATAGTGTAGGTCTCTTAAGGTCATGTATTTATTTATATTGTTAGCCTTGTGATTGATCCATAGTGTTTCATAGTTTTGGAAAACAAGTAGCATGTGGAGTATGTTTATTGTAAAATCCAAGCATCAACCTTACTCTCGTGCTTTGTGTGAACATGGATGTAAACTAAAATGGTCAAACAAGTATGTTTAGTGGAATATCTTGCATGCTAAATAAAAGAAGTGTATATATTTTAAAATCCCATGTCTAATGGTGAAGGCCATGGTTAAGAGAGGGACTAAAGGGTTTGTTGCCTTGAAGTTGCATAGGATAAAACCATGGAACTCAAGATTCATACACATTCCACTTTAAAGTGCCATTGGCATGAAAGAATATGAAACAAAGGTTACAAGAGTTAGTATATAAGTTAACCTTAAATTAGCCTAATGCATAGGAACCTTTGATGAATGGTTGATATCACTCTCTTTTGTAGTTGTCTTTGATCCTATCTAGTCATGCTTTGAGTTGTGTTGGTTATTTGTGACTCATGATTTGGTTTTCTTCAAACATTTTTATTGCTTTAGTGCTTTAGGTTTATCTTGTACATCTCTAAACTCCAAAGTCACTTGGTTATTCCCTTCTTTGGCGATCTAACATGGTGTCATCTAGTTGAACCCTTGTTTTTTTAAATATTGGTTTTAATTGAATACGTCACGATTTGAAAAGTAAATACCTTTAGAGTTCAAACTATAATGATGGCTTTTCAAATACCTTTAGAGTTCAAACTGTAATGATGGAGAGACATTGATGAACATTCTCACATTCTCTTGAATTGTTTTCTTGTTTGCTTACATTCATGGGAGAATGAGGGAATTGCCAAGAGATAGAGAGCAAGAGAGAGCCATTCACGTGCGAGGTAGATGTGTAATGAGAGAGCAATGTCTTGAGAGAACCAGTGTTCCATCAATGTTCTAATGTTCAGCTTGGAGAGCACAACATTTTGGTTTTGTTGGGATTGACACAAACTACTCACAAAATGATCTTCTATTATTTTATTGAATGGAGGACTAAAAGGCGATCATTGCTTTGAGAGATTGAGTGGAAATGTACTCTCCTTTTAAGAAGGGATAGCATTCAAAATCTATATGCTAGTTTATAGTAGGCTAGATAAAAAGGGAATCAATTCATTGGTTGAAAGTAGATTAGGAAAGAAAAAAAGATTTTTTACCAGGACTAGAAAAATAAAAAAGCATTCAAAAAGCTTAAAACCATTAAAAGGTCTATCTCATGCATGAGTGTTAGTAGGAAGTAAAGGGTCATGCTTTGCTACTAGGTCCATTGTACTTTCTAACCATGAGTACAATCATGTTGATTGTTGTTGGGGGTAAAGGCCAATGTGTTTGATCACCCATCTTACTAACCCTTGTAGTGGATAGACAACTAGCTCAAGACAGGATTCTTGATTCAAGTGTAGATTTTCATATGACTTCTCATAAGGAGTGGTTTTATTCATATGCTAGCAAAGCAGGTATGTATCAGTCCATCTTGGTAATGACCATGCATGTGATATAGTTGGTGTAGGTGATGTGTAGTTTACTTTTTAGATTGGATTTGCCTTTACTTTTTGGAATGTATGCCATGTACTTAAGCTTACCAAGAGCTTAATATCTACTAGTCAATTGGATGACTTGGGTAGTATAGATGCTCTACTACTTTTGGAAGTTCATCCATGGAAAGTCTACAAGGGATAATTTGTTATTGCTAAAGAAGCCAAATGTGGCACATTGTATCCCTTTCATGTATCTTCTATAAAAAATTGTGTAATTGCAGTAAAACCGGGCAACCAAATGTATCTTTGTGGCATCACCGTGATTGGGACATATATCTAGAAAAGGAATGAAAATGCTATTTTATTTGGATTACTTGCCTTATCTTGAACTTTCTTATCTTTTTGTTTTTTATCATTGTATATACAAAAAGCATGCACATTTAGTCCATAATAAAAACTTAAACAAGAAAAGGAGTGAGCCACTTGGCTTGGTACATAGAGATATATGTGGGTCTATGCCTAAAAACTCTATAGAGGGGCATCCTATGCCTAAAAAGTCTGTAGAGGGGCATCCTATTTTATCACTTTCATTGATGATGCAACTACAAAGTGTGAACTTTCACTATGGGTAGAAATGATAATTTTTCTTATTTACAATTTTTTTTGTCACTTGTAGAAAGTTAGTCTAGCAAGAGACTTAAGTGTCTTTGAACTGATAATGGTGAATAATATCTCTTATAGGTTAAGAAATTTTTATGAAACACATGGGATAAAAAGAGAAATCACAGTACTATTGATAGTCCAGCACAAAAATCACAGTACTATTGATAGTCCAGGACAAAATGATGTTCAAAGTGTATGAATAGGATAATAAATGAAATAATGTTAAGTATATTGTCTAATGTTGGTCTTAGTCAAGGATTTTGGCTTGAGGCTATGGTGACTATTATACATTTGATAAATGTCACCTAGTACTAATTTGGATGGTGACATTCCTAAAGAGGCATGGTTGGGCAAGAAGCCCACTTATGATCACTTGAGAGTATTTGGTTGTGAAGCCTATTTGCATATTCTAAAGGACAAGCGTAGTAAGCTAGAACCATAATCCACTAAGTGCATCTTTTTGGGCTATGGAAAAAGTGGCGAGATGGGTTATCACCCTTGGGATCTAGAAGGTAGAAAGATTATATGTAGTAATGATGTGATTTTCAATGACAAGAAGATGCATAAGTAGTCTCTTAAGGAAGTGAAAACAAGAAAGTTTACTTTCCAAGATGCAAAGCCACATGTTATTTTGCCATGTAGGGCAAGTGTTGGTGTACCAAACAGAGGGCACAAGTAAAGCTCTAGATAATGAGTAGGAATCATGAGGATTTATTGAATAGAAAATTGAGTGCCCTACGGTATCCCATGAAGAAAGACTAGAGGCTAAAATTTCCACCCCAATTAAGCCCCATTACACTATGAAAATTTACTTGTATCTCCTTCCCCCCTAAGAGACTTTAGCCTAGGGTTGAGCATTGGGATGTTAATAGATTGTGGAGAGTCATCTTATTATAAAGAGGCCATGACTTGTGATGATAGGCTTAATGGGGAGCTAGCTATGCAATTTGAAATGGATTTCATTATGAAGAATCAAACTTGTTAGTCCTTTGCCAAATGAAACTCCCAAGAGGAGAACACTAAGAATACAAGGAAAGAACTACAAGAAAATCTATATTGTCTCACCAACAAGCATGTTATTCATCTCTTTATTATCATAGAAAGAAAACAACAAAAACATCAACAAGATCTTCATGTGGCATCATATAGAATGTCTCCCATGGATTTATCTTCAATTCAACATATCACATATTCATAGCAATGAACCAAGAAGGAAATGAATACAAAGGAGTTCTCGTAATTGAATGGAAATTATCATATAGAATTTATTTATCTCTTCCACAATAATGCATAGTTTTCATCTCAATATCTCATTAAAATCTCACTCTCAAATACAATGTTTTTAATATAGAAATGGCACTCTCTCACACAATTTCTCTCAATCACATATACTCTATCACTCATACAATGGAACTCAATAGAATGAATGTCAATAATCCTCATTTGGTCATGAAGATACTCTCCAAGAGGTACGTCATATTCGAAAGGTCACCAAAGCCACTATAGTGAGTCTTCACACTAGATTAGTGATATTGTTACTTGTAGTCTTTAGCTCTAGTCTTCAACTACTACTTTTTCAAATGATCTAGCTACTTTGCACTTGTATTCATATTTTTTCAAGGAAGGAAAACTTTCCAAGATAAAAATCCATCCAACATAACACATATAGAAGCATATAGAGACTAATAGAAGATATAGAGAAGCTCAATAGAAGCTATTAGAACCCAAACAAAAAACATTAAAACCATGTAGATACACAAAATCCACTCCAAATGATCAAAATCCACTTAGTGCATCTTCACAAACCTCAAATCTCTTGTTCATAACCATAGCCTCTTAATAGAACCAAAACAAAGCTCTTGTAAGCACTAATAAATCATATCAAAACCAAATAGTCATTTAATAAAAACTATTAAAACTCTTCAAACCAAACCAAATTTTCAATGAGCTATCCAAACATACTCAACTTAAACCACACTCACCAAAACCATCCATTCATCTCAAAAAAACAACTAAAAATCAAGTCAATTCAACCCTTAACATATCCCTACACTTAGCCTAGGGATCATACTCATGAGCTCGAAAACAATAGAATAAAAAAATCTAATAGATAATCATCATGTCTTCAACTTTACTCAATCAACGTTCTAAAACACAAGCATGACCCCAATATATTATCATAAATAAACTGGGTCTAAGAACATAGAAGTAAAAAAAATAGGAAACCATATGAACCATTCTATTATTAACCAATTAAATAACTCAAACTATCAAATGATATAAGAGCTTCTTTTATGTCCTCCAGCATCCTTCTTTTAATCAATGAAATAGATATTTATCTTAAACCACTATATGGTTAAACTACATTAGCTCCAACATGTCCACTTTGATGAGGATAAGACACATCTCCACACATAGAAAATATATCCACGCAAATATTGAATCTCATATATATGCACAATACAGTTGTTTGAATGGAAAAGGCCTCCAAAAATGAAGAGCAAAAAGATAGTTGCATTAAAAATCACGATACAATAGAGAGCTAATAATTTGACTTGCTAAGATGTAAATACTTCTTCTTAAATTGCATGCTAAGTTTAAGTCTCTTCATGCTATGCTCTCATCCATAAAGTATATAGGAACATTTTGAAGGAAGTGAAAGCAATACATTCATTCCATCAAGATAATAAAAGGAAATGCTTGTCAAGATTGTGGGAGAGAAGGAAGGAGTCTCACTTGTAGCTTTCTTGCTTGCACAATGGGGGAATACACACAAAGGTGGAGGCTGAAAACAGTTTTCCTCTTCTTAGTTGTGTAAACCAAAAGAACTCTAGTACATAGAAATAGAAGAACCCTATATATGGGTCTCAAACCAAACTCAACTAACTAAGGTGGCATACTAACTGAGCCACGAACTAAAGTAGATAAGGATAGTTGTCATCTAGCTATTATTCGTAGGCGGTGTACCAACCGCATCTGCAACAACTGACAAGTCGGTGACATAAATGCACAACGGTCACCCTGGCATATCACGAGTGGAGCTCGATATCTCAACACTCCCCCTCGAGCTCAATCCCAATTCCTGCACACCAAGCAGGTCTCTAAACTTGCGCAGCTTCTCTGTGCCCAATGCCTTCGTGAATATGTCAGCTACCTGATCCTCTGTGCTGACATAAACTAGATCAATAAGACCTAGTAAAACCCTCTCCCGCACATAGCGATAATGCAACTCAATGTGCTTTGTTCTAACATGATAGACTGGGTTATTTTCCAAGTGTATACTACTAATGTTGTCACAATAAATGACAACTGGCCCATCTGTAGACTGATACATATCATAAAGTAGCTTATGCAACCAAGCTACCTCACATGCAGCCATTGCTGCACCCCTATACTCAGCCTCTGTGCTCGACAAGGCAACTGTAGGTTGTTTCTTGCTGCTCCAAGTGACTGCAGCACTCCCAAAGAGAACACATATCCACTGGTAGATCGTCTATCAGAAATACTACCAGCCTAATCAGCATCAGTGTATCCATGCAACTGTATCTGAACCCCAGTCTCATAAAAATAGTCCATACTGCAATGTGGACTTCACATACCTGAGTATGCATCTAGCCACATCCAAATGTGGTTTCCTTGGAGCCTGCATAAACCGACTTACCAATCCAACAGCATAGCTCAAATCTGGCCTGGTAATAGTCATATAAATCAAACTTCCTACTATGCGTCTGTACATAGTAGGGTCTTCAAGAAGCTCACATGTATTTGCGCTCAACTTCACATTCTGCTCCAAAGGAACTAAAATAGGCTTATAGCCTGTCATCCCATATTTGGACAGCATGTCCAATCCATACTGCCTCTGCAAGAGCCATATCCCACTTGGTGATCTAATCACCTCAATGCCCAAGAAATAACGTAGCTCTCCCAAATCCTTTATCTCAAACTTCTGCTTCAATAGCATTTTCATATGAAGGATATCTTCATCACTATTACCTGTGATAATCAAATCATCAACATAAATGACAAGCAGCATAATACCTTTCTCTGTTTTTCTCACATAAAGTGAGAAATCTACCTTGGAAATCTGAAAGCCAATAGTGACAATATCCAATAGTGACAAGATATTGTCCTATCTTGTCAGACCATGCTCTAGGTGCTTGCTTCAAGCCATACAAGGCTTTCTTCAGCCTGCAAACAAATTCAGGATGAACAGCATGCACATAACCTGGTGGCTGCTCCATATAGACCTCTTCTTGCAAATCACCATGCAAGAAGGCATTCTTTACATCCATCTGATGTAAAGACTATCCCTTTGATGCAGCCATAGAAATGACTGCTCTTACGGTTGCCATCCTTGCAACCGGACTGAATGTTTCTTCATAATCAATGCCATATATTTGTGCATACCCCTTGACTACTAATCTTGCCTTGTATCTGTTCACAGAACCATCTGCATTGTGCTTCACTTTATAAACCCACTTACAACCAATTGCACTCTTATCTTTAGGCAAAGGCACCAATTCCCATGTAGCATTTGCTTCCAAGGCATCCATTTCTTCATCCATGGCTTTCTCCCATTTTTCTTTTCCCATGGCTTGCTCAAAAGAAGTGGGTTTTGGTTCCTGTATCACTTTAACCATATAGGCATAGTGAATGGTTGTAAATCCATCATATTTCAGCCTATCCACAGGATACCTAGCTCTGGTAGACCTACGCAAAGTAGGTTCACTCCCAGGTGCTTTCAAAACATCCCTGGTCTTCCTTACTCCAGGTGTAACAATAGAAGGAATACCCAACTCATGATCAATGCTCTGTTCTGAGCCACTGGATTCACCATCCACATAAGAGTGACTTGTATTCACATCAAACATGGGCTGATCTACCTTCTCTTTTCCTTTTCATGATACCTGCATACCACTATCTGCATTGCTTTGAGAAGATTCTCCTGGTCTCAATCTGCCTGTCCATGGCGAAGAATGTGAACCACTTCTAGAGGACGCTCCAGGTCCACTAATATCTTGTGACTGCTGATGTGAATTCTGTGCAGCATTACCATTTTGTGCATCTACATTATCAATCACATTTACTGGTTTATACCAGCTACTCATCTCATCAAAAACAACATCTTTGCTCACTGTAAACTTACGAGTAGAAGGGTTATAGCATCTATACCCTTTCTGCTGCAAAGAGTAACCAATAAAGATGCACTTCTCAGCTTTTGGATCCAACTTGGATCTCAACTCATTTGGCACATGAACATAGGCAATGCAACCAAAAATTTTCAAATGAGAAATATCTGGTTTCCTACCAGTATACCTCTCCTTTGGAGTCATCCCATGTATTGCTGCAGTGGGAGTCCTGTTCATTATGTAGACTGCTGTAGCAACTGCCTCATCCCAATAAAAATTTGGTAGGTCTTTTTCATTGAGCATGGCACGAGATACCTCTCCAATATGCCTATTTTTTCTTTCTGCAATTCCATTTTGTTGTGGGATATGACTACATGAATATTGCTGCTTTATGCCATGCTCCTGCAAGAACCTTGCAAACTCATTTGAGAGGTACTCTCCCCCTCCATCTGACCTTAGGCATTTTATTTGCAGGCCTGTTTTTTTTTCAACCATAGCTTTAAGAGTTTTGAAATGCCCAAAAACTTCACTTTTCTTTTTCATAAAATACACCCAAACTTTTCTGCTATAGTAATAAATAAAAGTGACAAAATAATGACAGCCTCCAAGAGATGCAGCTTTAGTAGTCCACACATCAGAGTGGATTAATTCCAATGGCTTCTTACTCTCTTGAACATGTCTAGGAAATGGTTTCCTTGCCTATTTTCCAAACTGACAGGCTTCACATACCTTATGCATTTCTGCAACCTTGAATTTAGGCAATCCTGCAATAATATTTTGGGCTTGCATTGATTTAAGTCCCTGTACATTAACATGACCAATGCGTTTATGCCAGATATCAATATTTGCAACTACACCGGTCCCATGTGCAAACATTGCTGCACTTAATTCAGGCATGTCTGCATCCAACGTAAACATTCTGCCCTTCTTCTTTCCTTTTGTTATCAAGCGACCTTTATTTTTCATATCCTCAACAAAGCATCCATGAGAGTTAAATCTGACCTGCAAGCCCTGCTCAACCATTTGACCAACAGAAACTAGGTTCTTGGTGATATTCGAGACATGAAATACTTTCGACATGTATTTCTTTTTCCCATCCTGCATAGACAAAGGAATTTTTCCAATCTGCACAATAGGATATGCAGTATCATCACCAGTCTCCACAAATCCCGATTTTTCCATTTTCCTTGCATCCTGCATCCATTCTGCATGACCTATTATGTGGTTTGATGCACCTGAGTCAACATACCACACATCGTTGCTTTCTTCTGCACTTGTCACAGAATTGGTCATGTGCTGCACCATAAACAAATGCTCATTTCTGTCATCACCCTGTCTACTAGAAGATGCATAATTTCCTTGTTGCAATTTTCCATTCATGATGTCATTCTGCTTTTTATAGCAGTCTTTAGCCATATGACCCATTCTACCACAGTAGTAGCATTCAACATTGCTGTTTGCATTTTGGTCTCTTTGCCATCCACCATGACCTCTTTGGCTCCCCCTGCCTCTAGATCTACCACATCCTCCTCCATAGGACTCGTTTTCTTGAGATTGC
The DNA here is from genome assembly GCF_053477565.2 of Lygodium microphyllum. Classification (NCBI taxonomy): domain Eukaryota; kingdom Viridiplantae; phylum Streptophyta; class Polypodiopsida; order Schizaeales; family Lygodiaceae; genus Lygodium; species Lygodium microphyllum. Next base: position 25,200,967 of record NC_141146.1, on the reverse strand, counting down.
TGCATATTCTGATTTCTACCACGGCCTCCAGGTCGGCCTCCTCTACCTCTTCCAGCATTTGAGTAGAAGACAACTTCTTTTGAAGTTTCTCCTGAAGAAGATGCACCACCATTTCTCTGCTCCTCACAAATTAGAAGAGCAATCAACTCCTCAAAATCAGGAAATCTTTCACGGATGGAAATGGATGTTCGGAACTGTGCATAATCCTTTCCTAGACCATTCAAAGTCACAGAAACTAAATCATCATTTTCCACTGGCGACCCAATGGAAGCAAGTGCATCTGCAATCTTCTTCACCTTCATGTGGTAGTCATTGATGCTCATACTTTCTCTTTGCACATTGTGCAACTCTTGCTTGAGCTGCATTTTCCTGGCTTGCGTATTTGTGCTATACATTTTTGACAAAGTATCCCATGCCTCCTTTGGCGTACTTGCATCTTGAATATGCACAATCATAGAGTCTGAAATGCTAATAGACAACCAGTACATAACTTTCCTGGCTCTCTCATACCATGCTTTAAATGCCTACATTTGCTGTTGATTGGGAACATCAGGAAGAACTGGTTCTTCTTCATTTCCTGCAACGAATTCCGAATATCCTTTTCCCATAAGGAAATTCGTCATTCTGAACTTCCATGCTTGGAAGTTGTTCTTCTCAAGCTTTTCAGTGATAATCTGTGAAAGAGAATCAGACGCCATTACAGAACACTGCAAAAAATTATGTCACTGCAAAAAACACAGCTTCAGCCTCACAAGGGTAAATCTGCAAAACTGACGAAAGTGGTATTTGACCACACAGTCACTTCCTAGTGACGATTTTGTATCAACAGGCAACAAGGATGATTCTGTAACTCCCAATGTCTTTGCACATAGGCATATGATGCAATTTCTACAGTAACTTTTTACCCACCTGTAGAACAGTGGTCGCACAGCATAAAACAGGGCCTTTTCCTGAGTGTGTGCAAAAAACTTCCACCTCCAAAACAGGCCCCGAAATGGCCTCAAATAAAAAAAACAGAGCAACCTAGGGCTAAAGCCCTATCCCGCAGCATATACTGCCCTCTTGCTACACCGCAAAGGACGTCTCAATCTGAGACAATACACTCTTGCACTTTCCGACTGTGCTACCTGCAAAGACTTGTTTCCAAAACAGAAAAATGAAAGCAACACTGGTCCTCTTACCAGAACACCGCGAACTTGGCTTGCTTTCTTGAGCTCCTTGCCACGAACAAGTCTTTGATACCATGTCAAGATTGTGGGAGAGAAGGAAGGAGTCTCACTTGTAGCTTTCTTGCTTGCACAATGGGGGAATACACACAAAGGTGGAGGCTGAAAACAGTTTTCCTCTTCTTAGTTGTGTAAACCAAAAGAACTCTAGTACATAGAAATAGAAGAACCCTATATATGGGTCTCAAACCAAACTCAACTAACTAAGGTGGTATACTAACTGAGCCACGAACTAGAGTAGATAAGGATAGCTGTCATCTAGCTATTATTCATGGGCGGTGTACCAACCGCATCTGCAAACTGACAAGTCGGTGACATAAATGCACAACGGTCACCCTGGCATATCACGAGTGGAGCTCGATATCTCAACAATGCTTGTGTAAAGTAGTATAAGATATCCATTTGAGCTTCAGAGACATCCTCATTAGAACTGATGGTTAAAGGAGGGATGTATCTTTCTATAAAAGCAAGATATTGACAAAAATGTGTAGCCAATCTCATAGAAATATATTCTAATTGAGCATGTACTCCTAGCAAATTGAATATAAGAATTTAAAAAAGCTTATATATTCTCCTAGGACCTTGGAATGAGAGTCCAATTAAAAACCGGTCTTGCTAAGAAATATTACAAAGTCCATTGCCTTTGACGGAGTAGATCATTGTCAAATCCCAGTGTATCCATAATAGATTGAGGAGGGGGATTGATATTTTCAATGGGTTAAGAAAGTGAGTAAGAGTTGAGCATTGAAAGGGCGGATATGAAAAATCATAAAATGAAGATAGGTAAAGGGAAAGGCATGTTGATAAAGGAGGGAAAGAAAATAACAATGTTTGAAGAGATTCCACTAAGAAGGTGGATGGAGCAGGTTGGGAAGTTGGAGGAGAATTTGAAGGAGGAGAAGATGTAAGATCGGCAATAAAACTGCAAGTAGTGAAAACGTGAATTTGAGAGATTGTGGCAGGAGTGAAATATAAAATAGGAATGAAATATATACAAGAATTAAGAATGAATACATAAATAGGAAGGTGATGGAAAATGTGTTGATAAGTAAGAATATCGATAGTGTTAGGTGGATAGATGGAACAAGTGCATCCTTCCTTGTGCCAACATACTATGCGAGAAATAGAAGGCTAGGGAGCATTATAGTGTCATGTATAGAATAACTTAGTATTTGGTGCATTGAGGGGCCCAAACTATTTGTGCAATGCTTACTCACATTCCCATCTAGTTAGGATGAAATATCACATCACTTAGTTGTTAGTGATGATCCGCTTGTTGATGACAATAGAGATTGATTGTGCTGAGGAAGAGGTGTACCCAGGGAGATAGTCGATAAATCAGGAATTTGTTAGCAATATCAAAGAGCCTATACTTTACAAGGTTTAGAGTTGCAAGATCTACTAGAGGAGCAAGTTGCAAAAGAAAGTATAACAAAGATTTGGACATACAGAGGAGGTGCAAGATATGGTACATCAAGGGAGGTGGCTTCAGAATTGCATCTTGAAAATATCAATTAATAATTCAGAGGGTTTGAATTGTGTGGTGTCACCACCTTTTCTACAACCAACTTCCACCCCAAGGATGTTGCTACCTTTTCTTGGAGCAAGGTTTGGTTCCCACTGGGCGTCTAAAAAGGTGACCCAATTTTTGAAAATCCCCCTCTCACAAATGGATTTTGAATTCAAAGGGTTTGAATTGTGTGGTGACCCAATTAATAATTCAAAGGGTTTGAATTGTCTAAAAAGGTGACCCAATTAATAATTCAGAGGGTTTGAATTGTGTGGTGTCATCGCCTTTTCTACAACCAACTTCCACCCCAAGGATGTTGCTACCTTTTCTTGGAGCAAGGTTTGGTTCCCACTGGGCATCTAAAAAGGTGACCCAATTTTTGAAAATCCCCCTCTCACAAATGGCTTTTGCCCCCCCAAAACCTCTTCGTGAGACATGTATAGTCAAAAAATACATTTTTTTGTGTCTTTTTGCAAGTCTACATGCTTTCAATTTGGTCATTCTCTTATCTCCATTCCACAAATCTTCTTAGCTCTCTATGCTTCTAGCTTCTCTTAGCCATATCCACATAGCCCCCAACTTCCATAGCCATAGTCACATAGCACCTAGCTTCTCTCTTTCTTTCATGGTCATTCTCTTTCCTCCATTTCACAAATCTTCTCATCTTTCTATCTTCACATAGCCATAGCCACAAAACCCCCAACTTCTCCCAGCATCCAACTTCTCTCTTTCTTCTGAGCATAGCCATAGCCACATAGCCCCCATATTCTCCTAGTCATAGCCAACTAGCACCCAACTTCTCTCTTTCTTCCATGGTAATTTTCTTTCTTCCATTTCATAAAATTTATTATCTTTTTGTGCTCACACAACCATAGCCACACAACCCTGCTTACTTCCATTACCATTCCAATGATATCTACATGTCAGCAAAGTCAACCCTGTGATTCCATATTTGTTGTCTATGTATACAATACAAAGGATGAACATGACAAGTGGGAGGGACCATTGTTCAAGAAGGATTCATGGGTCTACATGTAGCCTTTAGCAATAGGGCCTCATCGAGCTCATCATCATAGTGTACTACAAAATCATTGGAAGGGTAAAGTGCATTGATTTCAAGAGTCTCGAGATAGTGGTCTTATTGCATCAATTCAATATATGTATGGTGTGAAGGACTTGAAGTTGCCTCTTGGGACCACTCGACAATTCTTCCCCTCGAATTGTAAGTCACAACTTTTATGTTCTTAACTTCTCATATGTTTTTGAGGTTTTTACTCTTCTCTCCTATCAAACATTTTCTCTTTGAATTTCAGAGGATTAGCCTTTGGGAAGCTTGTTTGGGAATTAAAAAGCTATGCATGTGGGTGTGGGTGAGACAGTGGAAATTCATCACAATATCTTTTACATTGCAAGATTTTCTTTTATAAGATCATGTATATAGTGCCTACATTAGTTGGTTTATATGGTTCTCTTGAATTACTTGTCCACCTCTCTCTTAATTCTTTAGAATGGCCCATTTTGGATGAGTGGACACTTAAGACATTAAAAATGAAGATTGTACATGACATTCATAGCTCATTGAGATTTAGGAGAGCTTCAAGATTAGTGGGCCTTTCATGGTTTGTACCAATTCATCTTTTTGCATACATATTCAAAAGCACTAACATGCATCAATGTCCCTCCATATTCATTTATAAGGACATAATTGAGGACTTTTTAATTTCAATTTTGAAGAAGGATGGAATGAGGTGGGTGGGGTGCTCAAAAGTAACCTCTTTAAGTGTAGAATGGTGATCTCTAGTGCTACCTTTTGTTACTTGATTGCAAGTTCATTTTTGTATATTCACTTCTATTACTAACATTGGATGAAGAAAGCAAGCCAATGGATTTTCTTAGAGTCCACTAAAGACATGAGACAAGCATTTGATAGTCGAATTCATATGCCAAGTGGAATGATCAAATCAATCACAGGGAGAGTGATTCTCGGAGTCTCCTAAATCTACTAATGTTGCGTTCAAATGAGATGGAGGTATTTAGTGCTTCTTTAATTGGTCCTATGGGATCTCCTGTGCAAGTTGTTCCATAATATCAATGCTTTTCTGAAAGAGATGTTCATGTTTCTCCCAAGTAGAACACCATTGAGAGGCTAATGTAACCATATTAGCATCAACCATTCCTAAATCCATCATAGCGAGAATATTTTAAAGCTATGGTTTATGAATTCATTATATCTTCTTATCTCAATTATCTCGGTGATACTAATTTGTAATCTCTATTCTTGGTACACTATGAAACACTAGATAATACTAAGGACATCCCATCTCTTACACACTCTTTATCTATCCCTATTTTGAATGACAAGGTATGGTTTGTGAACCATTGCACTTTAATATCTCTCACTGTGTCAACCATGCTACCATTGCCAAAAAAAAAAAGTTTATCTAACTATCATTACTAATTTCTAACATCTCCCTTGAACAATTCTCTCTTTTAAAAAAGGTCGTACCGTATGGATTTCTCTTTACATCTATTCCCCTTTCATTGAAGCTACCCCTTAATTAGTTTAAGTATTTTGACTTAAAGCAAGTTGGAGGATGCTCACCAAATATATATTCCCCTACTACAGATTGTTATTGGTGCTTATAACTTGTACAATCCATCCCCATACTTGAAATTCACGATCTTATGAATATGGGTCCTAAGAGTTCTATGTGTAATATTATTCAAGTGCTTTACAACAATCTTATCACAATGATACCAATGATATTATTGCACAGTCTCTACAAAATGCATCCCTCCCAACTCTACAACAATCTTATCACAATGTATCCTAGAAAATAAAAGAAAATATAAGGTCATGGTGCTCAAGTTCATCCAAGTGGATATATCAACCTATGACAATATTGAGTCTAACAATTTATGGAACAAATGGAATCAAGTTCAAGGCTTGTCTTGAAAAGCCTAGAATTTTGGTTTAGGAAGAGCCCTTGCGAAAAGATCTACCAAGTTATCTTTGGTAGGTATGTAAGACAGCTCTATATCTCCAACTACCATCTACTCACAAACATAATGGTGATGAACTTCTACATGCTTTGTGCGGGTATGGAACATTGGGTTCCACACGATTTCCAAAGCACATTGGCAGTTTGTATAGATAAGTGTTGGAGTTGTCTAATGCACATGAAGATCTATAAGTAATTTGTGGAGCCAAACACACTTTATTTTGGCTGTGAATGCTACTTTGTACTTAGCTTCATACTTAGAAGTAGCAACTGTAGTTTTTTCTTGCTCAACTAATAAACAAGTGATGTACCAAAGAAGTAGTTTCCATAGAGATATAAGAATCTGTGTTGGGGGTAAATGCGCATGTGCCTAACCGGCCCCATACATATTCATTACACATTGAAAATACCCGCACGCATGTACATAGTAGATGGCAACCCATCACTATCACTTCATTCTTTATTCTTTTAGTTGCATTTGAATAAGGGAAGACCGATCACACATTGTGATTGTTGGAGTTCCCACATACGATGTCTCTCTCTCTTACTCTCTTGCTCCATTCGCCATAGCTCATGCTTTACTTTTGCTTTTGATTATGTGCTTCCACTCGAGCTCTACCTTTCAATTGGTATCAGAGCCAACCAATCGAGGAGCTTTTTCATCCTTTGTAGCCATTGTTTCTTTCTCTTGAGGTATGCATTGAGTCTTTCCTTCTTCCAACTTGTTTCAACTTGCTATGTGCTTGTTGAGAGCTTCCTAAGGCTTAACTGAGCCTTATTGAGGTATACATTGAGTCTTTCCTTCTTCCAACTTGTTTCAACTTGCTATGTGCTTGTTGAGAGCTTCCTAAGACTTAACTGAGCCTTATTGAGTGCTTATTGAGCTAAGGAGAAACCATTTTGTCCATTTTGAGTGGATATAGAGCATGCTATAGAGCTTAACTAAGCCTTATTGAGTGCTTATTGAGCTAAGGAGCAACCATTTTGTCCATTTTGAGTGGATATAGAGCATGCTATAGAAGTTATGGACAACTATAATAGCTCGACATCAGTGTTGTATTTTGGCATAGCTTTTACATATGGTATTAGATTTAGACATTCTATAGCTAGAAATGAAGAGTGCAATGAAAACTATAGATCTAAGAATCATAAAGTTAATTCTATGCATGTTTTTGTTATTTGTTTCACACAAAACATAACAATTCTGGCTTGAATAACAAACAATAAATTCCATAATGCATGTTTGATATTCAGGGATGTTATTTTGATACTCGGATAGTATGGTTATGCTTTTGGGATTGATTTGAGCTTGAAATATCTTTGATTTCAATGCTATAATAATAGGGCAACAAGTATTTATCAATGAAAAGCTTATGCTTAGTGCTCATTGATGCTTTTTATGAGATACTTAGTAGATGTGCTGCTACTTCATTGCTATGTATACTTCTTGATATGCTATGGCATGCTTTTGAGTTTAGATTTAGACTTTGTTACATTGGTCTTGGTTGTGGCTACATGCCTTGGTTATTTCAGTGGCTTACACAATTACGAGCTTGAAGAATCTATTATGTTTTATGCTCTCAACCTATGCTTCATGTATCTTGGATACTCGAGTGTCATGTACTTGATATTTTAAGCTTGCATTTGCTCATTTGGCATTTGATTTTGTTCCACTTGGAGTTACTTGCACTACTTTGGATGTTACATAGAGCTTTGGATTTATGCAGTTGAGCTTGAGCTTACTTTCTCCAAGACCGTGGAAGACTTACTTCAAGTATATGCTCTCTTGATATGTATTGGATACAGTTACCCTATAGTGGGTTAATTTGATCACTTACTTTGGACTTGGAACTTATGTTTGTCAGTGATATTTATATGCTTTTGGGTTATGTATTAAGCTTTGCTCAGTGGATTATATATTTGGCAATTACTTACCTTCACTGTCTACCCACTTGAATGAGTTCCATTCTATCTTCAGCCACTTATCTTCACAAGGAACTGAATTTAACGACAATCATTCTCCCTTGTTCTTTCTTATTGCTTACATTGCCCGAGTCATGGGATACATTTCATACTAATATTTGTGTAAATATGCCTATTGATAAACTAAAGTCCCAGGATGTAGAAGGTGCGCTCTTGAATGAAGTGGTTAATAGAAAGAATGTCAATACTTCTCCCACCTCTCATTGCTTTGATAGTTTGAGGCAATAATGGTAGGAGTGATACTAGCCTATGTGGGAGAGACTTGCAGATGTCTTGTTCTTAGCCACGTGGATAGTCTCACAGTAAGTCTCGTGGCCACCATAAGTCCACATTGACTTGTCATTGTTGTGAGAAGCAGATAAAATGTGTGATGACAAGCGCAAAGAAAAGGAAAAGGATAAAGTATATGAAAATAATTATGGTCACAACATTGTCCCTAGCAAGTCCAGTGTCAAGATTGAATAGATTAATATCGTACAAAATGATTCTGATGATGACTACATACTTGTAGCTTCTTCTCTTGACTTCACAATTGGCTGATGCTCGTCTACTTATGCTCAATGAGAGAGTGGTTCCATTCCTAGCGCAACATGATAGAATCTATCACATTGGGTAAGAACCTAGACTTTGATATTGTTGGTACTGGAGATGTCTAGTTGCAGTTTTCTTCAGGTTGTATATTTACTTTGCATGATATACGCAATGTTCTAGCTTTGACCAAAAGTTTGTTTTCGACTGGACAGTTGGATGATTCAGGTTATGTTGTATATTTTGGTGATTCCTTATGGAAGCTTACCCATGGGAACCTTATCATGGCACAAGATGCCAAGTCTAGCACTCTTTATTGCTTACTTGTATTTGGGTCTGTCGACCATGTTTTTGTAATGGCTGCCATACCACATGTATTGTTATGGTATCGTTTACAAGTTGTTAGGTGGTGCAAAATATTTTGTTACTTTCATTAATGATTACCTACGTAAGGTCTAGGCATACCCTATAAAATAGAAATTGAAAGTTCAGTATCGGCTTGCTTTTGTCGAGAACTAGTCTAGGTATAGGCTAAAATGCCTATGTTCTAACAATGGGGGTAAGTATGTATCTAAAGACTTTGAGCAGTTTGGTAATGAGAAGGATATTCAGTGTCAGTTGACTGCCCCATCTACCCCACCCTAGAATAGTGTGGCTAAGCACATAAATATGACAATTTAGGAGAGAGTTCGTAGTATGCTTAGCTAGGCAAGCTTACCGCAACACTTTTGGGCTAAGGCAGTCACTACTGTCGTATATTTGATTAATCAACCCCCATTAATTGCTATTGACTACCAAGTTGCAAAGGAGGCATGGTTTGGAAAATCTCAATTATATGCTTATTTGTGTGTCTTCGATTATCAGACTTTCTTCCATGTTCCCGATGATAAGTGCAATAAGCTAGATCCTAAGTTTGTGAAATGCATCTTTCTTCGTTATGGGGATGCAAGGAGATTAGCTATCGCCTATGCTGGGATCCATAGGATCAAAAGGTCATTTACAACCATGATGTTATTTTCAATGAGGAGAAAATGTATAAGGAGCCTAAACAGGTAGTTGAGGTACACAGAGTGATATTTTAGAAGGAGCCTCATATTACTATGTAGTTAGCTAGATAGCCTGTACAATTGATGCTCAAATGGCCTAGGACTATAATATTATATAGTAGGTATAGGCTTGACATGCTATTTTATAGCCGTCTACTTTGGATAGATGTCAGCATGATCGGTTTGCACCCTCTATGGATTATGTTATGATGACAGATGTTGGTGAACCTCTTACCTATGATGAGGCCATGCATAGAGGTGATAGTCACTCTTGGGAGAGGGGCCATGTAGTCAAAGAATGACTCATTGTTGAAAAATCATACACAGAATATGGTTTATTTGCCTAGTGAAAAACATACTTTGTCATGCAAGTGGGTGTACAAGTTCAAGAGTACCCTTGGATGCCCCAAGCCAGCTGATAAAGCCAGATTGGTTGCTAAGGGTTTTAAGTAGGAGCACGATGTTACTTTGATGAAGTCTTCTCCCCTTTCTTCAAGGTAACTACCCTATGCTTGGTTTTGGCTTTGGTTGCATAGCTTGATTTGGACATCTATCATGTGGATGTCAAGACGACTTTCTTACATGGGGACTTGCATGATGGGATTTATATGCAGTAGCCTAAGGGCTTTGAGGAAAAAGATAGGGAATACCTAGTGTGTAAGTTGAGAAAGAGCCTTTATGGACTTACGTAGACAGCTAGGAAATGGTACCATAAATTTGATGCTTTCACACATTCCCAGAGGTATACCCATAGTGATATGGATCCATGTTTATACACAAAGAGGCTCATAATGATAGCCTTATCATTTTGGTACTCTATATTGATTGTTAGGAGTGCTCATGATGATGAGCTGGATGCCTTGAAAAATCTGCTCAAGAAGAGCTTTGAGATGAAGGACATGGGACATGTCTCATATATTCTTGGGATGCGCATCACACGTGATCGCTCTAAGTATCTCCTTGTCGTAAGAGTACATCCATATGGTTCTTGAGCAGTTTTATATGCAATATGTTAAGTTTATTGACTATTCTCTACCTTCTCATGTGAAGATTAGTCAAGTCGTTTGTTCGTAGTTTGATGAGAGAAGGTCAAGGTTCTTTAGGCATCTCTACAATCAGTAGTTTGATGTATGCTATGATACCCACTTGTCATGACATAACATTTGCAGTGGGAGTTGTAGTACATTACATGGCTACATACGACAGGCGGCATTGGGATGCCATGAAGGGTATCATGTGATATCTTAAGGGCATTGTAGATATATGCATATGTTATGGTGGCCAGGAGATAGGAGTCATGGGATACACTGACTCTAATTATATAGGGCATGCAGTCCACTGACTATGTCTTCACCTTCGCTAGAGATGTTGTTTCTTGGATGTCCATGGTAGTGCAGTAATGCATGACTCTATCTACTACATAGGTAGAGTATATTGCAGCTACTGAGGATTGCAAATAGACTCTCTAGTTATGCCGTCTGGTTGCACAAATCTTGGTATTATTTATGTCATCACTAGACTGCATTTAGGTTCTATGAGTGTCATCCGATTGGCCAAGAATTGGATTTTCCATGTGAAAAAAAAGCACATTGAGTTGCTCTATCACTTCATCAGGGAGATGATAGCAAGTTCTCGACTGATGAGAATCCTGTAGATCTACTCACTAAAAGTCTCTTAGTGGAGCATTTTACCTTAGGAAGATGATGGGCATAGGATGAGATGACATCTATTCCTCATCTTGTTATCCTTTATGTACATTTGTACTTTGTCACTTTTTCCTTGTTCTCTACTCATTAGGGACACATTCGCCTTTCAGTGGAGGTTGTTGGGGGTAAAGGTACCTATGTCTAACCACATGTGTATTCATTACATTGACAATACATGCACATGTGTACAATACAAGTGACATGCGCCTATCACTAATCACTTCATTCTTTATTCTTTCAATGGCATTTGAATAAGGGAAGGCCAGTCACACATTGTGAATGTTGGAGTTCCCACATATGCTCTCTCTCTCTCTCTCTCTCTCTCTCTCTCTCTCTCTCTCTCTCTCTCTCTCTCTCTCTCTCTCTCTCTCTCTCTCTCTCTCTCTCTCTCTCTCTCTCTCTCTCTCTCTCTCTCTCTCTCTCTCTCTCTCTCTCATAGCTCTTGCTTCAACTTGTGTGTTTCCACTTGGGCTCTATCTTTCAATAAGAACATCCAGTCCAATCACTATCAAAATATCCGTGCAAAGAGAGTGAAGATTCAGCCTTGTAGAAAAGGCCCAGATATAAAAAAACTAATAGTAGGCTATCAAAGATGTATGACGCATCAATAATAGGCTATTTTTGACCATTTAGTACAAGTGATGAGAAACATTTTCAACGAAGTTAACATCTTGGCTATTGCTGACTATAATCTTGCTTCTAGAGGGTTGATAAAAGCTATACCCTTTGCTTTTAGGACTATATCCAAAAAAGAACAACCTTATCATCTAGCTTGTGCCCTTTCTGAGAAGATACATGAGCATATGCCAATGAATCACAAGTCCTCATATGAGAGAGGGCTTGGAGACTATCCATACCTCAAAAGGAGTGGTGGTGCATAAAGCTCTTGTGGGACACCTATTCAAAACATTAGCAACATATACTAGAATAGCATCCGATAGAAAAGAATTAGGTAAATTCTTACTCTTCAGCATGCATCTTGCCATCTCCATGAGTAAGCTATTCTTCCTTTCCACTACTTCATTTTGTTGTGGGGAGTAATAGATGGTGCATTGATGAATGATGAATAGATGTGAGATACTCTAAAAACTATATTTCCCCCTTGTCGATGTGAAGGATCGGAATATAAAAGTTGCTTTGATTCTCCACCATGGCAACAAAAGTCTTAAAGTAAGAGAAGACTTCAAACTAGACTTCAGTCCATATAGCTAAGTGAATTGGAATTTTTCATCAATAAAGGTGACAAAATATAGGAATCCACTAATAGGTTTAGGACCACAAACATCACTATGAAGAAGATGCAAAATGGATGGAGAATGAATGTGAGAATCCTTAGGATTGGAAAATCGATACATCTTACCAAGTAACAGCCTTCATGAATGTGGTTGGATGGCAAGTGAATTTTTGAAGATCTTTGACCATGTCCTTTGAAGCTTTATCAATGCTCCATAGTTAATGTTGCCAAGCCTTTGATACCATAAATGTGTGTGTTGGAAAGATTCCTTTGTTAACAAGGCACTCTCAATAGGACTTTTAACAAGGTTTTAATCATATATATCAAGATGATAGAGACCTTTAGCGAGGGTTCTTGTCAAGAAAATGAAAGAAGAAACTTGATGATCATATACAGCACATCTGGAACCATTGAAAATGACATGAAACCATGAAGCTGCAATGGCTGAGATAGAAATATGATTCTTCTTGATGCATGACATATAGAGAGCACCATGCAATGTCAAAGGAGTACCCAAAATAGAGACAACTTGCACATCACCGATGCTTTTTTAATTGCATAGGAGGCATTGTTAGCAGACATGACTATGCCCCCCTTAGGTATATGAGAGAGATAAAAATAATGCTCAACTAGATGTGATCTGCTTGGATGCACCACTATCGAAATACCATATAAAGGCCATAACAATGATAGAAAATCAAGTATCATGAATAGAATAATTATGCTGACATTGAATGCAAAAAGTATAATCCTTAAAATGAGGATAGTTCGTGGTCTCATGTGGACAAACACGTCAGCTATCGTGGAGTGGGGCAGGAGGTCGCGATGAAGGTGGCAAACAACAGAGACCAGCAAGGTGTCGTGTTAGAGAGGGGTGTACAAAGGCAAAGTGTCGGCCACGCGCATAGCAAGTACTGGCGTTGAAGGCAGGCATGCATCAATCGGCGCATGCCGCCAAGGACACATGCAATGGAGATTTGTATTGTGGAGCCCCGGGTGGTGTTTGGCAATGGCAATGGCAATGGACGTCGAGTGTGATCGCCAATAAGATCATAGAGCCCGCGCGAGGGCAATGGCTTATGGGGGAGGCCTGCTCCATGGCAATGGTTGGTGGTGATGTTGCAAGCAATGGCGACGGCAAAGAACATAAGTGGCTCTCATGCCATTGTTTGGCCCAAGTGTGGAGTAATTGAATGGTTTATTTAAAAGAGAATGAAAAAATTAATCAATGTACAAGAATACTCGCTCACAAATGAAAGCACTTATAGTAATGAGTGAGGGTGAATACAATGCTCAAGGCAATCACGACGAAAATGCTACACTTGTGTGCTAATACCGCACAGTGTCTTTTTTTAATAAAATGAAATCCTTATAGCTTAGATGTCATAGAAAATACTAAACAAAACCCTAACTTTAGTGTCACTTAGTATATAGGACCCTAAGGGTAGCATCTGCATTTAATGACACTTTAAATGCCTACGAAGCCCCGATCATGGATCAAAGGGCCACTACATACCCCATGAGATGGCCTACAAAATTTGCAAACTTCTACTTGGACTACTTGCCAAATGATTCTTTTTTAAAAACTTTTTCTGTGACATTGTAATTTTTTTCCAAGTACAAGTGGGAGCATTAATTATTAGAAAATCATGATTACATACACTTAGAATTTAGGTAGTAATGCTTGCTTTTGCTTGATTATTTCTAGTTCTATGGTCTCTTTGGACTTGGCCTCTACTTGAGCATTTCCTTTTCCATAAGCTCCACCATTCCATCACCAAGATCATGGTACTATGTTCTTAATAAGAGTTTAAAGAATTTCATTAAGCTTTTCAGCTAATCTACATAAACTTCCACCTTTTTAACTTATCACTTATCACCACTTTCTTATCAAGTTAACTCCCCTTCTCCCATGAATCTTGTATGTGAAGTTTCAAAGCTAGTAATCTCAGTCGACAACCTCCTACACACCTTAGCAAAATATATCATGGAGCAACACAATTATACTATCATGAAGATGGCACAGTGTATGATAAAGGGAAAGGGAACTAGATTCTTTACCAGATAAGACAAGCAATACAAACGCACACATGCTTCATTCGAGTTATACAAGGTGGGAAGAATACCCTAGGAAGCGCACTTGAGAGAAAACCCTTTGTCACACATTTCAAAAGCTTTCTTATTTTTATTCATATTTAAATTTTCTCCAAACTTATATTTTTATGATATGAGTAATAAATGACAACAAAACTATTCGATGTGTAAGCATAGGGTAAAGGGGCCAATAAAGTGATGCCTAGCAAAAGAAAATGCACCCCACCCCAATTGAGTGACAATGTAGCAAAATGATGTAGCTTTTTAAGCTACTTAACATTATGATACAACATTCTAGTTTTTTAAAAGTTATAAATGAGTTTAATATGAGTCAAACAATTGAGCCATATAAATTTTAAAAAAACACAAGATGTATCACCAATGCCAAGCAGATCAACATCCTCAATCTCGTAGGATGGTGATCACACATTTGTGTAGGCTTCAGAGGATGGCATGAGATATGCAAAAAGAAACGAAGGAGAAAACAGCAATGGAAAGAGGTGTCTAATAGGTACGCATTTCCAACGAGGTTTCTCACCACCAAATATACTAACTTCAACCACCTTCATGCCGTTGCCCACATTCACAATCGAGGGGAAATTCCTGAGTGATTTTCCCAAAAGTACCTTAACAATTGCCCCTTTCTTAATACTCCTACGGCTAAGCCATGGCAGACCTTCATCATATCTGGCTAAGCTTCTATGCCAAATCAAGATCCCGGTTGTAGTTGAGGTGATAGAAAATACTGTTTCGTGTGGCAATACCGATAGAGGGGGTGACCCCAGTCTTAACCCGATCATATACACAAATTTGCAGGAGCATATGAAAATGGAACAGCTCCAATCGCCATTGACCCCAAAATGGCAAAAAAGCTTTGTTGTCAGGGAATCCGACGGTGGAATGATATATGGGATGAAAGGGGCCTTGATTGGATTGATGGACTTGAAAGGAGAAGAATGTATAATTTCAGTGAGGAGGAAGCTCACTGGACTGAGAGGGCGTTTGCCTCTAGAAAAGAAGATTGAGTGCCCTAAAACATGGAGTGGCAAGAGACTTGCTGATTGAATGAAAGCCAAGGATTTTCTCGAGGGTGATGCCAGGCAGGTGAGCAGCCATTGGAGAAGACCCATTATCCTCGTACTGAAAAATGAGGATTTGGAAGAGGAGACTGAGGAGGGTATGGGCACTCACCCCCTCGAGAAGATTTAACCTTGTTTTGTGGAAAACCTTGACGAACCAGTTTCCAATGACTGGGTGGACCAAGAATGAGGTTATTAGAGGTCGAGGTGATGGAATAGTTGCTGATAGTTGGACCGAGGAAGGCTGCACGTGCCCTCGACCCCACTCTTCTTTTCTCAAATGCATTTCCATCTCATGGCAACATTGCAATCAATTCTCATCCCAGATCGAGGTGGGTAGTTGGAGAATATGTAAAGTCCCCCATCTTAGCAAATCAAAAAGTTATAGACTCTAGTGAAATGCGATGCATCGTGGGCAAGAATAAAAAAGAGTGGAATTGTCCTATGCCGGTTTGACAGGTAGAAATTTATGAAGTTCTGAAGGGTAGACTTGGCCAAGAGATCTGACATTTTCAACAAGGGATAGACATGTGGCATGCCATAACATCTTCTCCACGCCAATCTGCTACTTGTGCATCTAGCTAGATCATATGATGACATTGAACATGACTCGTTGCCCATTTTTAAAGCGCTCTCTTTTGCTGTGGAGCTACCAACCTCTACAACGATATGCCTTCAAGGGTTTCGTCTACTTGGTTTAGAAGCTCTAGAGAAGTACATGCAACTTTATTGTTGTGAATGCAGTGTTGGAAAATATTACACATTGTTCCATCCACCCACGTGCATGACCTTACTAGCCACGATTAAAGCTTACACATGCGTGTGTGTGTGTGTGTGTGTGTGTGTGTGTGTGTGTGTGTGTTTGTTTATGTCTGCTTATCCTGCACTGCGAGAACACTATAATCTGTAGTGTGAATTTTGAAAGACAGTTGACCCAGTACTCCGTAAACATACACTGCAAAATAACCCATCAGAAGGCTCATGGACACGGCTATCTTGAGCCCCTTTTTGCAATAGCATGTTACGCATAGCACATACAATTTACACCACACATTTGCATCAATCAATATAGAGCTAGCCTACATAACTTCATGCAAATTGTACTAATTTGCACTTGCAAGGGACCAAGCTTAGTCAATTGGTGAAGTTTTTCTTGCATAATCAACATGAGCAAATGCAAACACGAGCACAAAATAACCGCGAGAGGCCACGTTGGCCAAGCCTCTTTGAACCCCTTTTTAAATTTGTTTTTTAGCACAAGGGGCTCAACTACACAATTTGTATCAAACATTTGCATTAATCACGAAGGGGCTTTAGACAAATAAATTTCAAGCACAAGCAAGCCAAGGGGCCTCTATCGGCGGTTGAGGTCAAGGGGAGTTGAGAGGGAGCAGGCCAAAAGGCAAAGGATCTAAAAACCATTTGCATGTATCCATTCACCCATAATGTGTAATTTCCAAGAGTCCCAAGAGAGCCTCATGGATTTGACATATGGGCTATTGTCTGTGGCTGCCTCCAACAGAGAGAACATTGTAATGGTAGTAAGAGGACCATTTGCCACATGTTGCTGGGTTTTTTGTTTGGCTTGAAAATACTTGCTCGGGCAAAAAGGATTCCTCAGGCGAAGCTTCCATAAGGCAAAGGGTTCAACTCGCTCATGGTATCAATCTGAAACGAGGGTATCACGCATCCAGAATAAACTCGGCATTGACGTTGAAATGCATTTTAGACCCGCCATCAACACAAACGGCAAACCAATAGAGATGAGCACTATTGTATGACACAGAATAGGCATTGTAAGTTGAAGCAGCAGCTCCAAGACTTAAGATAATCCTTGATCCCGGTGAAGATTGCCATTGGATCAGAGTTGATCAGGTGGTTGGTGAGTACAAACAGAGACAGATTTCAAATGATTTAACTGTTTCTTACCCAAACTCATATATCATCATGGCATAGGGCAGGCCAAAAGAAAGCCTGTGCAAGCACCAATTCATCCTTCAAGCTCTTTGAAAAAAAGAACCTAAAAAGATGCCCGTTGCAAATAGACTGCCCACCTACTGAAAAAGTAACATGTAAAAGAGTGCAACGTGCACTGCTGAAACGGTTGCTGCCTAATGAAGGAGATTTGGAGAATGATCGCTCATGGAGGCATTTCATGTTGTACTTACATACTTTTACATATATCATTTGATGTACAATGTCAGGGATGATTGACTTACTTGTACAAGTTTGGAGAACTGCTGCGAATTGTATGCAGAAAACTTTATTCTTTTTTACCAAAGAATGAATGATAAATGCTATGTGACTGGTATAGATTTACAACAACAATAATAGAAATAAGAGTGGCCATTTCAGAAGTAGAGATAATTAGAGTCATTTGACTGCATCTGAGCATCCCTTGAAAGCATTGAGCGTGCTTCCATTATGGAACGGGGCGGCTCCAAATCTTTCTCTTGCAAAGCGTGTCCTTGCAACTTCTGCATTTGAGACGCAAACAAGTCGTCCAAAATCTGCACAATCAAACCAGATGAATTTTCAGAGATAAAGTTGATATTGAAATAAGTTGTCAACACTCACCTAGAACGTTCAAAAGATTCTGCTAGACTTTGAAAAGTTCAGAGACTGAGTGAGTGACTGGCTTACCGATAGAGCATAAAATGACCCTTTGTACCAGGATCTGTTCTCTTTCCTAGTTTCCAAAAAGTGCAGCACATCCTGGGTCACATCCAAAGTCACTTCAGACACAAATCCACTTAAGATGATGTTCAGGCTGCCTATGGAGACTGTAGAGACAGACACAGAGAGAGAGAGAGAGAGAGAGAGAGAGCAGTCTTTCATAAGGCCAGTATGATAGATAAACAAACCTGACCCATCCTATCCCAGTATCCTCGGCATACAGCCACGAACACTCGAGTAGAAAACACATCATGGAGGTGACCTATCGTGTCAATAAGTTGTGAGTTTAACAGCTGCATCCGATCACGTATTTCTGACTCCCCCCCTGCTTCCCTAGTATCTTGAAGTATCTTCTTGAGTTTTGTTGTTCGCTGCATAGAAGCCTGCCAATCAATATCTCAGGCAAGTCAGATTTGACCCCCGATCACTTGTGCAAATTCAGAAAAATCAAAATAAAATCATTTCATCAAATAGCCATAGAAAGAGCAAATTCAATCAAGAAATTGGACAGATAGATCCCACATTGTCTATTAACTTCTCCACAATGGCCTGCAAGAAGTTTTTGTATTTTGTTCTAAGAATCACTGCAACCTCATTGAGCCGCTCTCCGAACCTTTCATTTCCATCTGTAGGCAAGCATGCTACCCACGATTTCATCTGAATCTCAATTTTGGGCCGCAGTATGTCAAGGAGCCTCTTGATCGTGTTCAAGAATACTCCAAGCTGTCAATAGAAACCACATCAAAATCAGGATTCTTGCCATTCATAGTATCGTGCAACATTCAATTCTGAAAGCAAACCTGATTTGGTACACTGTACACAGCAACAGTGCGTCTCCTTGTCAACTTCTGCACATATTGAAAGCTGAACTTTTTAGGTACCATGACATCCTTCAGAGGGCTTAATACCTCAGCATACTGCTTCTCCAAGGCTGCTACTATTGCTGCTTCTACATCAGCAATGGCCTGCAGATAGTGTTAGAGCACCACTATTTACGATTCATTCGCCTTCCCAGTGTTTTGTTCCAACTAAAGACCACTAGAAAACTTACGTTCTCCAATGCAATTGTGTACTCTGGCCACCGACTAAGAAGAACATCATATTCGTTTAAAGTCTCCCTAATGCGCTCATACATTTCCTCAACAAAAGGAGACGTGCCATGTTGTGTGGTAACCCCTGTCCATCGCACCTGAACCATAAATATAGTGATGAGCCTTGTCTGAATGTGCCAGGCGATTCAGTGCGTTTGGACAAAATGTCATTTATGAGCTACATTCTAGACTATATTTCAACATTATGCAACACTCCTTTCAATGGAAATAATAGCATCCCTCAAACTGGTTATAATTGTTCCAGAAACTCATAGAACCAGAAACAGAACAACATGTTCAAACATCTCTAAACAGATCTCTTCAAATGAAAAGAGCAAAAGTTCTAGTTTTCCACAAGGGTCAGCTCACTTTGTCAAGCTTGCAGAAGTCCAGAAGATTGAGGCGCTTGTCCTGAATCCAAAGAACTATGTACAAGTGGAACAGATCTTTTGCATCCACTCCACCCTTCAAGGGCCTATTGTAAAACACCGATCAGAGTCTGTTAAGCATTGGGAAGTTCCATAACATAGTTCTGATAGAAACCAAAAGCTGTGTCAAGACAGAAGTCCAACCTGATGTTTAGAGAAACAAGATCTCTTTCAAAGTCCGCAGTGGCAAGCAAAAGATCTATAACTGGTTGAGAGGGACTGGAAGGAGGACAAGATACCAGAAATGCTCTCAGCCTATTGCAAAGCTCCACACTGTAGATTCCAGTTGCTATGTTGGGTAGATCGATTGAGCTGCCAAGAGAGCAGGATTTTTAGCAGAGCAACCAAAATCAAAGATGACTATGTTTTAGTAAGAAAACTAACCAAGGAGTAGCCTGTATTAAGTTCAAAAATTTACGGATTTTCAGACAAGTGACTAGTGCAACTTCAACTACAGAGACAATCTGATCATCACAATGGTATCCTGCAGACAACTCTTCTAATTTCTGTCTCAGTGCAGTCCCACGATCTCATCCAGGAGTGTCCCCTAGTTCAGGAAGCTTGATAGGGTTCAACCTTGTATAGTACTTCAAGACCAGATATTCCCAAACTAATGTTCATTTGTGG
Organism: Lygodium microphyllum; assembly: GCF_053477565.2. Lineage (NCBI taxonomy): Eukaryota > Viridiplantae > Streptophyta > Polypodiopsida > Schizaeales > Lygodiaceae > Lygodium > Lygodium microphyllum. The sequence continues at coordinate 25,180,737 of NC_141146.1, read as the reverse complement.
CACATGGTGCTTGAATAGAAAGATCAGGTAAATCCCAAAGGTATCAATGTGCAAAGAGTGCATGCTCATGCTAAGTGTATGAGCACACCTATCAGCATAGTCCTAAGATCTCATCCAAGAATGTGTCCCTCAAGTTCAGGAGACTCACTAGGGTGCACCCTTAAACAGGACTTCAACAAGGCCAGATATTCCCAAACTAAAGCATTCATTAGTGTTAACAGTGCTTGAATAGAAAGATCAGGCAAATTGAAAACTAGGAAGGTATGATTTTGCAAAGAGTACGTGCTCATGCGAAGTCTATGTGCTCATGCCTATCACTGTAGTCCTAAATATCCGGAGTGTCTGCTATCAACCTCAGGGAGCTCAGTAGGGTGCCTTAAATACTACTTCAAGTAGACCAGATACTCTCAAACTAAAAAGTTCAGTAGTCTTAAATGGTGCTTGAATATAAAGATTAGGGCAAACAGGAACTAGGAAGGTATCATTTTGCAAGAATATGTGCTCATGCTAAGTCTATGTGCAAACCAACACTGCACAAATACAGGGATGCTCAATTCACTACCATTGCCCAACCTTCTGAATATAATCTGCGTACCTAGGATGAAAATTCTGAATATAATCTGCATACCTTGGAAGAATATGTTGATTATGTATCTCGATGTCAGTCAGCACTTCCTTGCTCAAATTGATGCACAAAGACTTCATCTTAGAATAGGCACCTGAGGTTGTAAGTGGATCAATCAAAAAGCCTTCATTATTGCTAGATACAAACTCATCAGTCTCTGCCATATGTCTCCTACATCTTTTCATTGCAGCTGTCTGCACAAGAGAAGAACAAGGCATTCTTAGAAAACTACAGACTTGACAATCAATGATATCGAAGATAAAAAATATATAGCATATAGCATGAATCCCTGCTGACTTTAGAAATGGCAGTTAAAACAGGTCTGGTCTGCAAGAATTGCTGCAGCGAAACACCTTCTATAGCTGACAGGGATGCTTCAACTAAACAACACTTCATGACAAAAAATAGAAATGATTGGGAAGATATCACGACATAGATGCCAACAAGAGCTTCAAAGCCATGAAGCCAGAATTCCAAATAATGTGATTTTTATCATCTAAATTGAAGTCGTGTGAATGACCTCCTACAATGGAGCAGTCACATCACAGATAACCCCTGTTGATATCATAAGAGCCATAAGAGCTACCTCCCACAAGAATAAGCCTCTAATGCAACAAATATGGCCATGAGTTGGACTGAGTCAAAGATAAAGAGCATTTCTACTATGCAAGATAAACCAAAAGCCCATTCCAACACAAGAAATGAAGCAAAGGAGAATGTTGCAGCTTCAAACTGTCAATCTGTGTAATCTTCCCGCTTGATTAGTAGTTCTTCGCAATGTCATTGAAGTCCAGACCCTAGAAATGGAATCCCACATTTGACTTGCAACTAGGCATGAAACAAAAAGATGGAATGCACGTAGTAAAAAGACACAATGGCCAATACCATGGAGGCCTCCAATAAGAACTCTCCAATCAAAAACCTTTCCCTAATATAGGATCCTTTGTCTTTCAAAATGTAACAATGTATTACCCCATGTACAAATACAAAGAAAATCCCCAGAGGTAAAATACAAAGTACAAGGAACTCTGTAAAGAGTAGCTAAGTACATTACAAATACAATGATTGTGTAAAAAACCAATCAACTGGGCTAAAATGCCAGACCATCTGAGGGGCAGTATGGAAAAAGTGCCTGAGTAGTCCCAGCTCTGCAGGAAAACCTCTCTCCTCCTCATCCTCCAAAGCTACCATGCATCCTCTCCTATCTTCCGTGGAGAGAGTGGATAATCTCTGTCCAAATCCTAGAAAGTGTCTCCACTATGGAAACAGCTTGAATGTCTATAGCATGGCTACACCTGGCACTCCAAACGTACCAGGCTATATTACTGGCAATCAGCTCCCATTTGGGACAGTGCCGTTGGGTCCACTGCAGTGTGAGCAATCTGGAGTAGGAATCCAAACATACCAGGCTATATTACTGGCAATCAGCTCCCATTTGGAACAGTGTCCTTGGATCCACTGCAGTGTGAGTAATCTGGAGTGGGAATCCTGCTCAAATGTCATACAATGATGAGGACAAAAAGGCTCCCCAAACATCCTCATACCCACATGCTAGGCCTTTGTCTATGGCCCAAGCTACAAGCCCCCATGTTGCGACTATGGTCTCAGCTGTGCTGTGGAATATCATCATGAGGGCTCTTCTCTGTACGTGCCAATGGGTCCTTGTCGTACCAAGCCAGATGTCAACCACTAGGATCCTATAAGCAGAGGTGGCTACTGGATGTGCTCTCGTCATGCTCATCTAAATCCTTCTCCCCAAACTAATAGTGTGGCCAAAGAAGGCTATATCGCATGACCTATCAAGGAATGGATCTCTCCACACCCACTGTAATCTTTGAAGAGGCATCCTTTGAAAAGCCCAATATCTCCATCCATCTATCAGGTAGGTGGCTAGGTCTGGGTCAATGTGCCACTTCCTCCCATGTGTGCAACTACTCTAATCCTCTATTTAGAGCATCCACCAAACTCTGTCTAGTCTAAGTCCCCTAATCGGAGCCAACCATCCTCCATTCTGATACAATGACTTCATTTCTTCCTGCATAGCTTGCTCCCACTTTTTCTTTAACTCACATGACAATGCCTCTTTATATGTAAGAGGCTCACCCTCATTTGTGAGTAAAATGCAGTCCAAAGAGGGATCAAACCTCTGTATGGGTCTCCTGACACGTGTAGACCTTCTCACCCAATGATCTGTGTTATCAGGCAATGGATCTCTCCACACCCACTGTAATCTTTGAAGAGGCATCCTTTGAAAAGCCCAATATCTCCATCCATCTATCAGGTAGGTGGCTAGGTCTGGGTCAATGTGCCACTTCCTCCCATGTGTGCAACTACTCTAATCCTCTATTTAGAGCATCCACTAAACTCTGTCTAGTCTAAGTCCCCTAATCGGAGCCAACCATCCTCCATTCTGATACAATGACTTCATTTCTTCCTGCATAGCTTGCTCCCACTTTTTCTTTAACTCACATGACAATGCCTCTTTATATGTAAGAGGCTCACCCTCATTTGTGAGTAAAATGCAGTCCAAAGAGGGATCAAACCTCTGTATGGGTCTCCTGACACGTGTAGACCTTCTCACCCAATGATCTGTGTTATCAGGCAATGGATCTACATCCAAAGGAATGTCAATGACCTCATTATTTGGCTGCTGAACTGCATTTTCAGGTTGCTGTAATAAATTTTCAGGCTGCTGTAATTGATGTTCAGCATGCTGATTTTGTTGCCCAAACTGATTTTCAACATCCCTTTGCTGCCCATTTGCATCTGGCTCAATAATGACACACTGATTATCATAACCAACATCAAATGGAGCTGAATTTTCAGTGGCTGATGGCTGTTTAAGTGGCTGATCATGCTGAAATTTCACTTTCCTTTTGTCTACATCACTAGATGTGGCATTTTTCAGCAGCTTTGATTCATTAAATACCACATCTCGGCTGCATAGCACCTTTTTCATGCTTGGAACCCAAACTCTATAACCCATTTCACCATCATCTCCATAACCCATGAAAATACCTCTGAGGGATTTCATGTCAAGTTTGATTCTGCTATCAACAGGCATATGTACATAGCATTCGCAGCCAAAAATCCGTAAGTGGTCATATGAAGCAGGTTTGCCAGACCAAACCTCTTCAGGGATGCCACTATTAAGTGCACAATGTGGAGATCGGTTGCAAATATGCACCGCGGTTTTAAGTGCCTCTCCCCAAAACAATTGCGGAAGATTAGCTGTGGACAGCATGCACCGAATCTTCTCACATAAAGTGTGATTCATTCGCTCAACCACACCATTAGATGACGGATTATAAGGGGCTGTAAGGTCTCGTTTAATCCCATTTTCATCACAAAAACTATTAAATTGTTTAGATACGTACTCTCCCTCATTATCTGTTCTTATGCATTTCAATTTTAAGCCCTTTTGAGTACTAACAAATACACAAAACCTTTTAAAAGCATCCAATGTCTCACTTTTTTGCTTAAGCAAATAAACCCATAGCTTTCTAGAGTGGTCATCAATAAAAGACACAAAATAACGGAAACCACTATGAGTTTTTATTGGCATGGTACATACATCGGAATGGACTAAATCCAAGATACATGCCTTCCTAGAGGCTCCATGAGAGTATGAACTCTTTACATGTTTTCCAAAGACACAATCATCACAAAAGTCAAGCTTTGAGTTTTTCACATCAACTCTTCTAAGTGAAGAAAGTGCATCCAAACCCTTTTGGCTCATGTGTCCAAGATGCTTATGCCATAGCTCCATGTGTGACTGTACTTCTACAACTGCAACAAACTTTCCAGGAAGTGCCTTGCAATGAAGATAATACAAAGTTCCATTTTTACCACCTCTAGTGACCAACATAGATCCTTTCTGTATTTTCCACATTCCACCACCAAAGGTAGTATAGTAACCCCTGCTATCTAACTGCCCAACAGAAAGCAAGCTCTTCTTAATGCCAGGTACATACCTAACATCATGAAGAATCAATTCCTGGCCATTTTCAAGGGCCAGGTGTATGGTGCCCACTCCTTCAATATCACATGCATGATTATTACCTAGGTAAACTTTCCCAAGATTACCTGCTGCATAAGTAGAAAAACACTCCAGAGATGGAGTTACATGAAATGAGGCACCACTGTCAACAATCCACGATTGTGACAAACCATCATGAGCAAATAACAAGGCATCTATCACATCCCTTTTAGTGATATACATGTCTTCCACTGTCATAGCATGTGGATCTGAAGATGCAACCAGCAAATCAACATCTTTATCTTCTTCTATCTCCTCAATGACAACACTAGATACCATATTTGCCTTTTCTGTTTCTTTAGGGGTAGAGCTGCTATCCTTCTCATTCTTTTTGCCTTTTACATTAGCCTACTTCTTGCGTTCTTGCTCCTTCTTATAGTACCTACAATCGGGCTTTTTATGCCCTTTGCGTCCACACTGATAGCAAGTGACATCTTGCTGTTTTTCTTTGCTTTTGCTGCGATTTTTATGCTTATTTGCAGCATTTGACTTCTTTTCAGTCCGTCCTCTAACATTATAGACTGATCCACTGTTTTCCCCACTAGACTTGCGTCTAATCTCCTAATTGAGGATAGATCCACGTACACCATCAAATGTCAAGTTGGGGTTGTTGCTCAATGACACAACCAATGCTTCCCATGAATCTGGCAAAGTCATGAGCAAGAAGATGGCCTTTAGCTTAGGAGCAAAAGCCGGCAAGCCTACATCCTATAACTGACTCAAAATACCTGTAAATGCAACCAAATGCTCTGAGGCGGACTTAGACTCATCAAGCTTTAAGTTGACTAACTTTCGCATGAGATGGACCTGATTAACAGGAGTAGTATTCTCATACGTAGCCTTGAGTTTCTCCCAAACTGCATATGCACTGTTGAGTCCCTTGATATCAACCAAGATATCATCAATAACTGCCATTTTGATGTAAGTAATGGCCTTTTTATTCATTTTAGCCCAATCTTCATCTGACAAAGCAGCAAGTTTTTGTTCTGCCAAAGCATCTTCACAATCCTTCAAAAAAAGGATACCCTGCATACGATCTTTCCAAAGATCAAAGCCATTGCCATCAAATTTGCAAATCTCAAAAAGATTCTTTGTGTCAGCAGTGGATGCACTTCCAGCCATTTTTCAACAATAAATTTCTGCAATAGAATGCTGAATGCAATCAGCCAATAGCAAGGTTGCTGTATATAACAGCAAATACACAAACTTGCACTTCAAAGTGTGCCCAAGAAGCAGATATTTTGCTGTAATTTCAGTCCAAAGGGCTGATTACAGCATATACACAAAGCAAATCTGATACATATGCATACAAGACAGCTCCCACTTCAATAATACATCACCGTAATGCCCAAATGCAATAACCCGAGTGCTGTATGTGCCACTGTTTCACTGCACAATGAGCATTCAGCAATACATGTACCAAGAGAAGCTGCCTTTTCATAACATTTGATACATCCCAAGTCCAAATTTCTCCCACTTAGCAGTGAATTTGTTGTAATTCCACTATCAAAGCACAAATCGGCTCAAAATACATCACTAATGTGAAAACCCCAAATTTTCTGCAATAAATCTGCCCCAATTGCATTAATACATGTTCCCGAGAGCATAAAACGGGCAAATTCAGTAAAACTTCATAACATTTTGCAAAAGCCCCAAATTTTCCGGGTCCAAGTGTGCACGAATGTCAACCAATCTGACTTAGCTGAGCAAAATTTCACCAATACAGCAAAAGGCCCAAATTTTATGGGTCCAATGTTGAGAAATTTTACTCAAATGAGCAAAATTTCACCAAATTTGGCGAAATCCCCAATTTATACGCGCACAATGTCTGCAATTTTGACGCAGATGTCTATATTATGCATGAACAGCACTAAATCTGGAAAAGCCCCAAATTTTCTGGCTCAAATCTGCACAAATCTAAGAACTGTGCTTGCACGCGCGAACCGGGGCCTGTTTTAATGTGACAAGTCACAAAAAATTGCAAAAATGACTGTCATGACCTATCGACTGATCACGCTGATCAGAAACGAACTGCCGCATGTCCACGCTGACCACGTCAGCTATCGCCTGACTGTCGCTGAGCAGATTTGGCTGTCGCCTGTCCACGCTGACCTGTTTCTGACCTGGTGACTATTTGTCCAGATGTCGCCTGTGTAAAACGTGACCTGAACACTGTCGCCTGACTGTCCTGAACAGAAACGTGATCTAGAAAGATGACGACCTGACCTGTGCTGGCCTGGAATGGCTGCGCCTGACCTGTCTGGTTACAGACTGAGCAAAAACGAGCCTGCAGCACTGTCGCCTATTTCGCACATGCTCTCGCCTGACCAGCAGAGATGACGACTTGCTGATTTCTCACGAGAGAAGTGCTGGCGATGTCTCGCACAGGCTCCGGGAAGCGCGCACACCTTAGCCGAAGCTCTGATACCAGTTTGAAGGAATGCGAAAATGCCCAAGTGGTGTGCGCAGCGAGAATGGAGTGTGTTCAGCAGTAGAGAGTGCAGAGAGAGTAGAGACTTGAGTTGGGTGTGTACCAGTGTGGCACACACAAAGAATGAAAGAATGTATTTATGTTTTAGGCTACGGTACATTTACACCCACAAGAGTGCGGTCACATGTACAAGTAAAATATATACACGGGAAGTGTAGCAAAGGGCCTTTACACCCAATAGACCAAAACTATTGATTGCCTGGTTGGCCATTTGGGGAATAAATAACCAACATACCAACAACTGTGTCCACCACTTTCACAAGACCCTTATGGCTCTCTGCGAAACCACAATACTCCAATCAGCTACCAATTGGGTCCACTGCTCCCCAACACATATGCATGTATCTTTGTAACTCCCACCACTATTGACCAATAGATGTGGCTCTATCCTAGCATGGGTCCTATAGCAACGAGATATCCTCTCTGCCAAGAGGTCACGCTCTTGCAACATGAAAAAATTAACCAATCCTTCCATTAGTAATCTGTGTAAATCCTATCTCATGAAGTTCTGGCCCTACTAGAAATGTCGAGCTCCAAAGCCTCATACATTCCCTGAGAAGATCCTCATGGGGTGTGTCTAAGTCTCTCATAACAATGTGGTGCTATAGTCCACACATGCCTCTTCTACCTCCTATTATATGCTCTCTCTAGGCTCCTCTCTACACTGACTCTACTACAACATGTAACGAGGGGAAGTCCTCAATATATATATCTACGTCCTCCGTCTACTACATTCTCTCCTAAATCACCTCAACTTCCTCCACTTGTTGGGTGTTTAGGACTTGTGATGGGATTAGCTCTAGTTGCTCTATCTGCTGGCCACAAAATCCTAGAGAGTGACACGTCTGCGGCTTGTTGTATTTGCTAAGGGGTTGCAAGTGTCACTGCCTCTAAATCGCTAGGTTGCATCACTACAATCTAGGAGCAACTACTATCTAGGATTGTAAAATATTTGGCTCTTCAGTGACTAGGGGAGTGTTCTATGGAGGCCATAGGAGGCTAAGCTAGTATTGCACAAACTGCTTGTTTGAGGTCTCTAATCACTCTCCACTTGTCTTTGTAGCTCTGGGGCTCTCTACTCCTATCCATGCCCCTCGTTTATGTGCTCACGGGGGCACTATCATTGCCTCCTCCTTTATCTAGCACTACACCATCTGTTCCTCCCACTTGTCTTTGTGGCTCTAGGCCTCTCTACTCCTAACCCTATGCCTCAATTGCATGCTCACACCGGTATTGTCATTGTTCCCATGTGTAGCATTACACCATCTATGGCACTCTGTCTCACTCCTCCTTCAATACCTAGGTCTACCGCCTCCCTTATCCCTAAAAAAGCTTTGCTACTTTTGTATCTTGGGGCACTTCGCTACTAGATGTCTGATCATCCTACAACCAAAGCACTGACTTAGGAGTCCTGTATATGAAATTGACTGGGTGAGGAAACCTCCATGTACGAAGGGAATCTTAAATGTCCAAAGAAGTGTTTATAAGGACTCTAAGGGCACGATGACTCTTTGATATATGGATATCAATGTATGGATATCGGTGTGGACCCTTTGATAGTGCATTAACATAGGTCCTTTTCCTCTATATGACAAGGTATAAGGTGCTAACAATCTTAGATAGGTATGGCATGAAGTACTCATTAAGACCTAAATAGTGATGGCAGTGCCATCAAGTTACAAGTAGTGTCAACCTTCAATCCATTTGCGGAAACATGCCGTTGAGACCCTAACATCAAGTAAGCTAATGCCAAGCACCACCTTCATATACTCTCGTGAATTGAATTGAAGTCTGAAACATCTGTTTCCTAGAGATACAGCATACAACTACCCTACCTAGAATGTTGGTGGTGGAGTCCCAAGAGGGTCTATAGTGGCAAGCACCACCTTCATAAGCTCTCATGAATTGAATTGAAGTGTTAAACATCACTTTCTTAGAGATACAACTACCCTACCTAGAATGTTGGTGGAGTCCCTAGAGGGTCTATAGTGGCATCTCCATTCTCTATATGATTTTTGCACATAAAGGAGATTGACCATCAATCTTGGGAAAACCAATATCCTGATCTTTCACACATCAGCCCTAGTATAAAGAAGGTCTATCTTTGCTCTTGGAGCAGGATAAGTGAAGGTAGTAGATTATACCTCTATTTCGAGGTTACATTTACCACATCCGTTGGGAGATTCACCATGTCTTAAGTAGCCAAAGATTGGCTCACATGAGGATATGTAGCAATAGCCATGTTGGAGAGACGACGCCATGAAGTACACTTCCATGAGCCTCATACAGAAAAGTGGTAATTTGATACATTGGTTACACAAGCCACAATGTATAAAGCACTTATTCGGACCCCTAATTGGCTACATTTCTATGGACATAGATTCAGAGACCACAGATTTGCATACTCTTGTGGATGATCCGAAGCAAGCCATTAGTGTTATGGGAGCACTAGATTGTGTTCGAGAGACTAGACTACATGCAACATTTGTTACAAGATTTCAAATTACAAGATAATCCCACATAGGGGCATAAGGTACAATGATAACTTAACAAGACACAAAAAATTCCACAACCTGAGACCGTACTGTAGGTATAGACAATAGTACTCGATAGGATATGAAGGATCTCACAACTCGGGTCCGCACATATGGATACAAGATATCAGAATTACAAGATCTCCCTTGACAGGGATGAACAAAATACAAGATAGTACTAGACAAGATATTGAACTATGAGATTACAAGGTGACACGACAACAGGATGCATAATGGAAGACAAGATAAGACTAGATACTATGACTAGACAAGAACTAGAACTGGAACTCGAAGTTACTTGAAGGTCTTGACTCCTTGAGCTCCCAAGACTAGCATTGGTCAGAATAAGGAGCTCTATGGCGAGCCCTTCCTTTGATGATGGAGGGCAACTAACGATCTTCTAGAATGTTCTATGATGACATTAGCAATGATGCAAATAATGGCATGACATATCTTCTAGAAGTGTCTATGATGACATGGCAAAGGTGGATTTGCATGGTTGGCTCGAGGATGTCTTGTTAAGGGTGCGCTTGCATAGGCTATGGATTCACATGGCATGAGCAAGAATTGATTCATACACTTGATCATGGCATGTCCGCACATCACCCCCTCCTCTAGCGACGAGTTTCATGAGGAGCGGCTTGGTGGTTTGGTCCGAGTTTTGTTAGATTTCTCTTGTGAAATTCTTTATCTTTGAGAGGTGCTCTTTGGAGATGTTCTATAGGTTCCCAAGTCCAATCATTGGTGTCATATCCTTCCCAATGAACAAGATATTCCAATTGACCTCGCAAGATCCTGGAGTCTAAGACATGCTTGACCTCAAATTCTTCATGATCTTCAATCTGCACAGCTGGTGGGGGATTAAATCTCTCCCTCCCTTAGTGGTGAGCTATGGTATGGCCCGAGCAAGAAAACATGGAAGACTAGGTGGATCTTCATGGTGCTGGGGAGTTGGAGTCAATAAGCAATTGGATTGATCTGGGCCACAATAGTCAAGGGCCTAAATCTCTAGTGGTCTAGCTTGGTGGAGGGCCTTGTTGTTTGGAGGTTATGCTTGAGTAATCATACTTTATCACCAACTTTGTATGTTGGATGTTGGAGACAATGTTGGTCCGCGTAATGTTTATACTAATTCTGAGCCTTTTGGATTTGTTACTTGAGTTCTGAGTGTATATCTACTAGGTATTGAGCTTTATCTTGGGCAGTAGGGTTCTTTAGTTGATTGGAGAGATGTACATCCATCCTTGGATGTTGGTCATAGTTTGCAAAGAAAGGAGATTGCTTGATAGATGCATGGATACTATTATTATAAGCAAACTCTATAAAGGGCAAGAGCTCAAACCAATCATTATGATGGCAGAGCTGATGGTGCAACAGAGATATTGTTCCAAGACTTGATTTACCCATTCTGTTTGACCATTAGTCTGTGGATGATTGGCTATGGATAACTTAACTTGGACTCCAGGGAGGTTGCAAAGAATGTTTCAAAAACTAGATATGAATTGGGAATCCCAATCACTGATGATGTCGTCTGGGAGTCCATGTAATCTGAAAATGTATCTGAGGAAGAGTCTAGCGGTAGCTGCGTCTATGATGGTCTTGGTGGTAGGGATGAAATGTGCCATTTTTGTGAACCTATCTACCACAACAAGAATTAAGTCATATTTTTCTGATTTGGGAGGATCTTTTATGAAATCCATGGACAATCACATTTTTCTGATTTGGGAAGATCTTTTATGAAATCCATGGACAAAGAAGACTAGGGTCGCGCTGGAATGGACAAGGGTTGCAGTAGGCCATGTGGTTTGTGATGAGGTACCTTGGCCTTGTCGCAGGTATCACATGATTTTATATATTCCTTAACTTCTTTCCACATGTGGGGCCACCAAAAATATCTTGAAATAAGCTCTAAGGTCTTATTAACTCCAAAGCGTCCTGCTACTGGGGTGTAATGGTGTCGTTGAAGTACCTAGAGTCTTAGCTTTCCTAGAGGGATGTAAAGTAGATACTTACAGTATAATAATCCATCAGTTTCACAGAACTCACAAACTTCATTTCCTTTTCTGTCTTGATTTTTTCTCTTGACATTGTTGCCCAAATCATCATGCGGAAAGGCTTCATGGATTAATTGAATCAAGGTAGGGTCGTCTTGGTGACAACTGGAGATGGCTGCTGGTTGGACGTGCTCTGGCTTAAGCAGTATTGCTTATTCTTGATCAAAAGCTTTTTCTCCCTTTTTAGGTGCCAAGTAGGATCTTCTTGAAAAAGCATTTGATTGACATTGCTGGCATCCTAGACAATAGGTGATGACAAACTCTTGGCTTTCCTTGAGGGATGTAAAGTAGATTCTTATAGTATAATAATTCATTAGTTTCCTAAAACTCACAAACTTCATTTTATTTTCCCTCTTGGATTTTTGTCTTGACATTGTTGGCTAAATCATCATGTGGCAGGGCTTCATGGATTAACCGAATCAAGGTAGGGTCGTCTTGGAGACAACTAGAGATGGCTGTTAACTGGAGGTGTTGTGGCTTGAGTAGTATTGCTCGTTGTTGATCAAAAGCTTCTTATTCTTTCTTAGGTGTCAGGTAGAATCTTCTTGATAAAGCATCTGATTGGCATTGTTGGCATTGTGGGCGATAGGTGATGACAAAGTCAAACCTAGATAACAAGTTACTCCAATGGAATTGTCTTCGAGTGAGGATACAAGTTGTCATAAAGTATTCTAGATTTTTGTGATCTGTATAGATGATAACTTTATGGGCTGCACCCTCTAGATGATGACACCAAGTATTAAAGGCATCTACAACGGCAAGGAGTTCTTTGTCAAGGATCTCATAGTTCATCTCTGGAGGGAAGAACTTCCTTGAGTGAAATGCCACTAGATACACATGACCATTATCTCCATGCTAGGACAAGATGGCTCCTGAGGCATAGTCTGATGCATCGGTCTCCAAGAAAAATGGCTTAGTAGGATCTAGGTGGACTCGGATTAGAGCAGTGGTGAAAGCAGTCTTTAGGGTCTAGAAGGCCTTCTCGGCTTCTAGGGTCCATGAGAACTTTGACTTTCCTATGAGTCTGGTGAGTGGTGTGGCTATCTTTGAGTAATCCTTGATAAATATCCTGTAGAAGTTGGTAAAGCCAAGGAAACATTGGACATCGGGGACACATGTGGGTGTCTACTAGTCAAGAATAGTCTTGATCTTCTTGGGATCCACGAAGATTCTTCTCAGGGAGACATTGTACCCCAAGAATTCCACTTCTATCTAATGGAAAAAAAACTTCTCAAGTTTTGCATAAAGTTCTTTTTCTCTGAACTTTTCCAAAACCAATTGTACATGGTACTCATGCTTCTTTGGATCTTTTGAGAATATCAAGATATCATCCAAGTATATAACTATAAAATCATCTAGATGCTCTAATTAGATAGATATCATTCATCATATGTTGAAACATTGTAGGAGCACTGGTGAGATCGAATGGCATAACAACATACTCATGACCATACCTTGTGTGCGGAAGGCTGTCTTCCATTCGTCTCCTCCTCTGATCCATACAAGATTGTAAGCCCCTCGTAGATCAATCTTTGTGAAGATCTTGACTTTTCCAAGGCTTTCCAAGAGCTTTGGTATCAATGGCAAAGGATATTGATTCTTGACTATTATCTTGTTGAGTCCTCGATAGTCCACACACATTCGAAGTGACTCGTCTTTCTTCTTCACGAATAGAATTGAAACTCCAACAGGAGACTTCAAATACCTAATGACTGCCTTGGCTAAGTTCTCATCAATGTTCTTGCGTAGTTCAGCTAGTTCATTAGGGGATAGCTTGTAGATGCGTCCAAAAGGTGGTTGAGCCTCCTCATGGAGTTCTATAGCACAATTATATGGTATGTGTTCAAGCAAGAGATCTGCATTCTTTTTTTCAAAGACATCTTGGAATTCTTGACACTAGCTTGGTAGCTTAACTGACTCATACTTACTAGATTCTTGAGCTCGTATATGATATATCATGCAGGTTGGTTCCTTCCTTGTTGTGTGCATAAAGGCTTTGGCTCCTAGATATACCGACTTGCCTTAATTTTCACGACATGTAATCTTTTGCTTAACCCAATCAATTCTTTAGCCAAGGCATCCCAAGGATGATTAGATTTGTGGGACTGAATATGACATTAATGCATACACCACATTTGTAATCGCCAAGAGTCAGCATGATGGTCGGGTTTCCTTGATAATATCTCCAGATGCTAGAGATCTTCCATCAACAACTTCAACTCATGCAGGATTGGTCTTTTGGAGTACTGGGATCTAGTGTCTACTCACAAAGCTATCATTAATCAAACATGCAAAGGCCTCCGAGTTGACTAGGGCTTTGAGAAAAAGGGTCTTTCTCATTAGCAAGATCATCTGGGTTGTGATAAGTGAAGTTTCCATGGCTGTGGTTGGGATCAAGAGACCCTTTCTTACATCAAGGTCCAGTTGTTCGGTCTCATTTACAACCGGACATCCTTGTTTCTTACTTAAGGATGGTTATAGCAACTCTTGGGGTTCTTGCCGTCTTATTTGGGCAATTTAGGGCAATGTATCTAGGGTTTCCACGATATAGACATAGATGATTCTCTCTTCGTCTTTCCTTTTCTTGTGGGATCATGGGTTAGAATTTAGCATTATCTATTTGCATTGGTTCGTGCTTGGTTTCTTCTCTGATTGGGGCTGGGTTCCATTCACAAGGCCTTAATTCTTCTCACTTTTCTTGCTTCCTCTCAAACAATCTTTATCACAATGGATAGCTTGCATGATATAATCGTTGAGTGTTTTTGCCTTAGGCATAGTGAGCATAAGGTTCTTAATGTCCTCTCGAAGATCCCATCTAAATTGGCTAATAAAATACTCCTCACGCTAAGTAAGGTCACAGATTAATTGCCTAAATTCATATGCATAAGCAAAGGCAGGGCGGTTACCTTGTCGTAGCTTCCGAAGTTCTGTTTCTACTACTCGACCAGTGTCTGCATTTCCAAATGTGAATATGAGCTCGCAAAGAAATGTCTCATAGTTATGAAGTACTGACATATTCTTGTCCAAGATTGTGACGAACCATGATAAAGCTTGACTACAAAGCAAAGTCCCAATGAATCCCACCTTGAAACATCATCTGGGAATCTATCCGATTACATGTGGATATAGAGCTTTACTTATTGTTGCAAGAATTCCCTGAACTTCAAACAGTCACCTGCATGTGGATATAGAGCTTTGCTTGTTGTTGCAGATAAACTTCGAACAGTCACCATTTAACTTCTTTGGCATACTGATCTTGGGTTCTCTTGTTGGAAGTTGATAAATACGTGGAATCATCTGATCACTTCCTCTATTATTTTGTAAGTCTCGGATCTGGTCTTGCATCTCTTGAAGCGTAGAGCCTGGATGCATAGGGTGTTCTATTTGAAGTTATGCTTGTCGTTATTTCTAGTCTTGAATTTGTTATTGGAGATTTTGAAGGGAGGCCACAATTCTTTCAAGAATCACCTCCATGGTGCTCAGTAGGGCTAGAAAGGAGTCTTGTCAAACTATTATGGGAGCACTAGACTGTGCTCGAGAGACTAGACTAGATGCAAGATTTGATACAAGAATTCTAATTACAAGATAATCCCACATGGGGGCACAAGGTACAATGATAAATTAACAAGATACAGAAAATCCCACAATCCAAGACCGTAGGTATATACAACAGGACTCTATAGGATACGAAGGATCGCGACCATAGCTATGAATACAAGATATCAAAATTACAAGATCTCTCTCAACAAGGATGAACAAGATACAAGACAGTACTAGACAAGATCTCTTACTACGAGATTATAAGGTAACAAGACAATAGAAGTATAATGGAAGACAAGACAAGACTACATACCATAACTAGACAAGAACTAGAACTGGAACTCAAAGTTACTTACTTGGAAATTTTGCCTCAAGCTCCCAAGACTGGCATTGGCAAGAGTGAGGAGCTCTATGGCAAGCCCCTCCTTTTATAGGTGTTGGAGGGCCACTAAAGATATTCTAGAATGTTCCATGATGACATCATTGATGATACAAGCGATGGCATGACATATCTCCTAGAAGATTCTATGATGACATGGCAAGGGTGGGTTCGCATGGTTGACTCGAGGATGTCGTGTTAAGAATGTGTTCGTATGGGGTATGGATACATATGGCATGAGCAAGAATGAATCCGTATACTTGATCATGGCATGTTTGTGACAATTAGTACCACATGAGATTATCAAAGAGCAAACTTTTTAATACCTCTTTATGATATGCGTCTGAGATATACGTTCGAATACATTGCCTAGGAGAGCTTTAGCAACTTCTAGCCAAATAGCATATGCAAGCTAGGAGAGCTCATGGTATGCATAGGGAGAGCAATGGCTTGTGGGATATAAAAGTCACACGAACCAAGTTCCTCCATTCATGTATGACCCAAATTGCCCCTTCACGCAGAAAAAAACCTGGTCATGAGACAAGATCTCTATTAGCTACACGTACAACATACATGGATTTCACTTCAATGTCCCCTCCCCTTAAAAATCTCATACTACAAGGACCATAGCAAATGGTTTATTAAGACCCGGATACCTAGACATATACATGCCACAAGAGATACGATTGCCATTGATTCAAGGTCTCTTCTCATCTATTGGAGATCAAGACAAGTAGCGTAGCTCATATCCTTAGAGCTCAAAGAATTTGCAAATTTACAGATGATTTATTGAGACCTCAGTACCTAGACATATAGATACCATATGAGATGTGAGTAGTCATCAACCAACTCAAGATCTCTTTTCATCTATTGGAGATCGATCAAGACAAGGAGAGCAGCCCACATCTTTAGAGCTGAGAGGATTCTTAGATTGCGCCAAGAGGACGTGAAAAGTAGAGAGCATTACCTATGCAAGTGTAGAGCGCAGCTCATATCCTTAGAGCTCAAAGAATTTGCAAATTTGCAGATGATTTATTGAGACCTCAGTACCTAGACATATAGACACCATATGAGATGCGAGTAGTCATCAACCAATTCAAGGTCTCTTTTCATCTATTGGAGATCGATCAAGACAAGGAGAGCAGCCCACATCTTTAGAGCTGAGAGGATTCTTAGAGATAGAGACTACTCTCCTCAAGACTTAGATTTAATGTAAAACATCTTCCACACACTAATTAGAATCAAAATCATAACTATGAATTGTAGCATTAGTGCTTACAAGCACTCATCTCATAGTGAATGTCCACAAGTCGGCTTTCTAATGAGCTTAACAATATCCACAAGGTCTACTTCGACCTGAGTTGAAGCTTCCAAACTTGCAACAGATTCCACACGACTTAAATCAATGAATAAAATCACTATTGATGATTTCAGTGAGTGGAAAATTTCAAAAAACCAAGCTTTCAAGCTTGGGCTATGGCTGCCAGCGCGGTACACAGTTAGGATTTTACTCTGTGTGATCAGGGAAGGAATTTCAAGAAACCCTCTTAGGTGGAGAGGGCCCACTTGGGGGGACTAACAAAGCCCTATGGTGGTTGCAATGGATGTGCCATATATAGGTTGCGCCATCAATTCAATCTCCATGCTATCCAAAACTGCGCTGATCTGAGAAAACACGCAATGCCGCCTTCATCATTGCCCAGTGTTGGAGTTAGTTGTAGCATGCTGAAGCACATTGAGTTGGGGAGCAATCTCTAGAAGAAAGCCCAATAAGACATTTTCTCTCTTTTGTTCTCTCCAGGTCTTCCAACAGAGGTAGGTATGGCTGACAGCTATGGAGGTGAAGAGGTATTATGAGAAAGTGGCAAGCTCATGTGCACTTAGTGGGAAATGGAGTTGAAGAAAGCTTGTTGGATCAGAGATGGCTCTGATACTGTTTTGCAATATCAAAGTGAGAGTGACAAAAGGTTTGCACAAGAGGGAGAGAGATCTCAAGTACAAGAAGATCTTGCTTAATGAGTCGTTCACAAGTACAACTGGTACACTCTCCGACAACTTGAGAGTGACTTCTTGGTTGTTTAGTAGTACAGTTTAGAACGACAAAGTGAAAATGAACTAAGTGTCGGGTTCAGAGAGAACTCAAATACTGCAAGGGGTCCCAATCCCCATTGAAGCCCCCCATCCCCTCCTGCCATTCCCCAAAGGAGTATTTGCTTCTCTTTACTTGCTAGAGAATTGGGTACAATGACTAGATCAGCTTGTCAACTGGTGTGGACAGCAATCAGCCCAAACATTCCAGCTCTGACACTTGGTCTTGAATTTTGAGCAGCCCTGACCAAGCTTTAGACCCAGCATTTCTCATTCCTTCAGGCCCCCCACAAACCAGTCTGGGAGACCTAAAGGAAAGGTATGGAGCAACTTCAAACTTCCAATTACAACTGTGTGTCTTGAAGACATTTTTCTCTCACCCCTATGTGGGATGGTCTCATAAACCCTCAATGTCTTTTGCAGACTTACCCCGGGCACATAATAGCCCCTCCATGAATTCCTTTCTGTAAGCACACAATCTCTGAGAGACTCGGACTGGAGCCTCCAATTGCCCCAATAGATTAAGAATTTGTAGCTGGACAGTGGATAAATGTTTATAAATGAGAAACAAGAAGCAGTGTTACTAACAACAGTTTTAGCAAACTCTCACACAAGAAAGTACAAATCAAAGCTGTGCTTTCACAAACTCCCATAATGTTACCTTTTTCTGCAGTAGTAGAAAAAGAGCAGCATTAGATCATAGACATTTAACAGTGCAAATTACTCTTAAAACTCGCCTGGAAATAAGTCCGCAGTGTTGACTGAGCTTCTAAAGAGAGAATATCATGAAGTAGTGTATAAAGCTGCACTGCTGGAACCACAGCTGGTGCAGTTTTACCAGAAACTGGAGTAAGAGCTTCAGATATCCCTGAGGGAGACGCTTCATTTAGAGACTTGTAGTTTTCAAATGCCAAGGCCAGCAGCTGTTCTACCTGATCTTGTACATCACACAGCATCCTTTTCTGCAGACCCAAAAGTTTGAAAGTATAAGGCAGTTCAAAACAAATTAAAGTAAGAATTTCCAACAGCCAATATTGCCTGACCTCTTGGCGATTTAGTCCAACTTGGTGTCGCGTGCTAACCACAGGGTACAGTAGATCGTGGATAAGTAAGAAACAATCTTCAGTAGGTGTCGCGACTTCCATTATGCATGAGAGATACCTGAGTTTAACAATTTTTCAGAACAATGAAACAAAACAAGTAGTTGGATCTTCTAACTAAAGTCTGATTTATGAGAATCAGTGAGAACTCACCTCAGCTTAGTGTAAGCATCCGACACACCATAGTAGTCTGCAAACTGAGATAATAACCACTTCCAGGACCCATGCAAACGTAGATTTCTCTTCCCAAATCGTTGTCTCTGCATTGCAGCTTCCAAGACTGTGTCATAGGCTAAAGTTTCACTAACGACACCGAGCTGTCACATGAGCACAAACACAGGCCAGTTCAGAGAATGAGGGACCTGATATTAAACCAAAATCTTCCTACGCATCAAAAGCTAAAATGGCAAACAAGACCTGTCATTATGAGTAACAACAACTAATTACCTTGTTAAATGTGGAAACACCAGAGTCAATGGCATAATTTATGAAAAGCTGCACCTTTCCAACACATTCTTCATATCTCTCATCATATAATGACCACCATCGTATTCTGTCATTCTGCAAACAAGATATCCATGTATCACACATTCCTCAAAGATGTCAACTTCAAAATATTAGGCGCTTCACTGTGAACATCTCTGCACGCCCATGCACACGTGTGTGCACGCACGCTCTCTACTTCCCTCCCTCCCTCCCTATGGTCAGCTATTTCTACTCTGTGTGGTCAGGGATTGGTACAATCAACATCAACATCAATGTCTTTGCAAGGTATCTTGGTGGAGGCTTGATCACCCACTGCTTGGGTATCCCTCATCCTGTCCGATTGTCATTGTTATATGTACTATATATAGTGGGTCTTTCATCAATATATTTCATTGTACTTATCACCCATGCTCTAAGAGAGGATTTTAGCATTGTATTGGCACTGTATTCAAGTGCATTTCATTTCTGTGTGGGAGGCATCATTCAGCCTCATCGACCTGCATTTATTGCCTCATTATCGACTCATACATGCACACTGCATCCTATTGGAGAGGGAAACTGGAAGCACTCTGTTGGTTGTCCATAGCATGTGCCTTTGTACACTTTCTTGTGCTTTGGTATATATATTTCATTTTACCAAGTACATTATTCTTGAGTTCATGTATTATTGTTCTTTTGTTCAGTTCTCTATGTTTAAAGCAGCTTCATTTTTTTCTTTCCGTTGCTCCACATTCATCTGACAGAAATAACGCAATGTCTCTCACAAACTTGCAATTGCCTTTGACCACCTTGTAAACTCTTCTAATAAGCCAATGCTTGCCCATCCTACATCAAAACTGCATTAATCCTTTTCTCACATGCATGACACCGGACGAAACCTTTGTAGAAATCTTGTAAGATTAAATATTTTCTTTCATTTATTGAATGCTGCAATTTCTTTTTCAGCCCATCTGAAAGGAGATCCCTTCTTCTACAAAAGCATGCAAGGGTGAAGCGATTTCATAGAAGTAATGAATGAATATTCTGTAACTCAGACGAGGACGTTAAAAGCTTTGACACTCTGATTATCTGTCATTTTACATATTTTAGACAACACATTTTGGTTTTGGTACAGTGACCATTTTGGTCAATTGTGTGGGCTGACCTGAGTATCCACATTTTGGGCATGGCCTGTTTGTGTTCCAATTGTGGCCTCAATTTGCCTATTTATAGGCAGCTTGCCCCCTTCACTCGATTCAACCATTGATCCATCAGATCAGCCAGCCCTCCTCATTCTTCTCTCATCCCCCTCCTATCAAGTACCCACGCTGACGTTCAATGTTGTGTGTTGGGGCTGAGTATTGCAGCCTTGTGTCATTCAGCCATCAATTAGTTTGTTTCTTCTCTCGCCCATGTCTCCTGGCAACTGTGGCTATCACTTGTAGTTAGCAACTACTGCCTGTGGTTGTCATTGTTGCACTGCCTGTGGTTGTCATTGTTGCAACTACCTGTCCGCCGCTTGCTTGGGCAGGCTGACCTAGGCACCAACATTTTGGGCCTGGCCAGTTTGTATACCAATTGTGTCCTCAGTTTGCCTATTTATAGGCAGCCTACCCTCCTCACTCCATTCACTCATTTGATTAGCCAGACTTCCTCGTTCTTCTCTCATCCCCCTACCTCTATCTAGCATCCACACTAACACTCAATTGATCATCAATCAGTTTGTTCATTCTCTCTCCTGTGTTTCATTCAATCTCCTTCTTCTCTATTCACTCTGTGTTCAATTTCCTTTCCACTGCAAACTCTCACACATAGCCCCAAAAGTTAGCAGGATCCATGAGTACACGCTTAGAGACATGTGGCCAAAATATGAATTTGCAGCAACAAGAATTCACTCTTTCCAGTAACCAGCCTATACTTTTTGAGTTCTGCAAACACTATAGCCAAATCCTTCCAATGCTTTTTCTCATTCTATGAATACATTATTATGTCATTAACAAAATTTCCCAGAAAGGACCTACATATCAATAGATTCTAGACATAATTCCGTTCAAAGTTGTAGGAGCATTTATAAGCCCAAGTGGCATGACTAAGCACACATACAAGCCCAATGTGGTCAGAAAAGCTATCTTGTGCACTCTAGATCTATCTGGCTGAAAATTGGAGATCTCTCTATGCAATCCAAGATATCATCAATCTTTGGTATGGTAAACCAACTCTTGATGGTATTCTTATCCGATGCACAATGCACAAAAGGCTATGTGCATCCACCATGAGACATCCTTTTTTGGAACCAAATGCACAAATGATGGCATGGTAGTGATGGCATGGCATGCTAACATAACAGAAATTTAGCAAGGAAAATATATTTCACTAATTAAACATTAAAGTTTTAGTTTGGGCCAAAAGTTTGGGCAGCCAATTAAGGTTTAACATTTGGACAAGCCATTTGAAAGTTTTGGCAGCCCGATGGCATTTTACTTTTATTATAATACATGAAATTAGCCTTCATTATTGACCAAGGACATTCAGCATAATCAATACAAATATAATCAACTTAATAGTATAGCAGCAAACTCAATGTTCCTAATCAAATGAGACGATGCCGATTGGCCCCAACCTCTAGCACCCCTTGTGGAATATCCTTAACTTTCATTGAAAGAGCTTCACAATTGTCATTTCGCCAATAGGCAGAAATGGGTTGTCCCTTCCCTTTTCATGCCATGCAACTTTCTGATCCTCTAATAACTATTCTTATCAGATCATGTATAGAGCGGTGACACAACTGATAAAATTTTGATTGGGCAAGCAATAAGAACATTCACCCATCTATATTCGCTTTTGGCTCAAGCATTAGTACTTGGAGTAATGAGAAGCAACTCACCATTCCTCTTGCTTTGACAAAGGCACAAAGGTTGGTCTTTCACAACAGCAACCAACCTTGATATGATGCAATAATCAAAGATGGTTGGCTATCTAGGACCCAGTATTTCATACTCACATGGAACACATCAACCCATTGCCATTGTGTCTGGGAGCACATCCTTGACTAGGAGGTGGCAGGCCCACCCAAGAACTAAAAGGGTGCATGTACATTATGGCGATCTCCTACTTGTGTGAGCTTCATCACTGCCTTGTGAGCTCTCGCCATGGCTAGTTAGTCGTCCATATTCATATATTTTTGGGTCTTTGGTTGCAACTTGCTCTACAGCTGCCCATCCTTTTCGGAGATAGTTTCATATAGCACCCCACTATTGCCTATATTACAACCGTGCTCACTGCTGTCTTTTGGCGAGTGTTAAGCTAAGTCTACATAACCTCAGTACACACACACAAGCTACAAACAAGAAGCAGACTCGGAAGTTTGGGTGATCTCAGACAAGAAGCTGATACAGTAGTGGACAGATTCATTTTCCTGACTAAATAATGTGCCATAACTGATTTTTATGTGCTTGACTCTATGAGGAGGGAAAATGAGCTTATAAGTTTTGACTACTTTAAGTTTATACGAGGGAAACAGGATGTTCTTAGTTGATCTTTACTAAATGTCCAATCTTGGAGTCTTATCTTCCTTTCAAGAGTTGAAATCAAAAATAGTTTTATGATGCATACTGATATCAAATCTCTGACTTGCACATAAGAGAGAGAACGAAGTACAATGTTCATCAACCACATCTCCCATGTATCTAATACAAAGAATAAAGAGAAGCCTGCTCTTCTTGGAATATGCACAAGCACACATGTTCTTCCATGCTACATATGTGTACAAATGCACATACACACAAAATACACTTTTTTTGAACCATTGTCATTCTCTTAAACCAACCTGATCATCACTTATAGATGAAAGCTGCACATAAACTCTCCCTTGAAAATTTTTCTTGGAATCTTCTACTTCCAGAATAAGATCATCATTGGCACTTTCTGGATGGCTGAAAGAAAAAAAGATGTGCATATCTTGAAATAACTGGACCAGAGGTTACCAACAAGGTTTAATCTAATTTAAATAAGAGGTTTACTTGTTTTGTTTTGTTAAATCAAGTAAATGTGACTTACAAAACATGAAAATCTCCAGAGCCAGGGTGCACTCGTAAAACATCCTCCTCCGCTGTACTCTTGAGCCTTAAAAGACAACTATATGTCTCTGTAAATTCAAAGGTTGACTAAGATCAATTACATGTAATTCTAGCTTTTTTAAAGAAATTACATGCAGTCCTTTTTGTTTATTAGCTTTTGCTCCACATACTGTCTCTTTTTGGCTTTACTCCACATACTTTCTCTTTGCCCTTATCCCTCCCTCATGCACACTCCCTATTGCATGATCCCTCCCTTCACACCCCTCATCCCTAAATTGCCTAATGTAGAATTCTGAATGCTATTTGCATATTCCTCTTCTCCCTTCTATCCTTTCCTAATCCACCACCCACCCCCCCCCCAAAAAAAAAAAAACTTTCCATTCCTCTTCCAAGTTCCAACTCCCTACCTAACAAATAGCTATGAGTGTTACTTGCTTATTTCTCTTCTCCCTTATCTATCCTATCCTAATCAACCCCCCCTACTTGCTTATTCCTCTTCTCTCTAATATATCCTGTCCTAATCAGTCCCCCACCTGGTTACATCCCTCCCTTCCTACCTGATCTCTCCAAATCCCCCCCCCCCCCTTATCTATCCTATCCTAATCAACCCCCCCTACTTGCTTATTCCTCTTCTCTCTAATATATCCTGTCCTAATCAGTCCCCCACCTGGTTACATCCCTCCCTTCCTACCTGATCTCTCCAAATCCCCCCCCCCTTTCTTCTTTCCATTCCCCTCACAACTCCCTGATCTGTAGTACATACCATCGCCTAACAAATAGTTCTGAATGTTACTTGCTTATTTCTCTTTTACCTAATCTATCCTGTCCTAATCAATCCCCCTACTTGCTTATTCCTCTTCTATTTGATATCTCCCATTATAATCAATCCTCCCCACCCAGTCCCTATGCTCTGTCCCTACCTAGTATCCCTTAACGCGCCCCACCCCCAAAAAGTCCATCCTAATCCATTCATCCATAATGCCTCCCCCTCACCCTCAAAATTCATTTATAATTCCTCCCTCCTTTCCCCCCAACCCTATCTAATCTCCACAACGCTCCTTATTCCTCTTCTCTTTGATATCTCCAGTCACAATCAATCCTCCCCACCCAGTCGCGATCCTCTGTCCCTACCTAGTATCCCTTAACGCGCCCCACCCCCAAAAAGTCCATCCTAATCCATTCATCCATAATCCCTCCCCTTCACCCTCAAAATACATTTATAATTCCTCCCTCCTTTCCCCCAACCCTATCTAATCTTCCCAATCCCCCTTACCTAGTATCCCTTAACACGCCCCACCCCCAAAAAGTCCATCCTAATACATTCATCCATAATCCCTCCCCTTCACCCTCAAAATTCATTTATAATTCCTCCCTCCTTTCCCCCAACCTATCTAATCTTCCCAATTCCTCTTCTCTCTAATATATCATGTCCTAATCAATCCTCCCCAGCCAGTCCCATTCCTCCCCAGCTAGCTAATCTCCCCAATCCCCAAACACTGTCCCTCTCCCCTCCCCCTCACCATCAAAATCCATCCACAATCCCTCCCCCATATTGAGCTCTCCCTACCTAATCTCTAATAAATCATGTCCTAATCAATCCTCCCCAAACACCATTCCTCTCTCCTCCCCCTCACCATCAAAATCCATCCACAATCCCTCCTCCCCCATATTGAGCTCTCCCTACCCAATCTCTAATATATCATGTCCTAACCATTCCTCCCCAGCCAGCCCCATTCTTCCCTTCCTAGCGAACCTCCCAAACACCTTCCCTCACCCTTCCCCCTCGCCATCAAAATCGATCCACAATCCCTCCTCCCCCATATTGAGCTCTCCCTACCTAATCTCCCCAATTCCCCTTCTTCCTCTTCTCTCTAATATATCCTATCCTAATCCATTCATCCATAATCCCTCTCCCCTCCCCGTCACCCTCAAAATCCATTTATAATCCCCCCCCCAACCCTATCTAATCTTCCCAATCCCCCTTATCCCTCTTCTCTCTACTATATCATGTCTTAATCAATCCTCCCCAAACAGTCCCTTTCCTCCTTTCCTAGCTAATCTCCCCAAACACCATCCCTCACCACTCCTCCTCACCATCAAATACATCCACAATCCTCCTCCCCCCTGTTGAGCTCTCACCATCAAAATCCATCCACAATCCCTCCTCCTCGCACCTATTGAGCTCTCCCTACCTAATCTCCCCAATCCCCCTTTTTGCTCTTCTCTATAATATCTCCTATCCTAACCAATGCTCCCCACCCAATCCCATTCTTCCCTCCCTAGCTAATCTCCCCAAACACCCCTTGCCCCCAAAGTCCATCCTAAACCATCAATCAATAATCCCTCCCCCTCACCATCAAAATCCATCCATAATTCCTCCCTCCCTAGCTAGTCTTCCCAAACACCCCCTAACCCCAAAAACCATAAACCATCAATCAATAATCCCTCTCCCCTCCCTCTCATCCTCAAAATCCATCCATACTCTCCCTACCTAACTTAACACTCCTCCCTAATCTCTCTCCATCCCACTCCCCCCCAATCTCTCTCCATTCCACTTCCATCCTTAGTCATTATCCACCTAATAGCACCTTTATCACTCCCCAATCTATCCCTATGTGAAAATACATGAGCATGAGTTCTTCACCAAGCCATTGTCTCATATAGATGGAGGCATCCACCCACCCAAAACCCAACCAGTGTTTGGATTTGATATCTCATGTAAAGAACATTCACTAATCAACCACTCACACAAGCAATCATACATGCACACACCTATTGTGCATAGACATATGTCATCCATGTAAGCTGTTATACAAATTTTATCAAACTCGCCGCTCCCCTCCAAGGGACAAATTTTTCATCTTCCACTTCCTTCCTTAATCCCTTCCCCTCCCTAGTCTTCATCCATAATAGCTCCCTCTTTTAGCATGTAACACTCCCCAATATATTCCAAGGGACAAATTTTTCATCTTCCACTTCCTTCCTTAATCCCTTCCCCTCCCTAGTCTTCATCCATAATAGCTCCCTCTTTTAGCATGTAAGACTCCCCAATATATCCCAAGGAAACATACATAAGCATGAGTTCTTCACCCATACTCAGATTTCACATCTCATCTAGAGAACATTCATCAAGCTCACAACTACAATGACTCGTGCACACCATACAGTCATGCCTATTGTGGGTAGCACTTGCCAACCATGTAAGCCATCTAACAAATCATGTCACACTCCCCCTCCCTAGATCTCTTAGCCTGCCATTTTATTCTATCAACCTGTCAGGTCCTGGTTGTGAGCTCCATTAGAGTCTACCGTCTAGTAGAGACATCGGAACTCTGACTATTTAGTATTTTATCCATCCAGTTTTCAATGCATTTCTTTGTCAATCAATGTCAGATGTGTTCACACTACACATGCAACCATTTTTTCTTGCTCTATCAAAGATTATGCAGCTCAGACATCAGCGATCTGCCCAGCATATGTCACATCAGCATTTTTGCCACCAAATTTGGCTGGTCAGCCAGACTTAGCTGACCGACTGGATTTATTGCACTCACCTACAATTGATCAACTAGTTTCAGCCATTTTTGGCCTGTATATAGCTGTCTCCAACTTCAGAGCAGATCGTGCTCTTCTGTCTTTTGTAGGTTGCACGCTGCGCCTTCATCTCCATTACCATCTATGGTGCTGCCATCATCTTCAGCCTAATTTGTTGTCTTCACTGATGCTTTGGAATGCATGAAGGGACTGATCAGTCCATCATTGTATTCAGCTTTCTTTCCAGACTTAGTGCAGGTTTCTCTTCCATTCCTGCTGTCTTTCTCTTCTCCTTTTCTCTCCGTGTTTGTGTTTCTTCTGTTGCACACTCTCACAAAATCTGTGCCCCCGATTTTTCCAACATCCACTCTCTAGGACATAATCCCTCCCTCCTCACTTATCAGTGATCACTTTCTAAATATTGATCTTTTATTCCTCTCCTTTGTAAATAATCTGTTAGCATTCATGTGTATTTCATCCTAATCATCTCCTGGTTGTGAGCTCCATATGAGTCCAATGAAGACATAGGTGCTCTAACAATTCATGCATTTCAGTTTCCAGGCTTAGTATTTCAGTGCATTTCAGTTTTAATCTGTTTTAGACTGTTCATACTGCCAGACAGGGAACCAGTTCCACTGCATTTCAGTTTCAGTGGGTTTTGGGCTGGATTCACACTCAGCGGCTGGCGTAGGGGCTTGATGACCAGTTTTATCAGGTCATGCCTACAGCAGGTAGGCTAGGTTTAGGGGCAGCCTGCTATATATGGCAGGCCCCCTCTTGCAGTTCATTCTGTTTTGCAACAGCCACTCTCTCCATTCAGCCTGCCAATGTACATCCTCATCAGCCTGATCCGATGCCCTCATTGACACATTGGACTGCGTGCAGGGACTAATCGAATTTTTCTATATTCAGCTGTCATTTTCAGTTGAGTGTTATCTATTCCTTCTCTTCCCTATGTCCATTTCAGCCTATCTCTTCCCTTCTCTCTCCGTGTCTGTGATTCTCTTCCATTGCACACTCTCACATGGAATCATCATCAAAGAAGAGGACCCCAAGCTTCTACAAAGAGAAGACATCACATATCTTGCTGTAGTTGTGCAGGTATTCGTGTTTTCCAGCCCTCTATCAGTGGGGAACTACTGCCAACAGCTGGCAACAGCCTTTCTACCCCCAGCAACCTGAAAACACAAACTTTTTTGCAGAGTTCGTGCTTCTTGCGCTGTGTAGAGAGCATCTATAGGCTGCCCTGCAGCAATGTAGCTGATACCTACTCCATTTGGGCAACCCAACACAGCATATTTTCTTGTGTGCTCGTGCAGATACTGCAAAGGATAGATGGGTTACCAATTCAATTGGCCTGATTAGTCATGACATTAGTGAGGATCATCAAAGCTAAGAAGACTGACATTCTCATCGATCAGACCATCGTAATTGACAAGATCGCAAGGATCAACCTGAAGAAGACCAAAGATCAAAGCCCCAATCCAATAGAGATCAGCACTCTAACAGGTCCAAAAGATTGGAGCAGACCAACCTCATACACCCCCACACCTCTTTGTTTCTACACAAGCTCCTACTAAACGACCCTGCTTGGCAATCATGGCACCCTCTGTGTAGGTACCTTCTCTATCACACTATCTTAGAAGGATCGTTTGGATGGTACCAGCTACTCCCTTTGGTCTTGCAAAGTGGAGTGCATCTTAGATACTTCAACTTATGGGACTTCATCACCGCCCCCATCTGCTATCCAATGGAGGATCCCAAAATTGGATCAATTGTCAATCAGGTGACTCTTTGGGATAGGCTCAACTCCCAAGCCCGTTCCCTTCTATTTATGGGCTGCCATGATTCAGTCCTTGTACATGTCAAAAGAATCTACTTTGCAATTAGGGTCTGGAGCAAGTAATCTTCTTTATACCTAGTCAAAACCTTTGTGCACCACATTACTTTCGAGAAGAAACTCCAAACACTTTCTGTTGATAATTCTCCTTCCATGAAGGATCATATGAACAAAATGGAGGTACTATTGGATGAGCTTGCCTCCCTTGGCAAAAAGACGTCATGGAAAGACATGATATTATGACATTACTCTTTTGATCCATCTACCATCTCCAAGCTATGATGTTTTATATACCGCTTTGCTTGCCTCCAATGTTCAAGATACCATTCTATGGGAGGAGCTTGTAGCTTTGATTTTGGTACAAGATGCTCAACAAAAGGAGACATGACCCAATGAAGCCACATTCACCAATCATGCTTGTGCCGCAAGTTCATCTTTGCAAGGGGGCAACAAGGACAAAAAGGCCAACAACAAGGACCAAGAGGACAAGAAAGATGAGAAGTCTAAAAGGAAGACCAAGTGCCCACATTGGGGAAAAGGCACACACCCTAAAGACTAGTATTGGCAAAAAAATACCCCCATTTAAACCTTGAACCCAAAGATGGCACCAAAGATACAAAGGCATCCCATGATATCAGAATCAGTCTTCATCCATCTCTTTGAGCTTGAGGACACTAAGATAAGAAGTCTAGAGGGAAGACCAAGTGCCCACATTGGAAGAAAGGCACACACCCTAAAGACCAATATTGGCAAAAATACCCCCATTTAAACCCTGAAGCCAAAGGTGGCACCAAAGATACAAAGGCATCCCACGATGTCAAAATCGGTCTTCATGCATCTCTTTGAGCTTGAGGGCACTGCTCTTGCTTCTATCTCATCAAAGAAGCCTTGGCTTGTGGATAGTGGTGCATCGTCTCAAATCACCTGCCGTTGCAATTGGATCCAAGACCTCTATCAAGAGGGTGCAACTAATTGGTGTCGATTCATCAAGACTCTTCTACCGAAGTACTTTATGTTCTCGATTTAGGTTTTAACTTGCTTTCTACTCATGATTTGACATAGCTAGGATTCTACATGGCCTTCACCCAAGAGGCGGCTATTGTTGAAGATGCAACCATTCGAGTTGTGTTATAGACAAGTACATAAGAGGGTGGGCTTTACAAGGTCATACCCCTTGCTACTCAAGTCTTCTTTAGCTCTTGGGCTTTGCGCTACTTTAGCATGCTTGCTATGGGCACTTGAACTTTAACTCCATTCAACATGCATCATGGAAGGAATTTGTTGAGGGTCTTCTAAATTTCCATTCCATCACTATCTTATTTTCTACCTATTCGAGGGGCAACCAACATCACCAACAAATTTGTCAAGACTCTTCTGCCAAAGTACTTTATGGTCCTAGTTTAGGTTTTAACTTGCTTTCTGTTCATGGTTTGACATACATAGGGATCTACATGGCCTTCACCCAAGAGGGGGTTATTGTTGAAGATGCAATCATTCGAGTTGTGTTTTAGACAAGTACACAAGAGGGTGGGCTTTACAAGCTCGCAACCCTTGCTACTCAAGTCTTCTTCAACTCTTGGGCTACTTTAGCATGCCTGCTATACGAGCACTTGAACTTTAACTCCATTCAACAAGCATCATGGATGGAATTTGTTGGGGGTCTTCTAGATTTCCATTCCATCACTACCTTGTGCCCTAGTTGTTCAAGGGGCAACCAGCATCACCAACCTTTTCCAAAGGCAACTCCTAGATGGGCTTCCGCACCACTTAAGTTGGTGTACACCGACTTGTGTGGACCTATGATAACGGCCTCCTTAGAGAAGGCCAAACAACAAATGCTTGTTATTGATTATTTTTCCAAGTGGATGTGCCTGCCCCTATTTCTTGGAGTACAAATCCAAGGCATTTTCTAGCTTTTGCGAGTGGAAGGTGATCTTAGAACGAAACTAGGATCAAAATGGAGCTTTTCCAAACAAACACACCACTACAAAATGGTGTCATGGAGCGATAGTTGACAAGGAACACAAGGGTAAAACTTGACACCAAGTCCAAGAAGCACATATTTGGTGGTTATAATTACATAACCAAAGGCTACATGCTTTATGATCCCCAAACCAGCAAGATAGTAATGAGCTAGGATGGTGTGTTTGATGAGGCTATGGCCTTTGAACCTCCCTTCAATGGTGCTTCAACTCCACCCCATCCTCCATTGTTGGCAACAACCTCTTCTTCACCTTGGACACCTCCCCCTCCTTCGATGCCCTTACCTTTACCGACTCCTTCTATTTCTTCTTCTACGAGTATTTCTACTTCATACCCATCCCCTCAAATTCCTTCAAGGGGGCGTTGAGCCATTGAGGGGAGAGCCTTCCTTCCCCAATGAGGAGGAGCCGTCTTCACCCAATTAGGGGGAGTCCCTTTCCCATACAAGTGCATCACAAGCTTTGGAGGCTCTTAGGCCTCGCTCACAAGAGAAGAAGCCCTATGTTATTACATGGTGGTTCTAGAAGCTTATACAAGATTGGGTAGTAACATCCTTTCTCAAGACATCAATAGGCCCACGATGATCAACTAGATACAAGCACAACAAGGGCGTTCACTTTGTGCGCACTACCCTCGTGACTCCAATTTTAGAGAATACATCTAGCACAAGATGTTTGGCATCGTGCCCTAACACATCTCTAGCAAGTTCAAATCTTGGAGCTCGGATTGACCTCTAGTTTCATAAGGAGCTGCTTCTTTAACAAAGATCGGGATTGGCTCCTAGTCCGAGCTCACATGAGGGTAAGCAACCTTCATGCTCGAAAAGAAAGCCTTAGAAGAACAAGGTTAGGCCATGGTGAAAGAATCTCAAGCCAATCAAATAGAATAGTTATAAAGAATAACAATGATGAGTAAGAGATGCTTGGGCACTTGTGGTCAATCAACCTCAAACAACGCACAATTCCACAATTCAAACATAATTCATATACACACTAACAATAGAACGCATAGAGATGGACACAACAATGAAGTGAGTGTAATGAGAGATCACATCCAACACAAAGGGTCCTCTCTTCAGCTGAAGAGCAAAGCGCAAGTGTGAAGCAGATCAGATCAGCAAAAACGCAAGATTTACCACAATCTGTAAGTTGGCCAAAACCACAAGAGTTTGGAGGCTTAAAACGGTAGGCGGCAAGTGGACACGTCTTGGCGACAACAGGACACCCCCTATGAAACCAGCAACAGTAAAAACGGAGGTTTCCAGCTTTGTGGAGCAGGGAAATAACATAGGTTAGCCAAATATGCAAGGGTCTAGAGGGTAAAAACAGCAAGGCTGCAAGTAGAGAAGCCTTGGAGAACAGGACCAGCCCAGCAAGAAAATACGGTTGCCCAGCTCAAGAAACATGTCACCCATTGATTGACAAGTCACCAGCAATAGCTGAAGGTACAGAGGCAGTGAATGCAAGGTTCAACAGCTCCAACAGTAGGAAACGCAGCACTTCAGCCCTGAAATCAGTTAATAACAAAAACGGCAACACAACACTAGTCGACTGACATCGTGTGAGAATAAGCAAAGCAACGGAAGCAAAAGAACGCAACGGTTGAACACTAAGACAGATGAACAATAAAAGACACAACACAACACTAGTCGACTGACATCGTGTGAGAATAAGCAAAGCAACGGAAGCAAAAGAACACAACGGTAGGACACTAAGACAGATGAACAATAAAAGGCACAACCCAAGATACAAAAGAATAAAT
This sequence comes from Lygodium microphyllum, assembly GCF_053477565.2. NCBI lineage: Eukaryota > Viridiplantae > Streptophyta > Polypodiopsida > Schizaeales > Lygodiaceae > Lygodium > Lygodium microphyllum. Next base: position 25,148,228 of record NC_141146.1, on the reverse strand, counting down.
GAGCGGGCAATGCAATTCATAAGTCAAGACAAAGCAAAAGAACACAACGGTTGAACACTAAGACAGATGAACAATAAAAGGCACAACCTAAGACACAAAAGAATAAATTTGCGATGTACCGCACAAACCACATGTGAGATGGCACATGTGATGACCAGTAGTACATTCAATGTCCCTCTCTCTAGATGGACATGATCCAAAATTAAAGAGTGGAGAAGTGGAGTATATATGGGCCTAAGGATGAGCCGAGATAAACAGGCCAGCCCTAATGAACAGGCAATGGAATCCAAAGCGCAAGAAATGAGATGTACTGAGCAAACCACAAAGGTGAAGGCACATGCGATGAACAATAGTGCCTCCAATCTCCCTCTCTCCAAAATTCAAATGGACATGATCCAATACAATAGAGTGGAGTCGTTGTGTATATATAGGTCTAAAGATGAGAATCAGAACAAATAGGCCAGCCCTAAATGAGCGGCCCAGCTGCCCATAAGTGCCCGATTAACAGCCTAATAAACATGCCTAACACCCATGAAATGCACACTACTAACAATCCCTTAATGCAAGCATATGCAAGGCATCCAAATTGAATTTTATTCATGGTCCCTATGGAAAGTGTGTGAGAAAACATTTGTTAGAAACATTAATGAGAATCAGTCACAGCAAAGGATCTTATGTGAACTTTTGAAAACATAAAGCTATCAACAACCAATGTAGTAATTGTATGATATACCTTCAGATACATCCATCATGGTTGTGCTGCGAAGTGAACTCACTCCTGCTTTCAGTAACCCTGATACTTGTCGCATATAATGGGCTCCAGCTTGCATGTAAGTAGCCCCACGTGATGAGTTGCCTTGTGAAATCCGACGAGGATTAAGACAGAATTTCTTCACACTTTCCCATCCAGCTAGAAGGTCAGACTTAAATTCTAGGCTTGCACGAGCAGCATCAAATGACGCAAAACTGCATCTAGAGGACACCTTCATTGTCATCCTCACCTTCCGCACTAGATACAGCCGAAATGTAGTATGAAATGAGTATGCCAAACATGTAACGCGACTTGAAAAGTAACACAACACAGCATGAACATTTCACCTTGAACTCTGATCTTTCCTGCATCTTTGTTTCGCTTAGATGCAGCAATGGCTTCAGAATTATCCATGGCCGGTTTTTGTAGGACACTATCATGTGGTTGCAAAAGAATATGCTCTAAACTGAAATCGAATTCAGAATTGGTATCATTATTTTCAGGTAGCATAATTTGAAGAAGAAAGAAACCAGTAAGAAGCCATGCCAAGCTTTACCCAAAAGAACTTCGTAGTAGCACACACTCGTCATTTAGAAACTCTGGAGCCTCCACACACCCCCTTGCCCAAGCTCGAAGACATAACCGCACACAAGCATCATATGCTATAACAGTTGGCCAAACTGCATAACCACTGCATGGAATATACGAGGATGACATCAGAGAAGAATTACTTATTTGTAACCATTGAAATCCAGGACATCTAGTATATTAGGTTAGCAGGTAGCAAGGGCAAGCAGGATCATTGGATTCTACAGTTAACATATATAAACTTCCAACACCATGCCATTCATTATGTTTGGTTCACACAACCACAACAACAACAACACAATCAGCCATCAGCAGAAAAACAGCAAGCATTCACTGGGTGGCATGCTTGTTTCATTGAAACAAAACCAAGCAAAGCATTCATTGTTTTGCACAAAAAGTGAATTGTTTGGAGTTGAACACTAGATCAACCCACTTATGGTATTTTGGCAGAACTCATGAACACCTATCTACTGACCCCTCATTTGTGCAATAACTAAACCGAACTGTTTGGAATTGAATACTGAGCAGATCCTAGGCAGGTCACCCAATATATTGTCATTTGGCAACATGCATGAACAGCCTACCAATCCCTTATTTGTACTATCACTGGCTATTAGACTGAGGCTACGTTCAGCAAAAAACTTTGGCAGCCAGGATACACGTCCTGATAAGTTGAACCTCCTATTATGACAACAATGCCTCCAAGATCCCAATAGGCTCTGGGGTGATTAGCACCCAATCCACATAAATCAAGTTTCTATTTCTGTCCTATGGTGAGCCCTGAAAAGACATCTAATCAGCGAATAGAGCCTCAGATGATGCACTTCAGGGCACCCTGAGTCTGAATGAGACACAGCTACTGCAGGCCTGGCTCAGTGTAGACAGCAAGAGCTAAAAGAACATAATCCTAATCCTCCTAAGCTTTAGCCAGGGCCCAGCATTTCTTTAGACACCCAAAATTTCTCTATCTGATGACTCTTCCCAAATGTCGTGACATATGGAATCCTACCAATGCCAGAATTGACGTCATTCAGGATTGGCTGAACAGAAAGAAGTTGCTCCTGTTTACAGTTTGGGTGCTGGTCTTACACGCGCACTTGTTAACAAACACTATCTCAGCTTCTCCTATTGCTGACTCCTTGCAAGGAATGACAATGAGGACCTTATTACATTGGTCAATAGAGTCAAACACCAAGTGTTCTGTGTCTTGATTTGCTGCTGGAAAGATTCCAATAAAGTTCATGATAATGTTCCCATTTGGAATGGCCTCCTAAGGCTGACCTTCACCTTTTGAATTGTCTGGTAAGACTAGACCATCCTAAACAAATTGCTTCACAACCTGGGCCACTATCACTCCAACCTCTTCAAAGTTGCCTACTTGGGCAAACCTATTTAGCACAATAAATCAGCAATGTTCTATCAATTATCCCCTTCCTTTTCTGATTACAATTTCTATGTTCAAGTAAAACATCAGGGAGAAAAATAAGAGTGACACCGCGTTTGTGCTGCATCTGGCCAGATCAAAGTTTCAACAATAAGGGAGAACATGAAGTTTGTGTTTCAAACCAAATTTCCCAATTTCCCAATGCAAACAAACAAATAAATAAATAATTTGCCTTGAAAAAGTATGAAACAGAAAAGCAAACTACCTGGTAAAGGCAAGGGGTTGTTGGCTTGAAACATTGGTTTGTTTGGTCGAGGGGCCCCCTTCATGGTCTCTAAAACTCAACTCTGTTAGACTCATGGTTGTTTAAGTAAAGAGACATACAAGAAACATACAATCAGCAAAAACACACAACCGATTAAACAATTAACAAAAAAATTATGCCAACTTGCTCTGAAGATTTTGAAAAATCAAAGGCGAGCCCTTAAAAATAAAGCCCTTTCTGAATTAGCAGTACCACAATTGAGATAACAATCGTTTGATAACTTACTAATACACACTATTGAGCATCATGATGCTTTCCCTTGTCTTAAGGTGAATCAATGTGCATCAACAAGTCCGAATTAGGTCAACTAATTTGCAAAACTACAAGTCTTACTTGGCACCATCAATACTTGGTCAACTTCTTTGCAGCTTAATTCAGTCATCATGGTTATGCATGTGCCACATGCTACAGTGCACTTCTACACATGATCTAGGCATGGCCTGCGATAAATGCTTGAACATTTCAAACATAATAAATCTCAGCTACGCACCTTTTCCTTGCTTCAAAGGGCTGCTCAAGGCCGCATTCCCCTTTGTTACTTTCAGTCGTGGAAAAAATGTTGTTATGTTTAGCTGCTTCAAATACACCATTCCCTTGCAGGAGTTCATCACTAAACGATTTTCTCCCAGAGTCTGGATATGTTGAAGAAAGGTTGCTTTCAACTCTACTTACATCATTCTTCATCATAGGTGGTGCACTTGGTGGAGCTCCCATCTCTTGAAAGTGGTCACTCTCATTCATTGCATCCTGAAAATGTACCAAAGTAGTTTGAGAATTGGTTGATTCAAGTACAATGTCCACTTGAAGGCAATGAAAAAGATCAGAAGCAAGCATATATCTCATGTCATAAGAAAATAAAATTCTTATTGGATTCAAGGTTCATATGGCATCAGCATCCATAAACATGACCATAATCGTGTCACCAAAAAGAGTCACAAGCTCCCTTAAGCACCTTGTACACAAAATTAAAAGAGCGTGAGATAGAGGAGTTGACATACATGGACAACTCAAGGTGCATCATACAAAATGTGTGCATCGTTTTTCCTATAAGCAAAATGCATATTTCAAAAACATTTTATTCATCATTACACTGAAAGGAAAGGAGATCCTTTAATATTGAGTAAACCAACCTTTGTCCACCATCCAACCTTAAAATAGCACAAATACTTGCCAGCAAACTTGAATCATGTGTAAATGGCATGTAAAAGTCTGTTTAGTTGAAAACCTGAGCAATTCATCATTAGACTGAAAAAAGAAGTAAGATCCTCTAACATCGGGTAACCTTTGTCCACCATTCAACCTTAAGACACCACAAATACTTGCTAGCAAACTTCAAAATGTGTTCTGTTTGATTGGAAACCTTATCAATACGAGAAGGAAAAGCACTAAACTTTGTATCTTGCCTTTACAGTCCAGATATACCAAGCTAAAATGCTAACAATGAGCTCCCATTTGTAGCATGGTCCTAAAGTCCACTCTACATGTGAAAAGTCTAGTCTACGGGAATGCTCAGCTGCTGCCCAATAAGAAGAAAAGAATGGCTCCCTTGAAGCTCTATTCGTGGCCCAAGTTATGCCATAAGACTCCACATGTGAGAAGTCTAGTGTGCAGGAATGCTCAGCTCAGCTGCTGCTCAGTAAGAAGAAAAGAATGGTTCCTTTATATATGCATATAGCTGCATGCTGAACCTCTGTTCATGACCCGACCTATGCCATAAGACCAATCTCAAAGCTCTCCTCTAGACCTCCCGTGCTCTAGGGAAGCCCATAACTAGTGTCTCTACATGTCTCCTATCTTTCCACAATTATATTTACTACTCTGAACTTACCATATCCTAGCCATGTACCAACATTCACACTCCTATGTGCCACAAGCCATAGAAAGATCAAGATCTTCATGTGTACATGTAAGAATTTGCATTCAGAAGTAATAAGCATGCAAGACAATGGCACAAAGACAATGAACACAAGATCTCAATGATGGGCAAAATGTACCAAAGACACAAAGCAAACCAAGAGTGGAGGCACACCACACAATGGGTGGACATCCTCTAGCACTCCCAGCTCTCCCCCTCCAACAATGTGATCAAATCAACGAGTGAGAGTAGAGGCACAAATATATATAGTGTGAGAAAATGGGATGCCACCATATGCATAATGCTAGCACCCTCTCTTAGATCATGGGTGATTAGTACATACTACAATGAAATATACAATGTAGTGCTCATAATCCACTGCCAAAGAATATCCTTAGAATGTCCACCATGTCGATACCACAATTGACACCAGAAAACCCCCAGCATCATGGTACATACAACCATGACAAACGATGAAATATGCATAATGCTACCACCCTCTCTTAGATGATGGGTAATTAGTACATACTACAATGAAATATACAATGTAGTGCTCGTAATCAACTAAAGAATATCCTTAGAATGTCCACCATGTCAATACCACAATTGACACTAGAAAACCCCCAGCATCATAGTACACACAACCATGACAAACAAATGCACCATTGTGCACCAATATTGGATGCGCCTCAAAAGATGCATTAATTCAATGTCAATCATATTGTAGCCCTTAATGAGAGAGAAGTAATGCATAGCCCTACAAAAGCTCAACATGTACTATGGATTCCCCTCCTTTAGCAATACTACCAAAGTGTCAATCCCTGTGTTACCAGATATGTCAATTCATGGCTGAGTCTGTGCATGTGATTCAGTGAACTAGGGCACCAAGATATTATCCTAATTATTTAGGCATTTTTCCTGGCATTTTATGATGGTCATTTAAACATTTATTGCTGACCGACCAGCATTAAATGCTAATTGACCTGATATGATTTATGGCATTATTATTGCCTATTTATTCAAGCTTCTCCTCCACATATCATTCATCACCTAACTAGTTCTAGTGGAGGGAGAGGAGCAGGTGCCAATGCCTTCACAACCGGTGACTCACATCACTTCTGTACTGTCTCATGTCTTGGTATATGGATTCCATCTCCCAAGAATCTCTTTGCTTTTGAGTTCCTTGTGTAGTGTTCTTTTCATTTGCAGTGTTTCTCTTTCTCTTTCCTTTGTCTCTTGAGTTCAACAGTTTATTACAACAGTTTCCACACTTCCATCACTGCATTCACTTCTAACACTGTGGATACAAGACATGAACCAAACCACACGATGTCACCTCATCTATCATGGACCTAGGATCAAACCAACTTGAGGGGGTTTCATAACCCCCAATAAGTAATGCATGTAGAAAGCCACATACAATGGTCCATCAAATCATATAGTCAATCAACAAGGCCACCTTACTACTCTCTCGTTGCATCTCTAGATTGGGAACATGTGAGAGGCATCACTCAACTACTATAGGATACAAGCATCCTTGCCAACGAGGAAATCTATCAAAGGAGTATCAACATCACTATAGAAGAGACCAAGGAAGAACCCCACTCGCAATAATACTAAGCTATCAAAGAGCCACACATGCACGGTCATGCCATAGGAGATGCATCTATCCCTCTCTATCACAAAAGCCACCATAAGAGGCATTGACAAGAATATGAAGCATCCAAGTCAAGTGGAGGAGTCATAGCTCAATGTTGCAACAATCTATCCACCATCTTTATAGAACTAGCCATGCCAAAAAAGAGCCCAAAGACCCTATCTAAAGAGAACACCACCACTAATCTAATTGCACAATCATTGCCAAAAGGAAGCAGCTCATCAACATAGCTTGGATAGACCACTACCACTACCATAGAATAAGGATCATCCAGAAGCCTCAAGGACCCACACCAACAATGACCATCCTTCAAAAAACTCTTTGAAAGCACTAGAGAAGTGAAAGAGATCCACAAAGTCAAGGCCTTGATCCAAGCACAAGAGAAGATTCCTACAATTGAAGACCACATTAGCTCGAACAGAAACTTAGCTCTCAAAGAAAACTACAAAGGAACAAGGTCTATGCAAAGTAGAAAGCAATGTAACAAAATAGAGAAAACGAGAGATATCTAGAGGCATCGAGAGATCCTTAATGAGCCAACAATTGATACTCAAGTTCAACAGTCTTAGAGGAAATGCAGGTCAAACAAGGCAAAATCCTAGACACATCATGATAAGCACATACATCAAGAACAAGCCCGGCAACACATGGAGTTTAATGATAACACTAAATTCAAATCAACACTAGAGAACCCTCTCTCAAATTACACACACAGAGTAAATACAAGTGTGAACCAAAACACAAATAGGGGAAAGAGAATGAATAATCTATTAACATTGTACATATCATGGGTGGTATGGGCATTTCTATAGTGGGCACCAGCTGCATCAAGTGCATTTCTCCAGTTACGGGCAAATTCTTTTTCTCAGTTGACATGCATATCTAGCCTATTTCTTCCTAGACAACCTGATCCAAATCATCTCCATTAATACCCTATATATTATGCTCCATCTCCTACTCCACTTGTCACATCATTCAACATGTCAACATTCGTGACTAGACACGTGGAGACTAGGAGCACTCCAATGGTTGCTACAACAAATGTGGTTTGTACATAATTTCATACTTTGTTATATGGATTCCATTGCCTGATTTGTCTATCTCTGAGTTTAGGTTGCACGCTAGAGGACTCTATTCCATTGCTCTCATTTGTTCTTCATCTCTATGCTGTTTCATCTCTATACTGTTGGATCTTCCATTCCGCTTCCACATCATATCATTCTGGCATGATATTAGACTTTTCATGTTTGCTAGACCTTTGATGCATTCAGTTTGTTTTGCATTGAGAGAGACTTCTCACTTTACTGCTCAAGTCGAGACTTTAAACATCCATCCAAGCTTTCCAGCAGGAAGAACTTTGTTAGACAAGTAAGAAACTCTTCGTACCTTGGACCATGCAAATGCAAACCGTACGGAGAAAACTTTTACATGGAAAATTTTCATACCTTTGACCATATGAATGCAAATGAAAAGAGTCTCAATTGCTTCTAAGACTATGTCAATACATGCATCTGATATATACATTGCTCTCTTGTGAAAACATCTGCAATTTTTATCAAACATATTTAGATTTTATCTCACACAAAAATCATTGCTTCAACTTGATCGAACACATCAAGCTGAGAGTTTCTAGACTAACCTTATTAGACCCAAGGTCGTGAAGCCCAAAGTGATCAGAGATGGGCCACTGGTAAGGTGCCGAGCCAGCAATTTTCCTAGAAATAGCATTGTTGCATCGATCAACAGCTTCAACTTCAGCAGCAGAGGATTCTTGGTTCAACTTTGAAGAGTTAACCCAAGAATCACCATCAGAATATTGCCCCTTATCATAAAAGCATTTCTGATCATCTTTATCACCAGTACCACAACCATATGGCAATGAGTCTTTTCCCTTCTGCAATGCCTGTGCTTGGCGGCAATCCAGGCGTCCAAAGCTCTCTCTCCGCGAGTTGCTCCGCGAATTGGACTTAGAATTGGACCTAGAACTTAAAAGACGCCTGTCATACTCATAGTAGTAATCATCAGCTGCTCCACATGAAGTTGTTTTGCCGTTGCCTGTCAGTTCTGCATGATTTACTTTCCCTACAAAATGGCTCTGTGGAGATGAATCCAAGGAGTACTGGCCAGACTCATGCTCTTCCGAATCAGTGGAGTCCTCATAATCTTGGTTGTCGGCAGACACAGAGCCAATGCTTTCACTCGAATCATCAACACCAGCAGAAGAAATTTGAGGACGAAGTAGACCTGAATGAAAATGTGCATTAGGCAGCTGCGTTGGAGGAAGGCCCCAAGCATTTTTGCCTTTTCTCCTTCCTGCCAATATATTTTCTCTTACAAGCCTCGGACTCTGAGTGTCCACGTTTATTGAAGGCACTGCCCTTTCTTTTTGCTCCAAACCCTGCAGCACCAATCAGATCATAGAGAAAAGCTCCCCATGTGTCCTTCGTAATGCGGATATGCTCAAAATTGGCATAGCGCAATAGAGAGTGACATTACATCACGGAAGAAAATCAAGACTAAAAGCTGGAAAGAAAGTGGCCATTTAGAAAGCTTGTCCTTGTCCAATCGGAAATAAAGACAAGGCAAGAAACATCACAATCGTAAACCTTTCTTGGGACACAAAATCACGTTTTCTTACCTCCCGGACCCATTGCAAGGCAGAGGGATCGAGACCATCAGTAAACATGTCGCCAACAGATTGATGCGATCATTCCATACGTCAGAACTTCCGGCGCAAGGGGAAGCTTGTGTGATGGCAGCTGGAGCCACACTAAGTGCGAGACTGGACCTTCGAGAACAAAAATCTCGACCTACAGATATTAAAGAGGCAATTATGCAGAAGGATGGCACGGAGGAGACAAACCGGCGAGCTGCTTGCCGTGCAGAAAATGTAGGTAGCACGTGACAAGGGAAGCAAAGAAATGCAAGTGAAGAGTAGAAGCGCTCCGAAAACGGAAGAAGTGCACGAGGCTGGTTTTAGGCTAGGCAATGCAACTAGCTGGAAGCAAGCTGTCGCAAGTGTAGAGTGCAAAGCAGGAGATGGAAAATTGCAGAAGAAGAAGAATGTAAGCAGTCGCTCTTAGCAAATGAAGAGTGCAATGAAGGAAGCTGGAGATATGAAATCACAGAAAAACGAGAAAGTGAAGGAGCAATGCGAAAGGCAAATGAAGAGTGCTTAAAGAATGAGATGGAAAATCACCGAAGAACAAGAAGTGGAGCAAATGTAAAGTGCAGACAGAAGAAAGCGCGACATAGAAGTTCGCAGTAGACCGAAAACGTGAAGGAGTGGAGGAAGAAGAAGGAGGAGGAAAGCTTCAAGCTCGCTGGCTATGGCGGAAAATGAAGCTTTGAAATTCGAGAATTCTGACTGACTTGTCTTTTCTTTTCTTTTCCTTACAAAAAGAAAAGCAGCTCTTCTTGTTTTTTTGCTTCAGTTCCCCTCGAGGGGAAAACTTCAACCGGCAAACGCCCGTCGCCAAATGATGCTACCGGTCAAACCAGTCTGTCCTTTTGTTGTCTCAGTGTGAAAGCGAGAAAAGGAGACTCACCGGCACCGTCCGATTTCGATCTAACGGCTCTCCGGGATTGGGTAACGGCCACTAGCCCAATTTGTCTAAATGGAGCGTATGTATTAGTGTGTTTGGATGTGAACGTGTTTCATAAAAGCTTTCTTTTGTTCTCCTCAAAATTTAGACATTAGACCTTGAAATGCGCAAATATGCTTTAGAAATTAGACCTTGAACTGCACAAATGTTGAGACTCTTTGGGTTTACCTATAAATTTGGAGGTGGGGTCGAGAGGAGAAACCTTACACTTAACACTAAGAGCCCCGCCGCATGCACTGCACTTAGACCGGTTACACACCGGGGCTATGGACGGATAGGAGGTGCAAGTTGTCCATTACTTTGTTTACACACTATACTGCGCCCATGAATTTCACCAAAAGGAGGTTGGCCCATTGGTAATGAATGAGAAATGTGAAGGGATTGGTGGGGTTTCAATTCCTGTCAATCCCGTAGGCCACTTTTTGGAAAAAGGTGTTGTTGTCTTGTACATTGGGCGCGCCCGAATTTTGAGACAGGGGAGATCCCCCGCCCAGAAGTGTCTGCCATCCACAAAAATCAAGCCCAATGGCCTTTTGACACGTCGGGCAGCGAACGCCTCTTTCTCCACCCTGCGTCCGTCCACAGCCCGATGTGTATCCGGCCTTAATACGTGTTGTAATAGTGACTTGGTGTTACTGGTGAAGCCACCCACACACAAGGAAATACTATCGTGAATCCCACCCAACCAAGGCATTGACAAGAGAGAACACATCATAAGCAAAGAGAGATCTAGGGAGAATGTGTTGGTAGTAATAGCCATATGTCATCTCAACTAAGCTCTCTTCAACCAACACACAAGGAAATACTATCGTGAATCCCACCCAACCAAGGCATTGACAAGAGAGAACACATCATAAGCAAAGAGAGATCTAGGGAGAATGTGTTGGTAGTAATAGCCATGTGTCATCTCAACTAAGCTCTCTTCAAGTAAAGATAGATCGTAGAACTCCTCTTTCCAACAATACTTGGAAAATTTCCAGTTTTGTTGTTTTCAAAGTTCACCATGACATCCACATGCACTTAACCTTGTCTATGGGTGCAAATCAAATTGGCTTACATGTGTCATGGCTTTAAAAGCAAGATAGAACTAGGGTGAAAGAGCCAATATACTATCATCCAAAATGGGGCACTTTTAAGACTATTCAAGGATGACATGTATGTAACAGGTGTAAGCAGAGTCCTCTCACTCAACAATAGAGGAGCGATGTATTGGAGTGGAAATGGACAAAAACATATCCCAATGTGAAAATAATAAGTCTCACTAATTAGAAGCATCACAATAAGATGAGGAAAAATGATCAATTCAACTTACATGAAGCTTGAAAAGGATGTAGCTCTGTCCAGGTCACTCTTTCATTGAGTGCTAAGCTTTTGGCTCCTTAGCCCTAGCACACAGTGTTGAACTATTACTAGGAAGGGAAGCTTGCAATCTCCTATTTATCCCAACCAGTAAATTATAACATCTAGGCCTTCTCCTAGATACATCAACTTACTCGAGTAGGTAATTCCCTAGTCCACCTCACAACAAACCACGATTGAAACCAAGACTCCACCCTTCAAGTCACCGCAGTGTTCCTACGATCTTTCAATAACATCGTATGGTTAACTAGTCTCTATGAATTCTGTATCCTTGGAGTGACTCTATATTTGTAAAAACAACCAATTTCACACTTAATTTAAGGAGAGTGATGTGTTTTTGTTTGTGTAACAACGAAAGCCATCACTTCATTCCCCTAAAACAAATAGTTAGGATTTTAGAATGTTCAAATCTTCTTGATCATGTTCATTGCTAGCTTGAATATTGGAAAGCTATGTAACTTATTGGGTCCACTATTCTATAGAATGTGACTATTGGGGTCACACTCACCCATCATTCACCCAACTTACCCTACAAGTTTTAGTTATCTAAGCCATTTATGCTACCATATTCTTTTGTATGTATAATTGGCTTTATTAATTAGCCTATTACACAAGGTTCATTATATCATCCTTTAAGCACAACACATCAAGCAATCAAATAATTAGAGAAACACTTCTTTCACTATACAAGCTCTTTATTTTGCTTTGCTCATTGCTAAGCTTTATCACTACAAGCTTACAAGGTTGAGAACCACCTCGATCTTCCTATTCATTTACAAGAACTCAGTCCATGCATGGTCATGTGCTTTCCCTTACTAACAGGCGTATGAAACTTATAAGCATGGAGTGGAAATAGAGATAGGGGGGACAAAGAGATTGTCTCTTGTGATTGAGTGGATGTTATGTAGTCAAAAGGCACCAAGCTAATATTTGCTAGTGTGTTGTTGCACACTAGTCCTTACTATAGAAAGGACATCAAAATTGGAAAGAACCTCACAACACAGCTACATAGTCCATGCGACAAATACCATGGCAAAGTAAGGAAAAATCATAGAAGAGATCAATTTAATAAGTTACACTTCTAAAATTTTCAAACTTAGCAACTCAAGGCACAATAAATGAGTTAGTATTTGTGCTATATATTTGAGGCTTCCTAATATGCAACTAAAGGTTTGATTGTATAAAGGGGTATTCCATGTGTACAATATGCCTTTTCTAGAGTCAATTAGTTTTGTCATTTATTAAACTTGTACAAATTATTATTTCTATGGTTTGTGCTTGATTGTTTTGAGAATTAGAATTGACTATTGAATGTGTGATTGATATTTATTCAAAGGGGAGCTAAATGATAATTGAGAACTTGAATAATATTCATCTTAGTACTTCACTATAGCTTCAATCTCTAGTATTTGAAAGTAAATCAAATGAATTTATGCATTCTTAAAGAAGTCTAACAAGATGTGTTATAATTGTTACTCTTTTGTTAGGCAAGACATGACTATTTTTACCTCTAAGAAGAAATCTCTCTCTCTCTCTCTCTCTCTCTCTCTCTCTCTCTCTCTCTCTCTCTCTCTCTCTCTCTCTCTCTCTCTCTCTCTCTCTCTCTCTCTCTCTCTCTCTCTCTCTCTCTCTCTCTCTCTCTCTCTCTCTCTCTCTCTCTCTCTCTCTCTCTCTCTCTCTCTATTCTTTATGTCAGCTCTCAATCGGTCAAGAGGAGAGCTCTCTCTCTCTCCCCCACCCAATTCTTTATGTTTGCTCTCAAACAGGCAAAGGGGGGGGGGGGGGGGGGGGAGAGAGAGAGAGAGAGAGAGAGAGAGAGAGAGAGAGAGAGAGATATGTGTGTGTGTGTGTGTGTGTGTGTGTGCGTGTGTGTGTGCGTGTGTGTGTGTGTGTATGTGTGTGTGAATATGTGTGCGTGTGTGTGCACGCGTGCGTGTGCGTGCGTGTGTGTGATTAAAAGATGGCGTAGAGAGAGAGAGTAGAAGAGCACAGAGATATATGAAATAATAAAGAAAAGGGAGAGGACTGAGAAAAAGGATGAAGAGGATAGAAGTAGCACAAACTTGCAATGGAGTGGCCTAGTGTTCCTTGCACAAGATGGTAGTCTTCTTTGTAGTACTTTACGATAACTTCACCCTCAAGTATTGGAATGTAAATCAAATGAATTTATGTATTCTTAAATGAGAGTAACTAGGTGAAAGTAGAAAGCTAGCTTTTAATAATTTTTACTCTTTTGTTAGGCGAGGTATGATGATTTCTACTTCCTAGAAGTAAAGAAAATAAGGAAGCAATCAACAATATTTGATAATCCCTTGTATCACTATTCATAAATCTTCTTCTTTTAAAAAAAAAAATGTGAAATGAGCTACCACTTGTGACAAATCTTGACAATCTTTCAAGTCACTTTCTTGAGGTATCCATGTCGCACCAATTTTGAAAATGTAACGTTGAAGAGGAGCTTTGGCTTTCACAAAATAAAGTTCTAAAGGCAATGAATTTATTCTATTGCAAAAGGTTCTTACAATTGGACAAATGCATAGCATAGTTTGTCGCAATAGCTCTCATTATGTACATGTACAAAATAGAAAATCACATGCATGATGTTGACACTTTTTGTTATTCTTTACGTATTTAAAGAATCTAGGCATGCATTAGGGTGCATATATGTGTATATGCACACACCTACATAAAAAGTAATTGTGTATACACAATGCAACTTTTGTGGCATTTCTAGCTATTGACAATGTCAAAATTGTTGAGTTATGCATATAGAAATTTCTACAATAAATTCACCATTAATTCTGCCAAGGTGACACATTCACTCCATTGTGACACTTGGAGCACATTCGAAAACAAATACACAACACTCAAGCTAGAGAATAAAATAGTTTGCATCTTGTGGGACATGGGCATTCCCATTCTTTCTTTTCCTCATATTAGTATATTAGATGGAATCTTTAATGCCCCTATCATAAAGCTTTTCTTTTTTTCCATTCTTTTGCATGTCCTATAAACAGACATGAACATTACACAAATAATTTGGTTAATGAGAGGAGGATTGCACATTAATAAGAAAGAAATCTTGAAATAGAAGGTTTCGAAGGCTTGATCTCATGAGAACTTTTTCAAGCACTCATAATTTTGCTAACCCTACTCTTGGGAGCTGCAAACAAGAGAACAAGGAAGAAGTCCAATGATCCAAACCCAACAAGTGAATGCTTTGGGACTTTGCCTACTCTAAAAAACTAACGATTGGTTGGTCATGATGTAATCTACTATAAAAGTCATTTTTGAGAGAGTCGGCTCACTCCCAAGCAAATTGTAAAGAGCTCCTTTTAGTTAAGATAGATTGTAGTCCATGCTTAAGGGCCTAACTAGAGAAGTGAGTGCCCAATGTAGAAGAGTAGCCAAATAGGATCATTCATGTATACAAAAAGTAATAGAAGGCCATTCTCTTGTGTGTGCCAATTGATTCCATGCTCTATTTCTCACACTTGTGTTTTCTCTTGCTTCCATTGAGACATAGAGTGAGGGAGTGAGGCTAAGAGTGCGAGGGACAAGGATGGAGCACTCATTGATTTCTCCATCTCCACCTCCATCATCTTATCATCATCATCATCATCATCATCATCATCATCATCATCTTCTTCTTCTTCTTCTTCTTCTTCTTCTTCTTCTTCTTCTTCTTCTTCTTCTTCTTCTTCTTCTTCTTCTTCTTCTTCTTCTTCTTCTTCTTCTTCTTCTTCTTCTTCTTCTTCTTCTTCTTCTTCTTCTTCTTCTTCTTACAATGGTGGTTTGAGCTTGAAGCAACCTACAGGTATAGATCGAGCATTTGGAGCAAGAAGACATCACAAGGATTGTGAGGCCATCTCCAACTCTAGATCACGTTAATTATAATGAGAGGAAGAAAAATGTGTGTCTACTACAATCTTAAGATCATAGGTCTACTTGCTCACTTAAAGGAGCAAACTTGATATTTTGCAAAGGGGAAGAGAGCGATTAGGTGAGAGCTAGATCTCCGAGGATTGAACTCTTGAACAAACAAGAGCTCTGCTCATGTGCCACTATTGAGTGCACATGAAGCTCAACATTTTTGGTTCTACTACCAAGATGCTCACTTCTCCATCATGCTTAGAAATAGGAAGCTTGCATAGTTGGCCTCTAAAACTAAGCATGGTTAGGAATAAGAAGAAGTAGAATATTTGATAATGTTTGTTTGATGAACAAGGACTGATTGAATGGCTAATTTGCTATATTCAATTTCATAAGTAAGGAAAGAGATTTTTGTGACGTTTGGACATTCATTAAGGTATTGTATGAGCTATTCAACTAGGACTCTATAGAAATTCAAGGGAAAGATGAGCCAAAAAACACTGTTGTAAACAAGGGAAATCTACATTCTAGAATGTGCAATTTGTGAATGCACTTAAGCTATCCACCACTAGAGTGCACTCAAGTCAAGTGCTTGCATCTTGAGCTCAAGTAGAGAAGGAGGCAGAGGACCCCTCGAGGGCTCTCAAATGGTTGGCTACAAAAGAAAAGAGAGAAGAAGAAAGGGAAAAGGGGGAATATCAAATTTGAATAGGCTAAGAGGGGCTTTGCACAAAAGAACAGAACAACACCCTTGACATTAAATTCTACAAAGATCTTTCATTTGCTTGATAAAGCAATGCAAAATTTTTGCAAACTTTACATCTCAGAGGTATCATTTGCAAATGGAGGCAGAGCTACAAAATTCATGGTAAATGGAATATTGAGTCATGTGTGAATTCCCTCTAATAAAAGTAGCATGCATTTGATATGATTGGGGATCTAATTTTTCAATCTACAAAAAGACATGACATGAGAAAATTTAGAAAATGATAGATTTGATACTTGTATAACCACTATCGCACGCATCACTTGAGACGCTAATTTCCAATGATGGTGCATGGGCTGCCTATGGCAACCAACTCAAGCATGAGGCAATCGATCACTAGAGTGCTGGAGTAGAGGCAAGATAGGAGATTAACTTGACTCCAGAGTCACTCAAGTGCTACTTGAGGAAGGGTAAACTAGAATTGAGCATTGCTTGAGCTCGAGTGAGAGAGGACTCAAAGGATATTAAAACCATAATCAAGTCAGTGACGCCATTAAGACATCCTTAATGGCATGTGTTAAAAGGGGAGCTTTTAACACTAATTACCCCAATGCTCATGTGTCATGGCCTATGAACATCAATCAAGGCCATATTGCATTAACTACTCATATGGTCATGCTCTAACTTGATCAAGTTCAAGCTCACATTTTACTTGAGTGACACGTTCATTGACTTGACTACATGCACTAAAGTATACTCATATAAATGCCAAAATACAAATAGAAGGGAAAACTCTTAGTGGAGTGAGTTCAAGAGAAACAAGGGTGAGAGCGAGAGTTAGAGTTTCTTGCAAGATTGTGAGAGTGCCATAGCCATGAAATGGAGAACAAAGGAGAAGTGCCAAATTGACTATGGGGACAAGGCGGCACCACATCGCCATCTCCACCCAAGTTAGAGCTTTGCCTATCAAGCACCCCTTTGGTGCACTCCAGACGTTACAATCTAGCGAGACTCACTCTCCACTCAATCGTGTTTGCAATCCCATTCACACCTACTTCTCTAGCATCCCTTAATATACTTGACATGCCTTGCACCAATTGTATTGCAAAAATGTTTGTGCAAAATAAAATCCGCTCAAGACTCAATCCCACAATCAAACTAGGGGATGCTTGACCACTCAAGTGCTCAGATTACTAGAACCCAAGACCCTTGATTGTAGGAACCTCTTGAGAATCTTGCAACATCACCAATGACTCAAGCGATTAAGTGGATGCTCAACTCAAGAACCATCAAAGACTCATTTACACTAAGATACTTGAGTGTGCCTTATTCGATCCCATGACCTCTCGATTAGTAGAAAAGACTAGCCTCATTATATTGGATTTAGGGTTGCAAGAATATAAGTGCATATCTTGGAGAAGAAGAAGTTTGAGAGAGCATAACTTAAAGTGTATTAAGAGATATCAATAGAGAATATTTTCAAGACTTTGTGTATGTTAAAAGTGCATAGGCATAAGTACAAGGTCAAGGGAAAAAAACCTCTAAAGAGGGAAAAAAGTTCCTCGATAGTCCTAAGTGTATTTGTACACCACTACCAAAACATGGTAACAACTCTCCCCACTCCCCCAAGGAGTGATGCAGTGAATATTAGCTAGCACTCATGTATAGGGAAGTGCCATGCCTAGTGGATTTCTCATGAGTCAATGCCCAAAGCTTTGTGAAAAGCTTCTAACTTCTCACAAGGCAATGCCTTTTTGAAAATATCTACAAGGTTATCCTCACAAAGCATTGAACTTCTCATGAGGCAATGCCTTTGTGAAAATATCTACAAGGTTGTCTTATGTTGCCACATCGGCCAAGCTAATTTCTCCTATAAAGGGTCTCTCCTTGACATAATGATAGTACATAATCATAGTGCATCTCAATGTGCTTTTTACTACATGCATGGAACACTAAATTCCATTTGTCGGGGGGGGGGGGGGGGGGGGAGGGGAGGGGGGGGGAGGGGGGGGGGAGGGGGAGGGAGGGAGGTTTAAGTGAAATGTCTTAATCGTAGGGATTCAATAAGAAGAGTCATAGAGAAGAGAGATAAGAAATCTCTAAAAGAAAGAACGTATTCTGCAATAGAGACACAATAAATATTGGAATCCTAGTTATAGGAGAGTCTTTGATTTAGATCTTATACATCATGCATGAATCCAATTTAGACAAGTTCAAGACAATAGCTCAAGATAATTTCACTAAGATGATAGCTTAGTCTAAGATAATAGCTCAAAAGTACCCTATATGCATCAATTTAATTGTTGTATACATTATCGAAAATCAAGGCCTAGACTCCTTTATCACAAAGAAAATCCAATCCATATATGCATAGCTTTCATTCAAGTCATAGTAGCCTACATAAATCCAAACTCTATGTGTTGGAGCTTTCAAAAGACACTTATTTGAACCCAAAATATACTATATACATTAGACTTGTAGTAGCAAATCAAGAAATTAACTCTATCCATACAATGTTTCACAAGGATAGCTACAAGTAAAAAAATGCACATGGATGAAGAGAGCTCTAACAACCAAAGCTATGGATTGCAATATTTGGCATGTATACTTTGTGTTATAGCAATGATCTGCTATAGAAAAATCCATATAAGACCTCCAAGAACTCTCTCTCTCTTCAAGCTTTTCTCTTTCTTGGTGTTACCCTGCTATGAGGTACTTCTCTTCACAAACAAAAAAACATGAGATATCTCCCTTTTCCTTCACGTTTTTTATTAACAAACTCCCTGCAAATGGCACCCCTAGTCTCATTGACATTGCATTGAGTTCACTACCCTTATTCACATTCAATTTCAGCCCAAAAAGCCCTTTCCAAGGTCCCCAAAAGCATACATTAAGGCTAGTTAAAACTCTTTCTATGTAAAGTGTCCTATCGACATCTTAAACATAAGTATGAACCACATGAACTTATCAAGTAACATAAAGAAGACTAAAGTTTCACTAAGCATGTAAGCCACTTGTTAAATCTTTGTGTCTAGTCATCAAACTAACTCAATTCCTCATATAGACTCTTTTGTTGTTTCATCCCTTGGATGTCATACTACATGGCATCCACCCTATCTACACCATGAAAATCTCAAGATAGCTATGCTACACTACCCCAAAAATCAAGGTAGTGTGGCCCATCCACCTCAAGATTGAGTAAGGCAACACATGCCACACTACTCAATCTTAAGGTCAATGCTTTTCACCTTGCTCATAACTTTCCAACCATAACTTGGATCGCTAAGCTTTCTAAAGAAAAATTGTAGCCCTAATTCTAAACTATAACTTTCTTAAAGATATTAAAGTCAAATTCTATAAGCTATTGCCCCAAAAAAACCATTGTGTAACCTATTGTCATGCTTTCCTACATGTGGTCTCTTCATATATCTACCTTCTAAAGTATGTATCTGTTGTGTACTTACTTGATTGGCTACCGAACTTGGTAGGGATCTTCCTTAGGTGTGAAAGTACATCTTGGATACGATAAACATCATTAGAGGATCCTCAATCAAAACTAGATTTCAAAATATTAAAGCTGTCCAAAATTGTAAACTATAACAACCTACTTTGTAACTTGTATGTATAATACTTACAACACTCTTACCATAGCCACTCTAAACTTGCTCCTCCTCTGGCATGTGCCAAAATTATTAGTTTTTAGTAGGCTTAGAGCCTTCATCTTCATCATCTTCTCAATTTTCATCTTGCACATTTTCTATATGTCATTAGTAAGCTCAATGTCTTAACCATCCTCTTCATATGTTCTTGAATCTCTTCTCTTTAAACAATTTGAACCTCTTTCTTGCAACTGGAATCTTCACAGTTATGCCATAGAACTTATAAAGAGAATAGGCAACATTGTTGTATCCTTGCTTAACAATATAGGGACCAAACCATCTTTTAGAAACCTTTCTAATGGTACTATGTTGATTGTCCAAGCTACTATCATACACAAGTACCTAGTCTCTGTGCTTTATAGCTCCTCTTGGTCTAAGTTCGTACTTTTTGTCAAACCTCTCTTTGTTTTGAAGCCTAGATGCCTTCAATCTTTCTATTACAAACTCTATGTCTTCTAGCCTTCTTTCCAACTTATGGATCCTTAGAGCTACTAACTCTTCTCTAGTCCCGTCCTCCCATGGCAAGATACTTTATGTAGTAGCCACTTCTCCTATTGGCATGATTGGCTTTTGCCCATACATTAGTCCAACCAACTAGCATATATCTTCTTGTGGCACTATGTATGATACGATCAACCAATCATGCATGCAAAGTTGCTCTCATTAGCAACCAATAATTCATTCCGTTTCATGTATTTTTCAACCATGGAAACATACTATCTTTCAACCATAATCATAGCACACAGAACTCCTTGTTGTAAATCCATAAAATCTTGCAGAAAAAGCATCCATACTTGCTATAAGTGGTGAGAGCTTTTTCCATGCAACACCATTGTAGTTCTGCATGATAGTAGCACTCATTGAAAACCCGATTCTATAAACTCTTTCATGTTTGGTGGCATTGGATAGTCCCTTAGCATGTCTCTATTTCTAGTATAATTTACTTATACAATGAAGAACTTGATAGCTCTTTTTCTATCTCTACTTTTGACTTGTGCATAAACTAACCCATCATCCAACACTTTTGTTTCCATCTTGATAGCAGTGATATATGGTTTGCCCAAAGTAATTGGGTAAGTAGAAGTGTCCTACACAAAGAAACATTGATCTCACATTCTGGCAAGCTACATAAAGATCCCCTAGAGAATTGCATGTTGCGTATATTCTCCATCCGTGAGAATGTCAACTAGCAATCCATAGTTTTTGTACATACTTTTGACCATTACATTGGTCTATGACCCATGGTCAATAAGTGTAATATGTGGAGTCTCAAGCTCCCCAATCTTCACACTTGTCTTTGTTGTCACTTGAGCCTAATGATTTCAAATGTAATAACTTCTAGGAATCAAACTTGAAGTCTCATCATCAGCATAATGTATTTGCCTCACTCTACTTTGTATATTGCTACAATTTATTGATCTTGAGATCCACCACACAAAGAGTAGCATGTCTTTTGTTTTCTTTATTCTCTTCAAATGTGGTACTAAATCACACCACTCCATCTCTTTGCATTCGTATGCATGACTACAATTGGGCCGCATCGTGATAGAACACTACAAGGGAATAGGGGTATAGTGAAGGGTGTTTCTGGCACAAATTAGCGGCGTCACTATTTGCATCGCTAATGCGATGCAACTCTGAGAAAAAAAAATGGGCAAGACCTGAGCTCAGCATTTTGTCACAAAGAGCTTGAGAGAGAGCGAAATAGATTTTAGCTTTGGGAGAGAGAGGGAGAGGGAGAGGAAGGGAGAATGAGAGAGAATGAGAGCTTCTCACCATCATTGCCGCTCACTATTGTTCGCGAAGAAGAGGAGAAAGTGCACGAAGGAAGAAGAGGGGCCATCACGAAGAGAAGATAAAGAATCTATCCTCAAGCCTTTACAATGAGTGCATTGCCTCCTCTTGGTTTGCTCTTATTCTTTCTTCTTTTCTTTTGTTTGTTTTTCTTAAGAATGAGGTGCATTGAGGGAGAAAGAGAGGAAATGAGAGAGGGAGAAGAAGAAAGAAAAAGGAAGAGTGAATGAGAGAGAGAGAGAGAATAAACATGAAAGCTAACAAAGAAAGAGAGAAAGGGAGGGAGAGAGGAGAATGAGTGAGAAAACACGAGTGGGAAGAGAGAAACAAAGAGAGGGGTAACAGAGAGAGAGAGAGAGAGAGAGAGAGAGAGAGAGAGAGAGAGAGAGAGAGAGAGAATGAAATGAAGAGTGCAGAGAGAGGTGGATAAATTGTGTTAGGTTAGTTAGAAAACTAAAGCTACTCTTCGAGGGAAGGAGATGTTTAAATTGCCCATGGATTTTTTATACAGCAAAGTGGTATTGGTTAGCTAAGAGAATTCCATTAAAAATCTGAAATGCTAGATTAGGTCAAGTTAGGAATGATCGAATGCCAACTATCCTAGTGTATCATCCTAGATCCAAATCAATGTTATTTTAGAGGGCCTGAGTTGAGACTATACCTTATTAATAAAGTGGTTGATGCATATTACTCCCCCTCATTTCTCACTCTCTTTAAACCAATGTAATGTTCTACTTAAGTTTGAGAGATGATAGCAAAGTAGTTATCTTTAGCTAATGTTAGATAACCATGATAGGAGACTATAGTCACAATTAAGGCTTGCTTTAGGTTGATCCTTGTGGGGTTGAGGTGGAACTTTCCCCACGAGGTAGACTTAAGTAGTTTGAGGTAATGTAGCTTGATTATTACAAGGGAGTTTTGAGTAAAAGTTACATTGATTATCTTTTAGTAAAATTGTGCCATTAGATTTCAGTGGGTAGACATGTTACAAATATAGATATGTACCTAGATATGACTATAGCCTCTAGATTTGCAAGGCCATGCACTCTCTAGAATTTGGAAGAAAAGGGATCAATTTGTGCACACCTTAGATTGACTTTATGATCTTTCTACATTATGAAAGGTGTTGGATATGGAATGGCATGTATTGCTTTATCAATGCCGATCATCTTCCCTATATTAGAACAAACCTTAAGTAGATATAGTGGATGAAAAATCTAAAAGTTGTTTAATGTTTATTTTGAAGGAATATATGGTTAACCATACTATTAATGTATCTAATTTCCATGGGTAAATCTTTATAATAGGATTCTTATCATGATGTAATGTCTCCTAGCTATTGGAAAAACTTAAATAAAAGATAACTCTTTGCCTTCTACTTGTGTAAGCTCAATAACTTCTAAAATTTTATGTTAAAACGAAAGAAGGTTTATATGGAATGTTTATAATGTATATTAAACAGTTCGTTATGTGTTGTAAATCAAGACGTTTTAGTTGTTGTTAATTCTATTGTGTTACAAGAGAAGAAATCCATTCTCAAACAATTTAAAAAAGAAAAAGAGAATGAGAACAAAAACCAATTGTTTGTCGTAATGTAGACAAAATGGAAAACGATGATGGTCATGATGTTCAAGATCGCAAGGCGTATCTTAATTAGGGTATCCCATGTCCTTGCTCTCAATGCAAGCTGGCAATAAGACGAAAGCATCGCTTGTCTATAGAGCACGTATGATGCTTTGACGAGTTCTAATCAGAGATCATTGATCAAACGATCTCAGACTTGAGCAAGCGGTAAGAAAATTGTGTATCAATCATGCCGTATATTCACAAACTAATTGAATATCATATACAAAAACATTAGATGTGGCTGTAAAATTTATACAGGGAGGCGACGTCTCATCCCAAGGAAGCGGCTAGTTAGAAGAGTTCGTGGGCATGTGATGGATGGAGTGCCTGAGCCAATCTACCACTTGGAAGACACAACTCAATCTATACCGTCAATACCAGAGGAGATAGGTAGCCTTTCAAACCTTCCTCCAAACTTGGAGCCTGAGATGGAGGCAATGATTGATGCATTGATGCACATCGATGCTGAGACATCTGATCCACTAAGAGAAGAAGCTACCATATCATTATATGATGGGTGCCGAGTATCTCACCTAAAGACACTACTTGCACTCCTAAGCATGCAATCAAAATATGGGTGGAGCAAGTGTGATCGAGTTGTTCACGTACATTTTATGTACGCTTCGTTGATTTTTTTTGGCACCATTCTAAAAAAAATTGTGCTTTTTCAAGGTGTTTTATGATTTCTTTTCAGGTTGCTTAAGTATCATATATTACCACTTGGAAATACCATGCTTGAGTCTCATGATGATGCGTGACATGTTTTACGAAAGCTTGGCATGGACTACAACAGTGTCCATGCATGTGTCAACAATTGCGTGTTGTTTCGAGGAGAGTACATGACTATGGAGACATGTCCAAAGTGTGATGCTCATAGGTATTGACAAGACTTGCAAGGGCAAACCATCCCTCTGAAAGTTCTTAGATACTTTTCACTTATCCGTTGTATACGTCACATGTTTCATACGTTGGGCATGGCGAGCTTGACAACATGGCATGTGCAAAATAGTTCCATTGATGGAGTCCAAGGAATATCAACGGATTTACGCGCATGGAGCCACATTGACTCTACCTTTCCAGGCTTTACACGAGAGCCAAGGAATCTTTAGATCGGTCTTGCTATGGATGGCGTGAACCCATTTGGTCTCCGCTCAACTTCTTACAGTAGTGTGTGGGGCCTGTAGTTAATGTTAACTACAACATCTTGCCATGGCTTTCTACGAATAAAGGACATCTGATCCTTAGGTTGCTCGTTCTTGGTTGCTACAAAGTCAATAATATGAATGTCTAGGGGGTCACCGTGGAAGATATAAGCAAGCGCGATGGTCGACGGTCTGCCAATATATGAGCCATTCTCATGTGGACTATGCATGACTTTCTGGGATTTGGGGATGCTCAGGTAAGTAAGCTTATGTTGATATCTATCATAGCTTGTTTAAGTTTGTGTTCACTAAATAGGGGTGTTGGGACATGTCTGGTTACCTTTGGTTATCATGCATGTCCATTGTGTAGGCCACAGTTAGACTCTCGAAGGTCACAAACCATGAAAAAGATGGTGTATCAAGGACACCCGCTTTCTTACTAGAGGGTCATGAACTGAGGGAAGGTTTTCTTGGACAATCTCTAGCACAAATGAATGCCCAAATCTGGTACGAGTTGAAAATGGTCTACACACAGTCACATCCAAATGGAATGCAATGATTCTCGGTTTTCTATGAGTTGCCGTATTGGACCCACTTATGGATCGACCACTTGTTGGATCCCATGCATATTTTCAAGAATGTGAGTAGCTTACTATGGGACCACATTGTATGAAAGAGAGACACTGCAGGGGCACGAATGGATTTGAAGAAGGTAGGCAAGATGGAGGTGATTTGGCCACAGTCGCCACAGTCGAGTACTGATCATCACTTGCAATTATCTCGTGCTCCTTGGGTTTTGTCCACTAAAGAAGAGCATATTGTGAAGCAAATTATCAGGTCTATCTGCACCCCGATAGGTGTGATGTGTTCTCTTTGATCCACTTTTTCTAAAGACGACCAACTATCATGGCTAAAATCCCATTATTGACATAAGATATGTCAAGTTTGTACTTGCCTCAGTTGTAAGTGGCCTGCGTATTTTGCTATTTGGAGTCTAGTCGATGTTCGTAATGCTTCTTTATTTGTGGCAGTTTGTACTACCGATCACGATCGCAAGATGCCTCACTCTAGAAATACTTGGGGTGATTTACAAGTTGTCAAATTTACTGCAATGGACCTCACAGAAGGAGATCAAGACATTCTCTATTGAATCCGCAAGGCGGGAGCAGTGGAGACGGTTTGTCTCTTTGAGAAGTACTTGTCCACCAGTATGCTTACGATACAAACCCACCTCCTGATGCATCTTGTAGATGAAGTGGAGATTGCGGGACCTGTCCATACATGATGGATGTTCTTCTTGGAGCGCTTCATGAAAACCCTAAAAGGCTTTGTGTGACAACGAGCTTGCTAGAAGGTAGCATGGCTGAAGGTTGGCTTGTGTCAGATGTGTTAGTGCGTATTTCACAGTGGCTATCAATGGTGGATTCAGACAATAGTATGCTATGGTCGCTAAAGAATGATGATAGACTGACCGTAGATCTGGTGGTTGAAAATGGGGTAGAAAAAAGGATGGATGCTACAATGGAGGAGAAAGTGAATCGTTTTGTATGTTGCACCATGCATCCATGAAGACGTGGCTTGCTAAATACGAGCGAGCTAGGAAAGGTTGGAAAGAAGCGCGATCGAAATTTCGACACAGTACGCACAATTGACCGATTTGATATTCTTAGGGTGTGGAGCAGGTGCCGTGGTTTATGTCTATGCGATGGTTCTCCATGATTATATTCGATGTGCAGTGGTTTGAAGTGGTATTGGAAGGAGTTGGGGCAACTGTTCGGCTAGGTCCATTTGAATTTCTCGAAAAGATGGACGCGGATCTGCGTGACACATTTGTCTTGTCGGCCCATTGTGAACATGTGTATGAATTGTTCTTTTAAATTTTTTCACGACACATATATGTCACAAATATTGAATCTCTCTTACATGTGATTTTGAACAAGTAATTTTCTATCCAAACCCTCGACAACCTTGATGGTGGTATGTTGTGCCTTCAATTTCTCGGAGTGCGAGAGCGTATGATGAAAGCAATGTTCCTAGTGTAGATGAGGACAATATACAGATGGAGGGGTTGATATTGCAAGGGGTGGAGGTCGAAAATGGCTTGGAGTATGTAGAGGAGGCAGAATCAAGTAACGATAGTGACAAAAAGATAGGAGGCTAGGAATTCTTTGAGAATGAAGTGGACTCATCCTTTTGTGGTGACATGTCTATCGATCTTCCAATGCATGCGGAGTTGTGCTAGGAGATTGACATGGGACCATAGGCTAAGTCATACTTGCAGCATCTGCCTACTCAATTCGTTGATGAATCACTTATAAGGGTACTCTAGAATATGCATTTTAAGTAACATCATTTTTTTCAGAGTTATACTATCGTGCTTTGCTTAAATCTTTATATTGATTATACTAACATTACTTTCTGTCTGTGTAGGTGACCTTTGACGATATTTGGAGAGCAGGATGAGTTGAGGGATGAGCGACGAGGAGTTGCAAGAGATATTCACACGTATATCTCCAGATCAAATGGCCCGATTCAGAGATATGGTAGACTAGGAGCTATCTCGGATACCATCGGGCTGTTTCGTTAGATTTACTTCGGCACGCTCTGATGCTTTGATTTCTAGTTGACGAGGTCGACACTCCAGACTGGGCCCAATAGATGGAGAGAGTGGTTGTGGGGGGTGTTGCAGAGACATGGATGCTGTGAGCCCGCAGTCGACTCGAGATACAGGTGCTACTCTTCGGTCTCGTGCATGTTTGAGAGAGGGTGGCTCAGGTGGTTGTTGTGGAGGGAGGCACAGATGTAGTGTCTCTATCTCGTCGTTTTGGTGGAGTTGCGTCATCTGTAGGATTTGTCACATGTATGGGAACATCTACTCCACTGACGCTAGCTTCAATCATCCGCAGGTGGTATCCTTATGGGTGCTACTTTGAGAGATACCACCCTGATGGGTATACTAGATGTATAGGGGTCTCCTAGTTATGCCTAGGAGCATGGTCATAGGTGGGAGATGATACACCTTAGACATACCCCAAGGGGTATGGATACCTTGTATATGACATGATAAGAGCCGTGATCATGAATGATGAGGGGAGGAGGGTGATGTCTCATATGAGAGAGTTGTGCCAACAAGTTTTTTGACACAACGTCTTAGACCATTGGAAGAACATTCCCAGTGCCCATAGCGGCGAGGTTTTCCACAGGGTGGATGATGGAGTGCATGTGTGTGTACATGTCACATAGACAATCAACGGAGGCACTCAAGAGTGGCACCTCAAAGCTCAAGGAGCTAGACACAAATGACTGGTGGAGACTTAGGGAGGAGGCTACAGATTCTCTAGAATGTTGGTGACAGCAGTGGGAGGCAGTGAGGGCACGATTGGAGGTAGGGGTGGTCCATCATCTTAGGAGTGGCGGCCATAGGACTTATTTGGAGGACTTTGTAAGTTTTTCTTTTGTTCTTCTTACTTTTTTATTTGCAATATCACTTGTACTGAAAATCGTGTTTCTAATAGTTGTATTTTGTTTTCTTTGCAGCACTTCATTACAAACAACAATTCCATCGGCTTGGAGACTTAGTATGTAGAGACACATGGTCTCACTGCATTGATTGATAGACTGTATGCATGCAATGGCCCAGTAAGTCACTCATCTTTCTTCTCTATAGTTACTATTTTTATTAAAATGCATTATGTATGGTGGATTGATGTGTAGTTATTCATTTTGCAGACTCCGTTCGATGCTCCTTTGCGTTAGGATGAGCTTTCAGATGACAAGGATCTATAGCTCGCGCTTGGATTCGTGGAGTGTATATCCTCTTCCTTTTTGGTCCTGTGATTTATGAAGGCATCTTCTATATACTATGCTGTTATCATCCTTTGTTCTTGCCATAATTCCATGAGTTTTCATCAGTGATCTTGTACTTATTTTATAAATCAGTCTTGTGGGTTCAAGTACATTTTGTGCTCATCTTGACGACCATTGCACACTTAACATGTAATCCAAAATTTTTTCTTTGTAACCATCTCTATTAGCATCACAAATTTATTGCATGCCTCGCTATTGGAGTCGCAATACATATCACAAACCATCACAAAACTAACGCACATTGTGATGCTAATATCGATGCAAATATCGATGTAAATTGTGATGATTTCATGGAGATGCTAGTACCAATGTGTTTAGTGATGATCGGAGTAATTTTTTTAATGAACATTTTCGTAATGTCAGTATGAGGCCTGTATCTTGTAGTGGAAGTAGAGAGTCCTCCGCATGCTTGATCAATCCAACACCTTCTTAAAGAAGCACTGGTGAGCACATCAACACTCAACCACATCTCCATTGAATATCTTAGGAAGTAAATCTTGTGATCACAAGGGAACCAATAGGATCGTAAGTAAGTGAAATAAGAACGAAAAACTACGTGCATGCTACCTCAATAGGGAAAGAGTAGCTGAGGGAGTATGATTAGCCTATAAACGCATAACTCAAACCAAAATGCAATACTCTTATGAACCATTGCAATGAGATCGCATGTGCATGAGCCTTTAAACAAGTTAAATAGCATATGAAGATCATAAGGCTCAAGCTAAATAGCATATGAAGATCATTGTAGTCAAAGAGAGGATGTCAAATGTAGTCGATGTCAGAGTACACAAACTTAGAGACATGTGACAATTAGAGATGTTCGGTGCACTTCAAGGCCATAGGTTAGCCAAAAGATCAACATGCATATAGGTTGACTCACACATGTGAAGGATAACATGAAGGGTACAAAACATAACAAAAATGGATGTTGAGAGAAACACATGTGTCGACATAGTAGTGTCCTACTCAAGTCAACAAAAAGTGAAACAACAAGAAAATATCATAAGTCAGATTAGCACATTCCGAGCATACCTCAGAATTGCAAGATTAGGGTGATGAACATAGGCACTAGTCAACTACTACACATTAGGCACAAGGTGAAATGCAGGCATGATAGCATTGTCACACACTACTACATACAAACGCAACATAAGCATCAATGGCATGTGCACATACATGATAGAACAAGGCAAAGCACAAATTTGTGTAGTAAGCAAAAAAGCAAGTTGATGCCAATATCCACAATAGCAAACGCAAGACCAAACGTCAATGGAAACAACCAATAGTTATGCCTACAGATTAATCAAAACAAGGTGAGAAAGTATGAGATCATGAGAATAAGTCCTTCAATAAACCAAACATTTGTCATGCAACCTAAACATTTGATACCATGTTAGAAGAGCAAAACACGCAACGAAATAATGAAAGACATAAAATCGATGAAAGAGACAATATACAAGATGTAACCGAGAATAGGAATCCACTATGACAAGCGTACAATGGTTGAACGTCAGCTCACACACTCCACAAGGTCCCTCTCTCCACACCAAGAATTTGCAAGTACAAGTGTGATAATGGACTGTGGAAACACTCCCTCTGTTTATAGACAAAAATAAAGGAGCTTTCATACCACAAAATAGTTTAACCAATTACCAAATAAAGAATAAAGAGAGAGATTGTGGGCACTTGTGAACCTGTGATATGACCACTTTTAACAGAACTTACACAATAGGCTAGGCCACAAGAGCACTAGCTACTATATACTGTCTAGCTAGCTGTACGGGAGTAGGAGGCTCCTCTTGAAAGATCACTCTACGTACCTCAACTACCTACTTGGGCTACTTATCCATCTTTTCCTCATAGAAATTACATCATGTTGCAGATAACCTGATAAGCTCAGGGATCCCATAGGCGATAGCCCATCTCATCGACATCCCCATAACCAAGAAAGATGCATTTTATGAACTTAGGATCTAGCATATTGCGCTTGTCCTTGGGAACATGACAGAATGCCTCACAACCAAAGACACACAAATGAGCATATGATAGAGGTTTTCCAGTCCATACCTCCTATGTAACCTAGCAATCAAGAGCGGTGTAAGGGGACATATTAATCAAGTGTATGGTAGTAGTAGCTACATCAACCTAAAAATGATGTGGTAAGCCTGCGTGGCTAAGCATACTAAGACTCTCTCCTGAATCGTCCTATTCATACATTTTTAATACCATTTTAGGGAGGGGTGTAGAGGGTGGTCATCAAAACTGACGCTTAATACCCCACTCATCACAAAACTCTTGAAAAGCTTTCGAGACATACTCACTCCCATTATCGGACTATAGGCATTTTAGCATATACCCAAAAACTGGCTCTCAACAAGAGCAAGCCAATGCTGAAGGGTAGACAAGACATCTAAATTCTGCTTAATAGGGTTCAGACCTTATATGAGTAATCATCAATGAATGTGACAAAGTACTTTGCACCACCTAGTGATTGGAAAGGTATGGGACTACATACATCCAAACGAATAAGAGCCAAAGGCTCACCCATTTGCTTCATACCCTAGACTTCTTATGTATACTATGTATTTGTCTGCCATATAAACTATGACCATAAGACTCAAAACACTTATAATCTAGGGGACAAAAGATACTACAAATTGGTAAACATTTTAATTCCCTTAAAAGACATGTGCCCAAGGTGATGATGCCAAAGAGATACATATGGAGCTATAGCTATAGTTAAAACATGGTCAATTGACCCAAATACAAGCAAGAGCTATAGAGAGTACTAGACTTAACACCACGTGCAATAATAAGATTCCTAGGAGTAATCTTCCATGAGGAATTACCAAAAGAGACAACATAACCTACATCATCCAATGTGCTAGTAAAGATAAGGCTCTTCATGAGAGCCTATATATGGTGTACATCATGAAGAGTGAATATGCTACCTAAACCAAAACTTAGATGGATATTACCAATACAAACTATCTCCAATGCCAGGTCATTATCCAAACAAACAGATCCATTCATATTGCAATAGGAGTTAAACCATTCTCTATGAGGAATCACATGAAAGAAAGTCCTTGAATCTATCAACCAACAATGAGTATAGCTTGATAGAGCATTAGCCAACTATGAAGCATCCAAGGAAGAGGTTGTCAATATAAGATCATCAAATACATTAGGTTGCACCACATTAATCTTCTCAATCTTAATGCTAGACTTAATATGCACAATGATGCGATCATCATTCTTTTCATGCACTTTATCCTTTCCCTTTTCCTTACGTTCATCTTTGTGCATTTTATGGCATTGTGACTAAATATGACATGCTTTTCAACAATAATGGCAAGTAAGACCAAACTTATGACCACGGGACTTATTGCAAGACTATCCATGTGTTCCAGTATGAGACCTTTGAGAGTCTCTACCACGACCATTTCCATCATGTCGGCCTCTCACAATCGATGCATGTGACATACAAGAAGCATCTACATTCTTTTTGTTTATCTCTTTTGTTAAGAGAACACTCTTAACATCTTGCGATTTTAGCTTATCCTTAGCACATAGAGTTGTAAAAAAAGTATCCCACAATTAGATAGAGTACAAAGCAGAAATAAAAGATGCAAAGTATCTCCAACTTAATCTCTTGTGAAGCTAAATGGCTGATAACGGAGTGAAACTCATTCATGTGTGCAAACATAGAAGTCCCTTTCTTCATGCAAAGGTCCATCAACTATTTTAGACAATATATTTGAGATGCAAGACTCTGCTTGTCGTAAAGATTCTTATTTGGTATCCAAAGCTCATAAGTAGTCTAATTTCAGTCACAACATTGTAGTGAACCTGCTTAGAGAGTGATATAATAATTGTGGACTTTCATAGCTCATCTAGTTCATCCCAACCCTCGAACTGTAATGTTTTTGGTTTTGGAATTCCCATTTTTTAATGGTCTAACCTATAATTTCTGCACTAGAACCTACCATAGCTAGGTCTTCCAATAGCTATAGTTGGTCCCATCTAGTTTCTCAATATTTAAGATAACACTGTTATGAGAACCACCACTAATAATGAGACCAAAAAAATACATAGAAGGGCAAAAGATGTAGATGTAATATCCTGCAAATCATCCCCAAAAACAATTCCAAAAAATTAAGTTGGAAATAAGAGGTACTGACAAAATAATGAGATGTCCACAAACTGTAGTCAAGAAATTGTCAAGACAAGGTAACTGCTCTCATAAATAGTGTAGAGAATTGCAATTAGAACATGTTGAAAATATAATATAGCAGTAAGAAAGCAAAGCCAAATATGAGCTATCACTGATAAACTACAAATTGTAACTACCAGGGATCTTGTACAATGTAGGGTATGTACAAACAACTAGTAGTCAACAAACATGTGACCAATACCCAAACTTGTCATGTTTAGAGTGTGAGAGGGGAAATACATCCAATGGCATAATAATCATGCATGTAGAAGGTCTCACGGGAAATAGAAGAGACTTGCCAAAAGGCACAATTGAGTGAGCAATAGTAACAAAAGCTCAATACATAGCCATGCCATGTGTATGCATAATTGACAATGATCTAATAGAGGTAGGTGCCAATCCAAAGACAAATGTCAGATCAGCCCATTAGGCATCCACTGCATACATTCAACATGAAGAAAGCATAGACATGAAGTGAAGATCCCACTATCTCACTGTAAGGAGCTCAAGCTCTCAACTACAATCTAATGCACAATAGAACATTCAATGTTAAGTAAGTGGCTCAATATATAAAGCCAAATAGCTCCCACTGAAGCAAAAATCGACCAACTGAGCAACAAGCTCAATACATCAAGTGAACAACATCCAAACATCCAAGATACATATAGCATAGGTTGGGAGCAACAAGCCTAGTAAAGATCTTCAAGCCCGTAAATGTAGCATCCAATAGCATTCAATGAAATGAATGGCTGCCCATGTCAAAGCATCCAAGCTCCAATCGTAGCTTAAGAGCATGCCATGAACATGTCCATAGGTGTACATGACAACAAGGTGTTGATATATCCAATAGATAACCCTAGTAGCATCAAGTGGCAATAGGCATAAGCTTTGCCTAGATAAATGACATTCAGCCTTGTTATTACAGTAAGGAAATCTATGAGAAAAATGAGTGAAAAGTATGCTCAAATCAGCTCAATAGCATCTCATAACTTTGATATAGCATCCCCAAGTAATCGAGCATTAAATAGACATTTTGAGAAGCATAAGTGACCTCCAGACAATGAGATAAGTGTTGTCTGGGACTATATTACAAAAGCTACTATGAATACATAGTCAATGATTGAAATTGAAAAGCTCAAATCCAATCTTAATAGCCAACAACCAATGCTGGGGAACTTGAGGAGTCAAAGGGAGAAGACCAAAGTGACATGGAGTTGGAGAAGGTACCAGATGGGAAATAGAAAGTAGGCAACAGTAGTAGCAAGTGCAATTCACACTATTGCTGCTACTCATGCTCGTGTGTTTGTCAATGTTAATGGGGTTGGGGAAGCACTTTGGAGTGCTCAAGCAAGCCCACTCAAGGCTTGGAAGAAGCCCACACAAGATGAAAGAAGGTAAATATCAAATACATACCATTGAAGGTGAAGCCATGGCTACCAATAGGGAAACATTGCTGTAGGTATTCGAATGTAAGCAGAGACAATGTTGGGTTGAGCTCCTCAATGCTAGTGCAATGGTTGTGATACCACTTGAAGGGAGTGAGCCCCGAGTGGAAGCACACGAGCATAAGCAAGAGCTATGGTGGGAAGAAGAGAGAGAGAGAGAGAGAGAGAGAGAGAGAGAGAGAGAGAGAGAGAGAGAGAGAGAGAGAGAGAGAGAGAGAGAGGATGTGGGAACTCCAATAGTCACAATGTGTGACCATTCTGAAAGGTGAGAAGGATCAAAGCTTGCTTGGAAGTGAGCTATGGTGGAGAGCAAGAGCAAGAAGAGAGAGAGACACAAATGGGAACTCCAACAACCACAATGTGTGGTCGGGTCTTCCTTTATTCAAACTGTCACTAAAAGAATAAAGAATAAGTGATTGTGACGGGCACCCGCCACTTGCAGTGTGCAATGGTGGGTATTGTCAGTGTAGTAATACACGAGCATCTAGGCAGAGGTGCCTTTACCCCCAACAACCTCCCACTTAAAGGCAAATTTGCCCCAGTGAGAGAGAAAAAGAAAAGACAGTACAACATGTACACATGTACAATAGGATGAGAAAAAAGACGTCATCTTATCTAATGCCCATCAATCTCCTGAGGAAGGCAAAGCGCTTGGTAGTGAGGCTTTTTGTGAGCAAGTCTGCAGGATTCTGCTCAGTTGGAATCTTGACAAGGTCAACAGACCTGTCCTCAACGACCTCACAAATAAAGTGATACTTCACCTCAATATGTTTTCTCTTCGCATGGAAGACCGAATTCTTGGCCAACTGAATGGCACTCATAGAATCCGAAAGCAGTGTATGCATATCATCTGTCATATTAAGGTTTGCAGTCAAACGGCCTAACTAGATAGTTTCCTTGCAAGCCTCTGTGACTGCAATATCCTTGGCCTTTGTAGTGGAAAGAGCCGTACACTTCTACGCCCTGGACATCCAAGAGATAGCCCCTCCAGCATAAGTGAAGACATAGCCAGAAGTGGACTTCCTACTATCTGCGTGTCCTGCATAATCAGAGTTAGTGTACCCCACAACTCTTATATCCTATCTGCCATAACAAAGACACATATCTGCTATGCCCTTCAGGTACCTCATGATACCCTTTACGGCATCCCAATGTTTCTTGCAAGGTGTAGCCATATAACATGCCACAACCCCAACTGCAAAAGCAATATCTGGACGGGTGGCTATCATGGCATACATAAGACTACCCACAGCTGATGCATAGGGAATCTTGGCCATCTTGGCCCTCTACTCATGTGTCTGCGGACAGTTGGCCTATGAAACCTTCACATGAGAAGGTAATGGATAGCCAATAGGCTTAACATCTTGCATGCAGAAGCGCTCAAGGACTTTATGAATGTACTCCCTTTATGAAAGATAGAGTAGTCCCTGAGATCTATCGTGCGTAATGCGCATACCAAGTATATGAGAGGCATGTCCCAGATCTTTCATCTCAAAGCTCTTCTTGAGCTGAGCCTTAAGAGCATCTAGCTCCTCATGAGCTGTCCCTGCTAAAAGCATGTCATCCACATAGACTACCAAAATCAGGAAAGAACCGTCATGAGTTTTCTTCGTGTATAAACAAGGATCCATAACACTGCGGCTGTAGCCCTGTGACCGTATGAATGCATCAAACTTATGCTACCATTCCCTAGGTGTCTACTTCAAGCCATATAGACTCTTCTTTAGTTTGCACACTAGGTGTTCCGTGCTAGGGTCTACAAAGCCCTTGGGCTGCTCCATGTAAATCTCATCATGTAAGTCCCCATGTAAAAAAGTCTTCTTGACATCCATCTGGTACAAGTCCAGGTCAAGTTGTGCAACCAAGGCCAAGACTAAGCGTAGGGTGGTCATCTTGACCACACGAGAAAAGACTTCATCAAAGTCAACACCATGCTCTTGCTTAAAACCCTTAGCAACCAATCGAGCCTTGTATGCCAGCTTGGGGTGTCCAGGGGTACTTTTCAGCTTGTATACCCACTTGCATGGCAAAGCCTTCTTATCATGAGGCAAGGAAACCAAATCCCAAGTCTGATTCTTATGCAATGAGTCAAGCTCAGACTGCATAGCCCTCTTCCAAGAGTGACAATCACCCCTGGGCATAGCCTCATCATAAGTGAGAGACTCTCCTGCATCTGTAACCAGTACATAATCCATAGAGGGCGCAAAACGGTCAGGAGGTCGTCTATCTCTAGTAGAACACCTCAATCTAGACTCTCCTACCTGACCAACATCTTGTCTAATATCAACATGTCTAACATCTGGGCCATGAGCATCAGGTGATGTTGCATACTGTCTAGCTGGCCGTAGAGCAGGCTGAACGGGAGTAGGTGGCTCCTCCTGAAAGATAACTATGCGTACCTCAACCACTTTTTCAGGCTGCATATGCATTTTGTCCTCATGAAAGATGACATCATGATTGCGGATCACTTTTTGCGCCTGTGAATCCCATAGACAGTAACCCATCTCTCCTGCATCCCCATAGCCAATGAAAATGCATTTGACACTTTTAGGATCTAGCTAATTGCGTTTGTCCTTGGGCACATCACAGAATGCCTCACATCCAAAGACACGCAAATGATCATAAGAGGGGGGCTTGCTTGCCCATACCTCCTCTTCAACTTGAAAGTTTATGCCACTGCTAGGCGACTTGTTAATGAGATGCACTATAGTAGTAACTGCCTCAGCCCAAAAGTGTTGCGGTAAGCCA
The DNA here is from genome assembly GCF_053477565.2 of Lygodium microphyllum. Classification (NCBI taxonomy): domain Eukaryota; kingdom Viridiplantae; phylum Streptophyta; class Polypodiopsida; order Schizaeales; family Lygodiaceae; genus Lygodium; species Lygodium microphyllum. The sequence goes on along the minus strand of NC_141146.1, from coordinate 25,111,631 downwards.
GCTTGGCTAAGCATACTATGGACCCTTTCTTGGATGGTCCAATTCATGTGTTTAGCCATACCATTCTGAGGCGGGGTGCAAGGGGTGGTCAACTGACGCTTCATACCCCACTCATCACAAAACTGCTCAAAAGCACGTGATACATACTCACCCCCATTATCTTACCTTAGGCATTTGAACCTTTTCCTAGATGGGCTCTCTACCAATGCAGGCCAATGCTGAAATGTGGCTAAGACATTGGATTTTCTCTTTATGGGATAAACCCAAACCTTACATGAGTAATCATCTATGAAAGTAACAAAGTACTTTGCCCCACCAAGTGACTGACAGGGCATGGGCCCACATACATCTGAGTGCACAAGAGCCAAGGGCTCACCCATCCGTTTCTTACAAGACTTTTTATGCGTATTTCTAGTATGCCTGCCATACAAACAATGATCACAAGAATCAAAATGCGAAGAGTCAAAAGGTAGAAGATACTGCAAAGCACAGAGCATTTTCGTTCCTTTAAGAGACATATGTTCCAAACGAGCATGCCAAAGGGATACATGGGGAATAAAACCCACAGACAAAACATGATCCAATGTAGGCTCCAGATACAAGTAAGGGATAGAGGCTGCCAGACTTGGCACCTCTTGCAAGTACAAGCCTGCCACGAGTAATCTTGCATGCAGAGACTCCAAAAGACAAAATACCCTGCATCATCAAGCTGTCCAGCTGACATAAGGCTGCGAGTCAATGTAGGTACATGGTGTACATCATGCAAAACAAAAGAACTGCTAGAAGGAAATTGTACCCTAACATCTCCAATCCCCACAATGTCAAGAGACCTGTCATCACCAAGACGCACAGAACCAAACATGGTATGATAGGTATGAAACCAATCTTGACAGGGTGTCACATGAAAGGATGTATCCGAATCTAAGAGCCAGCATGTGCATACAAAGAATGTATCTCAGAAGCCTGTAAGGCATCGCATGAAGAAGCTGCAAGTATGTAATCATCATTTGAATCAGTGGACTGCATGACATTAACCTCTTCTATCTTCACACTGGACTTTGCAGGTACAATACTGTGCTTAGAAGACTTTTTCTGCACTTTTTCTTTTCCCTTTTCCTTGTGCTTATCATCGCGCATTTTATGGCACTGTGGCTTAATATGTCTTGCTTTTTCACAATAATGACATGTAAGAATAGACTTCCATCCACGGGACTTAGTGCGACCATGTGACTTGGAATTGGACTTCTGAGAGTCCTTGCCCTTATGATCATTAGCATGCCTGCCATTTCTGCCACCTCTAACAGTCAATGCATGTGAAGAGCAGGAAGAATCATTGTTTCTCCTATTGATTTCCTCAGTCAATAAAGCACTCTCAACATCTTTGATTTTCAGCCCATCAAGCTTGTTTGTGCATATGGCAGTACGGAATACATCCCATGATTCAGGCAAGGTGCCAAGCAGAAACAACGGGTGCAAGTTGTCTTTGAACTCAATTCCCTGTGACAACAGACTCTTCATGATAGCATGAAACTGATTGAAATGAGATGAAACGGGTGGATTTTACCAAGAGAAGCACCTATCCACCAAATATGACCAAGATAACATCAAATAGTAAGCATTACCCTCATAGAAGTGCTCAAAATTTACAGATGTCAGCTTGCTGTAATAAATGATAGCAGTATGTAAAACTGTCCCAAAATGAAGCAATCATTGATACATATGTCACTGCAACTACTAGGTAACAAGATACATCCAATAGTGAGTTTCCAGGGGCAAGAAGTTACCAAAGAACTGTCAAACCAATAACTTGTTAGGCAAGAAACATCTCATAGGTCCAGAAGTCATGCATATAATGGGTCTCAGGGTAAGAGAAGAGACCAAGCACAAGTACAACTGATAGAGCAAGAAGCTCAATACATAACCATCCAAGATACATACAAAACTGACAAACCTATGACAGAGATAGGTGGCTGCCTCAATAGTCATATCAAATCAGTCCACTATAGACAAACTACAGACATAAAGCTCTCAAGAGAGTAAATGCATGCAACTGTCCCACAAGCTGAAGCTCATTTGTAAATAAGACTCTGTATACATCCGAATATACCAAGAGGCTCCCACTGGAAGTGAAGTTAGATGCAAAGAGAGCAAGCAACGCTCTAATACATCAAATACATAGCATTAGACATGCCAAATCCCAGTAGGGTACATCTGGAGCATAAATCCCAAGCTATCTTAGACCCGTAAAGCATAAGCCTGAAAGCATTCAAAGAGCATGTAACTGACAACCAAATGTAATGCCTAGTAGATCCAAAATGCTCAAATACATCTGAAGATGAAGCTCCAAGTAAGTGTCAAGCATGGGCAAACCAAGTGGCATCCATATTTGACCAAAGTATAAATGCAAGAGGCCTAAATGTCAAGCAGTGACAATAGGCATAGACCGGTCCAAAGCATACCAACTGAAGCCAAATGCCAATGAAGAACAACCAAGTCAGAGCTTAATACAAGTTCAAAAGCATTTCGGAACCAAAGACAAGCTCGATGTCATACCTCGAAGGTCAATACTTCATTGTATATCCCAAAGACATAGCCCGAAACCAATAGGCATAACCAAACATGAGATAATAGGGTTCACCCCACTGTGGTATAGTAGTGATTTAGTGTTCAAAACTAAGTATTTTCAGCAACAAAATTAGTCCAAAATGATGGCATAACATGTGCCTTGCATCCGCCAAACAATTGGGCATCAATAGGTACCAAACTAGTTAAGTAGAAGTGCCCAAACAAGCATAGCATTAGATGCCAATGTTACTTCTGCATAACATGATTGTGGGACTGCTGTAAACAGTCCTGGGAATGTACAAATTGGACCCACAACTATTGCCAATGATCAAGGAGGTTTCAACCGAAGTTAGAGACCATTGCCAAGTGCATTGCCAAGCCCGAAGAAGCATGACATAGCCATCAATGAGGAGTAGGTGAGCTGCTGTAGTGTGCTGTCTAGAATAGCCAAAAAAATGGTGCAAATTTGTTGATCCCTTCTTCTGCTCCTGTGCATCCATGTGGCCTCAATGGTAGTGGTTGGAGGCTCCAGGGGGTGCCTAGGGAGGCCCACAACAAGCCTCAAGTGCCCAAATGCAAGAGGCAGCAAGATCCAAGCTCCAAGGGTTTGAGCTATGGCTGCCGTGTTTGACTGCAACCTGAGAACTGAAGAAAAACACTAAAAGAACACTTCAATACCTCTGTAGCAATGCCCTGAGGGTGTCTCAATAGGCTGGGAAGGTGCTTGGAAAGCTGGGGAGTCACGGGAGCACGGGAAAGTCGGCTATGGCTGCGGGGAAGGAGACCCAAGTGAGTCTCTTACTTATGATGAAGCTATGTGCAGAGGTGATAGCCATGCTTGGGAGAGGGCCATACAATCAAAATATGACTCATTGCAAAAAGTCATACATGGGATTTGGTTCATTTTCCTAATGGATGCAAGTGATCGTATAAGCTAAAGAGTATCCCTAGACACCCCAAGCCAAACCATCTATAGTGTATAGATATGTGGATAATAAGTACAAGTGTGTAGGCGTCTAGGCACATGCAACCTTTAATCCCCAATAACCTCCTACTTAAAGTCAAATGTACCTGAGTGTGGAGAAAAAAATTAGAAAAGTGACGAAGTACAAGGTGTACATATAAGTACAACAAGATGAGGAATAGATGCCATCTCATCCTATGCCTATCATCTTCCTAAGGAAGGCATAACATTCCACTGGGAGACTTTTAATAAGTAGATTTACAATATTCTCATTAGTCAAGATCTTGACCTGCTCTATCTGCTTGTCTTCAATCACCTCTTTCATGAAGTCATAGCAGACCTCAAGGTGCTTGGTCTTTGCATGAAAGACCAGGTTACGTATATACCAACTTGATGGCATTCATAAAGTCTGAATGCAATGTAGGAGTCATAGTCATACGAAGGTTTGCAAGCAGACGGCCTAACCATAGGCCCTCCTTGCAAATCTCAATGGTTTCAATGTATTCAACCTTGGTGGTAGACAAGGCCATGCATTTTTATACCATAGACATCCAAGAAATAGCACCTCTAGCAAATGTGAAGATATGGCCAAATGTGAAATTCTTGCTATATGCATGTCCTACATAATTAGAGTCTCTATAGTCCACAACTCTAGTATCTCAACCTACTATATGTATGCCCTGCATTATCAAAGTCTCTATGGCCCACAACTCTAAGGATTGTCATCTTGACCACACTGGAGAATATCTAATAAAAAAGCTCCCTTTTCTTGTTTAAAACCCTTAGCAACCAAATGTGCCTTGGGTGCTATCATCAACTTATACACCCACTTGCACGGCAATGCATACTTATCATCTAACAAGGAAACCAAGTCGCATGTATAAGTTTTCTACATTGAGTCAAACTTAGGCTACATAGCCCCCCTCTCAAGAGTGACTGTCACATTTGTGCATAGCCCTCCTCATAAGTAAGGGATTCATTAAAATCTATCATAAAAACATAATGCATAGAGGGCTCAAATTGATCATGAGGATGTAAGGCTCTAATAGAGCATCTCAAGACCACTTGTGGACCTATGCTACTTATCCTCTTTGTCTAATATTGTAATCTTACATCACTACATCATCAACAAATTTATAGACTGTCTAACTAGGGCTAGTTGCATTATAACAGGAGGATCTTCCTAAAAGAATACCATATGTATCTCAACCACCTACTCTAGTCTCATATGCATCGTTTCCTCATGAAATACAACATCATGGCTACAAATAACCTTCCAAGCCTACAGATTCCAAGGGTGATAGCCCATCTCACTTGTATCACCATATCCCAAAAAGATGTATTTGGATGAACTTAGGATCTAACTTGTTGCGTTTGTCTTTGCAAATATGGTAGAAAGTCTTATATCCAAAGACTCACAAGTATGCATACGAGGGAGGTTTACAAGACCATATCTCCTCTACAGCTCTACCACTAACAACAATGCATGGGGATCTATAATCAAATGAACTATAGTAGTAACTACCTCAGTCCACAAATGTTATGGTAAGCTTGCTTGACTGAGCATACTATGCACTCTTTCCTGAATAGTCATATTCATGAGCTCTGTAACACCATTTCGAGGTGGGGTGTAAGGGGCAATCAACTAATGCTTAATATCCCTCTCATCAAAAAAATTCTCAAATGCCTTAGAAATATATTCACCCCCATTGTCTAATTATAAGCATTTCAGCCTATGCCTAGACTAGTTCTCAACCATAGCAAGAAAGTGAATGTCACAAAATACGTAGAACCACCTAGTGACTAACAAATCATGGGACCAAAAACATCTAAATGTATAAGAGCCAATGACTTACCCACACCCATAGAACTAGACCTTTTATGTGAGTTAGAGTCTACCTGCTAGATAAACAATGACCACATGAATCAAAATATAAGTAGTCAAGAGGTAGTAAATACCACAAATGAGTCAAGACTTTCATTTCGTTAAGGGACATATGCCCAAGATAGCAATGTCAAAGAGATACATGTGGAAGATCGGTTTACGACCAAAACATAATCAACAAATCTAGATATAAGGCATGGATACAAGTTGCCAACCTTGACACCTACAGCAAAAAATAGGTTTCCACGTGTAATCTTCCTTGCATAATCACCAAAAGATACACGATACCTACCATCATCCAACTATCCAGTTGAGATAAGGCTTTTAGTCAAAGCTAAGACATGACATACATCATGCAGCATAAATGGAGCACTAGTATCAAACTACAATCTCATATGTGCAAATAGTATCACATACGTGATTATCACTCAATCTAACGGAATCTATAACAATGCAATAGTTGTAAAACCAATGACAATATGGAGTAACATGGAAGGAAGCCCCCGAATCAAGAAGTCAACACTGAGAGTAAGAGGACTAAACATCAATCTATTGAGTAGCATCAAGTAAAGAAGTAGCAAGGGTGTAATGATTTGAATTGCAATCCAAGGCATTTATGTCCTCAATCTTATAGTGGACTTAACAATGCTATAATCATCAGAAGACACAACATTATCCTACACTTTTCCTTTACCTTTTTCATGCCTATCATTATGCATTTTATGGTGATTTGGCCTTATATGACCTTGATGCCTACAATAATGATAAGTGAGAGAGGACTTAGGATTATTTTCTTATTACATGATTGCCCACAAGACTTAGACTAGGCTATGAGTCTCTACTATGGCAATCATTCCCTTTACCATCATGTCTGCCTTTAACTATTAGTGCATGAGAAGTACATGCCACATCAATGTTCTTCCTATTCACTTCTTTTGCAAGCAAAGCTCCCTCTACATCAGGGCATTTAAACCCAACTTCAAGGAGATTAGCACTCATAACAATATGAAATGTATCTCAAGACTCAAGTAGTGTAACAAGCGAGGATAGAGACTTTATGTTATCCTCAAACTTAATGCCCTGTGAAATAAGCTGACTAATAATGGAGTGGAACTCATTCAAATGAGTGGATATAGCACTGTCCTCCTTCGTGCAAAGGTCTACAAGATTCTTTAACCAATACAACTGAGATGCAAGACTTTCCTTGTCATAAAGATCAAATATCTTTTGCCATAAATCATAAGTCTCAATAACATTCAAATCAACCTACTTGGTTAATGACAAGATAGTGGTGGACATGCATACCTAATCCAAATCAACCTGTGCCTTTGTAATCAAACTCCTCATGCTTTATGCCTTTGCATTTCAATGGTTAGAATTGCTTCGTTTGACTTGCCAAATCTAAGTCTTCCAATAATTGAAGTTGATGCCATCCAATTTGTCTATATTAAAGATGGCATTATCCCCACTAGTAACAAATACCATATAACTCCACAAAATCATCCCAAAACCAACTATGAGAGGGAAAGTATAATGCAAGATATAGTTGTCTGCAAAACAGATATTGTATAGTGCCTATAAAAAATGTATGTTCTTAAAGAACTACAAGTTATAGCTATCCAAAAACGGATGCCATACAATGCCTATAACAAATGTGTGCTCTCAAAGAACTAATCAAAATGGAAATTTCAGTATGGCTAGTCACAAAACTGCAATAAATGAGTGTATAATTGTGAGCAAAAGACCAAAATATAAAACTCTCACAACCAAGAATATCTAGGTAGCAATCTGGATATGTAATGCAACTAGTAGTGCAAGATAGGCATAAATCATCAAGGTACCAAAGGCTATCAAAGACACCCAAAGATGTTAGTCACATAGATGCAATCCCCAACAAGAGAGTAGCATGTATCCAAAATTAACAAACCCTCTAACATGAGGAAGTATCAGGTGTACAAATAAAAGCTAAATCAGCCCACAATTATCAATGTCTACAAGATAGTCTATATGGAAATCAACTCAACATATATGTGCAAGCAAGAGACTCCCACTATATTGAATAAAACAAGCTATGCAATGAGAAAATGTCAAGGTGTACCCACGGAAGAAAATTTGAAATGTCCAAGAGCAAAGAAAATCTCAATACATGTGTCTCATATATCTAGGTTCCCAAGCATAATAATCAATGCCAAGCATTAATACATCCATGTAGCATCCCAAAAATGCCTATAGACATGCAATACATATACCTTCAACTTGTAAAGCTTGATGTCCACAAGATATAACAACAAAGAACCATTCAATGATAGAGCTTTTTGAGTAACAAATCCAAAAGCATGTCTCGAGCATCAATACATCATTTGACAAAACAAACTTGCCCTGTAAGCATCATTAGAGTATGAATTAAGCAAATACTTACTATCCAGATAGTATATATCATGTTTCTCCTTAACAATAACGAACACTAAGCCTATCCTGAACACAATGAATAGCATGTATATTCTCAACACAGTGAACAACAGGTCTATTGTGCACATAGTGAACAATAGGTCTGTCCTACACATAGTGAAAAATAGGTTTGAACAATAAGAGCTAAAAGAGGTGAAAAATATCAAGAAATAGGGGTAGCAATTCAACCATAAATCATGTTGATGGTTGGTAGTTGTCTACTGCAATGGCTAAACTCAATGACCACTTAGCAAGGCTCACAAGTTCCAAAGGAAGGCCTTGATCAGGGTGGAGTTGATTGGAGAAGCAACGGGACTAATGCATACTCAATGAGTAGCTACCATGGAAGCTATGAATGAAGCTCTCTTCTCAAGCTAAAGTGAATGTAGTGAAGCTCCTCAAATATCCACTCCAATACTAGTGAAAGGTGGAGCTAGAATGAGAGCACAATTGTTGCAAGGATTTTGCACTTCCCTATGAGTGCTTGTGGGTGTCCCCCATAAGGGCTAAGAGTTGCACTAGTCGGTGTGAGCTCTGGTTGGCCTAGTAGGGTCCATGATTCATAGGTCAAGATGTTAAAATCTGCTCCTTCATCAATCAGAGCATCAATAGTATGCTCTCTTTTCGCGGTGAGTTTTACCCTAAGATAAGCAGGTGGTACTATGTCTTCATCTTCCGGGTCTTGGCTTGTAAATTTAAGCCTTCTAACAGATACCCTTCCACATGCATGACCAGACGTGGATTCTCCACCAATGTCTTGGGTTGTCTGTGCAGTGTTGCTCAAGGTACATCTCTCATCAAGAGTGTCATGTCTAGTCATCCTCGCATTGATAGCTTGATGATGCTGCGTTCTACTTCGACTAGACGCAGTTTGAACACAATGTACATGTGTTCTTGTGGTGTGGCCTTTTTGCCCTGGATGGCTAGATTGGCCAATTGAGGTTCTAGGGTCTCTGTTTGTCTCTATTCGGGTACGGGCTTTTGGTTGCTCTTTTGCAAGTGAGAATCCATGCTCATGTAGAGCCATTACTACACTAGGGTCTGTTTTGGAGGACCTCTCATGGTGCGCGTTTTCTCCCCAACCTACTCAGGGGAGGCGTGGAGGGGGCAGAGCCCCCTCTGCGGGGGTCCGGGGGGGCAGTCCCCCCCGGCCCGTAGGGCCGTTACGGTAAAAGCCATGCACAATTTGGAGGACCATTTATAGCCAAATTTTGAACTATGTGCTCTAAATTTTAGCCCAGTGATGGATCTGTGATGTGCCTTTAGCTCTACGTAGCCTTTGGGGTCAATTTGGGGGTTTAGATGCGTCAAAATTTGTGTTCTAGATACCTCTCCGATTTTGACAGTTTTTTGTCCGATTTTCAGATGTCCGATTTTCAGGAGTTCGATTATCAGAATCGGACGTCCGATTTTTGGGTTGGTCCGATCAGCCCAATGGTCCGATTTTGGTCACGTTCGATTTTGGGAGTCGGATCGAAAAAGTGGTCCGATTCTGGGAATCGGATCGGACAGGGTGGTCCGATTCTGGATGGTCCGATTCTGGATTGGGCCAAGTGGTCCGATTTCCAAAATCGGACAGGTTGGTCCAAGTGGTCCGATCGGACAGGATGGTCCGATCGGACGGTTGTCCGAGCATCCAATTATGGACTGGTCTAATTCTGGGACTCGGATGGCCTGGTCCGATTCTGGCCTGGTCCGATTCTGGGTGTTCCGATTATGGACAGGTTCGATTATGGACAGGTTCGATTATGGATAGGTTCGATTCTGGGACTCGGATGGCCTGGTTCGACTATGCGACCGACGACCCGCGAGTTGCATGCGACGCCTCTAGACTGACGTCTACCACACCGAATCGGCCAGCGCCTTCCAGATAGGTACAAAACACTATCAGGAAGTGCCAGACATGCCTTGAATCACTATGGTGCTCGAATCAAATGGCACTCCAAGGATCTGTGCCCCTATTTCCATGTTTTAGCCTGTTATACAGCAACAGAAAACCCTACTGTTTGCTTCTTTTTCTTTGTTTTTTCCTATCCTAAATGCATCCAAATCACAAAGTAAATACCTACACTACTCCATCTCACAATGTAAATCTCAAAAAATAAAAAAAAATTACTTGCCAAGGAGATCGAATACCATCTTCAACCCCCTCACTTCCTACTTATCTCAAGCACCAGTTCGGGGAAAACCCTACTCCAATGCTCGATTCGAAGCGCACAAGCGCTCAAGGCTTGGATTCATAGGTCCCGGCAACGGAATCAAAATGTGGGAGCTTTCACTCAACCGCCAAGACCCACGGACCGCTTATTGTTTCAAGCGTTCCAAGCCGAGCACTAATGGCTACCTCTCACATAGCCGACGCGTCATCCATATCTATGGGTGTAGGGAGCTTACCTCCATGCCGATCGAGTTACCTCCTCTCCCGCGCACTCCGGTAGCTCCACGATCCAAGTGCAAGCTTCAAGCAAACTCCATCCTCAAGCTCCACGCTCCAAGCTCCATTGCCGCGAGCAAGAAAAGAGAAGAGAAGAGAAGAGAAGAAGAGAGGAGAAGATGGAGAGCTTCTCCTCCTCGGTCCCTCACCCTCACACACTCACTCCCTCACACTCTCACACTCCCTCTCTCAAGCACAAGCTCAAGCAAGCAAGAAGAAGAAGAAGAAGAAGAAGAAGAAGAAGAAGAAGAAGAAGAGGAGAGCTACTTTTGGCCACATACAAGAATGAGCTTCTCATTCACTTTTCAACTTTATATACAAAACCCTAAATCCCTTTTGGACGGTCGTCCCCTTTTCTCCTTTTTTACATGGCCGGCCGTAGCCTAGGCCCTTTTTCCCATTGTCCTTCTATCTTCCTAGCTTCCTTTCCAGCGCCCGTCTACATTTACAAATTGCACGGGTGAGAGCCCGGCGCTCCCTGAATTAAATCATGATGCGCTTGCGCTCTTTTACAAAAGTTTGGACTTGCGCTTTTCCTTGTGCGCCTTTCTCCCTTATTTAGGGCTCTTCTCCTTGTGCGTCTTTATCTTCCGTTTCTCTTTGCATCGGCCTTTGTCTTTGTCTTCTGCTTTAGCTTTTCCGCATTATTCACCTTCGTTTGTTTGAGGGTTAACAGTTTCTGATGAATATCCTATACCATCCTGTTAGACCTAGAAAACTTCTCACTTCCTTGATAGTGGTTGGGGTGGCCAATCTTGAAGATCTTTGACCTTGGTAGGATCTATTGCTATACCTTCAACAGACACTATGAATCCCAAGTACTCAATCTTCCTTTTGAAGAAGGCACACTTTTTCTTCTTGGCATTCAATTTGTGTGTTCTCATCGTCTCCAAGACAATGCGAAGATGTGGTTCATGTTCTTCTTCCTCCTTAGAATAAGTTAGGATGTCATCAAAGGATACAAGAACAAAATCATCGAGATGGGCCTGAAAATGTCCTACATTAATCTATTGAAGGTAGCTGAGAAAGCTTGCCTATCCTATTTCATGTTCCTCCAAATAGTGCTAGCTGCGAGAAAGAAACCCTCCTAGGAAGACCCTTCAAAAGGGCGACCAAGTGTGAGGCCGACTATGTAGCACAGAGATACACCTGACACTACCGGGTGTGAGGATAGTCACGACCTTTAGCAAGGGTGACCTCATCGAACCTCGAGGAAAAGGCAAGCAAGGTGTTGACATAACAGTCAAGCTTGCTGACGAGAGCAAGGACTTGTTGGAAGAGTTAATACAAGCACAGGTCGAACAACAAGAACCAGTGAGTGAGGCCATGCCGAAAACAAGAAGGTCAGGAGACAATGCCAAGGACGGCCTTTGGACTTACAAATATCGTAGAAGACCCCAAAAGAAGCCCAAGCCTTATAGACGAAGGCATCGATGGAGAGTCAGCACAACGCCGCGATGGATATTCAAAGCGTTGCTACGTGCTCAAGGGTATTATGCAGGCAACCATTGGATTTGGGTACCAAAACCCCCTGTTAAATCTCCTTTGTCGACTGAAGGCCAAGATGTATCAAGAGCAAAAAAGTGTAGGAAGAGATCTAAACGAAAAACCAAGTCCCAAGTCAAAAACAATGGAGTGACCGAGCCCCTCACGGTCGAAATCAAGAAACCCAACGGGACCAATTGGAGGGTAGATCCTCAGCCTAGTGTGCTTGACAAGCAGACATCAGATGTAATCGTTGAGGATACGCAAAAGCCACTAGTGCCCAAGGAGCCTTTGATTCCCCAAGAGGATAGTAGGCATCATAGGCACAACATTGCTCATGGCAAGGTTAAATGCTCAATAAAGCAAATAGCAAAATCATCTAACAGCCACCATGAGCAAATCTCCCAACCACTTAAGAGTCCCAAGTCTCCTATACCCTCTTCCCCTAAACGGACACGGGAAGCACAACACTCGTCAAGTGTAGCTACTCGATCCCAATCTCTACCTACATTAGAGCTTCCAAATGTCCAAGAGGTGGGATGCAACACCCCCCTTAGCTCTCAACCTAAGGATATGCCTGTGCAATCCATCGTGGCTAGCTCAACTGATACTCAGGTGAATGCTCTAAGGGAAACAAAAGTCATGACCACTTCCAATCGACCTAAGAACTTGACACCGCAATCCACCAATAGTAGCAAGTCCACTGAACTAGCTGCTACTACTGCAAATCAAGGATCATAGCAGTCACAGCCCTTGGCCGTGACAAGGCCCCTTGCGGAACGTGTCCTTAGTGGTTTACCTGTGAAGGAGGTGTCACGACCTACCTCCTTAACAACTCCAGCACTTCCAAAGCGCCTAAAACCTGAGCTGGAGGAGTTAAGCACAGGGGAACGGGCGGAAGAGCTAGACTCCCCCAAAAGGGAGACAATTGTACCCAGGCAACCTGGCAAGGCTACTCCGCAGGCCATGACTAGGTCCCATGAGGACCCTCTAGAGAAGGGAAATGCTGAGGCCCAACCAAGCACATTAACGGCCGATATAGCCCAGGGTCCTAAGATGTTAGATGCACTTGCGCTGACCAAGAAAAAGAGGAGGAAACAACAAAAACAACAACAGTCGCAGGTGGTTGTGGACCCCAAGAACGTTGAGACCAAGAGCACTGGAGAGCTGGGGAATAAAGCAACAAGTCCATCCACCAGTGAATCCATTGATGTCTCTCCTAATAGCGGTGAAACCTCAGACACATCCGTGTGCTTTGAAAAATCAAAGCAGCTGTTGCCATCAACAGTTGCTTTCAACACTCAATCCACCAACAATAGAACTCACATCGACCAATCAAGAGTGGATACAACACTGTCACGACAGGATGACGAATTCACACCAGTCACGCCCAAGGAGAACCATGATGCAATAACGAAGCCTCAAGAGAACCATGGAAACCCCAAGAGCATGATCAATCCTAGCGTTGACCAATCTTGCTCACATAGGCCTGAACCCCCAGCTATGCTAAAGCCTAGGCAAACTCCTAGAACCTTGTATGAGATGGCAACCGAGCAAGCCCTCGTTGAACATAGAAGTATCGCAGAATGCTTAGCTGAGTTGGATGCTAAGCTCAAGGTGTTCGCATGAGTTTACGTCCTTGCGGACGTGGGCACAATCCCCAAGGAGTAGCTTGGAGATTACTTGCCCTTTCCTCTATCATGGGAAGAGCAAGAACATCTTAACGAGCACTATAACAAGCTCTTACATGAACGCATGCGACTCATCTTTGACGAGGAAGCTGATGAACTGCGCTTAACCGTCACGTTCAATGAAGTGCTCTGCCGACCGAATCTCGTAGACATAGAGTAACTAAAGCGACTAACAAAGGGCCAAAGTCAATTTGAATAGCGTTGGTGTGAAAACCGTATTGTAATGGCCGAACTAGGGGCTTAGATCATGACAGTCTCAGAGGAGTGATTGGCCAAATGGTAGTCTCAAAGAGACCCAACCTATGTGGCACCAACTTCCCTTCGAGTGCTGACTGCCATTTGGGGTATGGACTTAGCTGCAACTAGCCTAGAGAGCCCTTTGATTGATAAGGTTCTCACTGAGGAGGAGTTACATGTTGCCAGTAGACTCGGACAAGGTTCCATGCTGCTCGATGTGGCAAAATATCTATTGGTACTGAGTAAGTTGCCACGAGTGCTGGATGCGTGTGCCACACTCCAGTACAATCTTGAGTTCTACAATTGGTTTTTATCCTCGTAAAGCGACATGGACTCATGGATATGTATATAAATAAACAATGACTTTTATGACCCTGTATAAACAATATCAACACACACAAGCAATGATAGTCAAGCGCAGGGAGAAGAGTTGGGTCTGACAGGCTAAGCTCCTCAAGTCCTCCTCTCCTCACGCATTTAAAAGCCGTGTGACCATCCCCACCTCCAAGTGAAGGGCATGCAACCCACATTACTGCCATAGAAAGCCTTGACCAACAACTCTGATAGTGTACACAAGGTGCAGCCCCTTTTTCCTTCTTCCCTTCACGATCTATCCTTCCAAGGCTGAGCCCTGCCTAAATTCATGACCGCCAACAAATGTAATTCAGCATGAGCCAAGATCTACTAATGGGAGGAGGCTAAGTATGCATCACGGGGGCCATCCCTCTACAACAAGCACATCATGCCCTACCCCTTCCCTTCTCGTCCTATGCGCTTGATAACCCGCACTGTAATCCCTTACATATGAATGGTCTTATCATGTAACAAATCCTAATCCTTGATTCGCATCTTACAGGTCCCTCTGCGAGGAAAGCATGGAGAACCAAGGGCAGCTAGCTTGCAAGGACGCTCTTCACAGCCGACGGGAACATGCAGCACATGCCTCTCCGCCGGTGCGCTACGTGCCCACTCTTAAAAGGTATGCCAAGAAACGCAGTCCCAAGCGACACCTCCCCGGACGAAGGCCGAAGAATCCGCGGGCCAGGGGAGCGAACGCTCAGGGAGGCACACAAAATGTGGCAACGCTAGTTGCATAGATCCCCAACGCACACTCGGACACCAGGTGCTCACGAAGTGACAAGGCGGCCAGGGATAGGGCAGAATTTAATGAGTTTTTTAAAGACATTTTGGAAACGGTAGCGGCTCGGGACTACACCATTCATGTCTCGGCCGACATGTTCCCTGCCCAGCCTCACAGGAGCCCCGTACTAGCACCGCCCCGGTCGCCTAGCCAACCGGACTCACCCCGCCTCGTACCTATCGACTAAATCCCTATGATGTGCAAGTAGCTCGACAAGTTAGCATGCCAGAACATTTTGTTTTTTGATGAGTAAAGGGGCAAGATCCCCACTTGTACACATTCCTGTTACTTCTCGTTAATGTATGCGACCTTAACAAGCAATGAAATAGGCATCCCAATAGACATCATAGAATTCTGAAAAATTATGTCTTATCATGATTGCATTTGTTCAATCCACTTAACACAAGCGAGCATATACTCTCACGAAGTGACAAGTGGATGCAGGATAATACATGTCATTGTGCGAAAGTGTTCAATGCCCGATCACTGCAAGACCATTGACCCCACAAAGAGTCGCGACAAAGCTACGCTGCCGAAAGCAAAAATCACCCTTGCCGACCGCCCACATCGCATGGCCCAAAGCATATTCATGGGCTGCGCTCTCTTTCTGGGTCAAGCTCTATAGTTGGCTCATGGCAGTCGTTACCTCAATTGTACCAACATCGCGTGTGCCGCAAGGAGGTTTTCAATATCTCAAGTGTATCTCCCCATCTCAACAATTATTGCTCTAACAACGAGGCTATGGCACAATCATCACTGTATTATCCATTTCTTGAGCCTTCGAAGCTTGACATTTTCCAACCCATTTAAAGGCTGCTAGCCTCAACATATTATAATGGTTGTACTCAGGCAAGTCCAAAAAAAAAAAAAGAGAGAGAGAATAGAACGAAAGAAAGAAAGAAAGAAAAAAGCACAAGAAAAAGAAATTGATCCGAGAAAATCACAAAAAAATATTTGTCTAACACTTTGTTGATTTTTTGTACATTTGGAGCTTTGAAATAAAGAAGAGGGTGGGAACAACCTCTTGGGAAATCCAAGAAATCACTGGATGGAAATATTTCATGGACTGGTTTACCAAGGGGGGGTGAAGAGTAAAGATCAATGGAGGAAGGTGAAGGGAAAATGTATAATGTGAAAAGAAAAAATATGAAATAGATTTGGAGCCGTCCAAAGGGCATGTGAGGCTCATAATGTCATGACTTTGGAGCCTTATGACAATTCAACCAAATGGGACCCTTCTTGGAAGCATTAGTGGAAGAAAAATTAGGCACATGATTTTGTAAGATTTTTTTAAAAATACTTCCACTCTGATCCAAAAAAACTTTTCAACATGAAAGTTGGAGCGCGTGAGCTGAAGTTTCGGCTGGTATTTTTTTATAATTTTTTGGAGCTACGAGTCGGGAGATATGGCCAAAATGCTGGATGCCAACTTTTTCCAACTGCAGTGGAGACCACCTCCCAATTTTATACACGTCCATACTTTCTTCCCCACACTTAACACTTCCATAAAACATCATTCATTAGACCCCCAACCCTTTCCCCTCTCTTCTCCTCTCTCTCAAGCTAATAAACCATTATAATTCCCCTCCTAAATCACCCTCAAATCATCCTTAATTGTAGTAGTAATGTATAAACTCTCATTACTCTCTCTCTATTATTGCTAGATATAATCTTATTTTATGAAGATTCTCTATATTTTTTTATAGGAGAGCTCTTGGACTCAAGCTATGGGGGGGAGAATGGAGACAACTCACCTATGATGGAGCTTGATTAAGTACAAATTGGTCAACAAAACATCTAGATGGAGCTTCCACATTGGTGGAACCGCCTTAATGCAGCTTTGGTGATGTTAATTCCTATTATATCTTAACCTCCTTCCTAAACACCCTCAAGGCCTATATAAAGAGGCCTTCTCCTTTGTAATTTGGAAGAAGAAGAGAGAGAGCAAAGAGGCCTCATTCAGCCCTATTGAGCCTTCCCCATTCTCCCTCATGAGCTTATGAAATTCCTTCCCTTACTATAGCTTATGTATGCTCTATAATGTAATAAGCCCATGATATTGGTGTCCATATTGTGTATCTTGGTTATGTCCCGAGGGTTCTCCATCTCTTAAGTTTATTGATTCATCTATTTTTTCATAATTCTCTCTCTCACTCTCACTCTCTCCCTCTCTTAGTTTTCCTCTCTTCTCCCTCACAATCTCCTCTCCCTCTTGCATAGCGTCCTAGTCCGCTCTTCCATGACTAGGTGGTGCCCTTACCTCATTCACTTTGTGGCAGAAGGGAGTTTGGTATAGTATAGAGGCTGCCATACCGAATTTCCTTTGTCATAAATTGGTGCCCCCGCTGAGGACATTCTCATCCATGCGGGACGGTACAACACATGGTGGTGCATCCTCTACAACAAGTACTCCAAGTGGCTCTTCTCCAACGCCTTCACCAACTCTTTTTGAAGGTGGTTGAAGTCCACGACTCCCACAATGGTCTTCCAAGGAAGCCCAAGAAAGGAAGTATGCTTATCGGATGACGGCACGTATGCGGGTAAAAGGTGTTCACCTTAAAAAATCCATTCTCTCACAACGGAAAAAATCATGTTGCCATCAATTGCTAGGTTCTCATAATTGCTAGGTTCTCCAAATCATCAAATCCCTCTCTCTCTCTGGCCTAATCCACATCAAAGGAGGACAACTATGCATGAACGGTGTGGAGTTTTGTAGAAGTGCAAAGTATGAAGACTACCTTCAACTGTTGTTAGCTCGTGGTTGAAAAGGTGGCCATCACACCTTATGAAATATATGTCGCCGAGGATGGACACACTAAGGCAAGAACAATCACTGGTGAGCAAATTCTCCGTATAGCAAAGTTGGTGGGATCCAAAAAGAAACATTCTGGGGAAAATCTTTCATAATTCAAGAAAGTGCATTCCCTCTACTCCCTTAAGTAGTTTCTACTCATGAATAATAATAATGGCCCAAATTTCTACACCTTCCACTCTGTACAAAACATCAGTTAATGTATGCATCAGTAGGAAGATTTTCTTCCAATAGCGTCTTGTCATGTACTTTGGGGCTGAAAGATTAAGGGAGATTCTTGTATCACCAGAACCTATAATCTTCCCAATGCTAGACTACAATGCATCCTTCAATGTACATGTCTTTATCCTATTATAATAGTTTCTCATGAATCACAACGAGTTGTATGGACCTATCCGTCCACTTGCTATGCAAACTGTGCATATTGTAGCCAGCACAAAGCTTAGATTCCAAGGCATTATTAGAAGCATATTGGGGCCTAGACACCTTGCTAAAATCAATGCATCTGTAAACCCATTCATCCTTCCCCTCATAAAATACAACTTAAGTCTAGACGTGTTCATCTTTGTACTCTACTAAGGCAACATGGCATTTCCAAGCTTCTTTGGGCGCAATGGAGAAAATGCATTGGATTTTTTGGACAACCTTGAGATGGCCTTCCTTGTCTCTGGGAGGGATGATGAAGCATTAAAGTTGAGGGCTTTTCCTTTGGTGCTCAAGGAAGAAGCTAGAATGTGGTTCCAAACTCTAAATCCGGCCCAAAGAGCTGAATGGGAAGGATTGAAGGCGGCTTTCTTGCAGAGATTTCAACAAACTAATTCAGCTGAAGAGTTATGGCAACGACTTTTGGCCCTCCATCAAAGTGATCCTTATGGTTATGCAACTTATGAGGAAGGGTTTTTGAAGCTTTGGGGGCAGTGGTCAGACTCACTGAACCCTGGAGAGAGAGCTCCAAACTGCCTTCAAAAGGATCGATTTATTTCAGGTTTGTATCCCTTGCTCAGGGAGAAGGTAAAGGTGAAATTTCCAAACACTTTTGAAGATGCTTTGAGAATCACTAGGAAAAAGAATCGAAAGATTCTGTACCAAGCCCAAGCTAGCCAAGCAGGTTTGGGAAACAACATCACAACTATGGAGGCCTCTCAAGTTTCCCCAAATGTATCTAATGCAACAGGCCTTGTTAGAGGTCAAGAAGACATGATCCAACAAATAAACAATCTTACTAATCAACTAGAGTGTTTGAGAGTGAATCTTGTGCATGGTACAAGAAGACCTATCGAGGGGAATGGTGGGAATCGACCACAAATGCGGCGACAAGCAAGGGAGATGTTGTGTTACAACTATGGAGAAAATGGACATGGCATGTACAATTGTCCTCACCCTAGAAGATATGATCACCCTGCCAGAGGTCCTCGACAACAAGTAAGCCCTCCTCGTGCTAGGACTCAAGAGCAAGAGCAGTCACGACCTGCAATTTTACAACCATCTTATGTTCAAGCTGAAACCCCTGCTGTTCAACCAAATGTTAATGTCATAAAAATAGAGGAGGTGGTCAGGGATAGAAGGCTTCAAGAAGAAATAGCAAGAGGTAAGATGAAGGTGGATGTAGTAGAGACCATGTCTATCAAGCGGATACGTGTCCAAACTGAGGCAAGTAAGGAAGCAACCAATGAGGCAAGTACACCACGGGCACCTAGAGATGAAGGGAAGAAGAGAAAGACTCGAACTAGGTCTAAAATTGATATCTTCGACTTCCCTTTGGGTTCTAGGACACAACCTTATGATCTGGTAGCAGACGTGAGCTCTCAAGGGCCAAAAATTACTTGGCCACAACTACTTCATGCCTCTCCAAAGCTACGACGACAATGGTAAAAAATGGTAAGCACAAGGGCAAGGCAAGGTAAAATGGTTAGTGCAATCAAGGCATATGGACTCAAAGATATAGTGCCTATAATGGAGGCTCAAATTAAAGGTCAATGGATTCGAAAAACATACATTGATAGTGGAGCAGAGGTTTGTGTCATGACAGAAAAACTTATGCATCAATTAGGTTTAGAAGTAATGGAATCCTCAACCTTCAGGGCAAAGATGGCCAACAATGATGCGGTCACATGTGTGGGTGTAGTGAAAGCTTTGAGAGTTTCTGTTTTTGGAATCACTGCAGCAGTGGATGTTTATGTGATGCCAGTAAAGGGGGAATGATATCCCCTCATCCTAGGGAGACCTTGGCTTATGGGCATCGGAGCTAGGCAAGATTGGGCAACAGGAGATCTGGAGTTGAGGCCACGTAAGGTGGGTGGACACGATCAAAAGGTGGTTTACAACTTGAAGAGTGGGCGTCAAGAGAACCTTGAACTAGAAACGTCTGCCGATGAGTGGAGCTCAAGTGGATGTTCCTCATCGGTAGAAGAGGAAGAGAGTTCAAGTGGAGAGAGTGATAGCACTCTCGAAGTTATGGGCGTCACCTTAAAGGAACCTACCTCATTAGAAGACAACCCAAGAATCCAAGGAGAAGATGTGTGGGATGCTAGCCTAGAGAAGATGAGATCCAAGGATATAAAGGATGAAGAAAGGGAGGGTTATGTGAATGTTCTCAAGAAGCATGCATCATTGTTTATTTCTGATTATACTCACATTACATGTGTCACTGCAGTGAAGCATCACATCCAACTCAAAGAAGGAAGCAAACCTGTAGTACAAAGATTGAGAAGACTGGGAGTTGTGCAACAGGATGCACTGTTGATGGAGGTGAAGAGACTCTTGAATGCAGGATTCATATACCCAGTGGAAGATTCAGAATGGGTTTCCCCAGTAGTAGTGAGGCCAAAGAAAAATGGATCAAGCTTTAATTCATGGTCTTTGTTGGTGTCTTAGTAATTCAATCGAGAGATTGAATGCTTTTGGAGACTCCATGCTATTGGTAAGGCAGATGCAAGGTACATGGGCATGCAAAAATACAAACCTCTCTAGTAAAATGAGAGAGGCCAAATCTCTTATGAGAAGATTTAGGGAGGCACAAGTACATCATGTGTCAAGAGACCAGAACAAAGATGCCGACCATCTAGTATCATCAAAGCTGAATGAGTCAATGGTGGGAGCAGTGGCTATCAAACCCCCACTTCGACAAGGCAAGGAAGCCATACCGAATTTCCTTCGTCAAAAACAAAAAAAAAAAGAAAAAAAGAAACGAACGAAAAGATAAGAAGCACCCACGATCACAGCACAGCACCTAGGGGTCCTCAAATTAGGTACGCCCAGTGACCTTGGTCGGCTGGCTCCGTCCCTAATTCCTAGCCCTTTGTACATTCCCCGCAATTGTTCAGGGCACATCAAGGGCAGGACATACCTAGGGAGCTCGCTTCACCTATGGTTAGACCTGTCACCGTGAACCACTTGCCATTTCTTTTGTACTCCATCTCAATGCCATTACAATCAACAGTGGTAAGCAAGGCATGAAAGACAATGAAAAAGTACACCATACTTTTCAAGCACTACAAGTAGTCACTAGCTACCAAGAGCTAGACATCAAGGAGCTCAATTACGCTACATGACCTTGACAAGACCATAATGATGTCTCAAGCAATCTTCAAGTGTACTCCCCGTCTTCATCGACAAAATTTTCCATCAACTTAGCCCCTTGCTTCACTGACCCATTGCTATACAAGGAATCAGGCCGATAGTCTTCTAACTATGTAATATCTAAGTATGCACGAGCACTCACATAATATCTGCACCGAAGTATATACACAGTTTGGGTCCTCAAGTGCAGGACAATACTCTCAACTTGCTTAGAGTTCGACTTGTCTCCCAAACTAATTGCACTATGTCTTGTGCACAATAGAGAAGACTAGCACTACCCTTAGGAAGAGACCACATGAGAGGTTTTCAATTGCAGGTGTTGAAGACTCCAACGAAAGTGTCGTTCGCTCTTCATCAACACCCAACTCTGAATGCTTATCCCTTACCATCTGACAAGCCTGCAAAGAATCGTCATGTGTAGAATCCCCAACAAACCAACACTTGTGCTGGCCATCAATGCAATCCCCACACAGAATAGCCGTACCACCAACTCCAACAACCTTCCACCAGCCACCTTGGCCACCAACAGGCCCCCAGGACCTTCTGCCACACCACCACCAACACTCCTCCACGGAAACCTTCCAAAGACTCAAGGATCATCTACTTAAGTATGTCATTGAATGTCTAAATTTCCAAAGGGTAAAATCTGAACGTGCCAAGTTACCAAGAAAACTCCAGTCACTTGACATTCCTTAGATGAAATGGGATTTTATTAGCATGGACTTTGTAGTTGGATTACCTTATGTGCAAGGAGAATATAACTCAATAATGGTAATAGTAGACATGCTAACAAAGGTTACTCATCTTATTCTAACAAAAACCAATTACAAAGCTTCAGATATTGCAAGAATTTTTGTAAAAGAGTTTTTTTAGGTTACATGGGTTACCTAAAAGGATCATCAGTGATCGCGATTCTCTTTTCACATCACATTTTTGGAAGAGTCTATTGAAGCCATTGGGACCTAACTTTGTTTCAGCATTGCTTATCATCCACAAACTTATGGGCAGACAGAACAAGTTAATCAAGTGATTGAGGACATTCAGCGCGCATATTGTAGCAAGGAACCTAAAAGGTGGATTCAGTATCTACCCTTAGCGGAATTCGATTATAATCCCTCCTATCATCAAAATATTCAGATGACTCCATTTTACGCACAATATATGGCCAAGATTACTGTATGCCACTTAATTTTTTCAATTCTACTCTAAGAGTAGAAGCTTTGCCAAACTGAATCATTAGATTTGTGATTTGAGCATCAAATTGCATCTTGGAAGCTTCAGATTCCTAATTTTGCTAAGATCCCCTCCATAAAGAGCTCTTTTTCATCATCACAACCCTTCTTTCTCTAATTTAGCTATAAATAAGAGACATGGAGAGCAATTGAGAGAGGTACAAGAAAAAGGGGAGAGGCTCTTCTTAAGAGTATAGAGCAAGAGGGAGGAAAAGAGAGGGAGGTAGAAGAATATCCCCCCTCCCCGAGAGGTTGCGAAGGGGAGCTAGAGAGGGGGAGAATTAGAGAGAGAGAGAGAGAGAGAGAGAGAGAGAGAGAGAGAGAGAGAGAGAGAGAGAGTAGAGAGAGAGAGAGAGAGAGAGAGAGAGGGGGAAGAAGATTCCGCGAGGCTGCAAGAGAGGGGGTTAGAGAGGAAACGAATTAACTCAACCTTCCATGTCTCGGTCTTCAACTCGGTAATCTGCTCCCATGCTCTCCATCCCGAGTTCATTCCACCTTCTCTATCTCTCAAACCTGCTTGCAAACAATGGCTTCAAAGCAATGAGGCAAAAAGACCATGAAATCCACCACAACTGGTTGAAGAATGGGTATTCCTAGATATACGAGAATACTCGAGGCTGTCGGAATTGCCACTACCAAAATGGAACATCGGGTGTAGTGAACGCAAGAGCAAGAAAAAACGAAATTCCCAATTACGTCGTACCAAACCAGGTTGTTCACAACTCAAGAATAAGCTATTATTTTCATATTGCCACATAAAATAATAAGGGTTTTTTCAAAATTAAGTACATAAAATGTTAGCTTTTGCATTTACACTTACATGAGATGTCAGTTTCATCTAAAGAGCATATTAATACACGCACAAACGGTTAATTGCTACCTATGATTTATAGATAGATTAATCAAGATTATAATTCGTAGAATCATGATAAAAATAGTTACAATATGTTATTGCACGAAATGAGTAAATGATGTTATACACAGTCAAGATTAGTAAAATAACTCGATATATTTATTACCTGCCAAACACAACAATGTTTAGAAGTTGATTAACGCTTAAAAAGTGAAAGTCTATTTAAAGAATCTTGTAAATCATCTCGTTAAATTATTGCCGTAATATTTTTCTAAGTACCAACTAAAGGAAATTCCCTTATATTGGGTAAGTTAGCCCTAAACGAGAAATTCGTGTCTTACTTAATAACGTTGAAAGATGTGTACTCAACACTTCTTTATGGGAATAAGAATCCTCGTTAAAATGTAAGGTTACCTTGGGTTAAGGATCTATCTTAGCTATGTGAAGCTATGAACTGCACAATAGTGTGATTGTCATTGTTTGCAATCTAGATCTCTGATTAAAAACATTGACAAATAGGATAAAAGGAAAGATCACGATAGACTATCCCCAAGCTAGCTACGAGACCCTACTCCAAGGATTATCGCTTTGAGAGGCTTAGACCGACTCCGTAGCGAAAAGGTATGTTCGTAGGGATAGTCGCGAGCAGTAGGAAATGTGGATGCCAAGGGGGGCTCTGGCCGTAAATTTCACGTTACTTCTAGAATCTAACGAGCCCCTTCATGACCCAGGATGGGATCTTGGAACCCTAATACTAGTTACAAGGGAGGAATCTTGGTGGACAGAATATCCTCGTGGAATTTTATATATCTTCCGTAGGATCGAAAAGATGAAAATTGTAATAAACTTCTAATATAATAAAGACATTTGTTTTTTATTCAAGGGTTGTTTGAATTGTATGTGTGTCCGTAAAATAAATTACGTGAAGGAACCTATGATTTAATGAACTAGTTAAGGAAGCTAGTTGTATATATTTCAATAAATGTATTGTAGGTAATTAAAAAACTAAAGATGATATCGTCATCCAAGGAAAGCAAGTGGGCGTGATCCCTGACGGATCCGTCCAATGGTAGGGTGATTCCAGTTAGCTGGAAGCTTTTCTAAATCGACGATAGAAATAGGAAGACAATAAATTAACCAACTAGTCATTAGGTAGAACCGACTTGCATTGTTTTAGGGGGACGAACTTTGCCTTATCGGTAGGAGAATTGACGTACTGCACTCCCCTCCGTCTCCCATTCCCTTTGAACCAAGTGTAATGACAAGTCTGCTTCACTTTGAGTAATCCTGTAAGAAGTGAAAACTCGAAATTAATGACGCTCGCTAGCTATTAGAAAACCTGTATGATTTTAGAAACCTAAAAATTCAGGTCGATACTAATGGGTTTGGCTGAAACTCTTTTGTTGCGATATAGACTCAATAAGGCGTAAGTGACAAACCCCGTGATAGTCCAAGGGAACGCCGAGCGGTGTTATTTTGAAAAACCTACTGATGGACTACTAAAAGGTGCACCTTGGATTGAGTTTGACGGACCCCTCACAAAAAGGAAATGCATGTAGAATCAATCTTCAAAATGAAGTATCAAACAGGTCCAAGCATTCTATGCAAGTGCACTTCAAGAGGCCATGGCATGGGACATATTGGTATTAACAAAGCAAAATAGATAGTCAACAATTTTGTGATATGTAGATTTCAAGAGACCTAACTCTAGAGATAAAAAAAGGTCAAGATAGTGATGGATGGCAAAATAAAAGTTTAGTAGCCCCGATATTATATATCATTATTGTGAAAAAATAAGTTATTGTAACCCAATGTTTATGATAAAAAAGATGGCATCAAAAGTGTTATATTACAAGAAGAAAAATATGCATCATCATTAAGCCAGAATAATGACAATTATGAGCATCTTTTTATCACACAATATATAATGAATATTGTTGTGAAAAAGCACATGATGATATTTGTTAGGTGGACTCTTATGGACCAAAACCATATAATTACTCTATTGAATGATTTGGAGAGATGCAAGATTTAAAAAGTTCAAGTTTAAAATGCATGATAATTCATGCCACTTGGCTTCACACATCAATAGAGTTTTGTTGTCATTACATCATGATCAAACAAACATTTGTCTAATGTATTATAGGTGCCATTTGTTATAAGGAAATATGTTGGTCATATAATGGACTTGTAGATTTGTGATTCTAGTCAAGGTGGAGATATGAGCTATAAAGATTATGTTAGAGCCTTGGGTGCAAGTCCAAGTTCTCTCCCTTTAGTTGGATTAAGCACTTCTAAACAATATCATGTTCTTGGACCTCAATATTTTTATTGCATACGATTTCTTTAACATCCCTACATGCTAGCTATATTTTCACATGGATGTTTATTATTGCTATTTCCAATATTTTTCATTTGGTTTTTGGTAACAGTGTCCATACCTTGTACATTTGTTGGGGTTTCAAAAAAGATCATATGCATGTGCATAGTTGTCCATGTGCAAGCAGTGCATGTTGATCAAACCTCGCGAGAAATAAGAGTTGGACTGTGGATCTTACATGTTACCACCACTCAAAATTTTAGCCATATTATCAATCCATTGTTCATGTACTTCAAGAAAACGATTGTCAAAAGAATAAACAACCATTCTATTGCTCGTGTCCTAGTGCATACACACAAAATGGTCCTCTCTCAAAACAAAACTAGTTCCTTTAGTTTGTTTGAGTGTGTTTTTAAAAGCACATTGGAACTCAATCCTAGCAAAAAAATAAAATCATAATAATAAAAGCAAAGATACATAAGACTAGAATCAAGGTGGAGTTAAAAGATGGCACCACAATACTTCCACTAAATGTAAAGGGGAGAAACTAATACCATGAGGTGGCGTGATATTTTATCAAGGTGGGTCGTTATTCTACATTAAGACTAGAATCAAGGTAGGTTCAAGGCTTGCACTGCTATACTTGCACCAAATGGAAAAGGGAGAAATTTATACCATGAGGTGGGGTCATTTCATATCTTGGGTCACATTAGGTGGGGCCATTTCTTAAATTTGGCATTAATCTACAAAGCATGCAGGGTTAAGTCGGGCTGCTGTAGGGCTTTCAAGAGGGAGGACAGCACTTAGACCAAGTGTATACAACATTTCTGACTTATTTCTAGTTAGCCAAATCATTGGGAAATTGATCTTGATCCAAACCCTAAACAAGCTTAAACAAATCAAAAGCAAAACTTTCCCATAATGATACATGGGAAAATCCTATATAGAACTGAGAACAAAACAACAAATCAAAAAGAAAATAATGTCCATCAAGATGCACAGAAACCTCAGGTTATAGAAAAACTTCATTTTGGCAAGGTGATGTGCCACTTTATAGATTTTTCAAGCAATTTGTAACGATGTGAATGGTTTACCAAGAACCTGTCCACTCAGCTGGAACAATTAAACACTTTAACACAGTAACCAGCTGCAACTCTCATGTATAGGAAAGTAGAATCTGCAGTTTTGTATGTCAACAATTTTTATGGTGAGTTTTTATGCACAGATAGGTAATAGTGAGATTCAAGCTCGCTCAATGAAACTGCTGCCTCTTCCACAACAGTGCTAAGGAGGTTCTCTGTCACCTCACACCGGTCTTCGAACTTGGCCATTCTCTCTTCAATGTGCTCATTCAGAGAATTGAAATCTGAGAATACAGCAGTTTGTTTTAATTCAGAAACCAGCTTTAGAAGAGAGTCACCTGCCTGTACCTGTATAGGATCCGAATTTGCAAATACATCAGATTGACCAAGGTGCTGAGGCTAAGAACAAAACAAGTCTTCTCCTAGAGATGCAGAAGCACTATCTAAAGACCTTAGGCAGGCCCTGGCAATGTCACGGACTAGAAACACGTGGATACACTTACACACACACATGCATGCATGCACAGATTGACAATAAATATACTCACAACTCGAGCAGCATGTACTTCCATTTGAAACTCCTCCTGGGCATTCCTAACAGGATCATTTATCTGAAAAATGAAAAAACCATGTCTTATGAAAATGCAAAGAATGTGTCTCATTAAGGTAACCACAACTCGCAGAAACAAATTTTCATGTGTAAATAATGATATGCACATAGCTATGCTTCCATAATGTAGCCAGTGAAGGAAATTGAGTACTACTTTTTAGTCCACAATAGAATTCAGTGTGCTCTTTTGGTTATAGTTGCTAGTTTGATGTACACACTCAGAGATGCATGCATGGATACAGAAGTTGTGAAAGCCTAACAAAAACCTAACCAGCAGAATTGTACATAATGAGAATGATAATGCATGTGTCCATGTGTGTACTCTGAATTTACTCCCACAGTAACTACCTGCACTTGCATGTAGGCACAATACATTCAAGTCACAAAAACTCTCAAAAGTGTGAATGCCCTAGGGCACATTGGAACCTCCTCACAAGTTCCCGATACTTACAACCAGGGAATGCTCAATCACCCTCCTCAGAAACACGGAACCTTCTCATTCTGTTGTGACTTCACATGCCAACAAGCAAGCCACAGTGCAAACAGTGTAAAAAGGTCACCAGGCAGGCATGTGGTAACAAACGGCGAGGTGAAAGTAGCACAAAACAAGGCCAAGGAATACATATGGAGAGAAACAAAAGGAATACAGGAGATTTCCCTTGGGCAGCACATTGGTGGATGTGTTTGCCAAATGTAGCATGCTAACAGAAGCCTGCCAAGCTTTTGATGTGCTATTGATTCGAGGGCTTTTTCCATGGGGTGCATCCATTGTAGGCAGCAATGAGCAAGGGCAAGGTAATGCAACCATAAAAGTGTTTCCATGAAGTGCAACTAGATGGTGTGCATGTAGACATGGGCCTTTGTCTGTGGCTTGAAAGTGCGTGGCAATGCTCAGGATTCAGAGACTGCAAAAGATAGTCTTGAAAAATAAAAAACATGTCTCGCCAAATCCCATGAGGTTCACTTGAATGGTTGCCAATGCCTCCCTATCTTCAATAATTTTTGTTTTTAGATCTAGCTATAGTGAGCATACACAACTTTGACCCCTTCCAAGTTGTCAATTTGAACAATTCATGAAACACACTACACTCAACAATCCCAAACTTTACAATGGCTTCTCAATGAAGGCCATAGAGTTGTGTCAACTAAAGTATGTTTACAATGCTCTCTTGTCCCCATGCACCTAACATATTGTAGTATCCTTGTCTCATGGGTTCCATTGTGGCTCACACTGCAAATTTTTTCAATTCTATGAAAACATAGCATGCAATATTGGAAGCACCAAACAAGTCTGCCTTCTAGAACAACTAGAGAGAGTTTAAAAATCAGTTGTACTCAATGAAGAAACATTAGGAGGTAGCTGGCCCACAGCAGTCTTGGCATGCAGTGGCATGGAGGCAGGTCACAGCCTTGAAAAGTGAGGGTAGATTGGGCCTAGAGGAGACACATGTGAAGGCCCTAAGATTGAACTTCAATTTGCTTAAGAGGTTATACCCCAGTCAACCTTGGGCTATTATTTAGTGCATTGGATACCCTCAGTGCTGTTATTGGATGCCCACTTAAGCAGTACCTATCACAGAAAAGCTCTTTTTATATGGGAATATGATAAGGATACCTGAGTCAGTGGTTGCTCAGGGGCTGGTTAAGAATTGGTTTATTATTCAATCTCAGTGCTGTTGGGTGGGGGACAATTTCCTGAAGAGGGTGCATCTCTCCTCTTATCAATCTACGCTAATAGATGGGCATTTGTGGATGGCTTCACCCCTTTCCGGGAGGAGTCTGCACATTCAGTAGCATGCTGGAAAAAGGGCCTACAGCAATGGTTTCAAATTTGGGATGAATCCACCCTGAGCTTCAAGGAGGGAGTGACCATTGCTAGAGAATTATCACTTACTGCTGGTGAAATTCAATGGGCGCAAATGGTTTTGGAGAACCTTTGGGAGGAGTGGCCAACTGTGATTTCCATAGGGGAGGGTGATCCAATTTGTGGGTAGACAACCCTTAAGCTCAAGCATCAAGTAGACTTCACTCCCCCAGATCCAGTTTGGTCCTTGAAGCTCTCTGAATCTTGGCAAAAATATTTCCCTTTGGATTCAGTGGATGTGTGGAAAAGACAGGCAAAAGCAGTGTGGGGTGCCATTCCTTCTCTAAGGCTCAATCTAATACTGTGGAGAGTGTTAATGATGAAGTTCCCAGTCAGGTTGAAGCTCAGTTTCAAGGGGGTTTCCCCAATCTGCTCTGTGTCGCAGGCATGAGGAAGATGCCATACATCTTCTGGGGATGCATGGAAGTGAAAGTTTGGAACGAACTCAGGAAGCGATTGAGAAATGCTAATCTGGCCTACTTATTTGGCCCAGAGCAGGCCCTGTTAGGCGGCAAAGAAAGGTTTAATGATGTGGAAGTGAACTATAGGCATCTGGTGAGAGTGCTAGTGCTGAGGGATATTTGGCGCATCATATGGATTTACTTCTGGCCGTTGTCAAGGTGCAGGAGCAATGGTGAAGGTAGCCAGGGATTGTGGCCAGGAGCTCACAGTAATGTTACACCACTTGGAAGGCAGCAGCAACAAAGCAGTAGCCAAAATGTTATCTAAAGTGTGATGACCAGCTGTAATGGTTTCTTTGTGTTGCTCTGGCCTTTGTCTTGGTGTTCTGTAGTTACTTTTGTCTCTGGCTTAATTTTGGTATTACTGTGTTCGACCTGTCCTGTGGGTGATGTATATTTCCTGATTTTACTAAATACACTAATTCAGGTTCACATTTTAAAAAAAACATCTGGAGATAGCTTGAACCTAGAAAAAGGCGAAAGCAGCCACTTACTCGTGCAGCTTTTAAAAGATGAAATAGATTGTCAACAAGGCTGGCAATATCAGCATCAGCACGTTGTAGTAAAGTGCGCTGCCTTTGAGCTGCAGCAGCTGAAGCTGTTGCTGTTGGACCTGTTCCAAGCATGCGAAAAGACATTTAACATGGGAAAACACTCGCTTTCAAAGATAAACTAAATTTTTCGGATAATAGCAGGAAGAAGAAACAAAATAAAGATCTGGTAAGTAAAAACCATAATATGGACATACTTTTGTTTCCTTCTCAAAGGCATCTAAAGTGACAAATAAGTCTGAATTTGCTCCAAGGAACTTAAAACTCAATGCTATTGGCGTTGCTCCTTTTTCAATAAAAGAAGCACCATGGGTAGCATTCTGTTTTAACTTTCTAGAAAGAAAATAGAACATTTGATAAATATATGATTTGAAGGACGTATCAAGGGCCACCTCTTCTCATTACAGGATGGTCAGCAATTATTGAAGCACCTTATAATAGAAATATGTACACTACTAGTGTTTTTGGAGGTTTCTCTAGAGAGAGGCTCATAATGAGTCATTTCAACTTTCCTACATGCCGACTCTCTCAAGGCTTGTATATTTCTTGCCACAATAGGTTTGGCACTCCCACATACATTCACCCATTGTTGCTTGCTCTTGATCAGTGCTAGACTCCTGGTGCATACTTGTTGCAAGAGCACATTGCTAGCTAGCTTTGTTGTAACTTTGGTGCGATCATCATCATTATCAGTTGCTTTATAGTGTCTCCATTGATGTTGTTTATGCTTTACATTGCCTTGTTACAATATAGCTGCATGATCTTGTGATGTAAGCACGTGCACACATAGTCTCTCTCTCCCACCTGCCCTAAACCCAACATACTTTCAACATTTTTTTTTGCAAATAAAGTGTGGCTAATTATATTACTTCAGAAAAAACCTAAGTACAAGGAAGTGCTCATGCTCAACAAACTAGTTGGAGCTGATCACAGTCACAGATATATCAAGTATACAAGCCTCTCGAGGCGGTCTAGGGGGGATTGGGGCGAGAAGCCATAGAGGGGGGGGTGTATCGCCGTCTGAGGCTACCTACTACCTACATCACGAAAAACAAGTCCTGGCCGCCCCAAGTGCGTATGAAATTAGATCGGAGCTCCTGCTGAGCTCGAGACTCGCCCTGCACCTAGTCCCATTGACTACGGAGGGAGTGGATGATGGAGGTCCAAAGCTCTGCTAAAGTCGACTGTACTGAAAGTCTCTCCTCACCAAAAGCCTCGACACCGCGCCTTCCAGATATGCCATCCAGTAAGACTCCCAACGATCTCCCATACCTCAAAGCAGTCTACTATGGGCTCCATTACTTGGCGGATGGGTAAAGCCTCTAGACCGACCACTGCGTACGACCCTACCTCAATAATGAATATCATGTCCTGCATCCCAATCTCATACAGAAGGTGACAGCCCTGGTTGACTGCCTACCAGCACAAAGCTCCCCATGAGATATATCCAAGGCTGGGTGCTATACGGCGGAGGATGCGGCATGCTCCTCTCCACACAAGTTGCACCACCTCACACGACCAAAGGCAGTGCTTTGGGGAATCCAGAGACTACTATGTGCAGCGTTTACAACCTCCCTCCTTCTACATCTGGGCTAACCAACTCCCCACCGCCAAGCTTCCATGTGCCACCAGCCATAGGAAATACGATACCCTCCTTGGCCTCCAGCTATCCCATAGGCAGCACCAGAAGGTTCGTCGCAGAGCCTCTGTGATTTTGTACTCCGCCCAGTGCCTACTGCGTGACGGCGCCCAATCCATGTCCTCTTACATCAGTACATATCTGCCAATCATGGCTATGTACTCTAGGAACCTCGGTTGCTTCTTGGCGACCACAGTAGCCAGCCATAGCCATTCTCCCGAATCCCACTCCAACTCATCAAGTGGCCTGCCCTCCCGAATCCAAAGGCGTCACTCCCTGAGCTCCTTCCAGAATACATAAGGGTCCAGCTGTCAAAAGATGACGTACCAACGAGACAGTAGGGTTTGCGGAGAGGAACACGGAGTGAACTCAGCAAACATGGAGAAGAGAAGAGAAAAGAGAAGAAACTCTAATGAATGAAATGATGAAGTTTTGAATCATGGAGTAAATGTGATACAAGGGAACAAGGGTGCCATAGCACAAAGAAGATGATGAAGACAGTCACGAACCACGAACCACAATGTCCTCCTAAAGGGGTGTGAGGGTAGTGAAAAGGCTAGAGAGAAGAGATGACGGACTGAATGAATTAGCCGTGAAGAATGAGTGAGAGAGTGGCCTATAAATAGACATAGTCAGTCTAGGATAGTGCCTCTTTTTGGGACTGCAAACCCTAAATGCAAAACGCAAAAATGCAAAAAACGCAAACTGCGGGTGAAGGGTTTCTCAACACCCCCTCTCATGCCCAAAAAGGGGAATAAGAGGAGTGAAATGGAGATGCAATGCTACATGTTGAAGAATACTCATGCAGTAGGTGCCACTTGAACAGTGTCCCTCGTGGGAAATTTGTTTACTTACCCAAGCCCCCCAATACAAAGATGATGAGAACATGCAATGCATAAGAGGAATGTCGGACTTTGTGTGGTACCGAGAACCATAAGGATATGCCCGTACTCGAATCTCGGGAGTTGGCTCCATACTGTCCAAGGGATTAAAAAGATTCACCCTATAATCTGAGAATACCACCTGAGAGGAGACCTTTGAAGATAATCAGGAGACAGGATGAGCTATAGAATCCGAAACTCAACCTCGGGAGAGAAGCCACTAGCTCTGTGACTCCATGCTAGAAGGAATACGAAGGCCTAGCCACCAAGTCACTGCTAAAGACCCAAGGGACCCGAACTAAGTGTAGTGACGGGAGAGACACGAAGATCAAGACAGTCAATCGTTACGCGTAGCGAGAGACAAAGAGAGTGAGTGAGAGCAGTAGCAGAGAGTGAGTATGTTTTTAGGTACAATGACGAGTGTGTACCTTTAGGTTTTTAGATAGATATATATATGTGTAAGTACAAGTGCTAAGGGTGTGTTCACACCCGAGCACATTCAAAGGCAGGAGGCATTTATTCCCAACAACCTCCCACCTAAAGGCAATGTGTCTTAAGAGGAGAAAAGAATCAGCTAAGTCTAGGTATATACAAAGCTGAAATGCATATATCTATCCAACTTCCATCATCTGTCAGCAATAAGCAAACCGCTCTACTGAAAGACCCTTCATAAGAAGGTCTGCACTATCATCTGTATGCACTTTGACAAGCTCAATGCTCTTGCTGCTAAGTACATCTCTAAAGAAGTGGTATTTCACCTGTATATGCTTTGTCTTTGCATGAAAGACAGGATTCCGTGCTAGTATGATAGCACTTTGAGTATCACAATGGAGAACAAGTAACTCTGTGATGCTAAGCTCTCCCATCAAACGTGAAAGCCATAAAGCCTCCTTGGTGCCTCAGTAGCAGCCACATACTCTGCCTCTGTAGTAGACAATGCAATACACTTTTGTAGCCTGGAGATCCAAGAGACTGCTCCTCCTGTGAAAGTAAACACATACCCAGAAGTGGACTTCATGCAATCCGCATGACCAACATAGTCTGTATCCGTAAAGCCAACAACAGGTGCCTTCTACTTCCCAATGCAAATGCGATGCTTTTTACCAGGGGTTGCCATGTATCTGCTAACCACTCCCAATGCAAAGGCAATGTCAGGACATGTAGCAACCATGGCATACATCAAACTGCCAACAGCTGAAGCATATGGTATCTTGGCCATTTTAGCCTTTTCATCATCAAATGTAGGGCTATCCTCTGCACTGAGTTTCACATATGGAGGCAATGGAACCCCAATTGTTTTTGCCCCCTCCATATTGAAACATTGTAAAACCTTGGAGATATACTCCTACTGAGATAGATAGAGTAAGCCTTTTAATCTATCTCTGAGTATTTGCAGGCCAAGAATGTGATTTGCATCACCGAGATCTTTCATGTCAAAGCTGCCATGAAGACTTTGCTTCAGTGAATCCAAGGCATGAGTATCCCTACCAGCAATCAACATGTCATCAACATACAAAACCAAGATAATCAAGTTTGCATCTGCTGCCTTCTAAGTGTACAAGCAATGATTCACTTGACTTCTATGAAAGCCTTGGGACTGCATGAATGTATCAAGCTTATGATACCTTTCTCTTCATGCTTGTTTTAGCCCATACAAACTACTTTTGAGTTTACATACCATCTTTTCTTTCCCTTGTTCAACAAACCCTTCAGGCTACTGCATATATATGTCCTCATGCAGATCACCATGTAAAAATGCAGTCTTTACATCCATTTGTATGAGTTCCATATCCTCAACTGCAGCCAAGCCCATAATGGTTCTCAATGTAGTCATCTTGACTACAGGAGAGAAAATCTCATCAAAGTCAGT
This sequence comes from Lygodium microphyllum, assembly GCF_053477565.2. Lineage (NCBI taxonomy): Eukaryota > Viridiplantae > Streptophyta > Polypodiopsida > Schizaeales > Lygodiaceae > Lygodium > Lygodium microphyllum. The sequence goes on along the minus strand of NC_141146.1, from coordinate 25,077,027 downwards.
TCCATGCTCCTGCTTGTACCCCTTTGCAACCAATCCTGCTTTGTACTTTGGTGAGGAACCAGAAGTGACCTTCATCTTGTAAATCCATTTGCATGGAAGGGTTTTCTGCCCTTTAGGCAACTGCATCAAGTCCCAAGTGCTATTTTTCTCAAGAGATTCCATCTCTAACAACATGGCTTTATACCATTTCTTGATGTCTTGTCTGTCCATTGCTTCCTTGAAGCAAGATGGTTCACCACAATTTGTCAACATGACATAATCAGCCACATTGTTTGCACTAGGAACAAATTTGTCAGGTTGTCTAGTAGCCCTAGATGATCTCCTAACCCAATGATCATTGTTTGCTGGCTGTTCCTACAAATTTCCATTTTCAACATGTTGTCCTGGCATTTCAGCCTGCAAATCAGCATTAACAGCTTGCTGTCCTGGCTATTCCTACACATGTGGTGGCTCATTATCATGGGCAATAGTTGACTGATCATTTCCAACATTTTTTGCATTTAAAAGTTCATTTACAGCAGATATTTGCTGCTGTACAACGGGCACATTTTGCTGTGCTAAAGGTATTTCTTCCCAGAATACAACCCTACGGACCTCCTCAGTCTTTTCAGGTTGTTTATGCATGCGATCTTCTCGGAAGATAATGTCATTGATGCATACTACTTTCCTTTTCTTGGAATCCCACAATTTATACCCCATTTCACCCTCGTAACCATATCCTAGGAAAATGCATTTATAGGACTTTGGCTCAAGTGCTGCGTTTTTCTTTATGAATGTGCACAAAAGCGTCGTAGCCAAACACTTTCAAGTGAGCATATGAAGGTGGCTTGCCCGACCACGCTTCTTGGGGAACTCCCCTCCCCTCCCCCCCCCCCCCCTCCAAAGACCTGTTTGGTGACCGATTAATTAAGTGAACGGCTGTCATAACAATCTCTGCCCAAAAAACATGGGATAATGCAGCATGAAACAGTATCGTACGGACCTTATCCTGTATGATCTGATTCATACGCTCTCCAACTCTATTTTGGGGTGGATTATGAGGGGCAATGTGTTAGCAGAGTATTTGTCAGCTCATGTGTGAGTCTGAGCTTGATCTGGGCTGGGAATTTTTTTTCGGTATTTTAGGTTTTTTCTGGTGTGGCATTTTATGCCATTGGGGCATTTTTATGCACCAGTCGGCCAACATTAATGCTGTCCGGCCAGCATTATTGCTCTCCACTTTGTCAGCCTATTTATACTCGGTGCTCCTCCTCAGTCAATATCATCATCATCATCACCTTCACCATCTGCAGACTCTGTGGAGAGAGGAGCCAGTGCCAGTACCAGTGCCCACACAGCCAGTGACTCACTGTTGTATGCGACTGTCTCGTGTTCAGATATATGGATTCCATTTCCCATGCATACATCTGAGTTCTCATCTGTATCGTGTTCTTTCTTTCTTTTCTTTTTGCCTCGTGTTTCAGCAGTTTATTTCAGCACATGTTTATGCTTCCACCGCTGCTCCACTTCTGACATGGTATCAGTTTTCAGGATGTGTGTTTCTGCTGTGTTTTCTTGCTGATTTTAGGACTGTTTTGTACCCCTGCTAATCAGACGACTGCTGTCGCAGCCAGGTGACCTGTTTTGGGGCTGTTTTCAGCCTGCGTTTTTTGCAGTTTTGCCATCGACTGCTGCTTGCGCACCCTCTGCTGCCTACGTTTTTCATCTGCAGCTGCTGGCGACAGTTTTCTACCTGTTTTCCTGCAGTTTACAGCCTGCGTTTTGCTGATTGAGCATCTCTCGTGGCTGGGTGACTATTACTTCAGGCCGTTTTTGCTGTTTTTGGCAGTTTTTGACTGATTTTTTTTTACTTTTTGCAGCAGATTCTGTCTTCTATTGATCAGATTTTGGGTTCTATTGCATGTGAACTCTCATTTTCTGCAGTCTGTGCTTGTGTTTTGGCTGTGTTTCCTCTCTACATTCCATCTCTTCTCTACTTCTCTTCTTATCCTCTCCATATGGCTCCTCCGTGCACTTCCACTGATGATAAGTTACATGGACCTGATTATCTCACATGGAGTGCTGTCATGAAAGCTTGGTTTGTGCAGAAGCGGTTATGGTACATTGTCTGTGGAGCTATTCATCATCCTCTCCCTCCTTTTCCTCTTCCTGAAGACTTTGATGAGGACAACCATGAGGAAGCGGTGCTCATGTGGGACTCGGACGATGCCCGTGCTTACTCGGCGTTGCTTCGGTGTATTTCTAAAGCGGTCTTACCGGTGGTTACCTCCTGTAGGACATCTCCTGAAGTATGGCAGCAGTTGGAGCAGATGTACGAGGCACCTTCCACCATGCGGGCAGTCACACTTTATGGCCAGCTCCAGCAGATGAAGTTTGAGCCAAAAGATACTATTCAGTCTTTTCTTCTTCGTGTTACGCAGGTACAGGACCAGCTTCGGCACATGCAATCTGCTCTTCCCGAGGCGTATCTCGTCGGGACGGTTCTCTACAAGCTCCCCCCGGAGTTTGATGGAGTGGCCAATGCTTTGCGAGCGCAGACATCATCGACTCCTGTCAGTTTTACACATATGACCTCGATGCTTCTTGAGCATGAGACATCCTTGAGATTACAGGGGCGGCTTCCGGTACATTATGAAGGCGAGGCTTATGTAGCTTCAGAGAGGGGTAACGGAAAGAAGAAGTCGAAGGCCCAGTGTTACCACTGTGGCAAGAAGGGACATTTGCGGAAGGACTGCAAGAAGTTAGCGGCTTCCGGGAAGAAGGAGCAGAAGACGAAGCGGGATGTTGACTCTACCGATGAGTCCTCTCCTTCCTCAGACTCCGACTCCGATCCTCCGACCAAGGTGAAGTCCAAGGCGCGGAAAGGATCCTCTTCTTCGGATCGCGGGAAGGGCTTGGTGGCCCCTTCCTCGGCTGCTTTCTAGTGGTGGTGATGAGGTCATCCCTCACGACTCTCTTGTGCCAGAGAGGGAGTGTGAGCGGGTGTTCAGATGGGGCAGCCACGCCTCATCTATACTTTTATACGCGTGCACAGGTTCCAGAGAGGGACGTTCCTGACGCATCGACTTCAATCTGGCGGAATCAAATCCTGGAAATGGGATTGACATCCAGGTTCATGCTAAGCTAGTTATCTAACAGAGAGCGGGAGGCTTTCGTCTGGCGCTCACATGAGGGGACACTTTGGCGGTCTGGCCAAAGGCGGGAAATCCATGGTCACCTATGTTCAGGGGCATTTTTGACAGGATGGTCTTGTATGCTACTGCGAGACATTGGTAACGGACACAGAGACATGCTATGATCTTCTCTATTTTTAGGTGTTTAGTACGATCGACATCAACATCAGGTTCTCTCCGAGGCACCTGGGTGGTGGCTTGATCACCCACTGCTTGGGTATCCATGGTTCTACTTGGTGGTTCTATGTTGTATAGTTTCTGATCCCTTTTCATTGTACTATTGTATTGTATCAGATCACCCATGATCTGAGAGAGGGTGTTAGCAGAGTATTTGTCAGCTCATGTGTGAGTCTGAGCTTGATCTGGGCTGGGCATTTTTATTCGGTATTTTAGGTTTTTTCAGGTGTGGCATTTTATGCCATTGGGGCATTTTTATGCACCAGTCGGCCCGCATTAATACTGTCCGACCAGCATTATTGCTCCCCACTTTTTCAGCCTATTTATACTCAGTGCTCCTCCTCAGTCAGTATCATCATCATCATCACCTTCATCTGCAAACTCTATGGAGAGAGGAGCCAGTGCCAGTGCCAGTGCCCACGCAGCCAGTGACTCACTATTGTATGCGACTGTCTCGTGTTCAGATATATGGATTCCATTTCCCGTGCATACATCTGAGTTCTCATCTGTATCGTGTTCTTTCTTTCTTTTCTTTTTGTCTCGTGTTTCAGCAGTTTATTTCAGCACATGTTTATGCTTCCACCGTTACTCCACTTCTGACACAATGAGCTCCCTCTTTATCCCTTTGCTATCACAAAATGCCTGAAAGGCCTTGGACACATATTCCCCACCATTGTCAAAGCAAAGACACTTAAGTGTCTTATCTGTCTAATTTTCAGCCAATACCAAGAATATTTTGAACTTGTTAAGCACTTCATCCTTGCTATGAATAGGATAAACCCATACCTTTCGTGTAGCATCGTCAACAAAGGTAACAAAATATTTTTTCCCCCCTAAAGATAATCCTGGCATCTGACATACATCTGAATGTACTAACTCTAGAGGAAAAGATTTCAAAGAAATAAACTTTTTATGAGACGTTTGTGTATGTTTACCATAAATACAATGATCACAATGCTCAAAATCAACATAACGAAGACAAGGCAACTAACCCAAACGAGAAAGCACTTTCATTCCTGTTTGACTCATATGTCCCAACCGGCCATACCACAAGAAACGCTTGGTTGCTCGGTCACGGCAACAACATGGTCATGCACACTAGATACATGAAGTGGATAAAAAGTATCACTCTTGCAACCTCCGGCAATCACTCTAGATCCCTTATAGATCTTCCATCTTCCATCACCAAAGGTGGTATGAAAACCATTATCATCTAGCTGCCCTATGCTAATCAAGCTCTTCTTGAGCACTCACGATGAGGGGTGACATGAAAGGAAGCACCTAAATCAAGAATCCAGGTATGCATGTCATCATTTGTATCTGCAAGTAAAGCATGTGCACCAAAGTGTGAAGAGACAAAGAGTACGTCACTCCCACTATCACCCCCTGTCGTCTCCCTCTCTGTCGTCTCTAGACCCGTGTGAAGCCATCCACCTCCACCTATGGGCTTGTCAACGAAGCTACCTTGGCTCCAAAGTGCGTGCACTCTGCTGCTAAATGCCCAAAGTCATGGCAACACAGGCACTACCCGGGCTGCCCCGTCACAATAACCTACTGCCTAAAGGAGTGTGAGCCTACCTCAATCTCTAGAAACTGTGGTATGTTCTTTGTCTCTTTCACTGCCACCCATACCTTTGGGGCTCCTATAGCTGTCATTGCGTCCGCAAAAGAGGCAGGAAGGACACTGCCGAAGAGCCGTCCAAAGTCTTCCACAAGCTAACGATACTCTATCACCAGTCCGGGTAAGAGTAGGGTGACCGGGTGTCTAAGGAAACTGTTGTGGAGCATGAATGCCTCCACTAGTGCTAACTCTCAGTCCTTTGTTGACCAGTAGACTGATGGGCCCCAAATAGGTGAAAAAATCCCAGCTGTAACATCTTTTGTTTTGTTGCAAGTACTCTTTTGAAAGACATCCATGGCCAACACATATGCTTTGGGGGATTATGTAGATTAGGATTGTGCAAACCGACCACCATCCTATCATTCTCTCCCTTCATATTCTTTCAGGGCTTCCAGTTCCCAATTGGGAGTGATGGCACCCCTTGTGCAAGTGCATGTCCTACCCTCTTTACCCATATCCATGAAGCTGGATGGAATAAACTAAGGAATGTCAATGGCTATGATCATCTCCTGGTTGTGGGCCCTGCAGTTACTCAGTGAGACCACATTTTGCACCATTGTTTGGCCACTGAATCGTTGCACTTTATTCTGGACAGCTTATTAGTTGGGATTTGGGGAAACCGCTCTTTTCAGTAATTCTGTCTCCCATTGATCCAGTCTTCCCTCTCCCAATTTCCTTACTGGAGACACACAATCACGTGCAAGGGCTGCCTTCTATCAGCCTTGTTCATCGCTAGTGCTAATTATTCATTGCCTTCCTGCTCTTCAGATTTAGGTCTATCTGTTTGCGTGTGTATGATGGGGAGTATCCGAGGCAAGAGAGTCAAGTTGATGTCAGGCAGTGAGGCTGGTATGCAATATGCAGTAAATATAGCCTTTAATGAAGCTGGAGACGGGGCAGAAAGACTGAGATGCACACTCTTACAGTAAACACAGAATTCAGCCCTGCATGGATGATGTCAGGATGTGGAAGGTGCCATGTAGGTCTGATCGGACATTGTCCAATACTCGGAGAGACTGCTGATGGTCATAACCCAGGTCTACCCAGTCAAAGCAGAAAAAATAGAGAGTTTGTCTGCCTGAAAACAGGCCGCCCAACCTGCAAAATGTGCCGCTTAGGTAGAAGGAAGCTGCCCACCTTGAAATGCAGCAGAAATTGATGTCTGTCCGCCTGGTTTTTTTCAGGTCACCCAGCCTGGAGTATGCCGCCAAGGGCAGATGATGACCTGTCCATCCCAAAATGCAGGTCTTTCCTGCAGAGAATGGGGTCACCTGTCGAGGAGGAACACCACCCTGATCTGAAAACGCAGGTTTGCAGCCCTGAAAATTGATGCCCAGCTTGCTAGATGCTCAGACAATGCACTCCTCGTAGAATCCAACTCTCATACATGATAGTCAACCCCAAAACACAGCTCTACACGTCATTGTGGGTGCTAGATGGTAGCAAAACGATGAGAGAATGAGGAGGGCTGACTGATCACAAAGGATCAGTGATGGATAATGAGAGAGAGGGAGCATGCCGCCTATAAACATGCAAAATGCTGCCACAATTGGTAATAAAGTGGCCATGCCTATAATGTAGACATCCAGGACAGCCTATAGTGCCCAAAAAGGAACATACTAATGTGCCCTCCATCCAAAGTGCCTAAAGCACATAACATGACAAGCAAAGACAATGTCAAAGCTCCTAATGTCCTCATTTGACTCAAACAAAGGTTCACAAGCAAGAGATGACAAGAAAAGACACACATCTACTAACAGAATCAACACCTAATTGGCCCCACAATGTTGGCACCCCTTGCAATATTTATTTTCACATTAATTCCAATCCCTATATTGACTTGAATCCCCGAGGACAATTAGGCTTGCCTCCGATCCGAGAGATATGCTCTCCAAGGATCCCTTCTTCCTTTATTCAGTGAAGCTAATTCTCCAACAATAGTTAGAATACTTTTATGTCCTTGTAACCTGCAATATCAAAACATAATTTTGGCCTTTGATTCCACCATCAAGGAGACCAAAAATTGAATCCATTCATGTTGCATGCAAATCAGCCCACTTGTAGACCCAAAATATCACCCATTCTACTATCCATTGATCAAATTTGCATTAGCAACCTTCCTCAAACATAGAGGCATGCATGTACGCATCCTAATGTTGCAATGCACACCCTAATCCTAGCTAGAAATGCAATGAGAACGGTAAATCAGCAATCCACAAAACATCAAGTTCAAATTTGAGGCTCAAGTCTCAATTTCCTTCAGCAAATGGTAGATATAATTCTTGCCTAGAAACATGTCAAAAATCAGAGTTGCTGCATCACTCAAATCGCAACTACTATCGCAGTTTTGATAGTGCCAATAACTTTGAAAGGGGGTAAAACCCAAATGTTGCTGCCGAGCCCTCCTCTTCTACCGCCACCTCTCACTAAGATGGATAAGAAAACTGCTGCCCTTGTCCTCTTGCACTCACAATTGTGAGCTAATTTGAGGGCTCTAGAATCACCCTTACCCCAAGTTGCCTTGTTATCACAATCCTACTGTTAGAAGCGGTGCAACAATGGAAGCATAGACAAGTGCTGAAATAAATTGTTGAATACAAGACAAAAGAGAAAGAAAAGAAAAGAACACTGCAAAAGAAGAGAACTTCGAGATGTGCTCGGAAAATGGAATCCATATACCAAACACAAGAATGATGTATACAAGAGTGAGTCATTGGTTGAGTGGGCACCAGCACTAGCTCCTCTCTCCAACAAGAAGACCACCTAAAGAATGATGATGGCTGAATGGGGAGGAGAAGGAGCCCCTAAATAAATAGGCCCAAAACATGACAAATATGACAGCTGGTCAGCCAACATTTATTGCTGGCCAACTAGTATAAAATGCCACAAATGCCACACAAAAATTACTAAAATAATACCTAAAATACATACCAAAATGCCCAACCCATCTGGCATGCACAGACTCACACATGAGCTAACAATCCTACTAACACCCTCTCTTGGATCATGGGTGATCCAATACAATACAATGATACAATGATAATGACTAATCATAGTCCATACAACAAAGAACCACCAAAGTAGAACCATGGATACCCAAGTAGTGGGTGATCAAGCCACCACCAAGGTGCCGTGGAGAGAACCTGAGGTCGATGTCAATCGTACCAGCTCTTGAAAAGAGAGAGAAGGCATAACAAATCTCTATGTCTGTCAACAATGTCTCGCAATAGCATACAAGACCATCCTGTCAAAAATGCCTCTGAACATACTTACCCATGGATTCCTCACCTTTGGCCAAGACCGTCAAAGTGTCCTCTCATATGTGAGCTCGAACTAGAAGCCCATCTTGCTCTCTATCAAATAAACAGCCTATCATAAACTTGGATGTCAATCCTAGCTTCAGAAATTTGTTGAACTTCAATTGATGCATCGAGAACATCCCTCTCTAGAACCTGTGCACCTGTATACTTGGATAGATGAGGCTCGGCTACCCCATCTCACCACCCTCTCACACTCCCTCTCTCTAGCATTGGAGAGTCGTGAGGGATAACTGCATCACCTCAACTAGAAAGTAGTAGAGGAAGGGGCAGTCAAGCCCTTCCATTGGTCTGAAGAAGTGGACCTTGTCGTGCCCTGGACTACCCCTTGGCCAGTGGAGTGGCATCCAAGTCTAAGAAAAAGGATGACTCATCGAAGGAGTCCGCATTCCGCTTCTTTTGCTTCTCCTTCTTCTTCCATGAGACTACTAACTCCTTGCAGTCCTTCTGCAAGTGTCTCTTCTTACCATAGTAATAACATTGGGCCTTCGACTTCTTCTTGTCACCCCTCTCTCAAGTTGTAAAGGCCTCACTGGAACCTCCATAATGAGACGGAAGTCTCCCCTGTAAACGCAAAGATGCCTCATGCTCAAGTAGCATCGAGGACATATGTGTAAAGCTCACAGGTATAAAGAATGTCTATGCCCGTAAAGCATTGGCCACTCCATTAAACTCTGGGGGAAGCTTGTAGAGTACTGTTCCCATGAGATGTGCCACTGGAAGGGCAAACTGTATGTGTCAAAGCTGGTCTTATACTTGTGTAACATGGAGCAAAAACGACTGCATGGTGTCCACTAGCTCAAACTCCATCCATTGAAGCTGCCCATAAAGGGTCACAACATGGATTGGGAAAGGTGCCTTATACAACATCTAAAGCTTCAACCATAGTTCTTGTAATGTCCTGAATGAGGTAACCACCGGTAGAACTTCTTTAGAAATACATCGAAGTAGTGTTGAATACACCCGTGCATCATCCGAATCCCAAGTAAACACAACTTCTTCATGGTTATCCTCATCAAAATCTTCAAGAAGAGGAAAAGGATGTTGAGGCCAAGGAAGAGCTCCACATACAATGTACCAAATCCACTTTTGCACAAACCACGCTTTCATCACAACATTCCATGTAAAATAGTCAAGTCCATGTAACTTACCATCTGTAGAAGTGCATAGAGAAGCCATCTCGAGAGGAGAAGAAGAGAAGATAGTGAATAGAGGGCATACAGAGAGGAAATACAGCCAAATCAACAACAAAGACTTCACAAAATAAGAGTTTATATGCAGTGTAACCAAAAAATTGATCAGAAACAAAGGTTGACTACTACAAAATGAAGAAAAGCCAATCCCAAAACTACCAGAGATAGCAAAAACGGCCTGTACAAACAGTCACCTAGCCACAATTAGGGACAGAAAAAAAATGCAAGCTAGTACAGCATTTAGTGCAGTAAATTGATGATAGCAAGCTAGAATCCAAACGCAAGCTGAAAACACAAGTTGTTTGTCTGAAAAACACCAGCCTATACAACAGGGGGAAGAAAGACATGTAATCAATAGAAAAACCGCAGCAGGAACCTAGATCTTGCAATTTGATACTGTGTCAAAGGTGGTGCAACAATGGAAGCATAGACAAGTGTTGAAATAAATTGTTGAACACAAAACAGAAGAGAAAGAAAATAGAAGAAAACTGCAAAAAAAGAGAACTCAAAGATGTGCTCGGAAAATGGAATCCATATACCAAACACAAGAATGACACGTACAACAACAAGTCACTGGATACGTGGATACTGGCACTAGCTCCTCTCTCCAACAGGAAGACTACTTGAAGAATGATGATGATTGAATGGGGAGGAGAAGGAGCCCTTGAATAAATAGGCCCAAAATATGCCAAATATGGCAACTCATTGGCCAACATTTAATGCTGGTTGACTGGCATAAAATGCCACAAATGCCCCACAAAAATCACAAAAATAATGCCTAAAATACAAACTAAAATAACCGTCCCATTTAGCATGCACAGACTCACATGAGCTGATAATCCTGATAACACCTATATAGCAGCTATCTCTCTACTTAGAATGAATATCCCTATCCATTTATTTGCTCCAAACAGTTTTACATAGCCTTGCATGGCACCCAAACTTAGCCAACTGCCAAATGTCAAATCTTCCCATGCAAACTCAGCCTCTAGACTAAATTTCGACATAATAATAATTACCTGAATTAGGAAAATATATATCCAAGCCCAAACTTCGACCATGCCCAAAGCCTCAAATTTAAATTCCTAACCTTTTTGAACTTGAAAGTGGCACCACACAGGCTGTTGGTCTGAGGTCTTTGACCACTCTCCACCACCCCTCCCCCTATCTCTACAGCTTTGGGCCTCGCTCCTTTTATCCATGTCCCTCATCCGCACGCTTCCGCTCACGCTATCGCTATCTCCTCCTCTATTTGGCATTACGTCATCTCTAGTGCTCTACCTCACTCCTTTGCAACTTGGGTCTACTATTCACCTCATCCTTAAAGGAGGCCAATGTTGAGCCCTGGGGAATTCCACTACTATGTGTCTGATCATCATATCATAACCGCTTCTACACAAACCAAGCTTTCCTAATCACACCATGTGACATAATTAGGGCCATGTAATTTATCATTATTGGAACAACAAAGGGGAGCCATCTAGAGAGGATAGGAATAGAAAAGAATTAAAGGAGAGAGAGAGAGTACAGCCAAACCAAGAGCATAAATTGTACAACATAGTTTACATGTAGTACACACCAAAGGCAACAAATCAATAGAATCATTCGTTTCTCTAAAAGGGAAAAAACACTTGCAAACATTAGCCAGCCTCTCAAGTGGTGGAAAATGAACCTCTTAGCTCCTTGAAGAGTAAACTACCATTAAGATCAACAAAAATTTATGGACATATTTGACGGGAGCATAAACAATGGGACACCTCTTGTTAGAGAGGTGCCTTGCACCTCTCCCTCCAAGATACTTACACCCTTGAGAGATGTCTCCATCACTCCCAAGTTGCCAAGAACTCCATATCTCTCACTAGATAAATCATCCACTCCTAAACTTCTACATTAGAAACCTATGTAGCAACATGAGCCAATGCATACTTACCCACCAGCTTAGCTACCGAAAATGAAGTCCAGCATCTTGAAGCTGCATGATGTGTGCTGTCACATCAAAAGACTTGCCAAGCCCACTTATGTTCCATGAATTCTCATGTCACAAAGAAAGATGACATTGTGTTACATTTTAAGGCAGTACTCTTTCAGTTTAGCCCTCTGAATTGACAGCACTAGGCATCTATTCGTTCAGCCAAGAGCTCTTTAGTGCCAATGTGCAGATCTGTCTCATTCAGGAAAATATGAACCTCTTCCCTTGCATAAATAGTTCCTCATAAGATGGATGAACTACACAATGCAGCGCCTTTCAGCATTGCCTTTCAGACCTTTCTCCAAGTTGTATGTGTGTGGCACCATGGGAAACGTGTCCATGATCCACTTGCATGACTTTATCAACATGCAAGCCTCTTTATCAAAGCAACTCTTCAACGAATTGCATGTCATCAAAGGAAGAGGTGCTTGTACAATGACACTTGATTCACTCTTGATTCTTTCCTAGAATATCCTGGACTCCACCGATAAGAATATCTGCTATTCTTAGTTCTGATGCTTTGATTAAAACTTCACAACATTCTCCAAAGCCCTCCTCCCCAAAAAGATTTGCGTAATAGTAAATAAGAAACGGGATGAAAAGGAGGACATAAAACATTTTTAAAACCTGCTTCATAATCCTGAAATATAATACCTGCAGCAATTCCAGGAGCTGTTCCCAATCCTCCCACACCTGTGCCAGCCCTACCAGGCCCTCCTAGAATTGGCTTGTTCATGAGTTCCTCTTGTCTGTCAAAGCATCACCCGAGACCTGTTCCAACCATCAACGGATTTGAAACTGCATCATATTGGCTCGTTTGAACCTGCATCCATTGTGACAAGCATTCACTTACTGCCTCATCTATGCGTTACAACCTTCTGTATAGCCCCGTAGATGCAGCCACCAGAAAACCACTACATCCTACCCAACGAATTCTGCCTCAAACTAAAAGCAAAATCGGCTGTGGTACTGCCATGTATAGCGGGACAGAAATAAAAGACTACACACAGAGCAAGAATAGTACCACACGATATGTGGTTCTTCTTCTCGTGTTAGATCCTATTATTGTACTCATGCCCTTTGTTCACTTTGATCAATATATTGATACCCCACTAGTTTCTAGTTCAAACAATAACCATAAGTGTATACTAGCGTTCCTTGCGCGCGAATGCTATCCCACTTCGCAGCAGCTTTGCGGCAAGGCAACAGGGAAGCGAAGCTGTCGTGCAATCCCTATTGCACAATAACTTTGCCATCCTTGAGTGTAAAAACACCATACAATTCATTTCCATTGTACAACCATAACATGTATACACTTGTAACATCTACACAATTGCACAACCATAACATAAACACATACTCTTCTTTTGCACTCGACCACAAACAAAAGACATACAAAATGCATATTTTGTATCCTTGAGTGCAAGAAACCACATGCTTGCTCTCTATTCTCTCTCTCTCTCTCTCTCTCTCTCTCTCTCTCTCTCTCTCTCTCTCTCTCTCTCTCGTTCCCTCCCTCCTCCCTTTTCATCTCTCTTCTCCCTTTGCAACCTCTATATGTTCCTTCCGCCCCCTTCTTCATCTCTCCCCCTCCCTCCCTTTTCTTATCCCTCTCGTCTACGCCCAACCCCTTTATCTCTCACCCTCTTTACATCTCTTCCCCCTCTGTTCACACACACTCTCTCTCTCTTCCTCTCTCTCGTATATATAAAAGGCTAAACATGCATTGTATCTAGGTGTACAGACACACTCTCTATCTCTTCCTCTCTCTCGTAGATGCATGTATAAAAGGTTAAACATGCATTTGTATCTAGGTGTACAAACACTCATATATATGTGCAATGACCATGCACCAAACTTGTAAACTCATTTCCATACTTGCTCTATGCAATAGTTAGAAGTACCTCTATATTATCCTTGGATGTCACAATTACAAAGTCCAAGTGTATTCAAGCATTACAAACAAACTCTCAGTATTAACAATACACATAGGTGAAGTAGAGTCTGAAACCAAAGTTTGTTCCAAAGACTGCGCCAATAACTTTGCACCACAAAGTCAATCATCAACAAACCACAAAGTGCTACTCCTTGATTGTGCCTATGCATTTGTATCCAAATGTTACAAAAAGTCGAACAGGAAATTGCATCTATCTCATAGTAAACAGAAATTGCAAAGTGCTAGGAATAAAAGTGATTCTAAGAATGAAAACTCATTCCCCTACATTTGTTCTCGTTATTATCTCGACATCTATTACCTTTCTATTGAATGCCTTATATATCAACCGTGTACTATTACACAGACCTTTTCCCGGATTTAAGTCCCTAAGCAGAATAATAGGTGCATTCATCTTTAACAGCAATAGATGGGGAGAAAACCCACCTCCAAGATCTAGTGTATTTAGATACTCTACAGAGTACAAAAATGAGCTATCATCCATCTCTGCAATCGAATCCGCATTGTAGTACTGTAAAACCTCTCCACGCATCAATTGTAATGCATGATGATTCAAAGAAGCTACCTTTGTATTTTGCGCTCCAAGTATAGCACGCTGTCGTAGCGCATAGGGTAAAGGTCACCACAAGGGTTTGGCAAGAAAACTGGGCAAGATAGATAGAGATGTGTCTTCAAGAGATAAGTAGATTACAGTGAATGTTTAAAGGTTCAAGAGGTGCTTCACGATCAATCACAGGGTTTTGAGAGGTAGAGATAAGAGAAGGGTTGAAGGTTTCAAGCCAAGTTCTTGAAGATGTTAATAGAGCTTCCAATTGCATGTTCTTAGCAAAGATCACAAGAGTATTATCTCATAAGTTCTAACTCAATCAAGCTTGTTTTCTTGATTGTAAGAGGAATCACAAATTATAAAATCAAGTACAATATGATGTCATGCATCATAAAGAACTCTACATCCCAATATTGCCTTGCCCAAGGGGCACATAATACTTGTATATTTTGTCAAGATGTCTTCTGTAGAGTAACAAATAAATTAAAAGAACATGGTTATAGCTAATTCTTTGAATATGGCTGAAGATATCAACCCAAATATCTTCTGAAATTCACCTCTGATGATAGCATAAACTTCCCCTAACACAGTGTCGGTGCGTTTGGTGTCAAAAGTCTACCATGGGGGTAAGAGACAACAAGGTGAAGGGAGATTCAGGGAGAGGAGTAGATGGAAGAGAAGGGGTTCAAAGAAATAGAAGACATAGAAGAATACTCATAGAAAATGTAGAAGAATACTAACAGAGATGAACCCTATTAGTTTATTTCTACATTATGAGAATATAAAACTCTTGTAGACAAAAACGTGTACAAAATAATACCTTCCTCTATGCTTCTTAGATCACCAATCTGATGCTTCCGTTGGCTTCGAAAAGGGGGTAAAATACCAGCACACCTGATCAACATTATGCCAAATCACTCCCTCTTCATCTCCCACTTTAGAGTATTGTTCACTGCCTGAAAACAACAATTACGCGTCATGCAATTTCTTTATGTCTGTCATTGGCAATCCATAACTACATTATATGCAACTCTATGTCTGTCATTCAACATTGCCTCCATAGCAAGACAAACTCTATGTTGCTCCAATATGTCATATGCATATTCATCTTCTAAAAGAGGGTTAGCATACAACCGAGAATCCGTTCGATGAGGTTCTAGCAATCCATCAAAGTCAAACACCCATGGTACCGTAAAACGTCTTGAAGATGCAATAAAGCCTTGTTTGATGCCCCTTGGTGTAGAATTGCAAAAGATACATGTGTATTCTCTAGCTGAAATTTATACAAAATATCCTCTACCATTGGCGCCATAAACCTATCCCAAAGCTGACCAGACTCCCAAAATTGCAGTAAACAAGGCACGTATCTAGGCACCAATCTGCACAGAGGCAGCTTCTTCCAAGTACATAGCACACTCATCATCACCCTCTAACATGCCCTTTGCAATGCAAGCTTCCTTAAAAGTATTGCACATCACATTGCCAACAGTACACAAATCCTCAAAAGATGTACATTCGCGAGACACTCTTAAGAGCATTCACAAGTAATAATGCTCACCACATGTAGGCGACACAAAGTATATTCGACCACATGTATTTCCACGCTTTCTCTTCATCCACACCTTTCAATGTGTATTGCACACCCAGTATATCGAGAAGTCTTGATAGTGAATAGCTTGAGCCTCTGGATGAACACGATTCTTCATTTTGCATAACATTTGATATATTGTCTATATCTCAAAACACCATGCAAATCTCACTAGGTAAGTGCACCTACAACCGTTGTATATCAGGCTTCTCATTATGCAATGCATAGTCATATATTCGCCAACATGCTTTTGAGGCAGAAACATATTGTGCATCTAAATAACTCTTGATCTCGTCCACTTCACATATGCTCGTACCATTCGACCTTAATGGTTGCACGATCATGTCCCTTGTATATATGCTTATACACAAACTTAACGGCTGCCACTGTTGAGCATACCTCAACATTTATATCTGCATTGTATTTCCTACTTAAGTAAGGATTGTATGGAACAATCCATCGATTATCAGTAGTATTATCTTTTATTGCGACTTTCTTTCCATCGTCCCATCTTTTATAAACAAGATAGCCAGAGCTATCAACAAGTTGTCACATTCAAAAACCTTTGAGGCAATTTTTTAGTACATTGACTATCACGCATGCAAGGGCTCTTGGGATTCAATGCACTGCAAGGACCATGGACATTGCACTTCAAGACAGTTTCAAACAAAGTTGAAAACCTGCATTATTTAGAAATTTAGCACAAACAAACCTATCATAATGGCATGCTTTGGAGGTTTAAAAGGGTGCTCCAAAATTAGCAAAGTATGAGAATGTGGTAACCCTCGCTTTTGAAACTCAATCACACTAACATAGCCTGCAACATTTCCAAACAAATTCCTTTTCAACAATGTATGCATCATATTAGCATGTTTTTTATGAAAGACCCGAGCAATCAAATCAGGACGATCATAAGCAGTCTATCTGAGCAACAAAGCATTAGTTATCACTAACCACTTGGGATTACATGTCATTGTTATAAAAGGATCTGGTTTTCCCTTACTCCGCACTATATCCATGGCATCTTGATACAATTGATACATGTGCCTTGGCCCACCAGTAAAAGAAGATGGCAAAACCACCCTTTTACCAATAGAGGCACCAATAACTTATATTGGCCAATCCCATCATATTTGCCAAGCCTTCATAAACTTTCGAGCGTAAAACTGATTGATTCTGACAACACCAAGCCGAACTACAGTGCTCCACACTACAATAAGTATCAACAATAAACTGTTGCAACAATCGACCACTATGTAACATGCAAACATGAGTGTCCTCACGCACTTGTAGTTGAAGTGCATAAAATTGCATATGAGTAACACAATCCTTTATTAGACAATCCATGTACATTAACTGGAATATTAACATTACTATAAGGAACTTTTACATGACAACCATCATCACCCATAGGAAAAAGAAGAACATATAGCATTGGCATATACGTCTATGCAAGTTTGAAATAGCAATACATCGTCCATCTCAACTATAAACATGTATATCTCAATGATTGAGACTTTCTCGTCGCCTTGTCCCGGCATGATAGCTGCAACTTCAATTTGCCACTAGAATTGAGTATTGTCTATTAGCCTACTGAATGCCAAAAATAGTCATTCTTAAATCATGTAAGGGATTGTTTTGCAATTGCATACCCGTGGATCTAAAAGCTTGTGCATATATATTGTGTTGATGCATCATAGATTGAAGCTCCCCAAGTAAATTTGGCAATAAATTAGGCATAACACCCAATCAATTAGCTAGCTCATGCTCAGTATTATAAACATAAAGTAGTGCAAATCTTGGCATTTCCTATCATTGCACATTAGAAAGCAGAGGGCCTATATGATGATAAATGGAGTTATGCACTCTAAAGGTATAAGAATTCTGTGCAACAGACAAAAACTCATCAACATTGGTGCCAAGTGACACAAATGCAAGAGCACTATTATGCGCCCGTATATTATTCTCAAATACTCTACTTTGAGGATACAAATCATGCAATGGCTGCGATGCACGTTGCAACAGTGGCAACATTACTTTTCTATCCCAACAACAATGTTTACCAAACAAAACAGATCCTTGCACTTGAGTCTCACATCTCCACAATTTAGTAAAGCATCGCTCACACATCTAAGAAAAGACTTTCCATGGAATGCACAATCGGGTCTTGAAATAGCAATATTGTAGTTGCAGGATGAATATCCATTGTAAAGTATGCAAAATGAAACAAAAACTTGAAAGGGAAGTGGAACCCAGGAGGAAGAAGCTTAGTAGTGAGAGATATGGCGGATGGAGAGCAAGAGCCAAGAGAGAGAGAGACTCAAAAGTGGGAACTCCAACAACCACAATGTGTGGCCGAGCCTTCCTTTATTCAAACTATCACTAAAAAGAATAAAGAATAAGTGACTACGACGAGCACTCGCCACCTGTAGTGTGCAGTGGCGGGTACGGTCAGTGTAGTAATACACGGGCGGCTAGGCAGAGGCACCTTTACCCCCAACAACCTCCCACTTAAAGGCGAATCTGCCCCAGTGAGAGAGAAAAAAGAAAAGACAATACAACATGTACACATGTACAATAGGATGAGGAAAAAAAGATGTCATCTCATCCAATGCCCATCAATCTCTTGAGGAAGGCAAAGCGCTCGGTAGTGAGGCTCTTCGTGAGCAAGTCTGCAAGATTCAGCTAAGTCGGAATCTTGACAAGGTCAACAGACCTGTCCTCAATGATCTCATGAATGAAGTGATACCTCACCTCAATATGTTTCATCTTTGCATGGAAGACCGACCGGATTCTTGGCCAATTGAATGGCACTCATAGAATCCGAATGTAGTGTAGGCATAGCATCTATCATACCAAGGTCAGTAATCAAATGACCTAACCAGATAGCCTCCTTGCAAGCCTCTGTGGCTGCAATATACTTGGACTCTCTGTAGTAGAAAGGGCCCTACACTTCGACGCATTGGACATCCAAGAGATATCCCCTCCAGCATAAGTGAACACATAGCCAAATGTGGACTTCCTACTATCTGCATGTCTTGCATAATTAGAGTCAGTGTACCCCACGACTCCTATATCCTGGCTGCCATAACAAAGACACATATCTGTTGTGCCCTTCAAGTACCTCATGATACCCTTCACGGCATCCCAATGTTTCTTGCCAGGTGTAGCCATATAACGTGCCACAACCCCAACTGCAAAAGTAATATCTAGATGGGTGGCTATCATGGCATACATAAGACTGCCCATAATTGATGCATACGGAATCTTGGCCATCTCGGCCCTCTACTCATCTGTCTGCGGACAATCGGCCTGTGAAACCTTCACATGAGAAGGTAATGGACAGCCAATAGGCTTAACATCCTGCATGCGAAAACACTCAAGGACTTTATGAATGTACTCCCTCTGTGACAGATAGAGTAGCCCTTGAGATCTATCGTGCGTAATGCGCATACCAAGTATATGAGAGGCTTGTCCCAAAACTTTCATCTCAAAGTTCTTCTTGAGCTGAGCCTTAAGAGCATCTAGGTCCTCATGAGTTGTCCCTACTAAAAGCATGTCATCCACATAGAGTACCAAAATCAATAAAGAATCGTCACGAACTTTCTTCGTGTACAAGCAGGGATCCATAGCACTACGGCTGTAGCCCTATGACTACATGAATGCATCAAACTTATGGTACCATTCCCTAGGTGCCTGCTTCAAGCCATATAGACTCTTCTTTAGCTTGCACACTAGGTGATCCCTACCAGGGTCTGCAAAGCCCTTAGGCTGCTCCATGTAAATCTCATCATGCAAGTCCCCATGTAAAAAGCCTTTTTGACATCCATCTGGTACAAGTCCAGGTCAAGTTGTGCAACCAAGGCCAAGACTAAGTGTAGGGTGGTCATCTTGACCACAGGAGAAAAGACTTCATCAAAGTCAACACCATGCTCCTGCTTAAAACCCTTAGCAACCAATTGAGCCTTGTATGCCAGCTTGGGGTGTCTAGGGGTACTTTTCAGCTTGTACACCAACTTGCATGGCAAAGCCTTCTTACCCTAAGGCAAGGAAACCAAATCCCAAGTCTGATTCTTATGCAATGAGTCAAGCTCAGACTGTATAGCCCTCTCCCAAGAGTGACAATCACCCCTGTGCATAGCCTTATCATAAGTGAGTGGCTCTCCTACATCTATAACCAATACATTATCCATAGAGGGCGCAAAACGGTCAGGAGGTCGTCTATCTCTAGTAGAGCGCCTCAACCCAGGCTTTGCTGTGCCTGACCGGCATCCTATCTAACATCAGCATGTCTAACATCTGGGCAATGAGCATCAGGTGATGCTGCACGCTATCGAGCTGGCTGTGGAGCGGGGGCTGAACGGGAGTAGGTGGCTCCTCCTGAAAGATAACTCTGCTTACCTCAACAACTTTCTCAGGTTGCATATGCATTTTGCCCTCATGAAAGATGACATCATGGCTGCGGATCCCATAGATGGTAACCCATGTCTCTTGCATCTCCATAGCCAATGAAAATGCATTTGACACTTTTAGGATCCACCTTATTGCGTTTGTCCTTGGGCACATGGTAGAATACCTCACATCCAAATACACACAAATGATCATAAGAGGGGGGCTTGCTTGCCCATACCTCCTCTACAACCTGAAAGTCAATGCCACTGCTAGGTGACCTATTAATGAGATGCACTGTAGTAGTAACTGCCTCAGCCCAAAAGTGCTGCGGTAAGCCATCCTGGCTAAGCATGCTATGAACCCTTTCCTGAATGGTCCTATTCATATGTTCAGCCATACCATTCTGGGGAGGGGTGTAAGGGGCGGTCAACTGATGCTTAATACCTTGCTCATCACAAAACCGCTGACCTTAGGCATTTTAGCCTTTTCCTAGATTGGTTCTCTGCCAATGTAAGCCAACACTGAAATGTGTTTAAGACATCGGATTTTCTCTTGATGGGATAAGCCCTAACCTTATATGAGTAATCATCTATGAAAGTAACAAAGTACTTTGCTCCACCAAGTGACTGACATGGCATGGGCCCACATACATCTGAGTGCACAAGAGCCAAGGGCTCACCCATGCGTTTCTTACCGAACTTTTTATGTGTATTTCTAGTCTGCTTGCCATACAAACAATGATCACAAGAATCAAAATGCGAAGAGTCAAAAGGCAGAAGATACTACAAAGCACTGAGCATTTTTATTCCTTTAAGAGACATATGCCCCAAACGAGCATGCCAAAGGAATAAATGGGGGATAGAACCCATAGGCAAAATATGATTCAATGTATCTTCAAATACAAGTAAGGGATAGAGGCTGCCAGATTGGCACCTCTTGCAAGCACAAGCCTACCACGAGTAATCTTCCATGCAAAGTCTCCAAAAGACACAAAATATCCTGCATCATCAAGCTGTCCAGCTGACATAAGGATGCGAGTCAATGTAGGTACATGGCGTACATCATGCAAAACAAAAGAACTGCTAGAAGGAAACTGCAGCCTAATATCTCCAATGCCCACGATGTCAAGAGACCTGTCATCACCAAGACACACAGAACCAGACATGGTACGATAGGTATGAAACCAATCTTGACAGGGTGTCACATGAAAGGTTACACCCGAATCCAAGAGCCAACACTGTGCATACATAGAATGTATCTCAAAAGCCTGTAAGGCATCGCATGAAGAAGCTGCAAGTATGTAATCGTCATCTGAATCAGTGGCATGTATGACATTAACCTCTTCTATCTTCACATTGGACTTTGCAGGTACAATACTACGCTCAGAAGACATTTCCTGCACTTTTTCTTTTCCCTTTTCCTTGCGCTTATCATCGCGCATTTTATGGCACTGCGGCCTAATATGTCTTGCTTTCCCACAGTAATGACAGGTAAGATCAGACTTCTGTCCATGGGACTTACTGCGACCACGTGACTTGGACATGGACTTCTGAGAGTCCTTGCCCTTATGATCATTATCATGCCTACCATATCTACCACCTCTAACGGTCAATGCATGTGAAGAGCAGGAAGCATCATTGTTTCTTCTATTGATTTCCTCAGTCAATAAAGCACTCTCAACATCTTTGATTTTCAGCCCATCAAGCTTGTTCGTGCATATGGCAGTACGGAA
This sequence comes from Lygodium microphyllum, assembly GCF_053477565.2. Classification (NCBI taxonomy): domain Eukaryota; kingdom Viridiplantae; phylum Streptophyta; class Polypodiopsida; order Schizaeales; family Lygodiaceae; genus Lygodium; species Lygodium microphyllum. The sequence goes on along the minus strand of NC_141146.1, from coordinate 25,055,364 downwards.
GACATCTCATGATTTAGGCAAGGTGCCAAGCAGAAACAACAAGTGCAAGTTGTCTTTGAACTCAATGCCCTATGACAATAGACTCTTCATGATAGCATGAAACTGACTGAAATGAGATGAAAGGGAGGTCCCCTCCTTCATGTGAAGGTCCATTAACTGCTTCAGCCAATACATCTGTGACGCAGGACTCTGTTGCGCATGGAGCTCCTGAATCTTCTCCCATAAATCCCATGCACTCTAATTCTCATCTTCAACAACATTATGATGTACCTCTTCTGAGAGTGACAAGATAATGGTAGACTTGCATAGCTCATCAACTTCCATCCAAACATCATTATCCATATCCTTAGGTTTAACACCCTTGAAACACAAGGGTTTAATGTGCAACTTCTACACCAAAACCTGCCATATTTGGGACTTTCAATACCCATAGTTGGTACCATCCAACTTAGCAATGTTAAAGAGAGCTATATCTTTCAGATGACTAGCCATATTGTCCCAAATCAAAGCAAAAAAGCAAAATTGCATGTTGTTGTAATTAGCAGAAAATGCACTAAAACCACTACTAAAATTGGCTAAAAGTGTGGATATCACCAAGAGAAGCACCTATCCACCAAATATGACCAAGATAACATCAAATAGTAAGCATTATCCTCATAGAAGTGCTCAAAATCTGTAGATTTCAGCTTGCTATAATAAATGACAGCAGTATGTAAAACTGTCCCAAAATGAAGCAATCACTGATACATATATCACTGCAACTGCTAGGTAGCAAGATACATCCAACAATGAGTGTCCAAGGGCAAGAAGGTACCAAGAATTGTCAAACCAATCACCTGTTAGGCAAGAGACATCTCATAGGTTTAGAAGTCATGCATGTAATGGGTCTCGGGGTAAGAGAAGAGACTAAGCACAATCACAACTGATAGAGCAAGAAGCTCAATACATAACCATCCAAGATGCATACAAAACTGACAAACCTGTGACAAAGATAGGTGCCTGCCTCAATAGTCGTATCAAATCAGCCCACTATAAAAAAACTGTAGACATAAAGCTCTCAAGAGAGTAAATGCATGTAACTGTTCCACAAGCTCAAGCTCATCTGTAAATAAGACTCTGTGTACATCCGAATATACTAAGAGGCTCCCACTGGAAGTGAAGTCATATGCAAAGAGAGCAAGCAACGCTCTAATATATCAAATACATAGCATCAAACATGCCAAATCCCAATAGGGTACATCCGGAGCATAAATCCCAAGCTATCTCGGACCCGTAAAGCATAAGCTGGAAAGCATTCAAAGACCATGTAACTGACAACCAAATGTAATGCCCAGTAGATCCAAAATGCACAAATACATCTAAAGACAAAGCTCCAAGTAACTGTCAAGCATGGGCAAACCAAGTGGCATCCATATTTGACCAAAGCATAAATGTAAGAAGCCTAAATGTCAAGTAGTGACAATAGGCATAAAACCGGTCCAAAGTATGCCAACTAAAGCCAAATGCCAATGATGACGACCAAGACGAAGCCTATTCTAAGCTCAAAGCGTTCTAGAACCAAGAAGAAGCATTTGACAACCTCCAAAATGCATCGGTATGATCATTGAAACCTCTAGTAAGCACCCCGTATCCATGAACCAATGCATACACCAAGTAAATTAGCTTCAGTCCACTATATTACAACAAGTAATTTACTGTTAAATGAAGCTCAAACGGTGCCCAAATTTTCTCCAAATTAGTCCCAAAGCATAGACATAGCATCCCATAACATCCGAGCATCACTGGGCATCAATAGGCATCAAATGAGCAGTGCTAAGAAGCATCAAACAGTAAATGTCAAGCGTTGCCCTATTTTGACAGTCATGGGACTGTGTATACAGCAAGGGCTGAAGGGTGAAGCACTCGAATCGATCACTAGGAGCCAAGCACTAATGTCGAAGAGACTAACAATGATCGACAAGTTTGCCAAGAGTGCCGAGAAGTCGAGGAAGAGTAGGGAAATACCAGGAGCAGGTCAATCCAGCCCCCTAAAAATGCGCCAAAATTTGCATTGGCTATTGCTGGGGGCTGGGGGGTCTTCAACAGTCCTCGGGGGCACTTGGCAATGTCGAGGGGGCTCCAATGCATCCCGGGAAGAAGCCAATGAAGGTCTGGAAGCTCGGGGAGGAGGCAGGAGATCAAAACATACCTGCAAATGAAGATGCCATGGCTGCCATTGAAGCTCGGGTTGAAGCTCTTCAAATCTAGACTGAAGAGAATGCCGGGCAAGCTCCAATGCCTTTGCTCTGATACCAGTTGAAAGGGAAGTGGAACCCAGGAGGAAAAAGCTTGGCGGTGAGAGCTATGGCGGATGGAGAGCAAGAGCCAAGAGAGAGAGAGACTTAAAAGTGGAAACTCCAACAACCACAATGTGTGGCCAAGCCTTCCTTTATTCAAACTATCACTAAAAAGAATAAAGAATAAGTGATTGTGATGGGTGCCCGCCACCTGCAGTGTGCAGTGGCAGGTATTGTTAGTGTAGTAATACACGGGCGGCTAGACGGAGGCATCTTTACCCCCAATAAAACCTCCATTTTGAGGGCTAAAGTTTGGAGCATTATTGACATGTGACTCATTAATCATAGGATTTTTTGGATTTTGGCTATTTCCAATATTGCAATTATAATTCATAGCAAAAGCAAATTGTTGCTCCATCAATTCATTATTCCCATCTAAAATCCCCACACAAGAAGGCATATTTTGCATACCATGCAAGCTACTCTGAACTCCCTCATGAATCACACTATCATGACTTAGAGCTTCTTTGCATGAAATGTTTTGGCACCCAACCATAGCAGAACACATCTCTTTGTGCCCCCTTCAACCATGTTTTTCTTGTAGCCAAATCATTTGAGTCCTAAGCCTAGCAACTTGTCGTTGTCTATGTGGCGTAGAGTTGAGTCTATGCCTATGAACATGTAACACATAATCTCTACCAGTTGACCGATGTGAAAATCCCATATTGATTCGATTCTCACAAAGCTTGCATGCCAAGAGAGACCATGCATTCTTTCAAGGAGAGACTTGATTGGGATTGGTATTTTGGAAAAGACTTAAAAGTAGAATCAATCCATAATCAGATAATTTAAAACACTACAGTAATTTATTTAAATTAGCACAGTGCTATGCGCAAGGAACGCTAGTAGTCAAAATAAAAATTATATATTTTTATATTCTACATATAATTAGATATTGTATCCAAAGAGAGATAAAGAAAAATTCTACCTAACAAGCAAGCGATCCCCCAAGCCTATAACTCAAACCCAAATATATCATTCTACAGGAATGCACAGTATACCCAAAACATCAAGATTCTTAAAGTATTCCCAACACCAACAATCATGAAACTATGCCACTACTTAGCAGAGACCTAATGAAGATTCAAGAATTACCTTTGCCATAATAAAAATAGCAGCAGAGTTATCTCTTCAGAAATTGCAAGAGATAATAAATTTCTCTATAAGTTAATCTTTAAACTTGGCACATCAAAAGTGATGCATAATTTCTTAGCCCACAAAATGCAGCTTCACAAAAAGAAAGCACACAGCATTACAAAAAACACGTGTCAATGCACTTTAAAATGCAAATAAAAAAAGGCCAATAAAGACCATAACTGTATTACATTCCAAAAATCAATTAAGTTTTCTCTCTAGATTGCAAGAAGAAAAAGGCATCACATTGTCTGTACCCATTACATTTCAAAACCAATTTTGACTTCACAAAAGGAAGCATATATCACCATAAGAAAGTGGTGGCCCAAGCACTTTACAATAAGCAAGACAACAATAGCTTATAATATTCATCCCAAGCAATGAATATATACTCAAAATAAAAAATGTGATCTAATCTAAGTCCTGACACATTGAACCAAAAGTTGAAGAGAGAGAGAGAGAGAGAGAGAGAGAGAGAGATGTGAACATTTAATTTAAATATTATAATTAGATCATACACTAAGCATTCTATAAAGAATATTACTCTTATATGCATTACATTGCAAAAATCAACAAAGTTCTATCTAGATTGCAATGCAAAATGCTTCTTCCTATAGATGAAACCTCACGAAAGAGGCATCTCATCACATTCAAAGTACCCAATACATTTTACTTAGTCTAGCTTCGCCACATCAAAACCAATGTAGGCCCCACAAAAAGGACGCACACGTTACCACAAAAAAGTGGTGGCCCAAGCACTTTAAAACAATAAGCAAGATAATAATAGCTTATAAGCTTGATCTCGAGCAAGTCCTCCTCCTTAGTTGTGACTATTCATTTGATGACTCAATTGTTGCAGCAAGGCATTAAACCTATTGACATTCATTTGAAATTGCCAGAATGGCAGTCGACAACCTCTCTAAAAAATCATAGGCTCGTGGTTATCTCCAAGTCCCTAAAACGATGCCCACATATCATTCACCAATAACAAATTCATCAACTTGCTTGTCTCGGAGACAATTGTCGAAAGTTCCCTTACTTTACCACCCAGACTACTCGAGACTTGTTGAAGAACACTTTCGGTGTGCTTTGTCTCGCACACAACACTATACAAACCCTTAGCCTGTTCATGTAGCTCTGCAGAGTAAATGGCAAGTGCATGATCGACACGTGTATAAACTCATTTGCAATTCTATCAACTCATTCATCTTGGTCTCGAGACATTTAAAATTCAAAGAACTTGAAGTAGTCTTTGTGTTCCTTTGAAACCTTGTTGTTCTTGTAGATTTAGCAATACGCATTCCCTGTTGCCTTGCCACCTCTTTCATTTTTTGCACACTAACTTTACTAACTCTATTAGATTCCACATTTTGGCTGCAACAATATATATAAGTAATTATCTCCAAAAAAAGTACACAACACCTTGACATAAATACAAATTAGAACTATCTCCCATACCCATGCAAATAGCTCCAAGCAAGCAAGCGTTGAAGAGATGATGTCGTGGCCATTTTCTTTAATTCTACTATATCAGCTACATTCAATGGAGTCGAATGCACTATGTCTAGAACATTGTCCATGACATTGCTTTGTTCCATGATGACTACACAAAACAACATAAGAGTTTCAACACTGTGCATACATAGAGTGTATCTCTGTCATCTGTGAAGCACTACATGAAGTTTTTGCAGGGATATAATCCCCATCACTATCCTCGAGTTGCATAACATTGATATCTTCAATTTTAACATGACTTAGTAAGTACTATGCTATGATTAGAAGACTTTTCCTGCACTTTCTATTTCCCCTTGTCTTTGCACCTTTCATTGTGCAATTCATGACACTGTGGCCTTATGCGGCCTTTCTCCCCACAATGATGACAAGTTAGTTGGCATTTCTTCCACAAGACTTACTGCGTGACTTGCTAGGTGACTTGGACCGAGATTTCTATGAATCTCGTCCACGGCCATAACCACAATCATTCTTTGCATTTTTATCATGTTGGCCTCTAACTCTCAAAGCATGAGACATACAAGAGGCATCCAAATTCTTACAGTTTATCACTTCCATGTGGAAGAGAGCTCTCAACATCAGATAGCTTCAGAGTAGTGGCTAAAGCACATAAGGCAGTGTGGAATACATACCAAGACTTAGTAATAGTTCCAAGCAAGAACAACGGAGTGACATCCTCTTTGAAATCCATTCCCTTTGCGAAACCAAGTTCATAAGGATAGCATGAAACTGGCTCAGATGAGCTGATATAGTCACATTCTCTTTCATGCGGAGTTCCATAAGCTGTGCATTTTCTAGCCTTCATTTGCATCCCAATAGTCATATGAAACACCCGCAAAGCACCCGTACCAATAGGAAAAGCATAAAGTGATTAAAAAATCTTCAACCCTAGAGTGTGTAAAACTGAGTATTTTAGGCCACTAAATCAGCTCCAAATGATGGCCAATCAATAGGCATACATTCCCCTAACATTCAGGGACCATTTAGGACCAACTAGGCATCGAATGTCCATGCCAACCAGGATGTAGCATCAAGTGTTAGTGTAAAACTATTTATAACAACCTATGGAATGTTATGATATTATCAAAACAATGCTAAATCAGACCCAAATCAATCCCAATGCTCAATGCTTCAATGTTAGGCTCCAAGTATGCTTCTGGGCATCAAATGAGACCTATCCAAGTGCCCAATGACTGGAGTAGTTGGAGAAGATCAATGTTAAGCTAAGCAAGGTACTCTTGCAGGTCGCATGATGGTGCAAAATGATCCAAGGCTTGTGGAAGGGTTGGGCAAGGTCAAGGCAAGGTTGGGGGGTAGTCAAGGACCTCTAGGAGCTCCCTCTTGAAAGGCAAAGTCACCGATAGAGTGTAGGCATCACAAGAAGCAAGAGGACATGGCTGCCCTGCTTCACAAAAATTATGGACTGAGGTGAAATAACAAAAGAGAGCTCCAATACCTCTAAAAGAATGCCCTGAGGGTGCCTATGTGGGCCGGGTAGGTGCTTGGGAAGCCAGGGAGTGATCGGAGCTCAAAGGAGTCAGTTATGGTTGCCAAGAGTGAGAACCAATGGTGTAGGGATTCGAATGAATACTGAAGGAGTTACGGACCAAGCTCGAATGCTCAAGCAACCATGCTTTGATAATAGTTGAAAGGTGAGAAGGATCGAAGCTTGCACAGATGAGATATGGCGAGAGAGCAAGAGCAAGAGAGAGAGACTCATAATGTGGCAAGTCCAACAGTCGCAATGTGTAACTAGCATTCCCTTTGTTCATTTGTCACCATTAAAAGAATAAAGAATAAAGAATAAAGTGATGGTGACAGGCACCCTCTGCCTGTAGTTTGCAGGCCCGAGTACTGTTAGTGTAGTAATACATGGGCGGCTAGGCAAATGCACCTTTACCCCCAACAATAAATCCCTTGGGTCTATTGAGGACTAGCCTCTAACACCTAGGAGCCCAAGATGGACTTCCTGGAAGGTCATGATACTAGATAAGGGTAGATTAGTGAATCTTGTGCCATGGAATTTGGACACGAGTCCCAAATTAAGGGAAGAAGGAACGCTAGGTTAGCATTGTATCTTAAAGAATGTGCAAGATGAATATATTGTTTTGTAACTGCTTTCAAAGGATTGTTTGGCATTGCCTTTATCTCTATGTTAATAAATTACATGAAGAAACCAATGTTAATGGCTAATTAGAGGCTAATTAAAGCTATCTTTGCATGTCAAACATAAGTGTGTAAGGATAATTAAATTACTGAAATATACCCTCGTGGAAAGTGGGAGGGAAAAACCACAATTGTCCTCCTACAAATGGGTGGTCTCAGTGTGAACTAAGAGTTTTTCTTTAGGATGCTAGAGCTAGGAAGAGATGGAATGCTTGACTACCTAGTGTATCATCTTAGACCCTAATCAATGCCATTTTAGGAGATTGGAGTTGAGACTATATCCTACAAGTACAAGGGTCGATGCATATTGCTCCCTTTGTTTCTCTCACTATGAACCAAGTGCACCATTGATTTGCTTTGATTCGAGTTAACTTGCAAATACAGTGGCTAAAGAAAGCCGATGCTAGTTAAGCTGTTACATGACCTTAGCATTGAGTTAGGAACCTGTATTTAGAGCGATCCTTATGGACACTATAAGGATATAGAAGTATAGTGACAGCCATTTCTGATGCAAATTAGCGGTGTCGCAATTTGTGTCACAAATGCGATGCAAATGGCGATGGTACTTAGGTGAAAAAAAGCGGGTCGAAACCCGAGCGTGGCATTTTGCGCAAACGAACAAAAGAGGGAGCGAAAGGGAGAGCAAATTGCATCTTGCCTTTGAGAGGGAAAGGGAGAGAAAGAGAGAAAGAGGGGGAATGAAAGCTTCTCACCACCGCTGCCGCCGTTTGCGAAGAAGAGGAGGAAGTATATGAAGGGCGAAGAGGAGCCGCCGTCGCGAAGAGGAGCTGCCGAATCCATCCTCTGGTCTGTGAGGTCATGGTCGTGGTCATGGTAGTGGTAATGGTAGTGGTAGTGGTAGTGGTAGTGGTAGTAGGAGTAGTTTTTTCTTTTCTTTTCTTGTTTATTATTGTAGTAGTAGTAGTAGTAGTAGTAGTAGTTTTTTCTTCTTTTCTTGTTTGTAGTAGTAGTAGTAGTTGTAGTTGTTGTTGTTTTTTCTTTTCTTGTTTATTGTAGTAGTAGTAGTAGTAGTAAAGAGAGAGAGAGAGAGATGCTTTGTTAAAGGAAATGAGAGAGGGAGAGGAAGAGAGAAAAAGAAAGAAGGAATGAGAAGAGAGAGGGAATACACATACAACATAATAAAGAAAGAGAGAAAGAGAGAGAGAGGGAGGGAGAGAAGACAATGAATGGATAAAAAACAAAGAGAGGGTAAGATCTTGTTATTTAACTTCTTATTTTCTTATTTATAGTAGTAGTAATAGTAGTAGTAGTGGTGGTGGTGGTGGTGGTGGTAGCGAGGTCCGGTGCAATACCACGAGATGGGAAACGCTCCAACATACGTTAATTTGTGGGTGGGTGGAGACTTTACACACGTTAATTTTGTTGAGTTACAAGAGAAGAAATCCCTTCTCAAACAATTTAAGAAAGAAAAAAAGAATGATAATAAAAACAAATTGTTTGTCATAACGTAGACCAAATGAAAAATGATGAAGGTCATGATGTTCAAGATCGCGAGGCGTATCTTAATCAATGTGTCCCATGTCCTTGCTCTCAATGTAAACTGGCAATTAGATGAAAACATGGATTGTTTATAGAATACGTACAATGCTTCGAAAAGTTTCAATCAGAGATCATTGATCAAGCAATCTCAGATTTTGAGCAAACGGTAAGAAAAGTGTATATCAATCATGCATTGTATTCGCAAACTAATTGAATATCATATACAAAAACATTGGGTGTGGCCGATAAATTTTCTATCCAGGGAGGTGACGTCTCATCCCAAGGAGGAGCGAACCCTTTGCGACCAGTTCGAAGAGTTCGTGGGCATGCGATGGATGGAGTGCCTAAGCCAATCCACCACTTGGAATGTACTACCCAATCTATACAGTCAATACTAGAGGAGACATGCAGCCTTCCAGACAATCCTACAGTCTTGGAGTCTGAGATGGAGACAATGATTGATGCATTGATGCCCATGGATATCGAGACATCTGGTCCACTTAGAGAGGAAGCATTCATACCATTATATGATGGGTGCCGAGTATCTCGCCTGAAGACATTGCTTGCACTCCTAAGTGTGCAAGCAAAATACGGGTGGAGCGATGTGAGTGTAACCGAGTTGTTTAGGTACCTTGTACGTATGCTTCATTGATTTCTTTTCAGCACTATCATTAAAAAAAGTGTGCTTTTTCAAGGTGTTTTATGATTTTTTTCAGGTTACTAAAGTATCATATATTACCACTTGTAAATATCATGCCTGAGTCTCGTGATGATACGTGACATGTTTTACAAAAGCTTGGCATGGACTACAACAACATTCATGCATGTATCAACAATTGCATATTGTTTCGAGGAGAATACGAGACTATGGAGACATATCCAAAGTGTGGTGCTCATAGGTATCGACAGGATTTGCAAGGGCAAACCATTCCTCAAAAAGTTCTTAGACACTTTTCGCTTATCCTTTGCATAAACCACAAGTTTCGTACGTCTGACATGGTGAGCTTGACAACGTGGCATGTGCAGAATAGATCCACATATGGAGTTCAACAAATATCAGCGGATTCACGCACATGGAGCCACATTGACTCTACCTTTTTAGGATTTGCCCGAGAGCCAAGGAATCTTCGGCTTGATCTTGCTATGGATGGCGTGAATCCATTCGCAACTTCTTACAGTGTGTGGCCTATAGTCCTTGTCAACTACAACATGCCTTCATGGCTTTCTACGAAGAAAGGACATCTCATCCTTAGCTTGCTCGTTTCCAGCCGCTACAAAGTAAAAAATATGGACGCGTATCTTTGTCCATTAGTCAATGAGCTTAAGATTTTGTGGGAGGAGGGGGTCACCGTGGAAGATATGAGCAAGCGCGATGGTCGACGGTCTGCCAATATTCGAGCCATTCTCATGTGGACAATGCATGAATTTTCGGGATTCGGGGAGTGCTCAGGTAAGTAGGCTTGTGTTCTCGTTGGTAATATCTATCATAGCTCGTTCAAGTTTGTATTCATTGGATAGAGGTGTTGGCACAAGTCTAGTTACCTCAGGTTATCATGCATGTCCATTGTGTGGGCCACAATTAGACTCCCAAAGGTCACGAACCATGAAGAAGATGGTATATCAAGGACATGCCGCTTTCTTACCAGAGGGTCATGAACTTAGGGAAGGTTTTCTTGGACGACCTCCAGCACGTATGAACACCCAAAGCTGGTATGAGCTTAAAATGGTCCACACGGAGTCACATCCAAATAGAATGCGACGATTCTCAATTTTCTACCAGTTGCCATATTGGACCCACTTACAAATCAACCACTTGTTGGATACCATGCATATTTTCAAGAACATGGGCAGCTTACTATGGGACCACATCACATGAAAGAGAGACACTACAGGGGCACAAATGGATTTGAAGGAGGTAGGCAAGATGGAGGCGCTTTGGCCGCAGTCAAGTGCTGATGGTTGCTTGTAGTTACCTCATGCTCCTTGGATTTTGTCCACTAAAGAAGAGCGCATTGTGAAGCACATTATCAAGTCTATCCACACTCCGATGGGTATGATGCGTTCTCTCAGGTCCGTGTTTTCTAAAGATGACCAATTATCAGGGCTAAAATCCCATGATTGACATAAGATATGTCAGGTTTGTACTACGAATGGATTGTAAGTGGCCTACGTATTTTGCTATTTGAAGTGTAGTTGTTGTTCCTAATGCTTTCTCATTTGTGGCAGTTTGTACTACCGATCGCGATCACAGGATACCTTACTCCAGAAATACGTGGGGTGATTTACAGGTTGTCAATTTTACTGCAATGGATCTCATAAAAGGAGATTAATACGTCCTCTATTGAATCTGCAAGGCAGGGAGCAATGGAGACGGTCTGTCTCTTTAAAAAATACCTGCCCACCAGCATGCTCATGATACAAATCCACCTTCTTGTGCATCTTGTAGATGAAGTGGAGATTGCTCGAGGTGTCCATACGTGATGGATGTTCTTCTTGGAGCACTTCATGAAAACCCTAAAAGGCTTTGTGTGACAATGAGCTCGGCCAGAAGGTAGCATGGCTGAAGGCTGGTTGGTGTCTAAGGCATTAGTGCATATTTCACAATGGCTACCAACGGTGGATTCAGACAATAGTATGCTATGGTCGTTGAAGGACGATGATAGACTGACCAGAGATGTGGTGGTTGGAAATGGGGTAGAAAAAAGAATGGATGCTGCAATGGAGGAGAAAGTGAATCGCTTTTGTATGTTGCACCATGCCTCCATGGAGATGCCGCGGTTTATGTCAATGCGATGGTTGGATGAAGCTTTGACTGCAGCGTCTCATGAAGGGGTGGAGGTCTCAACCGAGGAGTGGGAATTCTCGAGGGGATGTAGTCCAAAGGTGACGATGTGTTTAGGGTTTGTCATATTTATATTTTATATGCAACAACTAATTGAGTGTTTCAATGTACAATACAAAATATATAGTGCGACATGGTCACACGGACGACATTTTTGCGTGGAGCGTATCGACAAAATGCGCTCCATAATAGATTGTGGTATCATGGTAAAGTTCAAGCAAGAGAGCCGATGACGAGCAACATATCCAAACACGATTATAGATGAGATGGAGTATTTTGAGAACTTGCAAAGTATTATCACGGTGGATTATCGTAGCTTCTCCATGATACTATTCGATGTGCAGTGGTTGAAAGTGGTACTTGAAGGAGCTGGAGCAACAGTTTGACGGGGTACATCTGGATTTCTCGAAATAGATTCTGAAAAAAGATGGACGGATTTGCACAACATGTTTGTGTTGTCGGCCCATTGTGAACAGGTGTATGAACTCATAAATTTTATTACGATATGGTACAGGTCACAAAAGTTAAATCTCTCTTGTACATCATTTTAAACAAGTAATTTTTTATCCAAACCCTCGACAACCTCGATGGTGGTATGTTATACCTTCAGCTCCCCGAAGTGCGAGAGTATATGATCAAAGCGATGTTCCCAGCGTAGATGAGGACAATATGTAAATATAGTGGTCGATGTTGCAAGGGGTGGAGGCCACCAAAAGCTTGGAGCATGTAGAGGAGCCAGAATCAAGTAACAATGATAGAATACAAGAGTCCAAGAATTCTTTGAGAATGAGGTGGACTCATCCTTTTGTGGTGACATGCCTGTCGACCTTCCAGTGTATGTGGAGTTGTGTCAGGAGATTGACATGGGACCATAGGGTACTTTCATACTTGGAGCATCCACCTACTTAATTCATTGACGAATCGCTTATAAGGGTACATAAGATATGCATTTTAAGTAAGATCATTTTTTAAAGATTTATATTACTATGCTTTGCTTGCTTTATATTGATTATGCTAACATCAATTTTTGTTTCTGCAAGTGACCTTTGTGAATATTTAGATCAGCATGATGAGTCGAGGGATGAGCGACGAGGAGCTATAAGAGATCTTCACATGTATGTCTCTAGATCAGATAGCTCAATTTAGAGATATGGCGGACCACAAGTTGTCTCCGACACCATCAGGCCATTCTGTTAGATCTACTTCGGTGTGCTATGATGCTTCATTTTCCAGTAGATGAGATCGATGTTCCAGACTTGGGCCAGCCGAAGGGAGTGGTTCTAGGGGATGCTACGAAGACATGGATGCAGTGAACCCGTGGTTGACTCGGGATACATGTGCTACTTCTCGCTCTCATGGCGGTTCGAGCGTGGCTAAGGTGGTTGTTGTGGAGGTATCGACGAAGTGTCTCCGTCTCATCATTTTGTTAGAGTTGTGCCACCTATGGAATTTGTCCCACATGTGGGGATGTCTACTCCAAGCACTCCAGCTTTTGCTCAGTCGTCCGCAGGTGGCACCCCTATTGGTGCTATTTCGAGAGATACTACCCCTGTAGGTATACTAGATGTACATGGGTCTCCTGGATATGCCTAGGAGCATGGTCGCAGGTGGGAGGGACCACATCTTAGGCATACCCTAGAGGGGTATTGATACCTTGTAGATGATAGGACATGAGCCATCATCATGAATGATGAGGGGAGGAGGGTGATGGCTCGTATGAGAGAGTTGTGCCAACAAGTTTTTCGGTACAACGTCTTGCATCATTGGAATAACATACCGGAGGGGAGCAAGGACTACATAGTAGCATCCTTGCATGAGGAGTTTTCGGTACTCACCGCAACAGATAGGTTTTCCATGGATTGGATGATAGAGTGCATGCATGCGTACATGTTACACAGATGATCGAACGCACACAAGGCACTTAAGAGTGGGGCCTCATAGCCGGAGTGGCTAGATGCGGATGACTGGCGTCAACTGAGGGAGGAGGCTACAAATTCTCCAGGATGTTGGAGATAACAGCGCGAGGTGGCGAGGGCACGATTGGAGGCAAGAGTGGTCCATCATCTTGGGAGTGGCGGCCACACGACATATCTTGAGAACTTTGTAAGTTTTTCTTTTGTTCTGCTTGCTTATTTTTTTGCAATATCCTTTGTACTGACAATCATGTTTCTAACCGTTGTATTTTGTTTTCTTTGCAGCACTCCATTACAAACCGTGATCCCACTGGCCTAGAGACTCGATATGCAGAGAGACGATCTAACTGCATTGATCGACCGATTGTATGGACATGGCGGCCCTGTAAGTCACTCATCTTTCTTGTTCGTAGTTACTAATTTTAATTAAAATACATTATTGTATGATGGACTTATGTGTAGTTGTTTCTTTTTTTGCAGAGTCCATTCGATGCTCCTTTGCGAACGGGACAAGCTTTCGGATGGCGAGGATTCATAGCTCGCCCTTGGATTCGTGGAGCGCACATGCTCTTCTTTTTTGGTCATGTGATTTGTGTAGGTATTTTCTATGCACTATGTTATTATCATCCTTTGTATCTTGCCATGATTATACCGTTGCTTTCATTACGCGATCTTGTATTTATTTTATGTATTAGTCTTATGATTCAAGTACACTTTGCCTTCATTTAGATGAGCATTGTAGACATTATTGAAACTCTTTTGTATGGCCCAAATAAAGCACATAGTGCTATTTGTGGTAGGGCAGCTTGTTGCTTGGCAATAAATTTTTTCCCCCTGTTACCATCTCTATTAGCGTCGCAAATTTACTGCACCCGTCGCTATTAGTATCGCAATATGCGTTACAAAGTGTTGCTATCATCGTCACTATTTGCGTCGCTATCGGTAGAGGTCCCTTCTTGCCTCATTCAATCGTCGTATCCTCCTTTCTCTATAATTCGACATTCCATACTGTAGAAGATATGGGTCCGTTACAAAGGCTCATAATCGTTAATGGCTTATACCACTGCCTTCCTATTACTCGGGGTGTAATCAACCTACGTCATGATCATGGTGGTCATTCCTTTACTGCACATGACTTATAAGGATAGGGGGTGATCACGAAATAAAAGCCAAAAGGCTCCGCTCTCTGGACCACCACATGGGTTTCTTACCACCCTTCAATGGAAGCGTAGATGCTCTTTTTCATAACACAGACTGCTCAGTAGTCATGGCAACACCTTTGATCAACCGTTGTCTCACCTCCTGCAATTAGACTAGCTTGGCATTTATAATCACCATAGGAGTTAATGCAAAACAGGCTATGGCTTTCCTCCATGTAAAAAGCACGACCACCTAGGCATTTCAACTCACCATCCGGGCATTAATATGATTGTAGGACTAATGCTAAGCTTTAACTTAACAAAAGGTCCACCACTGAATATGAATTCATAGCCTTTGGGCATTAATACGATTGTAGGACTAATGGTAAGCTTTAACTTAATAAAAGGTCATTTTAATTGGCCACAATTGAATACGAATTCATAGCCTTTGGGCGTCCACCCATACGTCTAGGTTGGTCCAACACTTTAAAAATGGTTTGGACCATTATCCGGGGTGCTTTCATACCTTTAGCTCCTAGAATAATTCCAAGGATAACCATTTCTCCATTATGAAGTATTTAAGATAGTAATCTATAGCTTAACTTGTAGAACTACTCTCAATTTTACTTGAGAGCTTTGTGACTCTCCATACTAAGTGAGCATCCTTCAGCACTCACCTTCCAGTGGCCATGATGATGAACAAGGTAGCCTTGCCTTGTGTCAAGTGACACAAATAGCGATTGGTCCACACTTACGACACTTGCAATGTAAGAAAGCATATTTTAGTTCTTACTAACTGCCTTCTTGCTCAACTTGTAGATACCAGATCATCCCCCTCTTTTCACATTACAAGGCTTCTTTGTCTATAGCTATAGCTGTCATACAAAAGGGCATCGTATAACTTTTTTTTTTTGAAGTTGTACACTCTGTGAATAAACATCAATGCATTTGGGCAACTCCTGGTTCGAATGACAATAATTCTTTTTTTCAAACATAGGGTTTATTTCACTCTTGTTGTAAAATTCTATGCTTGGTAGTAAAAGGCATACATATGTGTGTGTGTGTGTGTGTGTGTGTGTGTGTGTGTGTGTGTGTGTGTGTGCGTGTGCATGCATACACACACACACACATATACATGCACATATACGTATATATGTGTGAACATAGTATGGACACATGTATGTGTGTATTTATGCGTGTGCGCACACACACACACACACACACACACACACACACACACACACACACACACACACACACACACACACACACACACACACACACACACACATCTATTTATGTGCACACATGCACAAACAAATGTAGAAAAAAAATTGATGTTACTAGGATCCCAAAACTTCTTTAAATTTTGGATCCATGCATACAATAATTAAGAGTACAAAATTTGGTGATTTTGACCCCAAAACTAAGCTCACATGGCCTAAAACCTTAAAAACAAAGTGTAAGGTTGACCTATTGCAGGTCTAGGTAAAGGAGGTACTTTCCTAAGCCCTAGGATGGTCTCCACTAGAGCAAACCACTTTCGGGGTTGACAGTGTAAATTTGACCCAGAAGTAACCTTAAGATTGAGTGTTTCTTAAATTTTAGCCTTCTCAGCTCAATTTTGAGGTCAAAATCAAATTTCGGCCCTAGAATCTTAAGGTTTTTGGGCATTCTAAGCTCAATTTTGGGATTGAGATTAATTGGTCACGTTTACAAACATTCTTAAGGTTTTCAAGCTCAATTTTGGGGTCAAAATCACATTTTTCAAGCTTAAAGTGTTTTAAATCCCAAGGCTCTAAAAAGTGGATCCTTGAAACTTTTTTTTAGAGAAATCATATGGATCACACAATTTCAAGCTCTAAAGTAGTTTGCAATCCTAAGGCACAGAAAACTACATTCCTAAAACTTTATCTAGAACAATCATGTAGATCAACTTTACCATTGTTCTTAATGTTTTTAGGCCTTTTAAGCTCAATTTTAGAGTCAAACTCACATTTTTAAAGCTCTAAAGTGGTCTAAAACCTTAAGACTTAGAAAATTTCATTTGTAAAACTTTATCTAGAGCTAAAATAAATCTTGTTTATAGCTAAAATATACCATTTGTAAATTCATATTTAGGTTTTTGGACCTTTTGAGCTAAATTTTGAGTTAACATCACCAAATTTTGCAATTGTTAGTATATTCTATGTGGATCTAGTTTTTAAACTAGTCATGTGATCTAGTAGATCTAAGTTATTTCTACCATCCTTAGTTATTGATTTTTTACCAAGCAATCAATGAAAGTCAATCTTGTAAGATCCAAGAGTCCACAATACATAAGTAGATAATAAATATATTCGTTATGCCACTAAGCAATGATAATCCCAAAACCACAAAGTCTTAATTGTTCCAAATTATTGATCCTTGTTGCATGGGTTTAGGATTTCAAAGGCTATTGGAACAACTTATATATATATATACATATATATATATATATATATATATATATATATATATATATATATATATATATATAGAGAGAGAGAGAGAGAGAGAGAGAGAGAGAGAGAGAGAGTGTGTGTGTGTGTGTGTGGCAAGCAAGGTGTGAGGGATCATAGACTAAGTGTGGCCCACAAGATATGCATAATCTACCCTAGAAGAAGACTGATGCAATGATGAAAAGGGCATCCCAAGAGTGGAAAAGAAGGGACTTCAATGTAAAGGGACATTATGTGAAAAACATTAGAGACCAAAGTATAAATAGTTGCATAAGGCCAAGGAAGGGTATCCCACAAGAAAGAGGGCAAGATTTAAGAGAGGACTATGACAAAAAATGAGAAAATGCCACATGGATTTAACCTTGAGAGAGGTTGAGAAAATTGGAAGGTGAAAGGTAATGGGGGACTTCCACAAGAAACAAAAAGACTAGGGGACCCAAATAGAAGGCTTTTTGGAAAGCAAGAAGGAACCATGAAAAGAAAATCCAATCTTGATAAAAAGGAGATGGATATGTTGTAGACCTAAAGTTGAGGTCAAAGAAAGCATCTCAATCAAAAGTTGAGATAAAACTTGCCTCAAATCTTTGATTATCTAAAAAGCTCACCAAAAAATTTCCTCATCACTTTATAAGTATAACTATAGAAAATATCCATGGCATCATCGGAGAAGTTGAGGGGATCATAGGGTATTCCTATGAAGAGACACATCATGTACAACCCCCATTAGAAAAATGTGAAATGTGTATATTCCTTATAGGCAACAACCCATATTTTAGTATTTCTTATATGTTGGAACAATCTGACCTTTGTACTTTGCTATCTAAGTAATTGGTGGTGGATAAATTTGGACCTATTATGATTGGCCTATTTTCAATTTGCTACTTTTTTCTATCCAAATCACAAACTTTTTATACATTTATTAAACAAATATTTACAAATCTAGAAGCATTGTTAACTCATGAGTGTAGTTTTGATTCACTAACTGATGTTAGAAGTTGTCTCAACATATGATTTCATTTGTTCTTTCTTTTATTTAATATTTTTTAATACTATTTTATTTCCTTGGGTAGTACTTGTAAAGAAAATTGATTGGTGTGAATCTTGTTCTGTGATGGTGTTTATATTAGTCTTGATGATTGGATTTGTTACTTGAAAATGTGCTCTTTAAAAGGAGAAGCCCGAGTGGAAGCACGAGAAAGCGAAAGCGATGAAGGTGTGATCTATGGTGGATGGAGCAAGATAGTAAGAGAGATAGAGAGACTCAAAATATGGGAACTCCAACATGCACAATATGTGATTGTCCTTCTCTTATTCATTAGTCACTAAAAGAATAAAGAATGAAGTGATAGTGATGGGTGTCCGTCACACCTGTACTGTAGAGGTGTGTAGGTAGTGAAGTGTCGCAGATATATGGGTGGCGTAGGCATATGTGCCTTTACCCCCAACAATGTCTTTTATCTCAAAGCTCTTCTTGAATTGACTTTTCAAGGCATCTAGCTTCAGTAGAGCTCTCCCAACAATCAATATATCATCCATATAGAATATCGAAATTATAAGGCCACCATCACAGGTCCTCTTTGTGTATAAACACAGATCTATATCACTATGGATATATCTCTATAAATGTATGAAAGTATCAACTTGTGGTACTATTCCCTAGATGCCTACTTAATGCCATAAAGGCTCTTTCTCAACTTACATAGTAGGTGTTCCCTACCTTTTTCCTCAAAGGCCTTAGGTTGCTACATATAGATTTCATCATGTAAGTCCTCGTGTAACAAAGTAATCTTTAAATTTATATGATAAAGGTCTAAATCTAACTATGCAATCAAAACCAACACCAATCATAAGGTAGTCATCTTCACTATATGAGAGAAGACTTCATCGAAGTCAATGTTATGCTCTTGCTTAAAATCCATTGCAACCAATTTGGCCTTATATGATAGGTTGGGGTGTCTTGGGATACTCTTTAACTTATATATCCACTTGCATGGCAAAGCATGCTCATTGGGTTTTTTACAAACCGGATTTCTCTCACAAAAATTGGCCAAAACCCCTATCAAGAGCCTTACCCATAGCTTAAACCCTACATCTTATCACTTTGGGTTTAATCTTCAAGCACTAGGTATGCTACATTGCTTCTCGGTTATGATAACTCTAGCAAGTGGGAAACAAGTTCTTAGGAGGGATGTCAATGTAAAGGGTAAAAGGGATGGGTTATCTTAGTAATGATGGAAATGGATTACACCTAGGGGTTGAGTGAGTGTATAGATTTTTTTCAAAGGACTAACCTCCAACTACACTTGGATTTCATCTACATCACCAAGATTTGGGATCTATCACCATCATTAGAGGACACCTCACCCTTGTACACAAGTCAATGTCCACATCACGGTGTCATTTGGATCTTACATAAAAGCTTACAAGCATGGACCTCTCTGTCACATCCTTATATGGTCTACAAAGTTGCAGAATAAACTTTTTTCAGATTCTTCACCGATTTGAAGTTATAAAGGCGTAGATTGTTGGCTGCATGCAATTTTCTTTTCTCTTTCACCCTTATCACATCAACTTTCCATTTTATCCTTCTTGTAAATATATTATAATAATGTGCTTCGGGCACCCACCTCTTGTAATCTAGCTCCCTTTCTCTAGCTTGTCTACCACCACCCTTGGCTTCTTGCATGATGACCAAGGTGGGGACTTGTCCCATCCACTATTCTCCATATTATCAAAGATGACATACATAATCTAGGATTATGTTAATCAAGAGGATTAGCTTAATCTAATCTCTCATGGAGGCTATATAAGGTGCCCATGGAGATGTAAACATAATCACAAGCACATGAGAGCACTCTAGATCATGAAGTCCAAAGGAGAGCCACTAAAACCACACTATGCAACACCCTCATGCTAGTCCATCTCTTTGAGGTAAGCTATGAGTGAGTCTCTTTTTTTATATAGCATTCCATGAATACATAATGGCAAGCTTTCTCTATCTCTTCTCCTCTTGTCTCCCTCTCTTCTCATCTCTCTCCCTCTCTCTCATATTCTAATATGACATCTAGATCATACGGTGTCCAGATCATATGTACTCTCTTCCAATTCTCCCTCTACATTCATACTTAAACTTACTAAGCAAGACTTGCCATATGCTCTATTGGTGGGGAATCCTTATTTCCTCATGTTATATATATATTCGTGGGAGAAATTAGGAGCCATCACCTC
This sequence comes from Lygodium microphyllum, assembly GCF_053477565.2. Taxonomy (NCBI): domain Eukaryota; kingdom Viridiplantae; phylum Streptophyta; class Polypodiopsida; order Schizaeales; family Lygodiaceae; genus Lygodium; species Lygodium microphyllum. Next base: position 25,035,114 of record NC_141146.1, on the reverse strand, counting down.
TTTTAACCTTCCATCATCTTCATTTCCCTTAAGATGGGCTACAAATTCTCTATTATGAAGTTGTGTTTTGGTTCTTTCCATTCACTTAGGAAAGGGATGTCCTAGCCCATCCTCCCTTTGGCTAGGTGGTGCCCTTCTTTAGCTCTCTTGGTGAGGATTGGAGGCTGGGTGGGTAAGAGGCAACCCACTCATCTTTTCAGCTCTCAATGCTTTTTATTAATCAAAGAAACAAAATCCCACATATGATTTTTTTGCAATGAGTCATGCTCTAACTACATGGCTCTTCCCCAAGAGTGACTATTACATCACTACAGGTATATCCCTGTACATGTATGAAAGTATCAAACTTGTGGTACCATTTCCTAGGTGCCTGGTTAATGCCATAAAGGCTCTTTCTCAACTTACATACTAGGTGTTCCCTACCTTTTTCCTCAAAGGCCTTAGGCTGCTACATATAGATCTCATCATGTAAGTCCTCATGTAACAAAGTCATCTTTACATCCATTTGATAAAGGTCTAAATCTAACTATGCAACCAAGCCCCACACCAATCATAAGGTAGTCATCTTGACTATATGAGAGAAGACTTCATCGAATTCAACATCATGCTCTTGCTTAAAATCCTTCGAAACTAATTTGGCCTTATACGCTAGTTGGGGCGCCTTGGGATACTCTTTAACTTATATATCCACTTGCATGGAAAATCATGCTTTTTATTAGGCAAAGGATCCAAATCCCACATATGATTTTTTTGCAATGAGTCATGCTCTAACTACATGGAGATGAGTGACTATTACCTCTGCACATGGCCTCATCCTAAGTAAGAGGCTCACTAGCATCTACCACCATAACACAATTCATTTTAGAGTGTAAATCAATCATGCTGACATCTATCTTTAGTAGAGCATCACAAAATAGGTTGTGGGGCTTGTACATCCTATCTAACATCATGGTCAAGGGTCACTGGAGCATCAAATGCATGCTGTCTAGTTGGATATGTAATAATAGAATGCTCCCCCTAAAATTTTACCATATGTACCTTAACTACTTGCTCAAGCTGCTCATGCATTTTCTCTTCATGAAAAATAACATCATGAGATGACCTTCCGAGCTTACGAATCCTTTAGGTGATAGCCCATGTTGCCTACATCCCCATAACCAAGAAATATGTATTTCACTAACTCAAGATCTAGCTTATTATGCTTGCCCTTAGGAAGATGGTAGAAAGCCTCACAACCAAAGGCATGCAAATGAGTCTATGATGGAGGTTTTTCAAACCATATCTCCTCTGTAACTTGATAGTCAAGAGCATTGCATGGGGATCACTTAATCAAATGGATGGTAGTAGCAACTATCTCAATCCAAAAGTGCTACAATAAGCTTGCTTGGCTAAGCATACTACAGACTCTCTCTTGAATCATCCTATTCATGTGCTCAGCCATACCATTCTAGGGTGGGATATATGGGGCGGTCAACTGATACTTAGTGTCTTTCTAATCACAAAATTGCTCAAAGGCTTTAGATGCATACTCACCTCCATTGTTAGATCGTAGGGATTCAAGCATATACCCAGACTGGTTCTCAACAAAAGCAAGACAATACTAATAAAACATAGCCAATACTTCCAATTTTTGCTTTATGGGTTATGCCCAGGCCTTACATGAGTCATCATCAATGAAAGTAACAAAATACTTCATGCTACCTAATGATTAACAGGGCATAGACCCACAAACATTAGAATGAGCAAGAGCCAAAGGCTCACCCATGTGCATAATGCTAAACTTCTTATACAAACTACATGTTTTCTTACCATAAAAACAATGATCAAAAGAATCAAACATTTATAGTTAAGGGATAGAAGATACTGAAAACAAGTAAGCATTTTCATTCCCTTTAATGACATATGTCCAAGGTGACAATGCCACAACGATACACATGGCAATAACAGTAGAGTAATTGGCATGGAACAAATACACAAGACCAGCGTGGATCTCAACTTTAGAGGCAAGGGGAGATTACCCCAAGGCAGAGGTGGTGGATCTTGGCAGTCGAATGATCAGTCCAACAGGGACAAGGACTGTCATTATTGTGGCAGATATGGCCACATTGCAAAGAATTATCATAAGAAGTAGACATATATGAAAGATAAGGGTAGACAACATGGGAACTATGTGTCTTCTAGTGTGCTCATGATGAGCAGGGTGACACATTGTTTGCCATGCAACATGTGTCCAAGAATGCACCTAGGCAGAATATAGATGAGAGATGGTACATTGACTCTGGTGCTTCCAACGAGATGACACCTCATGGAGAGTGGTTTGATGAGTTGGTTTCAGGTTCCCATGGTTATGTTTGTATTGGGGATGACACCCAGCATGACATTCAACACACAAGAGTTGTTCCGTTGATGATGCCTGATAGGAAGAAAAAGAGCTTGCATGATGTATTGCATCTATCATCAATAACTAAGAACCTCTTATTAGTGGGACAGATGGTAGAACAAAATTTGCAAGTTAGATTCAATAAAGATGGATGCTTTATTGAAGAATATGATAATGACTGCAAATTAATTGCTAGAGGCAGATGGGATGGTAGGATGTTTACTTTGGACGCTTCCATTCCAAAACTTAAGGCAACCATGTTTGCACATGATGAGGGTGCTATTCAAGGTGTTGAGATTTGACATAAGAGGATTGGCCATGTTAATGTTCAAAAATTGAAATCTATGCAGCAAAAAGAGGTGGTACTTGGATTGCCCAAATTCAAGTATAATGACTTTGGCCATGCTGAATAGAATCCCTGCAGCAGGGATTCATGATGTAACACCTTATGAGAGGTTGTATGGTCATAAGCCTAACATTAGGCACTTAAAGGTATTTGGATGCATTGCATATGTTCATATTCCTGATGAAAAGAAGAAGAAATTGGATCCTAAAGCTATCAAGAGCGTGTTTTTGGGTTATGCACAAGACATGAAAGCTTATAAATGCTATGTGTTGTCTACTCATGAGACATTGATAAGCAGAGATGTTGTCTTTGACAAGTTGGCCTCTTGAAATGGGAATCCAGTTGTAGTGGCTACTGATGGATCAACCAACACAAGTAATGCTGAAAATACCCTTGTAGCTAGTACATCTATGGGTAGTTCGACATGTGACCCCTTTCCTCACATCTATATGACCATTCAAAAACACAGCTTTAGTCTTCCTACCATGTTGCAGCACCTCATACTACATACAAATGCTATAGGAAGCATCAACATTCTTTCTATTAATCTCTTTATTCAGTAATGTACCCTTTGCATCCTAAAATTTTAGCCCATTCGTAGGCATATTTGCAGGCATAGTAGAAATGTGTCCCATGATTCACACAATGTAACCAACAAGAACAATGGTGGAAGACTCTCCTTAAAGTCAATCTCTTGTGAAGAAAAGTGGCTAAAAATAGAATGAAACTCATTTAAGTAGGTGGACATGGAAGTCCCCTCCATATGAAGAAGGTCCATGAGTTGCTTCAGCCAATACATCTGAGAGGCAAGGCTCTAGTTATCATAGATATCATGGATCTTCTCCCATAACTACCATAGAGTGTGACCTTTCAGAGACAACATTGTAGAAGACCTGCTTAGAGAGTGGCAAAATGATTGTAGATTTACATAACTCATCCAATTCAGCTAAATCCTGTGCATCAAAGCATTCAGGCTTAACATCCTCATGTCTCAATGGCTTAATCCACAATTTCTATACCAAAACTTGTTGGATCCGTGCCTTTCAATAGTTGTAATTAGTGCTATGTTAAACATATCTGTGATATCCCAACTTTAATTTCAAATCTTCTCGACTTCTCGCAAAATAGACTTGAAGAAATCTAAATCATTAAATAGAGAAGATCTTGAGCAAAATGACTCAAGGATCGTAATCCAACATCGAATTGACAAGGAATATAGCCATTTGTCATGAAAGTTACCATGTGAACGAGAGTTGTGAGCCATAAGTCAAAATTGACCAAACACATTTAAAACTTGGCAAGTAAAATAAATCACAAAGTTTTAAGCTTAAAAAGCTCAAAAATCTTGAAAATAAAGAAAAATGAGAAAAAGATATCACAAACAATAGGCTGCCGCACCCCCTTTTTTATTGGAAAAAAACAACTCCATGAGCCCCCAACTTTGGCATCCCTTATTCTGAATGAAAAACCTAAATTCTCCTTCAATAATTCAGTAGTTGACTCCAACAATGTCCCTCTCTTCTCAATTTGATAAGAGGCTTGGATTGAAGTAAGATCATCCGAGAGCTAGGCGAATTAGTCATGGCATCTCTTGTAGCCTCTTTGGATCTCAAAGATCAAATCGCCAGTATCAGATTACATCTTGAAAGTTTCTAGTTTGTTGATTTGCAAAGATACCCTTATAAAGAGCTCTTTTTCTTGGGCCACAACCCTTCTGCTTCAATTTAGCTATAAATACAAGGCATGGGGAGCCATTGAAGAGCCCGAGAAATGGAGGAGAGGTCCTTCCCAAGAGTATAAAGCAAGAGTGAGTGGAACAAGAGAAGTACGAGGACAAGAATTTCTTGTCACGAAGACAAAGAAAATACTCCGCGAGCTCTTGAATTCGAATCCTCCATCCTTCTATCATATTTCTCTATGGAATCAAGACTCTTCTCGATTTTTCTAAATTCTTAATGATTGCCTTCCCCCATCAATAAAAAATTCAACCAATCTAATTACCCCCAAGCTCCTTTGCCAAAATCCCATTTTCAATACTTGCAATTAAAGACCATGGCCTCAAAGAAGAAAGTTACGAAGGCCATAGAGGCAAGAGCTACCAATAACACTGCAAACACAATTACTACAAACAGAATGGCGAGTACTGGGATTACAAATGAAGCTGCGGATACAATCAACCAAGCACTCGTATGGATCCACAGGTACTATATTTTATAATTAATGCAACTAGTTGGATACCATCCCATGAGCAGGAAACAAAAGTTGCATTCGTAAAATAAAATTTTATTCAATTCCTGCATATAATCTTTTTAAAAGAATTCTTAGCCACAAATTCCAAGGGAAAACTTGGGTTTGTACAAGATGAACTTAAGCAACTACAAGAAAGGTACTATGTCTCTAAAAGATTTAATATTTTTTATTTGTGTTGATCGAACAAAACCCCTAATGGATAATCATGGATGCTAATCCCTGATATATAAGAGACCTTGAGATGAAATTGCTAAGTTATATTGTTCATAACTAAACTAACCAGGATTTTCTTTTATTGCGGGAAAGGACCCATGAAACTCTAAAGGGATTATTCTTAATAAAATTCTTGTTTAGATTCGGTCCAACTAGATCCCGAGAAAGGGAAAATCTGGGAAGACTATTGGAAGGTATTGTCACTTACGCTAATTTTGCCATGTTGAATGCTGAAATGACTTTTTTATTTTGGTTGATTTTTGTTGTTTATGAGGGTTGAATAGTTGATTTTACACGATTATTGATTGTTTTGGAAGCGAATTGAGAGTGTTTTGGATAGGATGGAATGGTTTTGATAAGTTCATGATGTTTTTCAGTGGAGATATAAGGTTCTGTGATGTTCTGTTGATGTCCTGATAGTGCCTGATTGGTTTTGATAGCTTCTATTTTGCTTCAGTTTTGTTTTGTTTTTCTTCTGTATGAAATGATGGAGTAATGATTGATAAATTTTGAGGTTGTTTGAAAGCTCATTGAATGGTTTTTGATGGTTTTAATTGGTTTTAGTTGAACTTGATGCTTTTTGTTGACCTTCTATAACCCTTTGTTGAGCTTTTGTAAATCCTCTCTATACCTCTATATGTGTTCTATTGGATGAGGGTGTGATATGAGAAAGTTTTTCTAGCCTTGGAAAGAGATGAATGAAAGTTCAAAGGAGCTCAAAGAAGTGGAAGAAGTAGTTGCTAAAGACTCACGTGAAGACTGGAGTGAAGTAACAGTGATGAGCTATGAAGAGCCACTGTAGTGGCTCTGGTGACCTTTCATATCAGACATACCTCTAGGGAGGGGTATTCACGACCAAAGGAGGGTTATTGTGAGTGATTATTGAGTATTGTAAAGAGGATATGATGTACTATTGAGAGAGAGAGAGAGAGAGAGAGAGAGAGAGAGAGAGAGAGAGAGAGAGAGAGAGAGAGAGAGAGAGAGAGAGAGAGAGAGAGAGAGAGAGCCAATTCTATGAAAAACAATATATCTACATACGAGAGATTGTGAGAGAAAGCTATGGAATCTTTGAAGATGAATAATATGTGATATCTTTCCATTCAAAGTGTTGTATTATCTTATGTCTTTATGGTATATCAATGAATTCTATGAAGAATATGAAGAGCATGATGGATTTTGTTAAAGTTAAAGCCGTGGGAGAATTGTTTTATGAAGCTGTATGAGATTTTTTATTCTTGGTGTTATTTTCTTTGTTGAGATCATATCAAATATGAAAAAGATATTTGTTGATAGTATAAGATAGATTTTATTGTAGTAGAAACCCTATTTTCCTTGGTGTCTCTCTTGGGGCTCCATGTTTTTGGTGCGAAGTAGAGGAAAACTGCCATCAACAAGCATCAAAAGAGGCTGAAAATGAAGAAAATGGCATTGCCAAGAGGGGAAGAATTCAATGGATGCTTGCAAAGTTCATTCTACCACAGAAGAATTGGAGATTCTCATTACCAAATCCACTTTCTACAAGAGGTTCATTCCACAATGGTGGAAACATATTACCATCATGATGCAGGCTCTATATGGTAGTCTGTTTCCTCTCCCTGTTGAAAAAAATATATGCATCCTGGTGAAAATGTTTGGGAGCAAACTAAAGTGCAGAAATAGAGAGAATGATTATCCATGGGAGATTTAGCATTCATTGAGAAGTTTCCAGACATTATCAAGTGGGAGATAGTGAAGAAGCTTCAATAGTCATGGTCAATGGAGATTCATGAAAATAAGAAAGAAAAGAGTTGGAATTTGTTTGTAGATGCTCAACAGTAGGACACGTGGGACGTATGGAGCATTGAAAATCTCATGTTTGTCCAATTAGCAACCCACTGGAAGTTGATGGATAGAGTATTCTTCACAACATATACTATTGAAACCATCAAGTTGACATTACTATGATGATGGCACCAGAACGATCCTTAGAAGAATGAGTTTTGACACTTTCAAAATGGAATATCTTCCCCTCTATACCAGACAGAAAGTTGAATTTAGAGACGTAGAAAAGAAGGAAGTAGAAGAAATGTTGGCAAGAGAGTCCTCCATAGACTAAAACCTCCCCCGATTTTGTTTTGTTGAGTATATACAAATTGGGTGGAGCTAACTCCTTGATGAATGACACAATCAAGATGCAAGCACTAGGATGAGTCTAGAGGTATGTGAGAAGAGAGAAGGCAAAACTCAAAGTTGAGAACGAGCTAGCAACAAAATCCTCCTTTGACATCCTTATAGTACTCTTTACAGAAGTCCCATGGCGACTCAAGGTCCCCTTCCTTGTCAAATCCACCCTGAAAATATTGATGGCAGGCTAGCAAATGTAGTCCCATTGCCCATTTTTAAGGGAGAGTACAATGAATACCTTGATCTTCATGTAGCAAAGTTTATGGTAGGATGTGTAGCTAATAATGCCAGAACCCTTGAGCATTGGTTGGAAATATTTCCCGCCACTTTCAAAGGCGTGGTGTTTCAGTGGTATGAGAGACAAGCAACAGGAACTTTTGGCACATGGGATGACCTAAAGTTGACCTTCCTCGCTAAATTCAAGCATGAAGGTTTTGAAGAATGGATGCAAGAGGAGTTCATGAACCTAAGTTCATGAGAGACAAGCAATAGGAACTTTTGGCACATGGGATGACCTGAAGTTGGCCTTCCTCACTAAATTCAGGCATGAAGGTTTTGAAGAATGGATGCGAGAGGAGTTCATGAACCTAAGTCAATCCTCTGGTGAACGAGTAGTAGAAGATTACTCTCACGAATGGAATCCATACTAAAGAGATGGACTAACCATCACTTGGCTGAAGACGTCCAGGGAGTTTTCCTTAGAGACCTACAACTAAAAGTTTGCAAGTTTGTGGAATCAAGGAAGACTAGTCAACCTGCAAGCTACAATGGAAGGTGCAAGACTATATGATGAAGTTGAAACAAGGTTGTTGATGACCTTAGGAAGAGGAGTCCTACCTCCTCCCATGCCAGTAATGGTATACCCACCAAATGCAGTCTCAGGGACAGTTCCCTACCCCTATCCTTAGATGCAAACAATGTCGCAGTACATTGCATAGAATCCATAGTGGTGGCTGTAGAAAACAATGCCTCAAATGATGGTTCAACCACAATAACAGTGGCCTCAAATAGTTCCCCCAATGGCGACTCAACAACAATGGAATCCTACCAACTGGAATCAACACCACTCAGTCTCAACAAGAGTTCTAAATCAGAATTAGAACAAATGACCCTCTGGATCAACTTCAACTAGTGTATGTAGTGATTATAGAACCTTTCCAAAATCCTATACAAGTTCTGCAGAAAGTGAAAATATAAAGGACTACATGTCCAATTTAGTTGTAAGCATAAAGAAGGAGCTTATGGATGTGATTATAGAATAGCTATAGATGCCATTGAAGGTGAATACCACCAATATATCCACTCTTGTAGGAGGTGGAAGAGATGTGATGTGTTCTAATACATGGTGTGGAAAGTGCCATCAAGCCAGACATTTAGCTACTGAATGTACACAAAAACCAACCATTCTTGGAGCCTTCTGTTTATACTGTTTGAGGAAGAACGATACAGAGGATATTTGCTCTTTTAAGGAGATGCTTGAAAGAAGAAAGAAAGATGAAGAAGCAAGATTCAACTTGCTGGAATCCAAAATGACCACTTAGGACATTGGACCGAAGCTTAGGGAGCTCGGTCCTAATTTTGGTCCAAGGAGGTTTCCCTCGCAAAGTTATAGAGGACGACAGTCTACTAGCGGTGGCTAGAGATCATAGGTGGTGTGTTATAGATGTGGAGAAGGGTCATATTTCACCAAATTGTCCAAACCCTAGAAGCTCCATGGACTATAAACCCTTATGCAATTGATGCAAAGGATAAGGCCACACTGCAAAAAGACTGCCCAAGTCCTAGCTCCTTTGAAAGCCACTCTTAATATCCAACAGAAGACCCAAGAACCTACTTCCAATTTGGTGGAATTGGAGGTTGCTGCAATAATGCATGCTAAGAAAGGAGAATCTACAGTTCCAAAGGAGAACATTCCCTCTTCTAAGATACTGAAGCTCAACCTTCCTGGGGAGAAATGGAATAGTGCAGCACAAAACAATGTAGTACAGAGCATTATAGAGCCACAGAGAGCTATAGGGATAGTCGCAGAGACAAGACTAGAAGTTTAGGAGATAGAGGATGCCAAAGTACCTCTTGAAGGAGAAGAGGTGTAGATGTTGCCGCTCCTAGAAGAAAAAGGAAAGATAAAAGTGGATGTTGCCCCATTCCCTAGTCGATTGGAGAAGCCTGTGGATCCTATCAAAGAATACGACTTGGTCAAAGACCTAGACACTTTTAAACCAAACCTAACATTCCAATAGTCACTAATGTTGTCTCCTAGGTGTTGAAAGAAATTCTAAAGCATACTGACAAGGAGAAGAGGTCTAAGGATTGCTCCCTCAATAGCAACCAAGTCCAACAAAGCCCCAAAGCCTATGAAGGAAGTGAATGTGGCTAACACCTTCCTAGATCCTGGAATCCCATATATTGGTGTATGGATTGAAGGATGCTTTATAGTAGATGCATTGATTCATGGAGGCTCATCAGTGAACATAATGACAGATGTGACAATGAAGGATCTAGGCTTGCAAGGTATGGAGCCTACACAATGGCTTATCAGACTTGTAGATCAAAGCGAAATCAAGCCTTTGGACATTCTCCCGTATGTGAAGACAATCCTCATAGGAAGAGATTATTGGCTGACATATCTGGTGGTCATACCAAATTCCTAAAGGACCACATACCCTTTGCTGGCTGGGAAGACCTTGGATTTTTGAAGCAAGAGCAAGGATGGATTATTCAAAGGAACCCTAATCCTAGGCAGAGGACCTAACAAAGTGGTGTTGAAGTTGCATGGATCATAAAAAGGCAATGGATCCACTTCTATCAAAGTCGTAACAGACTCTTCCAATGAAGTAACATATGGTACATCAGGAGATGAAGAAGCCATCAAATAGATATTCCCTAAGAAAACAAAGGCACAATCCCTAACAATGGGCATTGTAAGCCAACTGTTGAAGGAAGCAAAATCTTTGTCAATGGGTGAATACCTCCTGCCTAAACCTGAATTGACTTTTGAAGTCACCTCTGGCATTGAGATAGAAGCATGGATGTACTATTCTCCTTGTTACATGGCCGTAGCAAAGACAAAGACATAAGAAAAGACAGACGCAGAAGAAAAAGTAGAGGACATAATAGAGAGTCTATTCTTCTCTTACAGAGCCTCACAAGAGGTAGAAACAAAATTTGAAAAGAACAAAGAGGAAAATATAGAAGAAGATTATAAAAGTAAGCTAGAAGAGTCTATCCTACTCACAAAAGGCACATATGAGGAATAAGTTCCACAAGTCTCAAAAGCAGAAGATTCCCTACTGTTTGATAGAATGACTCTAGTACCCTTTGGACTGGCTAATGGGTCACATCATATGAAAAACCTCTATAAGAAATAGATTAAGAAGAATAAGCCTTCCTTCCACAGTGGCTCTTGTCGCCCTAATCCACCCCTCTCACAAGAAGATGATGGCGATGCAGTGTGTTAACAATCCCCAGTTCGACAGCTTAAACAGAACTCTAAAGGTTCCTGTTATGTGACATTTTTGGATGCATCCTCAGAAGTCGAGTCCTCAAGCCAAGAAGTAACTCATCCCCAAACCAAACTCAAAACCACAATAATACCCTTTCAACTTTCCAAGGAACAAGCTAAGCCTCCACTGAAAGAGGAAGTTGGTTCTAGTGAATCATCAGAAGAGGAGACTGTTGAGATATCGAGCTCTACTCGTGATACGCCAGGGTGACCGTTGTGTATTTATGTCACCGACTTGTCAGTTCCAGACGCGGTTGGTACACCGCCCATGAATAATAGCTACATGATAGCTATCCTTATCTACTCTAGTTCGTGGCTCAGTTAGTATGCCACCGTAGTTAGTTGAGTTTGGTTTTGAGACCCATAAAGAGGGCTCTTCTATTTCTTTGTACTTGAGTTCTTTTGGCTTACACAACTAAGAAGAGGAAAACTGTTTTCAGCCTCCACCCTTGTGTGTCTTCCCCCATTGTGCAAGCAAGAAAGCTTCAAGCGAGACTCCTTCCTTCTCTCCCACAATCTTGACATGGTATCAGAGCCTTGTTCGTGGTAAGGAGCTCAAGAAAGCAAGCCAAGCTCGCGGTGGTCTGGTAAGAGGAGCAGTGTTGCTTTCATTTTCTGTTTTGGGAGCAGATCTCTGCAGGTAGCACAGTCGGAAAGTGCAGGAGTGCATTGTCTCAGGTTGAGACGCCCTTCGCGGTGAAGCAAGAGGGCAGTATATGCTGCGGGAGAGGGCTTTAGCCCTTGGCGACCTTGTTTTTTTGATTTGAGGCCATTTCGGGGCCTGTTTTGCAGACGGAAGTTTTCTGCACGCACTCAAGAAAAGGCCCAGTTTTATGCTGTGCGACCACTGTTCTACAGGTCGGTGAAAAGTTACTGTAGAAATTGCATCGTATGCTTGTGCGCAGAGACATTGGGAGTTTCAGAATCATCCTTGGTTCCTGTTTATGCAAAATCGTCACTAGGAAGTGACTGTGTGGTCAAATACCACTTTCGCCAGTTTTGCAGATTTGCCCTTGTGAGGGTGAAGCTGTGTTTTTTGCAGTGACAGAATTTCTTGCAGTATTCTGTAATGGCGTCTGATTCTCTTTCACAGATTGTCACTGAAAAGCTTGACAAGAACAACTTCCAGGCATGGAAGTTTAGAATGACGAATTTCCTTATGGGAAAAGGATATTGGGAATTTGTTGCAGGAAATGAAGAAGAACCAGTTCTTCCTGATGTTCCCAATCAACAACAAATGCAGGCATTTAAAACATGGCATGAGAGAGCCAGGAAAGTTATGTATTGGCTGTCTATCAGTATTTCAGACTCTATGATTGTGCATATTCAGGATGCAAGTACGCCAAAGGAGGCATGGGATACTTTGTCAAAAATGTATAGCACAAATACGCAAGCCAGGAAAATGCAGCTCAAGCAAGAGTTGCATAATGTGCAAAGAGAAAGTATGAGCATCAACGACTACCACATGAAGGTGAAGAAGATTGCAGATGCACTTGCTTCCATTGGGTCGCCAGTGGAAGATGATGATTTAGTTTCCGTGACCTTGAATGGTCTAGGAAAGGATTATGCACAGTTTCGGACATCCATTTCAGTTCGTGAAAGATTTCCTGATTTTGAGGAGTTGATTGCTCTTCTAATTTCTGAGGAATAGAGAAATGGTGGTGCATCTTCTTCAGGAGGAACTTCAAAAGAAGCTGTCTTCTACTCAAATGCTGGAAGAGGTAGAGGCAGAGGTAGAGGAGGCCGATTTGGAGGCCGTGGTAGAAATCAGAATATGCAGCAAACTCAAGAAAACCAGTCCTATGGAGGAGGACGTGGTAACTCTAGAGGCAGGGGGAGCCAAAGAGGTCGTGGTGGATGGCAAAGAGGTCAAAATGCAAACAGTAATGTTGAATGCTACTACTGTGGTAAAATGGGTCATATGGCTAAAGACTGCTATAAAAAGCAGAATGACATCATGAATGGAAAACTGCAACAAGGGAATTATGCATCTTCTAGCAGACAGGGTGATGACAGAAATGAGCATTTGTTCATGGTGCAGCACATGAACAATTCTGTGACAAGTGCAGAAGAAAGCAATGATGTATGGTATGTTGACTCAGGTGCATCAAACCACATGACAGGTCATGCAGAATGGATGGAGGATGCAAGGAAAATGGAAAAACCAGGATTTGTGGAGACTGGTGATGATACTGCACATCCTATTGTGCAGATTGGAAAAATTCCCTTGTCTATGCAGGATGGGAAAAAGAAATACCTGTCCGATGTATTTCATGTCCCGAATATCACCAAGAATCTGGTTTCAGTCGGTCAAATGGTTGAACAGGGCTTGCAGGTCAGATTTAATCCTCATGGATGCTTTGTTGAGGATATGAAAAATAAAGGTCGCTTGATAGCAAAAGGAAAGAAGAAGGGCAGAATGTTTACATTGGATGCAGACATGTCTGAATTGAGTGCAGCAATGTTTGCACATGGGACCGGTGTAGTTGCAGATATTGATATCTGGCATAAACGCATTGGTCATGTTAATGTACAGCGACTTAAATCAATGCAGGCCCAAAATATTGTTGCAGGATTGCCCAAATTCAAGGTTGCAGAAATGCATAAGGTATGTGAAGCCTGTCAGTTTGGAAAACAGGCAAGGAAACCATTTCCTAGACATGTTCAAGAGAGTGAGAAGCCATTGGAATTAATTCACTCTGATGTGTGGACAACTAAAGCTGCATCTCTTGGAGGCTGTCATTATTTTGTCAGTTTTATTGATGACTATAGCAGAAAAGTTTGGGTGTATTTTATGAAAAAGAAAAGTGAAGTTTTTGGGCATTTCAAAACTCTTAAAGCTATGGTTGAAAAAGAAACAGGCTTGCAGATAAAATGCCTAAGGTCAGATGGAGGGGGAGAGTACCTCTCAAATGAGTTAGCAAAGTTCTTGCAGGAGCATGGCATAAAGCAGCAATATTCATGCAGTTATACCCCACAACAAAATGGAATTGCAGAAAGGAAAAACAGGCATATTGGAGAGGTATCTCGTGCCATGCTCAATGAAAAAGACTTGCCAGATTTTTATTGGGCTGAAGCAGTTGCTACAGCAGTCTATATAATGAACAGGACTCCCACTGCAGCAATACATGGAATGACTCCAGAGGAGAGGTATACTGGTAGGAAACCAGATATTTCTCATTTGAAAATTTTTGGTTGCATTGCCTATGTACATGTGCCAGATGAGCTGAGATCCAAGTTGGATCCAAAAGCTGAGAAGTGCATCTTTATTGGTTACTCTCTGCAGCAAAAAGGGTATAGATGCTATAACCCTTCTACTCGTAAGTTTACAGTGAGCAGAGATGTTGTTTTTGATGAGATGAGTAGCTGGTATAGACCAGTAAATGTGATTGATGATGAAGATGCACAAAATGGTAATGCTACACAGAATTCACAGCAGCAGTCACAAAATATTAGTGGACCTGGAGCGTCCTCTAGCAGCGGTTCACATTCTTCGCCATGGACAGGCAGATTGAGATCAGGAGAATCTTCTCAAAGCAATGCAGATAGTGGTATGCAGGTATCACGAAAAGGAAAAGAGAAGGTTGATCAGCCCATGTTTGATGTGAATGCAGGTCACTCTTATGTGGATGGTGAATCCAGTGGCTCAGAACAGAGCATTGATGATGAGTTGGGTATTCCTTCTATTGTTACACCTGGAGTAAGGAAGACCAGGGATGTTTTGAGAGCACCTGGGAGTGAACCTACTTTGCGCAGGTCTACAAGAGCTAGGTATCCTGTGGATAGGCTGAAATATGATGGATTTACAGCCATTCACTATGCATATATGGTCAAAGTGATACAGGAACCAGAACCCACATCTTTTGAGCAAGCCATGGGAAAAGAAAAATGGGAGAAAGCCATGGATGAAGAAATGGATGCCTTGGAAGCAAATGCTACATGGGAGTTAGTACCTTTGCCTAAAGGTAAGAATGCAATTGGCTGTAAGTGGGTTTATAAGGTGAAGCACAATGCTGATGGTTCTGTGAACAGATACAAGGCAAGATTAGTAGTCAAGGGGTATGCACAAACATATGGCATTGACTATGAAGAAACATTTAGTCCGGTTGCAAGGATGGCAACCGTAAGAGCAGTCATTGCTATGGCTGCATCAAAGGGATGGTCTTTACATCAGATGGATGTAAAGAATGCCTTCTTGCATGGTGATTTGCAAGAAGAGGTCTATATGGAGCAGCCACCAGGTTATGTGCATGCTGTTCATCCTGAGTTTGTTTGCAGGTTGAAGAAAGCCTTGTATGGCTTGAAGCAAGCACCTAGAGCATGGTCTGACAAGATAGGACAGTATCTTGTCACTATTGGCTTTCAGATTTCCAAGGCAGATTTCTCACTTTATGTGAGAAAAACAGAGAAAGGTATTATGCTGCTTGTCATTTATGTTGATGATTTGATTATGACAGGTGACAGTGATGAAGATATCCTTCATGTGAAA